>NC_052090.1:2633728-3886853 GCF_015852505.1 Tachyglossus aculeatus | reverse complement strand
CCCTCCATTCTTCCTCCACAACACTTCCAGGATCCAGCCTTGTCTCACCATCCAAACCGGCACTTGCAATATCCCCCATTGATTACTGTATTGACTTCTTTGTTGAGCTCGCTGCCTCCAGCCTTCCCTCTCTCTAGTCCATACTTCATTCTACTGCCCAGGACATTTTTGTAGAATGTCATTCTATACACACCACCCCACTCCTAAAAAATATCCAATGGTTGCCCACTCATCTCAGGATCAAGCAGAAACATCTCACTATTTGCTTCAAACTAGTCAGCGCTCTCTCCTACTTCTCCACTCCCTTTCTACACTCTACCCCAGTTTGCACTCTACATTCCTCTCATGATATTCACCCCTATTTGCTCTGCCTTGTTCTCCTCTCTCCCACTTGCAGACCCATGCCCTCTCCATACCTCGAGGGCTCTCACCTTTCCTATCTGACAGACCACAGTTCTCCCCCATCTTCAAAGCCCATTTGAAACTACATCTCCTTCATCATCATCATCATCATCAATCGTATTTATTGAGCGCTTACTATGTGCAGAGCACTGTACTAAGCGCTTGGGAAGTACAAATTGGCAACACTATAGAGACAGTCCCTACCCAACAGTGGCCTCACAGTCTAAAAGGGGGAGATAATCCAGAGATAATCTATTCCTCCCTCCCTCAGCGTGGGCTCGGTGCGACAAGAGCATGTCGACGGCTGAGGGGAAACAGTCGTAACTGGGCTGGTGTCCTGGAGAATGGGTATGGAAAACTGGGGAAAACTTTCTGGGAGGGGTGCCGTTTAAGAGGGAGACGTCGGGAGTGGGGTGACGGCTTCGGGCCTATGGGCCAATGTGGGCAAAAGGCTCAGAGGCAGGAGAATGGCCAGTTTGGATGGTAGAATGAGGACTAGGAAGTGGAGGTGGGTCAGGAAGTGAGCGACAGACAGTGCCACAGTCAGGTGGCCTTCTCTAATTCACCTTTAATCACCCCACTTTATATCCCCTTAGCTGTCCCTCCAGCCTCCCAATACCTTTTAGCACTTATATACAAAGCTTATATTCACTCTGACTTCCTCCCTTAAAGACTGAGTCCTGTAGGACTCTGTAGGAGACAAGGACTGTGTCCATTCTGATGATCTTATATCCAGCCCAGAACTTAGCCCAGTGCTTGGCACACAGTAAATGCTTAAAAATATTATTATTATTATTATTACTTCCTCATCAGTTATTTATTTTGTCATCTGTCTCATCCATCTCCTTGAAAGCAGGGATCATGTCTACTAATTCTGTTGTCCTCGCCCACACGCTTAGTGCAATCAATCAATCAATCAATTAATCGTATTTATTGAGTGCTTACTGTGTGCAGAGCACTGTACTAAGTGCAGGGTTCAGCCCACAACAGAAGTAAAATAAATGCTAATAATAATAACGATGGCATTTGTTAAGCGCTTACGATGTGCACTTTTCTAAGTGCTGGGGGGATACAAGGTGATCAGGGCGTCCCACGTGGGGCTCACAGTCTTCATCCTCATTTTCCAGATGAGGGAACTGAGGCTTCGAGAAGTTATGTGACTTGCCCAAGGCCACACAGCAGGCATGTGGAGGAGCTGGGATTCGAACCCGTGACCTCTGACTCCAAAGCCCATGCTCTTTCCACTGAGCCACGCTGCTTCTCAGCCACGCCGCTTCTCAATGATGCTAATGATTGCCTGATAGATTGATTGGGCCAAGTCCTCTGCCATCAGGTCCATGGGGCTAGCTGTTCCTGGCCTAAAGCTGCCTGCACTTGGGGAGGGGCACAAATGGCCCCCATTTCCTAATCCTAGAGGCGAGGCGCTGCTTGAATCTGTTCCCTTTGGGCATTTGATAATCCCCCCACCCTCAATCCCACAGCATTCATTCATTCATTCAATCATACTTATTGAGCGCTTATTGAGGGCAGAGCACTGGACTAAGCACTCGGGGAAAGTACAACACAACAATAAACGGTGACATTCCCTGCCCACAGTGAGCTTACAGTCTAGGGGGAGCTTACAGTCTAGAAGCGGGGCGAGACAGACATCAATAAAAATAAATAAAATCACATATAAGTACCTAAGTGCTGCGGGGCTGGGAGTGGGGAAGAGCGAAGGGAGCAAGTCAGGGTGACACAGAAGAAA
Source organism: Tachyglossus aculeatus (assembly GCF_015852505.1). Classification (NCBI taxonomy): domain Eukaryota; kingdom Metazoa; phylum Chordata; class Mammalia; order Monotremata; family Tachyglossidae; genus Tachyglossus; species Tachyglossus aculeatus. The sequence goes on along the minus strand of NC_052090.1, from coordinate 3,884,704 downwards.
GTGGCACTTAACATTAATATATGTCACCCCCTCTAGACTGAAAGCTCACTGTGAGCAGGGAACGTGTCTACGGACTCTGTTGTACTGAACTTTCTCAAGGGCTTAGTACAGTGCCCTGCACACAGTAAGCACTCAATAAATGCCAGAGAAGCAGAGAGAAGAGAGAGGAACAGAGGAGCAGCGTGGCTCAGTGGAAAGAGCCGGGCTTGGGAGTCAGAGGTCATGAATTCTAATCCCGGCTCCGCCACTTGCCATTCATTCATTCATTCATTCATTCATTCAATCGTATTTATTGAGAGCTTACTGTGTGCAGAGCACTGTACTAAGCGCTTGGGAAGTACAAGTTGGCAACATCTAGAGGTGGTCCCTACCCAACAGTGGGCTTACAGTCTAGAAGGGGGGAGACAGAGAACAAAACAAAACATATTAACAAAATAAAATAAATGGAATATATGCAAATCAAATAAATAGAGTAATAAATACGTACAAACATATATACATATATACAGGTGCTGTGGGGAGGGGAAGGAGGTAAGGGGGGAGGGGGAGAGGAAAGAGGGGGCTCAGTCTGGGAAGGCCTCCTGGAGGAGGTGAGCTCTCAGTAGGGCTTTGAAGGGTGAAAGAGGCTTTGAAGGGAGGACTATATGCTAAACAACCTACTTAGCTCTGAGGTAGATACAAAGTAATCAGGCAAGACACAGTCCCTGTACTACATAGAGCTCCCAGTCTGAGGGAGAACAAGTATATGATCCCCATTTTATTGATGAGGAAACGGAGGCACATTTCAGTGAACTGACTTGTCCAGGGCAACCCAGGAGGAAGGTGTCAGAACTGGGATTAGAACCCAGGTCTTCTGACTCTCAGGTTCATGGGCTTTCCACTAGGCCACACTGTTAAGTCGCAGCTGAAAGTGCCCTGTCTGGCTCTTTTCCCTTCACTGTAGTAAAAGAGAGCTGTGGGGCCCCTCCAAACCTATTTAAAGTCACTATGCTGGACTTCAGTCAGCTGTGTGACTTTGGGCAAGTCACTTCACTTCTCTGGGCCTCAGTTCCCTTATATGTAAAATGAGGATTAAGACTGTGAACCCCACGTGGGGCAACCTGATTACCTTGTATCTACCCCAGTGATTAGAACAGTGCTTGGCACATAGTAAGCGCTTAACAAATACCAACATTACTATTATTATTATTATTATTAAATGCCACTGATTGATTGAGGCAAGCAAATGGCACTATGGGAGCCCTCGAGCCAATGTGCAAGACTACCCATAGGCCTTGGGCCTTTGACACTTCTGCCACTCCAGATGGAGATGGAGGCAGCATTGCTCCCTGCTCCCTGCCTGTTCTTTGGAGGGGAAGAGGAGGGGGAAGAGAGAGAAGGGCACAGCGCAGGGCTATAGTGCAGGTTAGGCTGCAGGGAGATCATCGGTCATATTTATTGAGCGCTTACTGTGTGCAGAGCACTGTACTAAGCGCTTGGGAAGTACAAGTTGGCAACATATAGAGACAGTCCCTACCCAGCAGTGGGCTCACAGTCTGAAAAGGGATATGGGATTCCTCAGCCCTAGGGACAGTGGGCCGCAGGGAGTTTCCTCCCTTGTGCATGGCCTAGAAGTCCTCCAGGTTTCCATAACAATACTAAATGCTTACTATGTGCCAAACACTGTGCCAAGCATGGGGGTAAATTCAAGATAATCAGGGCAGACCCCAGTCCCTAGCCCACATTGGGCTCACCGTCTGAGAGAGTGGGAGAACAAGTATTTTATCCCCATGTTACAGATGGGAAAACTGAATAATAATAATAGTGATGGTATTCGTTAAGCTCTTACTATATGCCAAGCACTGATCTAAGCCCTGGGGGAGGTACAAGGTAATCAGGTTGTCCCACATGGGGCTCACAGTCTTCAGCCCCGTTTTACAGATGAGGTAACTGAGGCCCAGGGAAGGTAAGTGACTTGCCTAAAGTCACCCAGCTGATGGGTGATGGAGCCGGAATTAGAACCCACAGCCTCTGACTCCCAAGCCTGTGCTGTTTCCACTGAGCCACGCTGCTTCTCTGAAGTACACAGAGATTAACTGAACAGTTCATTTTATTCTGCCTCTGCCTCTGTTGCCTCCCACGGGAAGGCAGTAGTCAGGAGATGAGGGCTCCAATCCTAACTCCACCACTTACCTGCTGCAGAGTTTGGGCAAGTCTCAACTTTTCTGTGCCTCCATTTACTCATCTATAAAATGGGGATAACATAGCTAGATTGTCAGCTCCGTGAGAGATTGCGCCTGATCTATATTGTTATATTGTAGTTATAATAGTTATAGTTATAGTTGCAACAGTTATACCGTATCTATCCCAGAGCTTAGTACAGTGCTTAGCACATAGTAAACACCTAACAAATACCACAACTATTACTTGTTCAAGGGCACAAAAGAGGCATGTAGCAAAATCGTGCCTAGCAATGTGCTCTTTCCACTAATCAATCAATCATATTTATTGAGAGCTTACTGTGTGCAGAGCACGGTACTAAGTGCTTGAGAAGTACAAGTTGGCAACATATAGAGACGGTCCCACACTGCCTTCCCCTGGGTGGTGACAGAGGCCAGAGAAACATTTTGGTAGGGGCAAGCCTCTCTCACCTGCTGTGACTAAGATGGTCACATACGTTCATTTGTAATTCTCCTTTCATTAATTCGTTCATTCAATTGTATTTATTGAGCGCTTACTGTGTGCAGAACACTGTACTAAGCACTTGGGAAGTACAAGTCGGCAACATATAGAGACGGTCCCTACCCAACAACGGGCTCACAGTCTAGAAGGGGGAGACAGACAACAAAAGAAAACATGTAGACACGTGTCAAAATCGTCAGAACAAATAGAATTAAAGCTATATGCACATCATTAACAAAATAAATAGTAAATATGTACAAGTAAAATAGAGTAATAAATCTGTACAAATATATATACAGGTGCTGTGGGGAGGGGAAGGAGGTGGGGGGGATGTGTTCATTTGTAATTCTCCTTTTATTAATTCATTCATTCAATTGTATTTTTTGAGCACTTACTGTGTGCAAAGCACTGTACTGAGCACATCTCCAGGCAGAGGGTGAGAGAAAGGAAAGGGGAGGGAAGAAGGAGCCCTCCCTCTATTCTATAGAGGACACTTTCAGCAGCAGTACCTAGTAGATAGAGCACGGAGTCAGAAGGACCTGGGTTCTAATTCCGGCTCCACCACTTGTCTGCTGTGTGACCTTGGGCTAATCATTGAGATTCTCTGTGCCTCAGTTACCTCATCTGTAAAATGGGGATTAAGACTGTGAGTCCTATGTGGGACAGGGACTGCGTCAGACGTGATAAGCTTGTATTCACCCCAGCACTTAGTACAGTGCCTGCCACACAGTAAGCACTTAACAAATATCACCATTATTATAATTATTCAAGGAAAAAGGAAAGAAAAGGAGAAATGTCCCCCAAGAGAGCTATGTCGTCCACTAGAAATCTTGGAAACAGCAGATGGATTCAAGAACAGATAGTTGAGGGGGTGGGAGAGTGGGGAAGGGGAGAGGGTACCAGGGCCAAAAGGATTTTTCCTCAAAAAGACTTCCCACCATCTCCCGGTTGGCACTGCCTTGTGCCAGCTTGAAGATCCATACGGGCCCCAGTGAGACTTCTCACAATAATCACGGGAGAGAATTTAAAAATGTCACAATTATTATTACTATTAGGGAAACTGATGAGGGGATGAGGGTGGGGACGATGGCTCTAGAAGGTTGCAGGGAGCATTGATGCTTCTCCAGTGGAAGCTGGGGAAATGAAAAGAAACTGGCAGAAACCCATGAGAAGTTGCGATGCGTCAGTGTCTATCTTGTGGTCTCTCTCCTTTTCCATCATTCATTCATTCATTCAATCATATTTATTGAGCGCTTACTGTCTCTCTCCACTTCAATCCATTCTTCATGCTGCTGCCCGGATTATCTTTGTCCAGAAACGCTCTGGGCATATTACTCCCCTCCTCAAAAATCTCCAGTGGCTACCAATCAATCTGTGCATCAGGCAGAAACTCCTCACCCTGGGCTTCAAGTCTGTCCATCACCTCACCCCCTCCTACCTCACCTCCCTTCTCTCCTTCTCCAGCCCAGCCCGCACCCTCCGCTCCTCTGACGCTAATCTCCTCACCGTACCTCGTTCTCGCCTGTCCCACCATCGACCCCCGGCCCACGTCATCCCCCGGGCCTGGAATGCCCTCCCTCTGCCCATCTGCCAAGCTAGCTCTCTTCCTCCCTTCAAGGCCCTACTGAGAGCTCACCTCCTCCAGGAGGCCTTCCCAGACTGAGCCCCTTCCTTCCTCTCCCCCTTGTCCCCCTCTCCACCCCCCATCTTACCTCCTTCCCTTCCCCACAGCACCTGTATATATGTATATATGTTTGTACATATATATTACTCTATTTATTTATTTATTTATTTTACTTGTACATATCTATTCTATTTATTTTATTTTGTTAGTATGTTTGGTTTGGTTTTCTGTTTCCCCCTTTTAGACTGTGAGCCCACTGTTGGGTAGGGACTGTCTCTATATGTTGCCAATTTGTACTTCCCAAGTGCTTAGTACAGTGCTCTGCACATAGTAAGCGCTCAATAAATATGATTGATTGATTGATTGATTGATTGCAGAGCACTGTACTAACCATCACTTCCCTGTGCTGCTGCCTCTCTCATTTGGCCTTCCTTGGCTAGGCTCCTGCAGAGACCTGCAGTTCTCCTTCTCCCCACTTCCTCCTCCTCCCATCCCTCTCAAACAAGAGCTAACAGTCAATCAATCAATCACTGGTATTTCTTGAGCACTTACTGTGTGCAGAGCACTGTACTAACTGCATGGAGAGTAAACTACAACACTCTCTCCTTCAGGTAGACTAACCCTACCATTCATGCCCATTGACCTCATCTACTGGCCTGCATTTCTCCATCTCTGCACTTCCACCTCCTCTCCCTATCCTCCATTCCCCTCAAACAGGCACTAAGAGCCTATCAATAGTATTTATTGAGTGCTTACTGTGTTCAGAACACTGTATTAAGCACCTAAGAGAGTACAAAACAACACACCTTCCTTCAGCTTGACTGCCAATCCCAAGTCAAGAAGCTGCATTACCTTCCAAGGCAGACTATACCTGAATGCACCCTTAAAAGCACATTCAAATGAAAATCAGTCCTTTTTTTTGGCTTTTGTTTTTCCAGCCAGTCTTCATTCATTTATTCATTCATTCAATCGTCATAATTTATTGAGCGCTGATTGGGAAGGTACAATACAACAAAAAATAGACACATTTCCTGTCCACAACAAGCTTACAGTCTAGAGAGGGAAGACAGACATCAATACAAATAAATAAATTCCAGATATATACATAAGTGCTGTGGGGCTTGGAGTGGGGAAGAACAAAGGGAGGAAGTCAGGGCAACAGAAGAGGGTGGGAGATGAGGAAAGTGGGGGCCTATTCTATTAACATGGTAGCAATTTGGATGGAGAGGAAAGGGCAGATTTTAACGATGTTGTGGAGGTGAGGCCGACAGGATTCAGTAATGGATTAAGTATTTAGGTTGAATGAGAGAGAGGAGTCAAGGATAATGCCAAGGTTATGGACTTGTGAAACAGAAAGGATAGTGGTGCCAACTACAGTGATGGGAAAGTCAGGGGATGACAGGGTTTGGGTGGGAAGACAAGGAGTTCAGTTTTGGACACGTTAAGCTTGAGGTGATGGGAGGACATCCACGTAGAGACATCTTGAAAGTAGGAGGAAATGCGAGAGTGCAGAGAAGGACCAGAAATATAGATTTTGGGTAGTATCCATATAGAGATGATAGTTGAAGCCTTGGAGCGAATGAGTTCTCCAAGGGAGTGGGTGTAGATGGAGAATAGAAGGGGACCCAGAACTGAACCTTGAGGGACACCCCCCCCCCCCCCCCCAGTAAGGGGGTGGGAGGCAGAGGAGGAGCCCACAAAGGAAACTGAGAATGAGTGGCCAGAGAGATAAGAGAGAAGCAGGAGAGGATAGAATCAATGAAGCCAAGGTTGGATAACATTTCCAGGAAAAGGGGGTGGTCCACAGTGTTGAAAGCAGCTGAGATCAGGATAGGATCAGGATGGAGTAGTGGCTGTTGGATTTGGCAAGAAGGCGATCATTGGTGACCTTTGAGAGGGCAGTTTCTGTGGCATGAAAGGGATGGAAGCCAGATTGGAGAGGGTCAAGGAGAGCATTGGAGGTGAGGAATTTGAGACAGCAGGTATGGACAACTCACTCAAGGAGTTTGGAGAGGAATGGTAGGAGGGAAATGGGGCAATAAGTGGAGGGAGTCATGGGATCAAGGGAAGGGTTATTTTTAGGATAAGGGATACATGGGCATGTTTGAAAACAGTGAGGAAGAAGCCATTGGAGGGTGAACAGTTGAAAATGGCTGTTAGGGAGGGAAGAAGGAAGGGGGCGAGAGTTTTGATTAGATGCGAAGGAATGGGGTCGGACATGCATGTGGAGCAGATGGCTCTTGAGAGGAGGCAGGAGATCTCCTCTAGAGATACTGCTGGGAAGGATGAGAGAGTTGAAGAGGGGACTGGAAGGTGGAGGGACTGGTGAGGGGCAGGAGCGATTTTAGGGAGCTTATGCCTGATATTGTCAATTTTCTTAATAAAGTTGGCGACCAGGTCATTGGGGTCAAGGGGTTGGAGAGGCAGGGGGCAGGGGGCCTAAGGAGGGAGTTAAATGTTTGGAACAACTGGTGAGGGTGATGGGCATCGATGTCAATAAAGATGGAGAAATAGTTTTGCCAGGCAGAGGAAAGGGCAGAGGTAAAGAGAGCAAGAACAAACTTAAAGCGGACTAAGTCGGCCTGATATTTAGATTTCCAAAAGCAGCGCTCTGCAGCTCAAGCACAAGAGTGAAGGAGGTGTGACTGTGCAGGTGATTCAGGGCTGTGGGTTAGTGGTATGAGGTCAAAAAAGGAATAGGGGAGCGAGTGAGTTGAGTTCAATAGAGAGGGTGGTGTTGAGAGCATCTATTTGGTCATCAAGAGACGGTAGTTTGGGTATGGAGGCTAAGTGGGGCATGATGAGTTGAGAAAATTGAATCTTGTCAAAAAATCGGTGGTCTCTGTGGGGGAATGGTACAGATTTTAGGGGAGGAGGTGTGTGGGAGAGGAGGCGAGTGAGGAGGTTGTGGTCAGATAGAAGGATTTCAGAGTTGGTGAGGGTAGAGACGTGCATTGGTTACAGATGATGAGATTGAGTGTGTGGGTCCAGGTCAGTGAGTGGAGGGAGTGGGATGGAGCAAGAAGTCAGCAGAGTTGAGGAGTGATAGAAGGCGGGCAGCAGAAGGGTCATCAGGAACACCTGAGTGGATATTGAAGCCCTCAAGGATCAATATGGGCATGGAGAAAGAGAGAGGGAATGTGAGAAAAGGATCAAAACAGTTAAAGAAGTTAGAGGTGGGACCTGGGGGCAGTAGATGACAGTTACTAGAATCTGGAATGGGTGGCAGAGGCAGATGACATGGGCTTCAAAGGAAGGGAAAGAAAGGAATGGGGGAGGTGGGATGGTGCGAAAGCGGCATTGGGGTGCGAGAAGGAAGCTGACACTTCCTCCTTTCCCGGTGAGTCTGGGGGAGTGGGAGAAGATGAGTTCCCCTCTGGAGAGAGTAGCAGGGGAGACCATATCGTAGGGGGAGAGCCAGTTTTCAGGGATGGTGAGGAGGAGGAGAGAGCGGGACAGGAATAGGTCAAGGATGAAAGGAAGCTTCCCCATGATGGAGCAGGTCCACAGACCACACTTGGCTGAAGCTGAGATGGGTGGTTGTATGGCAGTGAGCTGACGGGGGTCAGGATAGTTGGCGGGGAGGAGGATGAGGGGTGGTGCTGGAACAGGATGACAGGGTTGGTCACCTTCTCTCTCCAAAGACTTACAATATGAGTTGGGATGGTTCAGATAAATCAGATGTTTCTCTACTAGAGGGCTGGTGTTGCCTCTGCCTTTGCTCTTTCAAAGGTAAATTATTTAAAGCACCTGAATCAAACAAACCCAGAGATGTATTTGGATGCAGAAGTGTAAATCTAAACTCTTCCACTGCAGATAGCCCCTTCGCACTTGCACTCCTGGAGCCACGAGGTTAATTTCTAAATTTTGGATTGCACGGGGAGGATGAAAACACTTTAATAATAATAATAATAATGGCATTTATTAAGTGCTTACTATGTGCTAAGCGCTGGGGAGGTTACAAGGTGATCAGGTTGTCCCACGTGGGGCTCACAGTCTTAATCCCCATTTTACTGATGAGGTAACTGAGGCCCAGAGAAATTAAGTGACTTGCCCAAAGTCCCACAGCTGACAATTGGCAGAGCTGGGATTTGAACCCATGACCTCTGACTCCAAAGCCCATGCTCTTTCCACTGAGCCACGCTGCTTCTCTAACCTCTTTATATTCATTGCACTCTCAGCCCCACAGCACTTAGGAACAGTTCTGTAATTTATTTTAATGTCTGTCTCCCTCTCTAGACTGTAAACCCCTTGTGGGCAGGGATTGACTTCTAGCCCACATCCTGACTCTGGCCCAGAACTACCCCCCTTCCTCAAATTGGACAGACAATTACTCTCCCCCAATTCAAAGCCTTACTAAAGGCACATCTCCTCCAAGAGGCCTTCCCAGATTAAGCCCCACTTTTTCTCAGCTCCCACTCCCTTCTGCATCACTCTGACTTGCTCCTTTTGCTCTTCCCCTCTTCCAGCCCCACAGCACTTATATATGTATCTGTAATTGTATTTATTTGTATTGATGTCTTCCTCTCTTGCTCTAGACTGTAAGCTTGTTGTGGGCAGGTAATGTCACTGTTTATTGCTGCATTGTACTTTCCCAAGTGCTTACACACAGTAAGTGCTCAATAAATATGACTGAATGAATGAATGAACATGTCTAATAATTGTGATATTTGTTCAGCGCTTACTATGTGTCAGGCACTGTACTAAATGCTGGGGTAGACACAAGGTATTCAGGTTGGACGCAGTCCCTGTCCCACATCGGGCTCATAGTCTTAATCCCCATCTACACATTAGGTAACTGAGGCACAGAGAAGTGAAGTGATTTGCCCAAGGTCACACGGCAGACGGGTGGCGGAGGCGGGATTAGAACCCAGGTCTTTCTGGCTCCCAAGCCCGTGCTCTATCCACTGGGACATGCTACTTCTCTGCCAACTCTATTATGCTATTCTCTCCCAAGCAGTTCGATCAGCGCTCTGCACACAGTGCGCACTCGACAGACACGACTGACTGATTGATCGAAAGCTGCCAAAACCGCAAAATACAAGACTGCCCTGAATTCGGCCCATTTTATTTCCATCCGATAAACATCGACCTCCAGTTACAGCTGGAAGTGTTGGTTTTCTTCCTCGAAATGCCAGAAATTCTTCTGTGAAATAAACAAATCTCGGCCAAGAATCTGTGGAACCAGTGCGGTGACCAGAGGCCATCCCTGGGCAAGATCAAAGATACAAAACAGTAAGAGGCACCTGGAACTAGCTGGAAGAGACCTCCTGTTTTTCTGCCTCAGGGCAGAGCCAGGGACCAGGAGGTTTAGATTCGCATAAAGCACCCAAGGCAGAAACCACTCTCACTCAGACCTTTTGGTGAATAAGGGCGTCACAATGGGAAATCCATTCCAGTTTCTAAATCAATCAATCGTATTTATTGAGCACTTACTGTGTGCAGAGCACTGTACTAAGCACGTGGGAAGTACAAGTTGCGCTTGGGAAGTACAAGTAAACTCTCTGGGGCCTCAGTTGTCGGCCACTTCTGGGTAAGCTACACCCTACCAGGGTTTGGTAGGGAATGATTTACTTCCACGCTCCCCCTGATTCCTTTCCCCCCACGGAACCATTAGTAGAATGCACAGAGCACACGCTTGGGAGTCAGAAGGTCATGAGTTCTAATCCTGACTCTGCCACTTAGCTGTGTGACCTTGGGCAAGTCACTTCTCTGGGCCTCATTGATCTCATATGCAAAATGAGGATTGAGACTGTGAGTCCCAAGTGGGACAGGGACTGTGTCCGACCCGATTTGCTTGTATCCACCCCAGCGCTCAGTACAGTGTCTGGCCCGTAGTAAGTGCTTAACAAATATCACAGCTATTGTTCCATGAAGAGGGGCTGAATCAGGTGGTAAGTTGGACCCCATAATTTGGTGTCTAGTCAAACTCTGATTTCTTTAACACATCGTGTAGTCCAGATACACATATCTACAGTTCACTCTGCTGCCCGGATCATTTTTCTAAAAAGGCTTTCAGTCCACATCTCCCCATACCTCAAGTATCTCCAGTAATTGCCCATCCACCTCCACATCAAAGAGAAATTCCTTCCCATCAACTCTAAAGCACTCAATCAGCTCACCTCCTCCTGTCTTACCTTGCTGATTTCCCACTGCATTCCACTCCACGCACTTCACTCCTCTAATCCCAGTTTACTCACTGTACCTCAATCTCATCACCGACTTCTTGCCCACATCCTTCCTCTGACCTGGAATTCCCTTCCCCTCCATTTCTGGCAAACCACACTCTTCCCCACTTTCAGAGCCTTATTAAAATCACATCTCCTCCAAAAGTCTTATTCAATTAAGCCCTCTTTTCCCCTACTCCCTCACCCTTCTACATCAATCAATCAGTGCTATTTACTGAGCGCTTAATATGTTCAGAGCACTGTACTAAGCACTTGGGAGAGTAATAATAATAATAATAATAATAATGGCATTTATTAAGCACTTACTATGTGCAAAGCACTGTTCAGGTTACAAGGTGATCAGGTTGTCCCATGGGGAGCTCACAGACTTCACCCCCATTTTACAGATGAGGAAACTGAGGCCCAGAGAAGTGAAGTGACTTGCCCAAAGTCACATAGCTGATAATTGGCGGAGCCGAGATTAGAACCAGTGGCCTCTGACTCCAAAGCCCAGGCTCTTTCCACTGAGCCACGCTGCTTCTCTATCAATAAATGTGCACACGTGCCTGAGTACAATACAACCTAATTTGCAGGCACATTCCCTGTCCATAACGAGTGCATAGTCTAGAGGGGGAGACAGACATTGATATGAATACATAAGAAATTTATAATATATAATTTAAAGATATGTATACAAGTGCCATGGGGTTGAGGGTGGGGTGAATATCAAATGTCCAAAGGTCAAGATCCAAATGCAGATGACGCAGAAGGGAGAGCGAGGTGCGGAAAAGAGGGCTTAATTGGGCAAGATCTCATGGGGAAGACCTTAATAACGCTTTGGAGGTGGAGAGAGTTGTAGTCTGGCATAGGTGAAGTGGGAGGGAGTTCTGGGCTAGGGGGAGGATGTGGGAAAAGGGTCAGTGGAGAGATGAGATTGGGGCACAGTGAGTAAGCTGGTACCTATTCAGTTGGATCTGTACCATTTTAGTACTTGATTTTCACCCCACCCTAAGCCCTACAGCATTGCTGTACATAGCCGTCATTTATTTTAACGCCTGTCCCCGCCTCCAGAGTTTAAACTCCTTGTGGGCAGGGATAGCATTTATTAACTCTGTGACACTGGACTCTCTCGATAATGACAGCATTTATCATTAAGTGCTTAGTATTTATCTCAAGTGCTTAGTATAGTGTTCTGCATACAGTGAGTGCTTAATAAATACTACTGCTTGATCTAAATAGGCACACACTGGTTCAGCAAAGACCCCAAGGGATCAAAAGCTGGTAGGGTTTTTGTGGGCAATTCAATCCAGCAACTGAGCATTGGCCACTCAGAGCTCTAGCTAGCCTCAGTTCTTGTCCTCGGAGGTCTCCTTCCATCACCCCTTCCCTCTTCTGCCCCTTCTAGGCCTCCCTCTTCCTCCTCCTCCTCCTCCTCCTCCCACTAGCTGATCTGAATGACCAACTTGGATGCTTTTTAAAGGCGTTGCTTCTTTAATAGTGGTGGTGATCTTATCCGTTTCTAAAGGCACATTGTTAAAGGTACTTTAGCCTTGACTAGTTTGAAACAACACTTTACACCTTTCATCTTGGTAGAGATCCCCGGAGAAAGCCCAGGTTCTAAACAGATTTGAATTGGAATATCACAAACCTATTCCAAAGAAGGAAACTCTTGCCAAAACCTGCCACACTCTGATTTTGATTCCATGACCCCTTCTTCTGCCTGGATATCTTGGGCAGCTTCAGTGAGATTCTGGCACAGTCTCCCACGGTAGTTCTCCATGGGCAAGCAGACTAAATCCTTCCAGATTTACCAGAGACGGGGTGGGAGGGACGGACTATAATGTTAGGCACATACATTATTGTTACTATTATTATTATTGTTGTACTCGTTAAGCACTATGTGCCAAGCACTGTTCTAACCACTGGATTAGAAACAAGTTGATCAGATTAGACACAGTCCCTGTCCTATATGGGCTTCACACTCTTAATCCCATTTTACAGATGAAGGAACTGAGGCACAGAGAAGTGAAGTGACTTGCCCAAGGTCACACAGCAGACAAGTGGCGGAGCCGGTATTAGAACCCAGATCCTTCTGATTCCCAGACCTGTGCTCTATCCACTAAGCCACACTGCTTCTCCTCCAACATGTCCTATCTGTAATTTATTTTAATGTCTGTTTCCCCCAACCAGATTTTAAGCCCCTTGAGGTCAGGGATCATGTCTACTTATTAATAATAATAATAAAATTTGTTAAGTACTTTCTATGTGCCAAGCACTGTTCTAAGCGCTGAATTAGAGAGGCAGCATGGCTCAGTGTCAACAGCATGGGCTTTGGAGTCAGAGGTCATGGGTTCTAATCCCAGCTCCCCCACATTTGCTGTGGGACCTTGGGCAAGTCACTTAACTTCTCTGTGCCTCAGTTACCTCATCTGGAAAATGGGGATGAAGACTGTGAGCCCCACGTGGGACAACCTGATCACCTTGTAACCTCCCTAGCAGTTAGAACAGTGCTTTGCTCATAGTAAGCACTTAATAAATGCCATTAGAAACAATTAGATGCAAGGTAATCAGGTTGGACACAATCCCTGTCCCGCATGGAGCTCACAGTCTTAATCTCCATTTTACAGATGAGATAACTGAGGCAAAGAGAAATTAAATGATTTGCCCAAGGTTACACAGCAGACGTGGTGATGCCTGGATTAGAACCCACGTCTTCTAACTTACTCTATTGTACTCTATCAAATAGTACTGTGTTCCACACTCACAAAGTGCTCAACGAATACCACTGCCTGATTGACTGGCAAAATTCAGTTCTTCCTACCTTTAGGCTTCACCCTTTCCTGCCTTCAAAGCCCTCCTAAAATCCCACCTCTTCCAACAAGCCTTCCCTGATTAATCGTTATTATCACAATACTTATTAACTCTTCAACCTCCTCTTGCATGTATTCATTTATATATTCATCTATTTATGCCCTTCCTCAGCAGTTGTGCCTGTTAATTCTGTTGTACTCTCCTGAGTGCTTAGAACAGTGCTTTGCACGTAGTAAGCGCTCAAGAGATACCACTGAGGGTAAGTTCATTGTGGTCAGGCCACCCCACCCCTCTTGTGCTTCTTCTGTAGTTTCTCAAGTGTTAAGTACATTGCATTGTACACAGTAGGAGCTTAATAAATCCCATTACTACTTCAGGCACTCCATGGGCGATGGCCAATATAATAAAAATAACAATAATAATTATGCTGTTTGTTAAACATTTACTATGTGTCAAGCACTGTTCTAAGCACTGGAGTAGATACAAGGTATTCCAGTTGGACACAGTCCATGTCCCTCATGGGGTTCACAATCTTGATCCCCATTTTACAGATGAGGTAAGTGAGGCAAGAGAAGTTAAATTACTTGCCCAAGGTCACACAGCAGACATGTGGCAGAGCTGGAATTAAAACCCACAACCTCTGATTTCAAGGTCCAAGTTATTTTGACTAGGCCATACCACATCAGGACTATTTTTCTCTCTTTTCCTACCCAAAGAAAGAATCCATTACTGAATCTGTCTTCTTCTTCTCTCTGATATCTATTTCTGACTTTATACAGAAATGGTTTTAGTCACCAAACGAGTACCAAAACATACAGGATTAAAGGAGCAATTACTTAATTCTCATTTGTATTCGCTAAAAACAAAATAAACCCCAAACATCATCCTCTCCTGCACACATATTGTCCCTCTTGCATTGTTTATGCAGGCAAAGGATTTCTAGAAGCCTCTATATTGTTTTGTCTTGCTCAAAAACTGTCTTCTTACAAAGGGGAGGCCTTTTTAAAAAGAATCCTAGAGGTGCTTTTGAAAAACCCCTCCTTGTGAACATTCTCCTGGTGACATTTTCCTGAAATTCTATCCGTCAGGTACGAGGAGTCTGCCCAGGAAAATAAAGAGTATTTCAACAGCTCGGAATCTTCATGGATAGAAAAATATTGGAATGATAAAGAATTGGCGTCCTGAAGCAGGCTGCCCCTGGGTCCTATCAGGTCTGTACTGATTTCTTCTAGTAATGCCAACATTTGGTAAGGATTATCCTTTCATTTAAACAAAAGCAAGCATTCCTTAGATAAATCAGGACTTTCAGCAGTGAGACTCATAAAACCTTTTCACAACACAGATTTTCAAGAGAACCCTTTAAGGTTTTAGGAGGCTGCTCCTCTTACTTAGTAACAAAATACACCCCATGGCTTCTCATTGACCCCACTCAGCTGTCCTTTGACCTTTTCAATTGTTGTAGCCTAACTTCAGGGCCACAGAATTTGCCTCCCATATCAAAAAGGCTAATGTTGCTTCCTCTTAGCACCTGGTGAAACAAAATGCAACAGTTCTCTCTCTTTCTTTCCCTTCTGTTTCCCGCCTCTCCCCCCACCCCCCAACTCACCCCCTTTTCAGATTGTGAGTATTTTCCAGATGTTCTAGGTCCAAATGTTCGTTCACCCTGGGCTGGGCTCTGCTCTCTCGAGCGACCCATGCAGTGACCTGCAGTCCCTGACTAGGCTGGCCATGACCCTCTTGTACTTTTTGGCCTCAAAGGATCCCCTTGGATCATAAAAGAGGAAAAGATCTTTAGCCTCCTTGGAAACTCTGGGCCATCTCAGTATATTGGACACTCTAAAGGAGACTCGGGGTGCTATTCCGATAAATTATGTCCCTTCTATAGTCATGGACCACCCAATCAAGAGCTCTAAATCCCCAGTGCTTGTAGACTGTGCCTTGTGATGGTCAAGAACTCAACAGAGCGTGTAAAAACCTTGAATTTATTTATACAGACTTTCCGTCGAGAGGCCAAACAACTCTTACCCATGGACAAATCTCTGGGAACTCTTGAAAATCTCTGGAAAATCCCAGCTCTGCCATTTGCCCTCTATGTGACCTTGGGGAAGTTACTTAACTTCTCTGGGCTTCAATTTCCTCATCTGTAAAATGGGGATGCAATACTTGCTCTCCCTCCAACTTAGACTGTGGGCCCCATGTCGGACCTGATTATCTTGAAGCTACTCCAGTGTTAAAAATAGTGCTTGGCATATAGGTAGGACTTAGAAATACCATAAAAAAAGAAATTGGAAATTAGTGGATTGAAAATTTTATATAGCCCTCTCCTTCCTTATTTCCTAGAAGCGCATTATGCCCACACCAATAAAAGCTTCTCTCATTACAACCAAATCATAAAGGCCTTTCGCTGCATATATATAACTAACCATTTGTTCCTCTGGAAGACACTCCCATTAAAAAACTTTCCCCTTAAACCAATTTAATCAGAAATTAAGATCTGAGGTTTACTAACTTTTGGAGAAAGGTACTTGGAGGCAAATTTTGTTTTTTAGTACCTCCCAATCTCTTGAAAATGCTTTTTTGGGGGGAGGGAGGGGGACTTAAAGGGTCTTTCATTGTATAAGACATAGGCATCTGTTTATTGGATGCAATTGTACATCATTTTACTCTGTTGCTAAGTAAAACCAGCGATTGCTTAAAATAAACCTACTCTGAAAGTATAAACATCATCATGCAGAAATCAGAAATATAGTGGAGATACCTTGCCTCGTTGGGTTAACCTTTCTGAAACACATTCATGATTAAGTGGCGTATCCAAGCCTTCAGCGTGCCTGCTGCCAAATTATTTAATTTTCAAAAAGCTTTTAAAGACCTGCAAAGTAAAAAGAAAGAAATTGCCCTGATTAACCTTCAGCAGCAAGATATCATAGAGTTAGATATTATTCAAGGCCTTCTCAGAGACCACAAAAATCATATAGCAAATACAGAGATCTTGCCCTGTCCTCTGAAGTGCACACTCTCAAGGCTGGCCTTGATAACCCTAAGGTGTTTTTCACTGTAAAGATGAAAACTATATTTCTGGATGATCAGTTTTTCCTCCCTGCTCCTGTGCATACACTACTAAAGAGTAATGAACCATCCTATCTCCAGGAGTCATAACCAGAATGGTTAGAAAAAATCAGGGAAAGTGAATGTCCCTTTGGCAGCTTTTTATTCCACAGATAAAAAAAGTTTCACAACTCCTCAGACAAGCCCAAAGTTTCTCGCAAAGAAACATTCATGTTTAAGACAGAATGCAGCTTTAACTAACTAAAGGAATTTTTCTAAACCTAAATGAATATCTTCGTAACTTCCAAGCTAAAAAAACACTTAAACCCAATAAAACTAGAAATATTTCCTTCTTTTAGGATTATTAATTACAGTACTAGAAGAAATGGTTTCTGATGAGAATTACAGACACTCTAGATGAGCTACAACTGGGTATGATCTCTTCCTGGAAAAGATAGAAAAAACTAGTAGCCCTCTCTCGAAAGCATCAAGTTGAAGAGTATATAATAAAATTTGGCACTGTTTGCTTTGGACTCCAACACATAATATGCAGGTTCCTCCTTTTGTAGTGATTAATACATTTTTAAAAGCATTTTCTATGGGTATAGTCATTTTTAAAATGCACATTGCAAATCTGAAAATATGTCTCTGGAGGAAAATACGAATCTACATTTTCCATAAGAGAAATTCTAAATTTCTGTCTCTTCCACACAAATCCGAGGAGCAAGGGAGGAAAGGGGGAGGTGAAAAAGAGGTCGTTTCGGGATTTAAGGGAAATGGTTTACTTTACCTCTCCTTTTGTGGCCAGCCAAGAAACATCTTTCATCGACAGGAGAAAACCCCACAGCCAAATGAGCAAGATCAAGGCTCCCAAACTCACATCTTCCTTCCCCGCAAACGGGAATCTTATTCTGAGTCAGGCAGCCTTGTTATACCACCAACACCATGAGTGACTGTCCCAGATGGCCAACAAGGTCAAACTGCATTGTTTCCCACAAAACTGTAAAGCTCCACAAGGACTTGGATGATTTTAAAAAACCAGTAATCCAATTCCAACAGCTCCCGGGCCTAAAATTGCTATTTTTCATCCACGTGCTGCACACTTCACCTGCTAGTAATGACATTTTTGTATTTTCTTCTAATTACACTCAAAGCTAAGACCTTTGGCCCTAGGCCACAGACCTCTATTCAGCCTGCATACATTCTCTTAAACGCCCAGATCCTTTGTTGTCACTCTAACTCTTTCATCTATTATTTACACCATTGAGAAGGAAGATACTCCACCATTTGTGAAGCTTAAAGCTTCTAATCGTCTTAATTTCTTCGCCTTTCACCCTGTGGTCTTCTTCATAGACCAGTGACAAACTGTTTGACAAAATCATTTTTCAACACCATTTCTTCCTCTCTCCGCCTGCCCAACCCCACACGACTCTGCCCTTTTTCTCCTTCTTTAGGCTCTTCTCTCCCCGTTTTAGCCTGAGTTTGGAGTATAGATTTATTTGGATTGACACATTTGGTCCTTAAGCAGAATTCAGCTGGATTTTTGCACTAGATAAAATCCCCGAATTCTGTGAGCTCTGCAAAGACCACATCTTTTCTGATTTTAGGCAAGTCTACCAAATGCAAATCTCTTGTCTCAGCTCATTGTGGGCAGGGAATGTAACTGCTTACTGTTATATTGTACTCTCCCAAGTGCTTAACATAATGCTCTGCACACAAAAAAATGTTCAATAAATATGACAATGAATGAAAATTTGAATTTGGAACAACTCTTTCCCTAGGCTAGGCTGAGCTCAGGTGGGGGTAGGGGGTGTTCTTAGATGGGAGGTATTTTGTCCCCTGCAAAAATGTAATTAACATTCAGCAAACAGGCCAGCAAGGCTTTGGGGAAAGGGGCCAGCTAGAGGTGTGGGGCCGGGGGAGGCGGGGGTCCACCTTCCATTTAATTCAATTTTCCATTTATCCTTGTGTTTTGAAAAATATATTCAGAACCCTTACTTCATCTTAGTGCAAATTTTGGTCTAAGTGCCGATGTTCACATTTCCCAAGCTCCCAAGTCCACATGCAAAGAAAGCCCAGTGATCCCACCCGCCTCCCTCCCACTGGTTCGATCCCAGGACAATCTAAAAACAAAGCAAGGGCAGGGTTTACCAGGATGCAGATGGCCACTTCACATCCCTGCAGCCACCAAGGAAGCCTGGATTCCAAGTTGGGTGGAAATCAGCATACGATCCATCTTTGTTCTTTCTTCCTGTACGGCCCGATTTACTCTTGATTTCTAACAGGGTTTCCTTGTCCTCTGTTCTGCCTGCAGACCCTCAACCTCCTTGTCTTTCCTATTTTCACCATTTGCTTCAACCAGCAGTTCACTGGAGACCCATCCATCTTGTAATGCTTAAGTGACAGATGCTCTCAGGAATGACCATACTGCTGACTGAACAAAAGATAACATCACCTCTAGGAACTCAGAAAGCAACACAACTGCAGCCTCAAGATGGGCTGCCTGACAGACACTGGACCATAAACCTCTCCTAAGTGAAAAAGAAAACAATTGGGGAAAAGAATCTGACACAATCAAAGGCAGAAAAGAGTGATTATTTGAAGATTGCCTTTCTGCTCTGCATACCACTTTTTAAAGCTTATATAGTGGGGTAATTCACTAGCCACTGAGGCAAGACTAAAAGGAAAGGTCTTTTAACTCCTCCTTTTCCAGGGCTCTTTTGCAATTACTACGTTTCAAAGGTGGAGGGTACTAAGCATCAGTATATAATGTAACACAATTCATTCTCTGAGAAATGTCCCTTGTTTCCATAAGAGTGTTCCGGTTTGGTAATTAGAATTAGACTCAATTCTAATTATTTGCAACACATTATACACACCTTTCTCACACAAACAGAAACACGCAGCACCCCCACCTGCAACACACACACACACACACACACACACACACACACACTACACAAGAATAACATTCCCATCACACATCCACAAGGCCACACCCTTTGTCAAGAAAACAGAACATTTTACTAAGGAAAATGTTAAAGCAACGATTTTACTACCTACTAAGAACCATGTACATACACAGCCTCCTCACAAACATTCACACCTTTCATTACACAACCACCCAACTTGGGTTACAAAAGGCAGAGAGAAGAGTGTTCTGGGAAGAACTAAAATCTCTTTTGTAACAAAGGAGAGGTCATATTAACATCTCCCAGCAACAAACTAATGAGAGGGAAGCTGTAGGCATAGGGAAATCTGCCTTGGCAGCATCTTCTTGGAGCCTTCACACAGCAATGGGAAACCCACAGAGCTATAAAATGTTAATGGCCAATTTCACAGGAATATTGAAGAGAAAATATTGAGACATACCAAACAAACATCAACTCAGAGGTCACTTAGCCAACATCTTAGTAAGCGAGGCCAGTGAAGAAAAAAATACTTTCCATTAAAGATATTATAACTGAAATCTTCCCTCCCATTTTAGGCAAATCAGGACATCAGCTCATTTTCTTAACTAGATCTTAAATTTAAATACCAAGAGCTGAGTATTAGAACAAAGTTTGCTCAGTGCATTTGCCACTGCAGACCTTGGTTCCCAAGGCTCATTAACCCCAACACACCAAAAAATATAAACAAAGAGTCGATCTAGCTGAGCACAAGGTCCTTGAATGCTACCCTCCAGAGCTTAGGTGGAAACTGTTCTCCTTATTTCTTCCTGTTAGGAAATTAGTTTTGCATTAAACTAGTCAATTAAAACTTGCCATGAGTTTCATTTCCAGTGACACAGAATCACCCTAGTAGCATTCAAATGCTTTGGCGTAATAGAGCTGGATTTTTGTACCGTCCAAGGATTCCAAGTGGGAGAAGTTCCTGAATCTGGGGCCAGCCCTCAGGCCCCAATTTTCTCTTTGATCCTTTCCCACACTTCACTTTGGGCAAGCCCCTTCCCTTTCCCTAGAGGTCTCCATGGCCGATGCTCAGGCTTTATCTCTGGGGTTTCCACAGCCCTTTAGAACCAAAAAAATCACATCGGTTCAGAAGATCTGTCCCAGTGGTCTTGTCAAATGCTTGATCTTCCAACTGAGACCTGTCCTCCTGCCCTTTCAGGACCTTTGTCCAGAGGAGAAGGGCAGATTTGGGAGCATTCACAAGGGCTGGATCCAACGATGGGCTCTGACTGTCCTGATGATGGAATCCCAAGAGGGCAGGGCACTACAGAAAGCAGGATGGGAGGACAAGGCTGAACAACAGTGAGTAAACACAGCTAGAACACCCAAGAATTTGTGGTTTCCAAATTTGGCCTTGATCTTTGCCTGTGCAAGCTACCTATCTCTTTTCATTCAAGCAGGGATTTTAAGAGCTCCCACTGCCCAGTGGGGCAAATGGGGAAGTAAGATGTTATTCCAAACCCACATTTCGGCGGAAGGATAACTTCAGACATTAATGCCGGTGACCGACAGAGAGATGTGACCTTGAAATGACAATTCCCCAAATGCAGATCTCACTGGTGAAGGTTTGAAATAGATCTAATTAAATGAGCTATTTTCAAACACAATAGGACCAATATGCATGCAAAAAGCGCACACCCCTTGGCAAGTTCTTACTGCCTGAGTGACCAAAAACAAAACAAAACTTTGAAAAAAAAAAAAGTGCCCCTTCCAGAACCCAGCCAGTGGCAGAAATCCACACAGGAAAAAAAAAAAATCCATCAAAATGAAACTCTAAAAGGGTTTACCCTTCACCGATCTATTTGCACTTCAAAAACTCTCCAAGTCCTTCAGCTAAACCCCAGGGCTGAACCATTTCAATAATAAGAGAGAGGCCAGTAGTGATTTATCTTCCCGTTTGGCCTCTGGACAGAGCTATAATGTCTGCCAAGCTTCTCTACCCATTTCCCCACCCCCAACACTTGATTTCTCCCCACTGCCCAGCCCTGATTTTCTTCAGCCTTGGACAGCTAACACTTTATAAACAATGTGGTGAATCAACTCTTAGGGGGACACAGTGTGTCTCTTCTACCCAGATGAAAGAACAGTTTGTAATTACAATTGTGGATTCGGTTTTCCGGAGCCCAACTAGGCTAAATGGAATAACCCAAGACAACCACGGCCCTGGCACCTCCAGATTTCATTCCAGGGATTTTCGGGCAGTAACTTTGGGATCAAAAAGTAAAGTCCGCCATTTCAGTCCCGCTGATTTCCCCAGCGTCAACACCACTTTGAATACCGACTGCTAACCTAGCTTTAAATTCCTTTGCAGTTTAGGGACAGACACAACCTTCAAAGCATTCTGTCAGGATCCTGGTATTTCAAGATGTTTCCAAACCCAAAGAAAATGAGACTTTCTCAGGTCACAGTCCTCTGGGTCACCAGGACCTTAGCAGCTGCCTGGCCCTTTGACTAAATCAATTTATTCTCCTTTTGTCCGGTTCATGCTGTAACCACCTTCCGCCCACCAAAACTTTTTTCTACAGTTGAAACGACCACGGGACAATGTGCCCATAATGGCTTGACTCTAAAAGCCCAGGTCCCAAATTAGATGCAGAAAGTGGCTGCAAAACAAAAGGTGCATTATCTAATTTTGGTATTTTTGCTGAAGAAAGGAGACAGAGAATGAATAGTTTTCAACAATCTCATATTCTCCCCTGCTTCCTTCAACCTCACCTCCTCTACACAGTGTTTAGCCTTGGAATGAGAGAATGTTATCTTTTTTCAAGATCAAAGTGCATTGCAGGCACCTGGAACCATTTCAGCTGATTGCCATATTGCCAGGAATAAGCGTGTCCCAGCTGATCTCCCTACAGTATTTCAAGATTTCATTCCCACAACTGGGGCAATTTGGGGAGGAAATGTGGTCTAATGGAAAGAGCGTGGCCCTGGGATTCTCGGTTCTCGGTTCTCATCCAGTTTTCTCATGTGTAAAATGGGGATTAGGTACCCACTTAGACTGTGAGCCCCAGGGGGAACAGGAAATGTGTCTCACCTGATTAACTTGCATCTGTCCCAGCACTTAGTACAGTGCTGGGCACAGAATAAGTGCTTAACAAATACCATAATGATTATTAATAAGTTCCACTACAGGTCTCTCAATTGTACCCCTTAAGTTTCTGAGGAAATTCTTCTTAAGCTTCATTAGGGGAAGCAGCTTGCCCTGATGGATAGATTGAGGGCTTAAGAGTCAGAAGGACCTGAGTTCTAATCCAGCCTCCACCACCTGGCTGCTGTGTGACCTTGGGCAAGTCACTTCACTTCTCTGTGCCTCAGTGACCTCATCTGTAAAATGGGGATGAAGACTGTGAGCCCCATGTGCGATAGGGACTGTATCGAACCTGATCAGCTGATCTATCTATCTGATCTGAACCTGATCTATCCCAGCACTTAGGAAAGTGCCTGGCACGTAGTAAACACTCAATGAATAGCTTAAAAAAAATGAAATGTTTACTGAAGGTGGTAGAGCGGTCTGGGTGTTTTTGGCACCAAGAGGAAGTCTGGAAATAGTAACAACTATAATAACAATAATATTATTATTGTTTAATAAACACATTACAGTGAGCACACAGTAGGTGCTCAATAAATGATTGAATGAATGTATAATAAATAATAAATAATTGTGACATTTGTTGAGACTTACTATGCTGTTGAGAAGCAGCATGGCTTAGTGGAAAGGGCACAGGCTTGGGAGTCAGAGGTCGTAGGTTCTAATCCCTGCTCTGCCAGCTGTGTGACTTTGGGCAAGTCACTTAACTTCTCTGTGCCTCAGTTCCCTCATCTGTGAAATGGGGATGAAGACTGTGAGCCCTACATGGGACAACCTGATTACCTTGTATCTTCCCCAGCTTTAGAACAGTGCTTGGCACAAAGTAAGTGCTTAACAAATACCATCATTATTATACAGTGCTTAGAATAATAATAATAATAATAATGGCATTTATTAAGCGCTTACTATGTTCTAAGCACTGGGGAGGTTACAAGGTGATCAGGTTGTCCCACAGGGGGCTCACAGTCTTAATCCCCATTTTACAGATGAGGTAACTGAGGCACAGAGAAGTCAAGTGACTTGCCCAAAGTCACACAGCTGACAATGGGCGGAGCCGGGATTTGAACCTCTGACCTCTGACTCCAAAGCCCAGGCTCTTTCCACTGAGCCACGCTGCCTGACACATAGTAAGTGCTTAACAAATGCCATCATTATTATCATTATTATTACGGTGCCAAGCACTGTGCTAGGGTAGATACTGGTCTGAGCTAAGGAGTTGTGGCCCTTGAGGGAAATGGAAGGTGACCAGAGGAAAGCAGCCAGCTCAGGCAGTAGCAGTGGAGAGACAGGGTGCACAAAGCACAGTGTTTTGGGCAGGTAATGTGTCTGTTTATTGTTATATTGTACTCTCCCAAGCGCTTAGTACCAGTGCTCTGCACACAGTAAGTGCTCAACAAATGCAACCGACCGACCGGCTGACAAGGCACATGGTAAGCTGGGGGAATAGGAAGCCCCTTCTCACAAAGACTGTTTTAGACAGGCCTGCACCATGTTATTTAGTGAAATAGAGCTCCAGGCATTGAAATAGATCCACGCACACACGTCCTCATGGTCGGTCGGTCGCTTGCCTGCAACAGTCTGACCCTCAAGGGCTACTCTGACTCCTGAGCACCATGCCCTGGTAGGAAAGATTGGTTAGGGTTCACCCCCCAGGGGCAAGGCGGCTGCATGGGGTTGCTCTCTGGGGCTTGGGGGGCTCCGGCGGAGTTAAGGAACCTCTGCGTGCTGTTTCCTGGTTGGAGAACAGTCCCCGGTGCCAATAGACAGCATCCCTGGGTAAGGAGAAAGAAGCGGCGTTCGCAGCAGGGAGGAGTTGGGGTGAAGCAGACAGTACCATCTGTCTCTTCACTACTGTGACCAACAGACCATCTAAACAGAGGAGATAGGTGTACAGGGGTGTTGGAGTGTTTGTTGGGAGGCACGTGAGTGGGATGTGCTTGTCTACATGCTTGGAGGGGCGTCTGAGTGTGTGTATTTGTGTGGAGTGGTCTTTCTGGGGGTGTAATTATTTGGAGAGGTTTTTGTGCGGGTGTACTCATGTGGAGAGGTTTCCTTGTGCGTATTTATTTGGAGAGGTTTTGTGTGTGTGTATTCATGTGGAGAGACTTTGGTGTGTGTATGTATTTGGAGAGGTTTTGTGTGCGTGTATTTGGGCGGAGTAGTCCTTGAGTGAGTGTATTTGTGTGGAGATCTGTGGGTGTGTGTCAGCGGGGTGCGTGTGTAGGTGTGTATCTAATTGTTTGGGTTCGAGAATGTGTCTCTCTTTATATGCTTCACTCTTCTGTCTTTCTTTCCCTTTCCTGATATTTCCTCCCAACTGTCCATAGGACCAAAGAGCCACAATCTCTGCTCCCCTAATATCTCCAGACACTAACACTGGAGCCAAAAGAAAGGTGCAGATTTACTCACCCGTTTCATTTCCTTTTCTTATTTTTAATATAAATTCATAAGGTAGCTAATTATTTTCCCCATCTTTAAAGCCCTCCTGAAAGCCCATCTCAGTCAATCAATCGATGGTATTTATCGAGCACTTACTATGTACAGAGCATTGAATTAAGCTCTTGGAAGAGGAATAATGATAATAATGATGGAATTTGTTAAGTGCTATGTGCCAGGCACTGTACTAAGCGCTGGTATGGATACAAACACATCAGGTTGAACACAGTCCCTGTGTCACATGGGGCTCACAGTCTCAATCCCCATTTTACAGATGAGGTAACTGAGGCACAGAGAAGTGAAGTGACTTGCCCAAGGTCACAGCAGTCAAGTGGCAGAGCTAGGATTAGAACCCATGACCTTTCGAAGCCCAGGCCCGTGCTCTATCCACTACGCCACGCTGCTTGCAGACTGGTTCCCTGCCCACAGAGAGCTTACAGTCTAGAGGGGGAGACAGACATTACCTCCCGAGGATGTCTTCTCTGATTGACTGTAACACTGCCTTTACAACAGACCAACATCCACACTTAGGATTTGTGCAATTGAACCCTATCATAAAATCCTATCACTGTGTACTTGAATCGTAGCCTCATTATTCATGGACATACATATTTTTAAATATACACTTATTTTCTAGTTATTCCTGTGAATTCAGCTATTCGATTATTCATTCAGCTGTTTCATCCGATGCATTTGTACTGCTTCCGACTTTGTACTTCTTTCTCCACTTTCACTATCTGTATGTATTTTAAACGGTAAGCCCCTTAAGGGCAGGAACAGGCATCTTGTTACCGTTGTACTCTCCCAAGGGTTTAGTTACAGGGCTTATGGTCTTAGGAAGCCCACTGCAAATGCCATTGATTGATTAATTTACAAATCATTTATTGCTAATTTTTGCACTTAGGAAGACCTCCATAATGCTATCGATGGATGAATTTACAAAAAATTTATGGATAATAACTGTGATATTTGTAAAGCACTTACTGTGTGCCAAGCACAGGACTATCAGCTTGGATACAGTCCCTTTCCCATATGGGGTTTACAGTGTAAGTAGGTGGGAGAACAGATACTGAATCCCCATTTGACAGATGAGAAAGCTGAGGCACAAAGGAGTTAAGTGACTTTCCCAAGGGCACACAGCAGGCAAGAGGAAGAGGTGGGATTAGAACCCATGTCCTCTGACTCCCAAGTCATACTCTTTCCACCAAGCGATGCTGCTTCTAAGGAGCTTTCCTAAAACAGGCACTCCATTTTCACTGGTGCAATGGGACTGGCTAAATAATCCAGCCAAAGGAGTGAGTGTGACACTTGCTCTCGAAGGACACCGGTTCATATTTTCACTTGACCTTAGTTGGCCCTGAATCTGCAATCTGCTGGGATGCCAGCTGTGAGACCATAGGCAAGTCACTTAACTTTTCTGGGCCTCAATTACCTCATCTGTAAAATGGGGATGAAGACTGTGAGCCCCATGTGGGGCAACCTGATTACCTTGTATCTACCCCAGTGCTGAGAACAGTGCTTGGCACATAGTAAGTGCTTAACAAAGGCTATTATTCTTATTACTAGCCACGTGTCCTCAAGCACTTAGTACAGTGCTTTGCACACAGTAAGTGCTCAATAAATATGATTGAATGAGTGACCGAGTATTGGAGACAGCACAGTGGCCCACTCAGTCTTGGAAATTGTCATATGGCTGCAGTGGAGTATCATGAGCTTGCCAAGGGGCTAGGACTGGGGCCAGGGGGACTCCAGCAGCTTTGAGTCAGTCAGCTGGAGGGATATAAGAGTTGCTTTTCCTAGGCGGAGCACCTGTGGGGCACACATGCCAATGGAGAGAGACTGGCTACTTGCAGGGGAGGGCTGGCTGCCACCTTGAACTGCGGATGAATTGGGGGCTGGGAGGTCCAACCATGTCTCACTGGGCATCCAGGGCCGAGGCAGCAGGGTGGTCATCCTTAAATCCTCCCTCTTGCTTGGAACTCTGTCCCACTTCACAGCTGACAGATCATTGTTCTCCCCATCTTCAAAGCCTTACTAAAATCGTATTTTTCTATCCTCTCAAATCCCTGCCCCATTCACCATCCCTTCCACATCGCCTAGGCACTTATGTCTATATCCCTTAAGCACTTTGACCCTCACCCCATCCCATCCCCATCCCTAGACCTTCCCTGATCTGTAATTTATTTTAATGTCTGTCTCCCCAACTAGACTGTAAGCTCCTTGTGGGCAGGGATCGTGTCCACCAACTCTATTGTATCAAACTCTCCCAAACCCTTAGTACAGTGCTTTCTCTGCACACAGAAAGTGCTCAGCACATACCACTGATAGATTGATTGGTCTGGAGGGAATGTCTTCTGCTCACGTACTCTTGGCAAGGGGATTCCAGCACCATGCGTGTAGTGATGCCCGTGTGTCCGAATCAAGACTCTAAACAGACTTTCTGGGAAAATCAACTTCACCAACAATGGTCTGCTTAGGAGCCAGGATTCAGACCTCTGAGGGCTAAGGATCTACAGTGGGCAGGAAAGAGACAAATAGAAAGGGAAACTGGTGAAAGGTGGCTAGTTACGGACAAGCCGTTCCCTCTCCAACTCATGGCCAGTGCTCTGGGTGCAGCAGATGCTCAAAACATATCGCCAATTGTTTGATTGATTGATTGAAATCCACCCCCACCAGGATGAGGTACTCCCTTTTGAGCTGGAGGGTGGCAGATTCAAAACAAGCAACAAGAAACATTTCTTCCCTCAGGGCGGTGGAGAGGGTAGTAATAATGATAATAATAGTTATGGTATTTATTAAGTGCTTATTATGTG
This sequence comes from Tachyglossus aculeatus, assembly GCF_015852505.1. NCBI lineage: Eukaryota > Metazoa > Chordata > Mammalia > Monotremata > Tachyglossidae > Tachyglossus > Tachyglossus aculeatus. The sequence continues at coordinate 3,857,108 of NC_052090.1, read as the reverse complement.
TATCTAAGCACTGGGGTAGATAAAACGTCATCAGGTTGTCCCTCGTGGGGCTCACGGTCTTAGTCCCCATTTTACAGATGAAGTAACTGAGGCACAGAGAAGTGGCTTGCCCAAGGTCACACGGCAGGCAAATGGTGGAGCAGGGATTAGAACCCATGTCCTCTGACTCCCAAGCCCATGCCCTTTCCACTAAGCCAAGTTGGTTCTCAGGTAGGTTGAGGGGAAATTGCTTGTGGGAAACGAATGTGCCTATTTATTGTTGTATCGTAATAATAATAATAATTGTGGTATTTATTAAGCACTTACTATGTGCCACACACTGTAATAAGCACTGGGGTGGATACAAGCAAATCGGGTTGGACACAGTCCCTGTCCCACGTGGGGCTCAGAGTCATTATCTCCATTTTACAGAGGAGGTAACTGAGGCCCAGAGAAGCAAAGTGACTTGCCCAAGGTCAAACAGCAGACTAGTGGTGGAGCCAATATTAGAACCCATCACCTTCTGACTCTCAGCTCCATGCTCTATCCACTGTGCCATGCTCCTACCTTATTTCTCCCAAGCGCTTAGAACAGTGCTCTGCACACAGTAAGCATTCGATAAATACAACTGAATGAAGAACTAAGCAGTCCAAAACTCCAGCAGGATCCAGAGGAGTTTGGCTAGATCCTCGGATGAGAAGTCCCTGCTGGATTCCTGGAGGGAAAAGCTAGGGCTATGAAAAAAATGCTTAGGGAAGATAGGAGGCTCAGGAAAGGTTTAGAAAGAACCATGGTTGATGGCAGAGAAAAGTTAGGAGTGGAGAAGGGGGTTGGATGGTCCGGCCTGGCCTTCGCCATGAGAAATGTCTTCATTTGCAATCAGGGGGGCTGAGACTTCTTCCAAGGGAAAGTCCCTTTGTGAATGCAGGAGGACTCCCTGCAGAGCCGGGCAGGAAAACCACAGGCAGCAGCCCCCAGATGAGCAAAGTGGAGGTTGGTAAACCCAGAAACAAAAGGCCCGCATTCCAGAGGGACCCCACTGGGGAGTCTGCATTGGAAAATTCCAGGATTCTGATAACCCTGAAGCAGATCAGCTGCAGGCAACAAAAGATGCAAATGGACCCGAAGGCCTCAGGCCTCGCTTTGACAGTGAAGGAACTATCTTCATTGAGTTACCCTTATTTACCAGGGAGCTATAAAACCATTCTTATTTTAAGGGACATTGAGGAGGGGGAAGTTGTGGCTGGGCAATGACTTAAAACCAGCCACTGAGTAACCAAGGTCTTGCCCAACTACAGATAACTTACAGGCAAATTAGTCATTTCGCTTTCTTTTTTTTTCATCTCCAGACCATCTGAAAGGTCGCAATGACTTTTTAAGATTTGCTGGTCACATTTTGGTTGGCTGCTCAGGCTCAGCTTCCTCAGCTCTGCCTTTGATCCCACTTTGCACCAGCGGGCAATGCTCTTGTCTCAAAGTACATCAATGCACTTGAGTAAAACATTGACCCCGGAGGCTCCTACCCCGAAAAAGGAGCTGTCTCAAAATTGAGTCGTTGGGAGCGATTTAAGTAGGAAATAGTCCAAATGCCTCCCCACTGAAATATCCTAAACTCTGCGGGCACAGAAATGGTACCCTAACACTACCGTGCAGATTGCTACAATAAAAAGAAGCAAAAACGCTGTTTTTCCAGGGATTCGGCCCCTGGCTTGAACATTCAATTTGTTTTTCTTGTGAAATGTGATCAGTTTCTCGGAGACACAAACACAAGCCTTGGTCTCGCCCCTTTGGGTTCAAACCACCTTAATCAAGAGAGACAGTTTGGCTAAATGAAGATACCTGGTTTGAACGGAGCAACTTGCTTATTTAAGAAAGCCAGGCCCCAAGATAAGCTTTTCTCCCTGGTAAGAGGTAACAATCTAGCAATCTGGTCTTCACCCATTTGTATGCATTCCTGGAAGTGGGCAAAGTGGCTGGATGTTCCATTTTGTGTGCATTGAGCCCAGATTTTAGGGTTTTGGCCTTCCACTTGGAAAGCTAAAGGGTGGGAGAGAAGTCAACAGCTGCAGTAACAGCCCTGAAAAGAATGACAATTATGATATTTGTTAAGTGCTTACATGTGCCAAGCACTGTTCTAAACGCTGGGGTAGATACAAGGTAATCAGGTTGGACACAGTCCCTGTCCCACGTGAGGCTCACACTCTTAATCCCTATTTTACAGATGAGGTAACTGAGGCACAGAGAAGTTAAGTGACTTGCCCGAAGGCACAGAACAGACAAGTGGCGAAGCTGAGATTAGAACCCACGACCTCTGACTCCCAAGCAAGTGCTTTTGATACCAGGTCATGTTGCTTCCCTGATTCTCCGGTAGCCTCTGCAGAAACTGACTTTCTGACTTTTCATCCTTGCTCCTGGAAGCAATGTCCCTGCAAACTACAGCTCTTCAAGCCCTACCCTCTACAAGCCCCACCCCAGCCCACGTTGAGATTTCCATTTCTAGTCGCTTCACGCTCAGGCCTTTGATGGGCATTTAGTCAGTCAGTCACTCAATTATATTTCAGTCAGTCAGCCAATCTTATTTATTGAGCACTTACTGTGTGCACTGTACTAAGTACTTGGGAGAGCGCAACAAAACAATATGACAGATACATTCCCTGCCCACAGTGAGCTCACAGTCCAGAGGGGGAGACAGACAATAATATTAGTACACAAATTACCGAGAGGTATATATGTACTGTGGGGCTAAGAGTGGGGTTGAACAAAGGGAGCAAGTCAGGGTGATGTAGAAGGGAGTTGAAGAAAAAGAAAAGAGGGCTTAGTCAGGGAAGGCCTCGTGGAGGAGATGAGGCTTTGAAGCGGGAGAGAGTAATTCATGATAGCATTTATTAAGCACTTACTATGTGCAAAGCACTGTTCTAAGTGGTGGGGAGGTTACAAGGTTACAGTCTTAATCCCCATTTTACAGATGAGGTAACTGAGGCACAGAGATGTGAAGTGACTTGCCCAAAGTCACAGAGCTGGCAATTGGTGGAGCCTGGATTTGAACCCGTGACCTCTGACTCCAAAGCCCGTGCTCTTTCCACTGAGACACGGTATCTGTCGGATATGAGGGAGGGAGGGCGTTCCAGGCCAGAGCCAGGCCAGAAGTAAGAGCTCCTTTCCCCACTTCTTAATAGGAATAACAATAATAATAATCAATAATCATAATGACAATGATGACATTTAATATGAACTTTTTACTTGCCTAAGCATTGTACTAAGCGCTGGGGTAAATACACAATAATAACCAGCAGGGAGAGCGGGTAGCTTATCCTCATTTTATAGATGAGGAATCTGAAGCCCAGAGAGCTTAAGTGACTTTACTGAAGAGCACACAGCCAGCCAATAGCGGTTCTGAGATTAGAACCCAGGTCCCAAGCCCTTTCCACCAGTCCACTAGTCCACACTGCCTTTTGATATCTCTTCTTGAGCCAGATCAAACAGTTCACTTATTGGGATAACAAATGAGAAGCAGCTTGGCCTTGTGGAAAGAGCAGCAGCCTGGGACTCACAGGACCCAACTTCTAATCCTGACTCCTACACATGTCTCCTGAGTGACACTGAGCAAGTCACTTCACTTCTCTGTGCCTCAGTTCCCTCATCTGTAAAACAGGGATTAAGACCATGAGCCCCATGTGGGACACGGACTGTGTCCAACCTGATTCCCTTGCATCTACCCCACTGCTCAGTAAAGTGCCTGGCACATAAACCATTAAAAAAAAAAAGATGATGCCGCAGATGTCAGAATCAGATGGGTTTCTGCACCTAAAATGCACCTTTTCACAAAATGTTCCAAGGCCTCCCTCCAATGGCATTGATAGGTGGTGGGAGTTTTCATTCATTCATTCAGTTGTATTTATTGAGCGCTTACTGTGTGCAGAGCACTGTACTAAGCGCTTGGGAAGTACAAGTTTTCAGCCAGCAATGGAGCCCAGTGAGAATGGGCCTGGCCCAGCAGCCAAGAGGAGCCCATTCCAGGGGTCAATCAATAAATCAATCAATCGTATTTATTGAGCGCTTACTGTGTGCAGAGCACTGTACTAAGCGCTTGGGAAGTACAAGTCGGCACAGAGTCGATCCACAAGTCGGTCCACAGAGCAGTGACACCATTTGTGGGGGTGGGGGTCTGAGCCTCCATCTCAATCCATCAATCAACTGTATTTAGTGAGCTCTTACTGTGAGCATAGTACTTGGGAGAGTACAATTTAAAGAAGTTGGTAGACTTGTTCCCTGCCCACAGTGATCTTACAGTCTCGAAGAGGAGAGAGGTATTATTGTAAATAAACTATGGATATGTACATAAGAGCCATGGGGCTTAAGGAGGGGTGAATAAAGGGTGTGAATCGAAGTGCAAGGGTGAGGCAGAAGGGAGTGGGAGAAGAGGAAATGAGGGAAATCAGGGAAGGCCTCTTGGAGGAGATGTGCTTTAATAAGCCTTTGAAGGTGGCAAGAGTGATCATCTGTTGGGTATGAAGAGGGAGGGCTTTCCAGGCGAGAATGCCTGGAATCCCACCTCCTTCTGACTCCATCCCTCTCTCGCCCCTGAATCCCTCTGTTTCTGCATCTTCCTCCCTCTGTACGGTGAGTTTTCTTTTTTCACGTTTTGTTTTGAAAAAATAAGGGGAAGCACTGTGGCCTAGAGCATGGGGCTAGGAGTCAGGTGACCCACATTTGAATCCAACTCTGTCATTGACTTGCTGTGTGACCTTAGGCAAGGCACTTAACTGCTCTGTGCATGTTTCCTCATCTGTTTTGAGGACAGTGGATGAGCTTGTGGTAGGGGTGGAGGAGGGTGAGAATAATAATAATAACAATAATAATGGTGAAGGTATTTGTTAAACCCTTACTCTGCATCGAGCACTGTTCTAAGAGCTGGGGCAGATACGAGATCATCAGTCCCTGTCCCACGTAGGGCTCACAGTATTAATCTCCAATTTTAGAGATGAGGTAGCTGAGGCACGGAGAAGTGAAGTGACTTGTCCAAGGTCCCGCAGCAGAAAAGTGGAGTATCCGGGATTAGAACCCACATCTTTCTGACTTCTAGGCTCATGTTCTTATCCACTAGGCCATCCCCCCCTCTAGACTGTAAGCTTGTTGAGGGCAGGGAAAGTGTCTGTTTACAGAACAACAGGCAGTATGCAATTGTTGATATGTATGCATCAAAACAAGTAAACAGGGATCAATATAAATAAATAGAATTATAGATATGTAGATATAGATATAAGTAACGTGGGGAGGGAAGGTGGGGAAGAGCAAAAGGGAGCGAGTCGAGGTGACGAGGAAGGGAGAGGGAGCTGAGGAAAAGGGGTTTTAGTCTGGGAAAGCCTCTTGGAGGAGGTGAGCCTTCAGGAGGGCTCTGAAGGGGGGAAGAGGGATTGCCCTGGTCCAGCTACAGCACTTAGTACAGTGCTCTACACACTGTAAGTGCTCAATAAATACAGGTGAATGAATGAATGCTGCTCAGAGAACATTCTGTCTAGTCTGGGCTGAGCTAGGCTGGGGGAATGAACAGGACAGTGAACAAACAGACTGGGATGGGCTGCAAAGCAGGAGAGAAGTTGCCATTACATGTTCTGGTTGTTGCTTCTGGATGATTCTACTCCTGGAAACATCTTTCTGGGGCCCCCACGCTTGAGGCTGTGTCTGAAGGCACCCCAAACTAAAAACAATATGACTAAAACAAAGATTTTTTTCTCTCTGCTCTTCTGGATGCCTAAATGACAACAGCAACAGCAGTAATATTTATTAAGAGCTTCCTATGTGCCAAAACACTATGCTAAACACTGGCATCAATGTAGATAATCAGATCTGTTCCAGTCCACCACTGTTCCACGTGGGGATCGCAACCTAAAGGTTGAGGGGAGCAAGTATTCTCTCTATTTTACAGACCAGGTATCTGAGCTCAGAGAGTTTACTTGATTTGCCCAAGATCACACAGCAAACCAGTGGCAAAACTGGAATTAGAACCCAGTTCTCCTGGCTCTCAATCCCAAGCTCTTTCAACGGACTCTCGTGAACGTCAGGCCTCTCTGGCTGGTCTCTCCAAGGGCCATCAATAGTCAACCTCTAGCCAAAGAAGGAGTGTTTGCTAATCCCCCACCCCTTGGCATGGGCATCCACTTGGGGTGGCAAAGAGAAACAGCATGACCTAGGAACTTGGGAGTCAGAGGACTTGGGTTCTAATCCCACCTCTGCCAGTTTCTTGCTGTGTGACCTTGGACAAGTCACTTAACTTCTCCGTGTCTCAGTTCACCTGTAAAATGGGGATTAAATCCTCCATCCTCTAAATTAGAATGTGAACCCAATGTGGGACAGAGACTATGTCCAAACTGCTAAAGTTGTAATAATAATAATAATGGTATTTGCTAAGCGCTTACTATGTGCAAAGCACTGTTCTAAGCACTGGGGGGATACAAGGTGATCAGGTTGTCCCATGTGGGGCTCACAGTCTTAATCCCCATTTTACAGACGAGGTAACTGAGGCCCAGAGAAGTTAAGTCACTTGCCCAAAGTCACACAGCTGACAATTGGCGGAGTCGGGATTTGAACCTGTGACCTCTGACTCCAAAGCCTGGGCTCTTTCCACTGAGACACGCTGCTTCTCTACCCCAGTGCTTAGAACGGTGCTTGACATATAGTAAGTGCTTAACAAATACCATAAAAAAGGGAAAAAAAATCAGCCCATGGCAGCCATGAGGTCATTCGACTGGGGCCACCATGGACTTCTTGGGCTGCTCTGTAGAATGGGTACCCTCTCTGAGAGGCCAAAAGCCCTTCATCTCATGTCGTTGCCACCCGTGGGCGAAGCTTGGGAAGTTCTTTAAACTCCCCAGAGCGGAGCAGCATGAAAGCCCAAGAAATACAGAGTCACACAATCTCATTGCTGCCATGAGCTGTATCACCTCCTGGTGGCTCAGGAAAATACCAGACAAAAATCAGAATAATAATAATAAAGGCATTTGCTAAGAGCTTACTATGTGCCAGGCAGTATATTAAGCGCTGGGGTGGATACAAGAAAACCGGGTTGGACACAGACCCTGTCACAGGTGGGGCTCCCAGTCTCAATCCCCATTTTACATATGAGGTCACTGAGGCACAGAGAAGCTGAGTGACTTGCCCAAGATCACACAGCAGACAAGTGGCAGAGCCGGGATTAGAACCCATGACCTTCTGTACTCCATCTACTACGCCATGCTGCTTCTCAGACAGATATACATATGGACCTACACCAGACTCACCGCATCACACAAAGCCATCATCAGCACCATTGGGTAAAATTCTCCCTGAGTCCCTCCTCAATCTAGATCATCATCATCATCATCAATCGTATTTATTGAGCGCTTACTATGTGCAGAGCACTGTACTAAGCGCTTGGGAAGTACAAATTGGCAACATATAGAGACAGTCCCTACCCAACAGTGGGCTCACAGTCTAAAAGAAAGGCTCCTTTCTCTGGAACCACCCAGCCCCCATATTTGCTCAAGAGCCTTTGCCGTCCCCTCCCAAGTTTTCTCTGAATTTGGGGGCCACTTCTGAGCCACGGCATTCTGGGGTGGGAGCCAAACTGGAGGGAGGCCAGGCCCTTAAAATAGAAATCCTGAATATAAAGGCGTCCTGTGCCTGAAAGACAGATTGTCTAGTATAAAACTGGATGAATGGCCAGCCTACTTGACTGGGCCCCGGGATCTTGACTCCCCATCGCCACGCTTTGGCCCACAGCCAGGCCATGGGAACCCAGCGATAGGTCAGTGGCCCCGACTAAGGTAAAGAGCTGTCTTTCCTCCCCTGCCCCGGCCCACATGGAGACGAGGCTTACAGGCCACAGCAGGCCAAGGAAAACCACCCAAGTGCTTTCCAACTCACCTCCGGCAAACCCTCCATCTCATTGATTCTCCTCGAAGGAGGAAGCGCCCCCGCCTGCCCTCAGCCACGTGCCACACAGGCCCGGGCTCGATCGGATTCCAGTCCGGTGCCTTGGCAACGCCCCGGCTCAGCGGAGATCAAGGAGGGCCCCGCGGGGAGATTGTCCGGGGCTTTTCCCGTTTGGCTCCCTCCAGCCCCCACCCAGGAGGAGAGCAGACAGCTAACCTGCAGGCCAAGTTACAGCAAGCCGCCCAGTGGGAGCTGACGGGCCGGCATGGAAGCTCTCCACCAGATGTGAGGGAAGAAAGTTTATTTTCCCCATTCAGTTTGTTTACTGGACTGAGCGGGGAAGGCTTCCCATTGAAACCGGCTCAGAGGGTGACCGCTCCCTTCTCATCCGCAAGCCCGGAGCGCCAGCTCGCCGTTGTCCGGAGTGATCTGGAAAGAAGTCAACTGCTACTGATTACACTTCAGCCGCAGTTAGTTTAACCTTTGAAACATGCCAATCAGTACGGCAGACCACTAGAGGCTTAGTGGATAGGACATGGGCCCGAGAGTCAGAAGGTCACGGGTTCTTATCTCAGCTCAGCCACTTGTCTGCTGGGTGACCTTGGACAAGTCACTTCACTTCTCTGGGCCTCAGTTACCTCATCTCTAAATTGGGCCCCATGGGTCCAACCCGATTTGCTTGTATCCATCCCAGCGATGAGTACAGAGCCGGGCACGTAGTAAGCACTTCATCAATACCATAATTATTATTATTAGAGATGGTCAGGTTGGTCGCAGCCCATCACAGTTTATACAGAAATGGCCTGCACACACAGAATCAGCCCTGAGAAATGCCCACTCTGCTATGGAGGGAGGGACCCCACCTTTAACCTCCATGCCCTCAGATGAAGTACTTTGGATCCTGCCCTTCATCTATTTTAGTTGAACCGCCCTCCTCTGCAACCCCATCCTCAATCTTTGTGATTCAGGCAATCTGGGTTTGGCCTCGCAAGCAAACAGCAGCACCTGTCCTTGACTTCTGCATTTTGAGTCTAAACAGTGACTGGAAATCCCATTTCGGTGGAAAGTCAGAGATTGTGTTTCTTAAGCGGGAACTGCTCAGTATGCAACTAAAGATGTTCAGGGGGCATTTTGCCCCCAAACCTGAAATTGCCTTCCCAATACCACAATGGTGAGATTGCTTTTCACCTCAAAGCTTGTGCAAAGCCTGATGAGCTCACTGTGGGCAGGATTGTGTCTGTTTGTTGTTATATTGTACTCTCCCAAGCGCTTAGTACAGTGCTTTGCACACAGAAAGCGCTCGATAAGTACGATACGATTGAATGTCAATGAATCCTTCCCAGAATCCAAAATCAGCTGATCCTAGTTCAATATTCCCATCCCAGTTTTTGAAGTTACTTCCTACCCTCCCCCCAACAATTCCCCAATTCTGTTTCCTACATGGAGGGAAGAAACAAAGCCCCGTGCCCAAGACTAATGGAGCATGGGAAAAGCACTTCAGGGACAAATGAGCCACTTTTCAGGGTAACTCAGCAAGGGTTGAGCAAAGGAGAAATCCACTGAGCTCTTGCAGCTGGGGTGGTAAGTGACCCTCATAGGAAGGTCAGGAATACAGAGAAAGAAAAGCGCTCTTACTATTGGTTATATTTTCCAGTGCTTAGACCAACTGCTTTTCCCTTTGGTGCTCCTTGCCGCAAAGATGTATGATTTCATATTCCTTTCCAGGATGCATCTCACTATTTTATTAGAAGCTCGGCGTCAGTGACACCCCAAGACACTGTGGCCTCTACTGAGGTAAAGTGGAATAATGGAGTCTGTACCCAGCATGGCTTGGAGTGAATTGCCGACTGTATTTCAAAGTGAGTGAGGGAAAGGAGGGATGCATTTGTGCCCACTAAAGAGGCACTTGGAATATTGCTCTGTATTCCCTCCCAACTCCAGTCCATACTTCACTATGCTGCCTGGATCATTTTTCTACAAAAGCATTTGGAACATATTTTCCCACTCCTCAAAAAACTCCAGTGGTTGTTCATCCATCTCCACATCAAACAAAAACACCTCACCACTGGCTTTAAAGCACTCACTCACCTTGACCCCACTTACCTCACACCTTGATATTTTCTTACTACAACCCGGCCTGCATATTTTGCCTCTCTAATTTTAACCTTCTTAACTGTTCCTCGATCTCGTCTCTCTCAATACCGACCCCTCACCCACATCCTCCCTCTGGCCTGGAATTCCCTCCCTCCTCAAATCCAGCAGACAATTACTCTCCCCTCCTTCAAAGACTTATTCAAGACACAAGTCCTCCAGGAGACCTTTCCTGACTAAACACCCCCTTTCCTTTTCTCCCACTCCTTTCTGCGTGACCCTGACTTGCTCCTTTTATTCATCGCCCCCCTCCCAGCCCCACAGCACTTATGTACATATCTGTAATTTATTTGTTTGTATTAATGTCTGTCTCCCCCTATAGACTGTAAGCTTGTTGTGGGCAGGGAGTGTATCTGTTTATTGTTGTATTGTACTCTCCAAAGCGCTTAGTACAGTGCTTTGCACATAGTAAGCACTCAATAAATATGACCGAATGAATTTCCTGCCCAAATGAAGCTTACAGTACAGTGCTCTGCATACAGTAAGTGCTCAAAAAATATGATTGATTGATTGATTGATTGATTGACTGTATCCTGCCCATCTAGACCCTTCCCAGGGGCCAAGGAGTCCAAATCCTGGCTGCAAATTCTTTTAGTAGACCCTCACTGGCAAGAATTCATTCATTCATTCATTCAATCGTATTTATTGAGCTCTTACTGTGTGCAGAACACTGTATTAAGTGCTTGGGAAGTACAAGTTGGCAACATATAGAGACGGTCCCTACCCAACAGTGGGCTCACAGTCTAGAAGGGGGAGACAGACAACAAAACAAAACAAAGCTATATGCACATCATTAACAAAATAAATAGAATAGTAAATATGTACAAGAATGCATAGTAACATGGTACAAAGCCTCTTAGAGTTGAGATACTCTTACAAAGACCAATACAATCTGACTCTATCTCTCCCAAATCAGGCCAAAGTCTTAATCAGTTGGGGCCTCTTTTTTTTTTCTAATTCAGAAATATGAAATACCTCCCATTTTGCTCGACAATGATTTTTTAACTGTTTCCCTGAAATACTACTGTGAATCCACTCATGCAAGTTCATTTAATCTGCCCTTCTCAAAGGTTTTAGCCAACGCTACATGTAAACCTGATGAGGTGGGGAAGGAGTCAGGGCTCTTTTTCTCATTTCACAAATTGAAAAATCAAACTCCTCAAAGGACTGATGTCCTAGGGAGGTGATGCCCTTTTATTGTATTCGATTTGCCTGCCTTAGAAATTCACTTTCGCAGCCTTCTCCATTTTTAATAATAAAAATAATAGTGATGATATTTGTTAAGCGCTTACTATGTGCCAAGCACTGTTCTAAGCGCTGGGGTAGATACTTGTCACTGAATCCTATTTTGGGGTGGAAGGATCACATTTCCTACTCTTAATCCAAAATGTCATTTTAAGACGTCAAGTTGTGGGTTGGGAGAGGGGAGGGCTGGTGAGTGACTGAGCTGTGTGGGCATTCTCTCTGCCGGCCTCCTCCATACCGTCCAGGCTGGGTCTCCAGTGGGACGAAAAGGGGGCCTGGGTCTCCCTCAGCTCTTGGCACTCCTCAGGAGGGGGAAGGAAGCAACAGCACTGAGGCACATTCAACAGAAGCTCTGGTCGGGTGCCCAGACCAGCCCCAATCTTGCTGGGTTGATCAGGAATTCCAGGAATTCCTCTGGAAGACTGAGTCCTAATGCCTCTTGGTGCCTGGATTGGATCCTAGGGGCTGGAAGTCAGTGGAGACAATACGGAAGCCTTGTGGACATTTTTCACCCTCTTTCTCAACAAATCCCTGCCCCAAGTGTCGGGATGACGTCCTTTTTCTTTCTAAGAGAAAGTCCTCACCCGAGCACGATTAATCCTCTGACACCATGACAAATGAAGTTCCTGAAAAGGATCTCTCCGATTTCCTCTCCAGACAGAAGACTGTCTTTATCCATCATTGCTTCTTCCTGGACCCTTCTGGCCAGCAACCACCTCAGCAGAACTGTCCATCAGGCAGGACAGCAGGGGACAGCTTGGAATGACTGATAGGGCCCCAGCCTCCTCAGGCCCCATTGAAGGGCAAAGCCCCCATTGTTGCAAACTTACTTTACAGCAGTTAAACAAATATAATAGTAACCAATTCGGCCATTGTCCAGCCGGACTGACTCAAACTAGTAAGTGGTTAGCTAATGACAATGGTAGGATTTTAAAGCCAGATAACAACTTTGGTGATAAATTAGGCCTGAGTGACTGTTTAGAAGAAGGATCTTTAAAACCCGCGTTGGGCTCTGAAGCTCCACATCATACATGTATGTGATTTGTACTGCAGAACAGCTGAGACATAGATGAACCCTCCCCCCCACTCACAAACTCACTCTCTAACGGTACATACTCTTGTTCTCCCTCTGTGAAAGCCTTAGCAGAGACTGAAATCTGACTAGTTTAACGTGAGACTGTACAAAAAGAAATAATGAACATACTACCATTTAGAATATTCGATCTGGGAAAAAATGTAGGGAATGAAGGAGAAATCTATCTTTAAGAAATCTGAATGGGTCCTTAAGAAATAGAAAATTTTTCACTACCTCCAAACAAATGGCAGTGAACAAAGACAGGAGGGCTTGGGGTCTGCATGTGTGTGTTCTACACCATTTTATCTCCACACAGGAAGGGAAATGGCAAGCCTTTCCCTGACTCCCACGAGTCGCAGACTCTCCTGTGGAAGCTAATGAAACCTTTCTACTGAAACCGTGAGCCCTAGTTGGAGCTCTGGAGCTACAATCCTCACAAAAGTTGTTCCAGATTTCCTTCCCCCACCCAATAAACCCAGAGATGTGGTAATAATAATAATAATGATGGCATTTGTTAAGCACTTACTATGTGCAAAGCACTGCTCTAAGCACTGGGGATGATACAAGGTGATCAGGTTGTCTCATGGGGGGCTCACAGTCTTCATCCCCATTTTACAGATGAGGTAACTGAGGCACAAAGAAGTTAAGTGACTTGCCCAAGGTCACAAGCTAGGTCTGCTGAGGAAGGATTCAAGGTTTGGGAATTTCCTGGCCGACACTTCCAGCAGCAACCATGACGTTGCTGCTCCAGTCCTGGACTCGTGCAGCAGAAATGATCCTTCAATCAGTCCCTGGCCTGAGGCTGCCCTCCCAGGCTCAGAGCTGGTTATTAATAATAATAATAGTAATTGTGGTACTTGTTAAGTGCTTACTATGAGCCAAGTGCATCATATTGAGCGTTGGGTGGATACAGGAAAATCGGGTTGGACACAGTCCCTGTCCCATGTGGGGCTCACAGTCTCAATCCCCATTTTACTGATGAGGTAACTGAGGCCCAAAGAAGTGAAATGACTTGCCCAAAGTCACACAGCAGACATGTGGCAGTGGCAGGATTAGAATCTATGACCTTCTGACTCCTAGGCTTGTGCTCTGTCCACTACACCACGCTGCTTCTCTACTACACCACGCTGCTTCTCTGGTTAAGCAATCTGTTGCCGGTTCGCGTGCCAGGATCCGTTAGGGTGGGAACAACCTTCAGGCCGGTCCACGACTGCTGCCACTCTGGGTTCTATTTGCTCGGTTTTTTAAATAAAGGAATGGAAAAGCTCTGGACATCTTGAATCCAGGGGGCTGAAGGAGGCAGACGGCGGCCCAGGAGACAGGACAAGCAGTATAGCTGCAGCAGATCTCTGGGGAAGGGTGTGGGTGGAAAACTGGGAGGGAGAGCTGGCCTGAGAAGTGAGCAAAAGGTTGCCCGGTGATCCTGGGCATCGGGAGGAGGGGTTGGCATGGGCACAGGTACAGTATGGAGCCTTCACCACACAGCAGGCAGAATTTTCCTCCCCATGTTGGGTAGTGCACACCAGTTTGGCCTTGACTTCCAGGCAATACCATCAGATACCCTATCCCCACAAAGCTCTGCCAGCCTGAAAGACCCTTCTTCCTTCTTTTTCCAACAGGCAGGGACTTGAAAAAAGAGCAGGTTGTCTCCCTGGTGGAGAAAAGGAAAGAGGAGTGGCAGGCCTGAAGCTACCCACAGTGAGAAAAGTTTCATCCTGTCACACTCCCTGGGTCTCTGCAAACATCCTCAGCAAAAGGAGGAGGCTTTTCCAGCTCTGCTGCTTGTCTGCTGTGTGACCCTGGGCAAGTCACTTCACTTCTGTGGACCTCAGTTACCTCATCTATAAAATGGGGATTGACTGTGAGCCCTACTCAATAGCAAGGCTTAGCGGAGAGAGCACGGGCCTAAGAGTCAGAAGGGCCTCGGTTCTATTCCTGACTCTGCCACATGTCTGCTGTGTGACCTTGGGCAAGTCACTTCACTTCTCTGTGCCTCAGTTACCTCATCTGTAAAATGGGGATTAAGAGTGTGATCCTCATGTGGGACAGGGACAGTGTCCAACCTAATTAGCTTGTATCTACCCCAGTGCTTAGTACAGTGACTGGTACATAGTAAGTGCTTAACAAAAACCACAAAAAAGGACCAAAAAGACACACAGGTTGGAATTAGGTAGAATTCGCTCAGTAAAAATGCCCTGAGACCAAGGCATTAGATAGGGCTGTACCGAGCAGTCTTTCTGAACCAAACCAGCAGATGGTAAGTGGCATCCTACCCAACCTGGGGGGCAGTGGTTGCTGAATCTGTGGGAGGGCTGCACTTTCATCTGGTGAACACCCACCCCAAGTATCCAGATGAACTGCTCAGGAGCTGGTCCTGCTGTTGGCTAGACAGAAAGAGCAGGGTGGTGGGAGTCAATATGACTCAATTCTAGTCCTAGTTTTGCAACAAGCTTACTGTCCAGAGGGGGAGGCAGATAGTAATATCAATAAATAACTAATTTATAATGTATAGTTTCAAGATACATACAGACGTGCTGTGGGTTTGGGGCGTGGGGTGAATATCAATTGTCCAAATGTCACAGATCCAAGTGCATAGATGATGCAGAAGGGAGAGGGAACTGGGGAAAAGAAGAATTAATCGGGGCAGGCCTCTTGAAGGAGATGTGACTTGATAATGCTTTGAAGGTGGAGAGAGTGGTGGTCTAGTGTGTATGGAGCGGGAGGGAGTTCCGGACTAAGGGGAGGATGTGCAGAAAGTGTCGGCGGTGAGGTAATGAGATTGGGGCACAGTGAGTAAGCTGGCACTAGAGGAGTGGAGTGTACAGGCTGGGCTGGAGGAGATCAGTAAGATGAGACAGGATGGGGTGAGCTGATTGAGTGCTTTAACTCTAATGGTAAGGAGTTTCTGTTCGATTCAGAGGTGGATGGGCAGCTACTGGAGGTTCTTGAGGAGTGGGGAGGCATGGAATGACCATTTTTGTCGAAAAATGATCTGTGTAGCAGAGTGAAGTCTGGATTGGAGTCGGGAGAGACAGGAGATCTGGAGGTCAGCAAAGAGGCAGATGCAATAGTCAAGGTGGGATAGGATAAATGCTTTGATCAGAGTGGTAGCCATTTGGATTCATTTATTCATCATTCATTGTATGTATTGAGGGCTTACCATGTGCAGAGCACTGTACTAAGCATGTGGGAGAGTGCAATACAATAATAAACAGACACATTCCCTGCCATGGATGGAGAGGAAAGTGTGGATTTTAGCAATGTTGTGAAAGTAGACTGAGAGGATTTGGAGACAGACTGAATTTGTGGGTGGAATGAAAGAGATAAGTCAAGGAGGACACCAAGTTTATGGGCTTTTGAGAAAGGGAGGGTAATGGTTTTGTTTACTAAAGTGACGGGAAAGATGGGGAGGGCAGGGTTTGGGTGGGAAGATAAGGAGTTCAGGTTTGGACATGTTTAGTTTGAGGTGTCAGTGGGACATCCAGGTAGAGATGTCCTGAAGGCAGGAGGACATGAGAGATTGCAGGGAAGGAGAGAGGAGTTAAATGTCTGGAACAGTTGATAGAAGCAGTGGGCATGAAGGTGAATTAGGAAGGGGAAGTATTGTAGTCAGCCAGAGGAGAGGCCTGAATTGAAGCAGATAAGAATGAATTTAAGGTGGACAAGGTCACAGATGTCTGGATTTCTGCCAACAGCACTCAGCAGATGGGGCTCAGAAGCAGAGGAAGCGTGATGTGGAGGTGATCCAGGGTTGCGGGTTAGTGGTACGAGTCTGGCAGAGGGACAGGGGAGTAAGGGAGTTGAGTTCAGTGGAGAGGAAGGTATTGAGGGCATCAATTTGTGCATAAAGGAAAGGTAGTTTGGGTAAAAGCCCAAATGGGGTAAGAGAGCTGCAGAATATTGCAGGGGGTCAAAAGAACTGAGGTATCTGTTGGGGAACAAGACAGATTTGTGGGGGATTGGGCATATGGAAAAGAGAACAGGTGAAGAGGTTGTGGTCTGCTGGAGGAATTTCAGAACTGGTGAGGGTAGACCCCCAGCTGTGAAATGGAGCAGAGAATAAGGAGAGGTGACACATGGGGTTCTGAAACCATGGCCACAGACAAGGATGAGACACTGAGTCTGCACTGGGTGGGGAGTGGATAGCCGTTGAGAGCCACCCAATCAATAATAACAATGGTTACAACAGACCTCCGACCTACAGAGAGACTTTTTCTTGAAGATCTCAAAGCACCTAGTTCACTGCATCACACCCACTGAGCCCTCAGTAAATACCATCCAGGACTCTACCATGAGAGCCTGCTGCTTTCCTCAGGGGGTTTTCAAGATGACTCCCCTTCACCTGGATGGAAGCAAAGTCCAGGGAAACAACTGGGGGATGGATATTCAGAGGACTTTCCTGGAGTTTCGTCCCTTTTTCATGCCCTGGAACCTAAACCTATTTCCTCAGAGTGCAGGGAGAGTGGTCTATCTTGGTCCTCAAAGATGAGCCTCATTGTTTTGGGTTTTTTTATATTTGTTAAGCAATCACTATTTGTTGTCACTGTACTCAGCACTGGGATATATACAAGGTAATCAGGTTGGCCCCTCGCAGGGTGGCATCTGGAGAGTTTCTAGTACCCTACCAGTCTCGACAACTGAAGGAAGAGTCAAGCAGAGGCCTATCTATTCCATTCCTAGCTTGGGCAGTGGCTACCGAATGGAAAGCAATCTGCTACAAGTCAAAACTGCCCTGTGATGAGCAGCAGCAACATGGGAGAGAGTCAAGGGTGGAGACTCAAGTTTACCGGGAGTAAGGAGGCAATGATAAACCACATCCGTATTTTTACCAAGAAAACTCTATGGGCTGGAGAAGACTCGACAGCATAAGGCAAGACAATCAGGTTGGACATAGTTCCTGCCCCACATAGGGCTCAAAGTCTTAATCCCCATTTTACAGATGAGATAACTGAGGCAGAGTTAAGTTAAATGACTTGCCCAAGGTCAGAGAGCAGACAAGTTGTGGAGTCAGAATTAGAACCCAGGACCTCTCACTCTCAGACCCATGCTCTTTCCACAAGGCCTCTTGGGTGGGGCGGCGGGGGAGGCACCCTGAATTTTCTGATTCCTTGAACAAGAGATCTCTTGGTATCAAATGTGACTGCCCCCTCACCAGCAGGAATAATGATGATGATGACGATGATGATAGTAATAGTAATAATTATAATTACAGTATTTGTTAAGCGCTTATAATGTGTCAAGCACCATATTAAGCACTGGGACAGATACAAGATAATCAAGTCCCACACAGGCCTCATAGTAGGAGAGAGAACAGGTATTGAATCTCCATATTGCAGATGAGGGAACTGAGACACAGAAAAATTAGGGGACTTGCCCAAAGTCAGACAGCAGACAAGTAGTGGAGCCAGCATTAGAACCCAGGTCCTCTGACTCCCAGCAACTGGGCAACACTTCTTCTCTAAGGAATCTCCATTCACTGTCTCAGAAATCCTGCAAATCTCCCATGGGCCCCAAGCAAGGACTCACAATAATAATAATAATAATAATAACAACAGTGATAATGATAATGATAGTATTTGTTCAGCGCTTGCTATGTGCCAAGCACTGTTCTAAGCGCTGGGGTAGATACACGGTAATCAGGTTGTCCCACGTGGAACTCAAATTCTTAATCCCCATTTTACAGATGAGGGAACTGAGGTCCAGAGAAGTGAAGTAACTTGCCCAAGATCACACAGCAGACAAGTGGCAGAGGCAGGATTAGAACCCATGACCTCTGATTCCCAAGCCCGGGCTCTTTCCACTATCAATGCCCATGCTCGGAGTTCCAGTTCTGCCCAGCCTTGGGACCAGCAGAATTACTTTGTCTTGCCTCCTCCTTGGAAGAGACCAGCACCAGCTTGGGGTTGTCTGGCCATAATGATGATAATAATAATAATAATGGTATTTGTTGAGCGCTTCGATGTGCTAAGCACTGTTCTAAATGTTGGGGTAGGTACAGGGTAATCAGGGTGTCCCACATGGGGCTCACACTTTTTCCCCATTTCACAGATGAGGTAACTGAGGCACAGAGAAGTCAAGTGACTTGCCCAAGGTCACACAGAAAACTGGTCAGATCTGCGAGTGCTGTGGCTAGATGCTGCTTCTGCTACTAGTACCACTACTACTGCTACCATGATTACCACCACCATCACTAGAGCCATTTAATAATAATAATTATGGTAGTTAAGTGCTTACTATGTGCCAAGCATTGTTCTAAGCACTGGGTTAGATACAAGGTAATCTGGTTGTCCCAACTGGGGCTCACAGTCTTAATCCCCATTTTGCAGATGAGGTAACTGAGGCACAGAGGGAAAGTGGCTTGTCACACAGCAGACAGGTGGCAGAGTCAGGATTAGAACCCATGTCCTCTGCTCTTTTCACTACGCTATGCTGCTTCTCTACTAAGCCATGCTGCTTCTCTAGAGAAGCAGCGTGGCTAGAGAGAAGTCATTTCCCACCTGAAAGGGCTTTTGCGGGTTTTGGCTTGACTAGTATGGAAGCCACTCTCCAAACACAACCTCCTAAATCTGCTACCCTTCTCTCATCATCACCCCCCTGCCCAGCACAACTTTTCTCTCCCCACAGAGACCTCCAGTTCTTAACCCCCTCACACCTCCCAAAACTTCAAGTGTCTGAAGCTCTCATGCCTCACCTGGACTCCCTACCTCCACTCTTCTCCCTTGATGTACAAATCCAAGTCTTCATCCTTGCCCTGCCCAACAAACTCAAACTCACTTGTTGTCTCACCCTTCGGTTCATCTTGATTCACCCACCCTCTTCCTGGACTCCCTAGAGTCCTTTGCTCCTGTGCTCATGGTGCAGTGGAAATTCTGACTCAGGCTGACTTGGGCCACTTCAAATGAACTCTGTCCTTTCTTCTGTGGAGTAACATTAGAGCTCCTCCCTCATCAACTCTCATACCCACTACCTCCTACCAATTATTCCAAGAGTTTAACGCTCTATTAAAACCCCCAGTGCCCTATTCTTTCTCCTTCTTCTCCCTGATGACCTCATCAACTACTCTGTGGACAAAATTGAAACAATCAAGTGCGAGCTCTCCAAGGCCACCCCCTTCAGTTTCCCTCTATTTTCCATTCCTAAAACAGTTCTCCCAGCCTTCTCTGTTGTCTCTCAAGAGACCTCCCCTCTGTTCCTAAAATCTTCCCTTAATAATTCCTGCCTTTCCCTGCCTCACAGGGATGTTGGGAAAACAAAAATGACTTTAAAATTAAAGTGTACAAAAATCAAGGTATCGTTATTACTACTATTATGTGACAGTAATCAAACCTTGATTATACTACTACTACTACTACTACTACTAACAATAATAATAATAATAATAATAATAATGGTACTTGTTAAGCGTTTACTATGTGTAAGACACTGAACTAAGTGCTGGGATGGATATAAGCAGAAAGGATTGAACAGAGTCCCTGTTCCACATAGGGCTCACAGTCTTAATCCCCATTTTACAGATGAGGGAACTGAGGCCCAGAGAAATGAAGTGACTTGACCAAGGCCACACAGTAGACAAGAGGCAGAGCTGGGATTAGAACCCCTGACTTTCCAACTCCCAGGCCCATGCTCTACCCACTATGCCATGCTGCTTCTACTACTACTACACCCACTTGGTATTCAGTCATTCAATCATATTTATTGAGCGCTTACTGTGTGCAGAGCACTGTACTAAGCACTTGGGAAGTCCAAGTGGGCAACATATAGAGATGGTCCCTACCCAGCGGCGGGCTCACAGTCTAGAAGGGGGAGACAGACACCAAAACAAAACATATTAACAAAACGAAAATAAATGGTGTGCTGTGCTCTGCTCTTGGGAAGTACAGTGTAACTAACACATTCCCTGTCTATAA
Organism: Tachyglossus aculeatus; assembly: GCF_015852505.1. NCBI lineage: Eukaryota > Metazoa > Chordata > Mammalia > Monotremata > Tachyglossidae > Tachyglossus > Tachyglossus aculeatus. Next base: position 3,836,840 of record NC_052090.1, on the reverse strand, counting down.
GGAGCTTACACGCTAATGGGGAAGACAAACATATAAATATTTACATGTATACAAGATTTATTACACCAGGGCTACTGACCCCCTCTCTCCTCTCATCCCAGAAAAACCTTTGCTTGCACCCTTCCTCCCTCTCTAACCATCATCTTCAATCACTCAGTCTTCAATGGCTTCCCACTGACTTTAAACAAGCTCATCTTCCCCATACTAATAAAGCCTTCCCTGGATCTCACCATATTCCCTAATTATTGCCTTATTTTCCTGCATCCACTCCCATCCATTCCCATTCAATAATAATCCATTATTAATATGATTAATAATAATAATAACCCAAACTCTTCAAATATGTTGCCTACCCCTACTGCCGTTCCTTCCTTTCTTCCAGCTTCTTTCTGGGTCCACTACAATCTGGTTTCAACCTCCACCGAGATTGCACCCTCCAAGGTCACTAACGACGGCCTTCTTGACAAATCTGTCTGATTCTCTCCAAATCCTCTTTGTCCTCTCGGCCACCTTTGATACCATGGACCACCCTCTCCTAGAAATGCTATTTAATCCTGGTTTTACCAACACGGCTCTCTTTTGGTTTTCCTCCTACCTCTGATCCTTCCACTGGATTCTCTTTGATCTCTCACCCAAATTCTCTTTGATCTCTCACCACTAGCTGTGGGTCTCTCTCTCTCAAGGCTCTGCCCTGGAGATAGATGATATCGAGGTAACAGTGAGTATGTTAGCATCAATCAGTCATATTTATTGAGCACTTACTATGCAGACCCCAGTACTAAACACTTGGGAAGAGTGCAAATATAACACTTTCCTTGCCCACAATGAGCTTACAGTCTAGAAGAGGAGACAGCCATTACTACATTACTACTATATATACAAATATATATAGGAGAGCCCAGATCTCTCCTCACATTGACAACCTCACATTTCCTCTTGTCTGCAAGACAACTCCACATGGATGTTCTGTCAGGACCTCACCCTCAATATGTCAAAAAAAGAATTACTTATCTTCTCTCCCAAACTCTCTCCTTCAACTAACTTTCCCATCCCAGCTGATAGCACCACCAACTTTCCAGTTACCGAAACCCCCAACCCGAGGATTATTCTGGTCTTTATTCTCTTTCAACTCTTGACACAGGCCATTGCTAAATCTTGTTGGTGTTTCCTCCATGATCTTTCCCAGAAATGCCCTTTCCTTTCTCCCCAAAACTGAACCCATCCTTCTCCCTTCAAGATATCCTCCCATAACCTTGCCATCACAGTTGGCAACACCTCTGTCTTCCCTGTTTCAGAGTCCCATACTCTAGACATTATCCCTGATTCCTCCTTCTCTTTCAACTGCCATATTCAATCTGTCTCTAAATATTATCATTATTTCCTTCAAGATCGTTCTAGAATCTGCCCCTTCCCCTTCATCCAAACAACCACTAAGACAGCTGTCCCAAATTTGTTTGCTGCACCAATCACCTCACTATTTTCCCTGCCTCTAGTCCTCGCTTATCCAATCTATATTTCACTCTGCTACCCAGATCATATTTCTAAAATATTGTTCTGCACACATCTCATCATTGCTTACAAACCTTAAGTGGTTATCACATCCATAAGTGCTTAGTAAAGTGCTTTAAGGGCTTAGTACAGTGCTCTGAACACAGTAAGTGCTCAATAAATATTAATGAATGAATAACAGAAACTCCTGACCATTGACTTTAAGACTCTCCATCACTCACTCCCTTTTATCTAACCACTCTGCCCTCCAAAACTCTGACCTCCTAAACCCACCTTCCCTGGGACTTATTCCTAATCCATATGCTTTTATCCCTTGATTTTGCCTTTCCTCCTGCATGGAATGCACTCTCACTTCCCACTTTACTGAGCACTTACTCTGTGCAGAGCACTGTTTTTCTGTTTTGGGTTTTTTTGTTTGTTTTTAATGGCATTTATTAAGCGTTTCCTCTGTTCCAGGAACTGTACCAAGCACCAGAGTAGATACAAGCTAATTAGGATGGACATTGTCCCTGCCCCACATGAGGCTTACAATCAATCCCCATTTTTCAGATGAGGTAACTGAGGCACAGAGAAGTTAAGTGACTTGCCCAAAGTTACACAGCAGACTAATGGCAGAACTGGGACTAGAACCCACGTCCTTCTGACTTGTAGGCCATGCCACTGAATTATTGAGAGAGTGCAATGGAGAAATTATATATAATCCCTGCCCTCAAGGAATTTACACCAATTTTCAGCTCAGCACTTCTGCACCCTATCAACATTTTTGAACCCCCAATCTCTCATTGGACTTTTGTACTCATCTGTTTACATACTCTACTATTTGAGCCTTTCCTTCTATTCGTAAGTTATTTTGAATGTTTCTTCTGCTGGGTTGTAAGCTACTTGTAACCAAGGATTGTATCTTCTAACTCCGTTGTATTTTTCCAGGTTCTTAGTGCGGAGCTCCACTCACAGTAAGCGCTCATTATATATTATCATTGATTGACTGATTGACCTACAACTGGTGGTGAAACAGAAAGGGTTTGACTTCCTCATCCCCATCGTGCTCCCCCAAGGCTCGGCATGGAATGGCCCAGTTGTCCCCTTTCTGCGTTCACAGCTGGAGCCAAGGAGCGTGCAAATTATCCGGCGATTGATTCAGTTGTTGGCTCCCCAGATGACAGGGTCGCAAATACACTGCAGAGTTATGTCCGTTCATGGTGTTAACCTTCTCTCTTTGCCTCCATCTCGCCTGTCTCACCACTGACCCCTAACCCACATCCCGCCTCTGGCCTGGAATTCTCTCCCTCCTCTAATACGACAGACAACCACTCTCCTCCACTTCAAGGCCATGTTGAAGGCCCATCTCCTCCAAGAGGCCTTCCCGACTAAACCCCCACTTTTCCTCATCTCCCACTCCCTTATGCCTCACCCTGACTTGCTCCCTTTGCTCTTCCCCTCCCCATCCCCACAGAACTTATGCAAATATCCATAATTTTATTTATTGTATTGATGTCCACCTCTCCCCTTCCCCCCCCAGACTGTAAGTTCATTGTGGGCAGGTAATTTCACTGTTTTTTGTGCTTAGTACCGTGCTCTGCACATAGTAAGCGCTCAGTAAATATGATTGAATTGAATTGAGTTGAATTATGCTGGGCATGCAGTGGACAGCCTGATGTCACCCACCCTATTCTACGGAAGTACGCTGAACTTAGAACTTAAAGCACTTCACGAGGCCGCCCCAGGCACAGCTGTAGTCTCAAGCAAAAAGGGGATGGTGTTCCCCATGACTGAGCCCAGGGACTCAACCAGACAACTGGGATGGGAAAACACCACGCTCCCCCAACTCTGGCTAGATTGCCTCCTGTCCCTGCACAGGATTCTGCAGTCATTCATTTATTCTTTCACTCGTATTTGTTGAGCACTTACTGTGTGCAAAGTACTGTACCAAGAGCTTAGGAGAGCACAATATAACAATAAGCAGACACATCCCCTGCCCACAATGAGCTTACAATCAGCAAGAACGGACTCATCCCATGGAAGAAACAGCATATTGGTCCTACCCAAGAAGCCCAAGTGATCAGTGCAGAGCTGCTACCAACCCAGCCACAGATTCACAAGCTGGAGTGGTTCTGAGTTTGAATTAATGCCACCCCTCTGGGAGGAGGAGATTCTGGAGAGTAGCAAAGTGCAGCAAATTCTGGAAGGGGGAATTGGGTTGGCTAGGATCTTTGGAGATGGGGGATGTGTTGCTTTTTAAATAAAGACCTTTTGGTTGGGAAGAGAAAAATGTCTCTTGAAGTGTCAATATGTCTCAGGTGGTGGGTCCCTCTCAGCCCCGAAATCCCAACTTAAATGGGAAAGGAAAGATGAGGACGATGAGTCAGGAGACTGAGCTCTCTGCTGGGCAGCAGACATTCAGAACTGGCTTCATAAGCAAGCAAAGAAAAAAAAAACCAAAAGCCAGCTTCAGAGCCGCTGCACATCGGAACTATTGATTTTTGAGGTATTCTTTACCAGGAGCATTCTCCTTTCTCAGCTCAGTCCAGTAGGCAGGAAGTAGCAAGGTTATAATCAGAATTCTCAAATCTTTATGAAGTGCAAAACAAGCCACTGACAGCCCACTGAGTAAAGCCAACTTCAAGTGGAGGGGGGGTGTGGAAGCGGTTTTAATTTCTCCGGTTTCAGGGATCCACAGAAAAGCAGAGTCATCCTTAACCTTAAGATTGTGAGTCCTCCTCCCAACCTATCCCAAGGAGGACCTTTGTATTCTCTCCGAGAACTTATTATAGTGCTCTGCACACAGTAAATACTTTCTCAATACTATTACTACTACTACAACGCAGCATGACCTAGTGAAAAGAGCACAGTCCTGGGAATCAGAAAAGTGGGTTCTAATCCCAGCTCTGCTGTGTGGCCTTGGGTAAGTCACTTCACTTCTCTGTGCCTCAGTTACCTCATCTGTAAAATGGGGATTAAGAATGTGAGCCCCATGTGGGACAGGGACTTTGTCCAACCTGAATACCTTGTATCTACCCAAGTGCTTAGAACAGTACTTGGCACATAGTAAGCACTTAACAAATACCATAATCATTATTATTATTATTACAACTTAGCCATAATTCTGTTCCATGTATGCTTCACACTGATTTTCCACTTACGTTAAGTGTTGGTGGTATGATAGCCCCCATTAACTTCCCCTTGAAATGTTTTGAATGTCCACAAAGAAAGGCCATTTGGAATGGCAGAAACTGGCAGTAACTTCACTTTTCTGTGCCTCAGTTCCCTCATCTGCAAAATATGGATTCAATGCCTGTTTTCCCTCCTACTTAGACTCCTCAGGTGGAAACTCCTGACCACTGGCTCTAAGGCCCATAATTAGCTCTTTCCTTCCCACTTGTAAACTCTCTTCTCCAACTCTAGACTTCTACACTGTGAGCCCATTGTTGCTTAGGGACCGTCTCTATATGTTGCCGACTTGTACTTCCCAAGCGCTTAGTACAGTGCTCTGCATGCAGTAAGCGCTCAATAAATATGATTGAATGAATGAATGAACTCTACCCCAGCTCGCACTCTTCAGAAGTCATGGGTTCAAATCCCAGCTCCTCCAATTGTTAGCTGTGTGACTTTGGGCAAGTCACTTCTCTGGGCCTCAGTTCCCTCATCTGTAAAATGGGGATTAAGCCTGTGAGCCCCACGTGGGACAACCTGATCACTTTGTAAGCCCCCAGCGCTTAGAACAGTGCTTTGCACATAGTAAGCGCTTAACAAATACCATCATGATTATTATTATTATTCCGCTCAAGCTCACCAACTCTTTGTGCCTCATTTCTATCTCTTCGCCTGCTAACAATTTGCTCCTGTCCTTACCCCTTCCTGGAACTCCTTCAATCAAACAGTCAATCATTCATATTTATTCCCATTTCACATCTGCCAGACCACAGTTCTACCCATCTTCTAAGCCCTTCTGAAGCCACATCTCCTCCAGGAGACCTTCCCCAATTTATTTCAGCTCTCCCCTGTTTATAGCTCTGTCCCCTCTGCATTTGGTACTCATAACCATGCTTAAATTACCTATTACTTAAACACTAACTCATATACATAGCTACTTTTCCTTCTTCATCCTATGCGTAAATTATTTTAGTGTCTGTTCCCCCCCCCCCACCCCCCCCAGTAAATTGCAAGTGCCTTGAGGGTGGGGTTCCTGCCAACTATATCAACCTAGTGGATAAAGCAAAGACCTGGGGGTCAGAGGATCTGGGTTCTGATTCTGGCTCTGCCACTTAACTTCTGATCCTGAGCAAGGCACTTCACTTCATCTGAAAAATTGGGATTCAATCAATCAATCAATCAATCGTATTTATTGAGTGCTTACTGTGTGAAGAGCACTGTACTAAGCGCTTGGGAAGTACAAGTTGGCAACATATTCAATACCTGTTCTCCCTCTTACGTTGTGAGCCCTGTGTGGGACCTGATTATCTTGTATCTATCCCAGTGCTTAGTACAGTGTTTGGCACATAGTAAGTGCTTAACAAATACCACAATTATTACTATTATGCTCTCTCAAGAATTCTTTCTGCACACAGGAATCCCCACCACAAATACACAGTCACACACACGTACACACTCCTTCACCCCAACCACCCCTTAATTAATCAATCAATCAGTCCATCATTTCTTGAGCTCTTACTGTGTGCAGAGAACTGTACTTGATGAGTGTCCAGGCCAGCTCGAACTACTTTAAAGATGAATGAAACGAATGGCAAAATCCAGCACTTCCTTGAAATGGGTTCAAGGTGGACCATACTATTTCCACCCAAAACACAGTGGGAATAATCTTTCCAGCCGGCCAGGTGGTAAGACGGTACAGGCCTCTTATTTCCTGGGTCTGGGCCAGCTGGGACAGAAACTGGTGCAATTGTTAAATGGTTCTGAAAAGCCCCAAACTCAGAAGCAGCTGAGCCTTTACCTAGGACAGACCAGGACCCTGGGATCAGGATGAGGTTGACAGTACAGGAAGGATGAACTGTCATAACAGTCCTGGAGGTATTGGGTTGAAGTGGGTTCCTTTGGAGCCCTGGGGGCCTGGGTACCCCTTGGAAATCAGGCAAGGAAAAAGACAAGATTAAGAGATCTACTCTCCTTCCCACTTGAAACTCTGAGCCCCATGTGGGGCAGGGACAGTGCCCGATCTGATTACATTTTATAATGATAATAATAATAATTATGGTATTTGTTAAGCACTTACTATGTGCCAAGCACTGTTCTAAGCACTGGGGTAGATACAGGGTAATGGGGTTGTTCTACGTGGGGCTCACAATTTTAATCCCCATTTACAGATGAGGTAACTGAGGCACAGAGAAGTTGGGTGACTTGATCAAGGTCACACAGCAGACAAGTGGCAGAGCAGGGATAAGAACCCATGTCCTCTGACTGCCAAGCCCAAGCTCTTTCCACTAAGTCACACCGCTTCTCAATCTACCTTAGTGCTTAGTATTTTGGTTTGGTATGGTATTTGTTAGGGGCTTACTATATGACAAGCACTGTCCTAAGCGCTGGGATAGACACAGGTTAATCAGGTTGGACACAGTCCCTGCCCTTTTGGGGGGTCACAGTCCAAGTAGCAGGGAGAACAGGTACTGAATCTCAATTTCACAGCTGAGGCAACTGAGACACAGAGAAGTTAAGTGACTTTCCCAAGGCCACGCCATAGGCAAATGGCAGAACTGGGATTAGAACCCAGTGCCTCTGACTCCCAGGCTCTTTCTTCTAGGCCACGTAGCTTAGTACCATGCTTGTGAAATAGAAAACGACTCACAAATAGTACAATTATTGTTAACAGTTACTCCTCACCTACAAATGCCGCAGCTCTTCCCTGGACCCTGCCAGAATAAAAACTGCATTTCTGACTGTAAGCTCTCCTCTAGACTGTAAGCTCGTCATGGGCAGGGAATGTGCCCAGTGCTTAGAACAGTGCTTTGCACATAGTAAGCGCTTAACAAATGCCATTATTATTATTATTGTTATAGTGTATTCTCCCAAGTGCTTAGTACAGTGTTCTGCACACAGTAAGCGCTTAATAAATACGATTGAATTACTCTTCAGAGAAGCAGCATGGCTCAGTGGACAGAGTCCAGGCTTGGGAGTCAGAAGTCATGGGTTCTAATTACGGCTCCACCACTTGTCTGCTGTGTGACCTTGGGCAAGTCACTTAACTTCTCTTGGTCTCAGATACCTCATCTGGAAAATGGGGATTAAGACTGTGAGCCCCATGTGGGACAACCTGATTACCTTGTCTGCTGTGTGACCTTGGGCAAGTCACTTAACTCCTCTTGGTCTCAGTTACCTCACCTGGAAAATGGGGATTAAGACTGTGAGCCCCATGTGGGACAAGCTGATTACCTTGTCTGCTGTGTGACCTTGGGCAAGTCACTTAACTTTTCTTGGTCTCAGTTACCTCACCTGGAAAATGGGGATTAAGACTGTGAGCCCCATGTGGGACAACCTGATTACCTTGTCTGCTGTGTGACCTTGGGCAAGTCACTTAACTCCTCTTGGTCTCAGTTACCTCACCTGGAAAATGGGGATTAAGACTGTGAGCCCCATGTGGGACAACCTGATTACCTTGTCTGCTGTGTGACCTTGGGCAAGTCACTTAACTCCTCTTGGTCTCAGTTACCTCACCTGGAAAATGGGGATTAAGACTGTGAGCCCCATGTGGGACAACCTGATTATCTTGTATACCCCCAGCACTTAGAACAGTGCTTGACACAGAGTAAGCACTTAACAAAAGCCATCATTATTATTATTATAAATTAATATTATTATATTATTATTATATCATTATTCAGCATCACAGAAAAGGAAACCCTTCATGGGTAAGACTCTAGAAGTCTTAGGGCCAGAGGCAATCTGCAGAAGACAGGACTTTCCAGGGATTTTGACCACCAGAACAGAACATAATGGAATGGAACAAAATGGAACAGAACAGAACAAAATAGAACAGAACCCGCCGGCCAAGGGATGGTTTATGAGCCTTCTCCTTACAGCTTCTTCCCCTGAGTCTGGGGGCCCATTTACACTACAGTGAACCTTTGGCAACTCCAAAATCAACTTCACGTTTGGGCCCCATTCTTTAGGGTGATGAATGGTAGGAAATCGGCAGGGGAGAGGGGACAGGGGAAAGAGGGCAGTATTTGAAGTGAATCTTTTATCATGAACCAGAATGGGTGAGGGCCCCATAAATGGCAGCAATCAGTTTCCTATCAGCATCACACAACAGCAGAAAGCAACTTCATTTGCATGGATCATTTTATGACCTACTGCAAAGGAAAGGGGGAGAGGGAAAGAGTAGAAAGTGACTTGTATTTTTCCCTTTTTAAATCCACCCTAAAAATTCTCCAAGAACTTCAGCACTTCGTTCATTAGAGGGGACAGTTTCTACCACCGACGCTTATTTCCCGTCCCAAGACATTTACAGAGGGTTGCGTGTTCTCTACAAAAACACCTCAGTTTATTTAGCAAGGTCAGTGGCTTTTCTTTTAAGGGAGCTCAATAATCTCACAATAAATCAGACAACCACCGGCATAATTAGGATAGAGCTTTCCCAAAATATTTGGAAGAAATTTTAAGCCTTTTGTGCCCCATGATTCAAACCATCACATTTTTTGAGATTTGGAAATTCAGTTGCAAAAGCATTTAACAACTATGCAATGGGCTCATGGAAAAGCCACATACAAGTTAGCACGAAGTTTCTATCATATGAAACGGTGAATCCCTAGTTTATGAGACAAGAAGATTTGTCAGAAAGACTTGGATGAAAATAGGTCTGTTCAACACGGTATCTGCCTCCAGCCTAACATTTCATGGGGCTCCTGTCCCCACTCCCCTCACCGGATGGTCAGAAAAGAAAAGGAAATTCAAATGGCAAGGATATACAAAACAAACCATCCTGGGCCAGGCATCTGGAGAAGGAGAGACCTGGTGAGATTGCACAGAACACCATCTTAACAGGGCCCAGAGAGATTTCCATATCTCTTTGCCCACGTCTTTGGAAGCGGGCAGTTGATATGTTCAGACAGAGTCCCTGCAAATGCTGGAGAATTTGTTTCGCTTCTCACCCACTCCACAGATCCATTTCAAACTCTCTGAATGACCTGTTCCATGAGCAGCCTGTGACAAGGTTTGTGCTGCTTACACAATCTGGGTGTTCAATTTTGAACTCTCAATCAATCAATTATATTTATTGAGCACTTACTGTGTGCAGAGCACTGTACTAAGCACTTGGGAGAGTACAATATAACTATGTTGGTAGAGCCATTCCCTCTCCACAGCTCTCCTGGTCACACCCCCTCTGCATTCTGAAGTTACAGGGATACTGAATTTCCCAAAGAAAGAACCCTCAAGGTGGGAAGTTTTTCCCAGACTAAAGCCCCCCTTTTTCCTCCTGCACCCCTCCCTATCACCCTGATTCTCTCTCTTTGTTCTCTTTCCCCCATCCCAGAGCACTTGTGTATATATGTAGATATCTATAATTCTGTTTATTTATATTAATGCCTGTTTACTTGTTTTGAAGTATATATATATCTATAATTCTATTTATTCATATTGATGCTATTGATGCCTGTTTACTTGTTTTGATGTCTGTCTGCCCCCTTCTACACTGTGAGCCCACTGTGGGCAAGGATTGTCTCTATTTGTTTCTGAATTGTACTTTTCAAGCACTGTGTGCTCTGCACACAGTAAGTGCTCAATAAATACGATTGAATGAATGAATGAATGAATGAAGTGACCTTTCAGCTAAAGCTTCTAAACCTTCAACTCTGAGAGTCAAATCATTTTGAAATGGTCAGAAAGAAGTCTTTCTTCTGGAAATTTCCCCGGTCACATTCAGCATCTGCTCCAAAGACTCCTCCAATCCCTATCCTACAACTTTGGGACCCTCTACCGTAATTCATTCCTCCCTGTCTTCCCCTGTTCAGCCCCAAAGCACTCATTTGTTCATTAATTAATTCATTCATTCAATTGTATTTATTGAGTATTTACTATGTGCAGAGCACTGTGCTAAGTGCTTGGGAGAGTACAATATACAGACGCATTCCCTGCCCATAACTAGCTTACAATCTGGGTGTGGGGGAGACAGACCGTCATTACAAATAAATAAATTCCAGAAACCACTGTGACCGAGTTTCTCCTTTAAATTCACTAATGTTCCCAAAGGTGAATCATCCCTCCTCCAAGGGGTGTAGTTGCCAGGGTGTCTGATGGACACCTCCAGCTGTTTTTTTTTACCTCACCCATCAGGCAGAGCCCCAAAGTCAGAGATAGAACATGCCCGGGAAGATGCTAAACAACAAAAAACAGTAACATGACAACAGGAATCTCTCTCTGGGACCCGCAACTGTTTCCGTCTAGGTCCAGAGAGTTTAGGGATCTATTGAGTAATAAGCCCTTCTCCAATACCCAGTTGGCCTTTGATATACTTGAGCACAACTTTAGAAAAGACCTTTTGAAAACCATGTACAAATACCAAAAAACATGATCCACTTCACCCAGTACTGTTTCTGCTCAGAAAGCTGGGAGGGTATGACCAGCTGTGAAGGCTCAACAACGTCTTTCCAGCCTTGGTCTTAGGGTGCTGAGATCGGTCTCCATTGCAGCTCTGAAGCAAAACTTTCTTGGCCTGGAAAGTTCTCAGAGCCCAGCCTAGAATGGGATGAATGGTCATTTTGTACTTCCCAAGCGCTTAGTACAGTGCTCTGCACATAGTAAGCGCTCAATAAATACGATTGATGATGATGATGGTCCTGGCCACCTTACCGAACTGGGGCCTTGACCAAACCCGGGTCATGGTTTCCTGGCACACCACAGGAACAGAGAAAGATGGGATGCTGCCTCCCTGGAATCCCCGCCAGAGTCAGATTAGGAGAACATTCCCCAACACTGACTGTTTCTTTTCCTATTCTTAACCCGTACACAGTCCCAGGACAAAGTGAGAGAAGTTAAGACGTAGCTAGGGGATTTACCCTTCCATTTGAAGATCCCCGGTCCTGCATTATAATCCACTAAGTAGCAAGAAGGGAAGCTGCTCCTGGGGAATTGTAGACGGAAAGAATGAAATATATTCCCTTATAATAAAGATGATGGATTTTGAATAAACTGCTCTCTCTATTTCAATCAATCAATCAATAATATCTTTTGAGGGTTTACTGTGTGAAGGGCACTGTACTAACCTCTTGGGAGAGTACAACACAACAATATTACAGACACATTCCCTGCCCACCACGAGTTTACAGACTCTTCCTTCCTTCTACTGCTTTTGAAAATGATGTGCGTTTTCCCCTGTTCCTGAAATCATGTTTTAAAGTCAATGGAAAGCAGTAAGGGACTGTAGAAATTTGGATTCATGAGCATTGTGGAAAAGACATTGAGATCCCAAAATTCCACTCTGGCTTTGTCCTTTTTTCCTCTCACTCTGTATTGCTTTGTTGGTAAACCATATGAGAGCGGGGCACGGCGTGGATAATAACAATAATGATGTTAATAATAACCGTGATATTTGTTAGGTGCTTACTAGGTACCAGGCACTGTTCTATGCAATGGGGTAGATTCAAGCAAATTGGGTTGGACACGGTCCCTGGCCATGTGGGGCTCACAGTCTTGATCCCCATTTTCCAGATAACTGAGGCCCAGAGAAGTTGAGTGACTTGCCCAAGGTCACACAGCAGACAAGTGGCAGATCTGGGATTAGAACTCATGACCTTCTGACTTCAAGGCCTGTGCTCTATCCACTATGCCATGCTGCTACTTATGGATAATAATAATAATAATGATAATTAATAATAATAATGATAGCATTTATTAAGCGCTTGCTATGTGCAATGCACTGTTCTAAGCGCTGGGGTGGTTACAAGGTGATGAGGTTGTCCCATGGGGGGCTCACAGTCTTAATCCCCATTTTACAGATGACGGGGAACTGAGGCCCAGAGAATTTAAGTGACTTGCCCAAAGTCAAACAGCTGACAAATGGTGGAGCTGAGATTTGAACCCATGACCTCTGACTCCAAAGCCCATGCTCTTTCCACTAAGCCACGCTGCTTCCCGTGACATGTGACATCTCCCTGCTGCAGAGGATCATTTAGCCAGAAATTAAAATGAAGAGGTGATAACTGTGGAGAAGCAGCCGCAGAAACATTGCCCGATCAGCGCCACCAGGCCAGGGCTTTGTCTCCAAGAGGGACACCAGGATGCTTGGAGCAACTACACACAATTTTTGATCACTTGGGACACATACTCCCGTGATTAGGGATGAATCAATCAATCAATCAATCAATCAATCAATCGTATTTATTGAGCGCTTACTATGTGCAGAGCACTGTACTAAGCGCTTGGGAAGAACAAATTGGCAACACATAGAGACAGTCCCTACCCAACAGTGGGCTCACAGTCTAAAAGGGGGAGACAGAGAACAGAACCAAACATACCAACAAAATAAAATAAATAGGATAGAAATGTACAAGTAAAATAAATAAATAAATAGAGTAATAAATATGTACAACCATATATACATATATACAGGTTGGATGAAACCATCCAACATTCCTAACTGTTGTAGTAGTAGTAGTAGTAGCATTGCACCCAATGAATGCTCTATAAATACCATTACTGTTGCAACAATTTCTGAGCCACTTCTGATCTTTCTCCCACTGTTAATCTTTCTCCACCCTTACGATTCAATATCCATGAAGCTGTTCCAGACAACCACTTTCCAAGGTTCCTTTAAGCTCTTTGATTTTCACCCCAAAGCAGTTACGTACATATCCATCCGTAATTCATTTTACTGTCTGTCTCCTCCTATATTCTGTAATCTCCTTGCAGGTAAGATCCCATTCACCTATTTTATTGTACTGCAGTCCCCCAAATGCCTAATGCAGTGCTCATCATGCAATAAATACCAATTCCTCTAGACTGTAAGCTTGTTGTGGACAGGTAAAATGTTTACCAATTCTGTTATGGTGTACTTTACCAAGCTTTTGGGATAGTGTTCTGCACTCAGTAAGCGCTCAGTAAATACGATTGACTGGCTAATCATCTTGCCTCCTCCTACCTAACCATGCTAATTTCCTACTACAATACAGCTCTGACGCTTCTTGAGGAGTGGGGAAACATGAACTGATCGGGGTTTTTTTTAGAAAAACAATCCGGGCAGCAAAGTGAAGTATGGACTAGAGTTCGGGAGAGACGGGAGACAAGAAGATCAGTAAGGAGGCTTATGCAGTAATCAAGGTGGGATAGGATCAATGCTTGGATCAACATAATAGCAGTTTGGTGGAGATAAAAGGATGGATTTTTGTGAGGTCATGAATTTGGTGACAGATCGAATAGGTGGGTTGAATGAGAAAGATGAGCCAAGGATAATGTCAAGGGAGGATGGTGATGCTGAACTCAGTGATGGAAAAGTCAGGGGGAATCTGTCAGATATCTGTGGATTTTTGTCAACAGTGTACTCTGCAGCTCAGGAAGCATACTGTGGAGGTGATCCAGGACTGCGGATCTTAGAGAAGCAACGTGGCTCAGTGGAAAAAGCACGGGCTTTGGAGTAAGTGGTCATGGGTTCAAATCCCAACCGCCAATTGTCAGCTGTGTGGCTTTGGGCAAGTCACTTAACTTCTCTGGGCCTCAGTTACCTCATCTGTAAAATGGTGATTAAGACTGTGAGCCCCACATGGGACAACCTGATCATATTGTAACCTCTCCAGAACTTAGAACAGTGCTTTGCACATAGTAAGCACTTAATAAATGCCATTATTATTATTATTATTGTGGGTTAATGGTGCAAGTCTGGTGAAGGGACAGAGGAACAAGGAAGTTTTATAATGATAGCATTTATTAAGCACTTACTATGTGCAAAGCACTGTTCTAAGTGCTGGAGAGCTTACACGGTGATCAGGTTGTCCCATGTGGAGCTCACAGTCTTCATCCCCATTTTACAGATGAGGTAACTGAGGCCCAGAGAAGTTGAGTGACTTGCCCAAAGTCACACAGCTGACAGTTGGCAGAGCCGGGATTTGAACCCCTGACCTCTGACTCCAAAGCCCGGGCTCTTTCCACTTGGCCACGCTGCTTCTGCATATACACCAGACCACTAATCTCCCCAACTTCAAAACCTTATTAAGGTCACATCTTCACGAAGAGGCCTTCCCCAATTAAGCCCTCTTTTCCCCTATTTTCTCTCCCTTCTACATTACCCATGCCCTTGGATCATTTGGGCATTTACTATTCACCCGACTCTCAGTCCCTCAGCTCTTATGGATATATCTGTAAATTATTTATATCAATGTCTGTCTCCCCCTCTAGAGTATAATCTCACTGTGGGAAGGGAACCACTCACAAAGTCTCCCAATTCTGTTGCATTGTGCTCTCCGAAGCATTTAGCACAGTGTTCTGAACATGGTAAACACTCAATTAAAAAACCATTAACTGATTAATTGAATGATTGGGTTTATAAAGTGATTGCCATGTACCAAGTCCTAGGGAAAATTCTAGATAATGAGAACAGGCAGTCCCTGTTCCACACAGGGCTCACAATCTACGAGGGAAAGAAAGTGCGGGTATTTTCTTCTCATTCTATTGATGAGGAAACTGAGGGACAGAGAGGTTAAACAACTTGTCCAAAGTCACACAGCAGGATGGTGAGCTAGCCGGAATTAGAACCAAAGCCCTTGGCCTCCCAATTCCATGCTCTTTCTATTGAGCCACGCCGTCATCTATTTTGGTCCTACACGGAAACAGGAGGCCGGCGTAGGTGACCCCAGGAGGTCAAATCCACCCTGTCAGGCTCCCAGGTAATGACGGGGCCCACAGCAATGCTGTCATTCATCTGACTCACCTTCACAGACCCAGCACGCCGCATTAATGCAGCCCTTAGCTTGACAGCATTACTCCTGTTCTCTGCCTATCTGAGAATGAGTGGAGCTTAAAGTTCCCAGTGCTTTCACAGCATTTCCACTTCAGCATGAAATAGAAAAGGCTTTTAACTTTACATTTAGCATTTACCTGTGCAGACTTCACTCGGTTCATTAGTTACGGGCACTTGGAAGCTCTTGGAGTAAAATTTTCCAAGGACAAACTTGGCTGTAGCAGTGGAACTGGACAATCTTGAAGTGATCCACACTTTTAGGGGCCCCAACCCAAACCCCAAACTGAAAAACAATGCTCAAATATTCCTGACTGCCCTAGGTGGTGGAAGAGTTTACCATCTTTTGGAGCCAAGATGGAAATTATAAGATTCAGATCAAATATAATAATAATGATAGCATTTGTTAACTGCTTACTATATGCCAAGTACTGTTCTAAGTGCTGGGGTAGATACAAGATAATCAGGTTGTCCCACATGGGGCTCACAGTCTTAGTCCACATTTTACAGATGAGGGAACTGAGGCACAGAGTCTGCCTGATGTCCCAGGAGCCCCTGGGGTTTTAACCCTTCCAACCACCGATAGAGCCGTTGCAGAGGGCACATCCTGGAATGGTGTCTTGGACGCAGGGGGCACTTGCTCCGTGGCAGCCTGTGGCACTGAGCTTGCTCAGGGTCCGAGGGAAGGATTCAGTAAGGATGGAGAAAAGTGGGATCTCTGGCAGGATTTTGAAGAGGGGCCTAGGGGATGAGGGGACAAGATGAGAAGACCGGCTCTCCAAGAAGGAGGAAGAGGGTCTAAAACCATTACGCTGAGCTCACTGTGGACAGGGAATGTGTCTGTTTATTGTTCTGTGGTACTCTCCCAAGTGTTTTGTTCACTGCTTTGCACACAGTAGGTGCTTAATAATTTTTTTATGGTATTTGTTAAGCTCTTGCTATGTGACAAACACTGTTTTAAGCGCTGGGATACAACTGAATGAGTGAACATGAAATATTCCATTTTAAAATGATCACAAGCTTTTGTTAGAGAAGTGAGAGGGATCTTTTAATTCTCTTTCCAAGGGAAACTCAGGATGGATCTATGCAATCCCATTCTCTGGCTCCTTGTGGACATCAAGAAATGCTTAATACAGACCGTATGGGGAGAGAATGAACTGTTTTGTTGTGCCACTAGTACAATCTGTGGGCTGCCGCTTGGAATAAATACTTCCCACTGGACTCCCTGCTTGTTGGTGGCTTTTTCTCAGCACACACTCAAGTTTGTCCATAACGTCCATTTCTGCTACATGTTTTGGATGGAAGACCTGTGGGGATTAGGGAATGTTCTTCCAACAACATACACATGTCTGGTTAGAACACTATCTGGTAACAGAAAAAATCGTTGCTCATATGCACGGAAATGATCGAGGCACACCTGCTATACAGTATTTTCCTTAGTGTGAAGCTCAGGAAACTGGCTCCAAAATCAGTTAAAACCCAGAGATGCTTTTCATTCAGTCGAATTTATTGAGCGCTTACTGTGTGCAGAGCACTGTACAAAACGCTTGGGAAGTACAAGTTGGCAACATGCTTTTGCACATCCTATTAGTTTCAGTTATCATCCACCAGATATCTCCTGTTCTCCATGTCATTAACCTCAGAGGTGATCGTTGACTTCTCTCTCACTTTCATCTCCACATCCAATGTCCATCCAAGTCCTGCTGGATATCTACTTTTTCAGTGTATTTCACCATTTCCATGATCACAGCCTTAGGTCAGAAGGACCCTGGGCACTCTGCCCCTGGATCACTGAGACATTTTTGGTGGTTTCTTGGCCCCGGCCTCTTTCTTGCCCACCCAGCTTGCCTTACTCATTCATTCACTCATTCAATTGTATTTATTGAGCACTTACTGTGTGCAGAGCACTGTACTAAGCTCTTGGGAAGTACAAGTACAAGTACTCAACACCACTAAGATCACCTTCCTACAGTGCCTTGCTGATCACAGCCTCAGAGCCCTCCCGCAATAGCATGTCCTGATTTTCATCTGTCCCCACCCTCCTTGATCCTCTCTGCTTCTGTCAGACAAACTAGCTTGAAAGATTCTTCTCTGACTCACTGCAGCTGTCATTCCCCTGCCTAGAAAATCCATCTGAGAGCCTCCTCATTCAGTAAGGTCTCTCCCCTCCATCAGCTTGGAGTCTTGCTTGGCTGAGGTCAACCCTTAGCTTTAAATCTGGATCCATGTTGAATAATAATAATACTGATGGTATTTGTTAAGCACTTACCAGGTTCCAAGCACTGTTCTAAGTGCCGGGGTAGATACAAGGTAATCAGTTTGTCCCACGTGGGGCTCACAGTCTTAATCCTTGTTTTACAGATGAGGGAACTGAGGCACAGAGAAGTTAGGTGGCTTGCCCAAGGTCACAGAGCAGACAAGCGACAGAGCCAGGATTAGAACTCACATCCTCTGACTCCGAAGCCCGTGCTCTTTCCATTAAGCCAAAGGAAATGGGCTTAAATCGAGCCTGGATAGGCTGGAAAGTCTGGGCTCAGATTTGATCCTACCCACCCCACCCCACCCCTGAACCCTTTTAGGGACTTCTGGAAGCTAGAATGCTGTCACCTCTGTTTGGTGATTTCCTGCATACGCAGATGTCAGTCAGTCTATCGTATTTATTGAGCATTTACTGTGGGCAGAGCATTGTACTAAGCGCTGGACAGACTACAGTACAACAATATAACAAACACATTCCCTGCCCACAGCGAGTGTACAGTCTAGCGGGACAGATATTAATATGAATAAATAACATTACAGGTATGTATGTAAGTGCTGTGGGGCTGGGATAGGGGGATGAATACAGGGTGTAAATCCAGGTGATGCAGAAGGGATTGAAAGAAGAGGTTTGGAGCTACAAGTCCTAATAGTCCCTGAGGACAATTGTGTATGCATGACACCACAGTGGGCTTGAATGTTTGCTTGTCTTGCCCAGACCCTTGGCTAAGGGCTCAGCTTGGGATGGCCATGAACTTTAGGCCAATGTAATGTTCTATTTTCCCTTTTGCTCCCATAGTGCCTGCTCCATATCTGGTCACTTCAACTTTGTGGCTCAATCACCCTGCTTAGATCCTTTTAGATCCAATCAAGCTACCAAATGATAGAGCCCCAAGGAGCTTGAATAAGTTTTCAGGTGAGTCAGTCATTCCATCATTCAATTGCATTTATTGAGTGCTTACCATGTGCAAAACACTGTACTAAGCACTTGGGAGAGTACGCTATAACAACAAACAGGCACATTCCTGCCCACAATAAGCTCACAGTCTAGAGAGGAACAGTCAACTATCAATGCAGAGGGGAATGAATGCCTTCTAGCCAAAGTGAAGTGGTCCCAGGGTCGATAGAGCTACACAAAAGAGCGTCTCATTTTAGTTTCCTGCAAAGTTGCATTTCCTCCCTGAAGTATGGTATTTTGGAACAAATCTGTTTCTTGGGGTAAATCTATATTGCCCTAATCAATAGTATTTTTTGAACTGGGGGTATTTTTTGCTCTGAAGGGTACAATACTGTTAGAAGAACCTATCCCTGCCCAAAAGGAGCATGCAGTCTACTCAGGTGGTAGACAAGAAATAATTTATAAAGAGAATGGAAAAATGGATATGTAAATGAGTAAATGCTTACATAGGAGGGTATGTAAGTTGCTGTTACGGAAATGCTGCGGTAGTAATCAGAAGCTGTGACCCGAGGAGAAAAACACACAGATTAGAGAGGGCTTCCAGGAGATGTGATTTCAGGAAGACTTTGAATCAACTGTATTTATTGAGCACTTACTGTGTGCAGAGCACTGTACTGATCCCTCAGGATAGTACAGTATAACAGAGCCCACAATGAGCTTAAAGTCTAGAGGGGAAGACAGGCATTAATATAAATATATACATTATGGATACTTACCTAATTGCTGGGGGGCTTAGGGTGGTATAAGTGTGACAAAGAAGGGAGAAGAAGTAGGGGAAATGAGGACTTAGTCGGGGAAACCCTCTTGGAGAGGTGATTTTAATAAGACTGAAGGTGGGGAGAGTGGTGACCTGTTATAAAGGAAGTGGGGAGGGAGTTACAGGTCGGAGATAGGATGTAGGTAAGTGGGCAGCAGACAGATAGATGAGATTGAGGTACAGTGAGTAGGTTGTCGTTGGAGGAGCAAAGCGTATGGGCTGGGTTGTAGTAGTAAATCAGTGAGGTAAGATAGGAGGGGGCAAGGTGACTACTTTGAAGCCAGTGGTGTGGAGTTTCTGTTTGATGAGGAGTAGATGGGCAACCACTGGAGCTTCTTGAGGAGTGGGGAAATGTGGACTGAATCATTTTGTGGAAAAATGATCTGGGCAGCAGAGTGTAGTATGAACTGAGATGGGAGAGACAAGGCAGAGAGGTCAGCAAGGAGGCTGAGGCAGTAATCAAGGTGGGATAGGAAAAGTGCAGCATAGTAGTGGCTGGAAAGAAGAGGAATGGGAAGATTTTAGTTATGTTCTGAAGATAGGATAGATAGGATTTGGTGACAGATTGACTATGTGGGTTGAATGAGAGAGATGAGGTGAGGATAATGCCAAGGTTATAGGCTTGTGATCCAGGGAGGGTGGTGATGGGGTCTTCAGTGATGGGAAAGTCAGGAGGATGACAGGGTTTGATCGGAAAGATGAGGAGTTCTGTTTTGGACATTTTATGATTGAGGTGTCAGTGGACCATCCAAGCAGAGATATCCTGAAAGTAGGAGGAAATGTAAGACTGCCAAAAAGGAGAAAGATCAGGGCTGGAGTTGCAGATTTGGGAGACATTTGCATAGAGATGGTAGTTGAAGCTATGGGAGTAAATGAGTTCTCCAGGGGAGTAGGTGTAGAATGGAGAATAAAAGGCATCCTAGAACTGAACCTCGTGGAACTCCCACTGTTAGGGGTTGGGAGGCATACAAGGAGCCCACAAAAGAGACTGAGAGTCAGTGGCCAGGGAGATAGAAGGAGAACCAAGAGAAGACAGTGAAACCAAGATTAGATAATACTTCCTGTGGAAGGGGGTGGTTCACAATGTCAAAGGCAGCTGAGAAGTAGAGGAGGATTAGAAGGAAGTAGAGGCCACTGGGTTCGATAAGTAGGAGATCATTGGTAATTTTTGACAGGGCAGTTTCCATGGAGTGAAGGGGCAGGAAGCAAGATTGGTGAAGGACAGAGAGAGAATTGGAGGAGAGGAAGTGGAGACAGCAGATGTAGGCAACACATTCAAGGAATTTTGGTAGGAGGGAGACAGGGTGATAACTGGAAGGAGTTATGGGGTCAAGGGAGATTTTTTTTTAGGATAGGGGATACATGTTTGAAAGCAGTGGGAAAGAAGCCAATGGAGGGTGAACAGTTGAAGTTATCAGTCATGGAGGGAAGAAGGGAAGGGAAAAGTGTTTAAATATGGTAAGAAGGGGTAGAGTCAAAGATGCAGGTGGAGGGAGTGAATTTTGAGAAGAGGCAGGAGATCTCTTGAGATACCGTATTGACCCCACCTTCACCCTCACAGTGCTTATGTGCAGTTCCTTATCATTGCCCATTTTTCCTGTCTATAATGTATTTTAATGTCTGCCTCCCCCTTCAGAGTGTAAGCTCCTTGTGGTCAGGGATCTTCTCTAGCAAGTCTACTGTATTGCAATCAATCAATCAATCAATCAATCGTATTTATTGAGCGCTTACTATGTGCAGAGCACTGTACTAAGCGCTTGGGAAGTACAAATTGGCAACACATAGAGACAGTCCCTACCCAACAGTGGGCTCACAGTCTAAAATGGGGAGACAGAGAACAGAACCAAACATACCAACAAAATAAAATAGGATAGAAATGTACAAGTAAAATAAATAAATAAATAGAGTAATAAATATGTACAACCATATATACATATATACAGGTGCTGTGGGGAAGGGAAGGAGGTAAGATGGGGGGATGGAGAGGGGGACGAGGGGGAGAGGAAGGAAGGGGCTCAGTCTGGGAAGGCCTCCTGGAGGAGGTGAGCTCTCAGCAGGGCCTTGAAGGGAGGAAGAGAGCTAGCTTGGCGGATGGGCAGAGGGAGGGCATTCCAGGCCCGGGGGATGACGTGGGCCGGGGGTCGACGGTGGGACAGGCGAGAACGAGGTACAGTGAGGAGATTAGTGGTGGAGGAGCGGAGGTTGCAGGCTGGGCAGTAGAAGGAGAGAAGGGAGGTGAGGTAGGAGGGGGCGAGGTGATGGAGAGCCTTGAAGCCCAGGGTGAGGAGTTTCTGCCTGATGCGCAGATTGATTGGTAGCCACTGGAGATTTTTGAGGAGGGGAGTAATATGCCCAGAGCGTTTCTGGACAAAGATAATCCGGGCAGCAGCATGAAGTATGGATTGAAGTGGAGAGAGACACGAGGATGGGAGATCAGAGAGAAGGCTAGTGCAGTAGTCCAGACGGGATAGGATGAGAGCTTGAATGAGCAGGGTAGCAGTTTGGATGGAGAGGAAAAGGAGGATCTTGGCAATGTTGCGGAGCTGAGACTGGCAGGTTTTGGTGACGGATTGGATGTGAGGGGTGAATGAGAGAGCGGAGTCGAGGATGACACCAAGTTTGCGGGCTTGTGAGACGGGAAGGATGGTAGTGCCATCAACAGAGATGGGAAAGTCAGGGAGAGGACAAGGTTTGGGAGGGAAGACAAGGAGCTCAGTCTTCGACATGTTGAGCTTTAGGTGGCGGGCGGACATCCAGATGGAGATGTCCTGAAGGCAGGAGGAGATGCGAGCCTGGAGGGAGGGGGAGAGAGCAGGGGCAGAGATGTAGATCTGGGTGTCATCAGCATAGAGATGATAGTTGAAGCCGTGGGAGCGAATGAGGTCACCAAGGGAGTGAGTGTAGATTGAGAACAGAAGGGGACCAAGCACTGAACCTTGGGGAACCCCCACAGTAAGGGGATGGGAGGGGGAGGAGGAGCCTGCAAAAGAGACTGAGAAAGAACGACTGGAGAGATGAGGAGAACCAGGAGAGGACGGAGTCTGTGAAGCCAAGGTCAGATAGCGTGTTGAGGAGAAGGGGGTGGTCCACAGTGTCAAAGGCAGCTGAGAGGTCGAGGAGGATTAGGACAGAATATGAGCCGTTGGATTTGGCAAGCAGGAGGTCATTGGTGACCTTTGAGAGGGCAGTTTCCGTGGAATGAAGGGGACGGAAGCCAGACTGGAGGGGGTCGAGGAGAGAGTTGTCGTTGAGGAATTCTAGGCAGCGCGTGTAGACAACTCATTCAAGGAGTTTGGAAACGAATGGTAGGAGGGATATGGGACGATAACTAGAAGGTGAGGTGGGGTCAAGAGAGGGTTTTTTTAGGATGGGAGAGACATGGGCATGTTTGAAGGCAGAGGGGAAGGAACCAGTGGAGAGTGAGCGGTTGAAGATGGAAGTTAAGGAGGGGAGAAGGGATGGAGCGAGAGATTTCATAAGATGAGAGGGAATGGGGTCAGAAGCACAGGTGGCCGGAGTAGCACTTGAGAGGAGGGAGGAGAGTTCCTCTGAGGATACCGCTGGGAAGGATGGGAGAGTAGCAGAGAGTGTTGAGAGCCGGGGGGATGGAGAAAGGGGGGAAGAGACTTTGGGGAGGTCGGACCTGATGGATTTAATTTTGTTAATGAAGTAGGAGGCCAGATCGTTGGGGGTGAGGAAAGGAGGAGGGGGAGGAACCGGGGGCCTGAGAAGGGAGTTGAATGTACGGAAGAGCTGGCGGGGGTGATGGGCATGGGTGTCAATAAGGGAGGAGAAATAGTTTTGTCTGGCAGAAGAGAGGGCTGAGTTAAGACAGGAAAGGATAAACTTGAAGTGAACGAGGTTGGCATGGTGTTTAGACTTTCGCCAGCAGCGTTCGGCAGCTCGAGCATAAGAGCGAAGGAGGCGGACAGTGGCAGTGATCCAGGGCTGTGGGTTAGTGGTGCGAGAGCGGCGAAGGGAAAGGGGAGCGAGCGAGTCTAGCTGAGTAGAAAGGGTAGAGTTGAGAGCAGTAATCTGATCATCAAGACTGGGTAGAGAGGAGAGGGCGGCGAGGTGGGGTGTGAGGCGCTCCGAAAGATGGGTGGGGTCCAGAGAGCGGAGATCTCTGTGAGGGAGTAATACGGATTTACAGGGGAAAGGAGTGTGAGTGAGGAGGCAGGTGAGAAGATTATGATCAGAGAGAGGGATTACAGAGTTGGTGAGGGTGGACACAGTGCAGCGGTAGGAGATGATGAGGTGGAGGGTATGACCAAGTTGGTGAGTGGGCGAGGTGGGGTGGAGGAAGAGGTTGGCAGCGTCAAGGAGAGATAGAAGGCGGGCGGCAGAGGAGTCGTTAGGAATATCCATGTGGATGTTGAAGTCTCCGAGGATCAGAGTGGGCATGGAGAAGGAGAGAAGGAAGGTGAGGAAGGGGTCAAAGTCGTTAAAGAAGTTGAAAGTGGGGCCGGGAGGGCGGTAGATGACGGCTACAAGAATCTGGAGGGGGTGGTAGAGGCGAATAATGTGAATAAAGGCGAATAATTGCACCCTCTCAAGTGCTTACTACAGTGCTGTACATACAGTAAGTGTTCAATACCTACCATTGACTGATTGGCTGACTTTCAGTAAGTCCTAGAAGTTGGAAGGATCTGCCATTCTGAGATTCCATGTCAAACCTTCCTCTTTGTGATGTTGCCCATAGCCGGCCCCATAAGCAGCGTAAGCACATTTTGGTCCTTCTTATAGCTAGCCTTGAGGGCCTGCCTCCCCACCCCCAGGGAAGGCTGTAGCAAGGAGGTTGAGACAAGGTAGTGGGGGTGGTAGGAGTGAGGAATTTCAACTCGGGCTCTAGGAGAGCACACAATTTATTTTCAACAGGTAGTCATGCAAACTCCCTTCTATCTCATTTCTTTCCTTTACTTAGCGTAGGCCCTCAGTAATAGTAATTTACTTCTCTCATTAAGGGAAAGGCAATCAGCAGTGCATTGCACAGTTAAATAACTCCCAGAGAGTGGGTCTGGATCCTCTAATTCCCCTCCCTTGGACTCAGAGAAGGAGAGAGGAGACATCCCAAGTTGGTTTTGTATTGGTAAAGGGGGTTGGTTGCTTGCGTCTTGAGCTGTAGGAAAACTGGGCTCGATTGAATTGATTAGCTAAGGAGAGGTAGGGGTGGTGGTGGCTAATTATTTCCTGATTCCATTTCCTTTTACCATACTGGAATCCTGTTGGATAACAGCATCTGGAATAGGAAGGCAAAGAGGCTGTTTTGCACCTGATGCAAAATGGTGAGGGTGACCCTGGCCCCTAAATCAGCAGCATCTACACTCAGACAATAACTGCATTGAAAAATATGTACGGTCAGTCCTGGAGTCCACTGTTCTGAGATAGAGAGTGTGACTGGCCCCTACCCCACTGCCTAGCTTTTTTAGGATCAAATAGAAGCAGCTTTTGTCCTTGGCCACCTTGCATGCACCCTCTGAAAAGGTGGCCACAGTGGTATATGTTTTCTCCTTTTTCCACAGAATCCCCCTTTCTAGACTGCGAGCCCGTTGTTGGGTAGGGACCATCTCTATATGTTGCCAACTTGTACTTCCCAAGTGCTTAGTACAGTGCTCTGCACACAGTAAGCTCTCAATAAATACGATTGAATGAATACGGGATAGCATCTTTAATGCACCTAACCATCATAGCAGGGAAGGAAATTTGTGACCCAAACCTTTCAGCATTCGTTCATTCATTCAGTCATAGTTATTGAGCACTTACTGTGTGCAGAGCACTGTACTAAGCGCTTGGGAAGTACAAGTTGGCAACATATAGAGATGGTCCCTACCCAACAGTGGGCTCACAGTCTAGAAGGGGGAGATAGACAACAAAACATGTGGACAGGTGTCAAGTCATCAGAATAAATAGAAATACAGCTAGATGCACATCATTAAGAAAATAAATTAGCGCTTTGGACCTTGATGGCCAAATGTTTCTGGGATAGGACACGCACCAGTGATTCCTTGTCCCTTGGCCCAGAGAACCGATTCTGTAGGCAAGGAATTCTCCAGTAGTTTATTTGATAGTGTATTTCTTTTGTATGATGCAATGGTCTCCTGCAGGTCCTTGGCTAAGTCATATTGTTTTAGACTGCACTTGCCTGAATCTATACAACAAATCTTCTTTCCTCCTAGCTTCAAAAATTCTGCCGTGCACCAGATGGCAGAAGCTCAATTGTACCCCAATCATCCATTCTTCTCACATGTCCTAAACAACGAAGCTGTATGGCTGGAAGCGTAACTTCAGTGCTGGTGAGCTCACGGCCTTCTAGGACCTCCTTGTTGGTAATCCTGTCCTGCCTTTTGGTGTAGGAAGTCTAGGTCTACCTAATAACAAAAGTGGCATTTGTTAAGTTCTTACTATGGGCCAAGCACTGCATCACCCACTGAGAGGGGAAAATCAGGAAAATCAGGTCAAGCACAATCCCTGTCCCATATGGAGGCGATAAGAGGGAGGACAGCATAGAACCCCCATCTTAGAGTTGAGGAAACTGAGGCTCAAAGAAGTGGTGGGGTCGGGATTAGAACCCAGGACCTTTGACTCCCAAGCCCGTGCTCTTTCCACCAGACCAGGCTGCTTCTCAGTCCTAAAGAAGATTGGACATCCCTATAGCTTCATGGACCTTTGGGGTAAAATTTCAACTTTAAATTTTTTCAACTTAGACAAAGGGCTACTAAGTTGAAGCTAGAGATTACCAGTTTCAAAGAAGTCACGCATTTAGATGGAAGTCATGAGGGGCAGATAGGGTAAATTCAGAATTGCTGTTCTCCAAATCCCACATCATCAGGACAATAATAATAATAATAATTCTGGTACTTGTTAAGCACTTACTATGTGCCAAGCACTGTTCTAAGCACTGACAAAGCCATCCTTTGGAGCAGAAGGTTAATAATTCAATCAATCAATTATCCATCAGCTGCACTTATTGAGCACTTACTGTGTGCAGAGCACTGTAATAAGCACTTGGCACAATACAACAATAAACAGACAAATTTTCTGTCCACAAGCTTACAGTCTTGGGGCAGGACAGACGGACATTGATAGAAATAAATAAATAAATAAATTTGTTCATTCATTCAATCGTGTTTATTGAGCGCTTACTGTGTGCAGAGCACTGTACTAAGCACTTGGGAAGTACAAGTTGGCAGCATAATAAATAAATAACAGATATGAACATGAGGGCAGGGAATGTGTCTACCAAGTCTGTTATACTGTACTCTCCCAAGCACTTAGTACAGCGCTCCGCACACAGTAAGCACTCAGTAAATACTGTCAACTGACCGACTGACATTAGTGTAATGGGGCTGGGATGGGGGATGAATAAAGGGAGCATGTCAGAGCAACGCAGAACGGAGTGCGACAGTCAAACTGGCACCCAGACAGGAGACCTTGTCAAGATGGCCACCACACATGTACAGAGTTCCTCCTGTCCTTCCTCCCTCCCTCTGCCACATGCAAGACAGCCGTCTTTAATTGTCTTTATTCCGAGGTTTGTTTCCCCACCCTCCCCTAAAAATTCCCCCGCTCCTTCCTGAAATAAAGGCTCCTTCTCCAGAGGTTTGGCTTTGTTTCTTATTGATTCTTCTCTGTTTATTTGAGCACTGGGGAGCTAGAGGAGGCCACAATGCCACAGTGCCACAGGTACCAGGGTTGTTTGTACTGTGACCTAGGGTGGCCTGATGCACTGTGATTCAGGAGGTCCTTCTCCCAACCACGGAGAAGGCTGGCAGGCAGGAGAATGCACCAGGGCAAGATCTCAGAGATCTCCCAATGCCCCAGGCCCACAGATGCACAGGGCAAGATCTCAGAGCTGTAGAAGCACATATGCTCTCCACTCCCCAGCAACACAGAAACTCCAGTAGTTGTCCATCCACCTCGGCATCAAACAAAAACTCCTCACCATTGGCTTTAAGGCACTTAATCACTTTCATCACCTCCCCTGCTATTCTGCACACAGTAAGCGCTCAATAAATATGATTGAATGAACCCAGCTGGCACACTTCATTCCTCTAATGCTAATCTTCTCACTGTACCTCCATCTCATCTATCTTGCCACCGACTTCTAGCATATCCTACCTCTGGCCTGGACCGCCCTCACTCCTCATATCAGACAGATAATTGCTCTCCCCTGCTTCAAAGCCTTATTGAAGACACATCTCCTTCAAGAAGCTTTCCCTGACTAAGCCCTCCTCTACTCTTCTCCCACTCCCTTCTGCGCTGCTCTTACTTGAATCTTCATTCATCCTCCTTCCCATCCCCACAGCACATATGTATAGATCTGTACATATTCCCCATTCTAGACTGTGAGCCCGCTGTTGGGTAGGGACCGTCTCTATATGTTGCCAACTTGTACTTCCCAAGTGCTCTGCACACAGTAAGCGCTCAATACGATTGAATGAATGAATGAATGAATCTGTAATTTATTTATTACAGGGGGTCAGGGATTGTGGGCTGGAGACAGGTGTATGCTCCATATATTCCCTCCCCTGCCTTCTCCCAGCATGGCACTTGCCCACCTGCAGAAAGTGATGCCGGGCAGTGGCAGCTGAAGCTGCAGGGTTTTCTGGCAGAACAGGATCAGCTCCTGTGGTCAGAGGGGGAGGAGAGGGGGTCACCAGGCTCCTCTGCTGTTCCCCCAGCTCCCTCCCCTATCCCACACATTCCCGGGTTTTGGCTGGTTGTACGTTTCAGGGAAACAGCATTGCCCAGTGGATAGAGCCCGGCCTGGGATTCAGAAGGACCTGGATTCTAATCCCGGCTCTGCCACTTGTCTGTTGTATGACCTTGAGCAAGTCCCTTGACTTCTCTGTGCCTCAGTTACCTCATCTGTAAAATGGGAATTAAGACTGTGAGCTCTATGTGGGACAGGGCCTGTGTCCAACCTTATCAGTTTATAATTACCCCAGCACTTAGAACAGTGATTGACACATAGTAAATACTTAAGTATTACCATTATTAATAATAATAATAATGATGGCATGTATTAAGCGCTTACTATGTAGAAAGCACTGTTCTAAGCGCTGGGGAGGTTACAAGGTGATCAGATTGTCCCACGGGGGGCTCACAGTCTTAATCCTCATTTTCCAGATGAGGTAACTGAGGCCCAGAGAAGTTAAGTGACTTGCCCAAAATCACACAGCTGACAATTGGCAGAGTTGGGATTTGAACCCATGACCTCGGACTCCAAAGCCCGGGCTCTTTCCACTGAGCCACGCTGCTTCTCCACCTCATATAATTATTATCATTAGGTTCCCCAGAGGCAGCCTGTGGGCAGCCAAGGGCATCCAGGGGCAGAATCGGACTCCAGTGCCAGTTGGTGAAGCCCCCCTCCCAATTTATGCTGGCCCTGGCAGGTAGCACCAGTTCCAATGGTGGGGAGGGAGGGGGTAGTCAGGACCCCCAGTCTCAGCACCAGGAAGCCGTTGTCTACACCCAGGTAACGTCCCCCTCCGGGACCCAGCTGAGAGGCCGAGGTCAGGGAGTGGCAAGAGCCCCGGCTTTGGAGTCAGAGGTCATGGGTTCAAGTCCCGACTCCGCCGATTGTCAGCTGTGTGACTTTGGGCAAGTCACTTCACTTCTCTGGGCCTCAGTTCCCTCATCTGGAAAATGGGGATTAAGACTGTGAGCCCCCCGTGGGACAACCTGATCACCTTGTAACCTCCCCAGCGCTTAGAACAGTGCTTTGCACATAGTAAGCGCTTCATAAATGTTTTCATCGTCATCATTATTATTATTTGGGGAGGTCTTGGAGGCGCCAGAGTCTCTCACTCCATGGCAAGAGGTGATGAAAAGCAGTGTGATTCAGGGGGTCCAGAGCAGGCAGCAGCATGGCACAGTGGACAGAACACAGGCCTGGGAGTTGGAAGGTCACAGGTTCTGATCCTGGCTCTGCTGTCACTTTGCTTCCCTGTGCCTCATTTACCTCATTAAGACTGTGAACCCCATGTGAGACAGGGACGGTGTCCAACCCGATTTCCTTGCATCCACTGCTGCACTTAGTACACTGCCTGGCGCATAGTAAGTGCTTAGCAAATACCCCAATTATTAACCATCCAGCAGGGAATGAGGTGAAGGGCTGGGAGAGGGGAAAAGGGCCACGGTGCCGTTTCCCTCAGGCCACAGCTACTCGGTGGAGTCCTGGCTGTCGCTCCCAAGCGCTTAGTACAGTGCTCTGCACATAGTAAGCGCTCAATAAATACGATTGATGATGATGATGTCGCTGCCCTCAGGCTTGTTCCGGGCCAAATAGTCCCTACAGTTGTTCAGCTGGATTCCATCCCCCGGGGCGGCAGAAGGGAAGGGGAGTCCTACATTTGGGGGCCAAGTCCCCCTGGGAGGGGGAAGCACCCAGCCTGCCTCGGCCTGAGTCGAAAAGGTATCTTTATGCCTGGAGACCCGAGAGGCGAGGATGGAGAGGAATTAGGGAGAAGGGACCCAGGGGAAACGCTATAGGCCCAGGGTTCGGGGAAAAGGTCCATCTGATATCATAGCCTTCCTGTTCAGTGGACTGTCTAATAGAGTGGCATCACATGGGATGGGAGACATCGGAATATTTGTCCCTGGCCCAGGGCAGCCAAGTTCCTGAAGCCCACCTGGCAGACAAGCTCACTAAGTTGACTTTTCTCACCATTATCCCATTCCCCTTTAAATTCTAAATCATCACCCACAGACTGTGGAGCCCCGTTCCTCCCCAGGCCTAAGGGATAATGACTCTCAGTTCATCTGGTAGTGAAACTGGGGGAGAGGGAATGAGGGGTGGGCAGAGGGGAGACTATTCCCCCAGACCCCACCCTGAGCAGATACCGCTCAACGGAATCCCCATGGCCTAGTGGAAAGACCCTGGGCCTGGGAGCCCGAGGGTCATGGGTTCTAAACCCAGTTCCACTGCTTGTTTGCTGTGTGCCTTAGGCAAATAACTTAACCTCTCTGTGCTTCAAACTCCTCATCTATAAAAATACGGGACTACATCTGATTTGATTATCCCTAATCCATCCCAGTGCTTAGTACAGTGATTGCATGTAAGGCGTTTACTATGTGCCAAGCCCCGTTCTAAGCACTGGGGTAGGTACAAAAGTAATCAGGTTGGACACAGTCCCTGCCCAACATGGGGCTCACAGTCTTAACCCCATTATACAGATGAGGTAACTGAGGCCCAGAGAAGTTAAGTGACTTGCCCAAGGTCACACAGCATACATGTGGCAGAGCCGGGATGAGAACCCATGTCCTCTGACTCCCAAACCTATGCTCTTTCCATTAGGCCATGCTGCTTACTCCATAATAATGGTATTTGTTAAACACTATGTGCCAAGCGCTCCATATAGTAGGTCAGTCAGTCAATGCTATTTATTGAGGACTTACGGTGTGCAGAGCACTGTACTAATCACTTGGGAGAGTACACTATAACAATATAACAGATACATTCCCTGCCCCCAAACCAACTTACAGTCTACAAGGGGAGACAGACATTAATATAAGTAAATAAATTACAGATTTGTACGTAAGTGCAGTGGGGCTGAGATGAATAAAGGGAGCGAGTCAGGGTGATGCAGAAGAGAGTGGGAGAAGAGGAAACTTAGTCAGGAAGGCCTCTTGGAGGAGATGTGCACTCAGTAAGGCTTTGAACATGAGGGAGAGTAATTGTCTGTTGGATTTGAGGAGGGAGGGTGTTCCAGGACGTGAGGGAGATAGGCAAGATAGCAGTACAGCGAGAAGGTTGGCATCAGAGTCGTGAAGTGGGTGGGCTGGGTTGGAGTAGGGAAGTAGTGAGGTGAGATAGGAGGGGGCAAAACCCTTAAAGCCAGTGGTGAGGACTTGTTGCCGTTCTCTCCGGCTGAAAGGGACCGTTGGGGCTGCTTCCCATTCAGTCCACAGAGTTTCATCTAACCTGCCCTCCTGCTTCCCACTTCAGGCAAGCACAGGGCCCAAAGGAGCAACATTATTTCACACTGCAGACACTGAGAAGTTGTAGCAGCAGCAGTCCAAGGCGTCAGCCCCATACAGGGTGATAAGGAGAGATAGTTAAGCTCCCAGCTGCAGCCCAACCCGCTGTCTTCACCCATTGTTTTCCTTCTCTGGCTGCCTGCCCTGTCCACCCTCAAACAAGCAAGGACACCCCTTTCTCCCCTCCAGACCAGCTCCACCTCCCTCTAGGGCACCGTAGTATAGTAACATAGGTGTTCAATCAATCAATACTAATTGAGTGCTTACTGTGTGCAGAGAACTGACCTAAACGCATGGGAGAGTACAGAGTTGATCTATATGTTACCTGCCCATAAGGAGCTTACAATATAGAAGGGGAAGTGGATATAATAATAATAATAATAATAATAGCATTTGTTAAGCACTTACTATGTGCCAAGCAGCTCACAGTCTTAATCCCCATTTTTACAGATGAGGTAACTTGGGAACAGAGAAGTTAAAGTGGCTTGCTCAAGGTCACACAGCAGACAGGTGGTAGAACCAGGATTAGAACTCATGACCTCTGACTCCGGAGCCCAGGCTCTTGCCACTAGGCTATTAATACAGATAATTGCTCTCCCCTACTTCAAAACCTTGTTGAAGACCCATCTCTTCCAAGAGGCCTTCCCTGACTAAGCTCTCCTCTCCTCTTCTCCTACTTCCTTCTGTGTCACCCTGAGTTGCTCCCTTCATTCATCTTTCCCTCCCATCTCCACAGCACATATGTATATATTTGTTATTTATGCATGTATTTATTTATTTCTAGCAATGCCAGTCTCCCCCTATAGACTATGAGCTCCTTGTGGGTGGAGAATGTGTTCGCTGTTCTATTGTACTCTCCCAAGTGCTTAGTACAGTGCTTTTCACACAGTAAATGCTCAATAAATACAATTGATTGAGTGACTGAATAATACAAATAAACCAATTACAGGTTTGTACCTAAGTGCTGTGGGGCTGAGGGTGGTTGAATATCAAGTGCTTAAAGGGTTGCCAAGTCAACTGCACTGTCGATGCAGAAAGTTGTTCCCAACTTGTACTTCCCAAGCGCTTAGTACAGTGCTCTGCACACAGTAAGCGCTCAATAAATACGGTTGAATGAATGAATGAAAGAAGAGGAAGTAGGGGAAAAGGGGGCTTAATTTAGGAAGGCCTCTTGAATGAGATATGTGATTTTTACAATGCTTTGAAGGTAGGGAGACTGGGGGGTCTGTTCTATTTAAAGTGGGGGGAGAGTCCAAGATCAGCAGGAAGACTTTGCTTGTATCCACCCCGGCGCTTAGTACAGTGCCTGGCACATAGTAAGTGCTTTTCTAGACTGTGAGCCCGCTGTTGGGTAGGGACCGTCTCTATATGTTGCAAACTTGTACTTTCCAAGCGCTTAGTACAGTGCTCTGCACACAGTAAGTGCTCAATAAATACGATTGAATGAATGAACAAATACCATAATTATTATTATTATGGGCAAGTGGTCAGCATTGAGACAGACAGAATCCGAGGTACAGTGAGTAAGTTGGCGCTAGAGGACTGAGGTGTATGGAGTGGGTTGTAGTAGCAAATCAGAGAGGTGAGATAGGAATATGCTTTAAAACCAGGGGTAAGAAGTTTGTTTTTGAGGTGGAGGTGGATGGACAATCACTGGAGGTTCTTGAGAAGTGGGAAAATTTCCCCTGAACATGATTTTAGAAAAATGATCTGGGCAGCAGACTGAAGAATGGACTGAAGTGGAGAGGGGGTCAGCGAGGAGGCCGAGGCACCCGTTGTTGGGTAGGGATTGTCACTATCTGTTGCCAAATTGTATTTTTCAAATGCTTAGTACAGTGATCTGCACACAGTAAGCGCTCAGTAGATACGATTGAATGAATACAATAAGTGCTTGGATCAGCATAGTAGCAGTTTGGATGGAAAGGACAGATTTCAGTGATCTTGTGAAGGTTGAACCCACAGGACTTGATGATAAATTGAATATGCAGGTTAAATGAGAGAGACGAGTCGAATAAGTATCCCGTACAGTGTTCTTCGCAGGGTACGCACGGAGTGTAGTCCTCCGTACCAAGCAGGAAGTTCAGCAGTTCCTTTGTATAATGTATTTATTAAGCCAGCAGGAATCATGGACTTTGGCAGCTACCTTGTGTCAGGAGTCTTGCATAGTGACTAAGAATGATAGTACCCCCCACCGGCTCTGCTCTTCCAGGGCTGTATCCAATAGAGTCCATAACCTTTCACCTGATTCTAGATATCCCTTTGCCCATTCAGCTTGCATTGCCTCGTTAGTATAGTGGTGAATACCAATCAATCAATCGTATTTATTGAGCACTTACTGTGGGCAGAGCACTGTACTAAGCACTTGGGCAGTACAAGTTGGCAACATATAGAGACGGTCCCTACCCAACAGTGGGCTCACAGTCTAGAAGATGATTGTCCATAATAATCATCACCTGTCACGTGGAAAACGGAGAGGTGGAGCTGTCTGGTACAGCAAGGGACCTATGCAGACCTGGAATCAGAAGTATCGCAAGACATCTAGACACACAGAGTTCAGCTCTCCAGTCCAAAATATGAAGTGAAGAGGAAGAAGCAATCAGTGCAATTAGAGAGACCTCAGAGTCTCTGACTCCTGACATAGTCATAAGTGCTTACTATGTGCCAAGCCCTGGGGTTGGTACAAGATAAATTTGGTGGGATAAAATCTCTGTCCCACCTAGGCTCTCAGTAGGAAGGAGAACAAGAACTGAATCCCTATTTTACAGATGAGGAAACTGAGGGACAAAGCAGGTAAACCCAAGGTCACCCAGTAAGCAAGTAATAATAATAATAATTGTGGTATTAGCACTTAATAATAATAATGACATTTGTTAAGAGCTGTTCTAAGCCCTGGGGAGAATACAAGAATGTCCCACGTGGGGCTCACAGTCTTCATCCCCATTTTACAGATGAGGCAACTGAGGCATGGAGAAGTGAAGTGACTTGCCCAAAGTCACACAGCTGACAATTGGCGGAGCCGGGATTTGAACCCACGCCCTCTGACTCCCAAGCCCGTGCTCTTTCCATTGAGCCAAGCTGCTTCTCTATATCTCAGGCACCATACTAAGCACTAGGGTGGATACAGGCTAATCATGTTGGACACAGTCCCTGTCCGACGTGGGGTTCACAGTCTCAACCCCCCTTTTACAGATGAGGTAAGTGTGGGCACAGAGGAGTAAAGTGACTTGCTCAAGGTCACACAGCAGACAAGTGACAGACTCGGGTTTAGAACCCATGACCTTCTGACACCCAGGCCCGTGCTCTCTCCACCCCACCATACTGCTTCTACTGCCCTGACTCTTTTTCTTCAATGACATCCTCACTGACGAGGTGAGAGAGCGAAGTTTTTGTTATCATCGTGCCAAGCGGGGAGCCGGGTGATGATCGACGGCTCAGCGCCTCCCTGGAAGGACAGGAAATGGAACCCCACGGCACCAACCTGGGCCATGATGCTGTTCCAGAACGAATGAAGGAATCCACACTGTGCTCCTCCAATTCGCAGGAGCCGCTAAAGCCGGGGATAATTAGGGGAGCAACTTACACAGACGGAAGGTGGCTCCCCAAAAGTGAAAAGAAACTGAATGGGGTCAGATGTGAAAAACAAACCAAATCCACCGCTCAAGCCATAGACAAAAAACCAGCTTGCGCGAAAGCAGCTCTAGCAATTTCTGTAAACACCGATTGAAAGGTAAATCTAGAGCGATGAAAAAGCTAAACCAGGCTCCTCGAAAGCCTTCACGATGGGGCAAAAATGAAAGCAGTTAACAGGAGTTAAGTAAATGCTATAGTATTACAAATCAGAAGTGGAACTTTTAGCACTTGCTATGTTTTCCCAAAGCATGTAAGGGACAGTTTTCACAAAGCAAAATGTTCAAAGCACTGCACGAGTCCACGTTTTGGGAATGCTACTTGGGTATAGTGAATTTTGCAGGGGTTGCTCTGAATACTCATTATGATAATTTAGGGGAAGAAGGCTTCCTTGAAAAGCCTAAGGAAAAAGTGGTGTGGTCTAAAATTAATTTTCTCAGGGCAAAGAATTCAAACACCGTTGATGGAGAAAGCTTCTTGATAGAGCTGCAGCCCCGCCCCTCACTCCCCAACCCCAAAGAAATTGCTCTTACATTTATTTCCATTATTTTCCTTTTTACCTTCAATTCCAAAGAGGTCATTTGGATTGCTCTAATCTGAAAAACAACAATAAGTGTAGCAAATACTTGACAATGAAGATGGAAAGCCTCTAAAAATCTGTTACCTTAGTAACTGCAAGAATGTAGAAGAATAAGAATACACTGTCAGGACATCATTTCAGATTCCCAGATTTGGGGCTTAAATACAGTTCAGCTTTCATTAGCTTTTTGTTTTTCCCAGCAGGTCCTTGGACTTTGAAACAAAGCCTGAATGGCAGTTCTGAGCAATCCCAGCCCGGCTCCTGATTAGCCATGCCAAACAAAACAACCCTTGCAGTGTAAACTTTCCAGGCATCTGCAACCAGGCCCCAGCGGGGAGGATAATTCCTCAGGGAGATTGGGACAGGGTGGAGAGGGAGGGAGGGAGAAGAGAAGGGAGGAGGGTGGTGCATATGGTGAGAGAGGAGCACAGACCTCTCCCAACCACCCAGAGCCATTTCCCTGAACTGCTTGCTTTGGATTAAGGACAGAAAGTGGTTAAGGACAAGTCTCCTTTGTTTGGTTCTGACCTAGCCCTTGCTCCAACATTTAATGAACCAAATCAGTACTATCACCGTTCATTCATCCACTCAATCTCATTTATTGAGTGATTACTGTGTGCAGAGCACTGCACTAAGCTCTCGGGAGCCTACAACAATAAACAGACACCAATCCACATGGTTGCCCCGTCCAGGGATCTACCCCCAAACTAGGGCCAACTGCCCTACCAGGCAGAGATACCCAGATGTGAGGTTTTAATAATGATGGCATTTGTTAAGTGCTTACTATGTGC
Organism: Tachyglossus aculeatus; assembly: GCF_015852505.1. Classification (NCBI taxonomy): domain Eukaryota; kingdom Metazoa; phylum Chordata; class Mammalia; order Monotremata; family Tachyglossidae; genus Tachyglossus; species Tachyglossus aculeatus. Next base: position 3,800,486 of record NC_052090.1, on the reverse strand, counting down.
AAAGCACTGTTCTAAGCACTGGGGAGGATACAAGGTGATCAGGTTGCCCCACGTGATCCCTATTTTACAGATGAGGTAACTGAGGCTCAGAGAAGTGAAGTGACTGGCCCAAAGTCACACAGCTGACAAGCGGAGGAGTCAGGATTTGAACCCATGACCTCTGACGTCAGAGCCTGTGCTCTTTCTACTGAGCCACGCTGCTTCTCTGTGCCAAATGGATCAGAACTATAAAAGAGATGCTGCATGGTCTAGTAGAAAGACCACTGAGCTGAGAGTCATGAGTCCTGGATTCTAATCGAGACTCTGCTGCTTGCCTGCTGTGTGATTTTGAGCAAGTCACTGGTCATCTCTGGGTCTCAGTTTCCTCATTTGTAAAAGGGGGATTCAGTACCTGTTCACCCTCCTTCTTAGATTGTGAGCTCCACGTGGGACAGGGACTGTGTCCAACCTGATTAACTTACAGAACAGCACAGCTTAGTACAGTGCTTGGAATACAGTAAGTGCTTAAATATAACAATAATCATCTTAATAGTAATTGCTATTATGTAAATACTGTGGGGGTAGAGTGGAGTGTGTATCAAAGTTCTTGGAGCATACAAGTCCAAGTGCAGGGTGGGAAATGAGAAGTTAGGGAAAGCTTCGAGGAGGAGATATGATTTTATTAGGACTCTGAAGATGGGAAAAGTGGCGCTCTGTGATCTGAGAAGCAGCGTGGCACAGTGGATAAAGCCCAGGCCTGCGAAGCAGAAGGTCATGAGTTCTAATCCCGACTCTGCCACTTGTCTGCTGTGTGATGGTGGGCAAGTCACTTAGCTTCTCTGGGCCTCCGTTACCTCATCTGGTAAATGGGGATCGAGACTGTGAGCCCCATGGGGGACAGGGACTACGTCCAACCTGATTTGCTTGGATCCATTATAGTGCTTAGTACAGTGCCTGGCACACAGTAAGCACTTAAACGATACCATAATTATTATTATCTGCGGAGTGGTGTTCCTGTGTCTTTGGTCGCAGCTGTGGCATACATCGCTGTGTGAATTAAGGGAGGTTGGCATCCCTGGTGTGCTCCCCTAAAGAACAGATCCAGTAAAAACTCTCTGTCTAGACCCAAATCCTCAACAGGGAGCAAGGAGTGTGCAAACTACAGCTTAAGCATTTATCACTGTCTTCTGCACATAGTAAACGCTCTATAAATACCTTTGATCGATTGACTGATTTTAGGACACTCAATAATTGTGCTATAAAGGTGACAGGCTAGACAACTAGCTTTAACATTATTAATTATTTTAAGGATTGATATGAAATACGAAAACACCTGCATCCCCTGCCTTATTTCACCTAGAGAGATCCTGACACTGAGATGCCCTCGTCTCCTAGCAAAACTGCAAGTTTAAAACACTTCTCTATGCTTCTTCGTTTCTCCAAAGAGAGGTTGGAGAGCAAAACTCTGAGTTAGAAGAATGGGGGCAAAATTTCTCTTTGTTCAAACACATATTCTTAACAGGCTCAACCACATGCCAGACTTTCCTAGAAATATCAGAGATTAGCTATCCCACTCAACACCAACAAGACTGGGTTTGCAAGGCACAAGAATAGATATTACCCCAAACCAAACCTCACATCAGCTAATCAAAGGAAACAGTCCTTTAGCAATAAAAGCCCCATACAGATTTACAACCACATTAAACTTCTGTCATTTAAAGATATGCAAAGGGACCTCAAGTTCAGATATAAGATCTGGAACTTCAAAAGAATTCCAATCACCAGAGAATAAATTGCAGGCAAGGAACAGAGGGAGGAAACTCGACAATTGATCTGTTTTCAATCTTTATATGAAACACGGGGATGCATTCTCCAAAATGTTCATTATAGCCTATCTGTGCTCATCCTCCTTTGGTCAGCAGGCTGGAGACCAGGCCCAGCTTTGGATTCAGAGATTATTAATAGGCTATTAGAGGCAGCAGAATTATTGGGTCTAATTGTCCTGTCCCCAATCCACCCTGCTGATTCCGGCAGTAATCAACAGGATTCGGATCTGTGAAGAGTAACAGTTCATTGTTGAACTGCCACAAAGGTCAGCTCAGAGGAAATCAGCCCACTCGGGACAGATGGTCACTGATTCAAGTTTCACCCTCAGCACTCCAAAAAGAGGCTTAAGTGGCATTTCCTGTTACCTGGCAACAATCCAGGTTGCTGCATTTTCTTTTCCACAGTCATCTGCTGGAACAGAGTGCCAGGGAGGAGATGCGTTACGTTGCTGAGCAGCAGTTACAAACCGGGACAACTTCTGTACCGATCCACGTTTGGGCAGCTTCTGGGAACCATTTCCTTGGAGCTGCAAGGTAAAATGTGTGTGGCTGATGAATTGGTCCAATGTCTGGAGGGAACTGTGTCCAGTAATTCTCAATTGCTCCTTTTATATAGCCCTCGCCTGATTATTAGGGAAGAAACAAATTATTGGTAGGAAACGATTTATGATTGATTATAATCTCTGAAAGGATGAAAGAAAACTGCTCCCTTCGAGGGACTGTGAATTTCAAACCCTGTTAAGCACCAATTGTGATCTATACCAACAGCATTGATAGGGCTTAAGCACTTCATTCATGAACTCATGGAGAAAGTTGGCCTTTGGTTTGAAGGTGCCCATGGGTAAGAATTATAATCTCAGGTTTGATCCCAACCTCTCAGGACTCGTTTCTAGCCAGAAGAAAGCAGGAAGAGAAACTGTAAAACCAATTCAGAAAGCAGCCATTCTGGCTGGGCAAACCTGGCAGATAGAGCCAACCAGCTCCATAGGGTTTGGGATTGGGGGTATTGGGGGGTGATTGCCCTGTAACAACTGCTGCTGGCATTTCCTGTCCTTCTGAAAGAGAAATTAAAAATGCAGAGAGCAACAGAGGAGGAAGAAGAGGAGAAAATAGTAGGCATGGAAATTAGGGCTGGAGAGCATAGATCGGCTCATTTGACCCAGGGCCAAGGAAACAGAACTCAAACATCACTTTATAATGATTTCACAGATGAAAATAACCACCAGCTTGATCTTTTTCACTTTGGGCTGCCAACTTTGAATTAACCCCAGTGAAAACAGACTAAAACCCCTGACCTATGAACTCTACCTTTCCTACTGTGGAATACTGTGTTTTTGAGACTGGGCAAGCCAGATGTGATGCCTGCTTTGGGTTAGCAAGCATTTTATAATCCCTCTTTTCTGACATTTGCATATCTGAAAAGTCAAAGGAGATCAAAGCTTTGCCCCCTCATCAGGTCCCCCCTCGGTCGGGTTTTTTCCCAGTTGGTGGGAAACGCTGCTTCCACAAGCCCACAAAAATCTTCTCCAGGAAACTTCGACAAACCCGCCAGCGTGACTTGGCATAGTGAATAGAGCACGGGCCGGGGACTCAGAAGGTCATGGGTTCTAATCCTGGCTCTGCCACCTGTCTGCTGTGCAACCCTGGGCAAGTCATTTCACTTCTCTGGGCATCAATTATCTCATCTGTAAAATGGGGATGAAGACTGTGAGCACCATGTGGGACAGTGACTGTGTCCAACCTGATTACCTTGCATCTACCCCACCGCTCAGAACAGTGCCTGGCACATAGTAAGCACTTAACAAATACCATCATTATCATTATTATTATTATTGCTAATATTATTATTATTATTAACTGTGGGAATACAGTGATGTCCTGATATAGACAGCTAGTCACAGCCTCCAACCAGAGCAGATGCAGGTTGTTAGTAAAATTTTAATGTTCCCTTTCATTCCAAAGTTATTCCTTTTCCAGGTTTACTAATATCCCTCTGAAGACCAGATCCAGCTTGATCTTGCATATCTTGTGCCTACCACAGCGCTTATTGGAGTGCTTGGCCCTTAAAAATACTACAATTTATTATTAATAATAATAATGATTATGGTATTTGTTAAGCACTTGCAATGTGCAAGCCCTGTTCTAAGCCCTGGGGTAGATACAAGGTAATCAGGTAGTCCCATGTGGGGGCTCACAGTCTTAATCCCCATTTTACAGATGAGGTAACTGAGGCCCAAGGTCACACTTGCAGACAAGTGACAGAGCCAGGATTACAGCCCATGTCCTCTGACCTTATAATAATAATATTATTAATAATATATGACTTAATATTATCATTATTACTCCTAAACTGACTTGTCAACTTTATATCATCCTGCAGATCTCAATTCATGGTTGTAGGCTTATTTATGAATGCCTGGTGATGCTTTTTATCAGTGGTTTCGAAAAGGGAAAGGGGGCATTTTCTTATCTTCAGTGTCATGAGGTATCTGTTTATAGGCAAGATCTTTAATTAATGAGTATGTGTTCAAGTGGTTGAAAGATAGTCTCATGATTGAGCTGGATAGCAACACGGCATAATGGATAGAGCACGGGTCTGGGAGTTAGAGGGTCAGGAGTTCTAATCTCGGCTCCGCCACTTGTTTGCTGTGTGACCTTGGGCAAGTCATTTTACTTCTCTGGGCCTCAATTACCTCATCTGTAAAATGGGGATCGAGACCGTGAGCCCCATGAGGGCAGAGACTGTGTCCAACACAATTTGCTTGTACCCATCCCAGTGCTTAGTACAGTGCCTGGTACATAATAAGCGCTTAACAAATAGTATAATAATAATTATTATTATAGTACAAGCATTGTGGCATGTGTGTTCAGGACAGGGTCAAACATAAGAGTGAACTGTTGACCTAGACTGCATACATACAGAGCTGCTGACATGGCCCTTCCCCTGCCAAGGAATATCTTACAAAATGAGTTAGGGTCTCTTAAAAACAATAAGTGGGACTTAGGATAGACCATGGGGGGGGGGGGCTCATCTCCTCCAGGAGGCCTTCCCAGACTGAGCCCCCTCCTTCCTCTCCCCATCCCCCGCCTTACCTCCTTCCCCTCCCCACAGCACCTGTACATATGCATATATGTTTGTACATATTTATTACTCTATTTATTTATTTATTTTATTTGTACATATTTATTCTATTTATTTTATTTTGTTAATATGTTTTGTTTCGTTGTCTGTCTCCCCCTTCTAGACTGTGAGCCTGCTGTTGGGTAGGGACCGTCTCTATATGTTGCCAACTTATACTTCCCAAGCACTCAGTACAGTGCTCCGCACACAGTAAGCGCCCAATAAATACGATTGAATGAATGAATGGAAAGATCCTCTCAGATGAAATGGTTGAGTTATTTAATAGGATTTGTTTGCCCCAGTTCGAGATAGGGATTTACTTCTTCATGCATGGGACAAACAGAAAATGACTCCATTCAAATTAAAATCCTCTACCCCCTGAGCTCATTTTACATATACATTTGCATTTAAATGAAACACACACAAAAGCAGCTGGACTGTCATAACCACGGTCCACAGAGGGGCGTTTTTGCTGTCTGCCTAAAATGAGAGATTGGATCGATTCATCGCATTGACACTTTTAAAAGCACTTTCACCTTCCTGCTCCCATTTCACAGAGTCTTTTTTTTAATCCACCAACTGCAACCTCCTGTACGGTCAACCTCTTACTCGGCCGTGAACATAGCCGTGGCTCTCCAAATATTCAGCACTTCGAGTCAGTCGGTCGCTCTGCATATTCCAGAGACAGGAGGGTTTAAAGAGAACTAACTCAGGGCTAATCAGATGGAGACCTCCAGCCCAGCGGGCAAGCTAGACCCACTGAATGGAAGAGCCTCCGGGGGCAGGGGTAGAGTTGATTCAATATGAAATGAAAAATACCTCCTGTGGGAGGGTCCGTGCTCTTGTCCTTTAGAATCTGCCAGGCCAAATACAAGTGAGGGCTCTTCTGAGTGTAAGAGCCGCAGGGGGTGGAGCTCTGAATGGGCAGGAGGAGGAAAATAGAGAAGAGGGGAAAAAAATGTGGGAAAGAGAGCATAAGGGAGAAAGGAGAAAAAGATAAAGAGTCTCACTCATCAGCACCTCCATCACAGCAGTCTCATTTGCCTTTGCTGAGCTCTGGCTCTTTGTGCCCTTCTGTTGGGTAGGGACTGTCTCTATGTGTTGCCAATTTGTACTTCCCAAGCGCTTAGTACAGTGCTCTGCACATAGTAAGCGCTCAATAAATACGATTGATTGATTGATTGATTCCCCTGCTCAGATCCCCCCTCACTCCAGAACCCACCTAATGCTGGGGAAGCCTGGAGAAGTCCTCTGTGGACAGAACTGAATGGGAGGACTGGGATCCCTTAGGCAGCAGAAACCTGTGAGGCTGCAGTCTGCTTTTCTGCTGCCTCTTCTGGAGATGCCAACTGTAACCCCCACTAATAACAATCATAATAATTGTGGTATTTGTTAACTGCTTACTATGTGTCTACCACTGTTCTAAGCACTGGTGTAGATACAAGTCCATTGGGTCCCACAAGGGGCTCACATAGGAAGAACAGGCATTGAACCTCCATTTTACAGGTGAGGGAACTGAGGCACAGAGAAGGTGGAACTGAGGCACAGAGAAAGCAAGGACACACAGCAGGCAAGGGTGGGATTAGAACCCAAGTCCTCTGAACTTGGTGAGCTCCTGTGAGCTCCAGGGTCCCAACTCCTGTTCATCCCTGGGCTGTTTGGCAGAGGAGATAAAGGGCTGCTGGTCAGACACTTCAGCCCTCAAAATGCTCAGTGTCAGAGGAATCTCTGGCCCAGTTCCAGAGCCCAGTGTGGGCAAGAAAAGCTGTGGCTGCAGGCTAGAATAATGGAGGCCACAGTCTGCAGGCTCGTGAAAGGGTGGAACCAATAGTTTGGCTCTGTCAGATCCACATCCAAGCCTCTTCTGCCATTGAGGGGAGGCAACCCTGTCCCAAAAGCTGTGGGGACAGAGTTAATGCCCCCTCAGTGCTCATCCCACGGGGTGACGGTCCCATTATCTCAAGGAAGTGGGATCTTCAGATGAAATATTCTCTCAGAAGACACCAAAGTTCAGACAAAAGCCCCAAACCAGGTGGTAGAGAGAGGGAAAAGAGGCCAATTACCTGGTTTTAAATCGTACCATCCAGTTTGTAAATGGTCTGTCCTCCCTTCAGTACAGTTACGAAACCAGATTCCTTTATCAATCAATCATATTATTGAGTGCTTACTATGAGCAGAGCACTGGACTAAGTGTTTGGGAGAGTATAATACAATAGAGTTGGTAGACATGATCCCTGTCCACAAGGGGTTCACAGTCTTGTAAGAAAGACAGGCAGCAAAAATGAACTAGGGATAGGGGAAGAAATAGAGTATAAGGACAATGCACATAAGGGCCCTGGGAATGGTGGCAGGATGACTATCAAAATACTTAGGGGGTACAGAAACAAGTGCACAGGCGATGCAGAAGGTTGGGATGATAGCATGGGGAGATGAGAGTTTAGCCAGGGAAAGCTTAATGGAGGAAACACGATTCCAGTAGGGCTTTGAAAATACACTCCCCTAACTGCAGGAGGAGATTAATGTTAGGAAGACTTGCTATGAAGAGCCTGGAAAAAGTTATGAAAAGTGCTGATGTAACAATTGCCACAAAAAAAATACAAATTGTCAACTCTATGGTGTTTCCAGTGACAGTGAATGGATTTGAAAGCTGGACAGTGAAAAGACAGGATAGAAAGAACATCGATTCTTTTGAAATGTGGTTTGGAGAAAGCTTTTGCGAATACCATGGACTGCCCAAAAACCAAGCCAACACATTTCACTATGTTGCCCAGATCATTTTTCTACAAGACCATTCAGCCCAAGTTTCCCTACTCCTCAAGAACCTCCAGTGATTGTCCATCCATTTCTGCAAACAGAAACTCCTTACCTAGGCTTTAAAGCACTCAATCACCTTGTCCCCTCCTACCTTACCTCCCTGATTTCTTACTAAAACGCAGCAATTTCACTTCACTCCTCTAATACCAATCTACTCACTGTACCTCGATCTCATCTATCTCACCCAGGCCTGCCTCTGGCGTGGAATCTCTCCCCTGCTTCAAATTTGACAGATAACCACATCCCCAACCTTCAAAGCCTTATTATAAAAGCACATCTCTTCAAAAGGCCTTCCAACAAAACCCTCATTTCCTCTTCTCCTACTCCCTTCTGTGTCACCCTTGCGCTTGGATTTGTACACTTTATTTACCTCACCCTCAGCCCCACAGCACTTATGTACATAGCCATAATTTATTTATTTATATTAATGTCTGTCTCCCCCTCTACCTGTAAGCTCCTACACATTCTCTATCTGGGCAGAGAACATTCCTACCAACTCAACATGTCTACCAAGCTCTCAGTAGAATTCCCTGTGCACAGTAGGCAATCAATATCAATCAATTTATCAATCAATAAATATGATTGATTCATTGATTCGAAGAAGAAGCGGTCAGCAAGAAGACCAATGCAGTGGGTGTGCCAAGATAAGGTATGTGCTTCGTCCAGCATAGTGACAATTTGGTTGAAGAAGAAGGGATGGATTCTGGAGATGCTCTGAAGTTAGCGCCAACGGGATTTGGTGACCGACTGAATATGTGGGTTGACTGAGAGATAAGCCGAGAATAATGTCATGGTTATGGGTTTGTAAGACAGGGAGGCTAGGGGTTCTGGTCTAAAGTTTTGGGAAAGACAGGGGATAACAGGGTTTGGATGGGAAGAGGAGATCTGTTTTGGACATGATAAGTTTGAGGTGTCAGTGGGACTTCTAAGTAGAGATGTCCTGAAAGCAGGAGGAAATGCAAAACTGCAGAGAAGGAGGGAAGCCAGAGATGGAGAGGTAAATTTGGGAATGATCTTTTATGGTAGAGAATGAATTCTCCAAGTGAGTGGGTGTAGATGGAGAATCCAAGGAGATTCACAACTGAGCCTTGAAGGAATCCCCCAGTTAGTGGGTGGGAGGCAGCAGAGGAACCTGTGAAAGAGACTGAGAAGGAGCAGGCAGAGAGATATATCGGAAGAGAACCGGGAGAGTTCACTGTCAGTAAAGCCATGATTAGGAGGCAGCTGAGAAGTCAAGGAGGATTACGATGAAGTTGAAGCCATTGGACTTGGCAAGAAGTAGGTCATTGAAGAGAGCAAACGCAGTTGAGCAGATGGGGTGGAAGCCAGATTGCAGGATGTCAAGGAGAGAGTTAGGGAAAAGGAAGAGAAAGCAATGGATGTTAACAACTCTTTAGGGGAGTTTGAAAAGGAATGGTAGGTGGAAGATGGGGTGATAACTGGAGGGTGCAAGGAGGTCAAGGAAGAGTTTTTTTAGGATAGGGGACACCTGGGGATGTGTGAAAGCAGGGAAGAGCCACTGGAGAGGATATGGTTGAAGATAACAGTCACGATGGGAAGAAAAGAGGAGGCAAGTGATTTAATAAACCGAAAGGATGGAGTCAGAGGTTGCGGGTCAAGGGAGTAGATTCTGAAAGGAGATGGGAGATCTCCTCTTGAGAGAAAACTGGGAAGGATAGAGAGTCATTAAGGGGGCAAGAAGAGGGTGGGACTGGAGAGTCGCGGAGGAGATTTTAGAGAGTTAACACCTAATGGTTTCAATTTTCTTCATGAAATAGTTGGAAAAATCAGCAGGGGCAGGAGAAGAGGAGGAAGGGGGACAAGGAGTTTAACCAGGGAGTTAAAAGTCAGAAACAACTGGCTTGGACAGTGGGCATGGGAGTCAATAAGGGAGAAATACTGTTGTTGGGCATCGGAGAGGGCAGAGAGTGGTCTCCCAACTGTCCACTGCTTCATTTACATGTCTGAAAATCAACTTCGCTCCCTCTTTCTGTTGTTCCATAATTATCAGAGGCAATATAAGGTCAGAGGAGATTGAATCACTCTGCAGGAGAAATCTGAAGTCTACACTCTACACCGGATATCATACATCCTACACCCTACACTATGAAAGGAGAGGCAGGCTGGCTAAAGAGAAACCAGCATCTAGCACTGCAAATATTAAACAACAACCCAAGGGTCAGCCTTTTTGTGTGCACAGTATGCTCCGGACTGTAAGTCCCACACTAGGCTTTTCAGCCTCAAATAATAATGATGGTATTTGGTAAGTGCTTACTATGTAATAATAGTAATAATAAATAATAATAATGGTATTTGTTAAGTGCTTACTATGTGCCAAGCACTGTTCTAAGCCCTGGGTGGGGATACAAGGTAATCAGCTTGTCCCACGTGGGGCACACAGTCTCAATTCCCATTTTACAAATGAGGTAACAGGCACAGAGAAGTTAAGTGACTTGCCCAAAGTCACACAGCTGACAAGTGGCAGAGCGGAGATTAGAACCCATGACCTCTGACTCTCAGGCAGTGCTCTTTCCACACTGTCGCACTCACAGGTGAACTTCACCATGACTGAATAGGTGACCGAATGTGAAAGTCAGCTATGAATCAATCAAGCATATTTACTGAGTACTTAGTGTATGCAGAGCACTGCACTAAGTGCTTGGGAGAGTTGGGTAGACATGTTCCCTGCCCACAAGGAACTTGGATTCTAAAGCGGGAGATAGACATTAAAATAAATGACAGATATGTGCATGAATCCGTCAGGCTGAGAGTGGGATGAATAAAGGGTACACATCCAAATTCATGGGCAATGCAGGAGGGAGAGGAAGTAAGGGAAATAGCAGCTTAGTTAGGGGAGGTCTCTTGGAGGAGAAGTGGTTTTAATAAAGTTTGGAAGGAGAGGAGAGTAGCAATCTATCAGATTTCAAGGAGTACCAGGCCAGAGGCAGGACGTGGGTGAGGGGCTGGCAGAGAGATTAGATGAGACCAAGATAAAGTGAATAAGTTAGTATTAGAGTAGTTAAGTGAGCATGCTGGCTTGCAGAAGGTTGTAGGAAAGCTGCGTGGCCTAGAGTCAGAAGGAACTGGGTTCTAATCCCGGCTCTGAGACTTGTCTGCCGTGGGATCTTAGGCAAATCGCTTAACTTCTCTGTACCTCAGTTACTTCATTTGTAAAATGGGGATTGAGACTGTGAGCCCATGTGGGGCATGGAGTGGGTCCAATCTGATTTCTTTGTATGTAGTATAGTGCCTGGCACATAGTAAGCACTTAACAAACACCATAAAACAAAGGATATCAGCAAGGAAACATAGGTTAAGAAAAGGTTACTGACTGCTTTAAAGCCAGTGATAAGGAGTTTCTGTTTGATGCAGAGGTGAATGGAAAACCACAGGCGGTTTTTGAGCTTTGAGGAAATATGGATTGAACATCCACAGGCTTGTAAAACAGGGAGGATAGTGGTGTCGGTCTACAATGTCGGGAAATACAGGGGAGAGGACGGGGGTGGGGGGGGGGAAGAGAAGTTCTGTTACAGACATGTTAAGTTTGAGGTGCCAATGGACATCCAAGTAGAAGGTAGGAGGAACTGTGTAACAGAATTGAGGAAATTGAAACCACTGGGCATTCTCTCCCTAAAATCTCCCCTGCTCCACTCCAGGCCTCCTTCCTGTTGCCCCTTCATCAACTGTCCCATCTTTCCCAGCAGTATCTGAAGACGAGATCTCCTGCCACCTCTCAAAATCCACCCCCTCCACCTGCACCTCCGACCCCAGCACTTCACAGCTTATCAAAACACTTGCCCTCTCCCTTCTTCTCCCCCTGACTGCCATCTTCAACTGTTTACTCTCCAATGGCTTTTCCCCACTGCTTTCAAATATGCCCACGCCGCTCAATCCTAAAAAAACCCTCCCTTGACCCCAGGGCTCCCTCCAGGTATTGCCCCTACCATCTCTCTCCTACCATTCCTGACCAAACTCCTTGAGTGAGTTGCCTACATCCACCGTCTCCATTTCCACTCCTCCAATTTTCTCCTCGACCCTCTGACTTCCACCCCCTTCAATCAATAAATAAATCAATGGTATTCACTGAGCGCTTACTATGTGTTGAGCACTGTTCTAATTGCTAGGGAGCGTACAATCAACAGAATTAGCAGACACTTTCCCTGCCCATAATGCTGTTTTCTCAAAGGTTACCAATGATCTTCTTGCCAAATCAAATGACCTCTTCTCCTTCCTAATCCTCCTTGACCTCTCAGAAGCCTACAATACTGTAGACCATTCCCTTCTCCTGGAAACATTGTCTAACCTCGGCTTTACTGGCACCATTCTCTCCTGGTTCTCCTCCTATCTCTCTGGCCATTCCTTTCCAGTCTCCTTTACAGGTTCCTCCTCTCCTCCCACCCGCTAACTGTGACCTCTCAACATGGCCAAGACTGAGCTCTTTATCTTCCCTCCCAAATCCTGTCTTCTCCCTGACTTTCCTGTCACTGTAGACGGCACTACCATCCTTCCCATCTCACAAGCCCGCAACCGTGGTGTTATCCTTGACTCTGCTCTCTCATTCACCCCACACATCTAATTCGTCACCAAAACCTGTCAGTCTCACCTCCACAACATCACCAAGATCTGCCCTTTCCTCTCTATCCAAACTGCTATCTTGCTGGTTCAATCTCTCATCTTATCCTGATTGGATTACTGCATCAGCCTGCTCTCTGATCTCCCATCCTCCTGTCTCTCCCTGCTTCAGTCTGTACTTCACTCTGCTGCCCAGATTATCTTTCTATAGAAAAGCTCTGGGCATGTCACTCCCCTCCTCAAAAATCTCCTGTGGTTGCCTATCAACCTTCGAATCAAGCAAAAACTCCTCACTCTCAGCTTCAAAGCTCTCCATCACCTTGCCCCTTCCTACCTCACCTCCCTTCTCTCCTTCTCCAGCCCAGCCCACCCACTCCACTCCTCTGCCATTAACCTCCTCACTGTGCCTCATTCTCGCCTGTCCCGCCGTCGACCCCGGCCCACGTCCTACTTCTGGCCTGGAATGCCCTTCCTCCCCACATCTGCCAAACTAGCTCTCTTCCTCCCTTCAAAGCCTTACTGAGGGCTCACCTCCTCCAGGAGGCCTTCCCAGACTGATCCCCCTTTTTCCTCTCTTCCTCCTCCTCCCCTCCCCATCGCTCCCCCTTTGCCCTTCCCCCTTCCACTCACAACAGCGCTTGTGTATACTTGTACATATTTATTACCCTATTTATTTTATTAATGATGTGTATATTGCTGTAATTCCATTTATTTGGTTGGTATTGACACCTGTCTACTTGTTTTGGGTTTTTTTTGTCTGTCTCCCCCTTCTAGACTGTGAGCCCACTGTTGGGTAGGGACTGTCTTTATATGTTGCCAAGTTGTACTTCCCAAGCGCTTCGTACAGTGCTCTGCACACAGTAAGCGCTCAATAAATACGATTGAATGAATCATGGATGATTCCCAAATCTACATCTCCAGCTCTGATCTCTTTCTTTCTCTGCAGTCTTGTATTTCCCCCTTCCTTCAGGACATCTCTATTTGGATATAAAACAGAAACCTCAACCTTAACATGTCTAATATAAAACTCCTCATCTTCCCACCAGGTTCTCCCCATGACTTTCCCATCACTATGGATGGCACTATCATTCTCCCTGTCTCACAAGCCCAGAACCTTGGCAATATCTTCAACTCATTGCTCTCATTCAACCCGCATATTCAATCTGTGAACAAGTTATGTCGGCTCTACCTTCACAAAGTTGCTAAAATCCACTCTTTCCTCTCCACCCAAACTACACTTCTCTGTGCCTCAATTACCCCAACTGTAAAATGGGGATTAAGACTGTAAGCCCCCCGTGGGACAACCTGATCACCTTGTAACCTCCCCAGTGCTTAGAACAGTGCTTTGCACATACTAAGTGCTTACTAAAAGTCATTATTCTTATTATTACTACCATGCTGATCCAAGCACTTACCATATCCTGCCTTGACTACTGCATCAGCCTCCTTGCTCACTTTTCTGCTTCCTGTACCTCCCCACTCCAGTCCTTAATGCACTGTGCTGTCCAAATCATTTTTCTAAAAACAGTTCAATCCTTGTTTCCCCTCACCTCCAAGAACTTCCAGTAGTTCTTCATTCACCTCCATATCAAACAGAAACTCCTTCCATCAGCCTTAATAATAATAATATTAGTATTTGTTAAGTGCTCACTCTGTGCCAAGTACTGTTCTAAGTGCTGGGGTAGAGACAACATAATCAGGTTGTCCCACGTGGGGCTCACAGACTTAATCCCCACTTTACAGAGGAGGGAACTGAGGCACAGAGAAGTGACTTGCCTGAAGTCCCACAGCTAAGTGGCGGAGCCAGGATTAGAACCCATGACCCCTGACTCCCAAGCCCAGGATCTTTCCACTAAGACATGCTTCTTCTCAATTAGCTCTACCACTCCTAACTTACCTCACAGATTTTCCACTACAACCCAGCCCACACACTTACCTCCTCTAAAGCCAACCTACCCCAGTTACCCTCTTCTCATCCACCACCATCCCTACCTTTAAACTAAAATCACATCTCTTCCAAGAAGCCTTCCCTGACTAAGCCCTTATTTCCCCTACTCCCTCTCCCTGCTATCTCATCACTGCACTTGGATCTGTACTCTTTAAGCACTTTAAATATTCACCCTGCCCTCAGCCACACAACACTCATGTATGTATCCACAATTTATTTCAATTTCTCCCCCCTCTAGTCTGTAAGCTCCCTGTGGGCAGGCTATGTGACTACCAACGCTGTAGTATGGTATTCTCTCAAGTACTTAGTGCAGCGCTCTGCCCACTGTAAGCACTCAGTAAATATCATCGATTGATTGTGAGCAGGGAACACATCTACCAACACTGTTGTATTATACTCTCCCCAGTGCTTAGTACAGTGCTCTGCACACAGTAAACACTGAATAAATTGATTGATCAACATGCCAAGATAGGACCTCATGGACAGCAACATCATCTTTGATTGTGAAGGACAGCTATTACATGTAACATGGGCGTATGCATATATGCATATAATTTATTTTGCACTTCAGCCTTAAATGTGCCTTCTTGCATTCATCATATCACAGCTGCTTTAGATGGCCTGTTGACACCCACATTCTCACGAGTCAGTAGGTGAGTCCATCCATCATAAATCAATAGTCAAATACATAAGGGAACATACATGATGGTAAACTGGAGGAAAGGATGGTATCACCTGGGGAGACTGGACAGGCAGTTAGACCTCATCTTGTAGGTGGATTTTTACAAGAACTTCGAAGGAAGGAAGGGATGAGATTGAAGGAAGCTCAAGAGGGAAGGTGTCTCAAGCAGAGGGGAAGGTGTGAACAACTGGTTCGGGAGGGGAGAATCGAAATGAAGTTCACCTTGGAGGAGAGAGGAGGATAAACTGGGTTGGTGCAGAGAAAAAGAGAGAGTGGATAACTAAAGATGTACAGTGCTAACTGCAATCTTCATTGGTGGTGCCCTCTCCCTTTAGGAAGGGCAAGCAAGTTTTGGGCAGCACAAACCCTGCCTCGCCCAGGTTGAACTACTGCCCCCCTGGAAAAACCCCCCAGGAGTTCAACACACACCTGGTTCACCACTCTTCAACTGCTGCTGGGCTATGTTGGCTGAAACTTGGCCTAGAAACCCCTATTTGTCATGGAAGAATGCTGGTCCTCAGAATACCAAGGCTGGTCTGGGTTTCTGATCTTCAGTCCCAGACATCCTGAGACACCCCTCAATCCTAACCATTCTTTCAATTGTATTTATTGAGTGCTTACTGTGTGCAGAACACGGTACTAAGTGCTTGGGAAGTACAAATCGGCAACATATAGAGACAGTCCCTACCCAACAATGGGCTCACAGTCTAAAAGTGGGAGACAGATAACAAAACAAAACAAGTGGCCAGGTAAACCAGCCATCTGAGCCTGTGTCAGCTGAGAAAAACATCAGCTGTGATGACAAATTTGGGTGGAGAAGATTTAAGAGGGAAAATGAGTTCTGTTGAGCTTGAGGTGTCATTCATTCATTCAATCATAGTTATTGAGTGCTTACTGCGTAAGAGCAGATCACAGTGTCAGCAGGACACTGTGAAAATATGTTCTGGAGGAAAGAGGAAACTTTATACGATTATAATAAAAAGGAGAGGTCAGGGCTTTGGGAGCCAGCCGCTTTACAGATGGTAATTGAAGCCACGGGAGTGGAAGAGTTCTCCCGAGAGAGTGAGTGGGAAATTAAAAGAGAACAGGATCTGGGACAGAGTTTTGAGAGACACCCACAGTTAGGGAGTGAGGGATGGAGAAAAAGCTGGGAAAAGAGATTGGGAAGATGTGTCCAGAGAGGAAAAGGAGACTCAGGAGGGGACTGAGTTGGGGAACCATAGTTTGATAGTGTTTCCGGGAAAAGAGTGCGATCCACCAGAGAAGCAGCTTGGTGTCAGAAGGTTTTAGTTCTAATCCTGGTTCCGCCACTTTGTCTGCTGTGTGACTTTGGGCAAGTCGCTTCACTTCTCTGGGCCTCAGTTACCTCATCTGGAAAATGGGGATTGAGACTGTGAGTCCCACATGGGACAGGGACTGTGTCCAACTCGATTTCCTTTATCCACCCCAGTGCTTGCCTGGCACATAGTAAGCGCTTAACAAATGCCATCATCATCATCGCTGTGACAAAGGCAGTTGAAGGAGGATTAAGGATTTGCAAGGAGGAGGCCATTGGTGATTTTAGAGAGGATGGTTTTAGTGAGGTGAAGAGGGTGGAAATGAGATCCGGTAGGATCAAGGTGGGAACTGGTGAAGAGGAAGTGAAAGCAGTGGGTGTTTTCAATCCACTCAAGGAATTTAGACAAGTATAAAAGCAGAGCGTTGAAAGACGGGCAATATTTGGAGGATGTGGTAGATTCCAGAGAGAGTGTTTTTTCATCAGTTGGCTTGAACTTTTCGCCGAGGGGATGTTAAAACCTCATGACCTTTGCAAATGTCCTATGGTCCACACTCACCCTGGACTCAAACATACAGCTCAGTCAGGTTCCTAGGGAAGGTCATGTCAGTGGCCAGGGAACTCATGGGGGTGAGCTGTACCCCATGTTGTAGTGGCACTGGCCACTCCAGCTGACAGACCACCTTCCAAGCTTCACATCATATCAACAATTACTCTCCCCTGCTTCAGAACCTTGTGGAAGACACATTTCCGCCTAAATCGGGAAAACTCATCTTTCTAAAACTCATCGTCCCCTGTAAATGGCCCACTTTCTGCAGACTTTCCCATCATTTTTTTATGGTATTTGTTAAGCGCTTACTATGTGTCAGGCACTGCGCTAAGTGCTGGGGTAGATGCAAGCTAAGTGGGTTGGACACAGTCCATGTACCACATGGGGCTCACGGTATTAACCCCCATTTTACAGATGAGGTGACTGAGACACAGAGAAGTTAAATGACTTACCCAAGACCACTTAAGAGAAGCAGTGTGACATAATGGAAAGAACACGGGCCTGAGATTCAGAGGACCTCGGTTCTAAACCTGGGTCTGCCACTTGTCTGCTGTGTGACCTTGGGCTAATGATGTACCATCTCTGTGCCTCAGTTACCTCTATCTGTCAAATGGGGATTAAGTCTGTGAACCCCACATGGGATATGGACTATGTCCAAGCTGATTAGCTTGTATCCATCCAACGCTCAGTACAGTGCCTGGTACATAGGAAGCACTTAATAAATGCCATTAAAAATAAACAAAAAGCATCACAATAATAATAATAATAATGGTATTTGTTAAGTGCTATGTGCAAAGCACTGTTCCAAGTGCTGGGGAGGTTACAAGGTGATCAGGTTATCCCATGGGGGGCTCACAGTTTTAATCCCCATTTTACAGATGAGGTAACCGAGGCACAGAGAAGTGAAGTGACTTGCCCAAAGTCACATGGCTGACAGTTGGCGGAGCTGGGATTTGAACCCATGACCTCTGACTCCAAAGCCCGGGCTCTTTCCACTGAGCCATACTGCTTCTCCAACAGACAAGTGGCGGGGTCAAGATTAGAGCCTAGGTCCTTCTGACTCTCAGGTCTGTGCTCTATCCACTAGGCCACATTGCTTCTCGGCCATCTCTGGCATTAACTGTATCATCTTCTATACTGTAAACTCCTGGTGGGCAGGGAATGTGCAGTGCTCTGATTTATCCTTCCTGTCCCAGAGGCCTAAGGCCTTGGAGTCATCCTTGACTGCTAATTTTTCCAGCACAACACTTCCCGAATTTCCCCTTTGACTCCCTCCACCCAAACCATTATGACTAGACTACTGTTTCAACCTCCTCAGTGGTCTCCCTTCTTCCATCTCTCCTCACATCAATCCATACTAAATATTGCTGCAAAGATCATCTTCTTGAAGCATCACTTGACACACATTACTCCACTCCCACTGACATTCCACTCCCCGCAGCATTAAGCAAAAACTTTTTGCAGTCAACTTTAAGGCTTAATCGGCTTCAAAGCTCTCCACCAACTTTCCCCATTTTTCACACTTGTCCTCTGCACCACTCATTCATTCATTCACATAGTCGTATTTATTGAGTGCTGTCTGTGTGCAGGGCACTGTATTAAGCACTTAGAAAGTACAATTCAGCAATAGAGACAATCCCTGCCCACACAGGACTTAAAGCCTAGAAGGGGAAAGACAGACATCAAAACAAGTAAACAGACATCAATATAAATATAAATAAATAAAGCTCAGATGTCATTCTTTGTGCCTTCCAAGCTAACCTATCTCAGTCCTTGACTGTCCCACTTTTGTTTCCTAGCTCTTGCTTTTCCCCGTCCCCCTACTCCCACCAACCTAGAACTCCCTCCTCCTGATATAGGACAGGTCACAGCTCTCCCCGTCTTCAAAGCCCTTCTAAAACCCCCCCCTCCTCCAACAAGCCTTCCCCAAATTACTCCCAACACCCCAAGAAGTATTGACTCAACAGTCATCTCTAACACAAATGTATTTGTACCCATTCTCAGCCTGACATATAGAATATATGCATTCAATTGCACAATCAATTATTTATTCTGATCATTTTATTTATAAATATTTTACCTCTGACTTCCCACATTAAGACCATAAGCTTCTTTTATTCAGGGAACACATCTCTGGGCCTCTGTTGTAATTTCTCAAATGCTTAGAACAGTAATAGGCTGATTGGTAACTCATGTGCATATCACCTTCTTACTTCCAGCTGTAAATTTTTCAGAGTCTGCCTTCACACTAGTTAGCAGACTCCTTTAGAGAAGGGAGTACTACTAACTTTATTGTTGCCTACTAACTTTATTGTACTAACCCAGGAGGCATTCAATAAATACTACTGATTGATTGATTTTAACTCATTGTACCCAGAAAGGGTACTGAGACTCTTCACTTGTTGTGTGACTAGTGGGGAGAAACAATCATATTTATTGTGGGGAAAACCAATCATAATTATTGCATGCTCACTGAGTGCTAAAAACTGAATACTAAGGGCTTGGGAGAATACAATGCAACAGAGTTGGTACACATCTTCCCTGCTGTGAGCCGGTTGTTGGGTAGGGACCTCTCTATATGTTGCCAACTTGTACTTCCCAAGCACTTGAAGCAGTATGGCTCAGTGGAAAAAGAGCAGGGGCTTTCGAGTCAGAGGTCATGGGTTCAAATCCCGACTCTGCCACTTCTCAGCTGTGTGACTTTGGGAGAGTCACTTCTCTGCCTCAGCTACCTCATCTGTAAAATGGGGATTAAAACTGTGAGCCCCCTGTGGGACAACCTGATCACCCTGTAACCTCCCCAGTGCTTAGAACAGTACTTTGCACACAGTAAGCACTTAATAAATTCCATTATTATTATTATTACAGTGCTCTGCTCACAGTAAGTGCTCAATAAATACGACTGAATGAATGAACAAGCTTACAGTCTAGAGGGGGAGACAGACATCAATATGGATAAATAAATTATGGATATGTTGGTAATTAGTTATCATCTAGACTGTGAGCCCATTGCTGGGGAGGGATTGTCTTTATTTATTGCCAAATTGTACTTTCCAAGTGCTTAGTACAGTGCTCTGCACACAGTAAGTGCTCAATAAATATGTAAGTGCTCAATAAATGATTGAATATTTACTACAGAGACTTACTATGTACCATAACTGAATTCTGGGGCAGATACATGATAATCAGATTGAGCAGGTCTATTATCACCCCATTTTACAAAGGGGGAGAAAACTGAGGCCTGAAGATGTTAAGTGACTTGACCAAAGTCACCCAGCTGGCCAGTGGCAGAGCTGGTACTATTCATTCATTGTCATATTTATTGAGAGTTTAATGTGTGCAGAGCACTGTACTAAGTGCTTGGGAAAATACACTAAAACAATAAACAAGCATATTCCCTGCCCACAACAAGTTTACAGTCTCAAGGGGGAGATGGACACTAAGTGACTACAATACAGTAATAATAATAATAATAATAATAATAATAATGATGGCATTTACTAAGCACTTACTATGTGCAAAGCACTGTTTTAATCAATCAATCAATCAATTGTATTTATTGAGCGCTTACTGTGTGCAGAGCACTGTACTAAGCGCTTGGGAAGTACAAGTTGGCAACACATAGAGACAGTCCCTACCCAACAGTGGGTTCACAGTCTAGAAGTTTTAAGTGCTGGGGAGGTTACAAGGTGATCAGGTTGTCCCACGGGGGGCTCACAGTCTTAATCCCCATTTTTACAGATGAGGTAACTGAGGCCCAGAGAAGTTAAGTGACTTGCCCAAAGTCACACAGCTGACAATTGGCGGAGTCGGGATTTGAACACATGACCTCTGACTCCAAAGCCCATGCTCTTTCCACTGAGCCATGCTGCTTCTCTTAATGTATGTACATTATGTATGTAGATATGTACATTAAGTGCTGTGGGGCTGGGAGTGGGGATGAATAAAGGGTGCTAGAATCGGTAGCCTGTGACTCCCAGCCCCGGTGATCTTTCCTTTCCACAGGCCCATAGCATTTGCTTTATTACTTGTTTTTTCTCTGAAGCAGTGGGTTGCTCCAGTCTTGGGGCTCTCCCGCCCAACCATCCACCCACCCATGTGTCCCGGGACAAAATATAACCTAACTTCTAGATGCATTTGTTATTCACATCAAAAAAATGTTAACTGAACCTCAGGACTTCACAGAAAACCCCGCACATGAAAGTGCTGGATTCATTCGGAATGAAAACAGCCCTGAGCAGAAGAGGGAGTGACCACCCTCAGCTGAGAAATCAGGGCAAACACAAAGTGGGGAAAAACCCACATTATTAAGGTCTTGCCTCTACACCTCACTTCAACCCTCCACAATCGCAACTGGCTCCTGTGTCCCCTTTCCGAGGAGGTAATTTACAGGAAGGACGCAGCTTTCGCTTCAGCGGTGTCGCCCAGAATAATGGACTATTCCGTTTCAGGACTCATTTTTATGGTCGGTTAGTAAAGTTCTTTCCACCCAGGCACTGCGTTTGTTCCTGAAGCAGTCCATTTAGAAGAATCTAAGGGCAGAATCAGCCACCCTGCACTGATGCCAGAATTCTCCACCCGGGAAGTTCCAGCTCCATTTTTTTTTCTTAAATGACTTAAGCAATACTTCCTGTATTTAATAGGGTGTCTTAACAAGATCAACTAGGAAGTCATGCTCCTATTTTTCAATTTGATTTTATTTCCGTTTGGCCATTCCACTGCTGTCAACCACATCCCTCCAACTCCCTTCAAATACATTTGCAGAGTTATCCTAAGAGTTTAATGTGCTCTCTCTCTCACCCTCTTTCCCCGTCTCTTGTGTGCCCATCATCCGCCTTCCTCCACTCTCACAGTGTGACCTAATGGAAAGAGCCAAAGCTTGAGCATTAAGTGACTTGGGTTCTAATCCCAGCTCTGTCACGTGCCTGCTGTGTGAACTTGGACAAATCACTTGACTTCTCTGTGCCTCATTTTCCTCATCTGTAAAATGGAGATTAAATATCTGTCCTCCCTCCCCCTTGAATCCTATGTGGAGCAGGGATTGTGTCTGATTTGAATTTAGAGTATCTGCCACAGTGCTTTGGAAGGAGGTAGTGGTAAACCACTTCCATATTTTTACCAAGAAAACTCTGTGGATCCACCACCAGAATGACTGTAGACGGAGGTGGGGCGTTCTGGGACAGATGTGTCCATGGAGTCGCTATGGATCGGAAACGACTCGTCAGTGTATGATAAGACAAGACCACAGTGCTTGGCACATAGTAATGGCTTAACAAATACCACTATTATGGCGAAGCAGCGTGGCTTAGTGGAAGGAGCACAGGCTTGGGAGTCAGAGGTCTTGGGTTCTAATCCTGACTCTGTCACTTATCACCTGCGTGACTTTGGGCAGGTCACTAAACTTCTCTGTGCCTCAGTTCCCTCATCTGTAAAATGGGGATTAAGACTGTGAGCCCCACGTGGGACAACCTGATTACCTTGTATCTCCCCCAGTACTTAGAATGGTGCTTGGCACATAGTAAGCACTTAACAAATACCATCATTATTTAAATTAAATTACCTATTTATGCCCCTCACTGATCTGAATTAGCACTCCTACCTCTCCTCTCTTCACCTGTTCTGCCCCCACCTTGGAATTCAGCTTTCTCTAGTGACTTTGTCCCTGCTGTTCTCTTCCGTCAATCAGTCAATCATATTTAGTGAGGGATTACTGTGTGCAGAGCACTGTACTAAGCACTGGGGAGAGTACACTACAACAACAAATGGACACATTCTCTGTCCACAATGAGAGTACAGTCCAGAGGGGCACAAGATCGTCTCCTAGTATCTGATCTGCCTCCTGCTTTGTCCTTCCCTTGTCAGCTCCTTTTCAGGATTTTATCCAAAACAGGTTTCTCCCGCTCCTCTCTGTGTCCTCTGTTTCGTCTCTTCCACGTACCCCACATTTTCACGTTTTCTCCTTACTCTTCTACTTCTTCAGCCAATTCCCTCTCTCCTGCTCCTTCGCTTTCTGACTTTGCTACCTGTCTTACCAGTCTAGAAGGGGAGACAGACATTAATATAAATAAATTACAGATACGTACATAAGTGCTGTGGGACCGGAAGGGGGGAACGAATGAAGGAAGCAAATCAGGGTGACACAGAAGGGAGGGGGGGGAGGAGGGAAAGGAGGGCTTAGTCAGGGAAGGCCTCTTGGAGGAGACGGGCCTTCAATAAGGCTTTGATGGGGGGAGATCAATTGTCTGTCAGAAATGAGGAGGCAGGGCGTTCCAGGCCAAAGGCAGGACATGGGCAAGGGGTCAGTGGTGAGATAGATGAGATCAAGGTACAGTAAGAAGATTAGCATTAGAGGAGCGAAATGTGAGGGCTGGGTTGTAGCAGGAGACTAGTGAGGTGAGATAGGAGGGGCAAGGTGACAGTGCTTTGAGTGCTTCTCTCCTTCTTTCCCACTCTTGGATTATCCATGCCTATCTCTCCCTCTTTCTTTCATCCCCTCATTCTTCCATCCCCTTCCCAAGTCCATTCCGACCTCCCTCTCTCTTCAGCTTCCTTCTTCCCTTTCTGCTAGGCTCTCAGTTCCCACCAAAACCTGGACAAATGCTTAAGGCTATTATTGTAAAACTGGATCCAGATTCCTCATCCACTCCAGCAAGACAGCTCACCTCACTATCTCCTTTATTCCACTTTAGCAAGGTTGTCCTGGGGGCTTATCTGGAGATGCCCTTGCCGATCAGCTCCTAGTGTCTTATCTGCCTCCTGCTTGTCAGCTCCTTTTCAGGGATTATCCCCAAAACGGGTTTCTCCCCCTCCTTTCTGTGTCCTCTGTTGCGACTATCCCACGTAGCCCACATTTTAACGTTTTTCTCCTTACTCTTCCACTTCTTCAGCCAATAACCCCTCTCTCCTACTTCTTTGCTTTCTGACCTTGTTACCTGTGTTTGCTTCCTGGATTTGCATCTGTCACTGTACGAGGAAGCAGCCCCGTCTTCTCAGGGCCTGTGGGACTTGTCTTTTGGTTGTTTCCACCACTTTCCTCTATCATTAATTCTCTGGACTTTTCCTCTCCCCTTCTTTTCCCGCCTCTACCTCACACAGCCAGGTCAGCCCAGGGCTGTCCTCTCCTCAGTTCCCATGTCCTCTCCTCCTTTTCTTTGTCCACTGTTCCCTCAACCACTCCCTTCCCCACCCTATTTTCCTCACCTCCCCTCTTCTCCCTCTCCTCCTTCTCCTCTTTGGGTGGAACAATCGACCACCAGCTAAGAACTGAAGCTTGTCAGAGTAGTGTGGCCTAGTGGCTAGAGCCTGGGACTGGGAGCCAGAAGGAACCGGGAGCCAGAAGGACCCGGGTTCTAATCCTGTCTGCCACTTGTCTGCTGTGTGATTTTGGGCAAATCACTTCAATTCAGAGGTCATGGGTTCTAATACCGACTCTGTCACTTATCACCTGTGTGACTTTGGGCAAGGCACTTAACTTCTCTGTGCCTCAGTTCTCTCATCTGTAAAATGGGGATTAAGACTGTGAGCCCCACATGGGACAAACTGATTACTGTGTATCTCCCACAATGCTTAGAATGGTGCTTGGCACATAGTTAGCACTTAACAAATACCATCATTAATTAAATTAATTACTTATTTATGCCCCTCACTGCCTTAAAAAAATTATCTGGGTCTCAGTTCCCTCATCTGTAAAATGAGGATTAAGACTGTGAGCACTGTATGGAACAAACATCGTAGTCAATCGGATTACCTTATATTCATTTATTCAATCATATTTATTGAGTGCTTCCTGTGTGCAGAGCACTGTACTAAGCACTTGGAAAGTACAATTTGGCAACAAATAGAGACAATCCCTACCCAACAATAGTCTCACAGTCTAGCAGGGGTCGGGGGGGTGGGAGGGAGACAGATAACAAAACAAAATAAAAAAGCCTCATCTACCCCAGTGCTTAGAACAGTGCTTGGCACATATTAAGTGTTTAACAAATACCATATATTATTATTATTAGGCAGGTCACTAGGCTAGAGAAGCAGCGTGGCTCAGTGGAAAGAGCCCAGGCTTTGGAGTCAGAGGTCATGGGTTCAAATCCCGGCTTGGCCATTTGTCAGCTGTGTGACTTTGGGCAAGTCACTTCACTTCTCTGGGCCTCAGTTCCCTCATCTGTAAAATGGGGATTAAGACTGTGAGCCCCCTGTGGGACAACCTGATCACCTTGTAACCTCCCCAGTGCTTAGAACAGTGCCTTGCATATAGTAAGTGCTTAATAAATGCCATTATTATTATTATTATTATTAGAGATGGGCATGAGTGTTAAACAGCTAAAATCCAGTATAGCTCTGGCCACTGGGTTCTGCTCTCTGTTTCTATGGGAGCAGGCTACAGCCCAGGCCTGAGAAGAGGATGGAGTCTGAGATCCAGGCTGGCAGAAGCAGCCTGGCTAGGGGTGGGTAGCAATTATAATTTTAATTGTGGTATATGTTAAGTGCTCACTATGTGCCAAGTACTCTGTGGCCTCTACTCCAACCTAATGGTTTTTGCTCTCTCAGCTACCTTTAACCCTGAGGACAACCTCCAGTGGTTGTCCATCAAACAGAAACTCTACCATCAGCTTCGAAGCAATCAGCTTGCCCTCTCCTACCTTAACTCACTGATCTCCTACGACAGCCCAGCCCACTCACTTCGTTCCTCTAGTGCCAGTTGACTCACTACACCCTGATCTCATCTATCTTGCTGCTGAGCCCTTTCCCTTGTCCTTCCTATGTCCTGAAACTCCCTCTCCCTCCAGATATGCCAGACCGCCACTCTCCCCACCTTCAAAGCTTTATTGAGGTTACATCTCCTGAAGAGGTCTTCCCCAATTAAACCCTCTTTTCCCCAGTTCCCTCTCCCTTCTGCACTGTCTATGCGTTTGGATCTGTGACCTTTGGGCTTTTGATATCCACCCCACCGCACTTATGTACATATCTATGAATAGGTAGACTGTTCGCTCATTGTGGGCAGGGAACTTGTCTACTGACTGTGTTGTATTGTGTTCTCCCAAGAGTTTAGTGCAGTGCTCTACCCAAAGTAAGCATTCATTGATTGACTGATTGCTAAGGGCTGCTAATGTAGATAAAGACAAGACAATCAGATTAGACACAGTCCCTGTCCCACTTGGGGCTGACAGTCTAAAGGGAAGGGAGTAAGGGTGTTTAATCCTCATTTTACCAATGAGAAAACTGAGGCACAGAGAACTTAAGTGACTTGTCCAAGGTCACACAGCAGGTGTGTGGTGGAGCCAGGATTAGAAACCAGACCTCCTGGCTCCCAGTGCTCTTGTCACTGTGCCCTCTGCAGTTGCTCATCTTGCTGTCAAACGTTCATTTGTTTACTCTGAAGCATAAAGACTTCGAAACATGTGTTTGTTACATGAAGAGCCCTTACCTCCTCAGCTGAAGAATTTCTGGAGTTATAGGGGATGCAGAACAATAATTTTGGCACCTGAACTTCTCTCTCTCTCTCTCATCTTCACACTGAGTTCTACTCATCCTTCTTTATCCTTCATTCTGCATTAGTAATGAAGCATCTGTTCACACCCACTCTGCTTCTAGAAGAACTTAACTTTCTGGCCAGGGTCATATCCAGAATCCTTCCTATTGGTTACTGTGTGGCGATCCACCTGTTGAGTGTGAAGGATGTAGACTGCAAGGGGAAGAACTATGCCCAAGAACCTTGACTTGTTAGTGAAAAGGGGTTTTGGTTTTGGATATTTTTTTCCTGCAGAATCATCACCCTTCACCTCCTGGATGTGCCACACTAGGTCAGGGTCTCTAAGACTGTTGGGAAACCTCCCTTTTCCTCGTCAAGGTGGCTGAGGGCAGGTACTCCCAAACACTTAGTACAGTGCTCAGTACAGAGTAGGTGTTCAGTGCAGTAGCACAGTACTTGGAACACAGTAGGCAACCGGTGGTCATCCACTACAGTTTTTTTCTGAACGTATTTGGCACTCAGGAAATGCTGGTGGTGAAGATGATGCGGTTTTGCCCAATCCTAGTCCCCCAGAAGAAGAAGAATAGCCTGGTGGAAAGTCACTGGATCTGGATTAAAATCCCAGCTCTGCAATTTTCCTACTGTGTGACCTTGCCTCAGTTTTCTCCGTCCCTCAGTTTCTTCATAGGTGAAATGGGGATTAAATATGTGTCCTCCCTCCCCTGTAGATGGTGAACCCCGTGACAGACAGGGACTGTGTCCAATCTGCATATCTTGTATCTACCACGATGCTTGGCACATAATGTTTTGTTTTGTTATGTTATGTTTTGTTTTGCTGTCTGTCTTCCCCTTCTAGACTGTGAGCCCATTGTTGGGTAGGGACCATCTCTATATGTTGCCAACTTGTACTTCCCAAGTGCTTCGTACAGTGCTCTGCATGCAGTAAGCGCTCAATAAATACGATTGAATGAATGAATGAATAATAAGTACTTAGCAAATACCAAAATTATTAGTGTTATTAGACTTCCGAATGACATACATTGAATATCTTCCTGTGAGGCTCCCAGTGTGCAGGCTTCCCAGCTGGGCATGTGGTGGCCCCTGACTGTTCGGCTGGCATTTAGTCATTCATTCATTCATTCAATCATATTTATTGAGCGCTTACTGCGTGCAGAGCACTGTACTAAGTGCTTGGGAAGTATAAGCGGCAACATCTAGAGACGGTCTCTACCCAACAACGGGCTCATAGTCTAGAAGGGGAGACAGACAACAAAACAAAACATGTCCTTCTCTCAGGGGCTGCCCAAAGATGCCCTCTGTACACTCAATACCCACAGGACACGCAATGAAATTATGTCTGGATCTATAGCCATTGAAGGTCCTCATTCATCAGTATCTAAACTAATCTGGGCCAGAAATGCCTAGAATTACCTTTTATTCTCCTTTTTTCCTTAAAAATGGGTCCTATCTTCTCAGCACAAAGTTCTCAGTCCTCTGTGCTGAAACACCCAATAAATCACTAAAACCAGATTTCTCTGAGAGGTCAGGATGCTTTGCAACCTTTAACCTGATTACGTCCTACAACACCCCACAGGGAGAGGTGAATAAGCAGACATCCTCCCCATTTTACAAATCAAGAAAAGTGAGTTTCAAAAGAAAGACACAGTTTTCTCTAAATGACCCAGGGGGCAAAACCTGATCTCTAAATTGTTGTCCTAGACCTCCAAGAAGCCTTCCCTGATTAAACCCCCCTTTCCTCTTCTCCCACTTCCTTCGGTGCCCCTCTGCTTCTTGCTCCCTCTCTTCATCCCCCCTTCAAGCCCCACAGCACTTAGATATCTGTAACTTATTTCAGGTAATGTGTCTCTCCTTCTAGACTCTAATCTCATTGTAAGCAGGGAATATGTCTGTTTATTGCTACATTGTACTCTCCCAAGTGCTTAGTACAGTATTCGGCACACAGTGCTCAATAAATACGATTGAATGAATGAATGAAGAGGCTTGGAGAGGCTGATCTGCTGAGTATTTTTACTGCAGTCATAGCTCCCCCAGATCTTTGGGGATCTCCTGTGCTCTAGGCTACCCAACCTGATGTTTCAAACATCAAAAAAGTGTGAACACCCCCAACTGACTTCCATAGTACAGCATGGAAACCAACACCAGACCTCGCTAGAATGTTATTCAATTTGCTCTTCTGAATTTAGAGCTGATCACTCTCCTGGGAGATGTAAGTTGCATCCGTTTGGTAGTAATTTAAAACAAAACAGCAGTGAAGCAACCAATTCCCTTCATTAAAATTCCCTCAGCTACTTCAGTGTCTCCTCAATAGCCAACAAGCAACCAGTACAGGCTGACACTCAAAGTCAATGCACTGCCCTTCTAATCCCCATCACCAACCAAGCCAGCACATAAACAACTGAGAAGAAGCCAAAGGAAACAATGAATTCAGTGCCCGCTTGTCCCGGGAAAACCTGCTGTCTTCCAGGGTGGATGAGTTCTGAAAAGGTCATTCCGGCTTGTCTCTGACCAAGGGTCAAGAACAAGACATGCCCAAGAGATACACGAGGCTAGATGAGAATTCGCTGAAGGAAAGCCTCTCTTCCTTGCTTTCACCTTCAAAAGGCTGCAGAAATAGCTGCTTTATCCCTCTGAAAAGGGTCTTGCAGGATGCTCTCCTGTCTGGCTGGAGACTCAGGCAGAGCAACAACTCAGGAGCATCTCTGGGAAGAAAAGAGCAGCCGAGTCCCACAACCCACAGTTACTTGGCCATACTCTGTCCTAATCCTCCTCGACCTCTCAGCTGCCTTTGACACTGTGGACCACCCCCTTCTCCTCCACACGTTATCTGACCTTGGCTTCACAGACTCCGTCCTCTCCTGGTTCTCCTCTTATCTCTCCGGTCGTTCTTTCTCAGTCTCTTTTGCAGGCTCCTCCTCCCCCTCCCATCCTCTTACTGTGGGGGTTCCCCAAGGTTCAGTGCTTGGTCCCCTTCTGTTCTCAATATACACTCACTCCCTTGGTGACCTCATTCGCTCCCACGGCTTCAACTATCATCTCTACGCTGATGACACCCAGATCTACATCTCTGCCCCTGCTCTCTCCCCCTCCCTCCAGGCTCGCATCTCCTCCTGCCTTCAGGACATCTCCATCTGGATGTCTGCCCGCCACCTAAAACTCAACATGTCGAAGACTGAACTCCTTGTCTTCCCTCCCAAACCCTGCCCTCTCCCTGACTTTCCCATCACTGTTGACGGCACTACCATCCTTCCCGTCTCACAAGCCCGCAACCTTGGTGTCATCCTTGACTCCGCTCTCTCATTCACCCCTCACATCCAAGCCGTCACCAAAACCTGCCGGTCTCAGCTCCGCAACATTGCCAAGATCCTCCCTTTCCTCTCCATCCAAACTGCTACCCTGCTCATTCAAGCTCTCATCCTATCCCGTCTGGACTACTGCACCAGCCTTCTCTCTGATCTCCCATCCTCGTGTCTCTCTCCACTTCAATCCATACTTCATGCTGCTGCCCGGATTATCTTTGTCCAGAAACGCTCTGGGCATATTACTCCCCTCCTCAAAAACCTCCAATGGCTACCGATCAATCTGCGCATCAGGCAGAAACTCCTCACCCTGGGCTTCAAGGCTGTCCATCACCTCGCCCCCTCCTACCTCACCTCCCTTCTCTCCTTCTACTGCCCAGCCCGCACCCTCTGCTCCTCTGCCGCTAATCTCCTCACCGTGCCACGTTCTCGCCTGTCCCGCCATCGGCCCCCGGCCCACGTCATCCCCCGGGCCTGGAATGGCCTCCCTCTGCCCATCCGCCAAGCTAGCTCTCTTCCTCCCTTCAAGGCCCTGCTGAGAGCTCACCTCCTCCAGGAGGCCTTCCCAGACTGAGCCCCTTCTTTCCTCTCCCCCTCGTCCCCCTCTCCATCCCCCCGTCTTACCTCCTTCCCTTCCCCACAGCACCTGTATATATGTATATATGGTTGTACATATTTATTACTCTATTTATTTATTTTACTTGTACATTTCTATCCTACTTATTTTATTTTGTTGGTATGTTTGGTTCTGTTCTCTGCCTCCCCCTTTTAGACTGTGAGCCCACTGTTGGGTAGGGACTGTCTCTATGTGATGCCAATTTGTACTTCCCAAGCGCTTAGTACAGTGCTCTGCACATAGTAAGTGCTCAATAAATACGATTGATTGATTGATTGATTGATATGTGGAGAAGTAATAATGATGGCATTTATTAAGCGCTTACTATGTGCAGCGTCGCTCAGTGGAAAGAGCCCGGGCTTTGGAGTCGGAGGTCATGGGTTCAAATCCCGGCTCCGACAACTGTCAGTTGGGTGACCTTGGGCAAGTCACTTAACTTCTCTGGGCCCCAGTTACCTCATCTGTAAAATGGGGAGCTGTGAGCTCCCCGTGGGACAATCTGATCACCTTGTAACCTCCCCAGTGCTTAGAACAGTGCTTTGCATATACTAAGCACTTAATAAATGCCATCATCATCATCATTATTATTATTATTATTATTACGTGCAAAGCACTGTAAGTAGCGAGATGGGGAATGAAGCTTCCCAATGCCCCTGTCCAGGACCACTGTTCCATCTCCCATTCATTCATTCATTCAATTGTATTTATCGAGGACTTCCTGTGTGCAGAGCACTGCACTAAGCATTTGTGAGAGTACAATAGAACAATAAACAGACACATTTCCTGTCTACAACGAGCTTACAGTCTAGAGGGAGAGACAGACATTAATAGAAATGTATAAAATTACAGATACATACGTAAGTGCTGTGAAGATGGGAGAGGGGGATGAATAAAGGGAGCGAGTCAGGGTGATGCAGAAGGGAATGGGAGGAAAAGAGCTGGGGGTTTAGTCAGGGAAGACCTCTTGATGGAGATGTGGCTTCAATTAGGCTTTGAAGGAGGGGAGAGTAATTGTAGAATTTGAAGAGGGATTGTAGTCCAGGCCAGAGGGAGGATGTGGATAAGGGGAAAGAGAAACCGTAACCCAAGCCCACTGTCCCATCCCAACCCTCAGAAGTGCAGACATCAGAACTCAAAACTGGACCAGAACCTCCGGTTGTTTAGATTCTCCATCCATCTGGCATAACTAATGCAACTGTGAAGCCCTGGTGCCAGGAATGAAATAATAATAATAATGGAATTTATTAAGTGCTGACTATGTGCAAGGCACTGTTCTAAGTGCTGGGGAGGTTACAAGGTGATCAGGTTGTCCCACGGGGGGCTCACAGGCTTAATCCCCATTTTACAGATGAGGTCACTGAGGCACAGAGAAGTGAAGTGACTTGCCCAAAGTCACACAGCTGACAATTGGCAGAGCCGGAATTTGAACTCATGACCTCTGACTCCAAAGCCCGTGCTCTTTCCACTGAGCCACGCTGCTTCCAAGGAAGCTGTCTCAGCCCTCCGCTTCCACCAGACTCTCCAACAACACCCACTCTACCTTCCCCCCGGCCCCTAGCCTCGGAGAACCAGGCCTTCACGCCAACTCTTCCAACACCACTCATTCCACTTTTCCTGTGACCCCCATCCTCAAGGAGCCACCAACCCTTCCAGATGCAGGCTTTTTGGCCAGATGGCCCCCACACACAAACACATTCCCACATACACCCTCATGTTCACACGTCACACACTTGCTGACGTTCACTCACTCTCCCACACACATACACACCTCTAAATACATTCACCTACGCTCTTCAACATACACTGACCCATGAGCACACACAAAACCTTTATATGTTCACGAGAAAAGCAGCACGGTGTAGTGGATAGGTCTCAGACCTGGGAAGGTCAATGGCATCTAATCCCACCTCCACCACTTGTCTGCTGTGGGACCTCGGGCAAGTCACTTCACTTCTCTGTGGCCCAGTTACCTCAGCTGTCAAATGGGGATTGAGACTGGGAGTCCTAAGTGGGACAGTCGATTTGCTTGTATCCACCCCAGCTCTTGGAGCAGTGCCTGACACATAGTAAGCGCTTAACAAATACCATAATTATTATTATTATTACATGCACACAGACTCTCACATCTGCTCCCCACCTACACATGAATTTCAAACACACATACCGACCCAAATACACTCCAAAGTTTCTACATTTATGCAAAGTCTCAGAGACGCACATATGCCCAGGGACATCCAGCAGCAAGCCAGTCCACTTCAGCCACCCCCCGGCCCCCGCAAATGCAGACAGGGCTGCTCACGCACCTTACATGCCCATCACCACCCATTCATTCGTTTATTCAATCGTATTGACCGAGCACTTGCTGGGTTGCAGGGCACTGGACTAAGCGCTTGGGAAGTACAATTGGGCAACAGATAGAGATGCTCCTTACCCATCAACGGGCTCACAGGCTAGAAGAGAGGAGACAGCCAACAAACCAAAACGAGAGAAGCAGTGTGGCTCAGCGGAATGAGCACGGGCTTTGGAGTCAGAGGTCATGGGTTCAAATCCCTGCTCCGCCACTTGTCAGCTGTGTGACTTTGGGCAAGTCGCTTCACTTCACTGTGCCTCAGTTCCCTCATCTGTAAAATGGGGATCAAGACTGTGAGCCCCCCGGGGGACAACCTGATCACTTTGTAAGCTCCCCAGCGCTTAGAACAGTGCTTTGCACCTAGTAAGCGCTTACTAAATGCCATCATCATCATCAGCAAGTAGACAAGCATCAAGATAGATAAATCCCCTTATGTAGGTGCCCCCATCCCGGGCCCACACCGACACGTTCCGGGCGCTTCTCGGGGGGAAGGAATGGGGTCTACTTGGGGAAGCAGCGTGGCTCACTGGAAAGGGCCCGGGCTTTGGAGTCAGAGGTCATGGGTTCAAATCCCGCTCCGCCACTTGTCAGCTGTGTGACTTTGGGCAAGTCGCTTCACTTCTCTGGGCCTCAGTTCCCTCATCTGTAAAATGGGGATGAAGACTGTGAGCCCCCCGGGGGACAACCTGATCACCTTGTAAGGTCCCCAGCGCTTAGAACAGTGCTTTGCACCTAGGGACTGTCTCTATATGTTGCCAATTTGTACTCCCCAAGCGCTTAGTACAGTGCTCTGCACATAGTAAGCGCTCAATAAATACGATTGATGATAAATGCCAACATCATCAAGTAGACAGGCATCGAGAGCATCAAGATAGATAAATCCCCTTATGTAGGTGCCCCCATCCCGGGCCCACACCGACACGGTCCGGGCGCTTCTCGGGGGGCAGGGATGGGGTCCACTTGGGGAAGCAGCGTGGCTCAGTGGAAAGGGCCCGGGCTTTGGAGTCAGAGGTCATGGGTTCAAATCCCGGCTCTGCCACTTGTCAGCTGTTTGACTTTGGACCAGTCACTTCACTTCTCTGGGCCTCAGTTCCCTCATCTGTAGAAGGGGGATGAAGACTGTGAGCCCCCCGGGGGACAACCTGATCACCTTGTAAGCTCCCCAGCGCTTAGAACAGTGCTTTGCACCTAGTAAGCGCTTAATAAATGCCATAATCATCATCATCATCAAGTAGACGGGCATCGAGAGCATCAAGATAGATAAATCCCCTTATGTAGGTGCCCCCATCCCGGGCCCACACCGACACGTTCTGGGCGCTTCTCGGGGGCAGGGATGGGGTCCACTTGGGGAAGCAGCGTGGCTCAGTGGAAAGGGCCCGGGCTTTGGAGTCAGAGGTCATGGGTTCAAATCCCGGCTCCGCCACTTGTCAGCTGTGTGACTTTGGACAAGTCACTTCACTTCTCTGGGCCTCAGTTCCCTCATCTGTAAAAGGGGGATGAAGACTGTGAGCCCCCCGGGGGACAACCTGATCACCTTGTAAGCTCCCTAGCGCTTAGAACAGTGCTTTACACATAGTAAGCGCTTAATAAATGCCATCATCAAGTAGACAGGCATTGAGAGCATCAAGATAGATAAGTCCCCTTATGTAGGTGCCCCCATCCCGGGCCCACACCGACACGTTCCGGGTGCTTCTCGGGGGCAGGGATCGGGTCTACTTGGGGAAGCAGCGTGGCTCAGTGGAAAGGGCCCGGGCTTTGGAGTCAAAGGTCATGGGTTCAAATCCCACTCCGCCACTTGTCAGCTGTGTGACTTTGGGCAAGTCGCTTCACTTCTCTGGGCCTCAGTTCCCTCATCTGTAAAATGGGGATGAATACTGTGAGCCCCCCGGGGGACAACCTGATCACCTGGTAAACTCCCCAGCGCTTAGAACAGTGCTTTGCACATAGTAAGCGCTCAATAAATACGATTGACGATGATGATGCTTTGCACCTAGTAAGCGCTTAATAAATGCCATCATCATCAAGTAGACAGGCATCGAGAGCATCAAGATGGATAAATCCCCTTATGTAGGTGCCCCCATCCCGGGCCCACACCGACACGTTCAGGGCGCTTCTCGGGGGGCAGGGATGGGGGTCTACTTACCCTATTGTCCTCTCCGAGGCGCCTAAACAGTGCCCACAAGGGGGGCTCCATAAATGCCAGTGATGGATGGGCCCCCAGCCGTGAGGGGTCGAGCCCTAGGTTGGCCAGGGGGTGGAAGGAGGGGAAAGGGGGAGACTCCCAATGTTAGCACTGGGCAGCGTCCCCCCTCTATCCCGGTTTGGGGGGAGGGTGGTCCTGCTGGCTGCGACCCCCGCCCAGTGACACTGGGGGTGGGGTCAAGGGTCAAGCCTGGCCCCCCACCCCAGTCGTGGTGGCCCCAATGCTTAGGGGGAGGGCCGGCCGCTCGCCTTACCTCCTGATGACAGGGGGGAGGGCGAGGCCGGGCTGCTGCTGCCCCCCGTGCCCCCCGTTGCCCCCCGTGCCCCCCGTGGGCCTCCCCCTCTGCAAGCTGCCGGTCCAGGGGAGGGGACGGAGCGGGAGGGCCGCCCCAGGCCCAGCTCCGCCCCCCGACTCCTCCTGCCACCCGCCCACGATGGGAAAAGAAGGATGAGCAGGACGTAGAGGATGCAGTTACTATTAATAATCATAATAATACTGGCATTTGTTAAGCGCTTACTATGTGCAAAGCACTGCTCCAAGCGCTGGGGAGGGGAAACAAGGTCCATATGGACCATTCATTCATTCAATCCTATTTATTGAGCGCTTACTGCTGGGAAGAGAACAGTGTATCAGCAGACACATTCCTGCCCGTGACAAGCTCACGGTCTAGAGGGGGAGGCAGGCACTAATAGAAATAAATAAATGACAGATATATATATATATATATAGATATAGATATATATATATAAATGTGCTCTGGGGATGGGAGGGAGGATGAATGCAGGAGAAGTAAGAGTGGGGCAGGAGGGAGTGGGAGAAGGGAGTAGGAGAAGAAATAAATAAATGACAGATATATACAAATGTGCTCTGGGGATGGGAGGGAGGATGAAGGCAGGAGAAGTAAGAGTGGGGCAGGAGGGAGTGGGAGAAGGGAGTAGGAGAGGAAATAAATAAATGACAGATATATACAAACGTGCTCTGGGGATGGGAGGGAGGATGAATGCAGGAGAAGTAAGAGTGGGGCAGGAGGGAGTGGGAGAAGGGAGTAGGAGAAGAGGAGAGGGGGGCTTAGTCTGTTTATTTTATCTTGTTAATATGTTTGGTTTTGTTGTCCGCCTCCCCCTTCTAGACTGCTTCTTCCTCGCTGTCGGGTAGGGACCGTCTCTCTCTGTTGCCAACTTGTACTTCCCAAGCGCTCAGTACGGTGCTCTGCACGTAGTAAGCGCTCAGTAAATTCGATTGAATGAATGAATGGATAATGAGGTTGGCCCTTGGGGGGGCTCACGGTCCTAATCCCCATTTTACAGATGAGGTAACTGAGGCTCAGAGAAGTTAAGTGACCTACCCAAGGTCACGCAGCGGACATGTGGCGGAGCCGGGATTCGAACCTGTGATCTCTGACTCTAAAGCAGCGTGAAGCAGTGGAAAAGGAGAAGCAGCGTGGCTCAGTGGAAAGAGCACGGGTTTTGGAGTCAGAGGTCATGGGTTCAAATCCCGGCTCTGCCGATTGTCAGCTGTGTGACTTTGGGCAAGTCACTTCACTTCTCTGGGCCACAGTTACCTCATCTGTAAAATGGGGATTAAGAATGTGAGCCCCCCGTGGGACAACCTGATCACCTTGTAACCTCCCCAGCACTTAGAACAGTGCTTTGCACATAGTAAGTGCTTAATAAATGCCATTATTATAAAGCCCATGCTCTTTCCACTGAACCACGCTGCTTCGCTTCCTAGGTGCCCAGCACTGCTCTAAGCGCTGGAGTAACTAGAGAAGCAGCGTGGCTCAGTGGAAAGAGTCCGGGCTTTGGAGTCAGAGGTCATGGGTTCAAATCCTGGCCCCGCCAATTGTCAGCTGTGGGACTTTAACTTCTCTGGGCCTCAGTGACCTCATCTGTAAAAATGGGGACTGACTGTGAGCCCCCCGTGGAACAACCTGATCACCTTGTAACCTCCCTAGCACTTCGAACAGTGCTTTGCACATAGTAAGCGCTTAATAAATGTCATCATTATTATTAAGCGCTTCCTAGGTGCTCAGCACTGTTCTAAGCGCTTAAGCGCTTCCTAGGTGTCCAGCGCTGTTCAAGAGCTGGAGTAATAATGGAATTTGTTAAGTGCTCCCTATGTGCCCAGCTCTGTTCTAAGTGCTGGAATAATGATGGTATTTGTTATGTGCTTCCTAGGTGCCCAGCACTGTTCTAAGCACTGGAGTAATGATGGAATTTATTAAGCACTTCCTATGTGCCCAGCTCTGTTCTAAGTGCTGCAATAATGATGGTATTTGTTAAGTGCTTCCTAGGTGCCCAGCACTGTTCTAAGCACTGGAGTAAAGATGGAATTTATTAAGCGCTTCCTATGTGCCCAGCTCTGTTCTAAGCACTGGAATAATGATGGTATTTGATAAGAGCTTCCTGGGTGCCCAGCACTGTTCTAAGCACTGGTGTAATGATGGAATTTATTAAGCGCTTTCTGTATGCCCAGCACTGTTCTAAGCGCTTAAGTGCTTCCTATGTGCCCAGCACTGTTCTAAGCGCTGGAGCAATGATGGGATTTGTTAAGCGCTTCCTCGGTGCCCAGCTCTGTTCTAAGCACTGGAGTAATGATGGAATTTGTTAAGTGCTTCCTAGGTGCCCAGCACTGTTCTAAGCACTGGAGTAATGATGGGATCTGTTTAAGCGCTTCCTAGGTGCCCAACACTGTTCTAAGCGCCGGAGTAATGCTGGGATTTGTTCAGCGCTTATTATGTGCCCAGCACTGTTCTAAGCGCTAGAGTAATGATGGAATTTGTTAAGTGCTTCCTAGGTGCCCAGCACTGTACTAAGCATTGGAGCAATGATGGAATTTGTTAAGGGCTTACTATGAGCCCAGAAAACCACAAATGCAGTAGCAGGCTGGTTCTGGGTCACGGTCAAGATGTTTCTTGTCAGGATAGTCAGATTAATCCCCAGAGGAATCAGTGGTTTCTGGATGGTGCTAAGAATGGCTCTAATACAGTATCACCCACAACTATCATCTGTGCTTATGCCCTAACTCTGACCCAGTCTCATGATGATCAGCAACATCATCACCTATGAGTGGGTTTCATAGGTGTTCCATCACCTCGCCCCCTCCTACCTCACCTCACTTCTCTCCTTCTACAACCCAGCCCACACACTTCACTCCTCTGCTGCTAACCTTCTCACTTGGCCTCCATCTCACCTGTCTCACCACCGACTCCTGGCCCATGTCCTACCTCTGGCCTGAAACTCCCTCCTTCCTCACAACCGCCAAACAAGCACATTTCTCCCCTTCAAAACCTTACTGAAAGCTCACCTCCTCCAGGAAGCCTTCCCCATTTTTCTTCATCTCCCACTTCCTTCTGCGTCACCCTGACTTGTTCTCTTTGCTCTTCCCTTCTCTCCCAGCCCCACAGCTCTTATGTGTATATCTGTAATTTTATTTATTTGTATTGATGTCTATTTATTTGTATTGATGACTGTCTCCCCACCACCAAGACTGCAAGTTCATTGTGAGCAGGGATTGTCACTCTTTATTGCTGTATTGTACTTTCTTAAGTGCTTGGTACAGTGCTCTGCACACAGTAAGTGCTCAATAAATACGATTGAATAAATGAATGAATGAGTGTTTTCCCATTCCTCAGGAACCTTCAGAGGTTGCCTATCCACCTCTCCCTCTAGATGGTCAGCTCACTTTTATTTCATATTTGTTAAGTGCTTACTATGTTCCAGGCACTGTACTAAGTGTTGGAGTAGATGATGATGATGATGATGATGATGGTATTTGTTAAGCACTTACTACGTGCCAAGCACTGTTCTAAGCTCTGGGGGGGATACAAGGTAATCAGGTTGTCTCATGTGGTGCTCAATGGTCTTAATCCCCATTTTACAGATGAGGCAACTGAGGCACAGAGAAGTTAAGTGGCTTGCCCAAAGTCACACAGCTGACAAGTGGCGGAGCAGGGATTAGAACCCATGACCTCTGACTCCCAAGCCCGGGCTCTTTCCACTAAATCATGCTGCTTCTTTTAGAGACTAGCTGATCAGGTTGGACACAGTCCATGTCCCACATGGGGCTCACAACTTTAATCCCTATTTTACAGATGAGGAAACTGAGGCACTGAGAAGTTAAGTAACTTCCCCAAGGCCACACAGATAAGTAGGCAGGAAACATGTCTACCAACTGTTATATTGTATTCTCCCAAGTGCCTAGTACAGTGCTCTGCGTCCAGTAAGTGCTCAATAAATACCACTGATTAAACAGACCCTCCTTACTATTGGCTTTAAAACACTCAATCACCTTGCCCTCTCCTATCTTACCTTGATGATTTCGTACCATGCCCCAGCATGCTCACTTTGCTTATCTATTTATTTGTTTCTATTAATTAGAGGAGGTGATTGAGTGTCTCCCCTCTAGACTGTGAGCTTGTTGTGGGCAGGAATGTGTCTGTTGTTGTATTGTACTCTCCCAAGTGCTTAGTACAGTGCTTTGAGTGCTTATTGAGTAAGCACTCAATAAATACAATCGAATGAACGAATGAATTAATTAATGAATATACTCGCTGTTCCTCAATTGTATCTGTCTGACTCTGGCCTGGAACTCCCTCCCACTTTGTATCTGACAGATAATCACTCTCTCCACCTTCAAAGTCTCCAAGAGGCTTTCCAGGACTAAGCCCTCCTCTCCCCTATTCCCTCTCCCTTCTTCATCCCCCTTGTACTTGGATTTGTGCCCTTTATTCACCTCACCCTCAGTGGCACAGCACTTATGCGCATATCTATAATTTATTTTACTGTCTGCTTCTCCCTCTAGACTGTGAGCTCCTTGTGGGCAGATAACATGTCTACCAATTCCAGGAAGCACACATCTCCTAGAGGGAAAGAGCATGAGCCCGGGAGACAGAAGACCTGGGTTCCAATCCCCGCTGTATGACCTTGGGTGAGTCACTTAACTTCTCTCTGCCTCAGTTTCCTCATCTGCAAAATGGGGGTTCAATGCTTGTTCTCCCTCCTACTTAGACTATGAGCTCCTTATTGGACCTGATTATCTTGTAACTACTCCAACACTCAGCGCTTAGAAGGTGCTTTGCACACAGTAAGCACTTAATAAATGCTACCATTAATAGTATGCCTGGCACATTCATTCATTCATTCAATCGTATTTATTGAGCGCTTACTGTGTGCAGAGCACTGTACTAGGCGCTTGGGAAGTACAAGTTGGCAACATATAGAGACGGTCCCTACCCAATAGTGGGCCCATAGTCTAGAAGGGGGAGACAGACAACAAAACAACACATATTGCCAAAATAAAATAAATAGAATAGTAAATATGTACAAGTCAAATAAATAGAGTAATAAAGCTGTACAAACATATATACAGGTGCTGTGGGAAGGGAAGGAGGTAGGGTGGGGGAGTGGGGGAGGAGGTGGAGAGGAAGGAGGGGGCTCAATCTGGGAAGGCCTCCTGGAGGAGGTGAATACTATCAATAAATACTATCGATTGATTGACCTAGACAATGCCATTAAGGCAATTCCATCAATCCATCAATGGTATTTACTGAGCATTTACTGTGGGCAGAACACTATAGTACACTGTGGGCAGAACACTGTACCAAGAGCATGGGAAAGTATAATACAACAGAGTTGGTAGACAAGATCCCTGCCCGGAAGAAGCTCAGAGTTCACAGAAGAAGACAGATACTGAAATAGACTAGGCACTGGGGAAATAGTAGAATGTAAGAATTTAAAAAAGGGAAGCAGAGTGGCCTAATGAAGAGCATGGGCGTAAGAGTCAGAAGACCTGAGTTCTAATCCCAGCTCTCCATTT
The DNA here is from genome assembly GCF_015852505.1 of Tachyglossus aculeatus. Classification (NCBI taxonomy): domain Eukaryota; kingdom Metazoa; phylum Chordata; class Mammalia; order Monotremata; family Tachyglossidae; genus Tachyglossus; species Tachyglossus aculeatus. The sequence continues at coordinate 3,759,949 of NC_052090.1, read as the reverse complement.
GCCTGCCGTGTAACCATAAGCAAATCACGTAACATCTCTGTGCCTCAGTTTACTCAAATGAAAAATGGGGTTTCAGTACCTGTTCTCCCTCTCACTTAGAGTGTGAGTCCTATGTAGCGCAGGAACTCTGTCTGACCTAATTAACTTGTGTCTATCCCAGTGCTTAGCAAAGTGCTTACCACATGGTAAGTGCTTAACATTAACAAATACCATAAAAAGATTTACTTAAGTCCCGTGAGGCTGGCACGGAGTATCCAAGTGCTTGGTCGGCACAGAGAGGAGGGTGGACAGAGAAAATAAAGGGCTCACTCTGGAAAGGCCTCTTGGAGGAGGTATGATTTTAGGAGGATTTTGAAGGCGAGGGAAATGATGGACTGTCAGATATGAAAGGGGAAGGGAATTCCAGGCCAGAGGGAGAATGTGGTCAAGGAATCAGTGGGAGAATAGATGAGATCAAGGTATAGGGAATAGGTTGGTGTTGAAGGTGAGAAGCAGCATGGCTTAGTGGAAAGAGCCCGGTCTTGGGGCTCAGAGGTCGTGGGTTCTAACTCCAGCTCTGCCATTTGTCAGCTGTGTGACTTTGGGCAAGTCACTTAATTTCTCTGTGCCTCAGTTACCTCATCTGTAAAATGGGGATTAAGATGTGAGCCCCACCTGGGACAACCTGATTACCTTGTTTTCCCCCGGGCGCTTATAACAGTGCTTGGCACAAGTAAGCGCTTAACAAATACCATTATTATTATTATTATTGTAGTAGGAAAGCAGCAAGGTTAGGTAAGAGGAAGAGAAGTAATTGAGTGCCTTGAAGCCCATGGAAAGGAGTTTCTCTTTGATGTGGAGGTGGATTGGCAACCATTGGAGATTTTTGAGGAGTGGGGAGATATGGAATGACTTTTTTAATTTTATTGTATTTATTTATTTATTTTTTCAGGAAAATGATCTGGGCAGCAGAGTGAAGTATGGACTGGAGAGATGGGATGAAGAGAGATGAGCAAGAAGGCTGATGCAGTAATCAAGGCAAGAAATAATAAGTTTATGGATCAGAGTGGGAGCATTTTGGGTGGAGAGAAAGGGATGGATTCTAGGGATGTTGTGGAGGTAGAAGAAAAAACTCATTATTCTAGGCCAGAAATTGGCTGCAATTTTGCAGTCTGGCCCAAAATCTTTGGCAGGCAAGTGCAAGCCAAACATAAATGGCAATCTGCTTCTGAAGATATATGCGAATAATCAATCAATCATTCAATCAGTCATAGTTATTGAGCACTTAATGTGTGCAGAGTACTGTACTAAGCACTTGGGAGAGTACAGTTTAAGAGTTGGAAGACACATGCGCTTAACAAATACCATCATCATCATTATTATTATTATTACAGGGGGCGACAGTCATTAAGATAAATTATGGATATGTACGTATGTGCTGTGAGGCTGAGGGTGGGGTAAATAAAGTGTCCAAATCCAAGTGCAAGGGAGATGAGAAGGGAGTGGGAGAAGGGGAAATGAGGGCTTAGTTGGGGAATGCCCTTTGGAGGAGGTGGTTTTTAATAAGGTTTTGAAAGTGGGGAGGGTGATCATCTGTTGGTTACGAAGAGGGCAGGCGTTCCAGGCCAGAGGCAGGACGTGGACAAGAGGTCAGTGGAGAGAAAGAACAGATCGAGGTGCAATGAGTAGGTTGGCATTGGAGGGATGAAGTTTTCAGGCTCGGTTGCAGTACGAAATCAGAGAGGTAAAGTTAGGAGGAGGCAAGGGGATTGAGTGCTTTAAAGCCAATGGTGAGGAATTTCTGTTTATTGTGGAGGTGGGTGGTTCTTGAGAAGTGGGAAACACTGACTGAAAAGTATTGTAAAAAAATGATCTGGGAAGCAGAGTGAAGTACAGACTTGAAGTGGGGAGAGATAGGAGACAAGAAGGCCAGAGAGGAAGCTGATGTAGCAAGCAACGTGAGACAGGATAAGTTCTTGGATCAGTGTAGTAGCAGTTTGGAAGGGGAGCGAAGGGAAGTTTTTAGCAAGGAGAATGCCAAGGTTTTGAGCTCATCTGACTGGGTGGATGGTGGTATTGCCTACAGAGACGGGAAAATCAGGGGAAAGGCAGGCTTTGGGTGAGAAGATGAGGAGTTCTACTTCGGACATGCTAGTCATCAGCTAGAGTTAACCCAAACACTGTTCCAGGTGGCATTTGCACTCCCATCTCTGGCTTCTATTAGATAAGTGCTCAACAAATGGCATCATTATTATTATTATTATTATTGTTAGGTCAATGTAAAGCAGCCTAATAACCTGGGGCTTGTGGTTATTCATTCTGTGAAACTTTCCAGCTACCTGACCACTGTCTTGTAGCCAGCAGAATATCGTTTGAGCTAGCACTGTCACAGCACTGTCATTATAAACCATGTATAGAAGCTCAATGTGGGAACGTTCACTCTGGCTACTAAATGCTATGAGCTGGCTAACAATCAATCAATAAATCAATTAATTGATTGATTGGGAAGCAGCGTGGCTCAGTGGAAAGAGCCCGGGCTTGGGAGTCAGAGGTCATGGGTTCTAATCCCAGCCCCACCACTTGTCAGCTGTGTGACTTTGGGCAAGTCACAACTTCTCTGTGCCTCAGTTCCCTCATCTGTAAAACGGGGACAAAGACTGTGAGTCCCATGTGGAACAACCTGATCACTTTGTACCCTCCCCAGTGCTTAGAACAGTGCTTTGCACATAGTAAGCACTTAACAAATGCCATCATTATTATTCATTAATTAATAGTATTCACTGAGCACTTACTGTGTGCAGAGAACTAAGTGCTTGGGAGAGCACAATCTAAAGGAGGTGGTAGATACATTCCCTGCCCACAAGGAGCTTATAATCTAGAAAACTGAAAAACATGGATCTGTCTCTTGAGTCATTCACTCACACTCTTCAAACAGCATGGGTCAGCATTCACGGATGCCATATCAAACCCGGTTTCTAACGTACTTGGCCTTTTCAAGGGCAAATACGCAAAGGTGCGCTCAATGAAAATGATAGGTAGGCCAGGAGGCTTCTGCAGACCGCACGTAATCAATATCGAGGTTGGATCAACAATGGGATTGAAAGAAATGTGGCCTACGACTAATTAATACACCGGCACCAGCTCAACTATACCAGTTGAAGGAGAAGTGATGGATGGCAAAAACTGAGGAGATGCAGGCAGTAGCTGACGGCAAGCACAGCAAGAGGTTTTTCCAAGAATTCCAAACCGCTAGTCCCATTTAAAATGCCAGTGGATCACAATTGCTGCCGATTGCCCTGCCATCCCCAAGAGATGAGCTGAATATTTCAGTAAAGGTATTTCAGTGGGTGATCTGGAGCTGAGTCCCACAATGAACCATCTCACATTTCTGCTACCCACTTCAGAAGTGCTGAAATGAAGCCTCAGATGGAAAATCCACTGATCCAAACAGAATTCCTATGGAGAAGCCCAAGAATGGTGTGCTCAGTCTCTCCAGAAAGCTGACTGATCTGCCGAGCATCATCTGGGAATGGGAAGACACTCCACAAGGGTCACTGGTGCACGTGTTGTCCATCCCTAGACTGCAAAGTCATTATGGGCAGGAAACGTGTCTGCTATCTCCCAAGTACTTAGTAGAGTGCTCTGCACATAATAAGCGCTTAATAAATACCACTGATTGATTGATTGATCTCTACAAGAGGAGGGCTGGCCATGATTCAAGAGATAATATTGTGTGCTTTCTCTTCCTGGCTGCAGCAATGTTGCCCAACTATTTGACCAACTGATAGAGAAAGTAATTCCTGAAAGTCAGTGTGCCTTCCAATTTAGAACCAGTACTAATGATGCAATCTTTTCTGCTAGGCAGAAACAAAGGTTTATGATTCAGTAAATCATGATGGCTTTGGGGCCATGCTGCACAAGTTTGGCCAGTTGGAAAAGTTTGTTAGCATTCCGTGATCACTCCATGATGGAATGACAGAATTCTGCATCAGGGCTGCTTCTCGATCCCTTCTGCTGTCACGTAGAGAAGTCCCTCTAGACTGTGAGCTCATTGTGGGTGGGGAATGTGTCCGTTTATTGTTGTTTTGTACTCTCCCAAGTGCTTGGTACAGTGCTCAGCACACAGTAAGCACTCAATAAATATGATTGACTGACTGACTGACTGGAAAGAGCATGGGCCTGGAAATCAGAGGACCTGGGTTCCAATCCCGACTCTGCCAAATGCCTGCTGTCTTCTAGACTGTGAGCCTGCTGTTGGGTAGGGACCGTCTCTATACGTTGCCAACTTGTACTTCCCAAGTGCTTAGTACAGTGCAGAGGCACACAGTAAGCGCTCAATAAATACGATTGAATGAATGAATGAATGTTGTGTGTCCTTGGGCAATTCAGTCAACTTCTCTGTGTCTCAGTTTCCTCATCTCTAAAATGAGGAGAAAATAGTCCTCCCTGCTATTTAGACTATGAGCCCCATGTGGGACAGGGACTGTGTCCGACCTGATTAACTTGTATCTACCCCAGCACTTAGAAGAACACTTGATGCATGCCATCATCATCATCATCCCACTCCTGACATTGCCCACTCCTGCCCAGCTCACTACATCTCCACCCTCACCCTCTGACCCCCTATCCACTTTCTGTTGGCCTTTAGTAAAACCAGGTCCCTGCCCCATCCTCCTCCTCCTCCTCCTCCAATGAAGGTGCAGTGGGAAGGGGGTGAAGTAAGCTCTGGTAGCAACAATCCATCCAATCCAGGCCTGGAGCCTAACCTCTGGGGTTAGCCTTTCTTGTCCGTTGTCCCTCAGCCACTCTGGCCCAAATCCCCAGTAACCCTCCAGATAAGGCAAATGACTCTTCCTGTGCAACCAGGCTGGGCACTGCCCCCATTCCCCACAGATAAAGATCTCAGCCCTGATTTTGTCTCTGCCTCTGCCCTCTCTGTCCCCCCACTAGACTGACACAGAATGGGGCAGGAAAGCAATACATCTAGCATTTGCCCCAAGTCGTAGCACTTTTATTCATTCATTCATTCAATCATATTTATTGACTGCTTACTGTGTGCAGAGCACTGGACTAAGCGCTTGGGAAGTCCAAGTTGGCAACATATAGAGACGGTCCCTACCCAACAGTGGGCTCACAGTCTAGAAGGGGGAGACAGAGAACAAAACATATTCACAAAATAAAATAAATAGAATAAATATGTACAAATCAAATAAATAAATATGTACAAACATAGATACATATATACAGGCACTGGTATTCATTCATTCATTCAGTGGCATTTATTGAGCTTTTGGGGGCATACAATACAGCAATAAACTGACAGATTCCCATCCCACAATGAGTCTACAGCCCAGAGAGGGGTAGACAGATATCAATATAAATAAATGACAGATATGTACATAAGTGCTAGCAGGAGCAGAAAGTGGCTCACCTGTGATGGGCAGGGGTATTTTCCCTACTGGAGTGGGAAGCTCCTACTGAGAACTCACCTCCTCCAGGAGGCCTTCCCAGACTGAGCCCCCTTTTTCCTCTCCTCCTCCCCATCCCCCCCGCCCTACCTCCTTCCTGTCCCCACAGCACCTGTATATATGTTTGTACAGATTTATTACTCTATTTATTTTACTTGTACATATTTCCTATTCTATTTACTTTGTTAATGATGTGCATCTAGCATTACTTCTATTTATTCTGATGACTTGACACCTGCCCACATGTTTTGTTTTGTTGTCTGTCTCCCCCTTCTAGACTGTGAGCCCGTTGTTGGGTAGGGACCATCTCTATATGTTGCCAACTTGGACTTCCCAAGCGCTTAGTACAGTGCTCTGCACACAGTAAGCGCTCAATAAATACGATTGAATGAATGAATGAATAAGTGCTGAGGGCTAGGATGGGGGAGAAAAAAGGAAGCAAGTCAGGGAGACACAGGAGTGGGCAAAGAGGAAGTTGGGGGGCCTAGTCTGGGAAGACCTCTTGGAGGTGATGCGCCTTCAATAAGGCTTTGAAGCATGGGAGAATAGTTGTCTGTCGGATCTGAGGAGGGAGGGCGTTTCAGTACAGAGGCAGGACACGAGTTTGAGATCGGTGGCAAGACAGAGGAGATCAAGGCACAATGAGAAGGTTAGCACTAGAGGAGCCAAGTGTGCAGGCTGGGTTGTAGAAAGAGAGTAGTGAGGTGAGGGAGAAGAGAGCAAGGTGGTGGACTGCTTTAAAGCCAATGGTGAGGAGTTTTTTCTTTTGATGTGGAGGTGGATGGATAACCACTAGTTTTTTGAGAAGTGGGGTGACATGTCCAGAATGTTTTTGTAGAAAATAGATTCAGGCAGCAGACTGAAGTATGCAGTGGAGTGGGGAGAGACAGGAGGCTGGGAGGACAGCAAGGAGGCTGGTGCAGTAATCCAGGAGGGATAGGATGAGTGATTGTATAAACGTGGTAGTAGTTTGGATGGAGAGGAAAGGGCGGATTTTAGCAATGTGCTGCCCTGGGTAGCTTGCCCCATCTTTAAGCTCCCCTATTCTCAACCCAAATAACCTGATCCCATGTCGGGTAAAACTTGCCTCCCTCTGTTAGGGTGAAGTGGCTCTGAATGGCACTGCTGACCCCACTTCCAGGAGTCCAATCATGGTCTGCTTGTTGAGGGCGGGGGCTGAGTTCCCAGGCCAGAGAGCTTCCTCACTTTACCCCACCCTCCCTTGCAAAAAACCCAAATCAAGAAGAAGCCAGGGGGCTGCTGGTCATGCAGGATGTCCCTGCTTCCAAGAACCCAACTTTGTCGGGAGGTCGATGAAATGGAAATAAAGAAACATCAAATAGCCCAACAAGGCATCACCACAACCCATAGCATCACAAGCCATCCCACCCCAAGATCTCCAGCTTGGCTCCAGTCAGAAACCCAGGACCCAGCCCTACCAGCCCAGATCCATGCCAGGCTGCACCAACCTGACCCCCTCTGGCTCCTTGGGAGAGCAAGTATGCCTGAATGGAATTGGTCCAGATTCATATCCCACTGCAATAATCCACAGGAATGCTGGGAATTGTAAACTCAGCAGCCCAAGGGTTTCCAGGCACACATGAGGTATGGCTTCCCTCACCTTCTCCTGGGTCTGAAACCTCATCTTCTCCAGGAGTTCTTCCCTGACTAATTTCTCATCTCCCCAGCATTCCTTCACTGTCTCTTCAACACTTCTACAACACGGTCATAACCCTTAAATTCAGATTTTATATTTCCTCTTATTTTAGCACTACCATGTGCATATCTACCCATCCTTCTTTCTCTTACCTGTAATTTATTTTAGACTAAATCTCGTGTGCTAGACTGAAGTTCTTGAGAGCAAAAGTCATGCCTACTAATTCTGTAGTACTTTCCTAAGCACTCAGAGAAGTGCTCTGTACACAGTAAGTACTATCCAAGTCTTTCTGAAAATAACTGGAGACACAATTATGCCACCCCCTGGGCCTGGCAGGTATCTGGCTGCTCAAAGTGAAGTGAGAGTAGGGGCTCAAGGGGTCAGGGCTGAAAAAAGGGAAGGGCCTGAAGCATTGGCTAGAGAGAGAAGAGAATGGGGATGGACTGAGCTTTCCTGCTGCACTCTGCTGTCACTTTGCCAGCATCACCAACACACTAGCTCAGCTGCCCAGTCCTGGTATTGTGGCCTCAATAGAGACATGTTATTCTGGTCACATTGTTCATTGAGGCGGCAGTGGGATGGGAGGTGGAGAAGAAAGGGGAGGAGGCTGGGCAATGTCTCCTTCAATCTTCCTCCTCTTTGATTTTTCTTCCTCTTCTTTCTCTTCCTCCTCTTCCTCCTCCTCTTCTCTTTTCCTCCTCTTCCTTCTCCTCCTCTTCTCTTCTTTTTTATCTCTTCCTTTCCCTCCTCCTCTTCCTCTTCTTCCTCCAGGCTGTCTTGCTGCTTCTTTCTTATCTCTTATCCTTTCTCTTCTTCCTTCTCTTTTCCTCTTCTTCCTTCTCCTCCTCCTCTTCCTCCTTTTCCTCCGTCTCCCCGTTGTCGTGCTGCTGTCTCTGCAGTTGCATGTTCCCTCCTGCTAGCTGAGATGGAAGTGGGATCCTAATGAGACCTGCCATAACTCTTTCAGGTGGCAGATGGGATCCTGAAATGTCTGGTGGTTTGGCTTAATGTGGTTTGTCTAGTCACCTTAAGCAGGCCAACCAGCAGGCAGGGATCTACCGATGCTCTACCCAAGGAGGTCACTGAGGTCATTTTCCTAGCTACTAGGCTGAGAGATTTGCTCTGGAAGGGAGATAGTAGGGGTCTCTAAGTGAAGCACTGATCTCCAGATTCATTTTCCAGAAGCTACCATCTTGTGAGACAAGATAGGGAAATAGAGAATTTGCTCCATGAATCTGCAAACTGAAGCTATATGAGGCAAGGCAGTAGAGAGAGACTCGTCTTGTTTCCTGCCAAGGATGCAGCCAGAGTGGCTGTGGCCAGAGGTTTGTGGTAAGGAGAGAGGGGGGCTACCAGCTGTGGACAAGGATTGATTCTGAGCCCTGGGGTTCTCACCTCTACAGTAGCATTGAGAAGCAGTGTGGCTTAGTGGATAGAGCCCAGGCCTGGGAATCACAGGATGATGGGTTCTCGTCCCAGCTCTGCTTCTTGTCTGCTGTGTGGCCTTGGGCAAATCACTTCACTGCTCTGTACCTCAGTTACCTCATCGGTAAAATGGGGATTAAGACTGTGAGCTTTCTACAGGACAGGGACTATGTCCAACTTGCATCAACCCCATTGCTTAGTACAGTGCCTGGCACATAGTAAGTGCTTAATAAATGCCATATTATTGTTATTATGATTATTATTGTCTTAGGTTTAGAGGTGGAGTCCAAGCAAGTCTAGCATCTCAGAGGCAGTGATGGCCTAGACCCAACCACTCTCTCTCCCTTTTCTCCATGACCTCATGACACTCTGGCTTTAAAACCCAAGGTCCAAAGAATGTCTATTTTCAGATCCTGGTAGTAAAAACCCACATATGACTCCCCAAACCCCCCTCTAGACTGTAAGCCTTTTGTGGGTAGGGAATGTTTCTGTTATTTTTCTATTGTGCTCTCTCAAGCTCTCAGTACAGTGCTCTGCACACAGTAAATTCAATTGTATGAACAAATGAATGAATGAAGGTATCTTGCTCTGAGAGGGTTGGATCTGCAGACCTGGGAAGTGTGGCTGTCACATAGAGTCAAATAGTATGGACACCAACCTAGAATCAGCCTCGAGAAGCAGCATGGCCTTATGGATAGAGTACAGACCTAAGAGTCAGAAGGACCTGAGTTTTCTAATTCTAATTTTCTAATTCCAGCTTCACCACTTGTCTCCTGTGTGACATTGGGCATATCACTTCACTTTTCTGTGCCTCAGTTCCCTCAACTGTAAAATGGGGATTGGGCCTGTGAGCTCCATGTGGGACAGGGACTGTGTTCAACGTGTTTATCTTGTATCTACCCAGTGCTTAGTACAGTGCCTGGCACACAGCAAGTGCTTAACAAATACTATAAAAAAATACAAGAGAGTGAGCAAAGCCTTCTCTCCCATGGAAATTTCCAACTACAGGAGGTAAGCATACTAGTAACTGGGAGTCGAAAGTAAAGGAAGTGGGGAAAGTGAACAGAGGGTAACAGGGAAATCAGAGGAAATAGAAAGATCCAATGGAAGGGATCTGTTCTGAGGAGAAAGAAAGAGGAGGAGAAAGAGAGGGATAAGGGAACATTCCTGAACCGTAGTAGAAGTTTAATTTTGGAGAGGAGGATGGGAGAATTCTTAACCCTTCCATATCAAAGGCAGGTCAGATTTCCAGCCCTGGACAGGACAGAGGATATTCTCTGGGGAATCTATGAGAACCGAGCATCTGCCACCATAATTACTGAAGGTGTTATCTGCCCGGCCTCCTGCTGCCATGTTAGGCTAGTGGTGTGAAGCTAAACAAAAATGTTACTTTCTTTACATCCTTAAATGGGTGTTACATCCTTTCTCAGCACCCTTGTGCTTGGCAAAGGATGGAGAGACTGAAATTCCCATCCAGCTGCTTCCAGTAACGCTCAACCCACATTTGGAGATGTAAGTTTCCTCTTCTAAAACTGGAGCTCTCTCTCTCCAACCCTCTGTTCCTGTTTTATTCTCCTTCCTTTCAGAGGATGGAGCAGGACAGTTATTGATTGCTGTCATTAGAGACACCAGCTAATATCTGATTTTCTTTCCAAACCTGTGAATTTCTAAGGGTAGCTTTGTTTGAAATCACTACAGTCAGAACTTCCTCTCCTCCTTACTCTCAGGTCTTGTCTCTGCCGAGCTGGAGAAATGAGTGAATCAACAGCCACAAAACTGTGGAGAGGAAATTCCTGCAATTATAATGAAACCCAAATTCATTGATTTACCTCTGACCAAGACTATTTAAACAGACTAAAGAAATAGATGTTGCTGTGATTCCAACCCAAGGTTAAACAAAACCATTTTCTGTTCTCTTGATAATAGTAATTGCAGTATTAAATACCTACTATCTGCCATGTATCAGGCCTTGTCCCACACAAGGTTCACAACCTAAGGAAGAGGAAGAGCAGGTATTTTATCCCCAGGATGCCCAGAGAAGTTAAATAACTTATCCAAAGACCACAAAGCAGGCAATAGTAGAGCCCAGAAGAGAATCTAGATCGCCTTATTCATGGGTCTGCTGTGTTCATTCCACTGTAACACACTGATTCTAGTGGAATTACGTCAGTTTATTCAGCAATTACCATGTGCAGAACACTGCTCCAAGTGCTGGGGAAAATACACAATACACGCTATTTTCTCTAGTCCTCCAAAGGCTTATAATCTAAAAATTAGGTGGGAAAAAGTTTGGTCACAGAGAGTTAGGAGAGAAGAAACAATACAGATACAAAACAACATAAAAGACAAATAAAAAGCATAGATTACTGCAAGTCCAGTGGGAAAGAAGACTTGTAAGTCTTTCTAAAATTTGTAAAGGTTGTGTCTGATTGTAAAGGTTGTAAAGGTTGTGTCTAAGGTTCGTAAAGGTTAAATATTGCTCTATAGTCCTGAGGAAAGAGGCTGAGGGATACACACTGCTACAGCTTAAATCCTCACGGCCTCGTGTGCACGGGTCATGTCGGTCGGAAGCAAAGGCCCTGGATATCGCCGTGGAGAGGCAGCAGTTTTGCTCAGCCATCTGGTTAAGAGCCTCATACGCCTCTTGATACTTTTATCTTCTCCGCAAGCTGGAACAAATGAAAAAGGATGCAAAGTAACAACACAAATTGGAAGTTTTCTCAGGGAAAATTGACGGGGTGGTACTTTGGAAGGAAACTTGCTTGTCAATTTTAGGTCTTAATATGTTCAATGCTCAATGTCAAAACTAGACATTGTCAACCAGAATGATATTAGTCTTAGTCTAAACACCACACCCATTTACCACAAATGGTAATCTCTCATTCTGACTTTGGAGGGAGTAGATTTTGAGAGGAGGAGGGAGATTTCCTCTTGAGGTACTTCTGCTGGGAAAGATGGGAGAGTCAAAGAAGGGGAAGGAGGACAGAGGGACTGGAAAGGAGCTCATTAAGATCCACGCGGTCTCGATCAAAGGATTCTCTGTGGGGGCCGGTTTCCAAAATGAGGATCTGCAGTGAAGGCTCAGAGTTGGAGGCTGGGATATTGCCTGAGCAAAATAAATACTCACTGAGGGTTCAGTTTCTGTCTTCTCTGCTGTTTCTGTTGGATGAGTGGGGGAGCAGAGCCAATTTCAGCCTGAGCCACAGGGCCATTCATCCATTTGTTTAATTCTGTTAGGTGCTTATTATGTGCAGAGCACTGTACTAAGCACTTGGGAAAGTACAATACAATAAGCACTCAATAAATACAACCGACTGACTTTTCCTGAAAATGTTGCCAAAGATGTCATTATGTTATGCTCCAAGTGTACACAGACTAGTGTGATGGCGCCACGCAGGACGCAGGGGGAGATTCTGAAGGTCCCCCTCCTCCCACCCCACACCAAGGGCACAAGGATGTTTGAACAAGTGCTCTGTACGCAATAAATGCTAAATAAATATGATTCAATTAATGAATGAAGAGAAGAATGGTAACAGAGACAGAGGAAGCATCTACTGCCCCCCCCCCCCCCCCCCCGCCACCTTCTCCTTCCATTTTCTGCAATTTTTGGAGTCAGGGTGAGAAACGATGGAATGACATTCCCTTAGGGTAGCCTGTTCTACTCCCTCCATTCTTCTGCTATGCCAGTTGTTTCAGGTAGTCCAGATATGTCTGCAGGGAGGCAGGCGGCTTCTCTGAGGGTGGAGAATGACCACTTGATTGTACTTCTCAACTGCACATTGGGCTTTGCATAGGTTCAAACAAAGGAAGCCTCTCTAGGAAATGTTTGGAGACCAAAATGAACAGCTGCCCAGTCCAGTGCAGGGTATCTCCAGCAAATCGAAATCCAGGTGTTTTACGAGGGCTATGAAAATGTATGTTGCGAAAGTTGTGGCTATTTGTGAAAAGTCATAGGCCTGGAAGCTAGCATACTTGGACTCTAATCCTGGTTTAATACTTGCCACCTGTGTGACCTTGACCAAGTCATTTAACCACTTCCCTCCTGAATTTCCTCATCTGTAAAATATAGATTAAATACCTGCTCTCCCTCCCCCTTAGACTGTGAGCCACTTGGAGGACAGGGACTGTGTCAGATCTGGTTGTATTGTATCCATCCCAGTGTTTGGCACATCACGAGTGCTTAATAAATACAATTATTATTGCCTAAGGGATTTTCTAGAAGTCCTTTAAAAGTAGGGATGCACTGATATTCACCAAATCCTAGGAAGGCTGTGTGATCAAAAATAATTCCTACTGGGAAAGGAAGAATGCAGATTTTTACATTTTTAAAATGCTTTGAAACCTCTCAGGCTGGCACCTGGAGAGTTCCGGTACTCTACCAGTCCTGACTACAGGAGGAAGAGTCAAGCAGAGGCCTACCCATTCCATTCCTAGCTTGGCCGGTGGCTAGCTAGTGCAAAGCAATCTGCTACAAGTCAAAACTCACCTGCGCTGGGCAGCAGCGGCACAGGAGAGAGTCCAGGGCGGACTCGTTTACTGCGCGAAAGGAGGCAGTGGTAAACCACTTCTGGATTTTTACCAAGAAAACTCTGTGGATCTACTCCAGAACGATTGCAGATGGAAATGGGGCATTCTCGTCCCCCTCTCCATCCCCCCATCTTACCTCCTTCCCTTCCCCACAGCACCTGTATACATGTATATATGGTTGTACATATTTATTACTCTATTTATTTATTTATTTATTTTACTTGTACATTTCTATCCTATTTATTTTATTTTTTTGGTATGTTTGGTTTTGTTCTCTGCCTCCCCCTTTTAGACTGTGAGCCCACTGTTGGGTAGGGACTGTCTCTATGTGTTGCCAATTTGTACTTCCCAAGCGCTTAGTACGGTGCTCTGCACATAGTAAGCGCTCAATAAATACGATTGATTGATTGATTGATTGATTCTGGGGGAGATGTGTCCATGCCATCGCTATGGGTCGGACACGACTCGACAGCACAAGACAACAACAACAACGAAATGCTTTGAAAAGGGTTGTGTTTCTCGCTGTCCCAAGTTCCATTGCTGAAGTGCGAAATTACACATTCTAAAACACTTTGTTACCTAGGAAGGAGTAGTTTTAGAGTGGGGCTGTACCTACTGAACAGTCTTTGGGATCTAAAGCAACTATTTCCAAATCCCCGGGGCATTTGGAAGAAGGGTTTACTCACTCAAACATAACACAAGAATGACATCTAGTGGTTTTCAGAACTGTCCACGGTTCCTCAGTGTGGCTGTTTTTGGCAGCATTGAGCTCCATGTTGGTGATGAAATTCTTCAGTTGCATGCAGGGTTTTCTAAGTATAGGCTAATACACAGTATCACTTTTATTCAGGATAATTGCCAATCCATAGTGCCTGCGGACAGCAGAGCGATCCTGAATCAACTGTCTAAATCAGTGGTATTTATTAAGTGCTTGGAAGGTTGAATTAGTAGACATGGAACCTGACCTCAAGGAGTTTGAGATCCACAGCAAGGGAAACTAAAATAAATTGCGAGTGCAAAGAAGAAATAGTGTGTAGAGATATGTAAACAGTGCAAAGGGGGGCTGGCGAGAGAAACCAATTATGTGATGGTCTGAATTCTATTGCTTAGATCAATCAATCAATCAATCAATCGTATTTATTGAGCGCTTACTATGTGCAGAGCACTGTACTAAGCGCTTGGGAAGTACAAATTGGCATCACATAGAGACAGTCCCTACCCAACAGTGGGCTCACAGTCTAAAAGGGGGAGACAGAGAACAGAACCAAACATACCAACAAAATAAAATAAATAGGATAGAAATGTACAAGTAAAATAAATAAATAAATAAATAAATAAATAAATAAATAAATAAATAAATAAATAAAATAAAGATCAGTGCTTGGCACATAGTAAGTGCTTAACAAATACCATCTTTATTATTATTATTGCCAGGAAGTGGTGGGGCTTGGCATGAACTTTAATCAATACTATCATTCAATTTATCAATCCACTGGTGGTATTTTTTAAACACTTTCAGAGTGCTGAGCACTGTACTGAGGACTTGGATGATTGTTGTAACAGAAAAAAAAGATACATATTTCCTGCCCCTGAGGGGCTCACAAATTTAATGGAGGAGGCAGACAAAAATTATCGATAAAATAGTGGGAGCAGGAATTAGAACAAATACATCAAGATAAAATAGTTGAATGGATAATTGTATAAAAGCATATGAATAAATATAATAAATCTTCTAGACTGTGAGCCCATTGTTGGGTAGGGACTGTCTCTATATGTTGCCAACTTGCTTGTACTTCCCAAGTGCTTAGTACAGTGCTCTGAACACCGTAAGCTCTCAGTAAATACAGCTGAATGAATGAATGAATAATAATACATATACACTTGCATTTTTTTCATTTTTTATGATGGCATTTATTAAGCGCTTACTATGTGCAGAGCACTGTTCTAAGCACAGGGGAGGTTACAAGGTGATGAGATTGTCCCACGGGGGGCTCACAGTCTTAATCCCCATTTTACAGATGAGGGAACTGAGGCCCAGAGAAGTTAAGTGACTTGCCCAGAGTCACACAGCTTTCCTGAGAGGTAAAGGTGAATGTTAATTGGTGAAATCCTCCCAGAGGAGATGGAATTTTGGGGTGGACTTTGAGGAAAGGGAAAACTGTGATCTAGTGGATTCACAGGGAAAGGGGTTCTAGAATGAGAGAACAGCACAAGTGAGGGTTCAGAAGTGGCAGGGTTAGAAAGAGAGGAATAGATACAAGGTGAACTTGGTTGGGGCAAGAATGTGAGCTGGGGAGTGAAGAGCGAAGAGGGCAGATTTGTAAGAGGGAGCAAGCTGGGTGAGGGCCTCCTAGCTAGAGTGAAGGAGTGACACTCTGGATGTCAAAGGAGTTAAGCGATTCAGTCTCGGGACATGAAATAACAAATCTCTCTGCAACCCCTCAGCTTCTCAGTGGGGGTCTCAGCCTCTCAGCCTCAGACCCCACTGTCCTAGCATCTGGTTTGTGAGCAGTTCTAATAATAAAAGTATTTTCATTATCATTATTATGATGATGATTATAATATTAATAACACTGTAAAATAACTATTGCAAAGAACTGTACTAAGTGCTGGGATAGATAAATGAAAATGAAGTTGGACAAAGTTCCTGTCCCACATGGAGCTCATAGTCTAAGAAGGAGGGAGAAACACAGTGGCCTAGTGGAAAGCACATGAGCCTGAGAGTCAGAGGCCCTGGGTTCTAATCCTGCTCAGCCACTTGTCTGCTGTGTGACCCCTTGGACAAGTCACTTAACTTCTCTGTGCCTCCGTTATCTCAACTATAAAATGGGGATTGCTACCACTCCCTGAGAGGTATGGCCTAGAGAAAACAGAAACAACAGCTCATTCCAAGTCATTTATCTTTACTCCCACTCCTTCCCAGGAGATATCAGTATGTTATTGCTTGTCCCAAGGGTACTGAACACTGTTTACGCGGGTGAGGTATTGATACACCTGTCCATGGGCATAAACCTGCCCCAAGCTGATTTGGCTCTTGGCTTCACCCTGTCCCCTAAACCCCCCACCCTCCCCAACCCCTGACACAAACCATCATTAATCCCCATGCTGTCAATCAAGTTCCATGGCTTCTCATTGTCAGTTAAGCAGGAAGTTGGCATCCCTTAGTCTCCAATGGTACCCTCTCATTGCTCTTACTCTCTCCTTCAGTGGTCCCTTAATTTCCAACTTGTGGCCTGATATGCCATCTTATTCATTCAATCATATTTATTGAGCGCTTACTGTGTGCAGAGCACTGTACTAAGCACTTGGGAGAAAACACTGAAAATAGACACATTCCCTCAGCATCCTCGGCCCTAACTAATGTCCCGTGGAAGGGGGCTGTCCTTGCACCAGGACCTCGACTGGCTGCCGCGAGATTAAAGGTTAAAAGTTAATGTAAATAAATTACAGTTATTCATTCAGTCAGTCATATTTATTGATAACTTACTGTGTGCAGAGCACTGTACTAAGCACTTGGAAAATATAGTTATGTACATAAGTGCTGAGGAGTTTTTGTTCAATGCAGAGGTGGATGGGCAGGCAACCACTGGAGTTTCTTGAGGAGTGGGGAAACGTGGCCTTAATGTTTTTGTAGAAAAATGATCCGGTCAACAGAGTGAAATATGGACTGGAGTGGGGAGAGAGGAGGCTGGGAGGTCAGCAAGGAGGCTGATAAAGTGATCAAGGCAGAACAGGATAAGTGACTGTATTAACATGATAGCAGTTTGGATGGAAAGGGTGGATTTTAGCACTGTAGTGAAGGTAGAGCCGAGAGGATTTATTGATGAATTGAAGAATTGGATTGAATGAGAGGAGTTACGGCGAGCACCAAGGTTACAGACTCGTGAGACAGGAAGGATGGTGGTGCTGTCTACAGTAATGGGAAAATGAGGGGGAAAGAGGGGGTTTGGGTGGGAAGATAAGGACTTCTGAACAACAGGTTCCCAGCTGTAACCCCTCTCCCTCACCATCCTCAGCCCCACCCATGGATATCCCAACTGTAACCCCTCTCCCTCAGCACCCTAGAAGCAGCATGGATCAGTGGAAAGAGCATGGGGTTGGGAGTCAGAGGTCATGGGATCTAATCCCGGCTTTGCCACCTGTCTGTTGTGTGACCTTGGGCAAGTCACTTAACTTCTCTGGGCCTCAGTTCCCACATCTGTAAAATGGGGATCAAGACTGTGAGTCCCACATGGGACAAGCTGATTACCTTGTATCCACCGCCGCCGCCCCCCCCTCCCAGTGCTTAGAACAGTCCTTGGCATATAGTAAGTACTTAAAAAATACCATTATTATTATTATTATTATTATTACAAGAAAATGAGGTTGGACACATTCCCCGTCCCACATGGGGCTCACAGTCTCCAGCCCCATTTTCCAGATGAGGTAACTGATTAGGTATACTCCTAATAAATTAGATGGCCAGGTCATTGGGGACAAGAGATGGGGTGGACATAGGGTCAGGAGGCCTGAGGAGGGAGTTAAATGTCTGGAACAACCGGCGAGGGTGCTGGGCAAGGGTGTCAATAAGGGAAGAGAAATAGTTTTGCCGGCCAGAGGAGGGGGCAGAGTTAAAGTAAGAAAGAATAAACTTGGAGTGGACAAGGTCGGCCTGATATTTAGATTTCCGCCAGCAGTGCTCTGTGGCTTGAGCACAAGAGTGAAAGAAGCGGATCGGGACTGTGGATTAGTGGTGTGAGAGCAATGAAGGGTTAGGGGAGCGAGTGAGTTGAGTTGAGCAGAAAGGGTGGTGTTGTGAACATCTATTTGGTCATCAGGAGTGGGCAGACTGGGTATGGAGGCTAAGTGGGGTGTGATGCGCTGAGAGAGATGGATGGGGTCGAGTGAGCGGAAGGCTCTGTGGAGGAATAGTACAGATTTACAGGGAGGAGGAGTGTGAGAGAAGAGGCAAGTTGTGGTGAGAGAGAGGGATTTCAGAGTGAGTGAGGGTACAGATGTGCAGTGGTTAGAGATGACGAGATCGATGACTGCCTGATAAAGTCTAGGACAGGTCCTTAGGTTTGGGCTCACGTATTGCTCAGGCACTATTTTGGCAAAAACGTCCCCACCCCAAAAAGCAAATTCAAATCTCATTTATATTGATTGTACGATAGGGTGTGATAGAAATTTTTGATTTCCTTCTGTGGTAGCTTGTTTTGCTGCTGTTTAGCTTTTTGCCTTTGTTTTTTTGTCACCCTCTTGAACCTGGCCAAGCCAGCTCTTCATCCCAGATGGTGGCCTCCGGGGTCCGTGGGGCCAAACCGGGCTGTCAGGACCATCAAGGGCCACGAGCCCGGTGGGGGCCGGGTGATCAGGCTATGGCTGACCTCCGCTCCCCTTCTGGGGAGGGACGGGCAGGGACGGGCTCGGCAGCATCCAGAGGGTTCGTTCCACGGGGCGGTCGCCCGGCAGTCCCCAGTTTTAGGGAGGGTTCAGCGCCCAGAAGTTCCTGTTTGGACAAGAAAGTGCTGAACCCCAAGGGTCCCTGGGTCTGTCTTGTCATCCACTGTAGCGCTGCTCATGGGAGGGATGATGTAGATTATCTTGGGCTCCAACCGACACAGTGGTTGGAGCCCAACCACTTAAGCTCATCAGGCAAGGAGAGCTAGCTAGTCCCTGCCTCCCCTGCATGCCACATGCCCCGGCCTGGAGACAGACAGCCCTCCTGGGGAGGTCACCCCATCCCAGGAGACACCCCTCCCCACAACCTGGAGACTGACTGGTCGTGACTGAATTAAACTCTGCTCCACTCCAGCTTCAACCTTTCAATGGTTGGGCATGTCCGTTTCATCCAACCCACTGTGGAGGATGCTATCAGAGATCCCCCACTCCATCGATGATCCACTGAGTGCTTACTGCGTGCACAGCACTGAACTAAGCCCTTGGGAGAGGACAGAATGATCAGAGAAGAGCTTAGGCAGCTTGGCCTGTCAGAGCACCACGGCTTAGTGGATAGGGTACGGGCCTGTGAGTGAAAAGGACCTGGATTCTAATCCCGGCTCCGCCACTCTTCGGATGTCACTTCACTTCCCCGTGCCTCAGTTCTCTCATCTATAAAATGGGGATTAAGACTGTGAGCCCCATATGAGACAGGGAATGTGCCCAATTTGATTTGCTTGTACCTACCCTAGGGCTGAGTACAGTGCCTGGCACATAGCAAGTGCTTAACAAATACCATAGTTATTACTATTATTGGCCTTTGGATCTCTGGTCCAGGATCAAGATGGCAACCAGATGGGGTGGAGGAGATGTTTCCAACTCCCAGCTGAGGTCTTGGGGAGTTGGGGGAGCTTCGCCCTGCTGTTCTTGGAGGTTTCACTAATTAAGTTTACTGATCAGAGGGGCTTCAAGACCCCACCTCCCCTGGCTTGGCTGGCAAAGACCCCTGTGAGACAAACCCGAGTTGAGGCCAATGAAATGTTCGCCATGCTTAAGAGAAGCAGTATGGCTCAGTGGAAAGAGCCCGAGCTTTGGAGTCAGACGTCATGGGTTCAAATCCCAACTCCGCCAATTGTCAGCTGGGTGACTTTGGGCAAGTCACTTAACTTCTCTGTGCCTCAGTTACCTCATCTGTAAAATGGGGATTAAGACTGTGAGCCCCCCGTGGGACAACCTGATCAGCTTGTAACCTCCCCATCACTTAAAACAGTGCTTTGCACATAGTAAGCACTTAATAAATGCCATCATTATTATTATTATTGTGCTCAGAAGGATACCAAGAGGCCCTCACTGAGGAGCTCAGAGCCTAGACGGTAAGGTGGGTTCAATGGGTGTGGCTGGAGCCAGAGTATGGTTTTCCTAGTAAACCATTCCATCTAACTGCAGAGGCCTTCTCTTATCATCATCATCATCATCAGGTGATCAGGTTATCATTCCCTCCCCCCTTCACCCCTGGAAACTACTTCTCTCCAGTCCTCAATATCCTACTAACATCACATCTCCCCCAGGAAGCCTTCACTGAATTATCTCATCTCCCCATCCAACTTTCCCTCCTTACTGCCATCACCCATGCACTTGAATCTGAACCTTCTAAAATGTTAGATATTCGCCCACTGTCACCCTGACAGCTCTGAGGTATTTATACATGGTAGCTTCCCTATCCACAATGTATTTTAATGTCCGTCTCCTCAGCTAGACCGAAAGCTCCTGAAGGGCAAGAAGCATGTTTCCCTACTCTCTTGGACTCTCCCAAGTGCTAGTTCAATGCTCTGCTCATAATAACTGCTCAGTAAACAGGATCGATCGATTGATTTGAGGTCTACTTGGGGCTGAGGCTGACGATAACCGAGGTAGAGTGAGCAGGTCTCTTATCCCTATTTTCCAGATGAGGAAACTGGAACGTTTAGTAGTTAAGTGACTTGGCCAAGGTCACAGAGCAGGCCAGTGGCAGAGCTAGGATGAGGACCCAGGTCTCCCGGGCAATTTCCGTGAAGCCATGCTGTCCAGCCTGGCCCGGACTCCAGGGCTCAGACCGGTGGTTCTGTACCCCTGTGGCTCTGCCACCAGTTGCGGAGGGTGGCTTTTCATTTCCCCTGGCATCGTGAGCCTCCCCGCTCCTCAGACCCACCCGTTGGCAGATGTCACTTTCTATCTGAAGGATGCGAGGACTGGACAGAATGAGCTGAACCGTTCTGACCCCTCTGGGGCTGAAAGAGAGTCAGAGAGGCTGTGCCCTAATGAGAGAGCTGCTCCCCACTCCTGGTATCTGGGGGTGGGGGGTGGGCGGACCCTCCTACAGGCTTTGGAGGAAATGCAGCTGGGAAGGGGCAGAGGGACAGGGGTGAGGATATGGGGCCCCGGGGGAAGGTGGAACTTGAAATGTTTTCAGGAAAACTACACTCTCCTGTTGCGCGCGTTGCTGGGAGCCTTATTGTTTTCCTCAAAATTTCTTATCTGAAACAGCTCAATTTTCAAGCCAAGAAAAATGGAGCAAATTGGGAAGAAAATCTGATGCTTTGAAGCAGGGGCTATTTCCAGAGATCAATTTGTCTCTCCACATTGTTTTCTGGCCCTTGAGCAGCGTCTCAGGAAGTCTCAGGAAGCCCCTGGGGAGGAGGGCGGCGGAGAGGAGGTCACCATGGAGACTGAGAGGGCCGAGCACAGGAGCATCTCATCAAGGGACTCCAAATGGACCAAGCCTTCCTGCCTCTAACAAACAGATATGTTCTCACACAGGAGGTGAAAGGAAGAGCTCAGAGGCAGGGAAAAAATTCTCACCTAGGAAACACAGCAGGGAAACAGCATGGCCTAATGGATAGAGCACGGGCCTGGGAATCAGAAGGACCTGGGTTCCAATCCCTGCTCTCTCCCTGATCTGCTCCGTGACCTTGGGTGAATCACTTCACTCCTCTGGGCCTCAGTTTCCTCATTGGTAAAAAGGGGATTATAATGTGAGCCCCATGTGGTACATGGATTGGATCGAACCTGATTAGCTTGTATCGATCCCAGCGCTTAGTACAGGGCCTGGCACATAGTGAGTGCTTCACAAGTACCAATAATAATAATAAACCCCCAAACGGTCCCCCTGAAAGCACATTGCCTGGAAATACGGGTACCAGGAAGCAGCCAAGATTGCCAGCAAGCTGTGGTTGATGTTCAGTGGGTGGGAGGCATCTAGAATCCCAGCATTGTTCTCCGGTGGCTGAATTTGGATTTGTTTCCATTTTTCACACCTCTACTTCTGTCCATATCCATAATTTATTTACTTATACTAATGTCTGTCTCCCCCTCTACACTCTAAAAATGTCTGTCTCCCCCCTACCCTCTAAACTTGTTGTAAGCAGGGAATGTATCTGTTTATCGTTACATTGTACTCTCCAAGCGCTTAGTACCGAGTTCTGCACATGAGAAGCAGCATGGTGTAGTGGATAGAGTGTGTATATATTGTACATGTAGTGTATATATGTACATATGTATAATTCTATTTATTTATATTAATGATGTGTATATATCTATAATTTTATTTATTTATATTGTTGCTATTGATGCCTGCTCACTTGTTTTGTTGCCTGTCCCCCCCCTTCTAGGCTGTGAGCCCATTGTGGGCAGGGATCGTCTCTCTCTGTTGCTGAATTGTAACTTTCTAAGCGCTTAGTACAGTGCTCTGCACACAGTAAGCACTCAATAAATATGATTGAATGAGTGAATGAATGGGCCTGGGAAGCAGAAGGGCATGGTTTCTAATCCTAACTCTGTCACTTGTCTGCTGTGTGACTTCGGGGAAGTCGCTTACTTTCTCTGTGCCTCAGTTACCTCAACCGTAAAATAGGGATTGAGACAGTGAGCCCCACGTGCTTGGATTTGCTTGGCTCTACCCCAGCACTTAGTACAGTGTCTGGCACATAGTAAGCGCTTAACATATATCATTATTATTGATTAATACTAATAACTGTGATTGACTGCTTGATTGTGGGACAGACTGAACCTACCCTTGGCTCACACGAGCCCGTCAGCTGGAATGACCCTCAGTGGGTAGAAAGTGGCAAACCCAAAGCCTACATTTATAAAAGTCTCCAAAGGAAACTGTTGCTACTGAAGTAAAGGTGGGAGAATCACTATCATTTCTGTTGCTTTGGGGTAATTTTGAAAGTCTCTTAGAGACCAGTGATCATTTGCTCATTGTGGACAGAGAACGTATCTCCCAACTCTGTTGTACTGTACTCTCTCAAGCGCATAGCACAGAGCAGTGGATGTCCTCCTGTCACTGCAAACTTAACGTGTCCAAAACAGAGCTCCTTATCTTCCCACCCAAACCCTGTCCTCCCCAACCTTCCCATCACTATAGATGGCACCACCATCCTTCCAGTTCCTCCCCAACTTTCCCATCACTGTAGACAGCACCACCATCTTTCCAGTCTCACAAGCCCGTAACATTGGCATTGTCCTTTACTCCACTCTCTCATTCAACTCACGTAGTCAATCCATCGCTAAATCCTGTCGGTCCCACCTTCACAACACCGCTAAAATCCACCCTTTCTTCTCCATCCAAACTGCTAACACCTTAATACAATCACTCATCCTATCATGCCTGAATTACTGCATCAGCTTCCTTGCTGACCTTCCAGCCTCCCGTCTCTCCCCACTCCAGTCCATACTTCATTCTGCTGCCCGGCTCATCTTTCTACAGAAACGTTCAGGACATGTCACCCCGCTCCTCAAAATACTCCAGTGGTTGTCTTCCACCTCCACATCGAACAAAAACTCCTCACCATTGTCTTTAAAGCACTTCAACACCTTGCCCCCTCTTACCTCACCTCACTTCTCTCCTTCTACAACCCAGTCTGCACACTTTGCTCAGTACACTCCTCTCCTCTAGTGCTAACCTTCTCACTGTGCCTCCATCTCGCCTACCTCGCCGCTGACCCCTCGCCCACCCATCCAGGCCTCTGGCCTGGAATGCCCTCCCTCCTCAAATCCTCCAGACAATTACTCTCTCACCCTTCAAAGCCTTATCGAAGACCCATCTCCTCCAAGAGGCCTTCCCAGACTAAGCCCCCTTTTCCTCATCTCCCACTCCCTTCCGCGCCACCCTGACTTGTTTGTTTTGTTCGTCCCCCTTCCCAGCCCCACAGCACTGTCATATCGGTAATTTTATTTATTTGTATAGTTGTCTCCTTCCCCACTTCTAGACTGTAAACCCACAGTGGGAAGGGAATGTGTCTCTTTGTGTCTGTGCACGTACCTGTGATTTTATTTATTTGTATTGATGCCTGCCTCCCCACCTCTAGACTATAAGCCCGTTGTGGGCAGGGAATGGGTCCATTTATTGTTGTATTGTCCTCTCCCAAGTGCTTAGTGATCAATAAATCCGACTGCATGAATGAATGAATGAATAGGTGGTCGATTGATTGATTGGTTGATCGATTTAGCCAAAGTAAGGAGACTTCCCGCGCCCCTGCCCCAACCATGGGAATGAGGCTGGCTCTGCTATTCGGCAGTTTTACCTGCGGGACCTCGCTGGAGTTGCCTTCTTGCAACCGTGCGCGTCCAATTCTCCTCAGGTGCTTAGTGCTCTTCCGAAGACGAGTTAGGCTCAATTAGGAAGACTGACCCCTTGTCCACCTCTCCTCCCCTACCACGGATGTCCCACGAGGCCGTACTGGACTCCCTGCTCCCCTTCGCTCTATCACTTGGGGAACTGATCTGCTTGCGTGGCTTCAGCTGAAGTTACCGTCCCTAGACTGTAAGCTCACTGTGGGCAGGGGATAGGTCTGGTATACTGTCGCATTGTACTCTCCCACGCATTAAGTACAATACTCTGCCCGCAGTGAGCACTCAATAAATTTGGTGATCTGACCGAATAACACAGCAGACTCCCAGTAGAACATCCTGCCCATCTGAGAGGCCCAGAATGGCATTCTGCGCACAGTAATAATAATAATAATCATCATCATCATAATGGTATTTGTTAAGCACTTACTATGTGCCAGACACTATTCTAAGTGCTGGCGTAGATACGAGATAATCAGGTTGGACGCAGTCCCCGTCCCATGTAGGGCTCACATTCTTAATTCCCATTTTACAGATGAGGGAACTGACGTTCAGAGAGTAATAATCATAATAATGGTATTTGTTAAGCACTTACTATGTGCCAGGCACTTTACTCAGCACTGGGGTGGATATAAGCAAATCCAGTTGGACACAGTCCATGTCCCACACAGGGCTCACATTCTTCATCTCTGTTTTCCAGATGAGGTGACTGAAGGATCAGAGAAGTGAAGTAGCTTGCCCAAGGCCATACAACGGACAACATAAATATTTGTACATATTTATTATCCTATTTATTTTATTCATGATGTGACTGTATCTATAATTCTATTTATAATAATAATAATAATGATGATGGCATTTGTTAAGCGCTTACTATGGGCCAAGCACTGTTCTAAGCGCTGGGAGGATACAAGGTGATCAGGCTGTCCCACGTGGAGCTCACAGTCAATCCCCATTTTACAGATGAGGTAACTGAGGCCCAGAGAAGTGAAGTGTCTTTCCCAAAGTCACACAGCTGACAAATGGCGGAGCCGTGATGAGAACCCACGACCTCTGACTCCCAAGCCCCGGTTCTTTCCACTGAGTCATGCTGCTTTTGTATAATAATGATGGCATTTTTTAAGCACTTACTATGTGTCAAGCACTGTTCTAAGCGCTGCGGGGGGGGTGATACAAGGTCATGAGGTTGTCCTGTTGTTGATGTTATTGTTTTGTTATCTGTCTCCCCTTCTAGACTGTGAGCCCGTCGTTGGGTAGGGATTGTCTCTATCTGTTGCTGATTTGTACCTCCCAAGAGCTTACTACAGTTCTCTGCACTCAGTAAGCACTCAATAAAGAAGAAGCACTGTGACTCAGTGGAAAGAGCCCGGGCTTTGGAGTCAGAGGTCATGGGTTCAAATCCCGACTCTAGCAACTGTCAGCTGTGTGACTCTGGGCAAGTCACTTCACTGCTCTGGACTTCAGTTCCCTCATCTGTAAAGTGGGGATTAAAACTGTGAGCTCCAGGTGGGACAACCTAGTCACCCTGTAACCTCCCCAGGGCTTAGAACAGTGCTTTGCACATAGTAAGCGCTTAACAAATACCATCATTATTAGAATATGATTGAATGAAGGAATGAATTAAGACCATGAGCCCCACGCGGGACAACCTGATGACCTTGTGTCTCCCCCAGTACTTAGAACAGTGCTTGGCACATAGTAAATGCTTAAAAAATGCCATTATTATTATAGAGAAGCAGCGTGACTCAATGGAAAGAGCCCGGGCTTTGGAGTCAGAGGTCATGTGTTCAAGTCCCGGCTCCGCCAGCTGTCTGACTTTGGGTAAGGCACTTCACTTCTCTGGGCCTCAGTTCCCTCATCTGTAAAATGGGGGATAAAACTGTGAGCCCCCCATGGGACAACCCGAACACCTTGTAACCTCCCCAGCACTCAGACCAGTGCTTTGCACATAGTAAGCACTTAACAAATACCATCATTATTAGAATAAATACGATTGAATGAAGGAATGAATTAAGACCGTGAGCCCTACGTGGGACAACCTGATGACCTTGTGTCCCCCCCAGTGCTTAGAACAGTGCTTGGCACATAGTAAGCACTTAACAAATACCATCATTATTAGAATAAATACGATTGAATGAAGGAATGAATTAAGACCGTGAGCCCTACGTGGGACAACCTGATGACCTTGTGTCCCCCCCAGTGCTTAGAACAGTGCTTGGCACATAGTAAACGCTTAACAAATACCATCATTATTAGAATAAATACGGTTGAATGAAGGAATGAATTAAGACTGTGAGCCCTATGTGGGACAACCTGATGGCCTTGTGTCTCCCCCAGCGCTTAGAACAGTGCTTTGCACATAGTATGCGCTTAACAAATACCATCATTATTAGAATAAATACGATTGAATGAAGGAATGAATTAAGACCGTGAGTCCTACATGGGACAACCTGATGACCTTGTGTCTCCCCCAGCGCTTAGAACAGTGCTTTGCACATAGTAAGCGCTTAATACCATCATTATTAGAATAAATACGGTCGAATGAAGGAATGAATTAAGACCGTGAGCCCTACATGGGACAACCTGATGACCCTGTGTCTCCCCCAGCGCTTAGAACAGTGCTTGGCACCTAGTAAACACTTGCATTATTAAACAAACATTATTATTCTTCTTATTACTATTGTTATGAATGTGGCTGGGGCAGGGGCAGGGGTGAGGCTGGGCCCTCCTCGGCCTTCCCACAACGGGCTCACAGTCTGTTCTCTCTACCCGTGGGACAGTGAGCAACATGTGGGATGGGGATTAGGTCCAACCCCATGATCTTGTGTCTTCTAAAGTGTTTACCACATAGTAAGTGCTTAGCAAGTACTCCAGTTATCATTATTGTCATTATTGGAGAAGTAGCATGGCTTAGTGGAAAGAGCACTGGATTGGGAGTCAGAGGACATGAGTTCTAATCCTAGCTCTGCCACTTGTCTGTTGTGTGACTTCGGACAAGTCACTTCACTTCTCTGGGCCTCAGTTACCTCATCTGTAAAATGGGGATTGACTGTGAGCCCCACGTGAGACAACCTGATTACCTTGTATCTACCCCAGCGCTTAGAATGGTGCTCGGCACATAGTAAGCGCTTAACAAATTCCGTCATTATTATGTGAAGCAGCGTGGCTCAGTGGAAAGAGCACGGGCTTGGGAGTCAGAAGTCATGGGTTCAAATCCCAGCTCCGCCGCTTGTCAGCTGTGTGACTTTGGGCCAGTCTTTTAGACTGTGAGCCCACTGTTGGATAGGGACTGTCTCTATATGTTGCCATCTTGTACTTCCCAAGCGCTTAGTACATCATCGTCATCATCAATCGTATTTATTGAGCACTTACTATGTGCAGAGCACTGTACTAAGCGCTTGGGAAGTACAAATTGGCAACATATAGAGACAGCCCCTACCCAACAGTGGGCTCCCAGTCTAAAAGGGGGAGACGGAGAACAAAACCAAACATACTAACCAAATAAAATAAATAGAATAGTGCTCTGCACACAGTAAGCGCTCAATAAATACGATTGATTGATTGATTTAGCGTCTCTGGGCCTCAGTGACCTCATCTGTAAAATGGGGATTAAGACTGGGAGCCCCACAGGGGACGAAATGAGCACTTTGTGTCCTCTCCAGCGCTTAGAACAGTGCTTTGCGCATAGTAAGCGCTTAACAGATACCAAAATTATTATTATTATTATTTATTATTATTATTATTATTATTCCCGAGGGAAAAGCCGGAGGAGCAAAGAGGAGGGAGCGTTTCCGTGGGGAAGGGTTTGGGAGCGGACGGGCGGGGAAAAGAAGGGCGGACAGGGAAGAGCAGAGGGTGGGTGGGGGGGGCGGATAGGAGGACCGGCCCGGCTCGGCCCGGCTCGGCTCGGCCCGGCCCGGCCCGGAGAGGTGAGTCGTGAGCTCTGTGAGCGATGCTTGATGCGGAGGGCGTGTTTCCGGGGGGAAGGCTTTGCTGGGAGGACGACGGAGGTGGATGGAAACAGGGCTGGGCCTGGACCAGGAGCAGGACCAGGGCCAGGGATTAGGGCAGGACCAGGGCCAGGAGCAGGGACAGGGATTGGGGCAGGGATAGGGGCAGGGATAGGGGCAGGACCAGGAGCAGGGATTGGGGCAGGACCAGGGGCAGGAGCTGGGCCAGGGATTGGGGCAGGAGCTGGGCCAGGGATTGGGACAGGACCAGGGGCAGGAGCAGGGCCAGGGATTGGGGCAGGACCAGGGGCAGGAGGAGGGCCAGGGATTGGGGCAGGACCAGGGGCAGGAGGAGGGCCAGGGATTGGGGCAGGACCAGGGGCAGGAGGAGGGCCAGGGATTGGGGCAGGACCAGGGGCAGGAGCTGGGCCAGGGATTGGGGCAGGACCAGGGGCAGGAGGAGGGTCAGGGATTGGGGCAGGACCGGGGGCAGGAGGAGGGCCAGGGATTGGGGCAGGACCGGGGGCAGGAGCAGGGCCAGGGATTGGGGCAGGACCAGGGGCAGGAGCAGGGCCAGGGATTGGGGCAGGACCAGGGGCAGGAGCAGGGCCAGGGATTGGGGCAGGACCAGGGGCAGGAGGAGGGCCAGGGATTGGGGCAGGACCAGGGGCAGGAGCTGGGCCAGGGATTGGGGCAGGACCAGGGGCAGGAGCAGGGCCAGGGATTGGGGCAGGACCAGGGGCAGGAGCTGGGCCAGGGATTGGGGCAGGACCAGGAGCAGTGGCTGGGGTTGGATCAGGGACTGGGGCTGGGGTTGGGCAGGAGCAGGGACAGGGGCTGGGGTAGGGGTTTGGGGCCGGGGCTGGGGCAGGGGTAGGGGCAGGGGCTGGCGTTGGGTCAGGAGCTGGGACAGGGACAGGGGCTGGGGCAGGAGCTGGGGCAACGGCAGGACCACGGGCTGGGCCAGGGTTAGACGCTTGGGGCAGGGGCAGGGGCAGGACCACGGGCTGGGCCAGGGTTAGACGCTTGGGGCAGGGGCTGGCGTTGGGGTAGGGGCTTGGGGCAGGAGGTAGAGCAGGGGCTGAAGCAGGGGGAGACAGCAGGGGCAGGAGCAGGGACAGGAGCAGGATCGGCCTGGCTCCGGACAGTCAGTGAGGGGGCCCAGGCCCAGCCCCAGCCTTGGGAGCCAGCCCCGGGCCGCGCGGATGAGAAGGTAAGAAAGGCGGGGGGGATGGGAGGAGATTGCAGAGTGATGATGTTGATAATGATGGCATTGGTTAAGCGCTTACTAGGTGCCAAGCACTGTTCTAAGCCCTGGGGGAGATACAAAATAATCAGGTTGTCCCACGTGGGGCTCACAGTCTTCATCCCCATTTTACGGATGAGGGAACTGAGGCCCAGAGAAGTGAAGTGACTCGCCCTAAATCATACGGCTGAGAATATATTATTATTTTTGTTATAAGTGGCGTAGCCGGGATTAGGACCCATGACCTCCGACTCCCAAGCCCTGGCTCTTTCCACTAAGCTGTGCTGCTTCTGAATGCATCACTCCCCTTCCCCCAGACCTACCAGCTGTCAGCCCCCTGAATGCCCGCCGGAGCCCCCGGTCCTTTATTACAGTTAATAGTCATAACAGAAATGATAATGACGGTATTTGTTAAGCGTTTACTATGTGCTGAGCACTGGGCTAAATCCAAGGTCATCAGGTTGGCCCACGTGGGGCTCCCAGTCTTCGTCCCCATTTTACGGAGGAGGTAACTGAGGTCTAGAGAAGTGAAGTGACTTGCCCAAGGCCACACAGCTGACAACTGGCAGAGCCAGGATGAGAACCCACAACCTCTGACTCCCAAGCTCGTGTTCTTTCCATTAAGCCACGCTGAATTATATTTTCCAAGCACTTAGTGTAATGCTTTGCACACAGTAAGCGCTCTATAAATACGGATGAAGGAATGAATGAATGACCCCTCGCCCCCGGAGGAACTAGTCATTGTCTGACTAATAATAATGATAATTATAATAATAATAGTGGTATTTGAGTGCTTATTATGTGCTACGTGCCGGGGTAGAGACAAGGTAATCAGGTTGGATACAGTCCCTGTCTCATGTGGGGCTCACAGTCTCAATCCCCATTTTACAGAGTAGGTAACTGAGAAGTGACGTGACTTGCCCAAGGTCACACAGGAGACCAGTGGCTGAGTCGGGATAAAAACCCACGACCTCTGACTCCCAAGCCGCTAGGCCAGGCTGCTTCCCCTGAGCCACCCGGCTGATGCGGGTCAGCCTCCCCAATGGGAAGTAGAGCCAGTTGGTAGCTTGCATTCTTTCTGTTCTTTTCTGCACACAGGAAAGAAAAGAAACCCAAAAAAACCCACCACCCAGGATATTGAAGGATTAAAAGAATGGAAGGCCTGAAGACTCGTTGTAGTTCATTCACCGTGGGGAGCAGTTTTTAATGAATAGTGCCCTCCCTCCTCCTATCAGTAAGATAATTGTTCTTCCCCCCATCACCCTTCAAAGCCTTAAGGAAGGCACATCCCCTCCAAGAAGCCTTCCATGGCTAAGCTCTCCTCTTCTCCCACTCCCTTCTATGCCACTCTTACTTGCTCCTTCATTCATCGTCCCTCCCATCCCCCCAACACATACGTTTAGATCTGTATATATCTGTTATTTATTCATGTATCTGTTTACATACATATATTAACGTCTGTCCCCCTCCGGACCGTGAGCCCATTGTGGGCAGGACTATGCCTGTTTGTTGTTATATTGTACTCTTCCAAGCGTACTGTGTGCTTTCCACATGGTAAGCGCTCAATAAATACAATTGAATGAATGAATCATTTGATCAATCCGTGATCAAATGGGAGAGTACAATACAGCGGAGTTGGTGGACACGTTCCCGGATCCGTCTGGGGGCAGATCTGTCTCTCTGTTAGGAGATGGAGTTTAAAAAGTTGGAGAAGGAATTCTGAGGCACCCTCCTTCGTACTGGGAAAGGTTACCGTCAGTCAGAAGGACAGGTTTGAATCTGATTGCGATCTGATCCCTTTGAGATTCTAAGCTCGTTGTGAGCAGGGAAAGCATCTGCCAACTCTGTAGAATTATTTTCCCAAGCACTTAGTACAATACAAAGTGCTCAATAAATACCATTGATTGTAGAAAAAGCAAAATGGACACATTTCACTGAATTGAGTGATGCCAGGTTTAAACCTCCTTTGGGTAAACAGCTTGGAATATGCTTTATGATGTTTAGGAATCTCCTATAAAAGTAAATTTATAATGATGCCCCATAAAGTATTTCTATGTATGGCCCAAATATGAAAAGTTTCTACTTAGTTTTATATGCTATTAAGGGCTTACTGTGTGCCAGGCACTGTACTACTACTACTAATAATGGTGGTTTTTGTTAAGTGCTTACTATGTGCAAAGCACTGTTCTAAGTGCTGGGGAGGATACAAGGTGATCAGGTTGTCCCACATGGGGCTCACAGTCTTAATCCCCATATTACAGATGAGGTAACTGAGGCCCAAAGAAGTTAAGTGACTTGCCCAAAGTCACACAGCTGACAATTGGCAGAGTAGGGATTTGAACCCATGACCTCTGACTGCCAAGCCCGTGCTCTCTCCATTGAGCCACGCTGTGCACTGGGGTAGATACAAAATAGCCTGGTTGGACACAGTCCATGCCCAACATGGGGATCATAGTCTCAATATTTATATTAATGTCTGATTTCCCCCCCCAGATTGTAAGCTCGTCGTGGGCAGGGGCAGTGCTCAGCGCTTAGTACAATGCCTGGTACATAGTAAGCACTTAACAAATGCTGTGTCCGTTTACTGTCATTCATTCATTCATTCAATCGTATTTATTGAGCGCTTACTGTGTGCAGAGCACTGTACTAAGCGCTTGGGAAGTACAAGTCGGCAACATATAGAGACGGTCCCTACCCAACAATGGGCTCACAGTCTAGCATTGTACTCTCCCAAGCGCTTAGTACAGTACTCTGTACACAGTAAGTGCTCAATGAATGTGACTGAATGAATCAGTGAATTTTACAAATGAGGTAACAGGCACAATAGAAGTGCAGTGACCTGCCCATCGTGACTGAGATTGGAACCCAGATCCTCCAACTCCCAGGCTGATGCCCTTTCCGCTAACCATGCGGCTTCTCAAGTCCCCTCTACTTTCCTCTCAATGTATAGACAGCGTCGCCATCCTCTCTGCCTCACGAGCTGGTAGATTGGGCATTACCCTCCACCCGCCTCTCTCATTCAACCCTCACGTTCAATCTGGGACCAGATTCCACCAGTTCAATCTTCATAACGTCGCTAAAATCTGCCCTTTCCACTCTAGCCCCACAGGAATTCGAGCGCTTATTGTATGCCTTGACTGCTGTCGCTTCTCTGACCGCCCAGCCTCCTGTCTCTTCCCTCTCCGGTCCATACTTGACTCTGCTGCCCGGATCACTTCTCTGAAAAACATTCAGTCCTCATCTCCCCCAGCGCCTCCAGCGATTGCTCTTCCAACTTTACTTCAAACAGAAACTCCGTCCCACTAGCTTTAAGACACTGTCGGCTCGTCATTTCTTAATACGCCCCCAACCACATACTTCTCACCTCTAACACCAACCGACTCTCTGTACCTCGATCTCATCTGTCCGACAACTTGCCCGCTTCCTCCCTCTAGCCCGGGACTTCCTCTCCCTTCTTATAATAATGATAATGATGGCACTTATTAAGCGCTTACTATGTGCAAAGCACTGTTCCACCGCCCTCCCCTTCTTCGAAACCCTCTGAAAATCACGTGTCCCCCCAAGAGGCTTTCCCAGACTAAACCCTCATTTACCGTATCCACCCTCCTCTCCGTGTCCACTCTGCACCTGGCTGTTCCTGCACCTGTGCCACTTCAATAGTCACCCCAGCCACACAACACTTTTGTGTACATCCTTACTGTCTATTTCCCCTCTCTGTGATTTATTTTAGTGCCTGTTTCCCTCTGCGGACTCTATGCTCCTTTTAGACAGGAATCACATCTCCCGTATTGTAATTTCCCAAGCGCTTAGTACAGTGATCTGTCCGCAGTAAGCACTCAGTGAATCCAACTCAACAAAAATACAGTGTGTCTACTGCATAATAAAACAGAGAAACCAAATTCTAAACCAAAGAGAGGAAGTTGCTTTGTTTTTTGCGTTTTTTAATAATGGTATTTGTTAAGTATTTACTATGTGCCAGGCACTCTACTAAGCACTGGGGTAGATCGAAGCGAGTCAGGTTGGACACAGTCCCTGTCCCTCATGGAACGCACAGTCTCAATCCCCATTTTACAGAGAGGTGCAGCGACTTGCCCGAGATCACCCAGCAGACAAGTGACAGAGTCGGGATTAGAACCCAGGTCTTCTGGCTCCCAGGCCCGGGCTTTTTCCACTAGGCCACGCTGCTTCTCAACGTGGGTTAAAATTGGGTCTTCCAATTCCAGGCTTTTCCCCACCTACCAGTGACCCGGTGAGGATGAAATAGGTGGTAACGGTCAAGGATGGTTGAAGACGTCCTGTACCTTAAATTGTCATCCAGTCATTAATCTTTGTGGGAGGGGATCTTACCCCTCCAACTCTAGCGGGGTGTACGCTCCCAATTGTTTAGAGAAGCAGCGTGACTTTGTGGAAAGAGCACCGGCTCGAGAGTCAGAGGTCATGGGTTCTAATTCCGGCTCTGCCGCTTGTCAGCGGTGTGACTTTGAGCAAGTCACTTCACTTCTCTGTGCCTCAGTTACCTCACCTGTAAAATGGGAATTAAGATTGTGAGCTCCATGTGGGACAACCTGGTTACCTTGTATCTACCCCGGTGCTTAGAACAGTGCTTGGCACATAGCGCATAACAAATACCATTATTATTATTATTATTATTATTATTATTATTATTATTATTATTATTATTATTATTATTGGTGTGCTTGTCTGCTCACAGTGAGTGCCTTTCAACATCATCGATTGATAACATTTGCAAGTCCGTCTCGACGTTTCTACCCCGTGAGTCCTGGGCACCCAGTGTTTCAGGATGCCGCTCGGGGGCTTGGAGTGCTGAATTCGGATCTTGCTCGGTGTGGGTCAAACCTGGGAAAAAGCGGGTGGCGAGAGGTCGACTTGGAGTGGATTGGCTGGATTTATTTTCCGGCCATCGAGGTTAGGAGCGGCTTAGCCAGCCGGTTGGTCGTATTTAGTGAGTGCTTACCGTGGGCGGAGCACCGTGCTAAGCGCTTGGGGGAGTAGAGTAGACAGACACGTTCCTGGCCCACGGGATCTTAGGGCTGGATTCCTCCAAATAAGGATGGGCAAGGGTTCGGTCCGGCAGCCGGCAGAGCCTGGCTCCAGGTTCTCAGGGGCAAAGCTGCAGTGGGGAGCAAGGGGCTCCAGCCTGTGGAGAGTCCCCTTTCCAGGTGAGGTGGGATTTGGAGCTGTGGAGACTGCCCCAGGGAGCGGAGTTTGGGGAAAGAGCTTAGCCTTTGACCTTCCCCAGGGCCGGTCCCGAGGTTGTTGAGAGTGAGTTCTCCATCGGATTAGTGAAGTGGCACTCAGCTGACCGCTCAGCCTGGTGGCCTGTCACCAGGACGTCACTGCCTTCCTGGAGGGCGGGATCGGAAATGTCTCCGTGGCATCTCACTCCGTTTTGACTGGGGTGGAAGGAGGTGGGTGAGGGGATTATCTGTCCCCGGGCCTGTTCTCAGCAACCTCAAAGACTTTCCCTGACTAAACCCTCCTTTTCTCTTGTCCCACTCCCTTTTGCGTCCCTCTGACTTGCTCCCTTTATTCATCCCCCCTCCCAGCTCCCACACCACTTCTGTACCTGTCTGTCATTTATTTATATTAACGTCTGCCTTCCCCTCTAGACCGTGAGCTCACTGTGGGCCGGGATTCTGTCTGTTAAAATGTTAGACTGTTCTCTCCCAAGTGCTTAGTCCAGCGTCCTGCACTCAGTAGGCATTCAGTCAGTACAGTTGACTGACTGAGGGAAGCCACGAGGGGACAGCGAAGGTACGAGTCGGGTGACTGGGGCGTTAGCCGTTTTGGAGGCGAGGGACAAGCGCGGATCGGCTTCCTTGGCTCCTCGTGGGCAGGGAGCATGTCTACTGAGTCTGCTGTGTTGTTCGATCGGTCCATGGGTGCTATTTATTGAGCACCCACTGGGTGCAGAGCGCTGTACTAAGTGCTTAGGAGAAGACAATGAACTGATCTAGCAGAATTGGTAGGCACGTTCCCTGCCTTTGCTGGGCACACAGCAAGTGCTTAATAAATGCCACTGATGGGTTATGGGGAAGGTGGGTGTGCCGGGGCCCCTCTTCATTGCCTTCTTCAGGCGTGGGGTTCCTGAGCCTGGGAGCACCGCTGGGGATACGGGGATCACGGCCTGCCGGCTCTCGGGAGCGGAAGGAAGAAAGCATCCTTCAAACTCTGCTCTGCCAGGGTGTCCCCGAGGTCTGGTCTGCTGGGTTTAGGACAGGCAGCCACGAGGCGAGCCCCGGGTGTGTTGGCTGGAGCATTAATAATAATTGTAACTGTGGTATTTAAGCGCCTACACGTGCCAGGCACTATACTAAGCGCTGGGGTAGATACAAGCAAATTAGGTTGGATACAGCCCCTGTCCCATGTGGGGCTCACAGTCTCAATCCCAATTTTACAGATGCGGTATCTGAGGTCCAGAGAAATGAAGTGGCTTGCCCAAGGTCACACAGCGGACAAGTGGCAGAACCGGGATTAGAACTCATGACCTTCTGACTCCCAGGCACGTGCTGTTTCCACTGTGCGCGCTGCTTTGGCCTCTCCCTCCCGAGGCTTCCGTGGAAGGGGGAGGCAGGCGGGGAGCGGCATTTGGGCCCCCGGCCGGTGATGATGCTGCTCGCCCAAGCCAGGACGGCGGTGGGCGCGGCCCTGAGCCCAGCCCTCCCTCCCCGGCCAGGTGGAGTCCAGCAGGGCCTCCCCTCAGTCAGCCAGGCAGGCAGCAATCCTTAGAGGGTATTTATTGGTCACCTGCGGTGTGGGCAGAGCCCCGGCCCACGCAAGCCCCGCCGTCTCACTCACCCCACTCTGTCGCTGCATTTTTCCTCTTAGATTCTGAGCCCGGGGCCAACCAGCAGTGGGGAGGAGAAGGAAGTGGCAGTGGCCCATAGTCCCCTGGACCAGGCCCGAGGAGGTTTGGCCGCCTCCATCCTCACCCACGACTGGCCAGGGTGGGGAAGGTGGAAACCCCGGTCATGGCTGCCTGAGAGCTTCCCCTCAGCACTGGGCAGGACCTCCCGGGATGGAACTGAGAGAGCCCAGCACCCTCCAGCCTTACTCTGCCTGATCCCACCCTTGTCCAGCACAGCCTAGTAGATAGAGGCCGGGCCTGGGACTCCAAAGGTCATGGCTTCTAATCCTGCCTCTGCCACCTGTCTGCTGTGTGACCTTTGGCAAGTCCCTTCACTTCTCTGGGTGTCCGTTACCTCACCTGTAAAATGGGGAATGAGATTGCGAGCCCCACGTGGGACAGGGACCGTGTCCAAACCGATTTGCTCGTGTCCACCCTAGTGCTCACTACAGCACCCGGCACATAGTAAGCCCTTGCCAGAGGCCATCAGCCAATTGATCCCAACCTCTGGAGCAGAAAACCCCCTGGCCGATCGCCTCAGGGCGGACCAGGCACGTGGGACTGTGGACTCCTGCCTTGCCAGTTCTTTTTGGAGTTTTAGCCGAACCCGCGGGAGCCACGAGAAGCAGCGTAGCTCAGTGGGAAGAGCCCGGGTTTGGGAGTCAGAGGTCATGGGTTCTAATCCCAGCTCCACCACTTCTCAGATGTGTGACTTTGGGCAAGTCACTTAACTTCTCTGTGCCTCAGTTACCTCATCTGTAAAATGGAGATTAAGACTGAGTCCCACGTAGGCCAACCTGATCACCTTGTATCCCCCCCAGCGCTTAGAACAGTGCCTTGCACATAGTAAGCGCTTAACAAATACCATTATTATTATTATTTCACTGCACTCTGCATCTCTCAGCTTGCGGGGAGGGGACGGCACTTGGCAAATATCAGAAATAAATAGTAGCGATAATCACTTCAGATGGCTGAGTCATTGCTCTAAAAAGGCAGGAGGATGACACATCATCTCATCCCTTCTCAGCAATGGTTCCGCGCTATCGAACGGCTGGAAAATAAGAGTCTGCAGAAGGAAAGAACATTCTCCCGCAAAGGAGAATGAAAAGAAAGGCAAGCAGGGCAGGAGCAAACTGATAACTAGGTGGGTTGAAAAGAGCGGGACAGTAGCCCGCAGAGGGGGATAATAAAAGATTCATTAAATAAAATGAAGTAGGAAGCCGGCTAGGGAATTGGCAGTACTAGCAATTGGGGGATGAAAGATGCCTTGAGGGATTAAAAGAGCTAGTCAAGGGGCCCAGGGAACTTTATAGTTGCTTTTTTACTGAAGAAGTTGTCAAGAGATTCCATGCACAAATTGGGTTTCGGAGCCGGAGAATCAGAGGAACAGGATGGTTTCGGCCCCATTAAACTGGATAGAAATCAAGTCAGTTATTCATATTTGAGTGTGTACTGTTTGCAGAGCACTGTACTTGGGAGAGAACGATAGAACAATATAGCAGACACCTTCCTTGCCCACAGTGAGCTTACAATCTCGAGGAGGAGACAGAATTAATAGAAGTAAATAAATGACAGATATGTATGTAAGTGCCGCGGGGGTGGGAGAGGGGATGAGTAAAGGGGTCTCAATGTCTCAATCCCCATTTTACAGATGAGGTAACTGAGGCCCAGAGAAGTGGAGTAACTTGCTCGAGATCCCACAGCAGACAAGTGGTGGAGCCAGGACTATTATTATTAATCATAATAATTGTGGTATTTGTCAAGCACCTGCTATGTGACAGGCACTGAACTAAGCACTGGGGTGGATACAGAGCAGATGGGGTGGGACACAGGCCCTGTCCCATGTGGGGCTCACCATCTCAGTCCTCATTTTACAGGTGAGGGGGTCGCATGGAGAAGTGAAGTGACTTGCCCAACGTCACCCAGCAGACAAGTGGCGGAGCCAGGAGTAGAACCCTTGACTTTCCGACTGCCGGGCCCGTGCTGTCTCCGCTATGCCGTTCTGCTTCTCTACCTCTCCGACAACTTCTCCTCAGTACGGTTGGTGGCTCCTTTTCTGCCCCTCATCCCATCCCCATGGACTTTCCGTGATGCTGTGCTCCGGGTCAGGCGCTCAGTCGTCATCATCATCATCAATCGTATTTATTGAGCGCTTACTATGTGCAGAGCACTGTACTAAGCGCTTGGGAAGTACAAATTGGCAACATATAGAGACAGTCCCTACCCAACAGTGGGCTCACAGTCTAAAAGGGGGAGACAGAGAACAAAACCAAACATACTAACAAAATAAAATAAATAGAATAGATATGTGCAAGTAAAATAAATAAATAAATAAATAGAGTAATAAATATGTACAAACATATATACATATATACAGGTGCTGTGGGGAAGGGAAGGAGGTAAGATGGCGGGGATGGAGAGGGGGAAGGGGGAGAGTCACGCTACACTCAGCCAGTCGGGTAGCTCTTCTAC
Source organism: Tachyglossus aculeatus (assembly GCF_015852505.1). Classification (NCBI taxonomy): domain Eukaryota; kingdom Metazoa; phylum Chordata; class Mammalia; order Monotremata; family Tachyglossidae; genus Tachyglossus; species Tachyglossus aculeatus. Next base: position 3,721,329 of record NC_052090.1, on the reverse strand, counting down.
CCTCTCGGTACTTATTGAGCGCTTACTACGTGCCGAGCACTGTAATGAGCGCTTGGGAGAGTACAGTGCAACAGATTTAGCAGACAGGCTCCCTGCCCAAAATGAGCTCACATTTAAATACATTCTTGATCGCAGAAAGTGATAGATCAGTCGGTTGGTCAGGGGGTCCGCTGAGCACTGTAAGAGTTGACAAGATCTGAACTCGCGCGGTGCGGGGGCTGTGGTAACTCACGGGTACAGGTGGTCTGGCAGGGCCAAGGACGCAGTTGGGGAAGACAAGGTGGGAAGATGGGAGTTTCCCCAGGTGTCACCTGTCATGTGGGGATGGGTTTGAGGGTCAGCGTGGGGAGAGGGAGGCTGGAGCGGGCAAAATTTCTCCTAACGTGGTCAATCGAACTTCCCTCCCCGGAGGAATACACTCATGGGTTACTTGCACGTGATGAAGCATCAAGCTCCCGCCCACGATCGCTTCACACTCGGGAGGAATTCACTTGTGCATTACTCGCACGTGATAAAGCACCTAACTCCCACCCACGAACGGAAGGAATCCATTTATGCATTACAAACCCACAGGCAATCAGCGGGACACTCACCTGTCCCACGGCCCCTTGCTTGGCGCGGACGGATCGGCGCCACGCGCCCTTAGCAGAGGCGACACCCAGCCGACTGCCGCAGGTCTCGATCCGCTGCCCAGAACGTCGGAGGTGGCAGGTACTTATCGCCCGTCCTCCCAGGCCATCCGGGCTTCTGGCTTCTGCTCGTCTAATCCCCGCTCCCGCGCACCCGCTCCTCTGTAGCATATTTGGTCGGCCCAGAGCGAGGGACATCTTCTTCCACCGCATTGGTAGCCTGGGGTGTCCGGTGGTTTCCATCATGGGAATCGTGCCCTGCCCGGGCTTCCGAGGTGCGCTTTGCTCGCCCGGGCGGTCCCGAGAGAGGCCGCTCTGACCTTGAGATGGCAGATGCCCCGGTTCACCTTGGAAAACCAGGGAAGGCCTCGTGGTGGAGGTGAGAGCTCAGAAGGACTCTGAAGATGGGAAGGGTTGTGGTCGGTTGACTCTGCCAGAGGTGCTGGGTACCAGGCTGGTGGATGGGGCGGGAAGAAGGAAACGTCAGAACACACCACTGTCACTGTTGGCTTCCCTCTGGACTGTAAGCTCATTGTGGACAGGGGTTGTGACAGCTTATTGTTGTATTGTATGCTCCCAAGCACTTAGTACGGTGTTCTGGACACAGTAAGTGCTCAATAAGTACGATTGCAAGAATAGTTGGAGGCAGGAGAGGCAAGAATGAGGCACAGTGAGGAGGGGAGCTTTAGAAAAGAGAAGTGGGTGAGCTGGGGTATGGCAGAAAAGGTGGGAAGATAAGTAGGGGGGAGAACTGACTGAATGCTTTAAATAATAATAATGATGATGATGAGGGCATTTGTTAAACGCTTACTATGTGCAAAGCACTGTTCTAAGCACGGGGGGGATTCAAGGTGATCAGGTTGTCCCACTTGGGGCTCACAGTCTTCATCCCCATTTTACAGATGAGGGGACTGAGGCCCAGAGAAGTGAAGTGACTTGCCCAAGGTCACACAGCTGACAAGTGGCGGAGCCGGGATTAGAACCCACAACCTCTGACTCCCAAGCCCGGGCTCTTTCCACTGAGCCACGCTGCTTCTCTTTAAAGCCACTGGGCAAGAGTTTCTGCTTGATGCAGAGAGGAATGGGTGACCTATTGGAGATTTTTTATGTGGGCGGTACGATGTTTTTGAACAATGATTAGAGCAGCGGAGTGGAATGCGGGCCGGTGGAGGTGGAGACTGGAGGCAGTGAGGTAAGCAAGGAAGGGATGACCTGGAGTATGGTATTTCCTTGGCCAGTGCAGTGACTGGATGGGGAGGAAGTGGTGGATTCTGGAAATGTTGAGGAGGAAGGGGAGTTGGGATTTAGCGACAGACCGAATGTGGGAGTTGAAGGAGAAGCGAGAGGGACCACAGCAAGGTTTTGTGCGCAAGAGACGGGAGGATGATGCCGTTGTCCACTGAGATGGGAAGGTTAAGTGGAAGAGATGGGCCGGTCAGTCTTATTTACTGAGCACTGATTGTGTGCAGAGCACTGTACTCAGCGCTTGGGAGAGTACAGTCTAACAATATAACAGACACAGTCCCTGTCCGTAAAGAGATATCCTGGAGGCGGGAAGAGACAGGAGCCTGGGAGGAGAGAGGTCGGGCTGCAGAAAGGTGATGGTTGAAGCCTTGGGAGCAGGTGAGCTCCCCAAGGGACTGAGTGTCTGTTGAGATAAGGAAGGATCCCCGAAATGATTCTCGAGGGACCCGCACAGTTGGGAGGCAGAAGAAGAACCGGAGAAAGAGACTGAGACGTCACGGCCAGAGGGGTGAGAGCTTAGTACAGTGCTGTGCACACAGTAAACACTCAATAAATACAGTTGACTGAACCAGCGGACACCTGCGTCTTTCTAGGTTAGTGCTTGAACCTAAATTCAGGGGAGTCTTCAGTCAGTCCATCCATGGTATGTGTTGAGTGTTACCGGGTGCAGAGCACTGTACTGAGCACTTGGGAGAGGACAAAACAAGAGAGTTGGTAGATACGTTCCCTGCCCACAGGGAGTTTTGGTGTAGAGGACTGTTTTGTGCTGGGCGGCTCCCTTCCCGGCTGGCACGGATGTGGAAGCAGACCCGCAGAGATCACGGGGTTGTGGCGGAGCTAGGATTCGCTCCCGATTCGTGGCTGTGAGTTTCCCCAAACAGGGCTCCGCTGGCCACACCCAGATTCCTCCATCGTCGTCTCTCCACAGAGCCTGCCGCTTCCTCATTTTCCTTCCAGTGCGCAGAATAGTATTTGTGGTTCGAAGCACACAGTAGGAAGTTGGGTTGGGGTGAAGGAAAGAAGCAAGCGTGTAGCTTGTGGGTATTGGTTAGGTCCCTTTACAGTACGAGACTTGTGACATAATTAGTTTTTGAGAAATGCAACCTAAATTCAAATGTCATGTCGGCACCGATTTCCCCCCCGCCTCCGCCTGGAAGTGATGGGATAAATGGGGGATTGATTCCCAAACCGATTGTATTTTTAGCCAGGTTTCCCAGAAGCTTGTACTCAATCAATAGAGCTAAGGTCGTCTGGTGACTCAGAGAGGTTCCAGAATAGGGTAGCCAACTGGGACCCCATCAGAAATCCAGTGGACGGGCTGACCACCCTTGGGTAGTTTCCCCACCTCGCTTCGATCTCTGGCGGCTGGACTCCCCTACCTTCTCCTTGCCCAGCTTTTAAAACCGTTCTCCATATCCACCTTCTCTCTCTCTCTCTCTCTCTCTCTCTCTCTCTCTCTCTCTCTCACACATTTTCTCATAAAATAGCAGTGTGGCCTAGTGGAAAGAGCACAGCTGGGAGTCAGAAGACCTGAGTTCCAATCCTGCCTCCCCCACTTCCCAGCTGAGTGACTTTGGACAAGTCACTTCTCTGAACCCATTTGCTCATCTGAAGCAACGTGGCTTAGTGGCGAAAGCCCGGGCTTGGGAGTCAGAGGTCGTGGGTTCTTATCCCGGCTCCGCCACTTGTCATCTGTGTGACTTTGGGCAAGTCACGTAACTTCTCTGTGCCTCAGTTCCCTTGTCTGTAAAATGGGGATTAAGACTGAGCCTCACGTGGGACAATCTGATAACCTTGTGTCTAACCCAGCGCTTAGAACAGTGCTCGGCACGTAATAAACGCTTAACAAGAGCCATCATTATTATCTGTACAATGGGGATTTTACAGTGAGACAGGGACTGTGGCCAACCTGATTATCTTCCCCAGTGCTTAATACAGTGCTTGGCACATAGTAAGTGCTTAACAAGTACCCTAAGGGGAAAAAAAAGATAGTGCCTTAAAGGAAGCTAGTGTTGTAATTTTGAAACTGATGTGTTATAAAGCTGAAACTGTTTAAATTTTAAGACATTGTAAGTGCTATTTTTCTTGACTTGGCACAGTTTAATCTGTCCAGTTTGGCATCATTGAGAGATTCAGAGAGTAGTAATAGTAATACTAACAGCTGTGGTATTTGTTAAGCACTTTCCCTGTGCCAAGCACTGGAATAGGTACAGCGTAAACAGATTCATTCAGTCATATTTATTGAGTGTTTATTATGTGCAGAGCACTGTACTAAGTGCTTGGGAAAGTACAATACAGCAATAAAGAGAGCCAATCCCTGTCCACAACAAGCTCAAAGTCTAGAGAGGGGGAGTCAGACATCAATTCAAGGAAAGAGACTTTAATATAAATAAGTAAAATGACAGATATATACATGAGTGCTGTGGGGTTGGGGAAGGGGAAGAGCAAAGGGAGCAAGTCAGTGTGGCGCAGAAGGGAGTGGGAGATGAGGAGAAGTGGGGCTTAGTCTGGAAAGGCCTCTTGGAAGAGATGTGCCTTCTGCAAAGCTTTGAAGGTGGGGAGAGTAATTTCCTGGCAGATTTGAGGAGTGAGGGTGATCCAGGTTAGAGGCAGGACGTAGGCCAGGAGTCTGCGGTGAGACAGGTGAGCTTGAGGCCCAGTGAGAAGGTTAACACCAGAGGAGCAAATTGTGCGGGCTGGGTTGTAGCATAGAAGCGAGGCGATCGGATCAGATACATTCTATGTCCCACGTGGGGCTCACAGTCTAGAAGGGAGAACAGGCACTGAATCCCCATTTTACAGATGAGGAAACTGAGGCACAGAGAAGTGACTCCTCCAAGGTCACCCAGCAGGTAAATAGCAGAGCCGGGATTAGAACCCAGGTCCTCTCTCTCCGAGGCCCGTGCTCTTTCCCGTGAGGCCAAGCTGCATCTCTACCTGTAAAATGATGGTTCCAGGAAAATGACATCTGGGAAAAGGAGAAGAAAGGGTTTAGGGTATAAGTTCAGCTTGGAGAAGAGATGTATAGAAAGTGACCTAACCTAGTCCGGAGGAATCTGACATCCCTCCAGAGGGTGCTTGTTGGACGTAAAGGTGATGGCGTCAGTTGTCCTTTCTGGCTCTGGCGGAACTATAGATTGATTCCAAGAGGGCTGAAGGAAAGGCGGACTTGAGCAGGTAGATTCAATCAGGTTAGTGAGACTAGGTTTTCTGTGAATCGATCAACCGAGAGGCGGTTAGCGAGCGATGACTTGGGGCAGATTTAAGTTCTTGGGAGAGTATGAAAGAGTTGGTGGGTGCTGATCCTTATCCCCAAGGAGCCTACCGAGGGAGACAGATGTCAAAAGAAATTGCAGGTGAGGAGAGCGAACGAGAGTCTGGATGAGGGCTGTGCAGGTGGGTGGTATGATGAGTGTCTAAGTGCCTACAGGTTGGGACTAAGAGCACTAATGAGGCAAGAGGAGGGAAAACGGGAGGGAGCTCGGAGAGGAGGCTGACACTGTAATCAGGCAGGCAGCCCGTGCCAAATACCGGAACGCGTGAGGTGGTGGTCCTGGGGGAGAGGGAGGAGTGAATTCTGGCAGTGTCAGGGAATGAAAGTGACCACACAGAGTGACAGGACCGAAGGAGAGAGGTGAGGCCGGGATAATGCCGAGGTCATGGACTGGTGAGGCCGGAAGAATGGCAGTGGTGTTGTCTACAGTGATGGGAAAAATCGAGAGTAGGAGAGAGTTTGGAATGGAAGATGAGAAGTTCCGTTTTGTACCGACTGAGGGGAGTGAAATACTCTGGATTAGATGTTAGTAGTAATAGTACTCATATTAGTACTCATACTCATATAGAGAAGCAGCGTAGCTCAGTGGAAAGAGCCCGGGCTTGGGAGTCAGAGGTCATGGGTTCAAATCCAGACTCTGCCATTTGCCAGCTGTGTGACTTTGGGCAAGTCACTTCACTTCTCTGTGCCTTAATGACCTCATCTGTAAAATGGGGATTAAGACTGTGAGCCCCACGTGGGACAACCTGATCACCTTATATCCTCCCCAACGCTTAGAACAGTGCTTTGCACATAGTGAGTGCTTAACAAGTACCAAAATTATTATTATTATTTATTGAGCACCAACTTGGTGTGGGGTACTAAATGAAGAGCGTGGGAAGTAAAGAATAAAGAAGTGACACATTCCCTGGGTCTCAGTCCTCTAGACTGTACGCTCATTATGGGCAGGGAATGTGCCCACTAATTCTGTCGAACTTTACTCTCCCAAGCGCTTAGTCCGGGCCTCTGAGCATAGTAAGCACTCAATAATTAGAATGTGGGCTCTAATCCAACTCAGCAACTTGTGTGCTGTCTGACCCTGGGCAAGCCACTTAATGTCTCTGTGCTTTTAATCCCCATCTTTAAAATGGGGATTAAGATCATGAGCCCCACTTGGGACAACCTGATTACCTAATGTCTACCCCAGTGCTTGGAATAGTACTTGGCATATAGTAAGCGCTAACAAATACCATAATTACTAGTATTATTAATAAATATGATAGATTCCGTGCCCATTAGGAGCTTCCACTCTAACGGGAGAGATGCGTGGAAAAATCATGACAGCTAGAATAGTTCAAATAATTGTCCATGCAGTTGACTTGGCAAGAGCACTGAGGAAAGGTTCAAATAAATTCATAAATGCTGGAGTGGATTACACAGCGTGAAAGAGCTAGAGCGCTAGGCCGCACTGGGGAGAGTCGAAGGGGAAGCTCAGCTTCAAAGATTGGCTCCGGAGGAGGGAAGAGGGCGAGTTGGGGGACAGTGGGTTTTTGGTGAGGGGGAATGAATGGGTGGCCGGCCTAGAAGCCCAGAAGGGTTTGGGTGTGTGTTTGTCTCGGGGAGACCCAGGAATCCAGCGGTAGATTCAGATCCAGGACACTTTACGCCCTTGAGAGTCACCCCGCTCTCAGGCCCCCCAACACTTAATTTATCTTCATAGCCGCTGCTACCAGGCCCAGTGAAGTGTAGAGTAGAGAACAGAGACAACAGCTCACGCCAAGTCGGGCACCTATAATCCCACGCCCTCCCGGGAGGCTCAGCACGTGGTCGCCGCCGGGCCAGGTACTGAATGGTACCCGGACTGAGCCCGGGCCACTTAGGCGGAGTTTTAAGGATCCCTTGATTTGCACAGTCCCGCCCCTGGTTGACCAAGGCGGCCCCCCCTGCGAAGATGCTCCCATGGGAGCCAACCTAATTAGTCCCCGGGCTGTCGGCGGGGTCGAGCCGGAAGTTGGCATCCCTCGGTCCCTGTTGATTGCCCGTCACCCCTCTTCCAACGGTCGATTGAGCTCCGCCTCGTGGCCCGATGATCTGCCATCTTGGACCGCTTCGTGGCCCAATGATCCACCATCTTGGAGCGCCGTGACCTGGGGCGGGGGCAAGGAGCCAGGGGTACTCTCATAATGCCAAGGCAGGGGGGAAGCATGCAGTGTTAGGGTCAATCCCAGACTGTGATGGGTCGACGTCAGCAGGTCGGAGCTCCCTCTGTGTGCCTGGGGACGTCTTGGACCGCGGGGGCAACAACGTGGCTTGAATCTCCCTCCCCACCCCATGGAGGAGCTCAGCCCAGACCGCGGTTTGGAACTGGGAAGGGGAAGGAGCAGGGGGGTGAAATAGGTCACAGCAGCAGAGGGTCTTCGGGCAGGGCTCCGTAGTAGAAGTAGGGAAGCAGCACCGTGCGGAGGAGAGAGCACAGGCTTGGGAGTCAGAAGATCCTGGGTTCTAATCCCGACTCTTCCGTTTGTCTGCCGGGTGAGCTTGGACAGATCACTTCGCTTCTCTGGGCCTCAGTTACCTCATCTGTGAACTGAGACTGTGAGCAGACAGGGACTGTACCAGCAACCACCCCAGCGCTTAGTACAGTGCCAAGCACATTGTGAATGCTTAACAAATACCCTCATTATTAATTATCATTATTATTAGAAATAGCCCAGGGCTTATCTTTATTTTATTAGTGATGTGTATATGTATCTATAATTCTATTTATATTGATACTATTGATTCCTGTCTACTCGTTTTGTTTTGTTTCGTTGCCTTTCTAGACTGTGAGCCCATTGTTGGGTAGGGATTGTCTCCTTTTGTTGCTGAATTGTACTTTCCAAGTGCTTAGTACAGTGCTCTGCACACAGTAGGCGCTCAATAACTGTGAGCCCTTTGTTGGGTAGGGACCGTCTCTATATGTTGCCGACTTGTACTTCCCAAGTGCTTAGTACAGTACTCTGCACATAGTAAGCGCTCAATAAATACAATTGAATGAATGAATGAATGAATGAATGAAGAGTGCTGCGGAGTCCAGTGCCAGAGGCTGAGGAGGGCAAGGGGAACCGCTGCCTCCCCTTCTTGTCTGTAAACTCCCCATGGGAACGAAGACCCGTCCTCAACTCTTTTGCATGGTATTTCCTCCAGGCGCTTAGTTCGGTGGTCTGCACATTGGTAGGCGCTCAGTAAATCCCACTGATTGACGGATTGGACGATTTTGAGGAGAGGAGAGATGTGGGCCGAGTGCCATTTCCAAAAATGATCCGTGCAAGCCATGGACGGTATAGATCGGAGAGGGGAGAAGCTGGAGGCTGGGTTTCTCAAATAGAATCAGAATGGTAAAGAGGCTGGCAAATTTCATTTCCTCAGGCGACTGCCACTCCCTTTGGGGTGATCAGTCAATCAATCAGTGGCATTTAGTGGACCCTTGCTGAGTGCAAATCAATCAACCAGTCAATGGTATTAATTGAGCATGTACTAAATGCTTGGAAGAGTACAGTACAAGTCCCTGCCCACAAAGAAGTTTACAGTCTAGGTGCGAAGGGGACTGATATTAAAATAAATTATGGATAGGGGCAGAAGTGTTGTGGGGCTGAGGGTGGAGTGAATAAAATCCAAGTACCAGGTTGATGCAGAGGGATAGGGAGAATGGAAATGAGGGAGAATGGGAAATAGGAAAAGAGGGTCGGCTTAATCCTGGCTCTGCCACTTGTCTGCTATCTGACCTTGGGCAAGTCTCTTAACTTCTCTGTGCCTCATTTACCTCATCTGCAAAATGAGAATTAAGACAATGTGTGGGCAAGGCCTGTGTGGGGCAAGGCCTGTGTCCAACCCGACTATCTGATAACTACCAGGTAATAGTGTGGCGCATGTACCATGAAGCAGCATGGCTCAGTGGAAAGAGCACGGGCTTTGGAGTCAGAGGTCATGGGTTCAAATTCCGACTCTGCCAATTGCCAGCTGTGTGACTTTGGGCAAGTCACTTAATTTCTCTGTGCCTCAGTTAATCTCATCTGTAAAATGGGGATTAAGACTGTGAGCCCCCCGTGGGACAACCTGATCACCTTGTAACCTCCCCAGCACTTAGAACAGTGCTTTGCACATAGTAAGTGCTTAATAAATGCTATTATTATTATTATTATTAATTTTATTACCCCAGGCCTTAGTGTGGTGCCTGGTGCATAGTAAGCGCTTAACATATACCGTGAGGAAAAAAAAAGAAAAGACCTTTGGGGGAGATGTGATTTTAATAATGCTTGGACGGTGGGAAGAGTGGTGGTCTGGTGTTGTATGAAGGGGGAGTTCCAAGCCAGAGGGAGGACGGAAGCAAAGGGTTGGTTGGTGAGACAAGATGAGATTCATTCATTCAGTAATATTTATTGAGCGCTTAGTTTGTGCAGAGCACCGTACTGAGTGCTTAGTAGATGGAGGTACGATGAACTGATTGGTGTTAGAGGAGCAAAGTGTGGGGGCAAAGCACTGTAGTAAGTGCTTAGGAAAGTATAACAGAAGGCAGACCCCATTCCCCACCCTTAAGGAGTTTACAGTCTGAGGGGGAGAGAGACAGAAATTACCTATGGGCAGTTGGAGCAGGAGAGGAAAAATGAAGACATTATTACTATTATTATTATTAATAATGATAATAATAATAATGGTATTTGCTAAGCATTTACTATGTGCCAGACACTATACTAAGCCCTGGGGTGGATACAAGCAAATTGGGTTGGACACAGCCCCTGTCCCACATGGGGCTCACGGTCTCGATCCCCATTTTACAAATTAGGTCACTGAGGCCCGGAGAACTGAAGTGACTTGCCCAGGGTCACACAGCAGACAAGCGGCAGAGGCGGGATTAGACCCCAGGGCCTTCTGACTCCCGGGCTGCCCGTGCTCTATCCACTAATAATAATAATAATAATACTGATATCTGTTAAGTCCCTACTATGTGCCCACCACTATGCTAAGCCTTGGGAGGAATACAAGCAAATCAGGTTGGATACAGTCCCTGTCCAGCATAGGGCTCCCAGGCTCAATCCCCATTTTGTAGATGAGGTAACTGAGGCACAGAGAAGTGAAGTGACTTGCCCAAGACCTCACAGCGGGCAAGTGGTGGAGCCGGGACTAGAACCCATGACCTTCTGACTTCCAGGCCTATATATCGATTTGCAGTTCCTCAGTTCCCTCATCTGTAAACTGGGAATTATGAGTGTGAGCCCCTTGCAGGACAGAGACTGTGTACAACCTGATTAACTCACATCTAACTCAGCAATTAGAACAGTGCTTGGCTCATGTTTAAGCGCTTAACAAGTACCATTATCATTATTACATTCAGAACTCGATATATATATCAATAATAACTCTCCTGCCATGATAAGGTGTCGACTCCTAGGAGAGACGCCCTGGCTAAACACAGGGAAAGCATCACTGGGGCTGTCATAACTGGAGCTTCACTTGGAAAATTCATTTGGGGACAGAAATCCTGACCTGACCAAAGGAGACCGGACTTGCTTGGATAGGGTAACCTCTTGTGGGCTCATGGCCATGGTACAGCTCATAGTTCTTGGATTGGAAGAATATTTTTATTTATGTGGCATTTGTTAAGCGCCAACCATTGCACTGTACTAAGCTAATAAGGTCGGACACAGTCCATGTCCCACGTGGGGCTCGTGATCTTTATCCCCATTTTGCAGATGAGGTAACTGAGGCCCAGAGAAGTGAAGTGACTTGCCCCCAGTCACACAGCAGACGAGTGGCGGAGCTGGGATCAATCAGCAGTCAGTGGTTAGAGAAGCAGCATGGTGTTGGGGGTAGAGGACCGGCCTGGGCCTCAGAAGGACCTGGGTTCTAATCCTGGCACTGCCATTTGTCTGCTGTGCACCCTTGGGCCTCAGTTACCTCATCTGTAAAAATGGGGATTCAGACTGTGAGCCCCACGTGGGACAAAGGACTGTGTCCAACCTGATTTGCTTGTAATGATAATAATAATAATAGTAATAATAATGGTATTTGTTAAGTGCTTACTATGTGCCAAGCACTGTTCTGATCCACCCCAGGGCTTAGTATGGTGCCTAGCACGTAGTAAGTGTATTATTATTAGCCTCTACTATACACTGCTACATGGGTCATCTTCTTGGTCCACTCTTCTCACATCTCCCCTTTTCTCCAACCCTCCAGTGGCTTCCCATTTCTTTCCCCCTCAGGCAAAACGCCCGAGATGTCTGTCGCTCTGGCTCTCTGGGCCCTTGGGCTCAGCCCCACTTACGTCCTGAATTCTGAAAGTAGGGATTTTCCAATTTTCTCGCCAACCTCTGAAATCCAAGAAAGTGGAATGCAAACAAGCCATAAAACCAAGGAGAATCAGGAAGAAGAAAGACCATTAGTGTTTCTTCATGAATAATGGCGATGAAAGATAAAGGATTCCTTTTTTTTTCCCTATGGCATTTGTTACCAAATACCATATACAATGTTCCTAGCAATGTTCTAAGCACTGGCATAGACCCAAGGTAATCAAGTTAGACACATTCTTTGACACGCAAGGGGCTCACAGTCTTAATCCCCATTTTACATATGAGGTAGTGGAGGCGCAGAGAGTGAAGCGATTTGCCCAGGGTCACAAAGCAGACAAGTGGCAGAGGTGGGATTAGAACCCAAGTCCTTCTGATTCCCAGATCTGTGCCCCATCAACTAGGCCACGGTGCTTCTCTTGTCGACCACCATTTTTCAGACTACTTTGAGTAACTGCAACTTCCCTGGTGCCGGGCATCTCAGCACCCGTCCCTTCCAGCTAGCCACGCTGTCCATCACTCGCCAGCCCTGTGATTGTCCAGAGCATCTCACGGGCAAAGTCCCCCGTACCTAGCACAGAGCTTCTGGTACCGCAAATTGTGCAAGTCCTCTGTTTTTATTTTGATATATTCACTGTCGACTTGCCCTTTGGTTCAAAGAAGAGTCTCTATATGTAGAGGAACTGTTTAATGTGATTTTCCTCGTAACTTGAATAGTATTATATTAATCGATTTTGGAATGCCTTTTTTTCCTTTTAGCAGGGCTTGGAGAGAGTCACACATCCTCTTGAATTTCGCTCTGGAGCAAGCTTTTTAAGCTTTTAGTTTTCCCATTAGTAGATGAAGCATGGGCTTGGGAATCAGAAGGACCTGAGTTCTAATTCCGACTCCACCACATGTCCGCTCTGTGACCTTAGGCAAGTCACTTATCTCTGGGCCTCAGTTCCCTCATCTGTAAACTGGGAAGACTGTGAGCCCCTTGCAGGACAAAGACTGTGTACAACCTGATTAATTTTAACCCAGCGCTTAGAACAGTGCTTGGCACATGTTTAAGCGCTTAACAAGTACCATTATCATTATTACATTCAGAGCTTGACCCCTTGTGTGGTTGGAAAGGGAAAACAGTACAGCCCGTTCTGTAGCATTAGCTAGGGTTGCTTTCTTAACGAACTCCATATTATGGAGAATGTAGGTTTTAGGGGTCACTGTGTCCAGTGTTGTGGGCATGCACAGAAACTTTCTTCTGACACTGGGATATGCTCCCTCTCCAGACAGACTCATCAGTTAATGAGTGGTATTTATTGAGTCCTTACTGTGTGAAGAAAACTGTACTAAGTGCTTAGGAAAGTACAATACAATAGCAATAACAGTTGGAAGACATATTCCCTGCCCACAACAAGCTGTCTTGTCTAACTGATGCTCCCTAATTCCCGAAAAACCCTGTAGCCAAAGTGAACCATCTTAAGTGAAAAGAAAAGAAATGAAAGCACGTGAATGGGGCGAGAGGAAAGGAAGGTGCCTGCCAATTTCCATATGGCTCTGTTTTCCTAGGGTTCAGGGCTGGCTGTCTGGGCCTCTTCTCTTAGTTGTGTGGTTGTGTGCTGCCGTGCCTGTGCGTAAAGTCAGAAGTGGTGATTCGGTCATTATCCGGTCAGCATAGACGGACGAAGCAGAGAATTTGGGCCAACCCGCTCTGGGGCCCGAGTGGTGCAAATTGGCTGTGTCCGCTGAGCCGCCCAACCAAATTATTTTCCGCCCTCTTGGGACAAAGAGTCAGCCTGTACCCCGAAACCCCTTGCGGTCCTGAGGCGCGGTTCTCCCTAGCCCTCACAGAAGCTGAGAATGGGGCTTTTTGGAGGGTGATCTCCCGGGCAGGAGAATCAAGGTGGGACTCTCACAAGAAAACTTCACAGACTGTGGCCTCATTTTCGAAGAACGCAGAACTCCACGGGCCCCTCTTTGGAGATGACGTAATGACCCACTATGCCGGCCCTGTGTTCTCCAGCTGCTCTTATAACCGAGAGAATCGCAGAGGCCTAGCGGTTTTTGGCATTCGGCCGCAAACCCGAAGTCCACGAGAACTTCATTTCCTCCCCTTTCTTTCCATGAGACATTCATTCTCCCCCCTTTCTTTCCGCGAGAACTTTGTTTCTCCGCCTTTCTTTCTCGGGGTTGAAATTACAACAGGCTTGTCATTCCTTTTTCCTCAGGTACTTCAGCCTCTGTTTCGTTTGAGATCTGAAAACCCTCTCACCTTTCCCAAGAAGGTGCGTGGGAATCCCGAGCCTGTGGAGGTGCAGTCTCAGTGGGGCCATCCGGAATCCTGTCAGAGTTGATCAGCACCCCGGGGCCCTCGCTGAACAGGGGCTCCCAAGGTTTGGGGAATGCTTCCTGATTCTTTGGCCTCTAGGCTACCTCAGGCCTGGCCTCAGTCACTGATTCTGACTCTGTTTGGATGGCAGTAATGCACAAGCCAAACGCGGCCCAGCACTCTTCTCCTTAGAGCGCTCACAATCTTTCCTTGGCTGATGCAATCTACCGCTTCTCTTCCTTCAGTTGTATTTATTGAGTGCTTACTGTGTGCAGAGCACTGTACTGAGCATTTGGAAGAGTACAATATAGCAAAAAACGGGCACATTTCCTGCCCACAACAAAACTCAGGCTCGCCCTGCTCTGGCCAAGGTTCCGGAGAGACCCACAAGTCCCCCAGATGATAGACGGCCTCTCGGCCATGTTCCCCTTTGAGCGGGAGGTGGGCGGGGATCCCGGGGAGGAGATGGGGCAGAAGGAGGAAGTGGTGTCTAGGTCGTTTCTGATGTGAGTGAGGGGAAGTTGGAGAGCAGTTGACTGGGGGCTCCCCCGGCGGCTTTTAGGCAAATGGAAAATGACAAATAAAATACTGTTGATTCTCTTCCAGGAAACCGGGGTCCGCGTGGCACTGCTCCGATGAGAAACTGAAGCCTTCGGACACACTTTCCAAGAGATGTGACGAAGAGTCATCCCCCGGGAGCGATTCACCTCTTCCGCGACGGGAAGGGATTTGGCCGTTGGGATCTCCCTCCCAGCCCCGTGTGTCACCCCGGTCAGTTCAGAACCTCCCCTTCCCGAGTCGCCCCCGGCTCGTAGACATCCCTCTCGGCTTGGGAGCCCGGGGCTCTTGGCGACGGGCGAGATGGAAGCCTTGGAAGTGGACGACATCAGCCCAGCGTTGGAAGTCACGGAGGATTTCTTCAGTTGTTTTGAGACGAAGCTCGAAAAAGCCGTGCAGCAGGAGGCGGTGTATGGAATTCAGGAAGTCCCAGAGTTGGTCGGACGGGGCGGACTCAACGGGATAGCGGACGAGGGTGGCTCTGTCGGGACCCCTGTCACCTGGGGCCAGAGCGGCCTCGTCTGGGAACCCCGCCAGAACGGACTCTTTGAAAGCAAAACTCAGAATGCTTTCCCGGCCAAAGAGCAGCCGGGAATCCCCAGGGGAACGGCGCCAGATCTCCTCTCCTGGATGGAGCGGAAGGAAACGCCCGCCTTCAACTTCTTCAGCATCGGTCAGCGCCGGAAGGACAGGCCTCATTCAGTGAATGACGTGCTGATGACCAGGGAGGAGCCGGCCCCTTTCAAACCGGGACACGTCCGCTCACGGTCCGACGTCACCCGGGTGGACTGGGGTGGGATCCTCAGAGAGACACCCCTGCAGAGGCCATATAATCAGGGGGCTCCCACCAACAGGTCACCATTCTTCTCTCCGTCGCTGAGGAAGAGAGAGGACGCCCAGGGAAACACCGGTAGGTGCCGGCATGACGTTCCTTCTCGGCGGACGCGTTGGAAACTTTCCTCCAGTGGGTGGCCCAAAATACCCCCCTGGATTGACCTTGGTTGACCTCCCGTTCGAGGCCCTGGTCCATTCTCCCCCAATCCCGTTTCCACCACTAAGCAAAGGGGCAAGAGGATGAGCAGCGGAAAATTCCTTTCCTGACCAATGCCCCGGCTCCAATTCCCATCAAAAAAAGGGCACCGCCTCTCCGATGTGATGGTTAACCTATTTCTCACCCTCTTTCCTAGATTCATTCATTCGTTCAGTCATATTTATTGAGCGCTTACTGTGTGCAGAGCACTAAGTGCTGGGGAAGTCCAAGTTGACAACATGTAGAGACGGTCCCTACCCAACAATGGGCTCACAGTCTAGAAGGGGGAGACAAATAACAAAACAAAACAAGTAAACGGGCATCAATAGCATCAAAATAGATAAACAGAATTATAGATATATACATATTAATAAAATAAAGAGAATAATAAGTATGTAAAATATACACAAGTATTGTGGGGTGGGGAAGTGGGTAGAGCAGAAGGAGGGAGTAAGGGTGATGGGGAGAAGAGGATGAGCAGAGGAAAATGGGGGCCCAGTCTGGGAAGACCTCCTGGAGGAGGTGAGGTCTCAGTAGGGCTTCGAAGGGGGGAAGGGAATTAGTTTGGCAGATATGAGGTGGGAGGGCGTTCCAGGCCAGAGGTAGGACGTGGATGGGACAGGTGAGAATGAGGCACAGTGAGGAGATTAGCGGCAGAGGAGCGGGAGTGTGCGCTTCCCTTATCACACCTACACCCTTCCTCACATCCAAACCCCCAGTCTCCTCTCACCTTAGCTTTTAAATCTGCAAATTCCTTTTCAAAAGTAAGGCAGAGATGGACCTTCTCGTCGGTCATCATTTCCCCCACCTAGTTGTGTGGAGATGGGCTCCATGTAGGGGTTTAATAACAATAATAATAATAATGGCATTTGTTAAGTGCTTACTACATGCGAAGCACTGTTCTAAGCACTCAGGGGGATACAAGGTGATCAGGTTGTCCCATGGGGGGCTCACAGTCTTAATCCCCATTTTACAGATGAGGTAACTGAGGCTCAGAGAAGTTAAGTGACTTGCCCAAAGTCACACAGCTGATCAGTGGTGGAGCCAGGATTAGAACCTAGGACCTCTGACTCCCAAGCCCATGCTTTTTCCACCAAGCCATGCTGCTTCTCATTGCTTTGGGAACAAACAAGAGAAGTTCATGAGGTAGTTCTTAATCAATCAATGGTATTTACTGAATGCTTAGTATGCGCAGAGTACTGTACTAAGCTCTTGGGAGAGTACAGTTCAACAGAATTAGCAGACACATTCCCTGCCCAAAACGGCATTCGCAATTTTCTCAACCCCGTAAACCACTGTTGCTCTTCTCCTTTCACTCTGGCTCCAAATGGAGGGGAGAGGAGAAGTCGGGAGGATCCTACATGCGAAAGAATTTCAGGCACAGGTACTTCTGCTGAAACCTGGAGATCACAAGGATGCAACATTTTAGAACAGTTAATCAAACAGTCCTAAAGCCTTGAATCTTTCTCATAAGTCTTATTAAGAATTGTTCTCTGAAGGCCTTTACACCTTCCTTGGCTTGATGCTTGTTATTGAGAAGCAATGTGGCTTAGTGGAAAGAGGACAGGCTTGGGAGTCAGAGGTCGTGGGTTCTAGTCTCGGCTCCGCCACCTGTCAGCTGTGTGACTTTGGGCAAGTCACTTTGCTTCTCTGAGCCTTAGTTACCTCATCTGTAAAATGGGGTTTAAGACTGTGAGCCCCACATGGGACAACCAGCTTACCTTGTATCTATCCCAGCGTTTAGAACAGTGCTTGGTACATAGTAAGAGCTTAACAAATACAATTATTATTATTATTATTATTTTTGCCTGAGAATGTGTTCAACTGAGCTCATCTCTTCAGGTGGCTTCAGTAGTTACCTCTCTGCGGACACTCCTCAAATCTACCTCTCCTGCCCTGACCTCTCGACTAACCTAGGCTCCTCGTTTCCTCTTGCCAACAGGACATCTCCACTGGGATGACCCACTGACACCTTAAACTTACCATTTTTCTCTCCTAAATGCACTCCTCCCCCTCAACTTTCCCCTGTTTGTGGAAGACGCTGCCATTCTCCCGGTCCCAGAAGCCTTGGGATTTTTAGTGTCCTCCTTCTCTCCTCACTGGGTTTCAACTCTCACAGTCAGGCTCCTGGTAAACCAGGCCACTTCTTCCTAATAAGATGAATAATTGTGGTATATAATTCCTTACTACATGCCTAGCACTGTGCTAAGCACTGGGGTAGATACACTATAAATAGGTCAGAGTGTAAGGAAGAGGGAGGACAGGTGTCTCCTGTTTTCCCCCACTCCCAGGCCCGCAGCACTTACGTACATGTCTGTAATTTATTTATTTGTGTCGATGTCCATCAGAAAGACCTGGGTTCAAATTCCAGCTCTGCTACTTGTCTGCTGGGTGACGCTGGGCAAGTCACTTCACTTCTCTGCACCTCAGTTCCCTCGTCTGTAAAAATGGGGGCAACTTGATTTGCTTATATCCACCCCAGCGCTTAGTGCAGTGCCTGATACAAATACCATAATTATTATTATTAGCCTCTACTATACACTGCTACGTGGATCATCTTCTTGACCCACTCTTCTCACATCTCCCCCTTTCTCCAACCTTTCTCCCTCTTCCCATTTCCTTCCACTTCAAGCAAAACCCCCCTCACGATAAGCTTTGAGGATCTGCCCTGACTCTCCCCAAATTACGTCAGCTGTCTTCACCTCCAACTGCTCAGCTTTGTGTCTTCATTCCTCCCAAGCTACTCTACCAGCTGTACCTCACCTTTGACTCTCCTGCCTCCATTCCCCCTCTCATGCTATTCCTCTGGCCTGAAGCTAATCATCGGGGTATTTGTTAAGCACTTACCCTATGCCAAGCACCATAGTAAGCTCTGGGGGTAGATACAGGATAATGAAGGTGGATACAGTCTCTGTCCCACATGGGACTCACAGTCTAAGGGGGGAAGAGCAGGTATTAAATCCCCCTTTTACAGATGAGGAAACTGAGGCACAGGCAAGTGAGGTGACTTGCCCAAGATTATAGAGCAGGCAAATAGAGCCAGGATGAGCACCCAGGTCCCCAATTCTTAGGCCTTGCTCTTTCCACTAGGCCACAATACTCTTTCCTTTCCCCTCCCTTCCTCATGTGCTTAGTCCTCCTAACACTCCAACAAGCTTTCCCCGATAAGCCTTCCCCAGTGACCTTCTGGCACTCCAAAGCACATCAAGTTGTTGCTTTCTCTGACACTT
The DNA here is from genome assembly GCF_015852505.1 of Tachyglossus aculeatus. NCBI lineage: Eukaryota > Metazoa > Chordata > Mammalia > Monotremata > Tachyglossidae > Tachyglossus > Tachyglossus aculeatus. The sequence continues at coordinate 3,702,750 of NC_052090.1, read as the reverse complement.
TTGTGTTTGTGTAGTTATTCCCTCCCATAGCACTCATGAATACATATAGTATGCTTAGTAATAATAATAATAATAATGATGACGGCATTTGGTAAGCTTTTACTATGTGCCAAGCATAATACTGAGAGCCAGGGTAGATACAAGCTAATCAGGTTGGACACAGTCCACGTCCCACCTGGGACTTACAGTCTTAATTCCCGTTTTGCAGAGGAGGTAACTGAGGCCCGAGGAAGTGAAGTGACTTCCCCAAGGTCATATGGCAGGCAAGTGGCAGAGCCAGGATTAGAACCCAGGTCCTCTGACTCCCAGCCCTGTACTCTACTAGACCAGACTCCTCCAAAAGGACCTCCCCTGTGCACTCACGTTTACTTGCAGCTATCTCCAAAGTGCAGCCTCTTCCCTATTTGGAAAACTAGGAGAAAGAAATCCGAGCCAGCCCAGGGCAGGGACGGTTTACATGTCAGTCAATCAGTGATATTCCCAAAGCACGGTCCCTGGGCAGAGCACTGTACTAAGCACTGTACAGAAGAGTCGGTAGACACATTCCCTGACCAAACTGAACTTACTGTCTATAAGAGGAGATGGATATTAAATTACAGATATGAACGTAAGCACTGAGGGAGCAGAGGGTGGGGAGGGGTGCCCGTGATTCGTCAACTCAAACACCCCAGTTCGCTTTGGTTTTGTGGGGCCCTGGGGGTTTGGAGAGGTGCATCTTTGGCTGGCACCCTCCATGTCCGGAGGGCCGTCTTCCCGCACTCCTCAGGACGCTGGATGGAGAGCTGCTACCGGGCCTTCCCCTTCCCTGCTGCTGATCAGGAAGCCAAGGCTCCCCCAGGCCCAGTTAGCGGGACAGGATCGCTCGACTCCTCTGCTCCCAGGGTGAAAACAGGAGGAGGTAAAGCGTGGCCAGGCTTAGCGTCCCCCCCAGCCCCACCTTTCAGAGCCAATGACACTCTCATTCCGTTTCTTCCAGACCACAAAGACACATTCCCCAACATTCTGAAAAAAGGTTACCTGGACGTCAGAAAAGACCACGACAGTTACTGGCAGAGCTGTTACGCTGAACTCTCCCCATTCCAGCTGGCCTTGTACCGCCTCGACTGCGGCGGCAATCAGAATCCCTCCGCCACCTACCCGCTGGCCCATTTCCAGAGCGTCACGGTCTGGGGTCACCTGGAGACCCGGGTGGTGGATGCCGTCCTGGCTGACGATTCCCAGCTGCAGCTGCGGGCCGAGTCCCCGGGCGAGGCCCTGGATTGGGGCCAGAAGCTCTGGGCTGGTGCCCGCGGGGCCGTCCTGGCCTACGGGAGCCAGCGGGATGAGCCGGAGGACTCGCCGGCATTCCTCCGGAACGGCGACCCCACCTCCTGGATCCCAAGGGCTCCGGGGACCAGCGCCGATCTCCCAAGGCCCACGGCCCCCTCGGGCAGCTGGCGAGAGCTCCAGGACGTCCTCAAGTCGGGGACGCTGTACCGGCTGACAGACCAGAACAACTGGCAGGCGTCCACGTTTGTGCTGAGCGGGACGCGCCTCCTGGCATTTCGGCCCGGCGGGCCGGACGAGGCCCCGCTGCTGAGCTACGATGTCGCCGCCTGCCTGGCCGTGCAGCCCGACCCCCTGGATGACCGGGACTCCTGCTTCCAGGCCATCTTCCCCCAGGATGTCCTCCGCCTGCGGGCGGAGACGCGTCAGCAGGCGCACGAGTGGATGGAGGCCTTGAAAGCCGCCGCCAACGCCGCCCGGGGCTCGGGTCCGGACTTCCGGGTGACGCTCCGGAACCGGCCCCGGGAGCAGCTGGACGGGCCCGGGCTGAGGAAGGGCAAGCGGGAGTCGGTGACCACCAGCTTCCTCAGCATCCTGACCACGCTCTCTCTGGAACGAGGACTCACCGCCCAGAGCTTCAAATGTGCCGGTAAGCGGCGGGGGCCTTGGGCGGGTCTCCCGTTCCACCCCCAGGGACGACAGAGGCCGGGCGGGAAGCGGGGTTGGCGACGGAATGGCGGGAACCATCCTCTGAACGGCTCAGGGTTCAGAGGGTGGCAGATCGATTGACCCTCCCCGGGATGACGCGAGGCGGAATCTGCTTAATTTTCCCGGGGCGGGGAAACTGAGACACAGCTAGGACCAGGACCAGGAAGATGTTAGAGCCGTCTAAGCGCTACTTGAAGCCGAGGCGGTGAACCAGCTCCCGGCTCTGCCACTTGTCCGCTGTGTGACTTTGGGCAAGTCACTTCATTTCTCTGTGCCTCATTTACCTTATCTGTAAAATGGGGATTAAGGCAGTTAACCCCATGTGGGGACGGGGACTATGCCCAACCTTTTTTGCTTGTATCTACCCCAGCACTTATAAATTGCCTGGCACACAGTAAGCGCTTAACAAATACCACGATTATTATTATTTACTTTGGTTCATTGATGAAGAAAGTGGGTGGGGTGAGGGCAAGTTCTTTTCGCTAGGTTTCCATCCTGGAGGAGGTGGGAAACAGATTTTCACCACCTTTCATTCATTCATTCAGTCATTTATTAAGCGCTTACTTTGTGCAGAGCACTGTACTAAGCTCTTGGGAAAATACAGCAATAGTGACATTCTCTGCCCACAACGAGCTCACAGCATAGAGCGGAATAGATAGACATCACTACAAATAAGTAAAATTACAGAAATGTATGTAAGTGCTGTGGGGCTGGGAGGGGAGAGAGCAAAGGAAACAAGCAGAAGGAAGTGGGAGATGAGGAAAAGTGGGGCTTAGACTGGAAAGGCCTCTTGGAGGAGATGTGCCTTCAATAAGGCTTTGAAGGGAAGGGAGAGTAATCGTCTGTGGGATTTGAGGAGGGAGGGTTTTCCAGGCCAGAGGCAGGATGTGGGCCAGGGGTCGGTGGTAAGACAGGTGAGATTGGGGCACAGTGAGAAGATTGGCAGTAGAGGAGCGAAGCGTATAGGCTGGGTTCTAGAAGGAGGGGGCAAGGTGATGGAGGGCTTTAAAGCCAATGGTGAGGAAATTTGATACAGGGGTGGATGGACAACCACTGGAGGTTTAAGAGGAGGAGGGTAAAATGTCCTGAACGATATTGTAGGATGATCTGGGCAGTGATTCATTGTGATCGGTTTTCCCTGAGTCTGGGGAAGAGCCGAACTTTGGAGTTGTTCGGGTTGCCCCTTTTACATCGGTCTCGCCACACCTCTGGGCGTCGATAGGGCAGGTGAGGCGAACCAACGGATCCCCTTGTAGAAGGAGGGCCTCTGCAGGATCAGTGGGTCGTGGTGGCTCAGCCAGTGACCCTGCCCTCTTCTAGCTAACGAGAGGGGACGAGGGAGGGAGGAGGAGGTACTTCCAACTTGTACTTCCCAAGCGCTTTCTGCTCTGCACACAGTAAGTACTCAATAAATACGATTGAATGAATGAAAGAAGAGCTGGTGAGACCCCGAAGGCCGCCAAAGCCCCGAGCCAGGGATTCACCCTTCCGAGGAGGCAGGCGCTGCCCGGCTGAATGCCGCATTTCCTCTCAGAATTGGCCCGGCAGGTGTGCTCGCTTTGTTTCCTGGGGTCATTTTCTGATTGGATAAAAAAAATGCCATCTAATTATTGGATGAATTAATTCTCTGAGTGGCCTAAAGGGAGGAAGATGTAGACCCTTTTCCTGTGGGAAAGGGCTGGTTTCCAGGAGTGGGCGGGCCCAGGATGCCACTTCCCTCAACTCTCGGCTCCTAGTCTGGATCCTGGAATATTCTGGATCCTGGATTCCTAGAGCAGTCAGGGACGGGCTCTCTCCTGCAGGGGGCAGACAGGCAAAAGGGAATTTCCCCGCTTTAAAGGATGGCATCCCAGGGCAGCTGGAACTTTGGAAGCTAATCCCCCACAAAGATTACAATAGCCAAAAGAACTTGGCAGATCGGCCGACTCTTCACTGCTTTCCCTGCCGTTCACTGTTTACCCCGCGAAATTTTAGTCATGGTTTTTTGGACTCGTTAATATGAAGCAATCTCTCCCCGCTGCTTTTGGGACGAGAGCGATCCGGTGCCTTAGCTTAGTGTCTGAATTGCCCCGACACCAGTATTCTAAACTGTTGTTCCGTTTTCTCTTTTTCCTGTCCTTTTCCTCTGTCCTGTGAAATGTTAAATTCAATTTCAGCCAGTCGGGTTCCGTGGAGAGGCCCGTTTCCTGTACCGGGGCTCAGAGAAGTGGCAGATGGCTTATTTGTTTGGGGGCCTGTTTCCCCTCCGATGAAGAGGGGGAGGTGGGGGAATCATTGAAAGTTTTCTTATTCCTTTTCGAATATCTCTTCCTGAGTTCATGCCTTCTGGCTGCCCTGGAATTCCAGTTTGAAAACATTCAGGGTGATTGTCCATTTCTTCTTTTGCTGCCATTGGTCTCTGGGTGTTTTTGATGAGGTGCGTAGAATTTCTTGTACACCCGTGCTCTGGGCCCATGCCCATGATGATGTGTGTGCCAACCCCACCGCCCCACAGGGCTGCATTCGATTTGCGCATCATCTTTACTGGCCTTTAAACTTATCTGGGTAATGGGCAGGCAGTGGGGCCTAGCCCAACTCCTGCCCTTCCCCTTTGGGTGACCTGGGGCAAATCACCTAACCTCTCTGATCGTCCATTTCCTCACCTGTAAAATGGGGATAAGATCCCTGCTCTCCCTACTTCATAGACTGTAAGCCCCACATGGGGCAGGGACTGTGTCCGATCAGATTATCGATCAATCGGTCGTATTTATTGAACGCTTTCTGCATGCAGAGCGTATGTTGGGAGAGTACAGTACAACAGATCTCGTAGACATGTTCCCTCTCTGCGACGAGCTTGTAGTGTAGAAGTCCCCCTTCTCGACTGTGAGCCCACTGTTGGGTAGGGACCGTCTCTATATGTTGCCAACTTGTACTTCCCAAGCACTTAGTGCAGTGTTCTAGACACAGTAAGTGCTCAATAAATACGATTGAATGAATGAATAAAGGTGGAGACAGGCGTTAATAAAAATAAATATATTACGGATCTGTACATAAGTGCCGTGGGGCTTAGGGAAAGGTAAATAAAGGGTGTAAATCCAAGTGGGAGGGTGACACAGAAGGGAGGGAGAAGAGGAAAGGGGGCGGCTTAATCAGGGAAGACCTCTTGGAAGAGGTGTGCCTTCAGTAAGGCTTTAAAGGTGGGGAGAGTAATCATTTGTACTTCCCAAGCGCTTAGTACAGTGCTCTGCACACAGTAAGTGCTCAATAAATACGATTGATGATCTGTCGGATATGAAGAGGGAGGGTGTTCCAAGCCAAGGTTGTCCATCACCTCGCCCCCTCCTACCTCACCTCCCTTCTCTCCTTCTCCAGCCCAGCCCGCACCCTCCGCTCCTCTGCCGCTAATCTCCTCACCGTGCCTCGTTCTCGCCTGTCCCACCGTCGACCCCCGGCCCACTTCCTCCCCCTGGCCTGGAATGGCCTCCCTCCCCACATCCACCAAGCTAGTTCTCTTCCTCCCTTCAAGGCCCTACTGAGAGCTCACCTCCTCCAGGAAGCCTTCCCAGACTGAGCCCCCTCCTTCCTGTCCCCCTCGTCCCCCTCTCCATCCCCACCGTCTTACCTCCTTCCCTTCCCCACAGCACCTGTATATATGTTTGTACATATCTGTTACTCTATTTATTTATTTTACTTGTACATATCTATTCTATTTATTTTGTTTTGTTAGTATGCTTGGTTTTGTTCTCTGTCTCCCCCTTTTAGACTGTGAGCCCACTGTTGGGTAGGGACTGTCTCTGTATGTTGCCAACTTGTACTTCCCAAGCGCTAAGTACAGTGCTGTGCACACAGTAAGCGCTCAATAAATATGATTGATTGATTGATTGATGTGGGGGAGAGATTGGTGGAGAGATAAACAAGATGGAGTTACAATAGGCAGGCATTAGAGGAGCAAACTGGGCTGGGATTTAGTAGGAGAGCAGCGAGGTGAGGTAGGAGGGGATAAACTGATGGAGTGCTGTATCGCTTTATCTTATAGAGAAGCAGTGTGGCTCAGTGGAAAGAGGACGGGTTTTGGAGTCAGAGGTCATGGGTTCAAATTCCGGCTCCTCCAGTTGTCAGCTGTGTGACTTTGGGCAAGTCACTTAACTTCTCTGGGCCTCAGTTACCTCACCTGTAAAATGGGGATTAAGACTGTGAGCCCCTTGTGGGGCAACCTGATCACCTTGTATCCCCCCAGCGCTTAGAATAGTGCTTCATACATAGTAAGCACTTAACAAATGCCATTGTTATTATTATTATTATTATTATTATTATTATTATTATATCAAGAACAGTGCTTGGCACCTGTTAGAGAGCAAGCTTCTGGTGAGCAGGGAATGAGTCACTTAACCATTCTGTACTTTCCAAGCACCTAGTACAGCGCTTAGTACAGTGCTCTGCACACAGTAAACGCTCAATAAATATGATTGAAGCACCGAACCAAGTGGGCGCTCAATAGATGTTACTACTGACTACCTGCCACTGTTAAGTAGTGCTGCTTCTACTACTACTACTACTCAATAAATAAATCGGGAGAATACCTAGAGAGGATTTGTCAGCGATCCAAAAATATTTGTTTCTGGAGCTTCCTAAAAGTCATGAGGCCCCGTTATGTGATGGGTTTGATCAGAGGTGGGCTGCAGGTTCCTCTAAGGCTGCATCCCCAGGTTTGAGAGGTGCCCCAAGTTTTCAGCCGACAGGGTGGCGTCTTCCATTTCAAGATAATAATAATAATAATAATGATAATGGTATTTGTTAAATGCTTACTATGTGTGAAGCACTGTTCTAAGCACTGGGGGAGGGTAAAAGGTGATCAGGTTGTTCCATGTGGGGCTCACGGTCTCAATCCCCATTTTACAGATGAGGTAACTGAGGCACAGAGAAGTTAAGTGACTCGCCCAAAGTCACACATCTGACAAGTGGCGGAGCAGGGATTAGAACCCATGACCTCTGACTCCCAAGCCCGGGTTCTTTCCACTGAGCCATGCTGCTTCTCCATGGTGGAACAGATGTCATCCTCTATGCATTTGGTTCTCTGACCTTTGGACATTTGATATTTGCCCCAGCCCACAGCCCTTAGGGACATATCTTTAAATTATTTATTATAAATCACCTATTTCTTCGTTTTACTGTCTCTCACCCCCTCTAGACTGTTAGCTCATTATGGGCAGGGAATGTGTCTACTAATTCTGCTGAACTGTGCTCTCCCAAGCACTTAGAACAGTGCTGTGCACATAGTAAGCGCTCAGTGAATACCATTGCTCTATGGACCCTATTACTGTTAAGGCCAGGTGGTCTCTGCAGATTCACCCAAACCCTATTGCTAGTGGTTTTTAAGCCTCCAGGGTTTTTTTAACTCTCCCCCCTACCTCTACTAACTGTGGGGAAGGGTAAACTGAAGCGGAGCTGGTGTGGGGAGAGAAGGGAGGGGAATTTTGCCGTGAATTCTTCAGCCATTTAGTGCAAATTCCTGTAATTACTGTCATTGTGTTCTGTCTGAATGGCACATAATCCAGCAGAAGCCATTCCTAATTGAGACCTTACAAGAGGTACAAATCCCCTCTTTGTTCAGCCTGACAAATTAGTGCCAGAAAGTGGCAGGGTCTGAGTGGGAATCAAAGGCAGAAACACAAAGATAGAACTTAAGGCTACAGTAATAACCCTCCCTTGTCCTCCGGGATAGAGAGGAATGACCAGTGAAAAATGAAGTTGGTTTTTTTTTTTTTTTTTTTTGGTTATAAATTCCCTTGACGTGACAGCACCTCGGGGCTGCTCTATTTATTTAGTAAAAGTGATTAAATAGTAATACAACAGGGTGACCCATTGTTCCCCTTGCTCTCTACCTCCTCACCCTGCGGACCCCTGCTGTCTCCGCTAATTGATTGACAATGAACCCCTGATAAAGAAGTCTGTTGGGAGGACCTGGCCAAAGCAGCTTTTTTTCTTTCCTTTGTGAGACCGAGAGAGTGTGTGAGTGTGTATGTATGTGTATGTGTATGCCTCATTTCATTTGTGTTTGAGTTGTACTGTGTGGCTCGGCCTAGCCTCTTCCCTCTTCTTACCCTCTCCTTCCCATCGCCCCTTCCTTCCATCTTTACCCAAAGGCCTGCTCCCAGCTGACATTCACAAGCAGGGAGCATGGAATTCCAGTTGTGTGGTGTTGCTTTTAATAAGTTGTCCCCATTCTGCCCACCTGCCCGCCCTAGCCGGATCCTTGGGGGACTGAGCAGCAGCGGGAGATGTGCCCGGCGGAGGGATGGAGGGAGAGGCCAGAGTGGCGGCTGGGCAGGGCCGTGGCATGCGCTGGATTTTCAAATAAAGGGCACAACGGACCCCCCCCACACACCCAAAGTAGTGTCCTGACTTCCCTGGAACAGGTGTTAGTCGGGGGTGAAGATGGGAAGCCCGTAAGGTGAAGGTTTACCGGTCAGTCAGTCACTCGGATTTAGTGAGCGCTTACTATGTGCAGAACACTGTACTAAGGGCTTGGGAGAGTACAGTATAACAGTAATCAGACATATTCCCTGCCCACAACGAGCGTTCACTCTGGAGTTGGGGGAGACAGACATTAATGGACAGAAATAAATTACAGATATGTACATAAGTGCTGTGGGGCTGGGAAGGGGGAATTAATAAAGAGAGCAAGTCAGGGTGACGCTGAAGGGAGTGAGAGAAGAGGAAAGGTGGGCTTATTCAGGGAAGTCCCCTTGGAGGAGATGTGCCTATAATATGTCTTTAAAAGGGGGGATAGTAATTGTCGGTTGTGAGGAAGAGGACATTCCAGACTATAGGTCGGTGGCGAGATAGACGAGATCGAGGTACAGTTAGAAGAACAGTGCTTTGCACATAGTAAGTGCTTAATAAATGCCATTTAAAAAAAAAGGTTGGCGTTAGAAGAGTGAAGTGTGCGGGCTGGGTTGTAGTAGGTAGGAGAGTAGCAAGGTGAAGTAGAAGGGGATGAGGTGACAATGTTTTAAAGCCAATGGTGAGGAGTCTTTATTTGATGCAGACGTGGGTTGGCAACCACCGGAATTTCTTGAGGAAACCTGGCCTGAGTGTTGTTTAGAAAAATGATCCGGGCAGCAGAGTGAAGTATGGACTAGAGTGAGGAGAGACAGGAGGCAGGGAGGTCAGCAAGGAGGCTGATTCAGTAATCAAGGCCGGATAGGATAAGTGATTGGATTAACATGGAAGCACTTTGGATGGAGAGGAAAGAGCGGATTTTGGCAACGCCGTGAAAGTGGAACTCACGGGATTTAGTGATGGATTGAATACGTGGGTAGACATGAGATTAGACAACCCACCCTTGACCTGCCTTGGCCCCCTCCGGGAAGATCCAGTGGACCCTCCCCTTCTCAGGAAATCACCCCACTAGTCACCGGCCTGTTGCTCCGGTTTTTGGTTGGTGGTAGGTTCGGATCATGGTGGCCTGGCATATGGCCTTCCCATCAGGCCGGGAAGACAGTAGGAAAGATGTGTAGAGGTACAAAGAGAAGCAGTGTGGCCTAGGGGATGGAGCATGGTCCTGGGAATCAGAAGGATCTAGGTTCTAATCCCAGTTCTGCCACTGGTCTGCAGTGTGAACTTGGGCAAGTCACTTCACTTGGCCTCAGTTATCTCATCTGTGAAATGGGGATTAGATGTGAGCCCCAGATGGGACACAGATTGTGTCCCACCTGATGACCTTGGATCTAACCCAGCGCTTAGAACGGTGCCTGGCACAAAGTAATCGCTTAACAAATGCCATTAAAAAAATGGGAAGAGGCGGGTCGAGGAAAACACTTTCTGCTGATGAGAACCAGTAGCTGAGCGACTTGTTCCATGGAAGGAGTCTTTTGGCCCCACCTTTCCTTAACTTCTTAGGAACCCTGACATTCCCAGTGACAGAGTTGGGGTGGTGAGACCCCACATACCTTCCTACAGCTGGGCCCTGGAAAGACTCAATCCTTGAGAGGAGAATCGGGCTTGGTAGAGGTGGACAGCTCCTCTACCAAGACAGCGTAATTAGACAGCGGCATTAGACAGTGTAATATCAACAAGGATAATTGGAGTATTTGTTAAGCCTGAGCACTGTATGGATTCAATATTAGTCAGGTCAGACACAGTCTTTTTTCCAAATGGGTCTCACCATCTAAGTAGGAGGGAGAACAGGGATCCCACAAAGTGGGAGCCCAGGCCTGGCTTTTCCACTTGCCTGCTGTGTGACCTTGGCAAGTCACTTCACTTCTCTGGGCCTCAGGTCCCTCATTTGATACAAGGTAATCAGGTTGTCCCACGTAGGGCTCACAGACTGAATCCCCATTTTACAGATGAGGTAACTGAGGCACAGAGAAGTTAAGTGTCTTGACCAAGGGCACACAGCTGATAAGTGGTGGAGCAGGGATTAGAACCCATGACCTCTGACTCCCAAGCCCGGGCTCTTTTCACTAAGCCGTGCTGCTTCCCAAGATTAAGACTGGAAACCCCAGGTGGAACAGGGACTGCATCCAAACTGATTAGTTTGAATCTATCCTAGCACTTAGTGCAGTGCCTGGCACACAGTAAGTAACAAATAACATTAAACCAAATTTTAAAAAAAGTAAGTGACGGGGTCCGGATTAGAACCCAGATCATCTGGCTTAGTACAGTGCTCTGCACACAGTAAGCGCTCAATAAATACGATTGAACGAATGAATCTGGCTCCCAAACCTGTGCTTTTTCCACTAGGCTACACTGCTTCTGAAGGTAGGTATTTGCTTGACTTTCTCCTCTCCCTCAGCTCTCTGGGCAGGATGGGGTGGGGCAGGAAAGGCCAGACCAGGTGGCCCTCGCCATTTGCTCCAACCCCTTGGCCACCAGAGAGAGTTTAAAGTGGAGCCAAGCTGTGAAATTCAACTTCCACCCCTTATGGGTAGGCTGAGGTCTCGAGCCAGTGGTTTTCTCTCATCTTCCTTAGACTCTGGGGTCAGGCTGGGAGCTCCTCTCACCCCTCAGCCTCTCTACCAGTGGATCAATCGTATTTATTGAGTGCTTACTGTGTGCAGAGCACTGAACTAAGCACTTGGGAGAGTACAGAATTGGTAGACCTGCTCCCTGCCCGCAACCAGCTGGCGACTAGATACGATTGAAATACGATTGAATGAATGAGTGAATGACTTGGGGGCAAGATGATATGCTTTAAGGGCTTTGGACCTTTGGCCACCTCAAGTTGTGAGGTCAGGCGTCCCCTGAACAGCTTCTTCCAAAAACCACAAAGGAAAAGAGTGAATGTCAGTGATCATTAAGGATAAGCCGGAGACGAAGAAGGATGTAAAACCAGGGAGCCTTAAGCTGTCCCAGTTCTTCTTTCCCGACTCTGCCACTTGTCTGCTGTGTGACCTTGGGCAAGTCACTTAACTTCTCTGTGCCTCAGTTACCTCATCTGTAAAAGGGGGATGAAGACTGTGAGCCCCACGTGGGACAACCTGATTACCTTTTATTTACCCCAGCACTTAGAACAGTGCTTGGCACAAAGTAAGTGCTTAACAAATGCCAACATTATTATTATTATTATTATTCTATTATTATTATGCCACTTGATCACCTTGTGTCCCTCCAGCACTTAGAACAGTGCTTTGCACATAGTAAGCACTTAATAAATGCCATTATTATTGTTATTATTATTCTTTGGATTGATTCCCAGGACTCGTTGGAGTTGTAGGAGCTGAAGTTTGTAGGAGCTGAAGTTGGGGCACCATAGTCCAGGGCAACACTTGAACAGTCATTTTTCAGAATAGTGGTTTCGAATTGGAAGAGCTCATGATGAAAGAGGCCCAAAACTTTAAGCTCCTTTCCTAGTGCAACGTAAGATTTCCTAGCAGGAAGGTTAGTGAAGGGGAAAGAGGGAATGGAGACTGGTGAGGGCTTGGGAGAGCCAGCGAGGCGAGTCAGGCTTTGGGAAACGGAAAGGCAGCATGGGGACACTATCATGTGAGTGGAAAACTGGAGGGCTCAGGGCTGGGAAAGCTACTGTCCGGGTGGGTTCCAGGGATTCGGAAGGCCCGAACTCTTTTTTTTTTACCGGTGGGAGTGACTTGCTGACATTTGTATCCATACAGGCCACAACGTGAACAGTAGGGAATTGAAGGAGAACCCACAGGGATGGCAGATTTCAGTGCTCCTGGTGGGAAGGGATCCCTTCTCCCCACTTAATAACTCCCCCAAACACCCTAATGTGCATGGTATATTGTTGTAATATCCTCTCCCAAGTGCTTACTGCGGTGCTCTGCACACGGTAGGCGCTCGATAAATATGATTGGCTGACTGATTAATATAGCGTGCTCTGCACAGGATTAAGCACTCAGTAAATATCATTGATTAGTTGATTAATTGAGAACGAATGTGGTCTAGTGAAAAGTCAGACCACACACTTAGTGCAGAGCTTCTCACATTGTAGACTTAACAAATACCACTATTATTATTATTATTGTTATTATTATTTACTTATGGAAAAGAACATAGGAAGTGTTTGGAGTGATCCCACTATCTTGAAAGTCCCTGGCAGGCAGGCACTGTATCTTGTACTTTGAATGAATACTCCCAGAAGCCTAGTTCAATGCTCTCCCGTGAATGGTTGATTCACTCAGTCAATTAGTCAATCAGTCATATTTGTTGAGCACTTACAGTGGGCAGAGCAAGCTCCCTGCCCGCCAGTTACCGTCTAATAATAATAATAATAATAATGGCATTTGTTAAGTGCTTACTATGTGCCAGGCACTGTTCTAAGCGCTGGCGTAGATTCAGTGTAATCAGGGTGGACACAGTCCCTGTCCCACATGGGACTTACAGTCTCAATCCCCAGTTTACAGTTGAGGTACCTGAGGCACAGAGAAGTGAAGTGACTTGCCCAAGGTCACACAGCAGACACGTGGCGATCCGGGATTAGAACCCATGACCTCCTGATTCCCAGGCCCGTACTCTATCCACTATGCCATGCTGCTTTTGTGTCTAGAGGGGGACAGATATTAATATCAATAAATTACAGATATGAACATAAGTCCCGCTCTTCCACTGTCTGCTGTGGAACCTTGGGCAAGTCACATCACTTTTCTGGACCTCAGTTACCTCATTTGTAAAATGTTGATCCAGACTGTGAACCCCACGTGGGACGTGGACTGTGTCCAACCTGATTACTTTGTATCTATCCCAGCGCTTCGAACGGTGCCTGGCACATAGTAAGTGTTTAACAAATACCATTTAGAAAAAAGAAAGAGGAAATGAGGGCTCTGAGGTTTTGAAGGTGGGAACAGTGAGTGTCCGTCGGATGTGAAGAAGGAGGGCGTTCTGGGCCTGAGGCAGGGTGTGGGAGAGATGTCGGCGACAAGATAGATGAGGTGGAGGTTCGGGGAATAGGTTGGCATTAGAAGAGTGTGCTCATTGGGTTGTAATAGGAGAGCAATCAGGTGAGGTAGTGGAGGGTAAGGTGATTGAGTGATTGAGTTCTTTAAAGCTTATGGATTCGGATGGAGAAGAGGCTTTTGGGGTCAAGGGAGGGTGTTTTTTTTTTTTAGGATTGGGGAGACATGAGCATGTTTGAAAGCAGTTGCGGAAAAGCCACTGGAAAGCGAACAGCTGAAAATGGCGGTCAGAGAGAAGAAGGGACAGGGCAAGCACTTTGATAAGGTGCTACAGGATGGGGATGGAGGTGCAGATGGAGGGGGTGGATTTTGAAAGGAGGCGGGAGATCACCTTCGGAGATACTGCTGGGAAAGATGGGAGAGTTGAAGAAGGGGTAGGAGGGAGGAGGGACTGGAGAGGAGCAGGGGAGATTTTAGGAAGATCTTTCGCACCTGATGGTTTCAGTTTCTCAGTAAAGAACATGGCCAGGTCAGTAGGGGCAAGAGACACACAGTATTCATTGTATTCGCTGTAGGCCCCTATTCCGTTCTTCGGCTACATCCCACATTGCCTTGGGAAATAAAGCGAAGAGCAGGAGGACCCTGGCTCTCTCCTGCGCTGCACACTTCTCTATAATTATGGTAAGCACTCTACTAGACACTGCTCTGGCTGCCAGCTAATCAGGTCCGGCACACTCCTCGTCCTGCGTGGGGCTCACGGTCTGAAGAGGCGAGAGAGCTTACATCAGATTCAAGGGGCGGGAGAGCTAGCATTGGATCCCCATTTTACAGATGAAGAAACTGAGGGACAAAGAAGTGAAGTGACTGGCCCACGGTCACACAACAGACAAGTGGCGGAGCTGGGATTAGAGCCCCGGCCCTCTGATTCCCAGGTCTTGGCTGTCTCCTGCCCTTTATGGGGGCTTTCCCTGAGCCCTGGCCCTCCCCCACGATTCCTGAGTGGCCAGGAAAGGTGGGTCAACACCTGACCTGGGACCACCTCCCCACCCCTCCCCTGCCCTCAGACAAGCAAGAGGAGCCAGAGCTTGCCAAACTAGCGTTTGACTAGCCTCCACCCTGTGCAAGAAACCATTATCACTAGTCCACCTACAGAAACCTAGAAAGATGCTCAGACATTTATTAGACTCTCAAATTCAGGCATTTCTTCAAAGCGTTTCATTTGATTTTCTGATTCATTTCTGATATTCTCATCATAGAAGTCAAATGTTGTTCTTTGATACTGTTCAGAAGAAGCAAAGCCATTTTGAATCTCAGAAGACACAGGTCTTTTGATAGACCTCCGTGAACTTCATAGGCAAGAGCTGTGCTGCTTTTTTTTTTTTTAAGCTGTTCTTGGTTCATTTCTCGTAGTCTTTGTTGCTGTTCTTTGGTCTGGAAGGTTCTCGTTCCTTTATCTGTGGTTTCCTTTTTGGTTAACATTTTCTCATCACATGCTCCCTTCCAGCCCGAATCCTAAAATGAATCCTAAAATAGGATCCATCATTTTTTTTTTCCAGGCAACTCCCCAGCCTTCTCCATTAGGTAGCAAGATTTTCTTTTAGGAATCCTTCCCCTGACTAACCCCTTATCCTTGATGAGATCCGTCCCTTACTCACCTGTAATACTGATTATTCCATTTATTTATTCCCATTTTTACTTGCCTTTTCAATCTCTGCCTGTCTGCCTGCCTCCACCTTCAGACTGTAAACTTTTTGATGGCCAGACTATCTCTCCCCCTTGAATTATGTGCTCCCAAATTCAGGATCAGTTCACACTCAATAATTGCTGCTGCTGCTTCTAAGAAACTGCTGGGAATTCAGTTGTATTTATTGAGTGCTCACTGTGGGCAGAGCACTGTACTAAGCACTTGGGAGAGTACAATATGACAGAATTGGTAGACAGATTCCCAGCTCACACTGAGCATACAGGCTAGAGGGAAATAATAATAATAATGATGGCATTTATTAAGTGCTTACTATGTGCAAAGCACTGTTCTAAGCACTGGGGAGGTCACAAGATGATCAGGTTGTCCCACAGGGGGCTCACAGTCTTCATCCCCATTTTACAGATGAGGTAACTGAGGCCCAGAGAAGTTAAGTGACTTGCCCAAGGTCACACAGCTGACAATTGGCAGAGCCGGGGTTTCAACCCATGACCTCTGACTCCAAAGCCCGGGCTCTTTCCACTGAGCCATGCTGCTTCTCGTGGGAAAGGAATGTCAGGGTAGATTGGAAGGGATGGCAATGATATCCTTTTCTTCCAAGAGACGTCCTGGGCTTGTCATATAACTGTAGTAATCATTATAAAATAATAATTGTGGTATTAAGCACCTACTAAATGCTAAGCACTGGGGTAGGTATAAGATAATCAGGATGGACACAGTCCCTGTCCCGTGTAGGGCTCACAGTCCCAAGGGGAGATGCAGGAAGTTAAGTGACTTGCCCAAGGTCACACAACAGGCAAATGGCAAAGCCGGGATTAGAACCCAGGTCGCCTGACTGCCGGTCGTCTGCTCTTTACACTAAACCATGTTGCTTTTCCAACTCTTTCTCGATCTTTCTGCTTCCAGCCTCTCCCCACTCGACCCTCTGCTACGCGCTGTTACATAGATCATCTATTCGGATCATTTCCTTGAGTCGCTCTTGTCACATCTCCTGTTTCCTCACAAGCTTCCAGTGGCTTGCAATTTCCCTTCTCACTAAGCAGAACCCCTCACAATTGGCTTCCCTAACTCTCTCCTAATTACCTGTCAGCTCTCTTCACCTAATACTCCCAGCTTGCTCTCTTCATTCCTTCTGAGCTAATCCACTAGCTTACTATTCACTCTCCTGCCTCCATTCCCTCACATGCTCTTTCTCTGGCCTGAAACTAGTCAGTGTTGCTGTTTAAATGCCTTTCATTCATTCATTCAGTCGTGTTTATTCAGCGCTTACCGTGTGCAGGGCACTGTACTAAGCGCTGGGGAGAGTATAATACAACAGTTAACAGGCAAATTCCCTGCCCACAACAAGCTTACAGTGAAGATGGGGCCGGGGGGAGGCAGGCATCAACAGAGAATAGAGAATCAATAGAGAAGCAGCTTGGTTCAGTGGAAAGAGCCCGGGCTTGGGCATCAGAGGTTGTGGGTTCTAATCCTGGCTCCTCCACTAGTCAGCTGTGTGACTTTGGGCAAGTCACTTAACTTCTCTGTGCCTCAGTTACCTCATCTGTCAAATGGGGATTAAGACTGTGAGCCCCACGTGGGACCACCTGATCATCTTGTATCCCCCCCAGCCCTTTGAACAGTGTTTCACATATAGTAAGCACTTAACAAATACCGTTATTACTATTATTATCAGTACATATAAATAAGCGCTGTGGGGCTGGGAATGGGGAAAGCAAAGGGAGCAAGACAGGGTGATGCAGAAGGGAGATGAGGAAAAGTGGGGCTTAGTCTGGGAAGGCCTCTTGGAGGAGATGTGCCTTCAGCAAGGCTTTGAAGGGGGGAGGAGTAATTGTCTGTCAGATTTGAAGAGGGAGGGGCCCTAGGCCAGAGGCAGGGTTTGGCGGGGAGATAGGTGAAATGGAGGCACAGTGAAAAGGTTCGCATTAGAGGAGGGAAGTGTGCGGGCTGGATTTTAGTGGGAGAAGAGCGAGGTAAAGTAGGAGGAGGCAAGGTGGTGAAGTGCTTTAAAGCCAATGGCGAGGAGTTTTTGTTTGATGTGGAGGTGGATGGGCAACCCCTGGAGTCTTTTGAGGAGAGGGGTGACATGTCCTGAACGTTGTTGTAGAAAAATGATCTGGGCAGCAGAGTGAAGTAGAGACTGGAAGGGAGAGTGACAGGAGGCTGGGCGGTCAGCAAGGAGGCTGATGCTGAATTGTACTTTCCAAGCACTTAGTACAGTGCACTGCACACAGTAAGCGCTCAATAAATACGATTGAATGAACAATGAATGAATGATGCAGTAATCCAGGCAGGATGGGATGAGTGATTAGATTGCCGTTGTAGCAGTTTGGATGGAGAGGAAAGGGTGGATTTTAGCGATGTTGTGAAGGTGGGACCCACAGGATTTCGTGATGGATCGAATATGTGGGTTGAATGAGAGAGAGGAGTCAAGGGTAAACCCCAAGGTTATGGGCTTGTGAGACAGGAAGGAAGGTAGTGCCATTTACAGTTATGGGAAAGTCAGGGGAAAGGACAGGACGTGGATGGGAAGATAAGGAGCTCTGTTGTGGACATGTTAAGTTTGAGGTGACAGGAGGACATCCAAGTAGAGATGTCTTGAAGGCAGGAGGAGATGTGAGACGGGAGAGAGGGAGAGAGATCAGGAGAGGAGATGTAGATTTGGGTATCAGCTGCATAGAGGTGGGAGCAAATGAGTTTTCCAAGGGAGTGGGTGTAGATGGAGAACAGAAGGGAACCCAGAGCTGAACCTAGAGGAACCCCCACATTTAGGGGGCGGGAGGCAGAGGAGGAGCTCGTGAAGAAGACTGAGAATGAACAGCCAGAGAGATGAGGAGTGGAGTGGACAGAGTCAGTGAAGCCAAGGTTGGAAAATGTTTCCAGGAGAAAGGGGGTGGTCCACCGTGTCAAAGGCAGCTTAGCTGTCGAGGAGGTTTAGGATGGAGTGGAGGCTGTTGGATTTGGCAAGATCATTGGTGACCTTTGAGAGGGCAGTTTCTGGAGTGAAGGGGACGAAAGCCTGATTGGAGGAGGTCAAGGAGACAATTGGAGGAGAGGACTTTAAAGCAGTGGGTGTAGAAAACTAGCTCAAGGAGTTTGGAGAAGAATGGTAGGAGGGAGATGAGTCGATAACTGGAGGGACCCGTGGGGTCAAGGGAGGGTTTTTTTTAGGATCCGGAAGACATGGGCATGTTTGAAAGCAGTGGGGAAGAAGTCATCGGAGAGTGACTAGCTGAAGCTGGCTGTTAGGGAGACAAGCCCAGTGTGGGCAGGGATTGTCTCTCTTTATTGCTGAAATGTACTTTCCAAGGGCTTAGTACGGTCCTCTGCATACAGTCAGTGCTTAATAAATGCGATCGAATGCATGAAAGAGGGAGGGGGCGAGAGTTTTGTTAAGGTGTGAAGGAATGGGCTGGGATGCTCAGATGGAGGGGGTGGCTTTTGAGAGGGGGCAGAACCTCCTCTAGAAATACTCCTGGGAAGGATGGGAGAGTTGAAGAGGGGTCGGAAGGGGGTGGGACTGAAGGGGGCAGGAGCGATTTTAAGGAGCTCACACCTGATGATGTCATTTTTTTTAATAAAGTAGGTGGCCAGGTCATTGGTAGCAAGGGATGGGGAAAGCGGGGGGACAGGGGGCCGGAGGAGGGAGTTAAATGTCTGGAACAGCTGGCGAAGATGAAGGGCATAGGTGTCAGTAAGGGTGGAGAAAAAGTTTGGCCGGGCGGAGGGCATGCAAGGATAAACTTGAAGTGGACAAACTTGGCCTGATGTGTAGATTTCCTCCAGCAGCGCTATGCAGCTTAAGCACAAGAGTGAAGGCAGACTGGGCAGGTGAACCAGGGCTGGGGGTTAGTAGTAAGATATTGTCAAAGGGTTAGGGGAGCGAGTGAGTTGAGGAGTAGAGAGGGTGGTGTTGAGAGCATCCATTTGGTCTTCAAGGGAAGGTAGTTTAGGTATGGAGGCTACGTGAGGCATGATGAGTTGAGAAAATTGGATGGGGCCAGAAGATCGGAGGTCTCTGTGGGGGAATGGTACAGATTTACGGGGAGAAGGTGTGTGGGAGAGGAGGTAAGTGAGAAAGTTGTGGTCAGAGAGAAGGATTTCAGAGTTGGTGAGGGTAGAGATTGTGCAGTGTTTAGAGATGATGAGATGGAGTGTGTGTCCACGTTGGTGAGTGGGGTGGAGCAGGTCAGTGGAGTTGAGGGGGATAGAAGGTGGGCAGCAGACATATGTGAGCCCGTTGTGGGGTAGGGACCGTCTCTATATGTTGCCAACTTGTACTTCCCAAGTGCTTAGCACACAGTAAGCGCTCAAAAAATGCGATTGAATGAATATGCCAAGCATGGTACTAAGCACTGGGGCAGATACAAGATAATCCGGTTGGACACAGTCCCTGTCCCACAAGGGGCTTTCAGTCAAAAGTGAAGTGAAGTGACTTGTCAAAGGTCACAGAGGAGATAAGGGGCAGAGCTGGGATAGAACTCGGGACCCCTGACTGCATCTCATAAGACTGAGGGCTGAGGTGGGGTTTAACCAGCTATCTGATCCCCCACTCTTGGCTTCAGGCAGAACCGTGCCTAGAGAAAAAGCTGCCCTGTTTTTGAACACTTCCATGGAAGTAATGATATAATTGATCTTACTTTAAAAAAAAAACCTGACTTGTGCAAGGTTTCTCAGTTTGTGATATGAATTGATAAAAGGCTGACAAGAATTCTTAGCAAAGGAGCCTCTTCATCAGGTGTACACTGTGTAATAATAATAATGGCATTTATTAAGCGCTTACTATATACAAAGCACTGTTCTAAGCTCTGGGGAGGTTACAAGGCGATCAGGTTGTCACACAGGGGGCTCAGAGTCTTAGTCCCCATTTTACAGATGAGGTAACTGAGGCCCAGAGAAGGAAGTGACTTTCCCAAAGTCACACAGCTGACAGGTGGCTGTATGAATGGTGGAATTTTTTTTTTCCTGGTGGCAGGTGCTTGGCCCTTGAATTCCAGAAATTCTGTTTAGCCCATGCAGAGGAGAAGTGAGGCTTGGTGGAAAATGGACGGGTCTGTCAGAGGACTCGAGTTCTAATTCCGGCTCCTCTGCTTGCCTGCTGTGTGACTTTGAGCAAGGCACTTCACTTCTCTGTACCTCAGTTTCCTCACCTGTAAAATGGGGATTCAAGGCCTGTTCTCCCTCTTACTTAGACTGTGAGCCCCATGTGGGACAGGGACTGTGTCTGACCTGATTCACCTATCTCTACCCCAGTGCTTAGAACAGTGCTTGACACATGCTAAAGCCCTTAACAAATACAGTAATATTATTATTATCATTATTGTAAGTGAGGATAGGTCCTGGACTAAGCATGCTTGAAAGCACACTCACTCACCTCCACTGAGCAAGAGAACCAGAGTGGCTTAGTGGAAAGAGCCTGGGCTTTGGAGTCAGAGGTCATGGGTTCAAATCCCAGCTCCGCCACTTGTCAGCTGTGTGACTTTGGGCAAGTCACTTAACTTCTCTGTGCCTCAGTTACCTCATCTGTAAAATGGGGATTATACTGTGAGCCCCACGTGGGACAATCTGATCACCTTGTAACCTCCCCAGTGCTTAGAACAGTGCTTGGCACATAGTAAGCATTTAATAAATGCCATTATTATTATTATTATTACTTGAAAAGGTCTTTCAGTCTTACCTGTCCAGTGCCATTTGGGAAAAGCCAGGAACCATGAAAGCCTATTGCCATCATTGAAGGCTTTCTTCTCAGCTGTAAGGTTGTGAGCAGGGAATATGTCTGTTTATTGTTGTATTGTACTTTCCCAAGTATTTAGTACAGTGCCCTGCACACACTAAGCGTTCAATAAATGCGACTGAACAAATGAATCATCTCCAAAATTGAAACCAGGCCACCGTACTAGCTCTTTTAGAGCTCTCTGAAGCCCTTTTCCCCAGTTTTGATTTTAATAATATCATTAGAAATCCCAGGCCAGTGCCAAATACATAGGAAGTAAAGTTCCCTTCATGCGTCAGTCAATCAATCCATGGTACTGAATGCTTACTGGGTGCAGAGCTCTGTACAAAGCACTTGGGAGAGGACAGTACCCCAGACCTGTTCCCTTACCCATAGGTAGAGTCGGTCAATTGTATTTATTGAACACTTATTGTGTTCAGAGCATCATACTGAATGCTTGGGAGAGGACAGTATAACAATGTAACAGTCACATTCCCTGCCCACAAAGCGCTTACAATCTAGAAGGTGTCAGTATCCATACGAGAAACAGTGTGGCTTAGTTGTAAGAGCACAGGCTTGGGAGTCAGAGGGTGTACTTCCCAAGTGCTTAGTACAGTGCTCTGCACACAGTAAGCGTTCAATAAATACGATTGAATGAATGAATGAATGTGGGTTCTAATCCCGGCTCCACCACTTGTCCGCTCTGTGACCTCAGGCAAGCCACTTAACTTCTCTGTGCCTCAGTTATCTCATCTGTAAAATGGGGATAAGAACTGTGAGCCCCACGTGGGACAAACCAATTACCTTGTATCTACCCCAGCACTTAGAATAGTGCTTGGCACATAGTAAGCGCTTAACAAATGCCATCATTATTATGTATTTATATAAGCCAGCCCTGGAAGGCGATGCTGCAGCTGTGGACTTCATCTAGAGGGGTGAGGTACCCGGCTGCCAACCCCTGCATGATGGTTCAAGGGTCCACTTTTGGGGGTCCTCTCCCCCCAAGGGCCTTCGGACCCACGCAGAGGCGGGATCGGGTGAGAGAGCACAGCGGGGGGCTTAGATGGAGCAGAGCTCATGACTGGCATCGCCACTCATCCATTCGTTCATTCAGTCGTATTTATTGAGCACTTACTGTGCACAGAGCACTGTACTAAGGGCTTGGAAGAGTACAGTATTACAATAAACAGACACATTCCCTGCCCACAACAAGCATACAGTCTAGAGGGGGAGAAGTTGAGGCGTGGGAGGAGGAGCTGAGCTGGGACCGGTAGCTGACTTGCCAGCAGCTGCATACGCCATGGGTCAGTCAGCCCATTGTATTTATTGAGCGCTTGTTGTGTGCAGGGCACTGTACTGAGCGCTTGGGAAAATACAATAGAATGATTTAACAGATACATTCCCTCCCCACACCGCTGACACCCTGACTGCATAATACCAGGGTGGGGCCTGGTCTTCTTGGGTCTTGACTTTAGCATTCCCCTCATGCCGAAGAAGACTTAAGCACTTAGTACAGTGCTCTGCATACAGCAAGTGCTCAATAAATATGATTGAATGAAGACTTAGAGAAGTAATTCCCTCTCTTCCACCTCCCTAGCTCCCTAAGCAGTGGGGAACCCAGGCCTGCCCAAAGCCTTCCAAAGGAGACTTCCACACAACATTTTCATTCATTCATTCAATCGTATTTATTGAGCGCTTACTGTGTGCAGAGCACTGTACTAAGTGCTTGGGAAGTACAAGTTGGCAACATCAAGGGAGAGAAGGGTGGGGAATAACCACAGATCTTTAAATTGTATATTATAAATCATCTATATCTCTCTCTCCCCCTCTAGACAGTAGGTTCGTTGTGGGCAGGGATTGTGTCTACCAATTGTGGTGTATTGTACTCTCCCAAGCATTGACTTCAGTGCTCAGCGCACAGTAAGCACTCAATAAATACCATTGATTGATTGATTGATTGCTCTGCACAGATTAAGCACTCAGTAAATACTGTTGCTTGATTGATCGACCCTGTCGCCTTCCAGAACTGCAGACTGGAGAGCTGCAGTCGCATGAGGTTCCTCTCCTCTTCCTTCTCCTCCCCTATTCCTTCTCTTCCTTCTCTTCTCTTCCTTCTCTCCTCTTCCTTCTCTCCTCTTCATTCTTCTTTCCTCTTCCTTCTCCTCCCCCTTCCTTCTCTTCCTTCTCCTCTTCCTTATCTTTCTCCTCTTCCTTTTCTTTCTCCTCTTCCTTCTCCTCTCCTCTTCCTTCTCCTGCCCTCTTCCTTCTCCTCCCCTCTTCATTCTCCTCCCCTCTTCCTTCTTCTCCCCTCTTCCTTCTCCTCTCCCTTCTCCTCCCCTCTTTCTTGTTCTCTCCTCTTCCTTCTCCTCTCCTCTTCTCCTTTCCTCTCCTCTTCCTTCTCCTCTCCTCTTCCTTCTCCTCCCCTCTTCCTTGTTCTCTCCTCTTCCTTCTCCTCTCCTCTTCTCCTTTCCTCTCCTCTTCTCCTTTCCTCTCCTATTCCTTCTCCTCTCCTCTTCCTTCTCTTCTCCTCCCCTTCTCCCTCCCCCACTTCCTCCATCCTCTCCTCTCCCCCTCTCTTCTCCCCTCCCCTCTTCTCTCGTCTCCTGTATCCTCTCCCCCACCTCTCCTCCCCCCTCACCTTCCCTCTTCTCTGCCCTGCCCCCCTTTTCCCCTCCCTTCCCCCCCTTTTCTCCTCCCCTCTCCTCTCATTCAGAGGTCTGGCGCTCTGAGGTTCTCCTGAAGAGACTGGGAGAGTCTAACCAAAGAGAAAGAGAGGCAGCAGAAAAAAGTGAAGATTGATTTTCCCGTGGCCTGACAATGTGCTAGGGAATATCTATTACTGTATTTTCCTTGGTTTACGACGACTGTTGCTCTCTCTTCTATCCGAAAAGTCCCACAACACTGACCTGCCGCTCCGTGGTTCCAGGACGCAGGCTTTTTGGGTGCTGGAGGACAGAGCTGAGGATTCTCAACAGCTGTTGGTGGGGGGGCTTCTTCATTAGAACCCCTCCCTCCACTTTGCTTCTCCAAACCTAGCGGTTTTCTCCCTTTTCACCCTCCTCTTTGTTCTCTGAGTACCTACCGTGCTGCGCCTCCATTATCAGAGGCACTCCAACTGCCAAGCCTTTGCATTCTTCTGGGAAAGAAAGCCCTACTAGTTGAAAAGCAGAGGTCCTGGAAACATTCTCTCCAGGTTGTTCAGAGAATTAGAACAGCGGCTGGTGTTCGCACAGTATCACATCTACAACTCACCCGACACAGTCGACTAACAGTCTAGAGAGGAAAATCCGTCCAGCTTTGGAAATCAGGTGCTTCGGGGTGAAATGCTCTCTGTTCTTGAATTGACACAATCTTTAGCATAACCCTCAGTCTGACTTTTAAGGTCTGGCAAATACCAAAATTTATCATCTTTAAAGAAAGAAATTAATTAAATATTGGGATCTCTGAGTACAAACAGTGTGTGTGTGTGTATTTTTGCATGTATTATGGAGAGAGAGATTAAACCTAACTTCAGAGCCTCCATCATCATTTATCTCTTAGATTGAGAAATTTTAGCACTGTGCATGTGTTGGTCTCTGGAAAGTCACACAACCTGCAAGACTGTGTTTATGGTAAAGAAACCACATCAAGGCTGGCGTGATGAGATGCCTAGGTTAAAAAGCTACCTGCAGCAAAACAATATCTTGCAACTTGCCGTTAATAAACTCAATCGGTGATATTTATTATGGGAGTCAGAGGAACTGGGTTCTGATTCTGGCTCTGCCCCTTGTCTGCTGTGTGACCTTGGGCAACTCACTTCACTTCTCTGTGCCTCAGTTCCCTCATCTGTAAAATGGGGATTAAGATTGTGAGCCCCACATGGGACAATCTGATCATCACCTTGTAACCTCCCCAGCGCTTAGAACAGTGCCTGGCACATAGTAAACGCTTGACAACTGCTGTAATTATTATCATTATTATTATCATTATTATTATTATTGGAGTGTTTTTGAGGAGTGAGTTAACATGGGCAACTAGTCCTCTTGACTGTAAGCTCCTCTTGGGCAGGGAATGAGTCTACCAACTCTGCCGTATTGTACTCTCCCAATTGCTCAGTACAGTGCTCTGCACTCGGCTCTCGATAAATACGATTGTGGTTTTGTAGACATTTAGTTTGCTCCAGAGCCTCGTCCCGTGATCCCATTACACTCATTTTAAGAGTCAACACACGAGTATGCCGGCCTCATTGACTGGATTTTCTCGTTTCCGGTCAACTATTGAAGTGTCGGTCATTGTGTTTTGTAGTTCACAGAATTGTATGATCTCGTTTAGCTCTGTATTGCTGATATAGTCTCTTGTTGGTGTCTACAGCTCTCTTGGGGCAGGCTGATACATCACCTCGGTTCACTGTTGTCTTATCGTCAGGCCAGATATCTGGCTAATTCGTTGTTTAGTCATGCCAGACCGCTGTTTTCTCTAGACCGTAAGCTCCTTGTGGTCAGGGGATGTGACTGCCAACTCTGTGGTATTGCACTCTCCCAAACACTCAGTACGGTTCTCTGCACACAGTAAGCGCTCAGTATATACAGTTGATTCATTCAGGAAAGTAGCTTACAAGCATTTGCATGTCCTTAAACTAGCTCTCTTCTTCCCTTCAAAGCCCTACTGAGAGCTCATCTCCTCCAGGAGGCCTTCCCAGACTGAGCCCCCTTTATCCTCTCCTCCTACCCTCCCCATCGCTCCCCCCAGCCCTACCTCCTTCCCCTCCCCACAGAACTTGTATATATTTGTTCATATGTATTACTCTATTTATTTTACTTGTACATATTTACTATATTTATTTTATTAATGATGTGCATATAGCTATAATTCTATTTATTCTGACGGTTTTGACACCTGTCTACGTGCTTTGTTTTGTTGTCTGTCTCCCTTTTCTAGACTGTGAGCCCACTGTTGGGTAGGGACTGTCTCTATATGTTGCCGACTTGTACTTCCCAAGCGCTTAGTGCTCTGCACAGTAAGCGTTCAATAAATATGATTGAGTGAACGAATGAATGGGTGACCAGGGTAGTTATCTCTAAGGCTTTGGATGATGCTCAAAATCTGTTGAGTTGGAAAAGTCTTCCAGAAAGGCAGAAGTGTCTTCCAACATGTGCGTCCGGGGCTCCGGGAATATCTTCCAGCCCGGCCTCAGAGCAGAAATTGGACAGGGCTGGCTTTCTGTACATCCCACTGCATTACCCACATGACACTGGGGCACGCATCGGACGCGTCTCCCCAAGCTGTGATACGGCCGGACAGGTCATCTGCCAGATCTCACACAATAATAATAATAATAGCATTTATTAAGCGCTTACTATGTGCAAAGCACTGTTCTAAGTGATGGGGAGGTTACAAGGTGATCAGGTTGTCCCACGGGGGGCTCGCAGTCTTAATCCCCATTTTACAGATGAGGTAACTGAGGCACAGAGAAGTTAAGCAACTTGCCCAAAGTCACCCAGCTAACAAGTGGCGGAGCTGGGATTTGAACCCATGACCTCTGACTCCAAAGCCCATGCTCTTTCCACTGAGCCACGCTGCTTCAGGGAGTCCCCGACTTACGAAGCGACTTCCAGAGGTCTTTCAGAGCGACTGCTGGGGTCAGATGCTTTCTTAAGGCCTCTGAAAATACCTACTGTCAATCAGTCAAACACTGGTGTTTACTGAATGGTTAATGTGTGCACAGCACTGGTACTAAGTGCTTGGGAGAGTAAAACAGGGTTGGTAGACACGTTCCTGCCCACCATTGTGCTTCCCAAGCGCTTAGTATAGTGCTCTGCACACAGTAAGTGCTCAATAAATACCATTGAATGAAAGAATGAATGAGCGTAAAATCGAGCACAAACCTGAGAGTCAGAGGACCTGGGTTCTAATCCCGGCTCTACCACTTGTCCCTTCACTTCTCGGTGCCTCAGTTTCATCAACTGCAAAATGGTCATTCGATACCTGTTCTCCCTCCTACTTAGACCATGAGCCCCAGGTGGAACCCGATTGTCTTGCGTCTACCCTAGTGCTTAGTACAACGCTGAGCATGTAGGAGGCTCTTAACAAACACCAATCAATCAATCAATCATATTTATTGAGTGCTTACTATGTGCAGAGCACTGTACTAAGCGCTTGGGAAGTACAAATTGGCAACATATAGAGACAGTCCCTACCCAACAGTGGGCTTACAGTCTAAAAATCACCACCATTATTATTATTATTATTGCCGTCATTATCATCATTATTATGTTCGTCTCCGATCGCGTGGTCTGAAGCCGCATTCTGGTTCCAGGAGCGTCTAGGTGACAATATGGGTGAAGAATCGGGTCTGGGAAGACTCACTAGGCTCGTGCTGGCAATTGGGAATAACAGAATCAATCGTATTTATTGAGCGCTATGTGCGGAGCACTATACTAAGCACTTGGGAGAGTACAATACAACAGAATTAGCAGACCCAGCATGTCTCCATAGTTACCACCGTCTGATCTTTTGCCTTCCGTCTTGAAGATGGTGGTGACAGTGACATCTTGGAGACCCTGTGGATGCTCAGCAGGGTCCCCTGTGTGGAGGACGGCTTAAGAAACAACCCCTTCCATGCTCTGCCCTCGGGTTCAGGCACTTTTTGCCATTTCTCCGGGCTCTGACCCCACAGGGAGTTTCTCAGCAGGCCGGACAAGGGTCAGGTCTTTGCAGGTTGGAAGGTTTTCGATGTTCTGCTGAGCTTCATCCTCAGTCCCAAAGGCGCGAGCGCTGAGGAGAATATGGAAATGTTGTTGCTTATATTAGGACCTGACATTCTGAGGCTACCGTTGGAGAGTCAGATTTAAAGAAATTAATCATGCCTCCTTTGAGAGGGTCAAGACTTATCAGTTTTTGGCATCAAATGCAATCATACTTGTTGGGTGACTAGTGCTATTTATTCTCTTGTGTGAAAAGGCATATCCATAGCAGCCTCAGGAGGGTTATTCAGGGTATTTTCTTTCCATAGAGGACCAGTTTATCTCTGTTTTATAGCTATAAACATGGATGTCATGGCAACAGCCAGAGCACGCTCTAAGAGTATCTATCTCAGCCAAACCGGAACTGTTCTCTTCTGAGTGTCTTTTCAGTTGCTTTCTTTCTCTCTGTGCGTGTGTGTGTTTGTGTGTAAATGAGTGTGTGCTTGTGTTTGAAGAGTGAGTGTTGTAATCAGGATTAACCTTTTGGGTGTTTGCGTTCATTTTAAAACCAAAATTCCTGGCCGGTGGATGCTGTGAAATTCCCGGCCTGGAGCATCTCATGGTATTCAGTTCATTGTCCAGGGCAGAGGTAATTGACACAGAAAACTACCGTCCATAAAGCGCAGAGATGAAGGTCAGCTGGGCTTGAGGTGTGAAAAATGGGCGCATCTAAAAGTGATGGCCAGATTTTCCTCTGCAGAAGGCTCCGTCACGTAGCAGGGGGGAGGTGGCAGTGAGCCAGGGTGGGAGCAAACCGGCCCAGCCGAGCCTGATGGAGGGGAGGCAGGAGACCCGAGGTAATCCCCTTCCCCTCGGTCGGCGAGTACCAGTCGCAGTCGATCGATCAGTTGACGGGGTGCCGAGCACTGTGTTAGGCTCTTGGAATAGACGTCATCCCTGCCCTCAGGGAGCTTACAATCCACTAGGCGAGACAGGGACTTAAATGAGGAATGCCACAGGATCTCAGAGCGGCCACCGTCAACATCCTCTCCAAGAGGAAAGGCGAGAGATCAGACCGCAGTAGCTACCAGAGAAGCAGCATGGCCTAGTGGATAGAGCACTAGGAGTCAGCAGGTCATGGGTTCTAATCCCGGCTCCGCCACATGTCTGCCGTGTGACCTTGGGCAAGTCATTTGAATTCTCTGGGCCTTAGTTAGCTCATCTGTAAAATGGGGTTTGAGTCTGTGAGTCCCACATGGAACGGGGATTGTGTCCAACCTGATTTGCTTGTATCCATACCAGCGCTTAGTATGTGCTTCACAAATACCACAACTATTATTATCATTTCCACATTTTTAGCCCGGTTCGTGTTCAGCGCTCACTATGTGCCAAGCACTGTACTAAACACTGGGGTAGGTGCAAGATAATCAGGTCCCACATGGGGCTCACGTTCTAAGTAGGAGAAACAACAGGTATTGAAACCCCATTTTTGCCGACGAGGGAACTGCCGTACAGAGAAGTTAAGTGACTTGCCCAAGATCACACAGCAGGTACGTGGCAGAGCTGGGATTAGTACCCAGGCCCTCTGACTCTCGGGCCGGTGGTCTTTCCACTAGGCCATGCCCCTTCTATTAATTAATTATTATCAATGAACTGTCTTGCCCTTTTGGCAACCGTGGCAACAATCAATCATATTTATTGAGTGCTTACTGTGTACCTCTGTAGCACTTGAGAGAGTAGACTAGAACAAAGTCGATAGACATGTTCCCTGCCCACAAGGAGCTAACAGTCTAGAGGGGGAGACATACATTAATGTGAATAAAGAAATTAATGATTTGTGCATAAGTGCCAAGGTAAATAAAGGGTACAAATCCAAGTGCAAGGGTGACGCAGAAGGGAGTGGGAGAAGGGGAAATAAAGGACTTCCTCAGGAAAGGCATCTTGGAGGAGATGTGTTTCTGGTAAGTTTTTGAAGGTGGGGAGAGTGATCGGAGGGAGTTTCAGGCTAGAGGCAGGATTTGTAGGAGGGGTTAGCAGCGAGATGGGCAAGATCAAGTTACAGCGAGTAGGTTGGCATCAGAGGAGCGATACGTGTGGGCTGGGTTATAGTAGGGAATGAAAGAGCTAAGTTAGGAGAGGGCAAGGTTATGGAGTGCTTTAAAGCCAATGGTAAGGTGCTTTTGTTTGATGCAGAGATGGATGGGCAACCACAGGAGGTTCTCGAGGCTGATGGGATGGGATAATGTGGTAGCCCTTTGGGTTGGGGGGAAAGGACAGGTTTTAGCAACATCGTGAAGGTAGAGTGGAAGGGATTTGGTAACAGACTGAATATATGAGTTGAACGAGAGAGAGCCCAGTCGAGAATAATGCCAAGATTCCAGGCATATGATTCAGGCAAGATGGTGATGCTGTCTACAGGAGTGGGAAAGTCAAGCGGGGAGACAGAGTTTGGATTGAAAGATGAGGAGTTTTGTTTTGGACACGTAAAGTTTGAGGTTTCGGTGAGGCATCCAAGTAGAGATGTCCTGAAGGCAGGAGGAAATACGAGACTTCAGAGAGCAGGGCTGGAGATGTAGATTTGGGAATCATCCTTGCAGAGGCGGTAGTTGAAGCCGTGGGAGTGAATGAGGTCTCCAAGGGAGACGGGTACAGATGGAGAATAGAAGGGGACCCAAAACTGAGCCTTGAGGGCCCCCCACAATTAGGGAGTGGGAGGCAGAGGAGAGGCCCAAGAAAGAGAATGAATGAGCTGCCAGAGAGCTAGGAGGAGAACCGGGAGAAGACAGTGTCAGTGAATCCGAGGTTGGATAATGTTTCCAGAAGAAGGGGGTGATCGTGTCAAAGGCAGCTGAGGGTCAAGAAGGATTTAGAATGGAATAGAGGCTGGCCTAAGGCCTGTAAAGCTACTTAGTCTATGGGCCCTGTGTGGAGTGTGGACCGTGACCAAGCTAAGTATCAGGGGAAGCAGTGTGGCTCAGTGGAAAGAGCGCGGGCTTGGGAGTCAGAGTTATGGGTTCTAATCCCAGCTCTGCCACTTGTCAGCTGTGTCACTTTGGGCAAGCCACTTAACTTCTCTGTGCCTCAGTTACCTCATCTGTAAAATGGGGATTAAGACTGTGAGCCCCAAGTGGGACAACCCAATCACCTTGTATCCCCCTCAGTGCTTAGAACAGTGCTTTGCACATAGTAAGTGCTTAACAAATACCACCATTATCATTATTATTATTATTAGCGCTTTGTGCAGTGCTTGGCACAACCTTCCCAACATGGCTAAAGTCCTCCCTTTCCTCATGATTAGTGCATCAGCCTCCTTGCTGACCTCCCTGCCTCCTGTT
This sequence comes from Tachyglossus aculeatus, assembly GCF_015852505.1. Lineage (NCBI taxonomy): Eukaryota > Metazoa > Chordata > Mammalia > Monotremata > Tachyglossidae > Tachyglossus > Tachyglossus aculeatus. Next base: position 3,672,031 of record NC_052090.1, on the reverse strand, counting down.
CCTCCCCACTTCATCCTTTATACTCTGCCGCCCAGATCATTTTCTTACTAAACTCTTCAATGCACATTTTCCCACTCCTCTGGAACCTTTGCCCATCCACCTCAGCAACAAACAGGAACTCTTTCCCATCAACTTTAAAGCAGTCAATCATGTTGCCCCCTCCTGCTCTCCCCCACGATTTCAGCCCACCCACTTGGCTCCTCTAATGCCAACCTACTCACTGTACCTCAATCTCCCCCACCTCCAAAGCCTTACTAAAAGCACATCTCCTTCAAGAGGCCTTCCGCAGGTAAGCCCTCATTTCCTCTTTTTCCACTCCCTTCTGCATCACCCTTGGACTTGGATTCGCCCCCTTTATTCACCCATCCCTCAGCCCCATAGCACTTATGTATATATCCCCTATTTATTCATTTATATTAGTGCCTGTCTCCCCCTCTAGACTGTAAGCTTGTTGTGGGCTGGGAATGTGTCTACCAAATCTGTTACATTGTACTCTCCCAAGTGCTTAGTATAGTGCTCTGCAGAGTACATGCTCAATAAATACAATTTTTAAAATGGCATTTATTAATTATTAATTATTAGTTATTATTTATTATTTTTAGGCTGTGAGCCCGTTGTTGGGTAGGGACCATCTCTGTATGTTGCCAGCCTTTCCTTCCCAAGTGCTTAGTACAGTGCTCTGCACACAGTAAATACTCAATAAATACGATTGAATGAATGAATATTAAGCACTTACTATGTGCAAAGCACTGTTCTAAGCGCTGGGGAGGTTACAAGGTGATCAGGTTGTCCCACGGGGGGCTCACAGTCTTAATCCCATTTTACCGATGAGGTAACTGAGGCAGAGAGAAGTTAAGTGACTTGCCCAAAGTCACCCAGCTGACAAGTGGCGGAGTCGGGATTTGAACCCATGACCTCTGACTCCAAAGCCCGTGCTCTTTCCATTGAGCCACGCTGCTTCTCAATTGATTTGATAATAAGGACTTAAACACCATTATCATTATTATCGTTATTATTATTATTGTCATTGTTGTTGTTCAGGTGGGATTGCTAAGGGTGTGCTAGCTCTGTATGGCTTTTTGTGCCAACTCGGAATGATTTTCTTTTCGCTAGAAGAAGGTGTGTTCAGAAAAAGTCCAGCGTCATTGCCACATCTCCTCAGGATTCCTTCCTTGTCTGGCATAGCAGAAGTCATCATCACTCTGCCGTGTTCAGGGGGTTTTACAAAAAAGCTTCATTGACCCACATATGAATAACAGCGGGTCCAATGACCGGCTTGGGGGTTTCCTTAATCTGTTTTGGGGAACATTTTGAGGCTTGTTTGTAAGCCACATGTGGGAGAATCTGTCTTGGAGCGTTGGGATCAGCTCAGCATAGCCGCATCATTGCCAGACGGCCACCCGATGAACGAGTGATTTCCGGATCGCGCACTTGGCCAACATGTAGCATTCAAGTAAAGTACCGCCCGAGCAACTTTGTTTCTTTCCTTTTGAAAATGGGGAATTTCTAGCCATCGCTGCATTTTTCCTCGCTTCCGTGGTGCCAGCATTTGCCTCTTTTCTCTTCAACAGGTTGTCAACGACCCATCGGCCTGTCCTGTGGAAGAGCCAAGGTGTGCAGTTACAGTGGATGGTATTACTGCAACACTTGTCACGCGGACGACAGCTTCCTCATCCCGGCCCGCATAGTCCACAACTGGGACACTTCCAAGTATAAGGTAACGGTTCCAGCGAGCCGTCTGTACAGACCACTAGCTCCAACTTCTTGGAGATTTCACCGGCGGCTTCAATAGAGAAGCGGCGTGGCCTCGTGGAGGAACTGGGTTCTAATCCTGGCTCTGCCACTTGTCTGCTGTGTGACCTTGGGAAGTCACTTCACTTCTCTGGGCTTCCTCAACTGTGAAAAGGGGATTCAATACCTGTTGCCCCCCTACTTATTCATTCAATCATATTTATTGAGTGCTTACTGTGTGCAGAGCACTGTATTAAGCGCCTGTGCGATGGGGGCTGTGTCCCACCTGATTAACTTGTAATCTACCTCAGTGCTTAGAACAGTTCTTGACACATAGTAAGCACTTAACATATACCCTACTGATGAAAATGGCCAAGACCATTAGAAGGCAGCTCAGTATTTATCACTTCGACAAAAAGTTCCCAATGAGGCATCAGAACCTGAATAACTCAAAAGTCTCACAGTATTTCAATTGACTTTAGTGGGGGAATTGCTCTTGCGAAGAATTATATTTCCAGGTTAGAGCTGTTCTCCGGTGGGCATCAGACGGTTGTTGGCTGATGCAAAAAGGAGATATGTATGGTCGAGCTAACGCCTTTCTATGATTATTGTTTCTTGTCATTTTCATCTCCGTCCCTTCAACGGCGAAGATGGTTAAATGAGATCAGTCCAGGTGGCGGGGAAGGAAGCTAGAAGGAAGTTATCAGGAAACGAAGGCAGCAGGCATATGCCCCCCATTCAAGAAGTTTGTTGGGAAATGGATAAAATTACTAAGCACTTGGGAAGTACAAGTTGGCAACACATAGAGACGGTCCTTACCCAACAGTGGGCTCACAGTGTAGAAGGGGGAGACAGACAACAAAACGAAACATGTGGAGAAGTGTCAAGTCAGAACAAAATGAGGGGTCAGATTTCAGAGTGAGCCAGAAGGCTCTCGGATGACGGGAAGGGAGGAGAACATTGACGAGGGGAAGGGAGCCCTTGGAAGAGGGTGTGCACATACTCCCTGTCGTGCCAAAAAGACAGTTCGTGCCATCTTTGGGATCTAGGCGAGGACACCAATGGCTTCAAGACAAAGTTGAGGGTTTTGAATAGGCGGTTGGGCCTTTCGGAGAGGGAGTCGATGAGAGTTTAGTACAAGAGCGGAGCGGACGTATGAAGGGGTAGGTGTGTGATGGCTGGGGCTTCCTCCCAGAAGGAAAAACAGCGTGGCCCAATGGCTTGGGAGTCAGAGGACCTGAGTTCTAATACCATTTGCTGCGTGACCTTGGGCAGGACACGTCACTTCTCCAAGCCTCAGTTTCCTCATCTCTGAAATGGGCATTAAGTCCTACTCCCTCCCACTTAGTCCGTGAGCCCCTATTGGGACAGGAACTACATCCAATATGATTCTCTTGTGTCTGCTCCAGTGCTTAGTACAGTGCTTGGCTTATAGTAAGCGCTTAACAAGTAGCATAATTATTATTATTCCTCCCAAGATTGCTCAGAGGAGGAACTGTAGGTGTGAAGAGGGCTGGCTGTGGAAGGGTCCGGGGCCAGAGGCTGGCAGGGAGCCAAGATGCCAAGGTGATAACAATAACAGTAATAATAATAACTGTGGTATTTGGTAAGCGCTTACCACGTGCCAGGCACTGTACTAAGCACTGGGGTGGACACAAGCAAATCGTGTTGCACATAGCCCCTGTCCCACGTGGGATTCACAGTCTCAATCCCCATTTTACAGATGAGGTAACTGAGGCACAGAGAAGTAAAGGGACTTGCCCTAGGTCACACAGCAGACAAGTGGAGCTGGCATTAGAACTCATGACCTTCTGACTCCCAAGCCCGTGCTCTATCCACTAGGCCATGCTGCTTCTCAGTGGAAGTTGAGAACTTCAAATAATAATATTTTTTTTTATTATGCGTTTACTGTGGGCAAACCACTGGAGCAGATTCATGATCATCAAGTCACACACAGTCTCCGATCCACAGGGTGCTCACAGTCTGAGAGGGAGGGAGAGCAGATTTTTCATTCCCAATTTACAGAGGATGAAACTGAGGCCCAGGATCCCCAAAGTTTCACAGCAGGCAAACAGAGCGGGGCTTGTGTTAACAGCGAGCGCACGTCTGCTAACGTGTCAGTGTGTGCACGTGACCAAAACGGTCACATCCCGTTGTGGGCAGAGATTGTCTCTCTTTATTGCTGAATCATACTTTCCAAGTGCTTAGTACAGTGCTCTGTATACAGTAAGCGCTCAGTAAGGATGACTGAATGAACATGCTTGCTGGCAGTTCATTCATTCATTCATTCAATCGTATTTATTGAGCGCTTACTGTGTGCAGAGCACTGTACTAAGCTCTTGGAAAGTATAAGTCGGCAACATATAGAGAAGGTTCCTACCCAACAACGGGCTCACAGTCTAGAAGGGGTGACAGACGACAAAACAAAACAAAACAAATAGAATTAAAGCTATATGCACATCATTAACAAAATAAAAGAATAGTAAATACGTACTAAACGTTTTCCAATGGCTGTTAACACTGTCCAGATATTTCCTAACATAGTGTTGTGGTGACCCAGCCAAGAGGAAAACGTCTCAGTTGTATTTTCAGCAGTCTTATAGATGTCTCTTAAATATCTGATGCACAAAGAAATATTGGATACCACCAGCATCTGAATCTTCCTTGTCCCATAGCAGGACATTGGAGAATTTCACTGTTGAGTACTCTAGTGCTGTGAGCCCTGGAGGTGTTGAAGAAATACTGGAAGAGCTGCCAAGCTCAGCAGAGGGTGAGCTCGGTCTGGAGGGCTTTAGGTGGTGCCAAGCAGAGGCATAGTGATGGCGAGGAGGTCTGGAAACAACCTGTTGGAAGGCGGAGGAAGAGTTGAGTAGACTGGACGCCTCTCTTTCCCCCGATTGGATGATTTTCCCCCTTTTGACCCGATGATCTTGATCAGCCTCAGTTACCTCATCTGTAAAGTGGGGATAAGATTCCTGGTTTCCCTCCCTCAGAGACTGTGAGCCCCATGTGGAACAGGGCCTGGTGGCTCTGATTGTAGAGAAACGATCCCAGCTCTTAATATAACGTTTGGCACATAGTAAGAGCTTAACGAATACCACATTTATTATTCAATCCACCAAACCGCATCAGTTCCCATATTCAGAGCCCACCTGAAAAAGCCGCCTCTTCCGAAAGACATAATGGATACTTGCTTATTTGTTTATTTAGTCACCTTTCATTTGTATCCTTTGTGCCCAAACCTTTTCCATCCCTGTTTCCAGCAGCCACCTCAAAATTGGCCAGCGATGCCTGGGGGAGGGAGAAGGGGTAGGAATGTGGTCCATAGCAGATCCTATCGGCCCTGTATTATGGGTGGAAGAGAGGGAGGGTCACTTGGCAATGAAGGCAAATCTAAGAAGTAATAGCATCGGATTTCTTTGCCTAAACTCTTGGGAAATTATTCCAGTCTTCCAGGGAGCAGTCGATGGAAATGTTTTGAGAGAGTCTTGCGGGTTATCGGAGGCTCTCCTATTGCAAGAAGCTGATTTTTTTTTTTCTAGACTGTGAGCCCACTGTTGGGTAGGAACTGTCTCTATATGTTGCCAACTTGTACTTCCCAAGGGCTTAGTACAGTGCTCTGCACACAGTAATCGCTCAATAAATACGATTGATTGATTGATTGATTTTTTTTTCTCTTCAGTTCCTCACCATTTGCCTATTTTTGGGAAACCTGGCTCTGATTTAAAAACCATGAGAACAATACACAGCAGAGATATACAGGGAAATAGTTTTTCTGAGAAACTAACCGTTCTGTTCATGGGTGTTTTTTCTGAGACTAATCTTCCTATTTAGTGTCTGAGGAAAAAAAAATACAGTTGCCACTGCATATCTCTGGTGTGAATTCCCCTTAGACTCTAATTTCCAGGGAGAACAGCTGTGTGACTTCGGGCAAGTCAGTTAACTTCTCTGTGCCTCAGTTCCTTCATCTGTAAAATGGGGGTTAAGACTGTGAGCCCTCCGTGGGACAACCAGTTCACCTCCCTGGAGCTTAGAACAGTGCTTTGCACATAGTAAGCACTTAATAAATACCGTTAAAAAAAAGTGAGTTTGCTGATACAACTCTAAGAAATAGCAATTATAGTAACGCTAGTGGTATTTATAAAGCATGTCAAGCACTGTAAGCACTGGGGTACATATAAAATCAGCAGTTTGGACCTAGTCCCTGCCCCACAGTCTAAATAGGGAGAATGTGTATTGAATGCCCATTTTACAGAGAAGGAAACTGAGGCACAGAGAAGTGAAGCCCTACTGAGAGCTCACCTCCTCCAGGAGGCCTTCCCAGACTGAGCCCCCTCCTTCCTCTCCCCCTCCTCCTCCTCTCCATCCCCTCCGCCTTACCTCCTTCCCCTCCCCACAGCACCTGTATATATGTATATATGTTTGTACATATTTATTACTCTATTTTATTTGTACATATTTATTCTATTTATTTTATTTTGTTAACATGTTTTGTTTTATTCTCTGTCTCCCCCTTCTAGACTGTGAGCCCACTGTTGGGTAGGGACCGTCTCTATATGTTGCCAACTTGTACTTCCCAAGCGCTTAATACAGTGCTCTGCACACAGTAAGCGCTCAATAAATATGATTGAATGAATGAATGAATGAAAAGTGACTTGCCCAAGGCTAGATATGGAGCCGGGATAAGAAACCAGGACCCCTGACTCCCAGGCCTGTTTTCTTTCCATTAAGCTGTGCTGATTCTCCAATCGGTGGTTTTTGTTGCGCGCTTACTCTGTGAAGAATACTGTACTAAGTGCTTGGGAGAGTACTGTCCAGCAGAGTGGGCAGGCAATCAGTCAATCAATCAATCGTATGTATTGAGTGCTTACTGTGTGCAGAGCACTGTACTAAGCACTTGGGAAGTACAAGTTGGCAACATATAGAGACAGTCCCTACCCAACAGTGGGCTCACAGTCTAAAAGGGGGAGACAGAGAACAAAACCAAACATACTAACAAAATAAAATAGAGTAGATATGTACAAGTAAAATAAATAAATAAATAAATAAATAAATAGAGTAATAAACATGTACAAACATATATACATATATACAGGTGCTGTGGGGAAGGGAAGGAGGTAAGATGGGGGGGGATGGAGAGGGGGACGAGGGGGAGAGGAAGGAAGGGGCTCAGTCTGGGAAGGCCTCCTGGAGGAGGTGAGCTCTCAGTAGGGCCTTGAAGGGAGGAAGAGAGCTAGCTTGGCGGATGGGCAGAGGGAGGGCATTCCAGGCCCGGGGGATGACGTGGGCCGGGGGTCGATGGCGGGACAGGCGAGAACGAGGCACGTTCAGTGCTCACAGCGAACTTACAGTCTTGAGGTGGACTGCATTTAAAGTTGTGAATACAGTAAAGGCCTATCCCATCATTGATATTATTATTATTATTTTCCTCACAAGCACCTTGCTTTTGCTGCTAAATCTAGCCTTTCCTTCGGCCTCCAGGGCACCTGTCTCTTCCCAGAAAGCCCGCTGGCACCTAAAGCCTACCATGTTCAAATCGGACTACTCGTCTTCCCTCCCAAATCCTCTCCTCCGCCTCTCTTTCCCATCACAATCGATAACCCCGCCATCCTCCCTGCCTCCGTGCCTTCATCCTGGACTCCTCCCTCTCGTTCAACCCCCATCTTCAGTCGGTGACCGATTCCCGTCAGTTCCTCCTCAGCAGCATTTCCAGAGTCCGCCCCCTCCTCTTCATCCAACTGACTCTGTTGCAGGTCCGGGTGCGAGTCCTCTCCTGTCTTCACTGCTGTCTCAGCCTCATCATAGACCTCGCCTGTCTCCCCTTTCCTCCTTCTCCAGACCATACTTCACTTTGCTACCCAGATCATTTTTCTACCACACTGTTCTGTGCACATCTCTCCAGTCCTGAAAATCCTCCAATTGTTGCCTATTCAAGACTCTTTCTGCCTCTTACTTAGATTGGGAGCACCACGAGGGAACCGTGTCCAACCTGATTAACTTGAATCTTTCCCAGCACTCAGAATAGGGCCTGACACATAGAGTAAGTGCTTAACAAATACCATTATTATTATTATCATCATTGTTCCTCTTCACATGAAGCAAGAACTCCTGATCACCAGCTTCAAGGCACTCAAATCAGCTCTCCCCCTCCTCCCCATCCCTCTAACTTAGCAACTCTCTTCTCACACTACACCCTAGCTTGCTCACTTCATTTCTGGCCAGCTGACCTGCTCACTCTGCCTCAGTCTCATCTCTTCTGTCGCTGCCAACCTCTTGCTCCCTCCCTCCCTTCTCCATGGGCTTTCTCCCCCTTCACATCTGGCAGACCACTGCCCTCCCCCTTTTCAGAGTCCTCCTGAAATCACAACTCTACTGTCCCCACTTTCTATTCCCGGTGGATATACTTAGTTGCCACATTAGCGTTTAAGAATACACAACCAACCAACCCACTGTAGCACTTACCTACAGAGCTTCATACTCTATGCTTCCTCTCTGTAATCTCTTTTAGTGTCTGACTCCTCCACTACATTGTAAGCTTCTTATGGGCTGGATTGTGTCTACTAATTCTTTTGTTCTTTCTCAAGTGTACAGTTCTCTTTCTCATTCATTCATTCATTCAATCATATTTATTGAGCACTTACTGTGTGAGAACACTGTACTAAGCGCTTGGGAAGCACAAGTCGGCAACATATAGAGATGGTCCCTACCCAGCAATGGGTTCACAGTCTAAAAGGGGGAGACAGACAATAAAACAAAATATGTAGACAGATGTCAAAGTCATCAGAACAAATAGAAATAAAGCTAGATGCACAGTGCACCATAGGTGCTCAGTAAATACTATTGATTGATTATTAATACTATTTTGGTATTTATTGAATGGCTATTCTGGGCTGAGCTAAATCAATCCATCAGTCATATTTTTTGAGCATTTATTCTGTGCAGAGTACCATAATAAGTCCTTGGGAGAGTGCAGTGTAACAGAGTTGGTAGAGACATACTCTGCCCAAAACAATCACGGAGTCTAGAGTCTACAGTCTAAGTCCTGGCTGAATGTAAACTCATTATGAGCAGGGAACTTGTCTGCTAACTCTTGCATTGGGCTTTCCCAAGTGCTTAGTTCAGTGCTCTGCACATAGTAAGCGCTTTATAAATACCATTATTGATGATCGATGATATAAGACTAAAGATTAGGCGGTTTCTGTTCCATGTGGGGCTCGCCATCTAAGAGAGAGGGAGAGCAGATATTTTATCCCAAAGAGGAAACGGAAGTTTAAGTGACTTGGCTAAAGGCACGCAGAGGGCGTCTGATGGAACCGGGAGTAGAAGTAGGGTCTCCCGACTTCCCAGGCTCAGGTTTCTTCTATTAGACCACACTAAGAAAAGTAAGATAGGCACATAGACCAGTGAGAGTACACTCGCGCGATGGACAATAGTTAGTAAAAAAAAACAGACTCCAAGCGTAAATTTAAATGAAACCATCTGTAGCAAAAGCATGAAATGTGCAGCTCAAAGAGTGGTTGGAGGGGCCATAGTCCTCAGGCCCCTCCTCCTCCAAGCCCTAGTTGTTGCTTCCCCCGTCATCTGGCCTCCCTGGGCAGTACTGGGGAGGCGGGCTTGCCTCCTGGCCTGTCTCTCGAGTGGGATGGCTGGGCCGGAGGAGGTTGGTCTGTAATTGATTGGGCCTCTTTGCTTCAGGAACTCAATTCTTTTGGGACTCTGGACTCTGTGGGGACCACTTTCTCCCTGCCCACTGCTCTTTGGGAATAATAATAATAATAATGGTATTTGTTAAGTGCTTCCTATGTGCCAGGCATGGTACGAAGCGCTGGGGTGGGTACAAGCAAATTGGGTTGGGCACAGTCCCTGTCTCGTGTGGGGCTCACAGTCTCCACCCCCATTTTACAGAGGAGGTAACTGAGGCCTAGAGAAGTGAAGTGACTTGCCCAAGGTCACACAGCAGAGAATTGGTGGAGTCGGGATTAGAACCCATGACCTTCTGACCAGTCCTCTATCCACTCCACCATGCTCAGTGAGCCGGGGGAGGTTGGTCTGTCATTGGTTGGACCTCTTTGGTTCAGGAACTCAATTTTGTTGGGATTCTGGACCGTGTGGGGCCCATTTTCTCCCTGCCCACTGCTTTTTGCAGGAAGGAAATTTCACCTCCCTGATGAAGCCAATAGCCCACTTGCAGTCTCTGAGTTACTTTTTTCATCCGGTGAACACTAAAGCCAAAGTGACCAAACACCATTGCATGAAATTAGGCATTTGATTTTGTTAGAAAGACTTTAACTCGCTTCTCTGAATGACTGTGGGATTAAAACAATGAATTTTTTCAACAGCATAGTTCAGTCCAAAAGTGAGCTAGAGAAACAAAATTAAATTCACCTTCTGGTAGAGAACAGTTTGGGTACAATTAGACTGTATTATTGGATTAGTGCTGTCAGGTGTATTGACCCTGGAAATACCAAGAGATCGTCTTGGCCTAATAACAGATCATTCAGATGATAGCAACTCAAGTCGTAGCATCTAAAAGCCAATCTTGGGGGAAAAAAACCCCAACAAAAATAAAACCAAGAAATTGAGATCAGCTAAATTAAAATGCCAGTTCTTGTCCTATGCAAATAGAAGGTCTAGTTGAAAAGTCTCCTTGTCCTTTTCTCTTGTGGAACCTTGGAGGGTTAAATCATCTGGGTTTTAGATGATTGGATTTCAGTGGCTTTACTGTCCATCAAATCCTAAAGAAAGTAATTCTAATTGCGTAGAGCGCCAGGAAAAGGTGAATCTGGGTCCAAGGCAAAGAGAGAAGGGAAGCCCAGCTCAGACGAATATTTGGTTTTTCCAGGTATCGAAACAGGCCAAAGAGTTTCTGGAGTATGTGTTTGAGGAGCCCCTGATTGACGTCCAACAGGAGAACCCGATGCTGTACAGACATGTGGAACCTCTGGCCACCGTCGTCCGTCTGAGGCAACAGCTGAAATCTCTCCGAGCCTACCTGTTCAGCTGTCGAGCCACCGTGGCTGAGGACCTACGCAGGCGGTGAGAGTCATTATTGCTCAACCTCTTTCTCGTTGTCCTCCTCCTCCTCCTCCTCCTTTTCCTTCTGCTCCTCCTCATCCTCCTGATAATAAATTCTGCCACTAAAATCTAGTGACTAGTAAAGGCCCTTGTGACTTGAATGAACCTTTTTCTCTTCTTAATTGCCCGGGAATGATAGAAATTAAGACACAGTTTGCTCAAAGGATGCAGGGTGGAGGAGTCTAAGACAGAATATGTCACTCTGCCTTTTGGGTTAAAATTGGGTTAAAATTCAGGCCCACTTATCACCGATGTTCAGCACCCCACCCGTCCTTGACACTTAGGAGCTCCATCCAGCTCTTTCTGCCCTTTTTATTTCTCTGTAAACACTCAATTAATGCACTGGATTACATGAAATATCTGAAAATGCACATCTGATTCCCTTCTAACAATGTCACGCCGTTCCGAAGCTAACCAAAAAGAGAGCAATGGCCTAGGCCTATTTCCAAGTGGTCTGAAGTTTCCTCCCCTCTGTAGATCTGGAGCTTGGAGGGCCCTCATGAAGTGCTCACAGCCCAGCCCTTCATGATGATCAGTGCAGAGCAATTCCTTGCACCCAGTATTGGAGCTGCCCCTTCCCTCAGCGCATGTGAAAGGGGAGAGGACTCTCTCTGTGCCTGGCTTGGCTTACTGCCTCTGTGCTGCCGCTTGCGACTCTTACGTGAAGCATGTGGCTCATGGGTATTGGGGAGGGCCTGAACAAAGCTCCTGTTCAGTCTATCTGCTGAAATGTGGGGTCACCATCATGCCTTCTCGTCCCCTTTCTGGCTCAGAGCCGTGAGGCATCCCAGCTACTTCCTATGCAGTTTTTTTTTTTTTGCAGAGGAAGCCTGGCAAATGGTGACACCCTCCCAAGGCCAAGTCTATGTCCAAGCCATAGAGTTGGCTCCTGTGCTTGAGGGCCACATTCCGTATGAGGAAGGGCCAGATCCTACTCAAGCTTCATAGATTCCCAGCCCGTCTTCTAGGAATAAATTCTTCCTGAATGGCAGTCTCCCTTTCCCACATGCATTTGTCCTCCATGCCTGCCCCCAAACCTGCTTTTACCAGGCTTTTCCATCCCAGTGGGTGTGAAAAATTCAGTATTTCTTTTCCTCGGTTGTTTGAAGAAAGGGCTTCATCGGAGGTTCCCCAAGGCAGAATAGGACGAGTACAGTAGTTGTGATGGCAACCCCAGCATCCAGTCAACTTCCTCTGCTCTTCTTTTCAGAATCTTCCCTAGAGAATACCTCTTCCAGCAGATCCATCTGTACTCCCTTGCTGACCTACAACAGGTAAGGGACCTCCAGGTTCTGTTTACTTCAGGTCGGGAGGGAGAGCGGGGGCTTTTTGAAAAGTGACTGGGCACCTACCACTTTCGTTCTCTTGACTCTGATATTTCTAAGCCCTAAAAAAAAGGTATTGGACATCCTTTAGGAGTTTAGCTGATGAAAATTACGTGGGACTAGTGCTTTGTTCCAAGTTGGGTTTGTGTAAAGATGGCCCTCTTTGGTGGTGTGTGGGCCTCCTGCTTTTTACTTTTTTTTTAATGTTATTTATTAAGCGCTTATTATGTGCTAGGCACTATTCGAAGAGCTGGAGTAGGTACAAAGTAATCAGGCTGGGCACAGTCCTTGTCTCATATAGGGCTCATAGTTTTAATTCCCATTTTACAGATAAGGGAACTGAAGCCCAGAGATGTGAAGAGACTTGCCCAAAGTCACATAGCAGACAGGAGGTGGAGCTGGAATTCAAACTTAGGTCCTTCTGACTCCCATGTCCCGTGCTCCTTCCACTAATCCACACTGCTTCTGCTGGCAAATCCGTCTCTCAGTCCCCTGATCTTCCTGAGCTCTTTGCCGTGTCCCGATTGGTCTTTTTCCTGTTATTGTCTTCCAGCAGCCCCTTGCTGGAGACGGAGCCTCTTGGTGACTTTCTCACATTTGTTTTGTGTCCCCTTGTTTGCACATGTGCCCTTTCAGCTGCCAGTTGAGGAACCGGCTCCGGTCCCTTCCTTTCCCTGGGACTTTGAGCACGGCCTCCAGGCTGGCGAGTTGAGGTACAGGACCTCAGTCTGTGCCATGTGATGGCAATGTCTGCTCAAATTGAGATGTGCAAAACCTTGGGGCTCATGGAAGACAGGCCGCGCAACACCCCAGCGCCTCAGTTACCTCGTCTGTAAAATGGGGATGAAGACTGTGAGCCCCATGTGGGACAACTTGATCACCTTGTAACCTCTCCAGCACTTAGAACAGTGCTTTACACATAGTAAGCGCTTAATAAATGCCATCATTATTATTATTATTATTAGAGAGAGACAAGAGGTAAGGAGGTCAGGAGAAGGCTGATGCATTAGATAAGTTAAGTGCTTGCGTCAGCATGGTAGCAGTTTGGGTGGAGGGAAAGGGGAGATTCTGGAGTTGTGAAGGCAGCAATGACAGGATTTCATGCCATTGAATATGTGGGTTGCTTTAAAGATTAGTATACACTTTAGTACGCTCTCCTAAGTGCTTAGTACAGCAGAGTTCAGTAGTGCTTAGTATACTCCTAGTACATACTCCTACATACTCCTAAGTGCTTAGTATAGTAGAGTTCAGTAATGCTTATTTAACTTTTAGTAATAATAATAATACTGTGGTACTGAGCGCATGCTTTTTGTCAAGCACTGTTCTAACCACTGGGGTAGATAAAAGATAGTCTGCTTGGACACAGCCCATGTCCCAAAAGTGGCTCACAATCTTAATCCCCATTTTACCGATGAGGTAAGTGAGGTACAGAGAAGGGACTTGCCCTAGGTCACACAGTGGACAGTTGACAAACCGAGGATTAATCACTCAATCAGTGGTATTTATTGAGCACTTACTCTGTGCAGAACAGTGTAATAATAATAATGATGGTGGCATTTGTTAAGTGCTTACTATGTGCCAAGCACTGTTATAAGCACTGGGGGGATGCAAGGTAATCAGTTTGTCCCACATGGGGCTCACAGTCTTAATCCCCATTTTCCAGATGAGGGAATTGAGGCACAGAGAAGTTAAGTTACTTGCCCAAAGTTACACAGCTGCCAGTTGGCAGAGCCAGAATTAGAACACATGACCTCTGACTCCTAAGCCTGTGCTCTGTCCTCTGAGCCACACTGCTTCTCTGTACTAAGCGCTTGGTAGACTACAATGCAACAGAATTAGTAGATATGTTCCCTAGCCGTACTCTGACTCCAGGTCGCCTCTCTTTTCACTAGGCCATGCGGCTGCTTATGTCATAACTGAGAACTCTACAATACAGGACAGTCAATGCTTATTTTAGTTAATGCCACGTATCATTTACTAATATGGCAATATCACTTCCATTGTTTTTGTGATTTTTTTTTGTTTTCTCTTTTCCCAAAACCATTTACTGATCACTACCACACACAAAAATCCAGTCTGCGCAACACAGTTGTCCTTAGAAATCTGATTAACCGAGTTTTTATGAGTTTTCACTTTACAGTGGCTCTTTTCTCACTGCTTTCAAACATGCTCACGTATTTCCTCCCCTCAGAAAAGTCTCCCTTGACTCCCACAACTCTGCCAGTTATCGCCCCATCTCCCTCCTACCATTCCTTTCCAAACTCCTTTGAGAGAGTTGTCTTCACCTAATGTCTCCACTTCTCTCCTTAATCCCTTCCCATCTGGTTTCCACCCTCTTCACTACATGGATACGGTCCTTTACTGCCCTCTCTAAGGTCACCGATGACCTTCTTGCCAAATCGGGTGGCCTCTACTCCATCCTAATCCTCCTTGACCTCTCAGCTGTCTTTACATGGCGGACCACCCCCTTCTCCTGGAAATGTTATCCAACCTTGGCTTCACTGACACTGTCCTCTCCCATTCCCACTGTACATCCATTCCCCTGGAGAACTCATTCTCCAAGGCTTCAACACCCATCTCTATGCGGACGATTCTCAAATCTTTATCTCCAGCCCTGATCTTTCTCCTTCTCTTCAGTCTTGTGTTTCCTCATACCTTTGGGACATCTCTACTTGGATGTCCCACTGACACCTCAAACTAAGTGTGTCCAGAACAGAACTCCCCATATTCTCACCTAATCCCTGACCCCCACCTACTTTCCCATCACTGTAGACGGCACCACCATCCTCCCTGTCTCACAAGTCCATAAATTCGACTCATCTGTCTCACTCAACCCACATATTCAAACTGTCACCAGATCATTTTGGTTCTACCTTCGCAACATCAGTAAAATGCACCCTTTCTTTTCCATCCAAACATGGGATGGGGACTGTGTGCAACTCAATTTGCCTACATCCACCCCAGTGCTTAGTACAGTGCCTGTCACATAGTAAGTGCTTAACAAAGGCATCATTATTATTATTATTATTATTTTCTCTTGCCGATTCTCTACTACAGCCCTCACACTTCTCTCCTGCAGCACCCGCTTGTTCACTGTACTTTGATCTTGTCTACCTCTCCACAGACAACTTCCCCACATCCTCCCTCTGGTTTGGAACTCCTTCCCCCTCCAAATCCACTAGATCACCACTCTCCCCATCTTTAAAGCCCTGCTAAGGTCACATCTCCTCTAAGAAACCTTCCCCAGTTAAGCCCTCTTTTCCTCCAGCTCTCTCTTCTCCCTTCTGCATCATCCGTTGACTTGGATCTATTCTCTTTGAACACTTGGTATTCACCCTATCAGTCAACCAATCGCATTTATTGAGCGTGTAGCACTTGGGACAGTACAGTACAACAGAAATGGTAGACCCATTCCCTGCCTAAGAGCTTACAGCCTAGAGGGAGAGACAGACATTAAGTAAATAATTTGTAGCTATGTGCCTGAGCGCAGTGGAGCTGAGGGTGGGGTGAATATAGTGTGCAAATCCAAGTACAAGGGTGACGTGGAAGGGAGTGGGAGAAGAGGAAATGAGGGAAGACCCCTTGGAGAAGATGTGACTTTAATAAGGCTTTGAAGGTGGGGAGAGTGATTGTCAGCTGAATATGAAGAGGAAGGGCGTTTCAGGCCAGAGGCAGGGCCTGGGTGAGAGATCAGCTGCGAGACAGATGAGATGGAGGTATAATGAGTAGGTTGGCATTAGAAGAGTGAAATGTGCAGGAAATCAGAGAGGTAAGTTAGGTTGGGAGAAGGTGACTGGGTGCTTGAAGGCCTATGGGAATGAGTTTCTGTTTGATGTGGCAATGGATGGGCAACTGCTGTAGGTTCTTGAGAAGTGGGGAAACACGGGCTGAATGGTTTTGTCGAAAAATGATCCAGGCAGCAGAGTGAAGTGTGGACTGAAGTGGGAAGAGACAAGAGGCAGGGAGGTCAGGAAGGAGGCTGATGCGGTAACCAGGGTGAGTTAGGATAAATGAGTGGATCAGTGTGGTAGCAGTTGCGGTAAAGAGGAAAATGGTGAAGGTAGAACCGACAGAATTTGGTGACAGATTGAATGTGTGGGTTGAGTGAGAGAGAAATGAGTCAAGGGTAATGTCAAGATTATGGGCTCATGAGACAGGGAAGATGGTAATGTTGTCTACAGTGATGGGGAAGTGATGGGGGGACAGGGTTTGGGTGGGAAGATGAGGAATTCTGTTTTGGAGGTGTTAAGTTTAAGGTGTTGACAGGTCATCCAAGTAGAGCTGTCCACGTAGAGGTGGTGGCCGTGGCCAAGGGAGCGAATGAGTTCTCCAAGGGAGAGGGTGTAGATGGAGAGTAGAGAGGGACCCAAACTGAGCCTTGAGTGGGTGGGAGGCAGAGGAGGAGCCCACGAAAGAGACTGAGAATGAACAGCCAGAAAGCTAGGAGGAGAATCAGGAGAGGACATTGTCAGTGAAGCAGTATGGCCTAGTGAATAGAGCCCAGTCCTGGAAGTCAGAAGGTCATGGGTTCCAATCCCAGCTCTGCCACTTGCCAGCTGTGCAACCTTAGGCAATTCACTCCGCTTCTGTGCCTCGGTTACCTCATCTGTAAAAAGGGGACTGAGGTCGTGAGACCAAAGTGGGACAGGGACCGAGTCCAACTCAATTTGCTAGTATTTACCGCAGCGCTTAGTACGGTGCCTGGCACATGGCAAGTGCTTAACAAATGCCATCATCATTTTTATTATTATTAATAGCACTAATGGCTAGTGTCCAGGTGTGTGCAGCTGACAGCTTTGGAGCAGAACAGACAGGAAAAATGCACACTCACAGTTTGCACAGGGGGAAACAGAGGGAATAAAGTTCAAAAAACAGACCACCGGCTTCTGGAAAATGGATTGTACCTCATCGATTCATTGATTGAACGACGGGACTATGCCGCTCTGCTCACCGATGAGTTAGGCTGACTCCTGCCACTGAGCCGTGGTGGGTGAGGGTATTGTACTAAGTGCTGGGATGGATACAAGCAAATCAGGTCGGACACAGTCCCTGTCCCACATGGGGCTCACAGTCTCCATCTCCACATTACAGATGAGGTAACTGAGGCCTGGAGAAGTGAACTGACTTGCCCAAGTCCACACAGCAGACAAGTGTCAGAGCTGGGATTAGAACCCACGACCTTCTGACTCTGGGCTCTATCCACTACGTATGCAGAGCACTGTAGTAAGCGCTTGGGAGAATCCAGTACAAATGGAATGCAATACCAGGCCAAGATGCCAGGAGCAGATCCACCAGGTGAATCGTTTTGGTGTGAGGGGAAGTTGGGAAACAATTCCACATCACCCGAAGAATTGGCAGATGCCCGGTCATTATGTTCCGTGAATCCACCACCGTCCAAACGATTTGTCCTGGACTGCTGTCTCTCCTTTATATCAGACCTGTAACTTGTGTCTCGAGGCGGGAACGACTGTGTCCTCAGTGCCCCGCAAGCTACTCCGAAGCAGCATGGTGTAGTGGAAAGAGTCTTGGCCTGGGCAAGTCACTTCATTTATCTGGGTCTCAGTTCTTCATTTGCACAATGGGGATTCAATTCTTGTTCCTCCTTCTACCATGAGCCCATTGTGGGACCTTTTCATTCATTCATTCATTCAGTCAGTCATATTTATTAAACATATATTGTGTGCAGAGCACTGTACTAAGCTTTTGGGAAAGTACAACAATAAGCCTTGACATTCCCTGCCCACAACAAGCATACAGGCTAGGCAGGGCGAGACAGACATCAATACAAATAAATAAAATGACAGATATATGCGTAAGTGTTGTGGGGCTGAGACAGGGGAGAAGCAAGAGGGAGTGGGCGAAGAGGAAAAGTGGGGCTTAGTCTGGGAAGGCCTCTTGGAGGAGATGTGCCTTCAGTAAGGCTTTAAAGTGGGGGAGGGTAATTGTCTGTGGGATTTGAAGAGAAAGGGCATTCCAGCCCAGAGGCAGGACATAGGCTAGGGATCGGCGGCGAGACAGGCAAGATTGAGGCCCAGTGATTTTCTTTTATTATCATATATTATATTGTATTATACCTACCCCAGTGCTTAATTCAATGCTTGGCACATGGTAAGCAGTTAACAAATTTCCGATTAACATTGTTATTAATGCTTGGGAGCAAACAGGTGTTCATTTGAGACCCAAGGACCCCGCGGGAGAAGACGAAAAGTAGGGCTCAGTATCTGTTCTCCTTAAGAGCACGCTCCAACCTGGAGCCTTACGCCTGTCTTTGCCAGACCCCTAAACTTATCCCATTTAGAGGGAGTTGGATTCAATTACTCTTTCTGGTGAGGTGGGTGGAATTGGATTTTGAGCTGGTTATCAGCACGGAATGGTGTATTTGGGGGGAGAATTTTCTTTTTGCTCTTTCGACTCCTGAGTAATTAGATCATCTGTGTCACTGACGGGGGAGCCTGCTGGAGGGACAGAGAGAAAGAAATAAGAGAATTAATTGAATCGGTAGAACTGCATTGCTGTCCAAAATGTCCATCGTAAAAAGAGACCCTAACTTCAATGTTATTTGCCTTGACTCTTGATTCTCTCTCTTGCTTCATGGTTTTGGTTAATGGTTATACCTTATTTTCTTGTCAATCTCCAGGGGTTTTAGTCAGTCACGGGTATTTATTGAGCACTTACTGGGTGTGAGCACTGTGCTAAGCACTTGGGAATGTCCAGTGCAACAGAGTTGGTCGAGGCAATCCCTGCCCAACGAGGATTTTACAGTACTTGGGGTTTCCTGTGGTTTTGCCCACTGGCTGTGTCTTGTCTCATTATTAGTCCTCCAGTCTTCTCCTCCCCGAGTGTGACCCCCTTCTTCTGACTTCCCCCGGAGGGATTGTTTCCCTCCTGGCCCCCGAAGACCCTGCTGTCAAAGCGTGGCTGGTTTTAGCAGTGGCTCAGGAAAGAATGCCTCAGGTGGGCAAACGGGAGAATAATGGCTGAGTGAAGGAATGAAGAAAAGAAGTGGATTCAAGCTAGGAGAGAGAAGGTGCTTTTCTTTCCTGACTGAGCAGCGTAGGATTCCCAAATCTAAATCAGTGTGAAGGCAGTGGGGCCGAGCGGATAAAGCCCAGGCCTGGGAATCAGAAGGTCATGAGTTCTAATCCCGGCTCCACCACTTGTCTGTGGTGTGCCCTTGGGCAAGTTGCTTCACTTCTCTGTGCCTCAGTTCCGTCATCTGTAAAATGGGGATTGAGACTGTGAGCCCCATCTGGGCCAGGGACTGTGTCCAAACCCATTTGCTTGTATCCACCCAAGTGCTTAGTACAGTGTCTGGGGTACATAGTAAGCGCTTAACAAATACCATCACTATTATTATTATTATTCCTAGCTCCACCACTTGTCAGCAGTGAGACCTTGGGCAGGCTGCTTAATTTCTCAGTGCCTCAGGTGCGTCATCTGTAAAATGGGAATTAAGACACTGAGCCCCATGTGGGACAACCTGATGATCATGAATCCCCCCCGCCCATCCTCCCCGCCTTACCTCCTTCCCCTCCCCACAGCACCTGTATATATGTATATATGTTTGTATGTATTTATTACTCTATTTTATTTGTACATATTTATTCTAATTATTTTATTTTGTTAATATGTTTTGTTTTGTTGTCTGTCTCCCCCTTCTAGACTGTGAGCCCACTGTTGGGTAGGGACCGTCTCTATAGGTTGCCAACTTGTACTTCCCAAGCGCTTAGTACAGTGCTCTGCACACAGTAAGTGCTCAATAAATACGATTGAATGAATGAATGAATGAATGTATCTACCTCAGAGGTTAGTACAGTGCCTGGCACGTAGTAAGCGCTAAACAAATATCACTAATTAAAAAAAAAAATTGAATGCCAACACCCAAAGAATCCATCTCTAGATGAAGCGATCAGTGGTCTTTTTTGAGCATTAACTGTAGGCAGAGCACTGTACTAAGGGCTTAGGAGAGTACTTCACAAGAGTCGTCCAGTACCTAATAGCCCAGAAACATTTTCCCAAAATATGGGGATTCAAAGCGCTGAAGTGAAAAGGACTTGACGGACACGTTCTCGGTAATCTCTGCCATATTCTTGGGAGCTAAATGACAATGCCTGACACGGAAACAGATGTAGAGATTCAGAGCCCCACTTGGGAAAGGAGTGGCATGAGGCTTGGGTGAGATGAAGTGCTAGCTGGGGCATAACATTGTATAAATCTACCTTTCCTTCGTCTTTGGAGGACCTTACCAATGGTTTGTGTGTACGTGACTGTGAGTTCATCTCTTGCGCACTGTAAATATGGCAGGACATAATTTCGCGTCCATGTGGGTTAAGCGTTGCAACCCCAAGTAAGGTTGCTCAACCATGCAGGGCACTGTTGAATGTTCTCCGCAACGTGAAACCACCATGTACCGCATTGGCTTTCGCAGTCGCGGTGATGGTTTGATCTGAACCATCCACACTCTCTCTGCGTCGCTCACCCGCTCCCCTTTTCTGCCGAGCAGCTTGCATCGAAAGGGCAGTCCGTGGTCGCGGTCATCTCCATAAGGCTTCACAGCCAGCGTGCCATCCCGAGTCCTCTTCGATTAAATCGCGCGTGGCGGTCAGGTTGGTTTTCGTAAGGGCTGTGGGGTCTTTGCCATTTCCTTTCCGAAGCTAATGGAAAAGTTAAAACTCCAAACCAGAAATAGAAGAGGATGAAACGTCAAGCAAACCTTAAAGTCTTCAAGTCTTTGGTTTTAAAGAAAACCAAATTGGACATGAGGGGAAGAAAAAAAGACTATGATTTGGAGGTTTTCTTTTCTCGAAAGAAAGTGCTTTGGGGAAACTGGGCTCTGTGCTTCAATCTCGCCCAACTCTTCCCTTACTAGAAATGTATGTAACTGAAGAGTTGCCCTGCAGGGTCAGAGTCAACAGGCCCAGGGGTGAGATTTC
This sequence comes from Tachyglossus aculeatus, assembly GCF_015852505.1. Classification (NCBI taxonomy): domain Eukaryota; kingdom Metazoa; phylum Chordata; class Mammalia; order Monotremata; family Tachyglossidae; genus Tachyglossus; species Tachyglossus aculeatus. The sequence continues at coordinate 3,650,967 of NC_052090.1, read as the reverse complement.
CCCTAGGAGTAATAATAATAATAACGGTATTTGTTAAGCGTTTTACTATGTGCCAGGCACCGTATTAAGCGCTGGGGTGAATACAAGCAACGGTGTGCCCAGAGCTTTATTCCTGGTGCACTTTTTTTTGTATTACTATTATTACTATCTTTAGTTTTCAGGCTACTTTCTACAAACCCCGCTTCCCTGTGATCACTTCCTCTCTAGAAACTGTCGGAATGGCCTTGCCTGCTAACCGAAGCCATAATCGGAAAACATCACTCTCCCCGCCCTCCAATCCCCGACTTGTGCAGACTGTAGCCTTGCTGTTGAGGGTGTGCCAACTGAGTTGCCCTTTGCCCTGTAACCCAAGAGGCCCAGAAGATGGGTAACCTTTTATGGGTCAGCCTACAAGGGTTGCCTTCCCTAGGTGGAGAAATCTCTGAATCCAGGGCTCCATCATAGCCCCCCCCCAACCCCTATCCCCCCTCATTGTTCACCCGGGGCATTAGCAGGCAAGATAACTAATTAGCAGCATTCAGATTTAACAAGCAGAAAAACAAAGCTTGACAGCTTGTCTGCTCGGCTCTGGGAGCTGTGATTGTTGTCTCCCGCAGCCTCGCTGCTTTCAGAAACCTCTCTCCGGGAATGAGGCAGCTATTTAAAACATCACTAAATATCCTTTAGCTACTTTATTCAGGGCTATTCCGACTAATTAACGAGTTAGTCATGAGGGCCAGGGGGATTGGAGAGGTGGGTGGGGATGGGGCTCCTGAATGCAGCTTTAAAAAGAAACTTGTTCTGTATTTTTCTTCTCTTCTCCCTCTCCGGTTTCTCGTCCGGGAGAGTGGTGAGCTCCGGCAGCGGCCGACGCTCCTCTGTCAGCGAGGGCCAGGGCTCTCATTGCTGCCGGAATGTCCAGGAAGGGAGAGAAGCAAAGAAGGGCAACACATTCCCCCATCGCCTTCCTCAATGGGCCGGCTTGGAGGTTTGGCCATCACCTGGCCCGCGGCTCTTGTCCCCAAAGAGGGAGAGGGAGTTTGGTCTGGTCAGTGGCTGATAAATGCCTGGGGATGGGCCAGGCCCAGCATAATAATAATTATTAAGTGCTTTATGGTATTCAGAGGCCTTTACTGAGCATTGGGAAAGAGCCCCCGGAGGGACTTAGAAATAGTCCCTGCCCCTCAGAGGGTTGTTCGTCTAGGGACTGCCTCTGCTTTCCTTTGCAGGAAATATGAATAATTGTAGGATTTGCTAAGCGCTTACTACATGCCAGGAACTGTTCTAAGTCCTGGCGTGGATACAAGCAAATCGAGTTGGACACGGTCCCTCTCCCACGTGGGGCTCACAGTCTCAATCCTCATTTTCCAGACGAGGAAACTAAGGCATAGAGAATTGAAGTGACTTGTCCAGGGTCACACAGCAGACACGTGACAGAGCCTGGACTAGAACCCAGGACTTTCTTACTCCCAGGCCCCCTGCTCTATCCACTAAGCCATGCCACTTCTCCTGAGCCTGTATGCCCTCCATCCAGAGCCCTTAAGGTGCCCACACTCCATCCCCTGTGGGCATGACCCACGGCAGCCCCTATGGGCCTCAGCTCAGTGGGATCTTCCCGGGAAGTCTAGCTATAAGGAATTCACGGCCCTTTCTCAGATTAGATGTGCAAAGACCCAAAGCATAGCTTCGCCCTTTTCCTCAGTTTCCCCACTGGTGAAAGCCACATCCCCTCAGACAATAATAATAATAGTAATAATAATGGGGGCATTTATTAAATGCTTACTATGTGCAAAGCGCTGTTCTAAGCGCTGGGGAGGTTACAGGGTGATCAGGTTGTCCCAATGGGGCTCACAGTTTTAACCCCCATTTTACAGATGGGGTAACTGAGGCCCAGAGAAGTTAAGTGACTTGCCCAAAGTCACACAGCTGACAGTTGGCGGAGCCAGGATGACCTCTGACCTCTGAGCCATGACCTCTGACTCCAAAGACCGTGCTCTTTCCACTGAGCCACGCTGCTTCTCCAAGACAAGGCTAGAAGCTCCTGGATGGCTGGGCGGGAAACTTAGCGGGGATCTGCAAGTGACCATTTGAACCAGGGGTGAGAAGGGGGTGGCTGGGAGCTTAAAACAGTGCCTTGCACATAGTAAGGGCTTAATAAATGCCATAAAAAAAAAAAAAACGGGAGCCATGACGTCATAGCGGAGGAGGCAGTTAGATAACATCTTCCCTCCCTGACTCTGCCAGGGTACAGCTTCCCAACAGAGAAAAGTAGCATGGCCTAGAGAGGCAGAAGTCTCTGAGTTCTAATTCCGACTTCGCTACTTATCTGTTGTGTGACCTTGGGTAAGTCACCTCACTTCTATGTGCCTCAGTTCCCTCATCTGGAAAATGGGGATTAGGACTGTGAGCCCCAAGTGGGTGTTGGACTCTGTCCAACCTGATTAGTTTGTATCTAGCCCAGCACTTAGTACAGTGCCTTGCACGTAGTAAGCACTTAACAAATACCATTATTATTATTATTGAATACCATTAAAAAATCCTTCTGAACTGTATTAAAACTGTAGCCCCCTTTCTTTTCCCCTTCCTGACCTCCATCTTAAGCCACTCACTCTCCAATGGCTCCTTCCCCACTGCTTTCAAACATCAATCAATCTGTGGTATTTACTGAGCGCTTGGGAGAGTACAGTGCAGCGTTCATTCATTCAGTCGTGTTTATTGAATATTTACTGTGTACAGAGCACTGTACTAAGCACTTGGGAAAATGCAATACAACAATAAATAGTGACATTCCCCTCCCATAATGAGCTGAGCATGTAGCGTGACGGTGTCATGGTAACAATCATCGTGATACTTGCTGAACGCCGAATCTGTGCCAAGCACTGTACTAAGCACTGGAACATTGGCCTGCAGCTGGGCCTGAAGGTAACCAAGGCAGCACTGCTCAGAAGGCTGGTTCCCTACCACCTTGGCAGAAAATCCACAGCCAAAAGAAGCAGTGTGACCTAATGGATGGAACACGGGGCTAGGAATCAGAGGGACCTGGGTTCTCATCCCGGCTCCACCATTTGTCTTCTGTGTGACCTCAGGCTAGTCACTTTGCTTCTCTGGGCCTCAGCTCATCCATAAAATGGGAATTAAAACTGTGAGCCTCATGCGGGATAAGGACTGTGTCTTACCCGATTAAGCGCTTGTATCTACCCCTGTGCTTAGTGCAGTGCCTGACACATAGTAAGCGCTTAAATATCATAAAAGTAAAAAAGCCAAAAGATCACAGAAGTGCTCAGGAATTCTACACCATGAGCACATTATTTACACCTGCTGCCTCTACTTCCTTTACCTCCAGTCTCTCCTTAACCGCTTGCAGTCTGACTTCGGCCTCCTCTGCTCCCCAGAAACTGCCCTTGCTACGGTTGCTAATTACCTCCCTGTGGCCAAATCCAGTGGCCTCTGCTCCATTCTAGTCCTCCTTGACTTCTCCGCTGCCTTGGACATTGTGGATGTGTGGACAGTTCCCTTCTCCTGGAAATATCTAACTTTGGCTTCACTGACAGTGACTTCTGGTATTCTTCCTATTTCCGTGGCCACTCCGTTTCAAGTCTTTTTCGTGGGCTCTTCCTCTGCCTCCCACCCCTTAACTATGGGAGTTCTTCAAGGTTCGGTTCTGAATCCCCTCCATCTACACCCACTCCCTTGGGTAACTCATCAACTCTCCCCATCCTATCTCACCTTGCTGATCTCCTACTACAACCCAACCGGCAGGCTTTGATCCTCTGATGCCAACCTACTCACTGTATCTCATTCTCGTTTACCTCGTTGCTGACCCCTTTCCCATGTCCTCCTTCTGGCTTGGACCTCCCTCCCTGCTTAATGTTAGACAGACCACCACTCTCTCCCCCTTCAAAGCCCCACTAAAATCCCCTCTCCTCCAAGAGGCCTTCGCCAACTAAGCCATCCCTTTCCCGTCCTAACCCTCCCTCCCGGTCACCTCTGCATTTGCATCTGTTCTCCTTAAGTAAGTGTAGATATTCACCCCTCTCCCTGCCCCACAGCACCTTTATACAGATAATCCATCTGTAATTTATTTTAATGTCTGCCTCCCCCTCTAGTCTGCAAGCTCCTTGTGGGTAGGAAATGTCTATACCTACTCTTTCAGATCGGTGTCTTCACTCCCGTCACTGAGGGTCCCTGTTCCCTCCGGACTCTTTGTGCTCCGGGCTGGGGATAAAAGCAGCTCCCGCATGCTCTTGGACTCTTCCATCGCCTCCTTCCTTCCCATCATTGAGGGTCCCCGCTCCCCCAGACTTGCGGACTCCTTGACCTCCACTGAGCCTTGGAGCCTATTTTGTTTGTGATTTTTTTTAATGTTTCCTCACTCCTGGCATGTCTGCCTCCAGCCTGGCCCCCCACCTAAACTCTTAGGCCCCATGAGGGACAGGGGCTGTGTCTAATTCCCACATGTGCATTCTCACTCGGTGCTTAGTACACGCTGAAAGTCCATTGATATCAATACCACTGAGCGAGGGAGAGAGCTTCTCAGCGGTATAAACGATTTTTCTCTCCTTCCCCCCCACCCCAACTCCCCAATCCTGTTTTCCAACTTGCAAAGCACACATAGGATTTGCAACCCATTTCCTCTTCCAGGAGAGTAGAATCCCCTGCTGTTCATGGAATTGGCTTTCTAGCTTCCTTTGCACAGGCTGGCTGGTCTTTAAAGAGAGGGCGAGGGACTAAAGAGCTTTTTCCTTTTGGAATTAACACTGTTGAATCTTGTATAAAGGAAGGGCAGCTCACTAAATTCCTGGGCTCAATTAAATCTCTGTCAGAGGGGATCAGAACCGGAGAAAAACGGGCTTATGGCAGAAAAAAAGTGTCTCCATTTCTCATCTGCATAGGTCTTTTAAGAAAGCTAGAGATGGCGTATTTTAAAATGACATCTTTCTCAACCTGAATAGGAGTCGAGCATTTTTATTTTCAGAAGCTGACGTAATCATGATTGCAGACCCCTGTTCCACCCCGTTGTGCAGCCTACTGCAAGTGTTGTCAGAAGGGCAAAACCAGGCCACCACTGGATTTCAGCTTCTTATCAATCGCTAGTATTAATTGAGCACTGTACTGAACGCTTGGGCTAGTGCTATAGAATGAATAGACATATTTTTCCTGCCCGGGAGGAGCTCGCAATTGATCCAGGAAAACTGCCCCTAAAAGAAATTACAGAGAGGAAGAAGTGACAGAGTATATGGGATATATACCTAAGGACTCTTGGAAGTCATGAGAACTTAAGTGTTTAGGTGGCACAGAAGTGCTGAAATGGAAGTTGAGGGAATATGTCAGGGATGAGGATGGGAATATATAAACTCCTTGAGCTAAGGACCAGTGTTCCCTAGGTATCATCATCATCATCAATCATATTTATTGAGCGCTTACTGTGTGCAGAGCACTGTACTAAGCGCTTGGGAAGTACAAGTACAAGTACAGGTATGGTCCCTGGAGGTAAGCCCCATGGGTTTCCCAGCATTTAGAGAGGTGGCTTTGCCTAGGGGAAAGAGCACAGGCCTGGAGGTCAGAGGATTTGGGTTCTAATCCCAGCTCTGCCACATGACCTTGGGCAAGTCACTTAACTTCTCTGTGCCTCAGTTACCTCATCTGTAAAATGGGGATCAAAATTGTGAGCCCCTTTAGGGAGATGGGCCATGACCAACCTGTTTACCTTGTATCTACTCCAGCACTTAGAACAGTGCTTGGTACATAGTAAGTGCTCTACAAATACCACAACTATTATAATAATAATGATAATTATTATTATTATTATTAAGGACCTGGGTTCTAATCCTAACAAAACCACTCATCTGCTGTGTGACCTTGGGCAAGTCACTTCACTTCTCTGTGCCTCAGAGAACTTATCGAACTTCACTTTCAATTCATTCATTCAATCGTATTTATTGAGCGCTTACTGTGTGCAGAGCACTGTACTAAGTACTTGGAAAGTACAGTTCAGCAACAGAGACAATCCCTTCCCACAACAGGCACACAGTCACTTCTCTGTGCCTCAGTCCTTTCATCTGTAAAATGGAGATTAAGACTGTGAGCCCCATCTGGGACAACGATTGTGTCCAATCTGATTAGCATGTATCTACTCCAGTGCTTGAAAGAGTGACTGACACATAGAGCTTATCAAAAACCATTAAAAAACACACCAAACAGGTTTTGAATCCTCATTTGAGGAAACTGAGGCACAGTGAAGTGACTTGCCCAGGGTCTCACAGCAAACAAGTGGCAGAGCCCGAATGAGGACCCAGCTTCCCCTCTCCCCACTAGACCACGTTGCTTCTCAGCATGACTCCTGGATGTCAGGTTCCTGAAGACATATCCCAGTTCTGTGCTGGGTTTTGTGCTAACAGCGCAAGACTGCTGATCACTTTTTATCCTTCACTCAATTGTGCCCCAAATCACTTAATCAATCAGTTGATTTATTAACTTGCACTTCCCACGTGCTTAGTACAGTGCTCTGCACACAGTAAACGCTCAATAAATATGATTGATTGCCCGTCAGATGCTGAACATCATACTAAGCACTCAAGAGAGTTCAGTAGAATTAATAGACATGATCTCTGCTCACAAAAAGCTTATGCTCTATATGGGGAGACATAGAGCAATTTACAGTTCGAAGGAAGAAGTATTCAATAATAATACTAGTGGCATTTGTTAAGCACTTACTAAGTGCCAGGCACTGTTCTAAGAAGTGGAGTAGATACAAGCTCATCACATTGGACACAGTCCAGGTCCCACATGCGTCTCACAGTCTTAATCTCCATTTTACAGATTAGGTAACTGAAGCACAGAGAAGTTTAGTGACCTGCCCAAGATCACACAGCAGGTGAGCGACAGAGCTGGAATTGGAACCCACATCCTTCTGACCCCCAGCCTGCGCTCTCTGCACTAGGCAATGCTGCTTCTCCAGCACTACAGGAGGTAAAAAGATAGGCACAGACGTGCTACAAGAAGTAATGAGTGTAAAAATGCCCAAAGTATGGAAGCCATGTGGCCTGATGGAGTCAGAGGACATGGGTTCTAATTCTATCTCTGCCACTTATCTGCTGGCTGACTTTGGGTAGTTCTCTTAACTTCTTTGTGCCTCAGTTACCTCATCTCTAAATTTAGGAGTAAGACTGTGAGTCCTAGGTGTTACAAGGACTGTATCCAACCTTATTGGCTTGTGTCGTGAAAAAAAAATGCACTGAAGTGATAGGATGGAACCTGGGAACAAGAAGAATGAATTGGGGAAGTCCTCTTGGAAGAGGTCTTTGTACCTACTGATTTCTCCCTGTCTTATACTGTGGGTGTTGGTTTTGGGATCTCCAAGAGTACCTTCTTTCCTATTGAATCACATCCTGCTTTGCTGAATTACTTCTCTGGGAATTCTATTTCTGTTTGCCAGAATGGAAGCAATTCCCCCCTACTCGGCAGCAGCCGCGGATCCGGCGAGCCTTCTCCCGGCCCTCCATCCCGGCCATTACTAAAAAGGGCTTGAGTCCGACAGACTCTCAAGTCCTCTGGACTCCCAGCCACCAGGAGCATGGTCAAGGCCAGGTGGCCCCCGCTTCTCCGTGAAGAGGTGGGGGGAAGGAATCTAAATCCTCACTCCCAGCTACGGAGTCCATCTGTCACACTTTGGTCTTCCCCAAGCCCCGCCCGTTGCTTCTGAATGTCTTAGGCTCTTCTGAATTGTTTGCCCACTGATTTTTATATCATTTGTTCTAGTGTCAGGCTCCCCTTCACAAACATCTCCTCTTTTCAGTGTCAACTGCCCAGTGCTCTCCAAATTGTATTTCTAAATGTCCATTCCAACTGCATCGTTCCCCTTTTCAAAACACCCCTTAGCTTCAAGGTTCTCTGTCTGCAGTCTTCCCCTTACCTAGCCACTCTCTTGGGCTCCTACCCCCAAGTTAGCACTCATTTCTCATCACAAACCCGCCTCCTAACCGTATCTTTCTGTTGACTCTTCCATCTTCGACCCACTGCTCACACCTTTCTCCTGCTTGAACTCCTCTTCACCGCATAAATCGTACCCACCCACCCCCACCCGACATACCTTCAGAGCTACACAGTATTAGCCTAAATAAAAAAGGGTTTTGCGTATTCTCTTTTTACTCAGATAGCTGGGATTCCAAAGGTGAGGCCTCCTTAGAAAACGTCCTGCATTAGTTCTCTTTTCCCACTCCGTTCTTTGTCAGTCTGGCACTTGGATTTTTCATGTCTATCTCCCCTTCAAACTATGTAAACTCCTTTCATTCAATCAATCAAACTTATTGAGCACTTACTTCTGCAGAGCACTGTACTAAGTGCATGGAAAGTACAATTCAGCAATAGAGAGAGACAATCCCTGTCCACACCGGGCTTACAGTCAAGAGATTCCCAAAAGGTCATCTTCTGCAAGAGACATTTCCTGACTTAGCTCCACATTCTTAATAGTTCTTTCTTTCATCAGCAACTGGGGCTCTCAGGTGTCTGTCTGCCTGTCTGTCTGAGAAGCAGTGTGGCTCAGTGGAAAAAGCATGAGCTTGGGAGTCAGATGTCGTGGGTTCTAATCCTTGCTCTGCCGCTTGTCAGCTGTGTGACTTTGGGCAAGTCAACTTCTCTGTGCTTCAGTTAACTCATCTGTAAAATGGGGAATAAGGCTGCGAGCCCCGCATGAGACAATCTGATTACCCCAGCACTTAGAACGGTGCTTGGCACAAAGTGCTTAACAAATATCATAATAATAATTATTATTATTATTATTTGATTCTTTTTTAGCATTTGTATTCAGTTTCTTACTCTTTAATGAATGTTCAGTGATCTGTGTCCTCTTGTTGCCCCCATTATATCACAAGCTCCTAGAGGGTAGAGCCCATGTCCTTCATTTCTTTTGTGTTTTCTCCAGGCACTTAGTACAGGGGCTGTGCATCCTGTGAACGTTCAAGCAACGTGGCTCAATGGAAAGAGCATGGGCTTGGGAGTCAGAGGTCATGGGTTCAAATCCTGCCCCACCAATTATCAGCTTTGTGACTTTGGGCAAGTCACTTAACCACTCTGTGCCTCAGTTACCTCATCTGTAAAATGGAGATTAAGACTGTGAGCCCCACGTGTGACAACCTCATCACCTTGTATCCTCCCCAGCGCTTAGAACAGTGCTTTGCACATAGTAAGTGCTTAACAAATGCCATCATTATTATTATTATTCTTAACTAAAACCGCTGTCGTCATTGATGATAATAGTGGTTGATAATCAATCAGTGGTATTTATTGAATGCTTACTGTGTGCAGAGTGCTGTACTTGGTGCTTGGGAAAATACGGTATAATGCAGTCGATAGGCACGATCCCTTCCCTGCCCGCAAAGTGCTTATGGTCTACGGGGGAGACTGGTGTGAAAATAAATTACAGGTAGGGGAAGTGTAAAGTAGAGGGATATTTTCGTAAGTGCTCTAGGGATGGGATGTCAAAGTGCTTAAAGGAGTTCTCAGCCAAGAGCAATAGATGAAGGGAGGGTAGATGCCAGATTCCTCTTTTTCTCCTTTTTAAAGTCTTTTCTCCTTTTTAAAGCATCAGCTTTTTTCCAAATCTTGGGAATTTATCCTGTCTTCCATTGGCTCCTCAAAATAATGCTAGCAGTTCCGTGGACGTCTCCACCATCCCCAATGAGTCCCAGGACACACGAGCGCCTGGCCCTGCTTATTTAAATCCATCCCGTTTCTTTCAATCACCTTTAACTGTTTCTTCCCTATTCTAGTTTGACTTTCTGACCTTCCATTAGAAGTGGGGCGTGCCCCGATCAACTGTTCATTTCTGATCTTTTTTGTAAAGCAGAGGAAAAAAATCTTCAAAGCCGCTGCCTTTCCTTGTCTTCCAGGGGGGTGACTTTTCTCCAGTCCTCCTCTTTCGCCTGTAGATTTGAAGAATCTCTTTTTTGCCTCCTTTTTATGTCTCGGGCCGGATGCATCTCGCGATGAAGATAAATGCAGTACTTAGCGGAACGTGAAAGATCTAGCCCTAACAGAGGGCCGAGGTGTACTCAGTTCACCTGAGTACAATTTGTCAGTCAAAAACGGCATCTGCTTCACAAAGAAAGTTCAGTGTCGAGCAGCTCAAGGTCACACAAGCCCATGGGGTGCCCTGGGAGAGCCTGACCACAACTCTGTCAAAAAACCAAGAGTCTCAGCAGCAAGAGGGAGCATGAAGAGCAAGGGGGCCTTTTCTCAGAGGCCCTGCCTATCAGCCAGGTAATCAATCAATCAATCAATCAATCAATCGTATTTATTGAGCGCTTACTATGTGCAGAGCAGGTAATCCTGGAGCCTTGGAATCCCAGAGTCTGAAGGGGCCTAGGAAGGTCATCTAGTCCAGTCTCCTGCCTCCGGGAAATGAATGGCTGAACCAGCCAGTACTGCACGACCTTCCTTGGGAGATTCCACCCTAGTTTTAGTTCGTTGGCGGTCAGGAAGGGATAAATCAATCAATGGTATTTGTTGAGCGCTTACTATATGTCGAGCACAGACTTAGGAGAGTTAGACAGATCCCCTGCCCACAGTGAGCTGTGAGCAGGGATCACACAGCGAGGCTCAGTGGAAAGAGCCCGGACTTTGGAGTAACAGGTCATGGGTTCTAATCCCGGCCCCGCCAACTGTCAGCTGTGTGACTTTGGGCAAGTCCCTTCACTTCTCTGAGCCTCAGTTACCTCATCTGTAAAATGGGGATTAAGACTGTAAGCCCCCTGTGGGACAACCTGATCACCTTGTAACCTCTCTAGCGCTTAGAGCAGTACTTTGCACGTAGTAAGCGCTTCATAAATACCATCATCATCATTATTATTATTATTGTTAATTTTGTCGGGCTCTCCCAGTGACGCAGCGGGTGCTCAGTAAAAACTTTTGGTTAATTAAGAATTATTGTGCGCCTTAGAGGAAAGAGCATGAACTTGGGAGTCAGAGGACATGGGTTCTAATCCCAGCTCCATCACTTGTCTGCTGTGTGACCTTGGCAGGCCACTTAAATGCTCTGTGCCTCAGTGACCTCATCTGTAAAATGGGGATTAAGACGGGGAGCCTCACGTGAGACAACCTGAGAACCTTATATGTCCTTCAGTGCTTAGGACAGTGCCTGGCACATAGTAAGCACTTAACAAATACCATAATAATAATTATTATTATTTTCTTGTGACCAACCAAAGTCTCTCCGTCCTCTTATTTGATCCTTAATGGACTGACCGGCTGATGTCCCTCCTCTTCCTCCTCCTCCTCCTCCTCCTCCCTCTGTCCCCACCTCCCAATTCTCCTCCTTATAAAACCCTTCTGAGAATTGAGATCTTGATCAACATATGTTACCAACTTGTACTTCCCAAGCACTTAGTACAGTGCCCTGCACACAGTAAGCGCTCAATAAATACGATTGAATGAATGACTGAAAAGGGCTTGGGAGTCAGAGGACTTGGCTTCTAATCCCGGCTCTGCCACGTCTGCTGTATGATCTTGGGCATGTCACTTCACTTCTCTGTGCCTCAGTTACCTCATCCGTAAAATGGGGATCAAGATTGTGAACCCCATGTGGAAGAGGGTCTATGTCCAACCTGATTACCTTGTATATACCCCAGTGCTTAGAACAGTGCTTGGCACATAGTAAGCACTTAACAAATACCACTATCATCATCATTATCTTTATTATCAATCAATCAATCAATCATATTTATTGAGCGCTTACTGTGTGCAGAGCACTGTACTAAGCGCTTGGGAAGTACAAGTTGGCAACATATAGAGACAATCCCTACCCAACAGTGGGCTCACAGTCTAAAAGGGGGAGACAGAGAACAAAACCAAACATTCCTTCCCAGCCTTCTCTCCTCCAGGGTAAAGAATCCCAATTCCGGGTAGGATCCATTTCCCACCATTTTTGCGGCTCTCCTCTAGACCCTTCCCGGTTTCTCAATCGTTTTTAGGTGCCGTGAGTAGAACTGGGCCCGGGACTGTTCTCCCCCTTTTAGACTGTGAGCCCACTGTTGGGTAGGGACTGTCTCTATATGTTGCCGATTTGTACTTCCCAAGCGCTTAGTACAGTGCTCTGCACATAGTAAGTGCTCAATAAATATGATTGATGATGACCAGTAGAGAATAGCGGAAGCTTAGTGACTGACTTCTTTCTCCACGGCTATTTCTTCGGACGGGCTATTTACATTGAGGGAGCAGACGGGAGCTCTAAGGAGTAGAGCTGGCCTCCAGCCTGGTCGCTGCTCCCAAACATCCAGCTGGGGAAGAGATGGTTCCCTGGCGCTGACTGGCCAGGAAGGGATTTGGAGGAAGAGGGCCGGTCGGGAGAGACCGAAGGATCGACTGGGGTCCAAGAGGGCAGGTCAGATGCTGGAGGGAAGTCCGACCGAGCTGGATCAGGAGCCCGGTAGGGGCAGGGAGAAGGAGGTGGCGGAGGCAGGAACCGAAGCAAAAAATGGTCCTTTCTCCCCATTGAATATGTGCATTTGTGGATCAAAAGAGTGAAACAGCCACGTAGTTATAATTGCGGAAAGAGGAGATGGGGAGATCAGAGCCTTGTGAAACAGTTGAAGCGATAACAGCCTTTTTGGCCAGCGGTGAGGCTTTTACGTGCTGCACATTAAAAATGGCGCTTGATGTTCAGAGAGCTCTCAGCAGGCACAGAACGTAGCGACGCTGTGATCCGTTTTATTCCACGGGACCGACGGGAAAGCCGCCTGATCCCTGTCGAGGTGCCTTTCCAAGTAATCCGCCGGTGATTTAGCTGGCTGCCACAGAGTTGATGGGCATCTTCTCTGTAGTGAGAGACGACGACTCTCCTCGTAGACATTCATGCGTATCGGGTCCATGGCCATCACCCAGGTCAGAGACCATTTCCTTTCTTAGCGAAGGGAAGGGAACGGGCCTTGGAGTTGGAGGACCTGGGTTCTAATTCCGGCTCTGCCACTTGTCTGCTGTGTGACCTCAGGCAAGTCATTTAACTTCTCCGGACCTCGGTTTGCTCATCTGTAAAACAGGGTTTCGATACCTGCTCTCCCTCCTACTTGGACTCTGAACCCCAGTATGGGATAGAGACTGTGTCCGATTTACCTCATGTCTACCCTGCCACTCGGTACAGTTTTGGGCAACTAGTTAGCACATAACAAATACCAAAATTTTTATTATTGTAAAGTGCGTAGACACACAAACACATACACACATGTTTGTGTGTACATATGCATACAAGCACACACACTTATCAATATATACATATATATACACATATATTGAAAAGCAGTGTGGCTCAGTGGAAAGAGCATGGACTTTGGAGTCAGAGGTCATGGGTTCAAATCCCAGCTCCGCCAATTGTCAGCTGTGTGACTTTGGGCAAGTCACTTAACTTCTCTGGGCCTCAGTTACCTCATCTGTAAAAAGGGGATTAAGACTGTGAGCCCCCGGTGGGACAACCTGATCACCTTGTAACCTCCCCAGCACTTTGAACAGTGCTTTGCACATAGTAATCATTTAATAAATGCCATCATTATACATAGATAGATATAAGTAGTGGTGCACATCTACTGAGCAGACCTCAGCTAGCCAGTGTCCCACATTAAAACACCAAGAGATATTCCATTCCATGACCAGGGACCCTAGTCGCATATATTCATCTCGGAACACCTAATGACAGGGGGACCAAGAGAGAGGGTGTGGATGACACAGCTCACGCCATCATCACAACTGGGAAAATGCCTCCAGGAGACCTTTCAATTAAGCGCCACATCCCCGTGTTTTATCCTTCCACATGTCACCCGTAGGATTAGGGTCTGTACATCTGCACACATGTGTGTATAGACTAAGCTCCTTGTGGGCAGGGTTCGCATCTCTTGTATTGTACTTTCCCGACTGCGTGGTACACAGCACTCTGCTCTCTGCAGGGACGTGCTTCTTCTCCCAAGTGCTCAGTACACTGCTCCACATACAGGAAGAGCTCAATAAATACCATTGATTGACTAAAGCGTATTCTTGACGTCGATCAATCCGTTGAGCTACTTATCCTTTCGTATCAATCCATCGATCGATGGTATTTATTGAGCACTTACTGTGTGCAGAGAAGCAGTATGGTGTAGTGGATAGAGCATGGACCTGGTCATCAGAAGGTCATGGGTTCTAGTCCCGGTTCCACCGCTTGTCTGCTGTGTGACCTTGGGCAAGTCACTTTACTTTTCTGGGCCTCAATTACCTCATCTTAAAATGGGGATTGAGACTGTGAGCCCCATGTGGGACAGAGACTGTATCCAACCTGATATGCATGTATCCACCCCAGCAGTTAGTACAGTGCCTAACACACAGTAAGTGCTTAACAAATACCACAGTTATTATTACTAAGAATTGGGGAGAACACAATTCATTATAACAGACACAATAATAATTATAATATTTGTTAAGCACTTACTGTGTGCCGGTCACTGTTCTAATCGCTGGGGTAGATACAAGGAAATCAAGGTGTCCCATGCGGGGCTCACGGTCTTAATCCCTATTTTACAGATGAGGTGACTGAGGCACAGAGAAGTGAAGTGACTTGCCCAGTGTCACACAGCAGACAAGAGGCAGAGTCCGGAATTAGAACCCACATCCTCTGACTACCAAGCCTGGGCTCTCGCCACTGGGCCATGCTGCTTCTCAACAACAACAGCAACAAGCTTACGGTCTAGAATCATATTGCAGTCAAGGTTTAGCTATCGGTAGCTGTAGTGTTCGAATTCTATTTGTTCTGACGTCTTGACACCTGTCCATTTGCTTTGTTTTGTTGTCTGTCTCCCCCTTCTAGACTGTGAGCCCATTGTTGGGTAGGGACCGTCTCTATATGTTGTCAACTTGTACTTCCCAAGTGCTTAGTACAGTGCTCTGCACACAGTAAGTGCTCAATAAATATGATTGAATGAGTGAATGAATGAACGGCTGTGTCTGCCACCTGTTAGGCTAATCCCCTTCAGGGCAAGGTCGTTGTCTCTTATTCCTCTGGACCCTCCCAAGCAGAGTTCAGTGAAGTGGGAGAGATCACAGGTATTGAATCCTCATTTTGCAGATGAGGGGACTGAGGGACAGAGAAGGTAAGTGACTTGCCCAAGGCCACATTACAGACAAGTGGGAGAGTCAGGATTAGAACCCAGGTCCTCCGAGTCCCAGGCCTCTTTCCACGAGGCCATGCTGCTTCTCCACTCTGCTGCTGCTTCTCCTGCTCCGTGACCCTTGGCAAGTCACTTAACTTCTCAATGCCTCAGTTTCCTTATCTATAAAATGGGGATTCAATCCCTGTGCTCCCTCCCTTTTAGACTGTGAGCCCCATGTGGGATAGGGGCTGTGTCTGGCCTGATAATCTTGATTCTATCCCATTGCTTACCGGGCCCGGAACGTAGGAAGTGCTTAACCAATGCCACAATTACTATTCTGCTTCTACATCCAGGTCTCCTGTAAGGTGTCTTTGCAAACCAAGTATGATATGCTCACCTTTGTCTGAAACTTTACATAAGCAGAACAGTTTCTTCCGAAACTGCAGCACGCTGCATCTAGATATAGGCTCAAGTTGTCACAGGAATAGTTCCTGCTTTCACCCAGGAAAAGAAAAGCTTTATGGCAGAACTGAGACCAGGTGGACATGGCTCTTTGCCATCATGCCCCAAGTCAATACAACATAAAGTTCTCGATGCATAGAGAAGGTTCTCCCCACCCATCCAAAAGCAAACCAAGGACAGCAGGAGTTAGAAAGGGGAACCGTCAGGCCTCGGTGAAGAAAAAGCTAAAACGGGAACTTTAAAAAGCACCAGAGCATAAGAAAGCCATGGGGCTGATTAATAATGCCGTATTAGAGGCCTGGATAAAATCTGACCTGCGGGGGACCAATTAGAAGCCCATAGGGCTTAGCGGTAAAGTAAAAGAGGACACCAGAGGGGACAGATATTTATTTATTTATTGAGCACTTACTGGGTGCAGAGCACTGTACTAAGCACTTACAATGTAACAGAGTTGGTAGACATGATCTTGCCCCCAAGGACGTTACAGTCTGGAAAAGGGAGACATCTTTTATAAAATGGAAGGCTTGCCCAAGGGAGGAAACCCAGGAATTATTTTAAGAGGTTATAAGTGAGAAGCAACGTGGCCTCTTGGAAAGAGCAGGAGCCTGGGAATCAGAGGACCCGCATTCTGATTCTGGTTCCGACCTTTGTTTTCTGTGTTACCTTAGATAAGTCACTTAACTTCTCTTTGCCTCAGATACCTCATCTGTAAAATGAGGATCAAATCATCCTCCTCCCTCCAATTTAGACTGTAAGTCACATGTGGGATAGAGACTGTGTCCAACCTATTAAACTTGTATCTACCCCGGCACTTAAAACAGTGCTTGACATATAGTAAACCCCTAACAAATGCCATTTAAAAAAAAAAACATGAGAGAAAAGCAAGGGCATTTGATATATTTAGATTGTCCATAGGCCTCTCCCAAAGTTCTACCTCCTTTGGGTTTAAAAAAAAGAAGAAGAAAAATCATCCAACCAGTGATAGGCCTACTTTTAATTTTTGGATGGTCCAAATGTAACCATGAGCATGTGTGTCAGGGAGAGTGATGTACAATCACTCTTCCCCCCCCCTTCAAAGTCGTACTGAAGGCTCACCTCCTCCAAGAGGCCTTCCCAGACTAAGCCCCCCTTTTCCTCATTTCCCCCTCCCTTCCGCATCACCTCAACTCTCTCCCTTTACTCTTTCCCCACGTTTCCCTGCCCCACAGCACTTATATATATGTATGTATGTAACTATGATTCTGTTTATTTGTACTGATGTCTGTTTACTTGTTTTGATTCATTCATTCATTTAGTCATATTTATTGAGCGCTTACTGTGTGCAGAGCACTGTACTAAGCGCTTGGAAAGTACAGTTCAGCAACAGAGACAATTCCTACTCAACAACGGGTTCACAGTCCAGAAGGGGGAAGACAGACATCAAAACTAGTAGATTGGAGATGTGGGGTGAATGAGAGAGCAGAGTCAAGGATAACAACAAGGTTGCAGGCTTGTGAGACGGGAAGGACGGTAGAAGCAGAGAACAGAGAAGCAGAGTGGCTCAGCGGAAAGAGCCCGGGCTTTGGAGTCAGATCTCATGGGTTCAAATCCCGGCTCCGCCAGTTGTCAGCTGTGTGACTTTGGGCAAGTCACTTAACTTCTCTGTGCCTCAGTTACCTCATCTTTTTAGACTGTGAGCCCACTGTAGGGTAGGGACTGTCTCTATGTGATGCCAATTTGTACTTCCCAAGCGCTTAGTACAGTGCTCTGCACATAGTAAGCGCTCAATAAATACGATTGATTGATTGACGGTAGTGCAGTCCACAATGAAGGGAAAGTCAGGGAGAGGACAGGGTTTGGGAGGGAAGATAAGGAGCTCAGTCTTGGACATGTTGAGTTTTAGGTGGCGGGAGGACATCCAGGTGGAGATGTCCTGAAGGCAGGAGGAGATACGAGCCTGGAGGGAAGGACAGAGAACAGGGGAGGAGATGTTTGGGCATCATCCGCGTAGAGTTGATAGTTGAAGCCATGGGAGCGAATGAGTTCACCAAGGGAGTGAATGTAGTTGGAGAACAGAAGGGACCAAGAACTGACCCTTGAGGAACCCCTATAGTAAGGGGATGGGAGGGAGAGGAGGAGTCCCTGAAGGAGGCGGAGAATGAATGGCCAGAAAGATAAGAGGAGAACCAGGAGGGGACGGAGATGTCTGTCTTGGTTCTTCTAGACTGTAAGCCCGGTGTGGGCAGGGATTGTCTCTATTGCTGAATTGTACTTTCCAAGTGCTTAGTATAGTATTCTGCACACAGTAAGCGGTCAATAAATACAATTGAATGAATGAATGTTCTCTCATCCCTAAGACTAGTCTCCTCCCTTATTCTTCTTCTCAGTTCCCTTCTTCTGCTCTGACTTTATGTTTCTATGGGTCTCTTTCCCTCACGCATACCATCTCTTCTCTCCTATCCTTTATTCTTCCCCGCCACCATGTATGTCTTCCCTGTCACCTTCCAAGTTACCTTCCCTGACTAAGCCCTCATTTCCCCAACTCTGTCTCCCTTTTACAGATCCCTTGGATCTGTACCCTTTAGGCGTTTGACATTCACCCCACCCTCAGCCCCACAGCACCTAAATATATAGCCATAATTTAGTTATTTATATTCATTTCCATCTCCCCATCTAGACCATATGCTTCTCGTGGGTCAGGAATTCTGTTGGATTGCACTCTGGGTACAAAAGATGAAACCTGCTCGCGTGTGCTCTCAGACTCTTCCATCGCCGCAGAGACTTTGAGCCTACTTTTTGTATTTGCGTCGTGTTTTAATGGTTCGTCACTCCTGATGTGTCTGGCCCCAGCTCCTTCTCCCCACTGAAACTCTTAGACTGGAAGCTCCCTAAGGAACAGGGATTGTGTCTAATTCCCCATCTTTGTATTCTCTCCCTGTGCTTAGAGAAGCAGCGTGACTTAGTGGAAACAGCACGGGCTTGGGTGTCAGAGGTCAAGGGTTCTAATTCCGGCTCTGCCACTTGTCTGCTGTGTGACTTTGGGCAAGCCACTTAACTTCTCTGAGCCTCAGTTCCCTCATCCGTAAAATGGGGATTAAGACTGTGAGCCCCACGTGGGACAACCTGATCACCTTGTATCCCCCCCAGCACTTAGAACAGTGCTTTGCACATAGTAAGCGCTTAACAAATGCCATCATTATTGTTCTCTGCACAGCAGCAGAGAGCAACTAGTAGTAGTAGTAGTAGTAGTGCTACTGACCAGTAGTAGGTACTATTACTACTATCATTACTGCTATTACTTATCCACCACTTGTCTGCTGTGTGACCTTGGACAAGTCACTTCACTTCTCTGGGCCTCAGTTACCTCATCTGTAAAATGAGGATCGAGTCCAAGAGCCCCCCGTGGGGCAGGGAATGTGTCCAACTCGATTTCCTTGTATCCACCTCAGTGCTTAGTACAGTGCCTGGCCTATAGTAAGCGCTTAACAAATATCAAAATCATCATTATTATTATTATTATTACCTCATCCTATCTGAGCAGCTTTCTGCAGCCATGAATTTTGTGTGTCAACACCCCCTGAAAGTAAACAGTTTTGGGGCGGGGGCGGCGTTTACTGTTCAGAATCACCCGAAGTCTGACTGCAGGACCCCTGGGGCCACCCAACCAGCTCTCTCTGTTGCAGGGGTCCACGCCGTGAATGCCCCCCAGGGGAGTTTGGACTCCTGCCTTCAGGCCTGTTCCTGAAGGGCAGTGCATCCAGGCTACTCTCCCGGCCCGGATATTATTGCCACCCCACCCCGACTTCTCCCAGCCCTGCCATGTGATAGAAGCAGGAAGAGGTGGTCCTGCACACCCACCTGGAAAGAGCACCTCGCTTACCCAAACAGGACACAGTTGTCCTGGGACCCACCCTTGAGGGGGATCTGCCCTTCCCCCATGCCAGAGGCCAAAGCCATCTTACAGTCCCCTGCCTATCTGGGAGAGACCAATTCCCAACCGCTCCGGTCACTTCCAGTAACCCCCACACTGCCGACCTAGTCCCAACTTGAGGCTGTCAGCCCGGAGTTCCTTTTGAACTTCATTGTCATCTTGGATTGTTTCTTTGCTGTCGTTGTTGCTGCTCTTTTTTTCAAAGAAGCAAGTCAGTGAGGTCCGTTGTTTAAGCGTGCAGGAAGGCCATCAGCCTCAGATTCCAGGGCTGCCCAGTGCCACCTGAACCACTACAAGCCCGCGCGTGCCGTGCCCATCCGCCGCGAGTCAGGCAGGACAGCTGTGGGAGCCGAATCCTGCATAGAAAACCAAAGCAGATTGCTTTTCTAGGGTGACCTCCAAGCCCCCGGGGATTGGATCATCTTTGAAAAACAGGGTTCAGTAGCAACACCTACAGGTCCAGAAGCAATGAAATGGCAGCCCGAAGGGAATTTTCAGAGAGACGGAAAACGGTCAAGATAGCAAAATCTTCAGGAAAACAGGAGTTTGATGTTGTATTTTGTCCTCTTCTCCCAGTGCCATAAAATGACAGATAATTCACATTACAAATGGATGTGCGTATGTCTTTGAAGACCAGCTCTCTGCCGTGCCTCTAAAATTGAATGTGCACACCTGCAAAGGAAATAAGTCAGCCCAGGGCTTGTTATTAGCACCAGAAGTTCATTTTAATGGAAAACAGAAGCAAATGGTTTCCTCCATTTTGGTCATCTGCGTTTTCTCAACGAAATTGTCCAGACCTGGAGAGTGTGAGGGGCTGCGTGGTTTTCCACTGGTCATTTTATCATGGTTTTGGTTTTTATGTTTGCATTCTATTTTTGAAAAAGAAAGCAAAGGACACAATTAGCAGAGCATCATTAAAAAGTAAAATCCAATGCATTTGTCAGAGGTCTGTCCCCGGAACTCTTTAATCAGGCTCTGGGGGCCTCACTGACTCCCCTGGAATATTCCAGTTGCTTTATTTGAATTTTTTTAATGATATTTGTTAAGCGTTTACATTGTGCCAGGCACTGTACTAAGTGCTGGGGCAGATATAGACTAATCAGGTTGGGTACGGTCCCTGTCTCACATAGGGGTCACAGTCTTAATCCCCATTTTACAGGTGAGGTAACTGAGACACAGAGAAGTTAATTGACTTGCACTGCCCAAGCTCACACCACAGGCAAGTGACAGAGTCAGGATTAGAATGCAGGTCCTTCAGTGCCCAGGCCCAGGCTTATCCACTAGGCCACACTGCTCTGGCTTGTTGCTGATTTTAGAAGTGTAATAGGGGTGAAATTCAAGTTTTCCACGGGTAGTCATTCATTCATTCATTTATTCAATTGTATTTATTGAGCGCCTGCTGTGTGCAGAACACTGTACTAAGCGCTTGGGAAGTACAAGTTGGCAACATATAGAGATGGTCCCTACCCAACAACGGGCTCACAGTCTAGAAGGGGGAGACAGAAAACAAAACATGTAGACAGATGTCAAAGTCGTTAGAACAAATAGAATTAAATAGTCAGTTTAACAAGGAGGTGCTGGTCACCTTGTGGAGTTTATTACTTGCTGCAGCTAAATGTTTTGAGTTTGACAAGTCTCCCTTCAAGTTTGGTGCTTCCATCAGGTATCAGTCAGTGGTATTTATTGAGCGCTTACTGTGTGCAGAGCACTATACTAAGCACTTGGAAGAGGGCAGTATAATAGAGTTGGTAGACATGTTCCCTGCCCACAACGAGTTTACAGTCTAGGGGGACTGAAAGCATGTCTAAGCATGTCACACCCCTGGCCTGTGTATGGACGAGTTATAATAATGATGGCATTTGTTAAGAGCTTACTATGTGCCAGGCACTGTTCTAAGCACTGGGGAAGATACAGGGTAATCAGGTTGTCCTACATGGGGCTCACAATCTTAATCTCCATTTTACAGATGAGGTAACTGAGGCACAGAGAAGTTAAGTGACTTGCCCAAAGTCACACAGCTGACAGGTGGCAGAGGCGGGATTAGAACCCATGACCTCTGACTCCCAAGCCCGGGCTCTTTCCACTGAGCCACGCTGCTTCTCTGGATTTATGTAAGTGAGTGGATCGTTGATCTCGTGTTCAGAAGCAAATACAATCCTAGTCAATGGAACTTCCTTTGGGGAGAGAAAGAGGGAAAAGGTGTTTACTCTCCCAAGCTCTTATTACAATTCTTTACTAAGTAAACATTCAAAAATACCACTGATTGACTGAAGGAGAGACAGGCAGACAGGAATGGAGGAGAGAGAGAGAGAAAAAGCAAATGCAAGCAACCAAGCAGAATAACTTAGTGGAAAAAGAACAAATCTAGCAGTCAACTGGGTTCTAATCCTGACTCTTCCACTTGTGTGCCCTATGACCTTGGGCAAGTCGTTTTTCTGTGTCTCAGTTTCATCAACTGTAAAATAGGGATTCAATCAATCATATTTACTTAATAATAATAATGATGATGATGGCATTTATTAAGCGCTTACTATGTTATTGTGTGCAGAACACTGTGCTCAACTCTTGGGAGAATACAGTAGAGTTGTACATTCCCTGCCCACAATGAGCTTAAACAGTGTAGAGCTGGAGAAATATATCAATATAAATAAATAAATTCTGGGTATATACAGTCATGGGCTTGAGGGAGAGGGGAATAAACGGTGCAACTCCAAGGGCAAGGGTGACACAGAAGGGAGAGGAATAAGAGGGAATGAGGTCTTAGTCGGGGAAGGCCCCTTGGAGGGCATGGCCCTTTAATAAGGCTTTGAAGGTGAGCAGAGTGACTGTGGGTTATGAAGAGGGAGGATAATACTTATATTCAAAGCTCAGATTGTGAGCCCTGTGTGGGTGGGTGGAGGGGGAGAGACAGAGAGAGAGAGAGAGAGGAAAAAGAAAGAGAACACACACACATGCATATACACGTGGGCTGGAAAGAAGGAAGCTGGGGTATTGAAGATTTTCCTCTTCTCCCCTGGGCTCCTTCCTCCTCCTGGTCCCAGTAGAAAATGGTAGAAGGACTCTGGAATGCCCCAGCCCTGTCATCCTGGATTATTCCAGAGAGCTGCCGCCAGCCATCCTGCAGCAGGACCAGAAAGAGACGGGCAGAGCCCTTTCTTGAACAGGAGAGTCATCTCATCCCCACTTTCTTGGTGCATGGAACTCCAGGCCTGGGATTCCGGATGCCTGGTTTCTTGTCTTGACTCCAAGTTGTGATAATGGGAAATACCCTCCATTCCTCTGGATGTCAGTTGGTGGTATTTATTAAGCACTTACTGTGTGCAAAGCACGGAGCTAAGTGCTTGGGAGAATACAGTACAATAGAGTAGGTAGACAAAATCCCTGCCCACAAGGAATTTACAGGCTAGAAGGGGGAGTTGGCTAATCTTTCTCCTGAAAAAGGACTTACTGAACATTCCTCTTTAAGGACTGTGAGATCCCTGGATGAACCATATCTTGAAAATGATATTTTTTTTTATCAGAAATCAAGTCCTTCCCCCTTCACATCCAGTAGATTCTCCCCTTCTTCAAATCCCTACTAGAATCACATCTCCCATCTTCCCTGACAGATACTTCCTCTCCCCACCCTATTTCCTCACCTTCTGGTTCCTTATGCACTTGGGCCTTCATCCCCTAAGCACTTAGCTGCCCCCCACTCACCTGTGCCCCCATATGCACATCATTATAGGAGGTGCTTCCCCTACCTGGTGTTTGAACTCCGTTCTACTCTTCCAAGTGCCCAGTACAGTGCTCTGAATACGTGATTGCTAAATTTTATTGATTAAAGTCTACTCACACGGGGATAAAAATTTTGGATCGTCTAAGCATCAGAATTGCAGTTAATAATCAGCGGCAAGGTGATGTGTAGGTCAGCCCCTGCTAACCCTCTTTTTACCTCCCAGAGAGTTAGAAATTCCCCCCAGGTTCCATTTTATTGAAGAAGATGAAGGAGAAGGTTCTGTTACCTGGGGCAGGAGGGAAAATAGGTCCTCAGTCAACCAATAGGTCAATCAGTAGCATTTTTGAGTGCCCACTGTGTGGAGAGTACTGTACTCTGTACTTGGGAGAGGACAGTTAGTACCCGTGATCACCACCCTGCCCTCAGGTACCTTACAATTTAGATGAGAAAGCCAGCTCTTCTGAAGATTTATTGATCGCACTTTAGAGTAACAATGCGCCCATCAGAAAGCCATTTACTCTGGTTAAGGAATGTGATTTCCAGGGAATGAAGGGCTGTTTCTTAGTAACTGCATTTTTATGTGCTCTAGAGAGTGGCCTGCTCCTTCTTCAAGCCCTAAATGAGAGGTCCTGCAGCTCACAAAGAGGAAGGGAGGGAATGCAGAATTAGTGAATGAAGGAGAACTATTCTTTGCCTGACAAAAGATCTCCTCAACAGAAAAATGTACCCCCACCTGTTAACCGCCTGCGACATGGTTGCCAGCTAGTTTCCAGAGGGATGGTTGGATTCTCTAGGGATGCCATTTGCCGCTTTTGGTGACTGAACGTTCAGTATCTAACTTTTTAAAATCTGCCCTAAATCATACATCTCATGTTTTCTTTGTAGAAAAATTGGGCAGCCGTTGTTCTGCTGTGAGATATGTCTATGTATTCATCTATAAAAGGAATGAAATTAGAATCAGTCCTTACATTTTTTCCCTTTAAGCAACAAATTATTATGCTTTTGTGGTGAATACCAAGTAGAAGTTATTTTATTAAAGATGTGAATTGTTGAATTTGTTTATTGGTAAGTAAAGTCTGGTTATTAGCTGGTTGGTGCTCAAACCATCATCATGAATCTAAAGAAGCAGCGTGGCCTAGAGGATAGAGCACATGCCTGGGGGGGTCAGAAAAATTTGGGTTCTAATACCGGCTTTGCCACATGTCTGCCGTGTGACCTTGGGCAAGTCTTAGCACAGTTTCTCTGTGCCAAGTTACCTTATCTGTAAAATGGGGAGTAAGATTGTGTGCCCTATGTGGGATGAGGACTCTGTATCTACCCCAGTGCTTCTAATAAGGGCGTAACAAATACCATAGGGGAAAAAAATTTTTTTAACAGCAGTGAAGAAAAGGGACAGGTTAAATTAAAGCCCGTTTTCCAGCTTTTCCTGTAATTTGGAACCAGGTAGTAATGAAGTTATTTTGTACATAGACTGTAAGGTTTGCACAGAACTGCGAATGTTGACAAACAAATGATCCTTTAATTTTGAATTTATGTTAATTTGATAGCTGTTTTAAATTCTACTATTTTTTTTGAGAAGCAGCAGGGTCTAGTAGAGAAAACAAAGGAGACCTGGGTTCTAATCCCAGATCTATCACCTGTCTGCTGTGTGACCTCGGGCAAGTCGCTTCATTTCTCTTTACCTCAGGTCCCTCGTTGATAAAATGGGGATGAAATGCCTGTTCTCCCTCCTCCTAAGAAGATTAGGCAATGCATCTAAATTTCTGTTATCTCCCCCGATTTTACAATGAGATCATTCTCTACTCATCACCGTCCCCTCTATCTTCTTTCAGGTGATAGAAGGAAAACTGGCTCCTTTCTTGGGGAAGGTCATTAAATTTGCCACCTCCCACGTGTATAGCTGCAGCCTCTGTAGCCAAAAAGGATTCATCTGTGAGATCTGTAACAACGGAGAGATCCTCTACCCCTTTGAAGATATTTCTACAAGCAGGTATGGAATACTTTGTCTCCTAAAGCGGTGGCCAGATGTATCAGATCACAGTGAATCCCATTTTCCTGGGACGGTGAGATTCCCAGAGACATATAGACAGGAGACTGATATACTCCTTTTAGCTTAAGTCAAATTTCCATTCCACCTTGTGTGGAGTTCAGCTCCAACTTCTGAATGGCCTAGTGGATAGCGCGCAGGCCTGGGAGCCAGAAGGACCTGGGTTCTAATCCGGCTCCTCCACTTGTCTTTTGTGTGACCTTGGATAAGTCACTTCACTCCTCTGGGCATTCAGTTACCTCATCTGTAAAATAGGGGTGAAGACTATGAGCCCCATGTGGGACAAGGACTGTGTCCATCCTGATTTGCTTGTATCCACCCTAACACTTACTACAGTGCCTGGCACATAGTAAGTGCTTAACAAATACCACAATTCAGTGCTTAGAACAGTGCTTGGCACTTAGTAAGCATTTAACAAATACCATCATCATTATTATTATTATTATTATCTGTAAAATGGGGACTAAGACTGTGAACCCCATGTGGGACAGGGACTGTGTCCAACCTGATTAGCTTGTATGTACGCCTGTACTTGGAACAGTGCTTGTCACATAGTAAGGGCTTAATAAATACCGTCATTATTATTCATTCTCAGTCCTCCAAGGCTCCCTGCCATCCAGAATAAGAAGCCAGAGCTCTGGGATTTAGGAAACGGAAGGTCATCTGACCAATTTGGAGTAATGAAAAGAAACTTCCCAATGTTTCCAGGCCGCAGTGTGAGAACTGCAATAATAAAATGCCACAGGGAGTCCGCTGTTGGACAGACTCAAGCCAGAAAAATGACCATGTATTGAGTGCTTGCTGTGGACAGACACTGTACTAAGTGCTCTGGGAGAGTATGATATGTAATGACTTTGTTTCCCAAGGACTGGATCCGTTGGGCTGAGAGCCACATCATCGTTGTTATTATTGTTATTTCTGATTTTTTTAAGCGCTTACTATAGGGAAAGCACTGTGTGAGGCACTAAGGCCAGATCCCAGGGTAATCGTTCAGACGGGTTTCCTGATGCCAGAATGTGGGGTGGTCCGTGGGGTATTCAGCATAGTCTGCTGGGGCTCAACTGCTGATCTGGGTATCGAGGAATGTGAACTGAAGGATGGAGGTGAAATCACACAGCTGGCTGTTTTGCTCCAAATTCCTAGAAAATGGGATGGGATAAGGAGAGGTGACTCACAGTCATTTTCTCCTGAGCTGACTCTAGACACTTTTTGCTCCCAGGAGAGCTTAGGTTTAAGTTGGAAACAATGGGAACTCAGGATACCCTAGGGAGAAAGCCAAACATAGACATAATAAGGAACCAATCGCAAGCAAAATCAGAAGCATCGGCTGGGCACCTGCCGATCACCCTTGCCCTTTTCGGTGGGAGAGCCCAGGGGAGCTTGTGGAACTTCTCCAGCATGGTTGTCCTCGAGCCCAGCTGGGAGAGGCAGTTGGTGTCACTGCCCGGGCCTTTCCAAGACACCTTGCAGGGGATGAACTCTTCCTTCCTGGGAACCAGAAAGCCACTCTCCTTAGCAGCTTCAGCTGGTGAATGTGAAGCCATGCCCTTTGGGCTGCTATTTAGCTGGAGTGAATACTCACCGGAATTGCAGTGGTTGGTAATAGAGAAAAGTCAATTGAATGGCTGAAAGGGTTGGAGACAGCATGGCCTAGTGGAGAGAGCACAGGCCCAGGGGGCAGAAGGACCTGGGTTCTAATCCCACCTCTGCCAGTTGCTTGCTGGATGAACTTAAGCAAGTCACTTAACGTTTCTGGGCCTCAGTTTCCTCAGCTATAAATGAGGATACTTTCAGTCATTCAGTCCTGTTTATTAAGTGTTTACTGTGTGCAGAGCACTGTACTAAGGACTCGGGAGAGTACAACAACAAAGAGTGACAATCCCTGCCCGCAGCGAACTCCTGTTTAGCTCCTACTTAGACTGTGAGCTTCATGCGTGCTTGGCACATAGTAAGCGCTAAAGAAATACCATCATCATCATCATCAGGGACTGTGTCTGACCTACTTAACTTGTATCTTTCCCAGCACCTAGAACAGTATTTAACGAAGAGTAAGTGCTTAACAAATACCATTTTAAAAAAACCCATTAGGAGCCCTGGGTTCTAATACCACCCTGACCACTTACCTGCTCTGTAGCCTCGGACAAGTCACTGAACTCTTCTTTACCTCAGTTTCTTTAATTGTAAAATGGGGATAAAGTAATCTGTTCCCCCTCCCCAGTGGCCCCATGTGGGATAGGGACTATGGCTGATCTCATATTATATCTACCCCGTGCTTTGGAGCATAGTAAGCCCTTAAAGAATACCAAAATGATTATTCTGTTATTATTGGAAATGATGCCTTGTAGAGCAGACTTAGGCACAATCAATCAATCAGTCAATCAGTGGTATTTACTGAGCACTTGTGTGCAGAGCACTATACTAAGCACTTGGAGAATACCTTACAATAGAGTTGGTAGATACAGTCCCTGCCCACAAGAAGCTTACAGTCTAGAGGGCAAGACGGACATTAATCATATAAATTACAAATGAAGAAAATGGCAGACTATAAGGATAAGTACATAAGTTCAGTGGGGCGGGGGGGAGGGTGAGTATCCAGAGTACTTAAAGGATGCACCCCTAAATACATAGATGATGCAGAGGGGAGGGCGAATAGGGTGGAAAAATGAGAGGTTAGTTGGGAAAGATCTATTGGAGGAGATGTGATTTTAACAGGGCTTTGAATGTAGGGAGAGTGGTGCTCTGTCAGATAGGACAGGGAAGGAGTACCAGGCCAGAGTGAGGATGTGGGCAAGGGGTAGGTGGTGAAACTGATGAGATCAAGCTACCGTGAGTAGGTTGGGCTTAGAGGAGCAAAGCGGAGTGGGCTGGGTTATAGTCGGAGAGCAGCGAGATAAAGCAGGAAGGGGAGAGCTGATTGAGTGCCTTAAGCTGGTGGTAAGGAGTTTCCATCATGGGGAGATAGATGGTCAGCCAAAGAAGGCTTTTAAGGAGTAAGAGAATGTGGACTGAACTAGAAAAATGATCCAGGCAGCAGGGTGAAGTGTGGTCTGGATAGAAGAGAGACAGGAGGAAGGGAGGGCAGCGACGAGGTCAGTGTGGTAGACATGATATGATAAGTGCTTGGATCAGCGTGGTAGCAGTTTGGAGAAGAACGGGTGGATTCTAGAGATGCTGTCAAAGTAAAATTGATCAGATTTGGTGAGAGACAGAATATGTGGGTTGAATGAGAATGATGAGTTGAGGATAACGCCAAGGTTACGGGGAGAACTGGGTTTGGGAGGGGAGGGGAGGAGTTCCGTTTTGGACATGTTAAGTTTGAAGTATCTGCGGGACAGCCAAGTAGGAAATGGGAGTTTGTAGTGAAGGAGAAAAGTCAAGGCTAGAGATGAAGATTTGGGAATCATCTGTATAGAGGTGGTAGTTGAAGCCATGGGAGTTATTCAAGGGAGTGGTTGTAGTTGGCGAATAGAAAAGGGACCCAGAATTGGGCCTTGGGATTCCCACAGTTAGAGGATGGGAGGCAGGAAAGGAGCCATCGAACGACAACCAGAAGAGGTGACCAGAGAGATAGTTGGAGAACCAGAAGAGAGTTTTGGTAAAGCCAAGGTTAGATGATGTTCCCAAGAAAAGGGGGTGGTCCACAGTGTCGAAGACAACTAAGATAGAGGGGAAGAATTAGGATGGAGTTGAGGGCTGTTTCCATGGAGTGGAGGGGGCAGAAGCCAGATTGCAGGGAAGAAGTGTAAGTAACACACTGTAGGAGTTTGGACAGGAAAGGTTGGAGGGAAATGGCATGATAACGGGAGGGAGCTGTGGAGCCAGGAGAGGCAGCTCATATTTTGAGATCCTGCTGGGAAGGATGGAGATGGGGTGGAACTGGAGAATTGCAAGGGAGATTTTAAGGACATCATGCCTGAAGGCTTCAATTTTAGCGATAAAATAGGTGGCAAAGCCACCTGCATCATCTATGTATTTAGGGGTGCACACTTTATCTCCTAGGGATAGGAGATGGGAAAGAGGGGGGGACAAGGTACCCCGTGACCCCATCCCTAATAATCCATTCCTTCTCTTCCATATTCTTGTCCATCTTCTCCTGGAAACATGCAACCAGTCGTTTCTGCCAGGTCCCATGTTTCTCGGCCATCACCCTGGTGGACTCTGACACGTCCTCTAAGTCTTGTAGGATTCCCAGCCAACGTTCTGGCATCTGGATTGCCTGGCTGGTATGAGCCTCAGAATGGAGCATAGCCCCAGCTCTAACCTGGGTATCCTAGGGAGTTTGCCTAAGATAGATTTTCTTAGCGCCATTGGAATAGCCCGACTGGCCCTTTCCACCTGGTAGGAGGGTGGATGGATGATTGGGCGATATCATTTTTTGCCCAGTAGTATTTGATAAGCAGCTTCGTGGATGGACCCAAGAATGATCCTTGGTCGTAAGCGGTCTCAAGAGGAAGGTCCCATCATGTGGATAGCTGTTTTCAAGGAAAGTGGCTGGCCAGGAGGATAATGTTGCTTTTTACAGAAATTGCCTCATCGGTAGACTACGACTGCTCGGAAGATGTAACGGAGAAAATATTGAGAAAATGCCCATGGTGTCAGTGGAAGCTCAGAGTATACTAGACTGTAAGCTCCCTCTAGACTGTTAGCTTGTTATGGGCAGAGAATGTGTCCGCTAATTCTGTTGCATCGTACTCCCAGTGCAGTTCTCTTAGTACCCTAGTAAGTGCTCAGTAGATTGGTACTACACAGTAGGATGGAAACGGTCAACAGTTCTGTTCTCCCACCTCCCCATCCCCATTCTCACTTTAGACTCCCTCCCTTGAGGTGCTCTGTGACTCCCATAGCTTTTCAGTGCCTAGAGCAGTGCTTTGCGCATAGTAAGCGCTTAATAAATGCCATTATTATTATTATTATTGTTATTATTATTATTACTTGCCAGCTCTCTCACGGTAGCATCTTGCTAGCCCTGACCCCTCACCTCCTCTACAATCTCACATTTCCCCTTGCCTCCAGGACACCTCCACATTTATTCATTCATTCATTCAGTCTTATTTATTGAGTGCTTATTGTGTGCAGAGCAGTGTACTAAGTGCTTGGAAAGTACAGTACAGCAACAGGTAGAGACAGTCCCTGCCCACAGCAGGCTCACAGTCTAGAAGGGGAGAGACAGGCATCTAAACAAGTAAGCAGGCATCAATATAAATAAGTAGAATTATAGATATATGTACACATTAATATAAATAAATAGAATTGTAAATATGTACATATATACACAAGTGCTGTTGGGGGGGTGGTAGAGCAAAGGGAGTGAGTTGGGGCGATGGGGAGGGGGAGCAGAGGAAAAGGGGGGGCTTAGTCTGGGAAGGCCTCCTGGAGAAGGTGAGCCTTCAGTAGGGCTTTGAAGGGGGGAAGTGTGATTGGCGGACTTGAGGAGGAAGGGCGTTCCAGGCCAGAAGTAGGATGTAGGCCAGGGGTGGATGGCGGGACAGGCGAGAACGAGGCACAGTGAGGAGGTTGGCACCAGAGGAGAGGAGTGAATGGGCTGGGCTATAGAAGGAGAGAAGGGAGGTGAGGTAAGAAGGAGCAAGGTGATGGAGAGTTTTGAAGCCAGTAGTGAGTTTTTGCTAGATATGGAGGTTGATAGGCAACCAGTGGAGATTTTTGAGGAGCGGGATAATATGCCCAGAACATTTCTGTAGAAAGATAATCCGGGCAGCAGAGTGAAGTATAGACTGGAGTGGGGAGGAACAGGAGGTTGGGAGATCAGAAAGGAGGCTGATGCAGTAATCCAGTCGGGATAGAATGAGTGATTGTACTAACGTGGTAGCAATTTGGATGGAGAGGAAAGGGCGGTTCTTAATGTTGTTGTGAAGGTGAAAACGGCAGGTTTTGGTGACAGTCATGTTTTTTGAGCACTTGTTATGTGCAAAGCACTGTACTAAGGGCTTGGGAGAGTACAATACAACAATAAACAGATACATTCCCTGCCCACAAGGAGCTCACACTCTTGGGCTGGGAGAGGGGGGCAGACATTAATATAAATAGATAAATTACAGATATGCATATAGTGCTGTGGGGCTGGGAGGGGTAAAGAACAAAGAGAGCAAGTCAGAGCAATGCAGAAGGGAGTGCGAGAAGAGAAAAGGGAAGGCTTAGTTAGGGAAGGCCTCTTGGAGAAGTTATGCCTTCAATAAAGCTTTGAAGTGGGGAGAGTAATTGTCTGTCAGATTTGAGGAGGGAGGACATTCCTGGCCAGAGGGGTCTATGGTGAGATAGGCAAGATTGGAGGCACAGTGTGAAGGTTAGCACTAAAGGAGCAAAGCCACAGTGTGAAGGTTAGCACTAGAAGTGTGCTGGAGAGTAGCCAAAGTGAGGTAGGAGGAGGCAAGGTGATTGAGTGCTTTAAAGCCAATGGTGAGGAGTTTCTGTTTGAAGCAGAGGTGGGTGGGTGACCACTGGAGTTTTTTGAGAAGTGGGAAAACATGTCCTGAACGTTTTGGTAGAAAATTGATCCGGGTAGCAGAATGAATTATGAACTGGAGTGGGGAGTGACAGGAGGCTGATGGAGTAATCCAGGTGGGATAGGATGAGTGGTTGTATTAAAGTGGTAGCAGTTTGGATGGAGAGAAAAGGGCAGATTTTGGCGATGTTGTGAAGGTGAGACTGAGAGGATTTAGTGATGGATTGAATATATGGGTTTGAATGAGAGAGAAGAGTTGAAAATAATATATCTATAACTCTGTTTATATTGATGCCTGCTTATTTGTTTTGATGTCTGCCTCTCCCTTCTGGATTGTAAACCCTTTGTGGGCAGGGATTGTCTTTATTGCTGAATTGTACTTTCCAAGAGCTTAGTACAGTGCTCTGAATACATTAAGTGCTCAATAAATACGATTGAATGAATGAATGAATGAGTGAGTGAATGTTACAGGCTTGTGATACAGGAAGGATGGAGGTACCATCTGTAGTGATGGGCAAGTCAGGGGGAGGACAGGGTTTGGGTGGGAAGATAAGGAATTCTGTTTTGGGCATGTTAAACTTGAGTTGACAGGAAGACATCCAAGTAGAGATGTCCTTAAGACAAGAGGAAATGTGAGACTGCAGAAAGGGAGAGAGATCAGGGCTAGAGATGTAGATTTGGGTATCATCAGCATAGAAGTGTTAATTGAAGCCATGGCAGTGGATGAGTTATCCAAGGAAGTGGGTATAGATGGAGAACAAAAGGGGACCTAGAACTGAACTTTGATGGACCCCCACAGTTAAGAGGTGGAAGGCAGAGGAGGAGACCGCGAAGGAGACAGAGAATGAACAGCCAGAAAGATGAGAAGAGCCAGGAGAGAACAGAGTTAGAGAAGCCAAGTTTGAATAATGTTTTCCAGGAGGAAGGGGTGGTCGATAGTATTGAAGGCAGCTGAGAGATCGAGGAGGATTAAGATGAAGTAGATTTGGATTTGGCAAGAAGATCACTGGTGACCTCTGAGAGGGCAGTTTCTGTAGAGTGAAGGGGGTGAATGCCATTCATTAATTCATTCAATCGTATTTATTGAGCACTGTGTGCGGAGCACTGTACTAAGTGCTTGGAAAGTACAATACAGCAGTAAAGAGAGACAATCCTTCCCACAATGGGGTCACAGTCAAGAGCGTGGGAGACAGACATCAGTACAAGTGAATAGGCATCAGTATAAATAAATAGA
Organism: Tachyglossus aculeatus; assembly: GCF_015852505.1. Classification (NCBI taxonomy): domain Eukaryota; kingdom Metazoa; phylum Chordata; class Mammalia; order Monotremata; family Tachyglossidae; genus Tachyglossus; species Tachyglossus aculeatus. Next base: position 3,618,053 of record NC_052090.1, on the reverse strand, counting down.
ATTATAGATATATGCATATATACGTAAGCGCAGTGGGGCTGGGGGGAGAGCAAAGGGAGTGAGATGAGGTGACACAGAAGGGAGGGCGAGCTGAGGAAAAGGGGGTTTAGTCTGGGAAGCCCTCTTGGAGGAAGTGTGCCTTCAGTAGGGCTTTGAAAGGGGGAAGGGTGATTGTTTGGTGGATTTGGGGAGGGGGGGGCATTCCAAGCCAGTGATAGGAAGTGGACCAGGGGTCAGCGGCACGACAGGCGAGATAGAGGCACAGTGAAAAGGTTAGCAGGTTGGAGAAGCCAGATTTGAGAGGATCAAGGAGAGAATTGGAGGAGAGGAATTTGAGACAACAGGTGTAGTCAACTTGCTCAAGGAGTGTGGAGAGGAATGGTAGGAGGGAGGTGGGGCAATAACTGGAGGGAGCCATAGGTTTAAGGGAGGGGTTTTTTTAGGATGGGGAGACATATTTGCAGTGGGAAAGCAGTGGGGAAGAAGAGATTGGAGAGTGAATGGTTGAAGATGGCTGTTAGGAAGGGAAGAAGGGAAGGGGTGAGAGTTTTGATAAGGTGCAAAGAAATGGGGTGGGATGCTCAGGCAGAGGGAGTGGATTTTGAAAGGAGGCTGGAGATCTAGAGATACTACTGAGAATGATGGGAGAGTTGGAGGGGGCAGGAAGATGGAGCGGTTGAGATGGGGGCAGGGGTGATTTTAAAGCATTCATATCTGATGGTGTCAATTTTCTTAATAAAGTGGGTGGCCAGATCATTGGGGGCACATCATGGGGAAAGTGGGGGGGACAGGGGACCTGAGGAGGGAGTTAAATTTCGGCAACAACTGGCTAGGATGATGGGCTTGGATGTTAATTAGGGAGGAGAAATAATTTTGCCAAGAAAAGGAGATGGCAGAGCTAAAGCATGCAAGGATAAACTTGAAGTGGACAAAGTCTGCCTGATGTTCAGATATCCGCCAGCAATGCTCTGTGGCTCAAGCACAAGAGCGAAGGAGGAAGACTGTTTAGGTGATCCAGGGCTGGGGGTTAGTAGTATGAGATCGATGAAGGGATAGGGAAATGAGTAAGTTGAGTTCAGTAGTGAGGGTGGTGTTGAGAGTGTCTTTTTTGTCATCAAGGGAGGGTTTTTCATGTATGGAGGCTAAGTGGGGCATGATGCGTTGAGAAAATTGGATGGAGTCAAAATATCAGAGGTCTTTGTGGGGAAATAGTACATCATCATCATCAATCGTATTTATTGAGCGCTTACTATGTGCAGAGCACTGTACTAAGCACTTGGGAAGTACAAATTGGCAACATATAGAGACAGTCCCTACCCAACAGTGGGCTCACAGTCTAAAAGGGGGAGACAGAGAACAAAACCAAACATACTAACAAAATAAAATAAATAGAATAGATATGTACAAGTAAAATAAATAAATAAATAAATAAATAAATAGAGTAATAAATATGTACAAACATATATACATATATACAGGTGCTGTGGGGAAGGGAAGGAGGTAAGATGGGGGGATGGAGAGGGGGATGAGGGGGAGAGAAAGGAAGGGGCTCAGATTTAAGGGGAGGAGGTGTGAGGAAGAGGAGGCAGGTGAGGAAGTTGTGTTCACATAGAGGGATTTCAGAGTTGTTGAGGGTAGAGATTGTGCAGGAGATTGTGGGTAGAAATGATGAGAGATGGTGAGATCGAGTGTGTGTCCAAGTTGGTGAGTGGGTGAGTTGGGGTAGAGCAGGAGGTCAGCGGAGTTGAGGAGTGATAGAACGCAGTCAGCAGAAGGGTCATCAGGAGCATCTGTGTGGATATTGAAGCTCCCAAGGATCAATGTGGACATAAAGAGAGAAGGAATGTGAGAAGGGGATCAAAATTGTTAAAGTTGGAGGTGGGACCTGTGGGGCGGTAGATGACCCTTACTAGAATCTGGGAGGGGAAGATGAGTGGGGGCAGTGCAAGGGGAGGGGAGGTGTGGTGGGAGGGGAGGACCAGGATAGGCTGACAGGAGTGGGGGTGGAGGGGGTCCTGGTGGGTTCTGTGAGGTAAATGACAACAATAACAATTTAATCCGGTGAGGCCCAGAGGAGATGGTTGAATTGTCCTTAGGTCCTTGAGAATGAAGAGGCCAGGGACTAGGAGAGATGGTTGAATTGTCCTTGGGAGTTAACTGTCAATTGTCTTGAGAATGAAGAGTCCAGTGTTTGGGGGAACCCTGAGGAGGTGGTTGAATTGTTTTTGGGGAACTGGAAGTGAAGAGGGAATCTGGGCCCTTGTCACAAGGGGGTTAGGCAACCTCACCCTGATCTGACTGCAGGGAAAGAGGGAAGATGAGGAAAATGTGCTTCTCGGCTGCAGTTTGGGCGCGAAATATCCTATAGTCCTGGCGGGCAAGCAGATGGTAGGCAGGGGTTCCAATGACTGATGATGTAGTCAGGCCAAGGCCCTTCGGAGGAGAGATCTCAACATCCTCGGGCAGGTCTCTATCCCGGGCGATAGTCGATGGTCCGCGCTGGTTTGTGCCCCCTGGGCAGAGAGATCTCGGCCCGTGGTTCCTCAAACAAAGTATGTATAAAGTTGAACTCTTCTTCCTTTCATTTATTCATTCATTTAATCATAATTATTGAGCGCTTACTATGTGCAGAGCACTGTATTAAGCACTTTACATAACAATTTCTCCATCAAACTTTGTCATCATAGTTGACAGCACCACCTTCCTCCCTGCATTGCTGAAAACAGCAACGTGTCTGGGCCCAAGTTTGGTACTCCCATATCAGCCTCCTCGCTGGTCAGGGTAGGGACTGTCTCTATATGTTGCCAACTTGTACTTCCCAAGCACTTAGTACAGTGCTCTGCACTCAGTAAGCGCTCAATAAATGCGATTGATTGATTGATTGGTCACTGCGATCATCTTCTCCCCTTTCCAGAGCATACTTGACTCTGCAGCCCCAATCATTTTTCGAAAAGGAGGTTCTGCCCACATCTCTCTGCTCTTGGCAAGCCTCCAGTGGTTACCCATTCGTCTTCACATCCAACAGAAACTCCTGACCACTGGTTTTGTGACACTCCATCTTATCTTGCTCTTGCCCGTCTGTTTCTTCTCACACTGCTCCCACTGTCGCTTCCTCTCAAGCTCACCTCTCTAGGTCTCGTCCTCCTCTCCTGCCTTTCCCCCACCATTGTTGACACCATCCCCCCTGCCTGGAACTCACTCCACCTTCAGATCCGCCGGGAGGAGGGCGAGGGGATTCCCTAGGGTCTGCAACAACGAGAAGTATGGGATTTAAATGGGAAGAGGGAAAATAATAATAGTAAAGAAAAATAATGATGATATTCGTTAAGCACTGTTCTAAGCGCTGGGGTAGATACAAGCTAATCGGGTCGGACACAGTCTCTGCCCCGCATGGGGCTCACAGTCTTCATCCCCATTTTACAGCTGAGGTAACTGTGGCACAGAGAAGTGAAGTGACTTGCTGAAAGTCACCCAGCAGGCAAGTGGAGGACCAGGATTAGAACTCAGGTCCTTCTGGCACCCAGGCCCGTACTCCATCCACTAGGCCGTGCTGCTTCCCGTGGGTATGGAAGAAGCCAGGTTTAATCTGCACTGGCCCTGGCTCTTCGGGGCACCGCGACCAGACTGCTGAGCTCGCGACTCAGAGCCCCAGAACCTCACAAAAAGGGAACAAAGCCATCTCAGGATAGTCTCGCTTTAGTTACGTCCAAAGGAATTTCTCTGGCTATACACAGCTTAGCTGTCCCCCCAGCTGAGAAGGAACAACGCAGCCCCCGCTCCCTAAATAGAGGCATTTCGGCCCCTCCAGGCCCCTCCGGACAGTTCACCAAAAGCAGAGCAGAGGCTGGAATGAACAGCAGCCATACACATTAAGCCCTGAAAGGAAGGTGATGCGATGCGGCGTCTGCGGCGGTGTTGTTTCTGAATCATGGTGATATCTGGGGCAGTGCTACACAGAGACAAGGCCCTTCTTCGGGCAAGAGACTCCCTCTCCTCCCAGCAAGCCTTCACCACCTCCCCAGCCAACTGGACACTTCCCCCCACCCCGCACACGACACCCCCCACCCCAAACACATCCAGTGGTTCTGCTGTTAACCACTGAGTTGCCTCTGGACCTCCATCTCTCCCAAAATGCTCTTACCTAAGGTTACATGATGCTTCCCTCCCCTCACCCCCAATGTGATGGCTATGGTCTTAATGCTGTTTGTCCTAAATCATCTAATAATCCTCCTCATCTTGCCTTTCATTCCCCAAAGTGTGCAGTAAATACACCAAATAGACGGGTGTGCCCTTAAAGGGGGTCATTGCCCCACTGGGAAGTAGACCCAAAACAGCACTCTGGAGGTGAGGGCTACGGGACAGAAGGAAACTTAACAGCTGGGGTGTGCGGTTTACTTCATTCATTCAGTAGTAACCATCTGGGATATACTGTGTTCAGAGCTCTGGGAAGGAAACAATGACAGTAATCCAGGCCTAGCCGTGCCCTGTACTTGGGAAGGCGGTGGAGAAGCTGCGGAGTTGGGGGGGGGGGGGGGGGGGGGGGGGGGGGGCTTGTCTTCTTAAACCGCACATCTGTACCTCTCCCCAGAGTCCCCACACGTAGTCAGGTAAGGGAGAAGGGGAATGCAGGGGAGATATTTTCCAGTAGTTTAGCAGTCCAAATGTCCATTTTGCGGTACGTCGGACTTTATCGTTAATGACAGTTTGAAGGATCAGTTCAACTCTCTACTCTAGATGAAATCAGTTATGCCCTAAGGTTGATTTCTTGGAGGCTGTATTTGCTCCCATCAGTAGCACATCTGCCCCAAGTGCTTAGTACAATGCCCTGCCCACAGTGAACACTCAGTAAATACCACTGATGATGATGAACAGAGATCGAAAAATTATACAAGGCTCTGACTAGTCTCAAAAGACCAAACACCTTCGGGGCAGGGACCACACCTTTTATTTGTATTGTTCTCTCCCAAGCATCTTCAGTTAACTCTGTTGTACTCTCCCAAACACTTAGTACAGTGCTCTGCACACAGAATGTGCTCAATAAATGCCACTGCAAGTCCCATTATAATCTGCACTCATTGAACGAATGAATGAGTGAAGGAGCAGTTTAAAGCCTATCATAGCTTACTTCATTATGGAGGTTTAATTATGAAAATAATAAGAATAATATAAAGTTGATAATAATGGTGTTTGTTAAGCACTTACTGTGTGTCAAGTACTGTTCTAAGCACTGGGGTAGATACAAGCTAATGAGGTTGGACACCGTCCCCGTTCCGTATGGGGCCCACAGTCTTAGTCCCCTTTTTTTGAACTTAGACACAGGGAATTTGTGACTTGCCCAAGGTCACACAGCTGACAAATGGCAGAAGTTAGTATTGTACTCACATTGTAATGGGATGAAGAAATGGAGGTAGAGGGAGAAAGAGAGATGGAAAGAAAAGGATAGGAGGAGGGAGAGAGACAGCCGGGGTGGGGAGGGGGCGGGTGGGGAGAGAATGAATTTACTGATGGTTGTTTTCATTTGGGATGAGGGGAGGGCAGGTACCAGAGTTGTAAAGCCCCCTGCCTGTGGTCTCACCTTAATAAGAATAATTGTAGAATTTATTAAACACTTATTATGTGCCAAGCACTGTATTAAGTGTTGAGGTAAAATACAAGATAATTAGGTGAGAAACAGTCTCTGTCCCACATGGGGCTCGCAGTCCAAATAGGAGGGAGACCGGGTACTGCATGCCCATTTTACAGATGAGGTAACTAAGGCACAGAGCAGAAAAGTGACTTACCCAGGGTCACGCAGGAGCAAGTTAGCAGACTGGGATTAGAAGCCAGGCCCTCTGACCGCCAGGTTCTTGCCAAAGGGTCACATGGTTGCACCTGCACTTTTTCTCCTTCTCCTCTTCCTCCTCCCCTGCCTGCTGTTGCCACTTAGCTGCCCTGGACCTGGTCTGCATTTCAGGTGCCATTCTCTCTTTCTCGAGCACCCTTGGGGATAATAATAATAATAATGGCATTTATTAAGCGCTTACTATGTGCAAAGCACTGTTCTGAGCGCTGGGGAGGTTACAAGGTGATCAGGTTGTCCCACAGGGGGCTCACGGCCTTAATCCCAATTTTACAGATGAGGCAATTGAGGCACAGAGAAGTGAAGTGACTTGCCCAGAGTCACACAGCTGACAATTGGCGGGGCCGGGATTAGAACCCATGACCCCTGACTCCAAAGCCTGCACTCTTTCCACTGAGCCACGTTGTTTCTCGATTGCTATGTGATAGCAATAACAGTATAATCGGATGATACCTGGAGGAGATGGTTGAATTGTCCTTGGGCCATTCGGTGCGAAAAGTCCAATGAGTAGGTGGGCCCGGGGGCTCCAGCTGAATTGCCTTTGCGGGGAGTGGAGAGGGGGAGTCCAGTATTCGATGTAGTAAGGACGCCCAGAGCTGAGAAGCTGCATGGCTCCGTGGAAAGAGCCCGGGCTTTGGAGTCAGAGGTCATGGGTTCAAATCCCGGCTCCTCCACTTGTCAGCTGTGTGACTTTGGGCAAGTCACTTCACTTCTCTGGGCCTCAGTTACCTCATCTGTAAAATGGGGATGAAGACTGTGAGCGCCCCGTGGGACAATCTGATCACCTTGTTAACCTCCCCAGCGCTTAGAACAGTGCTTTGCACATAGTAAGCGCTTAATAAATGCTATCATTATTCCAACTTATACTTCCCAAGTGCTTAGTACAGTGCTCTGCACACAGTAAGCACTCAATAAATACATTTGAATGAATGAAAACAGATCCCCACCCTCACCCCATGAGGTTTCCCTGGCTGTTGGCCGCACGGCTGGGGGCTGCTCTGAACCCCCTCCCTGACACTCCTCTGCTTCTTGCTGATCGATCCATCAGTCAATCAGTCAGTGGTAGAGAAGCAGTCTAGCCTAGTGGAAAGAACGACCCTGGGCAAGTCACTTCCCTTCTGTGCCTCTATCTGCTCATCTGTAAAATGGGGATTCAGTGCCTCTTCTCCCTCCTACTTAGAATGGGAGCCCAAATAGGGCAGGTTCTGTGTCCTACCTGATTATCTTATATCTGATCACCTTGTAACCTCCCCAGTGCTTAGAACAGTGCTTTGCACATAGTAAGTGCTTAATAAATGCCATTATTATTATTACCCCACTCATCCATTCATTCATTCAATCGTATTTATTGAGTGTTTACTGTGTGCAGAGCACTGTACTAAGCGGTGTACTAAATGCCATCATCATTATTATTATTATATGGTCACCATTTGTCTGCTGTGCGATCTTGGGCAAATTGCTTCACTCCTCTGTGCCTCAGTTACCTCATCTGTAAAATGGGGATTGAGACTAAGCCCCATTTGGGATTGAGACTGTGTTCAACCCAATTTGCTTATATCTACCTCAGCATTTAGTACCACCTGTTACATAGCGAGCACTTAACAAATACCTTAACAATTGTTATTATTATTATTATTATATACTCTCCTATTTATTTTAATATGTCTCCCGCAAAGACTGTAAACCCCTGGTGAGAAGGGATCGCGTTTACCAACTCTATTGTGGAGTACTTTCCCAAATACATAGTACAGTCAGTCGGTCAGTCAGTCGTATTTATTGAACGCTTACTGTGTGCAGAGGACTGTACCGAGTGCTTGGGAGAGTACAATATAACAATATAGCAGACACATTCCCTGGCCACGGCCAGTTTGCAGTCTAGTACAGTGCTCTGTGCACAGTAAGCACTCAATATCATTGATTGATTGATAATAATAATAATAATAATAATGTCAGCATTTGCTAAGCGCTTACTATGTGCAAAGCACTGTTCTAAGCGCTGGGGGAGATACAAGGTAATCAGGTTGTCCCATCTGGGGCTCACAGTCTTAATCCCCATTTTACAGATGAGGTAACTGAGGCACCGAGGAGTTAAGTGACTTGCCCAAAGTCACACAGCTGACAAGTGGCGGAGCCGGGATTAGAACCACTGAGTCACGCTGCACCCTAATGTTGGACTAGCCCTCCGGCAAACGTTCCATACCAGTGCATCAGAAAGCATTAGCCAAAGATATTGCTTTCTTGGGTTGTTGTTGGCCATTTGCAGCCAAACAGCTCTCCTCTCCTGCAGTGTGGACATTCAGAAAATATTCACCAAGGATCGGGAAACTGGAATTAATTTCTTCACCAAGGAGGTGGTTCACAAATGAAGCTGCACAGCCTAAAACATCAGTGGGTTTTAGTAGCTATAGTTTATGAATGAGCAGTATATAATAAATTAGAATGTAGAGGGGAAAGTCCGGGCTGGTAAATTGTCTATTCCCAAATATTAGGACCAGTGCCATGGAAGTTTTCTCCAAGCATTTTTTATCGACACTAGCCGAGTCACAGGGGATGGATCTGACTTAGTAATGACAGCTTGGCTTAGTGAAAAGAGCATGGGCTGAGCCCACTGTTGGGTAGGGACTGTCTCTATATGTTGCCAATTTGTACTTCCCAAGTGCTTAGTACAGTGCTCTGCACATAGTAAGCACTCAATAAATACGATTGATGATGATGATTGATGAGTCAGAGAGCATGGGTTCTAATCCCACCTCTGCCACTTCTCTCCTGTGGGACCTTGGGCTAGCCACTTAACTTCTCTGTGCCTCAGTACAATATGCATCTGTAAAATGGGAATTAAGACTGTGAGTCCCACGTGGGAAAACCTGATTACCTTGTATCTACCCCAGTGCTTAGAACAGTGCTTGGCACCTAATAAGTGCTTAACTGATACCATCATTATCATTTTTACTTATGAATTCAACTTCCTCTTAAATCATATTTCCTGAAAAAATAGGGTAAATCGCAATCTTTATAGCAAGCCTGTCTACTTGTCTTGCTTTGTTTTGTTGTCTGTCTCCCCCCTTCTAGACTGTGAGCCCATTGTTGGGTAGGGATTGTCTCTGTTGCTGAATTGTACTTTCCAAGTGCTTAGTACAGTGCTCTGCACACAGTAAGTGCTCAATAAATACGATTGAATGAACGAATGAATGAATGAAACCATCAAGATTTCATACTTTTCTCCCAGAAAAACTAAGACAACTGCAAAGTGCTCTGGCACAATAACACCAACAGCCCTTATGGAACGCAAGTACCAAACGCTCAGTCCAACAGCGAAATCAAGATTGGTTGTGCTGAATGAACGAATGTCACCGTGAAAATGAACATGGTTTCTAGCAACGAAGCGGTTACTTGCAACCAAGCAAGACTTGAATCTCAGTCAGTTTATCAAATAGTAGTATTTACTGTGCACTCTCCCTGTGAAGAACATAGTGCTAAGCATTGGGGAGCGTATAATAGAATTAGTATACATGGTAGATCTTACTATCCTGCAGAGACAGACACGTGAATAAATGACACATGAAGGAAGTAATAGAGCATGTAAGAGATCAATCAGGGGTATTTAGTGAGTGCTTACTAGGTGCAGAGCTCGGGTTTGAGGTGCTTGGGATAATGCAATAAAGTTGGTAGTTGTGATCCTGGCCCAGAGGGAGCTTACAGTCTGCAGGAAATATACTTAAAGTACAGTGGGAGGGTATCAGTGCTGAAGTACTTAGGTGGCAGTTGGGGCAATAAAATGTGAGAAAATTAGCGGTTATTCTGGGAGGGCTTTGTGGAGGAGATGTGATCCCCAGCGCTTAGAACAGTGCTCTGCACATAGTAAGCGCTTCACAAATACCATCATTATTATTTCAGAAGGACTTTTTAGAGGGGCTGTTGGCTACGAAGGGAGAGGGAGTTCCAGTTCTTGAATGTCCAGGAGCAAAGTCCTAAGCACTTGGGAGAACACAATAAAATTAATAGACATGATTCATTCATTCACTTATTGAATGCTTACTGTGCGCAGAGCACCGTACTAAGCGTTTGGGAGAGGACAGTACAGTAGTAAACAGACACATTCCCTGCCCACAATGAGCTTACAGTCTAGGGGGGATCCTTAGGTTACAATCTAAAGGAGATTAGAAGTCACAGACCCTTTAATAAATTACAGTTTAGGAGGAAGTTATAGTCAGCCTAAGTGGTGTGGAAAGGCTCAAGTGGGGTGGTTTAAAGTGGGGAGATGTGAGTTGAATTGGGGAAGGGTTGTGAAGATGGGGAAATCCGGGGGGGCGAAGGATGTGAAGGCCATGAGTAAGAGGCAGTGTGTGAGCAGGTTGGCTGGAAGGAATGAGGAGAGTAGGGCGTGTAATGAAAGAGAATGGATAAATAAGTACGAGGAAGAGAGGTGTGTAAGTGGCTTAGAGCCAATGTTCAGGAGTTTCTGCTTCATGTGGAAAGGAATGAATGACCATGCTCCCATGGTTTACGAGGAGTGGGGAGAGGCGTGTGGAACATCATTTTAGAAGACTGATTTGGGCCAATGAGTGAAGTATGGGTCAAGAGATCAGAGACTGATTGGCGATCAGGATACGGAGATTGCAGGGGAGAAGATGGTAACTGCTCTGATTCCCTTTGCTTGTTGTATACTCTGGACTAATTATGAAAAATCTTCAGTTGAATAAACCTAGCTCTGAATTTCCCAAAGATTCCGACCAAACAATTTCATGGGATTCAGTATTTTCCATGAGTTCGAGTACAGAGCTCTGTGTGGCTTTACTGTAAAACAGATTGAGAGGGCTCCTTCCTCCTCCCTCCTCCTCCACCCTGCTAGCGGCTCAAAAAAAATCTACAGAAACGCCTGCCGGTTCCAAGGAAATTTCACATAACCTTAGTTTGACCAAATCCCATTGTCTTTTACCTTGCCGTCCCTTCCGCCCCACCCCTGGGATAGAGGAGATGAGATATCTCCCCCACCTGTAGGCTATAGACGGGTACCCATGCCCCATCCCCAGGATGGAGAGGGAGACCCCTTCCCCACCATCCGGATAGAGACAGGGGACCCCTGCCCTACCCCTGGGGAAATAAATAATAGTAATAATGATGGCATTTGTTAAGTGTTCACTATGTGCCAAGCACTGTTCTAAGCGCTGGAGTAAGTATTGGGTAATTAGGTTGTTCCAGTGAGGCTCACAGTCTTAATCCCCATTTTACAGATGAGGTAACTGAGGCACAAAGAAGTCACGTGACTTGCCCAGAGTCACATAGCTGATCAGTGGCAGAGCCGGGATTAGAACCCATGACCTCTGACACCCAAGTCCGTTCTCTTTCCACTCAGCCATGCTGCCTCTCTGGATTAGAAGGGGATCCCTACCCCAACCCACAGATAAGGATGGGGACCTTGCCCTTTTTCGGGGGGCCTCTGATAGCCCTTGTGAAACACCATTCAGATGTAGAGAGCGAACACTTGGGGCGAGCGGGCCGCCGGCAGAGGCGGAGAAGCCCCAGGAAAAGCTGAAAGGAAAAACCTCCTAGAAAGCAGAGGACACTCACGGCGCCCCTGGGGTCCTGCCCATTGTGGGGATGAGCCAGAGTCGGGCAGCGGCCAGGCAAGGTGGTGGGGAAGGAGGAGGAGGAAGGCCTGGGAGAGGAGGGCTCAGGGGAGAAAAAACAGGAGGCGGAAGGCCTGGGGGATGGGGGAGCAGGGTTGGGGCAGGAGGAAGAGGAGGAGGAAGGCACAGGGGAGGAGGACGGGTGGGGGAAGGAGAGGCAGGAGGAGGGAGGAAGAAGGCCTGGGCAGGAGGAGGACCTGGGGGAGGAGGAGGAGGGCGGCCCTCACGCCCCTGCCCCCCAGGAGCATGTCCCTCCTGCTTCGATCCTCATGCAGCGGCCAAGGCCGAGCCCGAGGGGGCAACGACCTCTCCAAAGCGCCGGGCCCCCCGGGAGCCGCGCTCAGGAAGGGCGAGGGGAAGGTTGGGCCGAGGGTCCCACAGGGGAATTCGGGGGGCCGGAAGTGGAGGCAGGGGCGTGGAGAGGAAGGCCGGGGAAGTGTTTGCCCAGCCCTCATTTCGGTCAGGCCTTGTGCAAACAGAGCGAGGCCTGCAGGAAGCAGCGGCCTGGGCCGAGCACACTCAGGCGCTGGCGGGGGGCACATTCCAACCGATGAGGAAAGAATTCCAGAGCAAACACAATCAGTGCACTTAATTAGCAGGTCTGTGGCCCTGGCCAACACCGCCCAAATGTCCGGGGTGCCCCTAGGAGCCAGGGTTTGAAGGCACCTACCCTCACCCCATGACTTCTCTTGAGGGGACGGGCGTTGAGTACTTACTGTGTGTGGAGCCCTGTACTAAGTACTTGGGAGCGTACAGTAGAACAGAGTTGGTAGTCACGTTCCCTGCCCACAAGCAACTTGCAGTCTAGAGGGAGACAGATCTCATCTATCTCACCACTAACCTCTGGCCTACATTCCCAACTCTGGCCTGGACGCCCTCCCTCTTTGTTTCCGACAGATTATCACTCTCCTCGCCTTCAAAACCTTATTGAAGATACATCTGCTCCAAGAGGCCTTGCCTAAGTCCTCCTTTCCTGTTTTCCCTCTCCTCTGTGCCTCACCACTTGGATATGCACCCTTTATTCATCTCTCCCTCAGCCCCACAACACTTAGGTACACAGCTGTAATTTATTGATTTATATTGATTTATTATTATTGATTTATTGATTTATATTAATGGCCATCTCCCCCTCTAGCCTGTAAGCTCACTGTCGGCAGGGAACGTGTCCACCAACTCACTCTCCTTAGTCCAGTGCCCTGCACCCAGTAAGCACTCAATAAATATGATTAATTGCTTGACGTTGATATAAAGAAATTACAGATACGTGCATAAGTGCTGCGGTGCTAAGGGAGGTGTGAATAAAGGGTGCAAATCCAAGGGCAAGGGTGACTTAGAAGAGAATGGCAGTAGAGGAAATGAGGGCTTAAAAAGGAGACGAACAACGTGACTATTCTTTGAGCACTTTGGGCCTTTACAAGATTGTGGTTAGAAACTTGCCTATTACAGTAGTTGCTCTGTGCTTGGGTGAAACTTTGCAGACTCACTCTTGAAGTGTGAATCCGCCACATAGAGTATTGTTGTGGCCCAGTGGGTCACTAGCCCTCTCTAGACTGTAAGCTCATTGTGGGCGGGGAACACATCTGCCAACTCTGTTTTATCGTTCCGTTCTCTCCCAAGTGCTTAGTAAAGTGTTCAGCACACAAGAAGCCCTCAATAAACACCACTGATTGAGACACGTGTCAAAGCTTTTCAGAATGTCTCTGGACACAGTTGGTTTGCCACAGCTTCTTAGCTGCCCTATCTGTTATGCCATTTGCCAGCCAAGAAAGAAAGGAACACGACATTGAACTTTCTCACTTGAATGTCATGGCTCTCTAAAGATGTTATTTCTCAGGTACTTGGATGTTATCCAAGGGGGCTAAGCAAGGGGGCATTCATTCTGGGAAAGGGGCTAAACTTCAAGGAGGGGAGGGAGCATTGGAAAGAGCATGGCCCTGGGAGTCAGAAGGTCATGGGTTCTAATCCCAGCTCTGCCACTCGTCTGCTGTGTGACCTTGGATAAATCACTTGACTTCCCTGGGCCTCAGTTCCCTCATTTGTAAAATGGGGATTGAGATTGAGAGCCTAACATGGGACGGGGACCGTGTCCACCCTGATTTGATTGTATCCACCCCAGGGCTTAGAACAGTGCCTGGCCCATAATAAGCACTTAATAAGTACCATAATTATTATAGCAGAGCAGGGCTCCAGAGAAGGTGGGACTGGGGACATAATGAGAGATGTTGACAGAAACACCCGCAGCAGTGAAGGGATGAACACAGACACATTCGGGCTGTTGAAGGAGATGAGCAGACTCATACAGAGACAGGGGGAAAGGAGTCAAGACTTAGCGGAGACCTGGTTCAACACTTTTGAGGGCTGGGCCCGGGCGTAGTAGCAGGAGAGCTGATATCTCAGGTGCCTCAAGGAAGAGCTGGGTTGGGTAGGGCAGGGAGTGGTGAGCACCCCTGTCTCTCCTGCTGGGTTTAAGTATTCTATAGGCTAATTTAGGAAAAGAAAAGAAAAGCCGTCTTAACTCCCAAAACTCTGGTTTTGTACACTTCCTCGAATTTTAAATGGCCAGTCTGTGGTGGTGTTGGTTTTTTGTTGTTGTTGTTACACTCTTCTAAAATCCCCCCCCCCCCCCCCCTTAAGCAGGGGTGGAGAGTTCAGGGTTAAGTATCCCACTTTCAAAAGATGTGCAACTTGGTTAGCCTTGAGTGACCAGCTGGGAGCAGCATTATTTATGTGGGCAATTTTATAAGAACAGTAGTAATAATCATAATAATAATGATGGTATTTGTTAAGCGCTTACTATGTGCCCAGCACTGTTCCAAGCACGAGGGTAGATATAAGGTAATCAGGTTGTCCCACATGGGGCTCACAGTCTTAATCCCCAATTTACAGATGAGTAAACTGTAACTGAGTCCCAGAGAAGTTGTGACTTTCCCAAAATCACACATCTGATAAGTGGCGGAGCTGGGATTAGAACCCACGACCTCTGGCTCCCAAGCTCGGGCTCTTTCTATCAAGCCCCTCTGCTTCTCTTGTACATGGGGCTCTTCTCAAATTTGGAATTCTTGGACAAAACAACAGGGCTGATGAGGGCCGGTGAAAACCCAGTCCAAAGATTCTGACCTTGGAAGTGTGAGAGGAGCCCCCTGGGAAGCCGGGACCATGTTCACAGACCTGGGCCTACATCATTACGTGCTGGGTCTTGTTTTCTTGGCGGCGTGTCTGAGATGGTTTGGCTCAGATGTGAGAATGGAGGGAAGCACAAGGCTCTTGCATGGCCTTCACCTCGGGTTCAAGTGGGCCCAGCGGCCTCAGAAGTGACTCCTCCAAACCCTCCTTCAGTTTCAGGATCGCCTAGTCCATTCCTGTTAACCTTTAGCGTCTCATTGTGTCCCAAATTCAAGCTTTACCTGCACTAACTACACTAATAATATAATTATTATGACATCTTTTAGGTCATCTTTTGGTGTGTGTTTTTCCCCCATGGGACTGTAAATAAGTAACTGGATTACACAATGGGGAAGAGAAAGAGTATTTACCTTTCCATACAAAAAGTGTTGACTTTTCAAACTGAGCAGTATGTTCTGAAATGAATTGTTTTGTGTTGTAGAACTGGGAAAAGGGGAGATTGGACATCTCCAGGCTCTTTCTTCACCTGGTCCTGAAGGAGCTCTTTTTCTAGTTTTCCAGAGTTTTGGTTTTCTGGCTTTTAGAGCCTTCTTTCCAGAAGCTGATCTTGGTAGGGTCCAAGAGCCCGTCTCTCTCAGAGTCCGAGTGGCCAGTGCCCTTTTCAGCCCTGCTCCCTCCCCCTGCTGCCACTGCCCTGGCCCGGTGACCACGGGTAACCAGAATCCCACTTTCTGGAAGATCACCATGGATTTTTTATGTTCAGGCCTTCAGTCACGGATTCCAAGCACACGGACCTACCTTGACAGAGCGGGAAGAGGGTGAAACGCCAAGGATAAATAGAATAAACACTGTCTGATGATGGAACGTAAAACTGCAGACTAGGGAAAACGGCTACACAAGTTTGGACAGCCCGAGGCTCTCTTGCTGGAATCCCCCGTCCACTCTGAATGCACTCGGGCTCATTCCTAAGCAACTGTGACAATTTCAGTGGGCGTGCGAGTTATACGTGAATTTCCTTTTGGACCGTTTGGGTTTTATTTTATTTTATTTTTAAGATGGGTCCAACTTCAACTGTCTTGGGATCTGAGAGTATCGATGAACAGTTGTCTGCTAGCCGTTAGCCACTCGTGACTGCTTGCGGCTCTCGTTCATAGAAATGGAGAATATTCAGAGTCCTTTGAAGGTCATTTTGCCTACAGTTAACATTTTTAACCTGATTTTTGGTGGCCTGTATTGATGACAGGCGGATGACTAAAGCATTGGAAATGTAATTAGCATATTGGGTAAAAATGATCTTTTTAAAAATCACATTGGGCCAAGGAATATGTCTGCTTCCCTGTCCTGCTGTGTTTTCATGAAGGTTTTGTTAGCTATTCAGATTTCTAAATCCCTTGTAAACTTCCTAGAAATAGATTCGCCCATTTTTGAATAACAAGGAGACACAAAGAGAGTTTTGAATTGTAAAGGTCTGTGCATTCTGCAAGCGTAAAGCACTATCCCATCCCGAGAATGAAAGAGAAAAATCTCTGTATGGCTTCTTGTGGTCCTAATGGAGAGGGAGATGTTTTTGAACCATTGGAAGAGGAAGTGTCTTCTGTATTATTGTAGTATTCTGCATGCAGTAAGCGCTCAGTAAATGCCATCGATGGAGAGATTGGCAAATGATGACTGAGCCATTGGGAACTAGGAAGTCTAACGGGAGAGGAGTAAGCTTCTTGTGGACAGTGAACGTGTCTACCAACTCTGTTATAATGTACTCTCCCAAGCGCTTAGTCCAGTGCTCAGTACACAGTGCTCAGCTGACAAATCTATCAATCAGTTGTATTTTTTGAGTGCTTACATACAGCAAAGCACTGGGCTAAGCGCTTGAGTTGGTAAACACGTTCCCTGCCCACAGCGAGCTAACCGTCTAGATGGGAAGACAGACCTGAATGTCAATAAATAAATTATGGATTTTTATATAAGTGCTGTGGGGGTGAGGAGGGGTGAATGAAGGGAGCAAATCCAAGTGCAAAGGTGACACAGAAGGGAGTGGAAGAAGAGGAAGTAAGGGCTTTGTTAGGGCAAGCCTCTTGGAGGAAATGTGCTTTTAATAAAGTTTTAAAGGTGGGGAGAGTGATGGTCTGCCATAGATAATATTCTTCACTGCAGTACGTAGACGGGGCTCCGTGTTCCACTAAGGTGTCCTGCGGACATTCTCTGCAGATGTCTTCATCCTCCGGGAGACTGACGGCGACCCACCTTCGTGGTTCGGAGGCCCCCTTTTCAGTGCCCTAGCTTGTCGGAGTGAGTTGAGAGAGCAGCAGACGATCGATCGTCAGTGTAGCAGCACTTGGCTCCAAGCCTGGCTGCTGGAGTCCAGACTGTCCTTCGGCAGTCCCCGCTACCCTGGGATCGAGGCCGTGAAATGATATTGCTTGCTTCCCGGCTGCGTCCAGCCGGTCTGGATTTGGTAGGCAGAGATCTGTCCAGGTATAGCTGTATTCTGCCTGGCACATAGTAAACGCTATACCCATTACATACAAACACCATTCTTCTTCTTCTTATTATTATTATTACTATTCTGGCAGAATTAAGTAGTCTAGTCTCACTTCCTAGTCATTGTTGCATTCACAAAGCACTTATTTTGGTAAGTATTGGGTGAATAACAAGATAACCAGACTGGGGCTCCCATTCTCTCTCAACCCCTTTTTAAAGATGAGGAAACTGAGGCCCAGAGAGCACACAGTAAGTACCATTGATTGGCTTTGATTTGCCCAAAAGTCACACAGCGGATCCGTGGCAGCGTTGGGTCTCGAACCCCAGGTCTCCCAACTCCCAACCCTGGGCTCTCTCCCCGAGGCCACGCTCCTCGCCATCTACCTTGACCCGTCTAAGCCCGGTTGGAGGGCAACTGCGTATTTTCCATTCTTTTTGCTGAACCAGAGCCCAGTTCCTAGAGAAAGGAGAAAAAACAACTATTTCTGACCGGAACGGCTCCACTCCTGGGTAACTGAATGAGGGTCCCAATTGTGTCTGCTCCGGGTGGGCAGGGGACCGTGTCTTTCATCTCTGTTGGATTGGATTCTCCCAAGTGCCCAGTCCAGCGCACTGCACTCCGCTCCATAAAAAACGGTGAATCGATTGCTCCCAAGGCTGCACCTACTTCTCCATCCCATCAGTCAGTCAGTCATATCTATTGAGTGCTTACTGTGTGCGGAGTACTGTACTAAGTGCTTGGGAGAGTGCAGTATAACTAAATAGATACAACCCCTGCCCACAACAAGCTTACAGTCTGGGAGGGCGGGAGACAGACAGTAATAGAAATAAATGATTACAGATATGGATGTAAGTGCTGTGGGGCTGAGAAGGGAGGGACAATCATTCATTCATTCATTCAGTCGTATTTATTGAGTGCTTACTGTGTGCAGAGCACTGTACTAAGCGCTTGGGAAGTACAAGTTGGCAACATATAGAGACGGTCCCTACCCAACAGTGGGCTCACAGTCTGGAAGGGGGAGACAGAGAACAAAACAAAACATATTAACAAAATAAAATAAATAGAATAGATATGTACAAGTAAAATAAATAGAGTAATAAATATGTACAAACATATATATATACAGGTGCTGTGGGGAAGGGAAGGAGGTAAGACGGGGGGGATGGAGAGGAGGGGGAGGGGGAGAGGAAGGAGGGGGCTCAGTCTGGGAAGGCCTCCTGGAGGAGGTGAGCTCTCAGTAGGGCCTTGAAGGGAGGAAGAGAGCTAGCTTGGCAGATGTGCGGAGGGAGGGCATTCCAGGCCAGGGGGAAGACGTGGGCCGGGGGTCGACGGCGGGACAGGCGAGAACAAGGCACGGTGAGGAGATTAGCGGCAGAGGAACGGAGGGTGCGGGCTGGGCTGTAGAAGGAGAGAAGGGAGGTGAGGTAGGAGGGGTGATGGACAGCCTTGAAGCCAAGGGTGAGGAGTTTCTGCCTGATGCGTAGGTTGATTGGTAGCCACCGGAGATTTTTGAGGAGGGGAGTTACATGCCCAGAGCGTTTCTGGACAAAGGCAGTCCGGGCAGCGGTGTGAATTATGGATTGAAGAGGGGAGAGACAGGAGGATGGGAGATCGGAGAGGAGGCTGATACAGTAATCCAGACGGGATAGGATAAGAGCAATCGACAGCCCCTGTGGGCTTTCAGCCAAGAAGCAGAGTGGAAAGCAGCTGCTGAGTGACCTTGAGGAAGTCACTTCACTTATTTGGGCCTCAGGTCCCTCCTCTGTGAAATGAGGATTAAGATTGCGGCCCCAGATGGGACAGGGACTTCGTCCAACCTGATCAGCTTGTATCTCCCCCAGCCGTTGGGACAGTGCCTGGCACTTAGTAATCACCTAACAAATACCATAAAATAAAAGGAGCAGCGTGGCTCAGTGGAAAGAGCACAGGCTTTGGAGTCAGAAGTCATGGGTTCAAATCCCGGCTCCACCACTTGTCAGCTGTGTGACTTTGGACAGGTCACTTAACTTCTCTGGTCCTCAGTTACCTCATCTGTAAAATGGAGATTAAGACTGTGAGCCCCCTGTGGGACAACCTGATCACTTTGTAACCTCCCCAGCGCTTAGAACAGTTCTTTGCACATAGTAAGCGCTTAATAATTGCCATCAAAAAAAAAAAAAGGAGGATCTAGATGGCTCAGAGCAGCCCACTGCTGCTCCTGGAAAAGCAGCTGAAGTCCCAGCCCCACTCTGGCAGGGCCGATTCCCTCCCATCCCTGCTATTCCCGAAGGTCAACTACAGAGCTTTCTAACAGGAAGGCTCCTCCTACCTCGGTCCCCCCAATGCCACCTGGCAATCTGCCTGAGTCAGAGTAGCAGGATTGGTAGTAGTGTCGGCAATCTGCCTTGCCCTGACTTAATAATGATGGCTTTTGTTAAGTGCTTACTATGTGCCAAACACTGCTCTAAGAGCTGGGGGGGATAAAAGGTAATCAGGTTGTCCCACATTGGGCTCACAGTCTTAATTCCCATTTTACAGAGGAGGTAACTGAGGCCCAGAGAAGTGAAGTGCCTTGCCCAAAGTCACACAGCAGACAAGCGGCGGAGCTGGGATCAGAACCCATGACCTCTGACTCCCAACCCCGGGCTCTTTCCACTGAGCCACACTCAGTGGCTTGCCCCCTTTGCTCTTCCCCCATCCCAGCCCCAGCACTTATGTTCAAATCTGTCATTTTATTTATATGTATTGATGTCTGTCTCCCCTACTCTAGACTGTAAGCTCCCCGTGGGCAGGGAATGTCACTGTTTATTGTTGTATTGTACTTTGCCAAGCGCTTAGTACAGTGCTGTGCGCACAGTAAGTGCTCAATAAATACGATTGAATGAATGGGGGAAGGGAGCGGAGGGGTTGGGGAGGGGAACCAGGCCGCAGTGGAGGCAGGGCAGGGGCGACTCCCCAGTTAATGGGCAGGGAAGTGTCTACCAACTCTATTATACTGTACTTTCCTAAGTGCTTAGTACAGTGCTCTGCACACAGTAAACACCCAATAAATATGATTGATTGATTGAGAAGCAGCTTGGCCTAGTGGAAAGAGCACTGGCCAGAGAGTCAGAAGGACCTGGGTTCTAATTCCGAGTCCACCACTTGTCATCTGTGTGACCTTAGGAAAGACACTTAAATTCTCTGTGCCTCAGTTATCTCATCTGTAAAACGGGGATCAGGACTGTGAGCCCATGTGGGACGTGGACTGTGTCCAAACTTATTAGTACAGTGCCTGGCACGTAGTACGCATTTTACAAATACCATTTAAAAAAAATTAAAGTAAGTTACAGGTAGGGGAAACACCAGAGTTTAACAGATTCCATTATTATCATTACTATTATTAAGTCCAAAATAGGAAAGGTATATAGAACTTTATTAAGACAGTTTGTGACTTTTCACTTCTGCATCAGAACATCCTTCCTATGAATGGGACACAATTTGCATGTACTTGGTGGTAGTCTACTGATAAAATATGCCCTCACAAGTGTGGCATTGTTTTTCATTGATCTTTTCTCAGCCAGTTTAGTTTGAGGAAGCCATATCTGTTGTGTTTGACTTACTTACACAGATAAGGGATCGATCTTCTTACCAAAGGGTGGGTGTTTTTCAGCAGCTGTTCCCATTGGCCAACTCTTACTAGAAATTAAAAGTGTTTCAACATTTCTCCGTGCCTCGGTGCCTAAAAAAGTTACTTGAAAAGGCCGTATCTCTTTCTTCTTTCCTTTCTCCAAACCCAAGTCCCAATCTATTTTTAAGTGACGACAGAGCCCTCTTCACTGCTGGATTTTTGTGTCGTCATCTAACAAAGATCCAAGTGTTACCCTTTTTATTAGCGGCAGAGCATTCACAACCCCAAAGCACTTAGATCCCTAAAGGCCCGGGAATACAGGTGATCGGAGGGTGAAGTCCATGGCTGGACAAATCACCTTTCGAGGTCAATCAATCAATCAATCAATCAATCGTATTTATTGAGCGCTTACTGTGTGCAGAGCACTGTACTAAGCGCTTGGGAAGTACAAATTGGCAACACATAGAGACAGTCCCTACCCAACAGTGGGCTCACAGTCTAAAAGAGGTCTGCCACCCGCAGACCTTGAAAGACAAAAGGAGGTTAGAGGGGGAGAGAAAAGGGGGTCCATATTTCAACCCACCCGCTCACCCCGAACCCGTAGAGCAATTCTGTTGGCACGGGCATGGTGGATGGCGGAGGGTAGCACAGCCAGGCTGCAGATGCTAACCAGACAGAGGGCTATAAAAGCCTTACCCGCCCCTCCCATACACACCACCCCACCTTCAGCCTCCCCAACTTCCCTCTGCCGTTGGCCTGACCTTTGCTCACCTCCCTAAACAGCCCGGCGGGGGGATGTGGGGAAAAACTATGGAAGGAGCAATCCTGAGGGGTCAGGTAGCTCTCCACCTTATTGGTTCCTTATTGCACTGACAGATTCAGTGCAAGCTCCACAAGAGCAGGGCACGTGTCTGCTAATTCTACTGCCCTCTCCCAAGCGCTTACCACAGTACTCTGCACAGAATTAGCACTCAGTAGATACCATGAATCGGGCCAATGAATTGATCACTGCTTCTTAGAGGCGCCTGATTCACCTGTCTATACATGGACTTTGTCTCAGTTTGCTCTCTTTCATACCCCGTCATGGAGGAGAAACGTATCGGCAGGTTCAAGAGGGGTTTGGAAAGAGCGATGCTCTGGGAATCAGGAGACCTGGGATCTGATCCCTGTTCTGCCTGTAGCTGGCAAAGAGTGCCCGTGAAATGAGCCCTCCACCCCTGCCACCAACTCTCTGAGTGCAATTTAGTTCCCCAGCAGGCATACGACTGGCAGGGATCAGAGAGGGCAAGTGGTGTGGGACAAGCCACTAGCACTAGAATCAATTTCTCTGTTTAGGTTCTGCGTTCTGAAATCCCAGGACCAAAGCTCACCCTTCATTATTTTTTTGTTAAGCGATTACTATGTGTCAGGTCCTGGGGTAGGTACAAGTTAATCAGGTTGGATGCAGTCCCTGTCCCACCTGGGGCTCGCAGTCAAAGTAGCAAGGAGAACAGGTACTGAATCTTCATTTAACATTTCAGGAAACCGAGGCAACAGAGCACAGCAAGGAGTTGGCGGAGCCAGGATTAGAACCCAGGCCCTTTGAATCCTAAGCCCGGGTTCTTTCCACTAGGCCAACCCGCTTCCTCGGTATCTATCAGGGAGCTCAGTGGATTAGAGCAAAATGTTGAAGTGACGGGTTGGATCCCTGTACGGGCCACTTATTTTCGTATCCTATATTCCTCCATTTCCCCTATCTGGAATTTGTTTCTGTGGTTGTCTTCCCCCAGTAAACTGTAAACCCCTTGAAGGCAGGGGTGGTGTCTGTGAACTCTATTGTATTGTACTATCCCAAATGCTCATCACAGTGCCCTGCACAAAGTAATTGCGCAATAAATGCCATCGATTACTTGATTGGTTCTCCATCATTGATAACTCCGTTCACTGGATAAATCTCCTGATGAGCAATCCATAGTGGGTTACTAGAGAGGAAAACTAGAGGTATCGAGGCAAAACTCGGAATACTCGATGGTTTCAGAGATGTTTTGTTGGAAACAGTCGGACTGGGTCGGCTGTTTATCAGATCCAGGGATGACATCCGATACTCCAAAGCATCCCTCTTCTTTCTCGATTTCCTCATCGATCTTGGGACACGCTCTGGTGTGGCTCAATCTCACAAGCCTCTTTGCACTGCGCATAGTAAGCACTCAGAAAATACCTTTGAGTTGTTGACTGACTCCTTGATAAGGCATCCCCGGTTTCACAAATTATTTATGGTAATCAGATGAAGGTTCTTTTTCCTGGTTTCTAAGTTTTTACAGCTCACTTACGGAATCACTCCATTTACCTCTGTCACTTAAAAAAAAATTTGTGTAAACAAATTCACTAACTAATCATCTGGACAATATCTTTGTATTTTCCTCAAAATTCCAAACCAAGTTGGGTTAGCGTGGTTTCTAGCATTAATATCAGGACTCTAGAACAGACGTTCTGCAGTAATACTGGTATGAAAATGTTTCCGCTCTTGGGGAAAGGAAAGTGAAACAGAAATTAGCCACACAGGGGAGGTAGCGCCAGTCCTGGTATAACTACTCGGCTGAAATTCGGAATGGAATCAACCTAATATTCCCAGTGTCATTCCATTCCATTTCAGGTTCTCTGGCACAAGTGGCATAATAGTAATAATTCATTATGGTATTTGTTAAGTGCTCACTAGGTGCCAAGCAGTGTTCTAAGCACGGAGGTGGATAAAAGTTAATCAGATCAGTCATAGTCCCTGTCCCACATGAGGCTCACAGTCTAAGTAGGAGGGCGGGTAGGTATTGCTTCCCCATTTTCCAGGTGAGGAAACTGAGGCACAGAGATGTTAGGTGCTTTGCCCTAGGTCAAACAGCGGGCAAGTGGCAGAGGCAGGATTAGAACCCAGGTCCTTTGATTCCCAGGCCACTTGGCCACACTGCTACCCATCTTTCTTTATATTGCATTGTGATTTCCAGAAGAGCCCATCCTGCTTCAGGAGAACATCGTCTGTCCATCTTCTTCTTCCTCCCTCCGCCCCTCCCTTCCCATCTTGCTCTTTTTACCCTTCCAGGAGGGGAAAATAGCCGCCGGTCCTCAGAGGAGAAGAGGCTCATTTTTGCATCTCTGGGTCCCTGCGTTTTATCCTAGGTTACAAACGGCCCGAAAACGGGATTTGATTCTGGTGTGAAATCTTTCTCTTTATCTCCTCCATTTCTCAGTTGCTGACCTTTGCCTGGCAGGAACAGGTGCACTTGGGTCGCTCCTTGGCCCTGCGGGTGTTGGTTTCCATAAATACGGGCCCAGCCCCTCCTCCCCCTTCCTCTTAGCCCTGGCCCTGGCCCTGGCTATCAGTGCAGATAGGGAGTGGCCCTACCGAATTACCCTCATTAGCAGCCGCTGACCTCTGGTGCTTTGCAGGTGGGTAATCACTGACTAACAGGGAAGGAAGGGGGCAGAGGGAAGGAGGGAATTTGATAAGTTTCCTTGACGGTGTCAGGAATGTGTGCTGAAGCTGGGCTTGCCTCGCTCTCCCCTCCTCTCACCCCCTACTCCCTCTCTGTCCACCCAACCCCGACTCCAAGGCACCTTAAGTCCCTTGGCCCACCCAAAAGGGGTCAATCAATCAGTGGCATTTATTGTGCCTTACGCAGAGCACTGTACTAAGCACTCAGGAGAGTACAACAAGCAGCATGGCGGAGTGGAGAGAGCACAGGTCTGAGTCAGAAGGTCATGGGTTCTAATCCCTGCTCCACCACTTGTCCGCTGTGTGACCTGGGGCAAGTCACTGCACCGCTCTGTGCCTCGGTGACCTCATATCTGAAATGGAGATTGAGACTGTGAGCCCCACTTGGGACCAGGACTGCGTCCAACCCGACAGTACCTGGCACATAGTAAGTGCTTAACGACTACCACTGTTATTATTATTACAACAGAGTTGGTAGCCATGTTCGTTACCCACAAGGAGTTTACAAGCAAGAAGGGGTCAGGATATAGCCCTGATCATGGCCCTACCACCAAGTCCTCTCACCCCTTGATTCTCACTCTGCCCTTGCAGCTCATCTCAGCTTCCCTTCTTCGAGAGGAAGGATAAGAGAGAAAAAAGAAATTGCTCCATACAGTGTACTTTCCAGGCCTTTTTTTTTAAGAGACTATTTTCCACCCCCTTACAAGTAGATAGCAGTGATTTCCTGTTCTACAGATGAAGAAATGAGACTTCCAGTTTCCTACAATACCCTGAGGGGAAAGTCAGTAGCCACAAGCTGTCCTGAATGAAATAGCTCTTTTCCCCTAGGGTCTCTGAACTTGGGTCTTAGGACACAAAAACAGGGAATCCTCCCTAGTAGCCCTCTTTCCAAGTCAGGTCAAGTGTTTATTGAGCACTTAACTGTGCAGAGTACTGTATTTAGCGCCTGGGAGAGTACAGTATAACAATATAACAGACACATTCCCTGCCCATAATAATGATGATGGCATTCGTTAAGCGCTTACTCTGTGCCATGCACTGTACTAAGCGCTAAGGATGATACAAGCAAATCGAGTTGGACCCAATCCCGGTCCCATGTGGGTCTCACGGTCTCAATCCCCATTTTACAGATGAGATAAATGAGGCACAGAGAAGTGATTTGCCCAAGGTCACACAACAGACAAGTGGTGGAACCAGGACTGGAACCCATGACCTTCCGACTCCCAGTCCCGGGTTCTATCCACTATGCTACGCTGCTTCTCAGTGAGCTTACAGTCTAGTTTCAAACTAGAACTAACATGTTCTGCCTCTGGTCATGCAATGATTTATCAGTCAGTCAATTAGTGGTATTTATTGAGTGCTTACTGTGTGCAGAGTATCGTGCTAAGTGATTGGAAGACATAATTGAGAGAAGCAGAGTGGCTCAGTGGAAAGAGCACGGGCTTTGGATTCAGGGGTCATGGGTTTATATCCCAGCTCCACCAGTTGTCAGCTGTGTGACTTCGGGCAAGTCACTTAACTTCTCTGTGCCTCAGTTCCCTCATCTGTAAAATGGGGATTAAGACTGTGAGCCCCACATGGGACAACCTGATCACCTTGTATCCCCCCAGCGCTTAGAACAGTGTTTTGCACATAGTAAGTGCTTAACAAATATCATCATTATTATTCTTATTTTTATTAGAACTAATAATAATAATTGTGGTATCTGTTAAGTGCTTACTATGTGCCAGGCACTGTAGCAATCGCTGGGGTAGACAAGCGCTTTGTTCAGTGCTCTGCACACAGTAAGTGCTCAGTAAATACGATTGAATGAATACAAGGTAATCAGATTGGACACAGTCCCCGTCCCACATAAGGCTCACAATCCCCATCCCCATTTTCCAGATGAGAGAACTGAGGCACAGAGAAGTGAAGTAACTTGCCCAAGGTCACACAGCAGACAAGTGGCAGAGCTGGGATTAAAACCCAGGTCCTTCTAACTCCCAGGCCTGGGCTCTCTCCGTTATGTCACGCCCAATGGATAGATTTCAAGACAGTAAACCAGGCAGAAATGTTCACTGCCCCCCAGAGAGCTTCCGGACCCTCTGAAATGACTTGAAACCCGCGGTGTCCTCGGCAAATAGCCGCCTCTTGCTCACTTGTGCTCTCCCAAGCGATTTGCACGCAGTAAGCCCTTAATAGATGCGATTGAATGAACGAATGACTTGGTCTCCTTGGTCGGGTCTTGCAGGTGTGAGAGCTGCGGTGCCGTCTTCCACGCCGAGTGCAAGGTGAAATCCGTCCCCTGCCCCCGGTGTGTCCGCCGAGAGCTGCAGAAGAAGCAGAAGTCCTTCTGGAGGAGGCTGAACATGGACGATGCTTTCGAGGAGTCCTGCAACATGTTCGAGCTGTCCTACGCCAACACATGACTGGCGGCCGGCCGAGGCGGCGGAGGGAGCCGCCCACTGAGCCGATCGCTTTCGAATTGCTTCTTAGCCAACCGGACGGATGCTTTAGGAAGAGGACGTCTTGGGCTCGGCCGATCTTGTCTGAAAGCCGGAGGGGCTTGAAAACCTCCAAGAGTCCAACACGTTTGAACGAGATGCTCAGCTGCGCCGTCTAAAGCGAAATGTTTACACACAGCTGCTTTTCAGCTCCTGGATTTCTTTAGCCACCCTCCCTCCCCACCGTAGGCAGAAACAGTCCCTGCCGATGGGGTCGTTTATGCGGGTTTTTGTTTTCCTTTGGTGGAGAGTAGCTTTGCCACAGAACATCTCTGTCACGAGGTGGGGGTCCCCATCCTGGAATTTCCTGGGCAGTTCCCCAAATTCCAGGGCTCGCCCTAGGGTCTGCCGGGATTCTTTCCCATCCCACTTCCAGATCAGCCTCTCCAGTCCCTCTTTCTGTGGCCTCGCCGGGTCCCCACCGAAGGGGCCGTCAACCCGATGGCATATCCCATTCGGTGGGGACTTGGACCCACTTGCTAGGCCTGCCAGCAGAGCGGGTCTTCTGCCTCGAGGCCTAGTGGGAAGAGCAGCAGGCACCTTTCTCAAAACAACAGCGAAGACTTTGTCACTGAGAATAGAAGAGATTTCCACGAAAAACTGTTTTCAGGTCTGTTTACTCAAGAGTATCCCACAGGGACAGGGGCTCTCTATCGTAATGTAATTTAGAGTCTTTTTCCGTGGGAAGTGCGGTTTTCAAAGTGCCTGGGTCTTCAAAGCAGGTGAATTACTTATAATCAGATTAGACCTGACCTGGGAGGAAGTATCCGCGTTTTACTCCCCGCTGCATCTAATAGCCTGGCTAATAATGCGTTGCCCCAGGAACGTACGCTATACAAAGACGATTTCTTCCAGGAGAATCGGCCACCCTGGCCACTTTCTCTGGGATGTGCTTTCTCTCGATGTCAGGCGAGGAATGGTAGCCGCAATCAGCCTCCACTTCGGTCATCCGTCAGAGCAAATCAATTCCGCTTTCACGTTTGGGGAAGAGAAAATTTGTGAACGAGCCTACTTCGCAGTAGAGAGAGTGAGAGCCTAGTCAAACAGCCTTAGTGCGGGATTTTCCAAGATGGGGATGAAAAAACAACAAAGTTAGGGATGCCAGCTAGCAGAGTAAAAGCTGTTTATGAAAATAAGGAGAATAAAATAAATCGATGAAGCACTTTGCTGCTGGCTCCTAAGATGGGTTTCCCACCATGGGGTCATTGGAAGGGCCAGCGTAGCCTGTCCAGAGGGCTGGGTCAGCCGGTAGCCCACCAGCAGGCTTCCGTGCTGTTGTGAGGGCTCACTATCCCTACACCGGCTAAACCCATTTACCCTGGAGCAGAATTCCCAATAGAAGGCATTAGCTGGGGCCCCGACCACTGTGCGATTATGCCTTTATCCCCTCTGTCCCATCCCCTTTTTGCTGCAGTTGGGGGTCCCCACATTTCCATCTCTCCACCTCAGAGGCATCACATCTCTTTCTCCCCAAGGGACAGGATGGGACATCGCTCCTGAGTCCCACCCGCAGCTTTGTGGTTGGGACAGGATCCTTCCTCACAAGCTGGCTGGGAAGACTCAGCAGCTTTGAGCTCACTGCTTGAGAAGTTCCGGTCTGGTCAGCCAGGGCCTGGGCCCGAAGTGAAAAAGAGCAGGTGCCTTTCATGCGTGAGGTAGGGTAGGGACCCCGGCTAAGGGTAGGGACCCCTGGCATATGGTACACCCAAAAGAAAAGAGGGAAAAAAAACCCCAAAAAAGCAGGCAGTTGGATTTTCTCCCATTTTGGAAGTGTGTGGCAATCCTCCCATTCCCGAGAGGGAAGCAGAACAGAGATTTTCCCCAAAGAAGCGCCCGTCCCATGGGTCAGATTTCCTCTCCGTCTCTGTCTTCCCTCTCCCCAGCTCCCTTTCCCCTTCCGCTCTCCCATCCCTGCCCCTCGCTGTCGGCTTCCGCCACATCACATCTGGAAGAGTGTCTGGGAGCCAGTGTTTCAGGAAGCCAGGCTGGGCCGGGCTGGGCCTGTTCTAAGCCCAGCATTTCTTCCTGAACCTTGAGTCGTGGGAGCCCCAGAGGAGATGGCACCACCTTTAGTTTACAGTTTCCCACTTGGGAGAGCCTTGGTAAGAGGATGTCCAAGGGTACCCTGTTCCTTTCCGGCCCCTGTGACCCTTGGCCATCTTCTCCATGTCCATGTCCCTCTCTAGCTGGACATTCAGACAGGGCTTCAGGGCCAACAGGTCTTTCCCTCCCTGCCAAAACAGGCTGGTATACAGTTGGCAGCCCTGGGAATTCCTGTAACTGGTAAATAATGCCAGGGAACTGGAGCATCCAACTTCAAAATCACATTACACCCAAAATGAGATGCTTCCTTTGGCCCTCCTCTGACTGTTGGCTCCAGCCAAGACCAATGCAGCCAAACAGGGTGGGTAATAAGATGGAGAATTATGGTATTCGTTAAGCACTGTATGAAGCAGGGTAACGATAAATACAGACAGGTCTGACTCAGCGCCTTTCCCACATGGAGCTCATAGTCTTCGTGGTCACTTCTTTGACCTAGTTATGGCCTCCTCTCTCGCCTGCCCCATGTTTCCTCCTCACCTGGACATTAAAACAGAGAGTCCTTAGATGTGGAATACAGTCAGCTCCCCCAAACTGCGTCTTAAGTCAAAAAGTGTAAATTGGAGCCAGTTCTCCCTTGGGCACAACGTTATAAATGGGGGATGGATTCCGGAACTATTTATACCAAAATTACCCAGAACTACCTCCTCAAACAATTATGGACCAGAAGTACAGCAAGATACCTGAGTTAATATGGAGTCACAGAGGTTCTGTGCTAGGGTAACTGATGGTGTCAGCCCTTGCTGTTGACTCCAGCTGGTGATGAGATAATGCCCTCCCCCGATTTTAAGCTTTTTCCCTCTCTCCACCTCCCTCTCATCTCAGTTTTGAAAATGATTTTCCCGACAGTTCCTGTTGCTCCCCCTCAAACCCACCCACCCACCCATCAATCAAGTAGAGGTCATCTCCTTAAGCTAGCAGCAGACAGGGCCTACCTTAAACATCAGTTGGGTGTGTCCCTGGACAGACAGAACATAGTAGAGTCAAAACTCCACCCCACTCCTTTCCAATCCCAACCTCCCCAAGGAAAAAGTGATTTGGTGGGCAAAACACTGGATAAAATGTTTTGCTTCTTGGTCTCATTGTCCTTTATGGGGATAGTATCAAAGACATTTTTGTATATGACGTGTGACCCTCTCTTCAGAGAGGAGAGCTGTTCTGCTTCTAATACTCTGTGTCTTCCCCAAAAAGGAGAGAATCACTTTCTTCTGTGGCCTGGAGTCGGGGCAACTGGAAGCCTCTGATATCCAGCAGGCAATCTGACCCTCCCTGCAGTGGATTTTCCGGGGTTTCCTATTCCCCCCACTGCACAATTCTAGAAAACCTTGATCATTCAGCAAGTACAGGCAGTGTAGATATAGCTCTGTAAATGCGCTCAAAGTCGGTGTCCTCTGGACTTGAAGATAATGTTTCTGGCATAGAAGTTCCCTTTGGGCCAGGGGCCAGCTCTTTATTTTTAAATGTGGGGGCAAACTTGGGCAGGCTGTCATGAGGGGACAGTGGAGGTTTCTGGCAGGGGCAGGATGTGGAGAGGATGGACGAGGAAAGGGATCAATGTGGAAACGGTGCAGCCCAGCATGGGGGTGACAGCTCTCCTACCCTCATGGACCCTGCCTGGGCCCCAGGGGACCCCAGAACCCAGTGAGGGTGGGAGAAACCCTAGTCGAAAAGGGGCCCATGGCCTGCCAGCAGGGCTACAAATAAAACCAACCTTGTGGCCCCATTTCCAGCTCCTTCCCCGGTCCAAAGAGCAAACAGCTTCACCTGCTCCGTACCGAGTCACTAGGAGCAGGTGCTCGGGGGACTAAAGAGGCCTCGGGTGGGACCACCTATACAGACCGTCCTGTGTTACGCGCTAGCATTTGCAGTTCTGAGTGCCTGGTGCCACTTTGGCTTCTGCCTCTCCATCTCACGATCCGCTCCCAGATTTTGCCCCTTTCTAGATGGCAGAGCGAACACCATTCCCAGTTTGTCCTGCCACCCACTGAGGTTCTAGCTCTCCTTCCCCAGCGGCTGGGGCTTCCCTTTTCTGCACCCTGAAACTGTCTCCTCAGTCCCCAGACTTTCAACCGCTTCATTTCAGCTGCCTCCTGGCTCACGGAAACCTCCCTCAGAGTTCACGGGCCCAGCGACTTGTCTGTCAGGGGGAGGAGGGGTGGCGGGGAATGTTACCACGTCAATTTAACAGAGGTACAATCTAAGCAGTTGACTGAGAACTTAATTTCAAACCCCGGGTAGTTGGCTTAGGTTCCCAGAACCCTGAGAGGTCTTTGGGACCCCAAATTAAGAGATGTTAGAATCCCCAGCTTTGGCAATGTGTCTGCCCAGAGGAAACAAGCCCTCAAAGCTTTTGAGTCTAACCCAGCCTGGGTCCACCCTGATAATCTTATATCTACCCCAGTGTTTAGTACAGCGCTTGGCATGTAGCAAGCACTTAGCAAATATCCCAATTATGATTATTATTTAGAGTGCTTAACAAACAACTAGCTCCTTCCAGAATCATAAATTGGTTCACCCCACTTTTAATCTGGGGTCAGATAACTTGGAACAGAAAAGAAGATGTAGGCAGTTATCTTTTTCTAGCTAATCTCTTTCGCTCCTCCTTTCTCCATATAGCAGAGTTCGCTGTATCTATTTCTGAAATAAAACCAAAGGGGTAGGGAAATTCCAGAATGTAATGGGCAGCCCAAAAGGAAATCTTCTTCCTTGGCAGGGTTCATTTTCACTGGTCCAGAGGTTTAATTCAGGGACCGGTTACCAGCCCGGGGAACTCTGGCCGAGCGGGAGCGAGTCCTTTAGGGGTCCCTGGGATCTGACCGCCCCCCCATGACAATGCCTGCTGCGTTGCAGGGGAGGCCACGGTTGGCACATCTGTCGCCCGGACGTGGATGGTCGATGTGAGGCACGACAGTCCTGGAGTTGGGATTCCAGTCTGCCCCTCAGCCTCCTTGGGAGAGACAGTGCTGCCATGGCGGGAGGAGGAGTGGAGGCACAGAGATACTGCCTGGCACCGCTTTCTTCTTCTGCTCCCCTCTCCTCCTCCCCCTTCCTCCTCCTTCCTGGCGAAGGCTGTATGTGCGTATGTGTATGCACGTGCTGGCACGTGCGCACGTGTGTGTGTGTGCACTTCCACTCACTTGCGTGTCCATGACCCCCTGGAGGTCCTAAAACTCAAGTGCTTAGATTTGTCATTCCTCTATTCATTTGATCGTATTTATTGAGCGCTTACTGTGTGCACAGCACTGTACTAAGCGCTTAGCAGAGTATAGAGTTCCAACTCGAGCTAGCCACTCATTGCCCAGGACTGCCAGTAGTGGCCATACTCCCCCACTGGGCTGAGCTCTGTTGTAGAGGTGAGGGCAGAACCGTAGGTCCAAAGCGGATGACAGACACTAGAGCCGAGGAGCGGGCCCCGTTTTATTATTCGTCACTAACTTGCTTCCCCAGGGACTTCAGCTCTTGGGCATCACTAAAACCGTCCAGGGAGGAAATGGAGAGGAGCTGTCGGCCACCCAGGTGGATGGGAAGTCTGGATGGTAATGGACAGTTGCTTCCCAGGACCTTCCTGGGATAAAAGGCGCATCTGTCTACTCTTATCCTAGCCTGAGGCCCTGTTCGGCTTTAGGCTCCTCAGAGCCTCGCCTTCACGGAATCTGGAGAATCTAGTCGGAATCGCGTTGAAAGGGGCAAGCTAAGTCTCCCGGGCATCTCTGACCAACTTGCCGGGAAAAATGGAAGGGGCCGAGACCGTGAAATCTGTGTTCGTAGTTTGTGTTTTCTTTAGTGAATGAGACTCAGGGGAATTCAGCAGTGTCACTAAGGTTGTGAACCAGTGGGTCAACCGTCAAAGCCTAAGTGGGTTTAGAAAAAAATAGTATTTCTCGTGCACTTGCTGGATGCAGAGAGCAGTACTGAGTGCCTGCATTCACTCATTCGGTCTACTTGTTGAGCACCTATTGTGTGCAAAGCACTGTACTAAATGTTGGGGAAAGATACACGGATGAGAGTTAGACTCGGTCCCTGGCCCACAGTCTTGCAATTTTAAGAAGAGGAGGAGGAGGAGGACTTGGGTTCTAATCCCTCCTCTGCCTCTTGTCTGCTTTGTAACCTTGGGCAAGTCACTTCACTTCTCTTTGCCTCAGTCTTTGCCTTCACTTCTCTTTACATTCCCATCTGTAAAATGGGAATGACGACTGTGAGCCCTATGTGGGACAGAGGCTATGTCCAACCTGATTAGCTTGTCTCTACCCCAGTGCTTAGTACAGTGACTGGCACATAGTAAGCACTTAAACCAAATGCCATAAATAAAGGAGGGTTGGTGATGGACACATAAGGGAAAAGAGAAATGATAGAAGTAAAGGACAACAATCCCTCTAGACTGTAAGCTCAATGTGGGCAGGGAATATGGCTGCCAACTCTGTTGAATTGTACTCTCCCAAGTGTGTAGTAAATCGCCGCACGTTGTAAGCGCTCAATAGATACCGCTGATGATGATAAAAAGCCAAGGGCACTTTGGGTGGTACAGTGGCTGAGCCCAAGTGAGCAGAAATTACACTGCTCTACTTTGTGTAGAGGCCGTATTGGGTGCCTACTCCCTGCAGAGTACTGTACTGAGCAACTACTTTGGGCGAAGCATTATATTGCTGTACATTATATGGTCATGGGTTCTGATCCCGGCTCTGCCCCCTGTCTGTTGTGTGACCTTGGGCAAGTTACATCACTTCTCTGTGCCTCAATTGCCTCATCCCTAAAATGGGGTTTGAGACTATGAGCCCCCCGAGGGACAGGGACTGTGTCCAACCTGTATCTACCCCTGCACTTAGTACAGTGCCTGGCATGTAGTAAATGCTTAACAAATGCCATTATTATTAGTAGTAGTATTACTGTGCCCAGGGGAAAGGAGCAAGGAGGATCATTCAGGCATGGTCCTGGGCTCACGGGGGAATCGAGCCTAAGGAGGAGAGGAAGACTGGCCCAGATGTACAAGGAAAGGTTGATTTGACCTTTCCGAAAGAGGAAAGAGGAGGGTAAAGAGGCAGAGGGACAGAAGAAAACCAGGTCACCGGTAGAGACCTTGTGAGCTGCAGTTCATTATGGTAAAGGAGCAGTGTCTAGGCCCCACCCAGAGTCCGGTAACCCCAACCTTCCCAGCCTTCTTCAGGTTTGGCTTCAGGGCTCCCCGGCAGGAGAGCTGGTTTAGAGGGGTGGTATCTGCAGGAGCCCAAGCTCAGACAACAGTGGCTTTCCCTCAGGCCCCATGGATTTTCTGTGGTTCTCCCTCCCTCCGGTTCACGGGCACTGAGTGCAGGGATTTGGGGGCCCAAAACTCCTTCCAGCAGAGGGATTTTTGTCTCTGCAGTTGCAGGGCCTGACTTGAGAAAGCGATCACCCCCAGAGGACCTCTCCCACTAGCTCACTGCGCCTCTATCTGTCTCTTTGTCTCTCGCTCGCTTTCCCTCTCTCCTAACATCTGTCCCTCTCCCTTCCCCCCTCTTCTTCTATTGATTTGAATCTCACAGCCAAGTTCGCCCAATTTATTTGGCAACACCTCATGATTACCTACCTGTCTAACTTCCCTGCTGCACTTCTGACAGACTTGGGAGCCTACTTCTCCCTCCTATTCCCACTCTCTTCCCCATCTTGGCGTCTTCAGGCTCCCAACCTCATCAGCCTATCAGCACCCTGACTTATATCAGTCCATTAGCCGCCTTGAGTATGTATGTATGTATGTATTTATTTATTTATTTGCATCCCTCCTTTGCCCTTATGTATATAGGTACGTGCGATTGAAAGGTTGATGTATTTATTCTGATGTCACCGATTATACATACATTTAGGTTTGTCTTTCCCTCATAGAGTGTAAGCTGCTTGTGGGCAGGGGATGTGTCTTGAATTTTCCCAAGTGCTTAGTACAGTGCATTGCACCCAGTAGGCGCTCAATAAATACCATGACTACTATTTATAACCATCCTCCTTGTTTATGTTAATTGTTATGTTAACTGAATAGTGGTTCATTCAATCCTTTGCTCAGATATTTTATCCAGGTACCGACGTTTGACTCCCTTTCTTATCTTTGCTCTTCCTACTGCCCCCACTCTTTGTAAACATCTGTCTGTCTGTGTGTTTGCCTGACCCCCCCCCGCCCCCAGGAGATTGTCAGCTTCTCTAGGCAGGGAACACATCTGTCTCTTCCATTGTACTTCCCCTAGCACTTTTCAGCATGACTCAATAAAACAGCACCATTGCTGCGCTGGAGCCGGGCCTTGAGTCAGGGGGAGCTGGTATTTTGGGGCCGGAAAGGTGCTTTTAGGAGTGTGGTATCGTGGAGGGGAGAGGTGGGAGGGCTTCCGGGCGGTTGGTGTTCAGGACCCGCCACGGCTGGGGAAAAGGGGCGGAGGCAGGGTCCCCAGGGCCAGGGTTCTGCGTTGCACAGCCCCAACTCATTCTACTTCCCACCTGCAGCTCCGGCCAAGGAGACAGTGCCCCCTCCTATAATAATGATGGCATTTATTAAGCGCTTACTATGTGCAAAGCACTGTTCTAAGCGCGGGGGAGGTTACAAGGTGATCAGGTTGTCCCACGGGGGGGCTCACAGTCTAAATCCCCATTTTACAGATGTAACCAAGGCCCAGAGAAGTGAAGTGACTTGCCCAAAGTCACACAGCTGACAATTGGCGGAGCCGGGATTTGAACCCATGACCTCTGACTCCAAAGCCCGTCTCTTTCCAGTGAGCCACGCTGCTTTTCTGTCCTATGTCCTGAGGCAGCTCGTGCCAAGGAGACTATGCCCCCTCCTGCAACTGAGGCAGCTTGAACTGGCTGGCCCTGCGGGCTGGGAAGAACAGAGCAGGCAGAGGGGCCAACAAGCCTCCTGTTCATAGCCCACAGATCACCACTCTCCCCGTCTTCACGGCTCTACTAAAATCACATCGCCAGGAAGCCTTCCCTGATTAACCTCCCATCTCCTCACCCTATTCGCCCTCCCTTCTGCCTCGCTTGAGCCTAAACCCCTAAGCACCTTGTCACTCACCCCTCAGGTAGATATACATCCTTTTACTCTGCCACGTCCCTTATATGTAACTTATTTTAATATCTGTCTTCTCGAGTAGGTTGTAAGCTAGCAGGAGGTGGATCGGTTCTACCAACTCTATTGTGTCGTACCCTCCCAAGACCTGGGTACGGTGCTCTGCATATGGTAAGTGCTCTATAATTCCTATCAGTTGATTATGTTGCGTGTTCCAAGGGTGACAGTGGCCGCAGCAGGCCAGAAGGACCCTGGGGCTGGTGGGCCCCCTGCTTCTCGCGAATAGACTGGGTGGGGAACCAGTCGGAGTGGGTCCTGGAGCCGGGCTGGCTACATGGGTGACTTGGGGGGTCAGGGTCTGCAGAAGTCACACCTGTTTGTGACTGAAGGGGAGACAGGAAAGCCCCGTCACTCCCAAATAATGCTCGTCTCTCACTAGTGAGCCACGGTCTCTGAACTGCAGCTGCAGCTGAGCCCTGCTTGTGAAAATCCAGGTGGTGATTAAGCTCTCCGCTGCTCGGCAAAACTACCCTATTTCTCCCTCTTCTACTCCCATGCCCAAGGACCCTGCTAATTAGATCGGAGTTTTAGCTCCGTCCTGAGGCTCGCCAATACCTCCCACCCTTCCCTCACACTCCCCTGATAACCACGCCACAGATTTAGTTGGGAACATAAGAACCAGCAGACTCGAACTTCCCAAAGGCTCTCCTTGGTCTTTCCCACATTCTACTACCCTCTCTTCCTTCCAAGTTTTCCTTGTGGGCAAGGAAAGAGGCTGTAACCTTCAAGCACCTAGTATAATATTCTGCAAACAGTAAGCGCTCAGTAAATGCCACCGATTGACAGGAAGAGATCGCTCACCTGCTGTCAAACTGTACCCACTCTACCTGCACTTCTGACCCTCTTATCTCTTAAAGGTCCTTGCCCCCAATGCCTTCCCCTCCTTACAGCTTTCTTCTAACCTTTCTCTTTCAGCTGGCTCTTGTCTCTCAGCTCCTCCTTTCTCTGGATCCGACCACTCTGCCGTCTGTCTCCTCCCTTCCCCTCAAATGGACAGCCTACGCTTTCACTCCACCAACTCCCTTCTCTTCCTCAGAATTTCCCTTCCCTTCATTGAGACGACAGTCTCCACGATCACCCGGGACCACCCCCAAAACAAGTCCTCTGGACTCTCACTTGTCCAAACCTCCCTGACCTCTTGGATACTTTGATACTATTGACCGTTCCCTCCTTTTTGGAATACAGTCAGATCGTGCTTTAAACTGATAAGGTGATCAGCTGGCTCACCTCCTACATCTCCGACCGCTCCTTCGCAGCTCAGACTCTTTACCCCCCACCTGCCTCCAAGGAGCCCTTCATCCAGCATGCGCCACCAGGCCGAGGATAAAATCTGCTGCCACAGCAGTGTATGACAATAGCTTGAGGCCTCCACAACCCCCCCAGAAGACTGGTGGCAGTGGGTGTGCCCGGAACTCTGAGCCCTGAGGAGCCCGAAATTCTGCTCCCCTAGCCACAGCTCCCTACTGATTTTCTTTTAGTTTTGTGCATTTGTCTGTGTTGTGTTTCAATGTTTCTCCACTCCTAATGTGTCTATCTCCAGTCCTTTACATGCAAACAGAAACTCCTTAGCATACCTGTTGCCAAACTGTACTTTCCGAGTGCTTAGTACTCTGTTCTGCACACAGTGAGTGCTCAATAAATACGACTGAATGAATGAATCAGCTTTAAAGCACCCAATCAGCTCACCACCTCCTACCTTATCTGACCTATTACTACCCAGCCTGAACACTTCCCTCCTCTAATCCTAACCTTCTCACTGTACCTCAGTCTTGTCTATCTCATCACTGAGCCCTTGCCTACATCCTTCTTCTGAACAGGAACTCCCTCCCCCTCTATATCCAACAGACCACCACTCTCCCCACCTTCAAAACCTTATTAAAATCACATCTCCAAGAGGCCTTTCCCTTACTCCCTCTCCCTTCTGTGTCACTTATGCACTTGGATCTATAGTACCCTTTTAAGCACTTGATATCATCCCACCCTCAGCTCCATACCACTTATGTACAAATTCATAATTTACTTTTATTAATGTCTGTCTCGCCCTCTAAACTGTAAGCTACTTGTTCATTTAATCGTATTTACTGAGCGCTGTGTGCAGAGCACTGTACTAAGGGCTTGGAAAATACATTTAATAATAATAATGGTATTTGTTAAGCGCTTACTATGTGCAAAGCACATTTCTGCAACAAATAGAGACAATCCCTACCCAACAACGGGTTCACAGTCTAGAAGAGGGGAGACAGACAATGAAACAAAACAAGTAGACAGGCATCAATTGTGTCAATATAAATAAATAGAATTATATATACACATCAAGGGAACATTTCTACTTGACTCTGTGTTACAGTGCTCTCCCAAGTGCTCAGTACACTGTGCTGTACACTGTAAGCACTCAATAAATAACCTTTTATTGATTGATAATACTCTTAGACTGTGAGTCCCCCAAGGAACATGGACCTTGTCTAATCCCCACATGCCGAGTGCTCAATAAATACTGTCACTACTAAACATACTGCTTCTACTTTCTCTCCTCCACCTTGAGCCTTTATAACCTGGTTTCCTCCCTTGTTTTTTTTTTTCACTGGTATTTGTTAAGTGCTTATTATGTGCCAGACACTGCTTTAAGTGCTAGGGTAGATACAAATTAATAATAATAATGGCATTTATTAAGCGCTTACTATGTGCAAAGCACTGTTCTAAGTGCTGGGGAGGTTACAAGGTGAATCAGGTGGGATGCAGTCCCCATATGGGGCTCCCAGTCTTACTCCCCATTTTCCAGGTGAGGTAAGTGAGGCCCAGGAAAGTGAAGCGACTTGCCCAAGGTCACCCAGCAGACAAGTGGCAGAGCCAGGATTAAAACCCAGATCCTTCTGACTCCCCTAGGTCATGCTGCTTCCCTTCAGGAGATAACCGTCTCCAAGGTTACCAGCTGCCCTGGACCCCGGGGACCAGAATCACGCTCTTCTGGACACACACGCTCACACTGTCCTCTCCCGGCTTTCCTTGGCTGCTCCTTCTTAGTCTCTTTGTCCGGCTCTTCTTCCTCCTCCTCCTCCCCCCACTTCCTCCTCATCTGTGGGTGTATCTCAAGTCTCAGCAGCTTGGCTTAGTGGCAAGAGCCCGGGCTTGGGAGTTGGATGTTGCGGGTTCTAATTCCAGCTCTGCCACTTGTCAGCTGTGTGAACTTGGGCAAGTCACTTCACTTCTCTGGGCCTCAGTTCCCTCATCTGTAAAATGGGGGTGAAGACTGTGAGCCCCACGTGGGACAACTTGATACCTTGTATCTACTCCAGTGCTTAGAACAGTACTTGGCTCATAGTAAGTGCTTAACAAATGACATTATTAGTATTATTATTATTATTCTCACTCCGCACTCTGTCCGGGAGCTCATCTGCTCCTATGGCTTTAAGGACCAAACGACCACATTTATGTGGACGACTCCCAAATCTTTCTTATTACCATCGGCTTTAAAATGCTTAATCACCTCACCCCCTCCTACTACAACCCAGCCCGCACATTTAACGCTCCTAAAGCTAACCTTCTCACTGTGCCTCAATCTCATCCTCTTCACCACCGACCTCTCACCCACGTCCTACCTCTGGCCTGGAATGCCCTCCCTCTTCATATCCCACAGACAATTACTCTCTCCCCATTCAAAGTCTTATTGAAGACACATCTCCTCCAAGAGACCTTCCCTAACTAAACCCTCTTTTCCTCTTCACCCACTCCCTTCTGCATCACCCCGACTTGCTCCCTTTATTCATCGCCCCTCCCGGCCCCACACCACTTATGTACATATCTGTAATTTTATTTATTTTAATGTCTGTCTCCCCCTCTAGACTGGTTGTGGCCAGGGAATGTGTCTGTTATATTGTACTCTCCCAAGTGCTTAGTTTGGTGCTCTGCACACAGTAAGTGCTCAGTAAATATGATTGATTGACTGACTGACTGACTATTGACCTCTACTACAATCTTGCATTTCCTTTGGATTCCAGGGCATCTCTTCATGAATGTCTTGTCAGCGCTTTAAGCTTAATAAGTCCAAAACTGAATTCTTCATCTTCTCTCCCAAATCTTCTTTCCTTTAGTTTCCCCTTCCCACCACCATCCTCCCCATCTCTGAACCCTGCACAACCTCAGTACGATCTCTGACTCTATCCACTCTCTCCTATTCGGTCTGATGTTAAATCCTGTTGGTTTTTCCTCCACAACAGTTCTTAGTTGCACCCTTTTCCTTTCTGTGGAAAGGGCCCTCCCACTGATCCAGACCCGTGTCCTCTCCTGGTTTGACTGCTGCTTCAGCCTCCTCACTGATCTTCCCATCTCCACACTCTCCTCTTCCCAATCTGTACTTACTCTGCTGCCTGGATCATTTTCCGTGATATTTCAATATCATTCTGTGCAAATCTCCTCCAGTGGTTCATTCATTCATTCATTCAATCGTATTTATTGAGCGCTTACTGTGTGCAGAGCACTGTACTAAGTGCTTGGGAAGTACAAGTTGAGCGCTTGGGAAGTACAATTGCCCATTCCCCTTGGCATCAAGCTGGAAATCTTGATCTCTGACCTTAGGGCACTTCATAAAAAAAAAATAATAATAATGGCATTTATTAAGTGCTTACTATGTGCAAAACACTGTTCTAAGCACTGGGGAGGTTACAAGGTGATCAGGTTGTCCCACGGGGGGGCTCACAGTCTTAATCCCCATTTTACAGATGAGGTAACTGAGGCACAGAGAAGTTAAGTGACTTGCCCAAAGTCACACAGCTGACAAGTGGCGGAGCTGGGATTTGAACCCATGACCTCTGACTCCAAAGCCCGGGCTCTTTCCACTGAGCCACACTGCTTCTCAACTCTCAACTTCATCAACTCTCTCCCCTCTCCCTCCTATTCCCCAGGGCCATTCCAGCTAACCTCCTCACTAGGCCTCAAGCTCCTCATACCCTCCCTCCCCTTCAATAGTATTCAGTGGTGGCAGTGTGGCCTAGTGGAAATCAATCAATAGTATTTACTGAGCACTTACTGTGTGCAGCACACTGTATTAAGTACTTGGAGGATTCAACACAACAGAGTTGGTAGACATATTCCCTGCCCACAAGGAGTTTACAGTCTAGAGAGGGAAACAGGGCTGGAAGTCAGAAAACCTGGCCTCTAATCCTGGCTCCACCACTCATCTGCTGTGTGACCTTGGCCAAGTCACTTCACTTCTCAGTGCCTCAGTTCCCTCATCTGTAAAATAGGGATTCATTCAATCGTATTTATTGAGCACTTACTGTGTGCAGAGCACTGTATTAAGCGCTTGAGCAGTACAAATCGGTAACATATAGAGATGGTCCCTACCCAACAACGGGCTCACAGTCTAGAAGGTGGAGACAGACAACAAAACGAAACAAGTTGACAGGTGTCAATAACATCAGAATAAATAGAATTATAGCTATATACACATCATGAATAAAATAGAGTAATAAATATGTACAAATCTACACAAGTTCTGTGGGGAGGGGAAGGGGGTAGGGCAGAGGGAGGGAGAGGGGCGATGGGGAGGAGAGGAAAAAGGGGGCTCAGTCTGGGAAGGCCTCCTGGAGGAGGTGAGCTCCCGGTAGGGCTTTGAAGGGAGGAAGAGAGCTAGTTTGGTGGATGTGCGGAGCGAGGGTATTCCAGGCCAGCGGTAGGACGGGGGCCAGGGGTTGACAGCAGAACAGGCGAGAACGAGGCACAGTGAGGAGGTGAGCGGCAGAGGAGTGGAGTGTGTGGGCTGAGCTAGAGAAGGAGAGAAGGGAGGTGAGGTAGGAGGGGGTGAGGTGATGGTAATAATAATAATAACAATGGTATTTGTTAAGCACTTACTGTGTGCCAGACAATGTACTAAGCGCTGGGGTGGATACAAGCAAATTGGGTTGGACACAGTCCCTGTCCCACGTGGGGCTCATAGTCTTAATCCCCATTTTACAGATGAGGCCCAGAGAAGCTAAGTGACTTGCCCAAGGTCACACAGCAGACAAGTGACAGAGGCGGGATTAGAATCCATGACCTCCTGACCCCCAGACCCGGGCTCTATGGGGGTCAAAGGGAGGTAGAATAGGGAGTGCCAGGGTGGGATGAAAGGGGTGCCGGAGGGGTGGGAGGAGGGTCAGTGTGAGGTGGAGGGGGCTGGGGAAGGAGCTGCCTTCTAACCACAGCAACAATCAATCAATCAATCAATCGTATTTATTGAGCGCTTACTGTGTGCAGAGCACTGTACTAAGCGCTTGGGAAGTCCAAGTTGACAACATATAGAGACAGTCCCTACCCAACAGTGGGCTCACAGTCTAAACACTTCTTAGGCCTCCCTACCCTGAACTACGGAAGCCTCTGATGGTTGAGGGCGTGTTCATATTCCAACCCTCCTTGCCAATAATCCATTTTCCACCCATAGTTTATAGCTCCCAAACTGTCACCCGGCAAATCAAGGGGATGATAAGAAGCCTAACGAAGAACAATTTTGGCCGGTCCGGTCTGGTCTGGTGGTGGAAGAAATGTTTTCCCCAAGTCCAGGCTTCCTTACCCCATCTGTAAAATGGGGATTAAGACTGTGAGCCCCACGAGGGACAACCTGATCACCTTGTAACCTCCCCAGCGCTTAAAGCAGTGCTTTGCACAGAGTAAGCGCTTAATAAATGCCATTATTATTATTATTCGCCCATGACCACAATAATGCCAATGCCTTCGCCGCTGCCGGGCTGCTCCTGGGTCCTGGGGACGCGGCTTTTGGGTCCTTAATGTGCCATTAGGAGAGCTGTTCTCATTCCCATTTCCCCTGGGTTGGGGTGTTTCCAAGGACAAAGGGAGATCAGTGCGGGGGACTGACTGAAATTAACACCTCATTTGATTGCAAACCTGGAGGGAGGAAAAGGAAAGAGGAGGGGAGGGAGGGGGAAGGGGAAGAAGGGGCGTCTCATATGGAGGGCTTTTTCAGGTTATTTGGGAAGCACTTTCTGTGTGCCAGTCGCTGTACTAAGCACTGGGGTAGATACAAGTTAATCAGGTTGGACAGTCCCTGTCCCACATAAGGCCCACAGTCTTAATCCCTCTTTTAATAATAATAATAACGATGGCATTTTTTTAAGCACGTACTTTGTTCCAGGCACTGTACTAAGCGCTACGGTGGATACAAGAAAATCGGGTTGACACAGTCCCTGTCCCACCACATAGGGCGTGCGGTCTCAATCCCCATGTTACAGATGAGAAAATTGAGGCCCAGAGAAGCGTGGCTTAGTGGAAAGAGCACGGGCTTGGGAGGCAGAGGTCATGGGTTCTAATTCCGGCTCTGCCACTTATCAGTTGTGTGACTTTGGGCCAGTTACTCAACTTCTCCTCTGTTACCTCACCTGTAAAATGGGGATTAAGACTGTGAGCCCCAAGTCACTCAACTTCTATGTGCCTCAGTTACCTCACCTATAAAATGGGGATTAAGACTGAGCCCCATGTAGGACAACCTGATTACCTTGTATCTACCCCAGCGCTTAGAACACTGCTTGGCACATAGTAAGTGCTTAACAAATAATAATAATAATGGCATTTATTAAGTGCTTACTATGTGCCAAGCACTGTTCTAAGCACTGGAGAGGTTACAAGGTGATCAGGTTGTCCCACGGCGGGCTCACAGTCTTAATCCCCATTTTACAGATGAGGGAATTGAGGCACAGAGAAGTTAAGTGACTTAACCAAAGTCACACAACTGACAATTGGCAGAGCAGGGATTTGAACCCATGACCTCTGACTCCAAAGCCCATGCTCTTTTCCACTGAGCCACGCTGCTTCTTTACCATTATATACCATATATATATATCATATATATTAATAATAATACCATTATTTTTATTAAGTGACTTCCCCAAGGTCACACAGCAGACGTGTGGTGGAGGCAGGATTAGAACCCAGGTCCTTCTGAATCCCAGGCCAGTGCTCTGTGTTGGAAGCTGGAGGGCTGAGACCTGGGAGATTTTCCATGCCCAGTCCCGCAAGCTCTCCAGTGCCGGCCCTGGACCAGGTGGGAAAGAGGTGTCCTCCTCCATCCTCCCATTGCTCCCAAAAGGAGAGAGGAGGGATTGGGGTGCTGTCACCCCCACTCTGATTCCTTGGAAAAGGTCAACAGCAGAGCATGCGACAAGTGTCTTGGAGAAGCAGCATGGCTTAGTGGCTAGAGCACGGGAGTCAGAAGGACCCGGGTTCTAATCCTGACTCCGCCACATGTCTGCTGTGTGACCTTGGTCAAGTCACTTCACTTCTCTGAGCCTCAGTTACCTCACCTGCCAAAAATGGAGACTAAGAGTGTGAGCCCAATGGAGGACAGGGACTTAGTCCAACTTGATTAACTCGTATCTACTCCGGTTCTTAGAACAGTGCTTGGCACATAGTAAGTGCTTACCAATTACTATATCTTCTAAGCTGAGCGCTAGCTGTGGGCAAGGAATGTGTCTGTTGTTATACTGCAATCTCCCGAGTGCTTAGTACAGTGCTTTGCACACAGTAAGTGCTCAATTAATATGATTACATTTATTATTATTATTATTAATTTATCTTCTCAGACCATTGTAAGTTTGGGTCCCTTTCACCTCTGTCCCTAGGCTCCTGCCCTGGCCCTATCTGTCTGTCCGTCCTGGCTGGCGGCAGACCCTGAGGCTCTGAGGTGAGGCTGGGGTTGCCCCGGCCCAGCTGGACGGCTACTCTGCTCTGGGTTGGTTCTGTCTCCTGCCCTGGTCCTGTCTGTCTGTCTGTCCATCCTGGCTGGTGGTGGGCCGGGGGCTCTGAGGCAGGGCTGGGTTGTCCCAGCCCAGCTGGACAGCTGGGTCCGATCCAGGGTCTTTGGCTCCCAAACGCCCAGCCCCACAGGCAACCGGCTGGGAGATGCGCCCCACTCAGGGCCTAAACTGGATAGGGACACTTGGGG
Organism: Tachyglossus aculeatus; assembly: GCF_015852505.1. Taxonomy (NCBI): domain Eukaryota; kingdom Metazoa; phylum Chordata; class Mammalia; order Monotremata; family Tachyglossidae; genus Tachyglossus; species Tachyglossus aculeatus. Next base: position 3,573,337 of record NC_052090.1, on the reverse strand, counting down.
TGGTCCTGTCCCCCACCTTCCAGGTGCCCATAGCTCCATCACAGACACAACCCCCCGCCACAACTGGGCTTGGGGGCTAGGGATGGCCTTCGGAGACAGGCCCGAGGCTGAGCTGACTGGAGAAGATGTGTGGGGCCAGGCCTGCTTCTTGGAGTGAGTCCCACAGAATCGCCACCATCTTGCCTCTACCCTTTCCTCCCCATCTCCCTCCTTCCCTCCCTTACCCTCTTTCCCTCCCTTCCTCCATCTGTACCTCCCTTCCTCCTCCTTCCCTCCCTTCCCCTCTCTGTCCCTCCCTCTCTCCATCCTTCCCTCCCTCTTTCCCTCTTCCCTTCCTCCCTCCATCTTCCCTTCCTCCTTTCTCCCCTCCCTTTCTCCCTCTCTCGCTCCTCGCTTCCTCCCTCTCTCCCGGTCTCCCCGCTCACCCCATGCTGCCCCATGACCCTTCTCAGGGGAGCCTGAGAAGTCCCCTCTCCCCTCACTGGGTGGGCAGGGGCTGGACAGCTCGTGGGCCTGGGGCAGCCACAGCCCTGAGTTTGAGTTCAGCAGCAAAGAGCTCTGCTCAGATTGCTGGAGGGCCGGGGGCTCCTGGGCCTTTCCTCTCCCTCCCCATTGCTCCGTCCTGGGAGCCAACTCTCTCTCCAACCCAGACAGACCAGATCCCAGCCCAGGAAGAGCTGCAGCAGGGCTTTAAGGCTTCCTTAGTCCTACGCAACCCAGGCTCAGCTCAGGCTTGTGGAATGAAAAGCAGGGACAGGGAGGGCAGTCCTTCCCTGGGCATCCCCTTGCCCCATTCATCCATTCATTCATTCATTCAGATTTATTGAGTACTTACTGTGTTCAGAGCACAACAATAAACAGACACATTCCCTGCCTACAATGCGCTTACAGTCTAGAGAGGGAGATAGACATGAAATTAATAGAAATAAGTAAATTTACAGGTATGGACATATGTACCATATGTGGGGCTGGGAGGAGGGGATGAATAAAGGAAGCAAATCAGGGCAATGCAGAAGGGAGTGGAGAAGAGGAAAGGAGGGCTTAGGGAAGATCTACACACACCGGCTGGGATGCCAGCAAGGCAGGCATAATAATAATAATAATAATGGTGATATTGGCTTAGCACTTACTATGTGCCAAGCACTGTTCTAAGCACTGGGGTAGATACAGGGTAATCAGGTTGTCCCACGTGGGGCTCCCAGTCTTAATCCCCATTTTACAGATGAGGTAACTGAGGCACAGAGAAGTGAAGTGACTTGCTCAAAGTCACACAGCTGACAAGCGGCGGAGCCGGGATTAGAACCCATGACCTCTGACTTCCAAGCCTGTGCTTTTTTCACTGAGCCACGCTGTACAGCACATAGGCTCAGAGAACAACCAGACATTTTCATTTCAAATGGTTGGATTCAGGCCAGAAATTGTGGCTTCAGTACAATCACTGGTGTCGTGACATCTAAGGAGCACCATTAGCATAAAATTGTCCAAAATAAAGGTATCCTTGAAAGCGATCCATCCGGAGGGCGGAGAAAGATAGAAAGTCTCCAATTCCTGCCTCCAGGGAAAAGTTAGGAGATGGAGCAGCTCCTCTGACTGTGGTCACTGGGTCTCAGAGCCCAGCCTGGTCTGTCAGAGCAGCTTTGGGCAGGGATGGGGTGAGGGTGGGCGCTTGGGAAATGCAGTGCCCAGCGGCATCTTTCACTCTGTCATCCCCCGAGCCCTCTGGCCCAGACTGTGCAGGATGAATCATTTCCAGGGGGGAGAAGAAATTGGGGCAGATTTACAACAACAACATGAGAGCAAGTGAGCGCCTCGCTGACCTTATTTGGAACCAGCTGGCGAAGTCTTAGAGGAAACCCAGTGGGAGGGTTAGAGTGATATTGGGGTTCAGGGCTGAGGCTCTATCTCCCTCATGCAGGCCTGGCCTTCCCCCCCCACACACAAACACACAACCAAAGCCATTGCTGGTCATTTTGCATGTGTCTCCCCATTCCTCAAAAACCTCCAATGGTTGTCCGGTCCTCTCTGCATCAAACATCAAACAGAAACTCCTGACTGTTGGCTTTAAGATCCTCATTCAGCTTTCTCCCATCCCCACTCCTTTCCCTCCCCCCAACTCACTGGCTTCAGTCCTCTCAAGACAATCTACTCATTGGGCCTTATTCTCATCTCTTTCAATATCTTGTTTCCTTTCCTCACGTCAATCAATCAATCAATCAATCATATTTATTGAGCGCTTACTGTGTGCAGAGCACTGTACTAAGCGCTTGGGAACATCCTCCCTCCTGCTCAGAGCTCCCTTCCCTGACGCATCCAGCAGACCTAGGTCCTCTTCATCTTCTAGGCCCTTCTATTCATTCATTCAATCGTATTTATTGATCTCTTACTGGGTGTAGAGCACTGTACTAAGCGCTTGGAAAGTACAATTCAGCAACAGATACAGACAATCCCTATCTAACAATGGGCTCACAGTCTAGAAAGGGGAGACAGACAACAAAACAAAACTAATAATAATGGTATTTGTTAAGCGTTTACTAGGTGCCAGGCACTGTTCTAAGCACTGGAGTGAATACAAGCAAATTGGATTGGACACAGTCCCTGTCCCGCTTGGGGCTCACAGTCTTAATCCCCATTTTACAGATGAGGTAACTGAGGCACAGAGAAGTGAAGTGATTTGCTCAAGCTCACACAGCAGACAAGTGGCAGAGCCCCGATTAGAACCCAGGACTTTCTGATTCCCAAGCCCAGGTCTATCCACTATGCCATGCTCCTTCTGAACTCAGATCTCCTCCAGGAAGCCTTCCCTGATTAATCTCACATCTCACGAACCTACATACTGCCATTTCCACACTACCCCATCACCCGAGCACTTGGGTCTCACGCTCTTTTCCCCTGTTAATGTATAAATACTTTATACTCATTGTTTTCCCCTACCTGGAATTAATGTTAATACCCATTTTACAGATGAAGCAACTGAGGCACAGAAAACAGTGGCAAACGGGGGTCATTTTCCCTCAGCACCACCCCTCTCTTTTCCCCAGATTGCTTCCTCAGCCCCACCTTCTATCCAGGCAGGACTGAAGGAATCACAGCCCAGAGGCTTAGCAGGACGGTGGCACAATCTCCAGCTAGAATATTGAGGGTTTTTTGAGTCCAACACGTGAAGCAGCGTGGCTCAGTGGAAAGAGCCCGGGCTTTGGAGTCAGAGGTCATGGGTTCAAATCCCAGCTCCAGCACTTGTCAGCTATGTGACTTTGGGCAAGTCACTTAACTTCTCTGGGCCTCAGTTACCTCATCTGTAAAATGCGGATTCAGACTGTGAGCCCCCCATGGGACAACCTGATCATCTGGTAACCTCCCCAGCGTTTAGAACAGTGCTTTGCACATAGTAAGCACTTAATAAATGCCATTATTATTATTATTATTATTATAATACTCTGTCCTGCCTCTCTTGTGTTTTCACTACCTGTTAGGAAGTTGTGTGCCACCCATCTAGAACACATCAGCATGGTGTAGTGAATAGAGCATAGAAGGTCATGGGTTCTAATCCCGCCTCCACCACTTGTCTGCTGTGTGGCCTTGGTCAAGTCACTTCACTTCTGTGCCTCAGTTACCTCATCTGTAAAATGGGGATGAAGACTGCAAGCCCCACGTGGGACACCCTTGTTGCCTTGTATCTACCCCAGTGTTTAGAACAGCACTTGGCACAGTTAAGCGATTAACAAATATTATTATTATTATTATCCACCCCTGTGCTTCGTACAGTGCTTGGCACAAAGTAAGTGCTTACAAATAGCACAATTATTATCTGCTCACTGTCAGTTTCCCCTCTAGGCTTAATGTCTGTCTACTGTAAGCTCACTGTGGGCAGGGATCGGATCTACCACTCTGTTGTACTCTCCCACGAGCTTAAAGCAGGGCTCTGCACAGAGTATGCACTCAGTATGTTCCATGGATCAATCAATCATATTTATTGAGCGCTTACTGTGTGCGGAGCACTGTACTAAGAGCTTGAGAAGTACAAGTTGGCAACATATAGAGACAGTCCCTATCCAAAAGTGGGCTCACAGTCTAGAAGGGGGAGACAGAGAACACAACAAAACATATTAACAATATAAAATAAATGGATGTACTGGATATATTGCTGCAGATTTCACAAAGGCTCCAAACTCAACTTGCACTTAGCATTTGCAATCAACGTCCTTTGTTCCGGCCCTAAAAAACAATCAATCAACTTCTACCAAGTTAAACAAAAAAACAAAGCTAAATGATAAGGAGGGTGAGACTCACTCACTCAAGAGAATTTATCAAGTGCCTCCTGAATGCCGACATGGTACTAAAAACTAGGGAGAGGAAAATCAATCAGTGGTATTAATGGAGCGCTGGCTGTAAGCACTGTAATTAAGGGGTTGGGTGAGTAGAAGTAGCATGGCTTAGTGGAAAGATTGCGGGCTTGGGAGTCAGAGGTCATGGGTTCTAATCCCTACCCTGCCCCTTATCAGCTAAGTGACTTTGGGTAAGTCACGTAACTTCTCTGTGCCTCAGTTACTTCATCTGTAAAATGAGCCCCGCGTGGGACAACCTGATTACCTTGTATCTACTCCAATGTTTAATAATAATAATGATGGCATTTGTTAAGCACTTACTATGTGCCAAGCACTGTTCTAAGCACTAGGCGGGTACAAGGTAATCAGGTTGTCCCACATGGGGCTCACAGTCTTAATTCCCATTTTCCAGATGAGGGAACTGAAGCACAGAGAAGTGAAGCGACGTGCCCAAAGTCACACAGTTGACAAGTGGCGGAGTCAGGATTAGAACCCATGACCTCGGACTCCCAAGCCCGGACTCTTTCCTCTGAGCCACGCTGCTCTTCTTCTCTTGTTTAGAACAGTGCTTGGCACAGAGTAAGCACTTAAATGCCATCATCATCGTTATTATTATTGCAGTACAACAGATTTGGGAGACACATTCCCCACCCACAACCAGCACAGGGGTGGAAGACTGGACCCCAGTCCATAAGGCTAACGCGAACAAAGGACAACCCAATTGTCCTGTCAGGGTTCCTGCCCTGCTAACCCACCACCTACCTCCCATCCATCAGTGCTGCTGCTGGTTTGGTGGAAAAAACCCAACTCTGGGCATTGGGAAACCTGGGTCTCAGTCCTGGTTTTGCCAACAGCTGGCTAACGGAGGGGAAGACAGCAGGCACAAGCGTGGCTCAGTAGAGAGAGCCCAGGCTTTGGAGTCCAGAGTTCATGGGTTCAAATCCCGGCTCCGCCAATTGTCAGCTGTGTGACTTTGGGCAAGTCACTTAACTTCTCTGTGCCTCACTTCCCTCATCATCATCAATCATCATCAATCGTATTTATTGAGCGCTTACTGTGTGCAGAGCACTGTACTAAGCGCTTGGGAAGTACAAATTGGCAACATATAGAGACAGTCCCTACCCAACAGTGGGCTCACAGTCTAAAAGGGGGAGACAGAGAACAAAACCAAACATACTAACAAAATAAAATAAATATAATAGATATGTACAAGTAAAATAAATAGAGTAATAAATATGTATTTATTACTCTATTTAATCCTCATCTGTAAAATGGGGATTAAGACTGTGAGCTCCCCCACCGTGGGACAACCCGATCACCTTGTAATCTCCCCAGCGCTTAGAACAGAGCTTTGCACATAGTAAGCGCTTAATAAATGCCATCATTACTATTATTATTATTACTCCCCTACCTGCCTATTTGGATCATCCCAACTTGGTAGAGATGAGGGGAGTGTCAGTGGTGCAAGCCACAAGCACCAGAAGCAATTCCTCTGTGCAGGTTCTTGGTCCTGAAGCCCTAGGTCTTAGGCTCAAGGCACACCAATCCCCCTCCCACCCTAGGTTCAGGGGAATATATACGCTAATTCTGTTGTACTCTCTCCCAACCGCTTAATTACAGTGCTCTGCATACAGCAAGCGCTGGATAAATTCCACTGATTGATTGATTGATTGACCAATGGTATTTATTGAGCACTTACTGTGTGCAGAGCACTGTACTAAGCGCTTGGGAAAGTACAGTACAACATAGTTGGTAGGCGCCATTCCTGCCCATAAGGAAGTGACAGTCTACCAGACGAGCTTACCGTTTACAGGGTCCTGGTATTTATTAAGCATTTATTATGCATGAAGCCCCGTGTTGCCCGGATCATTTTTTTTCTCCAAAAACGTTCAGTCCGTGTTTCCCCACTCCTCAAGACCCTCCAGTGATTACCCATCCACTTCCGCATCAAAAGAAACTCCTTACCATCGGCTCAATCACCTTGCCCCCTCTTACTTCACCTGGCTACTCTCCTACTACAATCCAGCCTGCATATTTCACTCATTCTCGTCTATTTCACCACCTGACCCCACTGACCGCTTGCCCACATCCTGTCTCTGGCCTTCATATCTGCCAGACAAGCACTCTCCCTGACTTCAAAGCCTTATTAAAGGCACATCTACTCCAGGAGGCCTTCCCTGACTAATCTTCTTTGCCTATTCTTCGGTTCTCTTCTGCATCACCCTGACTTGCTCCCTTTATTCATCCCCCCTCTCAGCCCCACAGCAAGGCCCCACAGTAATTATGTACTTATCCATAATTTATTTATCTCTGTTAATATCTGTCTCCCCCTCTAGATTGTGAGCTTGTTGTAGGCAAGGAATGTGTCTGTTATACTTTATATTGTGCTCTCCTAAGTGCCAAGCACAGTAACTGCTCAATAAATAGGATTGATTGGTAGCCCTGGGGTAAGCATATGGGAAGATTATTGTCTTGGCTCCATTCTCCCGGCCTTGGAAAGCAAAATTCTCCATCCAACTGGAGGACAGAGTCCCTCGTTAAAAGTGATGGAGCGGTACGGTCCCAGCCTGAAGATCCCGGGACCAAGAACTTCAGGAGGAAAGCGATGATGCCGCTTGCGCTCTCGGCCTGCTAACTGAGTTCCCCTGGAGTTACGGGGGAGGGACGGGACAAGAAGCTAGCTAGCAGGTGGGAGGGCCGGTAGCCCACAGCCAAGGGCACCCCGGAACTTGGCCCGCAGAACCAATTTATGGCCAAAGCAGCAGCAGCCACGCTCAGCCACTTGCACAAGAACAAGAGCCCGAGATCAAATAGAAAAGCAGAGTGTTTAAAGTGGATAAAGGGAGGTACTTTTTTCTACCAGGCTCAATTGACCTGTGGAACTCACTGCAGCTGGATATTGAGATCAATGGCTGAGATTTATGTTTAAAAAGATTAGACATCTCACATGCACATATCATCAACAGCTAAACTTGCTAAGATAAAAGCAAGCGGGATGAAAGTGACATCGGTCTTCAAGTTTCAGTGTATCCGTTGATCACCGACTGGGCCAGGCTGAAGGAGAGAGCCGTCTCCCCTGTGATGTGGAATTGATTGCTCCATAGGAATGTTAAGGCCCTGTGACGGGATTGGGGGAATTGGATGGGCTGGGCCAACTCCTGTGCAAGCCAAGGGAATGCCCCCAGGGTCCAGACGTTTGGTCCCCGGGCAAGAAGAGTTTCCAAGTCCCAAAATTCTCTCCCTCCCTCCCTCTTTCTGAGAGAGTGGTTGATCTTCCACTTTCTTCTACATATCATTCCTCCCCAATTACTGCTGAAAAATATTCTTGGTCATCACTGGCTTGGAGCAGAGATCCACCCAACTGGCACCCAGTCTCCTTAACCATGTCTCCTTAACCAGTCTCCTTAACATAACCTAGAGACAATGTCCCTGGGGAGGCAGTGAGACCTAGTAAAATAAATATGGGCCTGAGAATCAGGGCTAAACCCAGCTCCGCCACTTGCATTCTGTGTGATCTTGGACAAGTCACTTATCTTTTCTGTTCCTCATCTATACAGTCATTCAATTGGATTTATTGAGCACTTATTGTGTTCAAAGCACTGTACTAAGCGCTTAGGAGAGTACAATATAGCAACAAACAGACACATTCCCTGCCCACAACAAGCTCATAGTCTACTTGGTGGATAAAATACTGTTCTCCTTCCCTCCATCAGCACTGTGAAGAACAGAGGCTGTGTCAGCTCCAGCTATTTCCCCAACATTTGGATCATAGTAAGTGGTTAATGAATGCCATAAAAAGTAAGAAAGTGAAAGCCTCCATAAGGGCTTTGAAGATGGGGAGAGCAGTAATCTGGTGAATTTGAAGTAGGAAGGTGATCCAGGCAGGAGGAAAGGGATAGGAGACAAGAGAGATGAGAATGAGGCAAAGTGAGAAGATTAGCTTGAGAGGAACAAAGAGTGTGAGCAGGGGTATATTGGGAGAAGAGAGGGGATATTTAGAGAGTGACTTGAATCCAGTGGTTAGGAGTTTCTGTCTGGTGTGGAGGGAACTGGGCAACCACTGGTGGTTTTTGAGGAGTGGGGAAATGTGTACGGAATAACTTTTTAGAAAAATGTAATGGGAAGAGTGAAGTATGGACTAGCGAGGGAAGAGAGGAAATTATACTCTGTTGCTTCCCCTGCATGTAACTTATTTTAAATATCTCTCTCCCACTTTGTAAGCTCCTTCTGGGCAGGGATTGTGTCGCCTACCTACTTAGAGAAGCAGCGTGGCTCAGTGGAAAGAGCCCAGGCTTGGGAGTCAGAGGTCATGGGTTTGAATCCCAGCTCCACCATTTGTCAGCTGTGTGGCCTTGGGTAAGCCACTTAACTTCTCTGTGCCTCAGTTACCTCATCTGTAAAATGGGGTTTAAGACTGTGGGGTTTAAAACTGTTCCCACGTGGGACAACCTGATCACCTTGCATCCCCCCCAGCACTTAGAACAGTGCTTCACACATAGTAAGCACTTAACAAATACCATCATTGTTATTATTATTATTGCCTCCAATACATGGTCTTCTCTCAAGTGGTTAGTTCAGTGCTCTGCCCACAGTAAGCACTCAGTAAATACTACTGATGTACTGATAGAGGATGGATGGCACCGTCCCACACCACCACAAGCTTACAATCTAGCGGGGAAGATGATGGGGAAGTAATGAACAAATAGGAGGACGAAGTGCTTAAATATTAGAGTTCATAAAATGATGCAAGCACAAGCCCAGTGGGCCTGGAAGTCATGGGCTCTAATTCCAGCTCCACTACTTGTCTGCCGTGTGACCTTGGGCAAGTCACTTTTCTGTACCTCAGTTACCTCATTTGCCAAATGGGGATTGAGACCGTGAGCCCCATGTGGGACAGGGACTGTGTCCAACCCAATTTGCTTGTATCCACCCCAGCAGTTAGTACAGTGCCTGGCACATAGTAAGCACTTAACAGATATCACAATTATTATTATTATTACCGCACCTCATTACTCACTGTGCCCCAATCTCGTCTATCTCGCCGCCAACCCCTTTCCCATGTTTTTCCTCCTGCCTGGAACTCGCTCCCCCTCCATATACGCCAGACCACCACTTTCCCCACCTTCAAAGTATTATCAAGATCATGTCTTCTCCAATAAGCCTTCCCTTATTAAGCCCTCTTTTCCCTGGCTCCCTCTCCCTTCTGTGTCAACTATGTACTTGGATCTGTGACCTTTGGTCATCTGATATTCACCCCACCCTCAACCCCACAGCATTTATGTACATAACTTTAAGTTATATATTATAAATTAATTATATATTAATGTCTGTCTCCCCCTCTAGACTGTAAACTCACTGTGCAAAGGGACTGTGTCTGCTAACTCTGTTGGATTGTACTCTCCCAAGTGCTTACTACAGTGCTCTGCACCTAGTAAGCACTCAGAAATAATAATGATGACATTTGTTAAGCGCTTACTAGGTGCAAAGCACTGTTCTAAGCGCAGGGGGGGAATACAAGGTGATCAGTCTGGCCCATGTGGGGCTCACAGTCTTAATCCCCATTTTACAGATGAGGGAACTGAGGCTTGGAGAAGTTAAGTGACTTGCCCAAGGTCACACAGCAGACACGTGCCGAAGCCGGGATTAGAACCCATATAAAATACCACTGATTGATGTGCCAGGCGTTGTGCTAAGCACTGAGGTAGATACAAGATAATCAGATTGGACACAATCTCTGTTCCATGTAGGGTTCACAATCTTAATCCCTACTTTACAGATGAGGTAACTGAGGCTCAGAGAAGGCAAGTGACTTGCACAAGGTTACACAGCAAACAAGAGGTGGAGCTCTCAGGCCCGTGCTCTTTCCATTAGGCCATGCTGCTTCTCATTTCCTCCCTCTTCCCTCCCTTCCTCCCTTCCTCCTTCTTCTCCCTCTCCGCCCCCTCCCCATCCCCCCCGCCTTACCTCCTTCCCCTCCCCACAGCACCTGTAGATATGTATATATGTTTGTGCGTATTTATTACTCTATTTATTTCATTTGTACATATTTATTCTATTTATTTCATTTTCTTAATATGTTTTGTTTTGTTGTCTGTCTCTCCCTTCTAGACTGTTAGCCCACTGTTGGGTAGGGACCGTCTCTATGTGTTGCCGACTTGTACTTCCCAAGTGCTTAGTACAGTGCTCTGCACACAGTAAGCGCTCAATAAATGCGATTGAATGAATGAATGAATGAATTTAACATCAAGAAGCAATCAGACCATCACATCACCCCTCCCCAGGTGGTGGGGGAAAGGACGAGGGACATGTGAGAGGGATGGATGAGAGGGATGGACGATGGTAGGGTACCCAAATAGCTGCTCTTTGGTGGGTTTATGTGGGGAAAACATAAACAAGGTAGGCAAAAGTGAGGCTTTAATGACACAGTGAAAAGAAACCTCAAATGGTGTGACAAGGCAGGAGACAGACGGAAGAAAGCCCCAGAAGGGAGATCAGCCCGGTGGGCAGCATTCAGAAATGGGCTGAATCTCTTGAAGCTGAGCTTTGGGAAGATTGAGACATCAAAAGGGAGAAGTGAAAATAGCACCAGTACTAAGCTGCATTTAGCAAGGGGCAATGTAGACCTTGAGAAACAGTGTGACCCAATAATAATAATAATAGTAATAATAATAATTCTGATACCGTTTAAGTGTTTAGTATGTACCAAGCTCCATACTAAGTGCTGGGTTAGATATAAGATAATCAGGTATAGTCTCCCCCTTTTAGACTGTGAGCCCACTGTTGGGTAGGAACTGTCTCAATATGTTGCCAACTTGTACTTCCCAAGCGCTTAGTACAGTGCTCTGCACACAGTAAGCGCTCAATAAATACGATTGGTGATGATGATGATGATGACATAGTCCCTGTCCCACAGGGGGACTCACAGTTTAAATAAGAAGGAGTAGGATTTAATACCCATTTTGCAGATGAGGAAATTGAGGCACAGAGAAGTTAAATGACTTGCCCAGGGTCACACAGCAGATAAGGGGAGCCAGGATTAGAATCCAAGTCCTCTGTCTCCCAGTCCCATACCCTTTCCACAAGTCCATGTTGCCTAGTGGAAAGAGTGTGCTGTGAGACTAGGAGTCGGGAGACCTGAGTCCTAATGCCAATTCGATCGCCTGCCTCCTGCGTGATCGACGTCAGGACTTGGTTCAGGGCTAGGCAAATTGTTAGCGCTTAACAAAATACTACAACCGTCACTGTTTTTACATGCCCATGATATGGAAGGGTTTGTCAATCACGCAGTAGTTTTAACCCATCCCACTCATACACATGGGTACATATTCAATGTTCAGAGTATCATGTAGGAGCCCGAAGAACAGCTAGAGCGAGAGGACTGCCCTGGAGAATAGGTGGTTCTGCTCCTGGTTCTGCCTCCGGGCTGCTCCATCAGAGGTGAAGGTTGCTGACCAAAGAACCTCCTGGGGCATTCCGGGACACAAACAGGTCCAGCAGGAATACCGAAAAGCAGCTGGCTGGCGTGGATAGACCACAGAGAGCGAAGCAGTCACCAAAGCCGCTGCAGGGTCTTTCATTTTTTTTTTATAGTATTTGTTAAGTCCTTACTATGTACCAGGCCCTGCTCTCAGCGCTGGGGTAGGTACAAAGTAATCAAGTTGGACGCAGTCCGTGTCCAATGTGGGGCTCACCGTCTTAATCCCCATTTTACGGATGTGGGAACTGAGGCCCAGAGAAGTTAGGCGATGTGTTCAAGGTCACACAGCAGAGAAGTGGTGGAGCCAGGATTAGAACCTAGGTTCTTCTGACTCCCCAGCCTGGGCTCCAACCATTAGGGAATGCTAGTTCTCTGACACTGGAACTGTGCTGTGATCATTTTGGTCGTTAAAGCATCGAGAAGCAGCATGGCTCAGTGGAAAGAGCACCGGCTCTGGAGTCGGAGGTCACGGGTTCAAATCCCGGCTCTGATGCTTGTCAGCTGTGTGACTTTGGGCAAGTCACTTAACTTCTCTGTGCCTCAGTTCTCTCATCTGTAAAATGGGGATTAAAACTGTGAGCCCGCTATGGGACAACCTGATCACCTTGTAACCTCCCCAGCGCTTAGAACAGTGCTTTGCACATAGTAAGTGCTTAACACATACCATTATTATTATTATTATTATCCTGCTGGTGAAACCACCTGGGCTGCACCCCTTCATTCATTCATTCATTGAGAACATTCGTTGAACAACCCCTTCCAGCCTGCCTGCTTGGGAGACTATTCATTCATTCATCCATTCAATTGTATTTATTGAGTGCTTACTACTTGCAAAGCATTGAACTAAGCACTCGGGAGAGCACGCTACAACAACAAGAAGCCCACCGTGAGCTCACAGTCTCACTACTGGCTTCAAAGCTCTCCATCCCCTCGCCCCCTCCTACCTCACCTCCCTTCTCTCCTTCTCCAGCCCAGCCAGCACACTCCGCTCCTCTGCCGCTAACCTCCTCACTGGGCCTCGTTCTCGCCTGTCCCGCCATCGACCCCCGGACCGCGTCCTACCTCTGGCCTGGAATGCCCTCCCTCCTCAAGTCTGCCAAACTAGCACACCTTCCCCCCTTCAAAGCCCTGCTTAAAGCTCACCTCCTCCAGGAGGCCTTCCTGGACTAAACCCCCCCTTTTCCCTGCTCCCTCTCCCCTCCCCATCCACCCCGACTTGCTCCCTCTGTTCTACCCCCCTCCCCACCCAACAGCACTTGTATGTATATACGTACGTATTTATTATTCCTTTATTTTATTAATGATGTGTATATATCTATAATTCTATTTGATTTATTTTGATGCTACTGATGCCTGTTCACTTGCTTTGATGTCTGTCTTCCCCCTTCTAGACTGTGAGCCTGTTGTGGGCAGGGATTGTCTCTACTTGTTGCTGAATTGTACTTTCCAAGTGCTAGTACAGTGCTCAATAAATATGACTGGCTGAATGAATGAGGGGGAGACAGACGATAGTATGAATAAATAGATAAATACATTACCGATATATACATAGATATATGTGCATATGAATACAGTAGAGTTTGTTGACACCTATGAAAGTATTCTACAGAAACGTTTAAAAATTCATTCAATCATATTTATTGAGAGCTTACTGTACTGAGAGCTTGGAAGGTACAATTCGGCAACATATAGAGACGGCTCCTACCCAACAACGGACTCACAGTCTAGAAGGGGGAGACAGGCAGCAAAACAGAACAAGGAGACAGGTGTCAATACCATCAAAATAAGTAGAATTATGGATATTTACATATCATTAATAAAATACATAGAGTAATAAATATGTACAAATATACACAAGTGCTGTGGGGAGGGGAAGGGGGTAGGGCAGAGGGAGGGAGATGGGCGATGGAGAGGGGAGGAGGAGGAGAGGAAAAAGTGGGGGATTAATCTGGGAAGGCCTCCTGGAGGAGGTGAGTTCTCAGTAAGGCTTTGAAGGGGGGAAGAGAGCTAGTTTGGCAGATGTGTGGAGGGAGGCCAGAGGTAGGACGTGGGCCGGGGTCGACGGCAGGACAGGTGAGAATGAGGCACAGTGAGGAGGTTAGCGGCAGAGGAGCGGAGTGTGAGGGCTGGGCTGGAGAAGGAGAGAAGGGAGGTGAGGTAGGAGGGGGCAAGGTGATGGAGAGCTTTGAAGCCAATAGTGAGGAGTTTTTGCTTCATGTGAAGGTTGATAGGCAACCACTGGAGATTTTTGAGGAGGGGAGTGACATGCCCAGAGTGACATGCCCAGAGCTGACATGCCCAGCCCAGATGTGCCCAAATTAGGACAGCAGAGTGAAGTAGAGACTGAAGTGGGGAGAGACAGGAGGCTGGGAGATCAGAAAGGAGGCTGATGCAGTAATCCAGTCGGGATAGGATGAGAGATTGAACCAGCAAGGTAGCAGTTGGGATGGGGAGGAAAGGGCGGATCTTGGTGATGTTGTGGATAAGACTTAAAATAAGACTGTAGGTAAAATAAATGCTCGAAAGCCATCTGATTGAGATTTTCCATTGAAAATATACCACATTATCTCATCCCTTATCCTATATCCATATCAGATCAATCTAATAGTTATTATTACTCTTTTATACATCACCTTTTAATCTTGTGTTTCTCCCTCTGCAGATTTTTGATGACATGAACTCGATGAAATTCAAGCTAACTGACTAGTAGCAATGGTGTTTATTAAGCACTTATTATGGCAGAGCACTGTAATCAGTGCTAGGAATTAGGTGGGAATTAGACACAATCCCTGTCCCTTAAGGGGCTCAATCAGTTCATCAATCAATGATATTTATTGTGTACTTACTGTTCAGAGTTGGTAGACATGTTTCCCTGTTCTCAAGCAGCTTGCAGGCTGGAGGGAGAGTAAGACATTAATGTAAGTAAGTAAATTACTGGTGTGTACCTAAAGTTGTGGGGCTGAGGGGGCGTTGAATAAAGGGTACAAATCCAAATGTGAGGGTGAGGCAGAAGGGATTGGGAGAAGAGGAAATGAGGGCTTAAATTGGGAGATGTGCTTTTGATAAGGCTTTGAAGGTGAGGGAGAGTGAAGGGGGAGGGCCAGAGGCAGGACAAGGGTGAGGGGTGAAGGGGTAGAGGAGGGGGACAGTGACAGATAAGAGCAAGCACAGTGAGTAGTTTGGCCTTAGAGGAGAAAGTACATGGGATGGGTTGTAGTAAGAAAGTGCTGTGGGGCTGAGGATCAGGTGGATACCAAGGGCCCAAGTGCTCACAATTTCAGAGGGTGTGGAGACTTGAGTTGATGAAGAACTTTACAAAGTCAGACAAAATTCCCTGGGCAGAGATGTTCTAAATAGCACCTGTTCCTTCTTAAATAGCAAATGCTTGTGCTTTCTGAATTGCTGTTCTGGATATTTCAATTGAGTCGATGAGAAGTGCGAGAGGAAGTGCTCTATTGGCAGATTTCCCAGAGTCCCTCGGATGTGTTTGCGTCTGCCCACCGCCTTTACTGACCCCTCACTGCCTCACTGTGTCCCCGGCTCTGACTTTAACTGTGACAGGGACATCAGCCCGATTTCAATAAACCCCGGGAAGCTGGCGAAGACCGACGGTAGAGGTGGGAACACTCTAGGCACATTCACCTGGGCAACAGGATGTTTTTCTTCACTGTATGGCAGTGTTGAATCCCCACTCACCCACTGGATTGGGCAGATGACAGAACACAACCTGGTCTCCCAAGAGCCTGGTGAGACCTCACCGCCTGCCCACCCCACGGCCCCCCGACACACACACAATGGAGCTTCTCCCCCACAAGTGCCCACCCACAGGACAGGACAGGCCCTCACGAGCTCCACCAGGGCCAGGGAATCATGGAGAGACCTCAGGCTGGGACTCAGAAACACATCCCCTGGCAGGGACTGGCAACAAAGAGGGCAAAGAGAGGTTTAGTGTCCTCAGGACTGTAGCTCACTTGGGCTCCTCCACTCTTCGTCCCTTAGAGTCTCTTGGAGAGCTCATGGGGAGCTCATTGACAATCACGTCTAGGCGGTTGGCTCCCAAACCTGTACCTCCAGCCAGCCCTGATGTCACAAGCTCTTCAAGCACATATTTCCTGTTTTCAGAACATCTCCATCTTTAAGGTGCCCGCGGGCACCTTAAACTCGTATGGCCAAACCCTCTTTGCTCCACTGACACTGTCACCATCCTTCATGGTGTCAGAGAAGTAATAATAATGATGGCATTTGTTAAGCGCTTACTATGTGCAAAGCACTGTTCTAAGCGCTGGGGAAGTTACAAGGTGATCAGGTTGTCCCAAGGTGGGCTCACAGTCTTAATCCTCATTTTACAGATGAGGTAACTGAGGCCCAGAGAAGTTAAGTGACTTGCCCAAAGTCACATAGCTGACAGTTGGCGAAGCCAGGAGTTGAACCCATGACTTCTGACTCCAAAGCCCATGCTCTTTCCACTGAGCCACGCTGCTTCACTAGTTTGTTCTAGTGACAAGATCACTGGCCTGGGAGCCTGAAGACCTGGGTTCTGATTCCAGCTCTACCACTTGTCCGTCCTGTGACCTTGGGCAAGTCACTTAACTTCTCTGTGCCTCATTTTCCTCATCTGTAAACAGGGGGATTCAATCCTACTGCTTCTCACCTGGACAGGGGCTGTGTCCAAACTGATGACCTCTTATCTACTCCAGCGTTTAGAACAATGATTTGCACATAAGTAAGCACTTAACAAATGCCATAATTGTCTGTGTCTCTTTTCTCCTTCACCTCTGACATTCCTTGTGCTACTCAGTCTTGCTAGTTCTTCCACATGTCCACATCATCATCATCATCACCATCATCATCATCAATCGTATTGAGCGCTTACTGTGTGCAGAGCACTGTACTAAGCGCTTGGGAAGTACCTTTTGCTCTCTCCCCCACTCCCCCAGCATGGCTCCAAATGGAGGATGGCTAGAATGGTGGGCCGTCCCTCCTTGAATAATGCAAGTGGTTGTTTTTTTTTGTGGGGGGTTGCAGGGGACTTTATGAGACCTGAGCTGAGCCCTCTGGACTAGGGAACTCCAAAGCGATGCAAGGCTGAGCTGCCCTCACTGGAGCACAGGCCAAGGAGTGGAAAGAGGACAGATTGAAGGAAATTTCCTAATAAATTAGCAAAAACGGCAATAGCAGTAAGAGCTGCAGGGTGTTAAATAATAATAATGATAGCATTTATTAAATGACACCCTCAATGCCCTACTGAAATCCCAGCTCCTGATTAATTTTCCTCTTCCCAGGTCACACAAAGTCTTTAACTTCCACCTCAAGGCAATTATGTGCAGATTGATTTTTATCCTCTATTATTTGAGTGCTTATTTGTCTACTTTTCCATTCCCTTTTTCTATCTGTAGATAATTTCTCATTTCCCTTGTTATACTGTGAACTACTTGAAGGCAAAGATTGGGACTTTTGCATTTCTTCATCAGTTAAAATGGGGAATGTTACCTGCTCTCCCTCCCCTTTAGACTGTGAGCCCCAAGCGGGACAATCAATCAATCAATCAATCATATTTATTGAGCGCTTACTATGTGCAGAGCACTGTACTAAGCACTTGGGAAGTACAAATTGGCAACATATAGAGACAGTCCCTACCCAACATTGGGCTCACAGTCTAAAAGACTGTCTCATTTCATTCATTTGTATTCATTGAGCGCTTACTGTGTGCAGAGCACTGTACTAAGCACTTGGGAAGCACAAATTGGCAACATATAATAATAATAATAATAATAATAACGATGGTATTTGTTAAGCGCTTACTATGTGCAAAGCACTGTTCTAAGTGCTGGAGATGGTCCCTACCCAACAATGACACCTGCTTCTATTTTATCTACCTCAGAACTTGGCTCATAGTAAGTGCTTAAAATATATTTATTAATTATTACCACTGAAATAATAATAATAATAATTATCATCATTATCTCTACTGTAGGTCACCAAGTCCCTGTCCCAACCGGGGCTCACAACCTAAGGGTTAGGAAGAGCCAGTCTCTTATCCCCGTTTATGGGTAGACGCTAAACTCCTTGAAGGCAGGCGGACTGTGGAGGTGATCCAGGGCTGTGGGTTAGTGGACGGAGATGGACGAAGGGCTGTGGGTTAGTGGAGAGAGTTGAGTTCAGTAGAGAGAAGGGTGTTGAGAGCTTCTCCTAGGCCTCATTCTGTTCCTCCCTCTTGCCCTGACTTTTCCACCCCTCCCCACTTCCCCCTCCCACCCCATCCCTTCCCCTCCTGCCTCTCTCCCTGTCTTTCCCCCTCCTGCCCCTCACCCTGTCCCTCCCGCTCTTCCCTCTCACCCCTACCATCTCCATCTTGCCCTTTATCCAGTCCATGCCCCTTCCCTCTCCCCTCCCCAAGCTGTCCCCCCTCCTCCTGCCCCTCTCCCCCTCTTTCTCCCTCCTGCCCCCGGCTCAGTGGAAAGATTGCGGTCGTGGGAGTCAGACGGGTTGGGTTCGAATCCCGCTCTGCCACTTGTCAGCTGTGTGACCTTGGGCAAGCCACTTAACTTCTCTGTGCCTCAGTTCCCTCATCTGGAAAATGGGGATGAAGGCTGTGAGCCCCACGTGGGACAACTAGATCACCCTGTATCCCCACCCAGCGCTTGCACATAGTAAGCGCTTAGACTGTGAGCCCACTATTGGGTAGGGACTGTCTCTATGTGTTGCCAATTTGTACTTCCCAAGCGCTTAGTACAGTGCTCTGCACATAGTAAGTGCTCAATAAATACGATTGATTGATTGATTGATTGATTGATTAACAAATATCATTATTATTATTATCATTATTATTCTTCGCCCTCACTCCATCCCTCCCCCTCCTGCCCCTCACCCCATCTATCTCCATCTCTCCCGCTCCTGCCCCTCACTCCAGCTTTCCCCAGCCCCTTGTCCATTCGTGGTACATATTTATTACTCTATTTTATTAATGATGTGTACGTAGCTCTAATTCTATTTATTCTGATGGTATTGACATCTGTCTACTTGTTCTGTTTTGTCATCTGTCTCCCCCTTTTAATAATAATAATAATGTTGGCATTTGTTAAGCACTTACTAGGTGCCAAGCACTGTTCTAAGCGCTGGTGGAGGGGGATACAAGGTGATCAGATTGTCCCACATGGGGCTCACATCTTCATCCCCATTTTACAGATGAAGGAATTGAGGCCCAGAGAAGGGAAGCGACTTGCTCAAGATCACACAGCTGACAAGTGGTGGAGCCGGGATTCGAACCCACCCCGTCTGACTCCCACGACCGCAATCTTTCCACTGAGCCACGCCGCTTCTCCAGACTGTGAGCCCGGGGTTGGGTAGGGACCTTCTCTCTCTGCCCTTCCCGAGCGCTTAGTGCAAGGCACTGCACCCACTCAGCGCTCAATCAATAGGATGGATCTACTACTCTATTCATTTTACTTCTACATATTTACTATTCGATTTATTTTGTTAATGATGTGCATTTAGCTTTAATTCTATTTGTTCCGACGACTTCAGAGAAGCAGCGTGACTCAATGGAAAGAGGCTTTAGAGTCAGAGGTCATGGGTTCAAATCCCGGCTCCACCAATTGTCAGCTGTGTGACTTTGGGCAAGTCACTTAAATTCTCTGTGCCTCAGTTCCCTCGTCTGTAAAATGGGGATTAAGACTGTGAGCCCCCCCGTGGGACAACCTGATTCATTCAATCGTATTTATTGAGCGCTTACTGTGTGCAGAGGACTGTACTAAGCGCTTGGGAAGTACAAGTCGGCAACATATAGAGATGGTCCCTACCCAACAACGGGCTCAAAGTCTAGAAGGGGGAGACAGACAACAAAACAAAGCATGTGGTCAGGTGTCAAGTCATCAGAATAAATAGAAGTAAAGCTAGATGCTTAACAAAATAAATAGAACAGTTAATATGTACAAGTAAAATAAATAGAGTAATAAAACTGTTCAAACATATATACAGGTGCTGCGGGAAGGGGAAGGAGGTAGGGCTGGGGGGATGGGGAGGGGGAGGGGGGGAAAGGAAGGAGGGGGCTCAACAGCGGGCTCACAGTCTGGAAGGGGAGACAGGCAACAAAACAAAACATATTAAAAGAATAAAATAAATGGAATAAATATGTACAAATGAAATAGAGTAATAAATACGTACAAACATATATACACATATACAGGTGCTGTGGGGAGGGGAAGGAGGTAAGGCGGGGGGGGGTGGGGGGGAGGAGGGAGAGAGGAAGGAGGGGGCTGAGTCTGGATCACCTTGTAACCTCCCCAGCGCTTAGAACAGTGCTTTGCACATAGTAAGTGCTTAATAAATGCCACAATAATAATGATAATAATAATTGACACCCGTCCACGTGTTTTGTTGTCTGTCTCCCCCTTCTAGACTGTGAGCTCACCTCCTCCAGGAGGCCTTCCCAGACTGAGCCCCCTCCTTCCTCTCCCCCTCCTCCCCCCTCCCCCTACCCCCCGCCTTACCTCCTTCCCCTCCCCACAGCACCTGTATATATGTTTGTACGCATTTATTACTCTATTTATTTTATTTGTACCTATCTATTCTATTTATTTTATTTTGTTAATATGTTTTGTTTTGTTGTCTGTCTCCCCCTTCTAGACTGTGAGCCCGCTGTTGGGTAAGGACCGTCTCTATGTGTTGCCGACTTGGACTTCCCAAGCGCTCAGTACAGTGCTCTGCACACAGTAAGCGCTCAATAAATACGATTGAATGAATGAATGAATGAATGAATGAATGAACTGTGAGCCCGCTGTCGGGTAGGGACCGTCTCTATATTTGCCAACTTGTACTTCCCGAGCGCTAAGCCCAGTGCTCTGCACACAGTAAGCGCTCAATAAATCCCCGCTCTGCCACTTGGCAGCTGTGTGACTTTGGGTGAGTCACTTAACTTCTCTGTGCCTCAGTTACCTCATTTGGAAAATGGGGATTAAGACTGTGAGCCCCCCATGGGACAAGCTGATCACCTTGTATCTACCCCAGCGCTTAGAACAGTGCTTTGCACATAGTAAGCGCTTAACAAATACCATCATTAATTAATTAAATACGATTGAATGAATGAATGAATGAATGAACTGTGAGCTCGCTGTCGGGTAGGGACCGTCTCTATACGTTGCCGACTTGTACTTCCCAAGCGCTTAGTCCAGTGCTCTGCACACAGTAAGCGCTCAATTAATACAATTGAATGAATGAATGAATGAATGAATGAACTGTGAGCCCGCTGTTGGGTAGGGACCGTCTCTACAAGTTGCCGACTTGTACTTCCCAAGCGCTTAGTCCAGTGTTCTGCGCACAGTAAGCGCTCAATAAGTACGATTGAATGAATGAATGAATGAATGAACTGTGAGCCCGCTGTCGGGTAGGGACAGTCTCTTATGTGTTGCCGACTTGTATCATCATCATCAATCGTATTTATTGAGCGCTTACTATGTGCAGAGCACTGTACTAAGCGCTTGGGAAGTACAAGTTGGCAACACATAGAGACAGTCCCTACCCAACAGTGGGCTCACAGTCTAAAAGGGGGAGACAGAGAACAAAACCAAACATACTAACAAAACAGAATAAATAGAATACATATGTACAAATAAAATAGAGTAATAAGTATGTACAAACATATATACATATATACAGGTGCTGTGGGGAGGGGAAGGAGGTGAGGCGGGGGGATTCACTCATTCAATTGCATTTACTGAGCGCTTACTGTGTGCAGAGCATTGTACTAAGCGCTTGGGAAGAACAGTGCTAAGCACATAGTAAGAAATGTCATTGTACTTCCTGAGCGCTTAGTCCAGTGCTCTGCACACAGTAAGCGCTCAATAAGTACGAATGAATGAATGAGTGAATGAATGAATGAATGAACTGTGAGCCCGCTGTCGGGTAGGGACCGTCTCTATAAGTTGCCGACTTGTACTTCCCGAGCGCTTAGTCCAGTGCTCTGCACACAGTAAGCGCTCAATAAGTACGAATGAATGAATGAATGGATGAATGGATGAATGAATGAATGAATGAATGAATGAACTGTGAGCCCGCTGTCGGGTAGGGACAGTCTCTTATGCGTTGCCGACTTGTACTTCCTGAGCGCTTAGTCCAGTGCTCTGCACACAGTAAGCGCTCAATAAGTACGAATGAATGAATGAGTGAATGAATGAATGAATGAACTGTGAGCCCGCTGTTGGGTAGGGACCGTCTCTATAAGTTGCCGACTTGTACTTCCCGAGCGCTTAGTCCAGTGCTCTGCACACAGTAAGCGCTCAATAAGTACGAATGAATGAATGGATGAATGGATGAATGGATGAATGAATGAATGAATGAATGAATTGTGAGCCCGCTGTCGGGTAGGGACAGTCTCTTATGCGTTGCCGACTTGAATTCCTGAGCGCTTAGTCCAGGGCTCTGCACACAGTAAGCGCTCAATAAGTACGAATGAATGAATGAGTGAATGAATGAATGAATGAACTGTGAGCCCGCTGTCGGGTAGGGACGGTCTCTATAAGTTGCCGACTTGTACTTCCCGAGCGCTTAGTCCAGTGCTCTGCACACAGTAAGCGCTCAATAAGTACGAATGAATGAATGGATGAATGGATGAATGGATGAATGAATGAATGAATGAATGAATGAACTGTGAGCCCGCTGTCGGGTAGGGACAGTCTCTTATGCGTTGCCGACTTGTACTTCCTGAGCGCTTAGTCCAGGGCTCTGCACACAGTAAGCGCTCAATAAGTACGAATGAATGAATGGATGAGTGAATGAATGAATGAACTGTGAGCCCGCTGTCGGGTAGGGACCGTCTCTATAAGTTGCCGACTTGTACTTCCCGAGCGCTTAGTCCAGTGCTCTGCACACAGTAAGCGCTCAATAGACAATTGAATGAATGAATGAATGAATGAACTGTGAGCCCGCTGTCGGGTAGGGACCGTCTCTATACGTTGCCGACTTGTACTTCCCGAGCGCTCAGTACAGTGCTCTGCACACAGTAAGCGCTCAATAAGTACGATTGAATGAATGAGTGAATGAGTGAATGAGTGAATGAATGAATGAATGAACTGTGAGCCCGCTGTCGGGTAGGGACCGTCTCTATGCGTTGCCGACTTGGACTTCCCGAGCGCTTAGTCCAGGGCTCAGCACACAGTAAGCGCTCAATAAGTACGATTGACTGATTGAATGAATGAATGAATGAACTGTGAGCCCGCTGTCGGGTAAGGACCGTCTCTATACGTTGCCGACTTGTACTTCCCGAGCGCTCAGTACAGTGCTGTGCACACAGTAAGCGCTCAATAAGTACGAATGAATGAATGGATGAGTGAATGAATGAATGAATGAACTGTGAGCCCGCTGTCGGGTAGGGACCGTCTCTATGCGTTGCCGACTTGTACTTCCCGAGCGCTTAGTCCAGGGCTCTGCACACAGTAAGCGCTCAATAAGTACGAATGAATGAATGGATGAGTGAATGAATGAATGAACTGTGAGCCCGCTGTCGGGTAGGGACAGTCTCTTATGCGTTGCCGACTTGTACTTCCTGAGCGCTTAGTCCAGGGCTCTGCACACAGTAAGCGCTCAATAAGTATGAATGAATGAATGAATGAATGAATGAATGAACTGTGAGCCCGCTGTCGGGTAGGGACGGTCTCTATGCGTTGCCGACTTGTACTTCCCGAGCGCTAAGTCCAGTGCTCTGCACACAGTAAGCGCTCAATTAATACAATTGAATGAATGAATGAATGAATGAACTGTGAGCCCGCTGTCGGGTAGGGACCGTCTCTATAAGTTGTCGACTTGTAATTCCCAAGCGCTTAGTACAGTGCTCTGCATACAGTAAGCGCTCAATAAAGACAATTGAATGAATGAATGAATGAATGAACTGTGAGCCCGCTGTTGGGTAGGGACCTTGTCTATACGTTGCCGATTTGTATTTCCCGAGCGCTTAGTCCAGTGCTCTGCACACAGTAAGCGCTCAATAAGTACGAATGAATGAATGGATGAATGGATGAATGGATGAATGAATGAATGAATGAATGAATGAACTGTGAGCCCGCTGTCGGGTAGGGACCGTCTCTATGCGTTGCCGACTTGTACTTCCCGAGCGCTAAGTCCAGTGCTCTGCACACAGTAAGCGCTCAATAAAGACAATTGAATGAATGAATGAATGAATGAACTGTGAGCCCGCTGTTGGGTAGGGGCCGTCTCTATAAGTTGCCGACTTGTACTTCCCAAGCGCTTAGTCCAGTGCTCTGCGCACAGTCAGCGCTCAATAAGTACGATTGAATGAATGAGTGGATGAGTGAATGAATGAATGAATGAACTGTGAGCCCGCTGTCGGGTGGGGACCGTCTCTATACGTTGCCGACTTGTACTTCCCGAGCGCTTAGTCCAGGGCTCTGCACACAGTAAGCGCTCAATAAGTACGATTGACTGATTGAATGAATGAATGAATGAACTGTGAGCCCGCTGTCGGGTAAGGACCGTCTCTATACGCTGCCGACTTGTACTTCCCGAGCGCTCAGTACAGTGCTCTGCACACAGTAAGCGCTCAATAAGTACGAATGAATGAATGGATGAGTGAATGAATGAATGAATGAACTGCGAGCCCGCTGTCGGGTAGGGACCGTCTCTATGCGTTGCCGACTTGGACTTCCCGAGCGCTTAGTCCAGTGCTCTGCACACGGTAAGCGCTCAATAAGTACGAATGAATGAATGAATGAATGAATGAATGAATGAATGTACTGTGAGCCCGCTGTCGGGTAGGGACCGTCTCTATACGTTGCCGACTTGTACTTCCCGAGCGCTTAGTCCAGTGCTCTGCACACAGTAAGCGCTCAATAAATACAATTGAATGAATGAATGAATGAATGAATGAATGAATGAACTGTGAGCCCGCTGTCGGGTAGGGACCGTCTCTATGCGTTGCCGCTTTGTACTTCCCGAGCGCTAAGTCCAGTGCTCTGCACACAGTAAGCGCTCCATAAGTACGAATGAATGAATGGATGAATGGATGAATGGATGAATGAATGAATGAATGAATGAATGAACTGTGAGCCCGCTGTCGGGTAGGGACAGTCTCTTATGCGTTGCCGACTTGTACTTCCTGAGCGCTTAGTCCAGGGCTCTGCACACTGCATTCATTCATTCATTCAATCAATCAATCGTACGTATTGAGCACTTTAAGTAGCGCTCCATCCGTCCGATAAAAGGAAGGAAGGCAGGAAGGCAGGAGGTCGGGGCGGGGGGGGGGGGGGGGGGGGGGGGGGCGGAGGCGGTGATTAGCATAGGGCGGTCGGTCCGGCGGGGGATTGGCCGAGCGCCGGCGGGCGGCGGGCCCTGATTGGAGGGCGGGGAGCGCCGGAGGGGGCGGGGCCACGGGAGCAGGTGCCCGCCCCGCCCCCAGCCCCCGGCCCCCGGACCCACGGGACCCACGGGACCCACGGGGGCCAAAGCCGGCCAGGGCAGCGGCGGCGGGAGGGGTGGGCGTCAGCATGCCTCCCCGGGGCCTGGGGCTCCCCCGGCTCCTCCGGCCGTGGCGGGTCCGGCGGCGGCCCCCCGCGCCCTCCGCTCGGAGTTGATCCCGGGCCGGTCCCGCGGCTGGGTGTGCGGCCGTGGTCCAGGTGAGGCCGGGGGGAGCGGGGGGGCCGGGGGCGCGGGGGGCCGGGGAGGGCGCGGGCCCACTGCGCACGTTGCCCCTTGGCACAGCCGGCTCGCTGACTCCGCGCCCGACCGGCCGCTCAACCCACCCACCGACCCACCCACCAACTGTCCGACAGGCCGCTCGACCCACCCACCCACCGACCAACTGTCCGGCCGGTCAACCTACCCACTCACCCACCCACCGACCAACTGTCCGGCCGGTCAACCCACTCACCCATTCGCCCACCGACCAACTGTCCGGCCGGTCAACCCACTCACCCATTCGCCCACCGACCAACTGTCCGGCCGGTCAACCCACCCGCCCACCGACCAACTGTCCGGCCGGTCAACCCACTCACCCATTCACCCACCGACCAACTGTCCGGCCGGTCAACCCACCCACCCACCGACCAACTGTCCGGCCGGTCAACCCACTCACCCACCCACCCACCGACCAACTGTCCGGCCGGTCAACCCACTCACCCATTCACCCACCGACCAACTGTCCGGCCGGTCAACCCACCCACCCACCCACCGACCAACTGTCCGGCCGGTCAACCCACCCACCCATTCACCCACCGACCAACTGTCCTGCTGGTCAACCCACCCACCCACCCACTGTCCTGCTGGTCAACCCACCCACCCACCCCCTGTCCGGCCGGTCAACCCACCCACCCACCTACCGACCAACTGTCCTGCTGGTCAACCCACCCACCCACCCACTGTCCTGCTGGTCAACCCACCCACCCACCCCCTGTCCGGCCGGTCAACCCACCCACCCACCGACCAACTGTCCTGCTGGTCAACCCACCCACCCACCGACCAACTGTCCGGCTGGTCAACCCACCCGCCCAGTGACCAACTGCCCGGCCGGTCAACCCACCCACCCACCCACCCATCCACTGGCCAGCCGGTCAACCCATCCATCCACCCATCTACCAAGTAGCCGGTCGGTCGGTCGGTCAGTCAGTCGGCTGCCCAGGGGAGGTCTCTGCCCCTCTCAGAGCCCAGCCCAGGGCCCCGTTCCCAATTCCCGGGCCTCCAGCACATCCCATGGGTCCATCCCCCACTCTCCTCTTCTCCCATCTAATAATAATAATAATAATAATAATAACGTTGGTATTCGTTAAGCACTTACTGCGTGCGGAACACTGTTCTAAGCGCTGGGGTAGATACGAGGTAATCAGGTTGCCCCACGTGGGGCTCACAGTCTTCATGATTAAGTATCCACCCCAGTGCTTAGAACAGTGTTTGGCACATAGTAAGTGCTCAACAAGTACCACAATCATTATTATTATTATCCCTCTGCATATTCCTCAAGCAACTGTTTCCATCTTCATTCTCTGCTTTAATGCCTAGATTCCTGAGGATGTGCACTACCAAGTAACCCTTCTCTGCCCAAACCCCATCTTACCTCCTTCCCTTCCCCACAGCACCTGTATATATGTATATATGTTTGTACATATTTATTACTCTATTTTGCTTGTACATATCTATTCTATTTATTTTATTTTGTTAATATGTTTGGTTTTGTCTCCCCCTTTTAGACTGTGAGCCCACTGCTGGGTAGGGACTGTCTCTATATGTTGCCAATTTGTACTTCCCAAGCGCTTAGTACAGTGCTCTGCACACAGTAAGCGCTCAATAAATTGATTGATTGATTGATTCATCCCCGTTTTTCAGATGAGGGAACTGAGGCACAGAAAAGTGAAATGACTTGCCCAAGGTCACCTGGCAGACCCAAACTGAGCCCCCCTTTTCCTCTCCCCTCCCCGTCCCCCCAGCCCTACCTCCTTCCCCTCCCCACAGCACCTGTATATATATGTTGGTACAGATTTATTACTCTATTTTACTTGTACATATTTACTATTCTATTTATTTTGTTAATGATGTGCATCTAGCTTTACTTCTATTAATTCTGGTGACTTGACACCTGTCCACATGTTTTGTTGTCTGTCTCCCCCTTCTAGGCTGTGAGCCTGTTGTTGGGTAGGGACCGTTTCTATATGTTGCCACCTTGTACTTCCCAAGCGCTCTGCACACAGTAAGCGCTTTCCAGCGCTTAGAACAGTGCTTTGCACATAGTAAGCGCTTAACAAATATTATTATTATTATTATTACTAATAAATACGATTGAATGAATGAATGAATGAGTGAATGAAAGTGGCGGAGCCAGGACTAGAACCCACGGCCTCTGCCTCCAAAGCCCGTGCTCTTTCTACGTCTCTTCTTCCTCCTCCAATTCCTCCTCCCCCCACCGCCGTCTCCCCGGGGTCGGCAGCATCTCACCGGGCTCCCCTGTCCTCTCCCCACGCCAGGTCTGTGTCCCGGGCCGGGCCAGGGCCGCCAAGTAGGAAGAAACCCCACGAGGAGCGGCGAAGACGTCGAGGCCGGGCCGGTGGGCTTGGGGAAGGTGGAGGCCTGGGGCGATGGCCCCCCTGTGCCCCAGCCCCCCGGGGCTGCCGCTGCCGCTGCTGCTGCTGCTGCTGCTGCCGCCCCCGCTGCCGGAGGCCGGGCGGGCGGCGGGCAGCGCCAAGACCCGGGTGTGCCAGGAGATCACCGTGCCCATGTGCCGCGGCGTCGGCTACAACCTGACTCACATGCCCAACCAGTTCAACCACGACACGCAGGACGAGGCCGGGCTGGAGGTGCACCAGTTCTGGCCCCTGGTAGAGATCCAGTGCTCCCCGGACCTGCGCTTCTTCCTGTGCAGCATGTACACGCCCATCTGCCTGCCGGACTACGCCAAGCCCCTGCCGCCCTGCCGGGCCGTGTGCCAGCGCGCCCAGGCCGGCTGCTCGCCCCTCATGCGGCAGTACGGCTTCGCCTGGCCCGAGCGGATGAGCTGCGAGCGGCTGCCCGTGCCGGGCGACGCCGACAGCCTGTGCATGGACTACAACCGCAGCGAGGCCACGGCCGCCCCGCCGGCCCCCGCGCCCGCGGCCCCGCGGCCCGGCCCCCGCGGCCCGCCGCCCGGCCGGGAGCCCTGCGGGGCCTGCCGCTGCCGCGAGCCCTTCGTGCCCATCGACCGGGAGTCCCACCCCCTGTTCAACAAGGTGAGCACCGGGCGGGTCCCCAACTGCGCCATGCCCTGCCACCAGCCCGCCTTCAGCCCCGACGAGCGTGCCTTCACCAGCTTCTGGCTGGGGCTCTGGTCCGTGCTCTGCTTCTTCTCCACGGCCACCACCGTGGCCACCTTCCTCATCGACATGGACCGGTTCCGCTACCCCGAGCGCCCCATCATCTTCCTGGCCGCCTGCTACCTCTTCGTCTCCCTGGGCTTCCTGGTCCGGCTGGCCGCCGGCCACGCCAGCGTGGCCTGCAGCCGGGACCACAGCCACGTCCGCTACGAGACCACGGGCCCGGCGCTGTGCACCGCGGTCTTCCTGCTCGTCTACTTCTTCGGCATGGCCAGCTCCATCTGGTGGGTCATCCTCTCGCTCACCTGGTTCCTGGCGGCCGGCATGAAGTGGGGCAACGAGGCCATCGCCGGCTACTCCCAGTACTTCCACCTGGCCGCCTGGCTCGTCCCCAGCGTCCAGTCGGTCGCCGTGCTGGCCCTGAGCGCCGTGGACGGGGACCCGGTGGCCGGCATCTGCTACGTGGGCAACCAGAACCTGGACTACCTGCGGGGCTTCGTGCTGGCCCCGCTGGTGGTCTACCTGCTGACGGGCACCCTGTTCCTGCTGGCCGGCTTCGTCTCGCTCTTCCGCATCCGCAGCGTCATCAAGCAGGGGGGCACCAAGACGGACAAGCTGGAGAAGCTGATGATCCGCATCGGGGTCTTCACGGTGCTGTACACGGTGCCGGCGGGCGCGGTGGTGGCCTGCTACCTGTACGAGCAGCACCAGCGCGAGGGCTGGGAGCGGGCCCTCACCTGCGCCTGCTCGGGCCCGCCGCGCACCAAGCCCGACTACGCCGTCTTCATGCTCAAGTACTTCATGTGTCTCGTGGTGGGCATCACCTCGGGCGTCTGGATCTGGTCCGGCAAGACCGTGGACTCGTGGCGCCGCTTGGCCGGCCGCTGGCGCTGCCGCCCCCGGCCCGGCCCCAAGGCCGGAGGCCCGGCCGCGGTGGCGGCGGCGGCGGTGGCGGCGGCCGAGGGCGCCGAGGCGCGGGCCCCGCTGGCGGGGGCGGTCGGGGTGGCCGGCCCCCCCGGGGCCTCCTACCACAAGCAAGTGCCCCTGTCGCACGCGTGAGCCTGATCGGGCGGCTCCGGGGGCGGGGGCGAGGCCCGGCGGGGGGACCCCCGGAGGGGCGGCCTTTGTCGGAGCGGGTCGCCCGTGTCGGCGAAGGGGCCGACGCGGGCCCGGTACCCCGACTCTCCCAGCCAGCCGTGACTGAACCGCTCTGCCCTCCCTCTCCGGGGAGCGGGGGCGGACCCGCGCCCGGCATTCCTTCTCCTGCTCTGGAGCCCCGGTGGCTCGGCGGCCCTTCCCTCTCTGAAGGCCCCGGCTTTGGGTCATGCCGTGGCGAAGAGGAGGGGCGCTCCGCTGGACTCGGGGAACAGTATACTGGACCTGTGTTTAGTGTCATGTCAGGGTGCGGGGATGAGATCTCCAGGGTCTGCGTGTGTGCGTGTACGTGTGTGCGCGCGCCCGCACAAGAGACCAGGCTGAGTCTGCGGAGGTTGTGGGGGGCCTTCCTCGGGACCGGGGGCCCGGCAGGCGGTGATCAGTCGGCTGAGGAGTTCGGTACGGTCTTTGGACAGCTTCCACCCTTGGATGGCACCCTGCTCCGGCCTGGCACTACACGAGCTTTGATTTGGTTAAGGACTTGGGTTCAGTCCCCCAGGAGGCTGCGGGGCCTTCCAGCTGGCATTGCCCTGGAAATGGGAACGGTTCACGGGCCCCTTTCCCTTGAATGGGACCCTCGAGCTCCTCACTGCCGCCGGCCCCATTATTCACCATCCCCCTACTGGCCCTGAATCTTAGAATAAGAGCAAAGTCTCTCTCCACTCGCCACCCTCCCCCACAGGGACCCACCCAGAAGGAACCGGGAGTGAGAGGGAGTTTGGAGGCAAACACAGAGGGCAATGAGGAAGAGGAAGTGCCACTGGACTTTGAGTTTAGCCCAAGCGACTTGACGGATACCTGAGCTTCCCGAAGCGCTGCCACCCCTGGCGCCCAAGTCTTCCCCTTCTTTGGTCGGCATGCTGCTTCCCACCCCTCCCTTCCCGTGAGATCCGCTCCCTCTGATCGGGTCTCTTGTCTAAAGCAGTCACCGCTCTACAGGACACGTGCGGTTGGTCGGGTTTCGGGGAGACATGCCCCGATAGTCAATCTTCTTTTGAGGTGGGCGGCTGTCCATGCACTTTAGTTGGAACGTCATCTAATTGGCCACAGAGAGCAGGCCACGAGGCCATGAGCGGGGAGTAGGGGGCTTTGTGGGGAAGGGGGGGTGGCCGCAGAAGCGAACCTCTTGAAACGCGGGTCTCCTTCCCTCCCCAACCTCCTCAGAAGGCCTGGAACCTGGGTCTTCCCATGAAATCCCCAGAAACCGACTGGAGAAGGATCACACACCTCCAGAACCTGTGGCCCGTTGGGCTTCTGGGTCTGTGGATGCCCTGGCGTGTTTGTGAGTGAGTTTAGCGAGGGGGGCGGGCAGCATGGGCAAAGGGGGTGGGAGCTGAGAGGCGCCACTGCCCACAGAGGCAGAAAAGGAACCGTGGGCGTGTCATGGGCGGAGTCCTGCCCGTGAGCCCTGCGGTGACATGGGAATCAGGGGGGAGGATATGTGCCTCCGTTGAGCAAGATGTCCTTTCGAAAGGCTGGGGACGGGAGAGTGGACAGTACTCTGCATTTAGAAAGCACTCAGTAAATACCATTGATTGATTGACAGGAGCGAGGGAAGGGCAGAAGGGAGAGCATGCAATTGGCCAGGGGAGGGGGCGCTGGGGGGGGAAGGTCAGAGAGGAAGCAGAGCCTACATTTGTCTCCCCATGGCTTGCACCTAGAGTGGATTTTTCCCTCCTCAGGTGATGAAGTGCTTTACAAAATCACCTTTCTAGCTGCCCTCGGCTGTATCCCCCGGCTTCGTCCAGGGCGGAGGCAGCAGAGAGAACGGTGGTCTCTTCCCTCACCTTCCCCCCCCCAGCCTCCACCAGGCCCGGCTTATACAAGGGAATGGGAATCCACCAGGCTCCGGCAATTGGACAACCTCGGCCCCCTGGCCTGGTCATCTGGTTGAACCGGTCTTCTGGCCGAATCGGTCTCAAAATGAGGGCGGTGACTGCAGGTGCCCATCCCGGGGCTTTCGGCGAGCCTGTGCCGGGGCTGACTGATGCTGGAGGAGTCGGTGAGGGCGGCGGGGGTCTGGCCCGTGCCACTGGAAGGTCCGGATGAGGGGCAAAATGGATTTGTTTAGACAAGTTCAGGTCAAGACCTCGAGTGCTTTTGATTCCTTTAATCTGTTTAGTGGGGTGGGGGGGTCCCCGAGTCCCCTCAGAGCAGGCGGGCTGCCGGATCCCGGCTCTTTGGAGCTTGGATTCCCGCTGGCACGGCGACCAAAGCTCGCACCGCCTCCCGCCTGGTCCGAGTCTGGGGAGGCCCAGGAGTCCAGCTTTCTGTTTGTGTGTCAGTGGCCCTCACGCCTCTGAGCATCCCCAACCCACTAGCAGCAGAGGGGAGCAGGCTCTGGGGGACGTGGTATGGGCTATTTCTTCCGTGTCTTCTGTCCTGCCCGCTTAGGCAGAGGGCCACAGCTGCATGCCCAGTTTCTACCCTGCTGTCATTTCCCTCAGGGCCTCCTGCTGTCTGCCCTGCTCGCCTTGGGATGGCACCTGCTAGCGCCGCAGGAACAGATACCCTCAGGCCCTGGAACGGTTTCCAGGGC
This sequence comes from Tachyglossus aculeatus, assembly GCF_015852505.1. NCBI lineage: Eukaryota > Metazoa > Chordata > Mammalia > Monotremata > Tachyglossidae > Tachyglossus > Tachyglossus aculeatus. The sequence continues at coordinate 3,541,063 of NC_052090.1, read as the reverse complement.
TCAGGGCCGTCCAGCCGTGGTGCTGGCAGGCAGGGGAGGGTGTCCGGATGGGACGGCGGGCCCCAGCGGGGCCAGGCCCTAAGAGTCGGCCCAGTCTCTGCTCTCGGCTCTTGCCCCGGGCACCGAAGAGACGAGCTCACCGCCCAGCTCCGATGAAAACGCAGCAGGCAGGAGTGGCTCCAGTGGAAGGGACTGGAGTGGGAACCGACTGCCTTCTGCGGTCAGAGCTGAGGAAGAAACCAAACGGGGCTCCGGGGAGTCAAGGAGGCACAGCCTGCGCAGGGTTGGAGGGTGTGGGAAGAGGGGACGGCTGGGAGAGGGAATTATTAGTTTTCAGGACCAACTGCTGGGGCAAATGCCAGTAAGGGGAGGAGGCAGAGGGATGCGGCTTTGGATGCAGCCAGGCTCAAGAAACCCACCCCGCCGGGAGCTTCAGTAAAACATGTGCGCTATAAACATGGGGGATGTGATCGAGCCCCACTGCACCATTCACTGTAACCAAGGCTCAGCTGCTGCTCCCTCAGACACGCCTCCGGAAGGTTGGTGCGGACCGTGATCTGGGGGCCCTCGGTTTGCTAGTGACAGTTGGATGTGTGTTGTTCCTCTCCAGAAACAGGGTGTAACCGTGGTTAAGAAGTTTTGTATGGTTTTTTTTTTTTTTGTGTGTGTGTGAGAAAGAGAGAGAGAATGGTGAAATGGCCTGTTTTTTTTAAAAATTTTAAAAGATGGAGATTAGTTATTTATGAGAAAAGAAAATGTCTATTTTTGTTGCCTGGGTGCTGGTTAATGTAGAGCAAAATAAATGGAGAAATGAGGAAATGTATCGACTTGTATCTACCCCAGCGCTTAGAACAGTGCTTGACAATAGTAAGCACTTACCAGATGCCATAAAAAAAAGGGTTTCCTTGTTTCCTGAAGGGCCAGCTCACCCAGGGAAAGTTTCAGAAACAATGGTGTGAAACCTGCCCACTGGAACGGTCTCCCCTTGCCAAAGGCAAACCTCTGAGCCAGAATGAATCATATTTATGGAGCGCTTACTGTGTGCAGAGCACTGTACTAAGCACTTGGAAAGTACAATTCTGTACTGAGCACTTGGGCGAGTAGAGTATAACAGAGGTCTTCTAGACTGTGAGCCCACTGTTGGGTAGGGACTGTATATGTTGCCAACTGGTACTTCCCAAGCGCTTAGTACAGTGCTCTGCACACAGTAAGCGCTCAATAAATACGATTGAATGAATGAAAGAGGTGGGAGACACATTTCCTTTCCACAAGGAGCTTACTGTTTAGAAGGGAAGTACTGCAGTCTTGGTTAAGGGAAGAGTTTCTGTTGCTCCTACTGCTACTGATGGTGCTTAGCATAAGTACTGTGAGCCAAGTACTGTGCTGTGCACTGGTGTAGGTGTGAAGCAATCTGATCAGTAAAAGGGAGGGAGGGGGATCAAGGTATATATTCTCCCCCTTTTACAAGGAGAGCTCATCATGTGCTGTGCCATCTCCCCTTGCCCCCAAATGCCCTACCCCAAACAGCTCTGCCACATCTCTTGCTGTGCGACCTTGGACAGGTCGCTTCATTTCTCCGGGCCTCCCTCAGTCACCTCACCTATAAAATGGGGATTGAGATTGTGAGCCCCAAGGGAGACAGGGATTGGGTCCAACCCGATTTGCTGGTATCCACCCCAGGGCTTAATACAGTGCCTGGCACATAGTAAGCACCCAACAGATATCACAGTGGTGATTACTGCTGGCTGGGTGGATGAGGCGTGGAGAGAGGAGGCTTCCGGAGGCCAAGGATCGGATGTCTCACGTCACTGGGTTGCAGGGTATCCCTTCTACCGTGCCATTTGGGTCTTCACAAGCCAGCACTGAGCCCGTTGGCCCTTCAGCGTGCTGAAAGTTGTTGCCAACTTGTACTTCCCAAGCGCTTAGTACAGTGCTCTGCACACAGTAAGCGCTCAATAAATACGATTGAATGAATGAATGAAAGTTTACCCAGAGGAAAGGCAAAGGGTACCCCAGGGGCAAACTGGCTTCCACAAGTGGGTTGGGGGCTTGGGGCGAGGCTAGCCCGCAGGATGGCCTCTCCCTCTACCCCTCAGACCACTCCTGATCCCGCCTCAGTCAGTCAATTACATTTATTGAGCGCTTACTGTGCGCAGAGCACTATACTAAGCGCTTGGGAGAGTCCAATGCAACATTAAACACATTCCCTGCCCACAACGAGCTTACGGTTTAGTGGGGGAGACAGATGAATATAAATAAATTACACATCTGGACATAAGTGCTGCGGGGTTGGGAGGTGTCTGGAGCCCTGCTCCGGGACTTTGCCTTCCGTCGGGACCGAGTTCCTACGGCTTCCAGGTTCCGGTGATCTGAATGAAGGGATTCAGAACTTGGGCTTTAATATTACCAAGATTTGGAAAACAGGAATAAAGTTCAAATGACAGGCAGCATGGAGTAGTGCAGAAAGCTCGGAGCTGGGAGTCGGGAGACCAAGGTTCTAGTCTCAGCTCTGCCACTGGCCTGCTGTGTGACCTTGGGCAAGTCAATTAACCTCTCTGTGTCCCAGTTTCCTCATCTGTACAATGAGGATACCTACTCTTCTTTTCTCTTAGACCGTGTGAGCGCTCTGTGGGACACGACTGTGTCTGATCTGATTACCTTGCATCAGTTCTTCGGCTCAGCACCGTGTTTGGTGAACAGTGAGGACTTTAACAAATCCCAACACTTAAAGCAACCCCCGAGTTAGGAAAATAGTTCTGCAAAAACAGGTTGAAATTCCAAATGGACATGTAAAAATAGGAGTGAGGGTCCAAAAAGGCTGGCAAACCTTAACCGACCAAAAGGTTAACGTGCGTCAGCAATATGGGAGCTTTGTTTAACAATCCTCCGAGCTCTGAGACTTTACACTACAGCCGGCTGTTCACGCAGTCTCTGACTGGGCCAGAGTACGACTTTACACTTGGAAACTCACATTGTACCCTTGTCTAGATTGGGAGCCCCTTGTGGGCAGGATACAGGTCTTAATAATAATAATAATAATGGCGTTTATTAAGTGCTTACTATGTGCAAAGCATTGTTCTAAGCGCTGGGGAGGTTACAAGGTGATCGGGTTGTCCCATGTGGGGTTCACAGTCTTAATCCCCGTTTTACAGATGAGGGAACTGAGGCCCAGAGAAGTTAAGTGACTTGCCCAAAGTCACACAGCTGACAATTGGTGGAGCCGGGATTTGAACCCATGACCTCTGACTCCAAAGCCCGTGCTCTTTTCCACTGAGCCACGCTGCTTTCCAACTCTGCTTTTATTTTACTCCTCCAAGTGCACACCATAAGCACTTAATAGATACCATTGATTGCATTAGACCCTCCCCAACCTCCTCTCTCTTCACTGTCTCAATGCCCTTCTCCATCTCCCCCCACCCCACCGCCCCCAGCTAGCTCAGATCCAACCCATCCACACCTCTTTAGCCATCCCCTCACCAATCCCCAACTCTGTTCCTCCATCTAAATGTGGATTGTGGAACCCTCACTCTATCAGTAATTCCGCTCCAGTAATTCCGACTGGATATCAGCCTCCTCTCCGATCTCCCATCCTCCTGTCTCTCCCCACTTCAATCCATACTTCACGCCGCTGCCTGGATCATCTTTGTGCAGAAACGCTCTGGGCATGTTTCTCCCCTCCTCAAAAATCTCCAGTGGCTACCAATCAACTTACACATCAGGCAAAAACTCCTCACCCTCAGCTTCAAGGCTGTCCATCACCTCGCCCGCTCCTACCTCACCTCCCTTCTCTCCTTCTCCAGCCCAGCCCGCACCCTCCGCTCCTCTGCCTCCTCACCGTGCCATGTTCTCGCCTGTCCTGCCGTCAACCCCCGGCCCACGTCATCCCCCTGGCCTGGAATGCCCTCCCTCTGCCCATCCGCCAAGCTAGCTCTCTTCCTCCCTTCAAAGCCCTACTTAGAGCTCACCTCCTCCAGGAGGCCTTCCCAGACTGAACCCCCTCCTTCCTCTCCCCCTCCTCCCCATCCCTCCTTCCCCTCCCCACAGCAATGAGTCTCCTTTCTCATTCCCTTAGATTTATGGGAAAAGAAGGAGTCTTCCTGCTTCTTGCCCTCCAGTGACTGACTGCATCCCCCCCACCCCCTCCATATTCCCTTTGAAGTCCACGTTGCCCATGTCTTCCACACACTACCGTTATTAGTGACTGACATCTTCAATTTCCTCCTGCCTTCAGGACGTCTCTTATTTGGATGTCCCGCTGACACCTCAAATTTAACATGTCCAAAACTGAACTCCTCAGCTTTCCACCTAAACCTTGTCCTTGTCGTGATAATAATAACGATGGTACTTGTTAATCACTTAACTAGGTGCCAAACACGGTTCTAAGCTCTGGGGAGATACAAGTTAATTGTGTTGGACACAGTCCCTGTCCCACATGTGGTTCACACTCTTAATCTCCATTTTACAGATAAGGTCACTGAGGCCCAGAGAAGTGAAGTTACTTGCCCAAGGCCACACACAGTCATGTGATGGAGCCAGGATTAGAATCCAGGTCCTTCTGACTCTCATTCTATCCACTAAGCCACGCCGCTTCTCCTGTAGACAGCATCACCGCCCTCCTTGTCTCACAAGCCCATACACTTGGCTTTATTTTTTACTCATCTCTCTCATTTAATCTGACACCAAATCCTGTTTGTTCTACTTTCACATTGCTAAAATCCACCCTTTCCTCTCCATCCAAACTGCTACCACATTAATCCAAGCACTTATCCTATCCCACTTTGATTACTGCATCAGCCTCCTTGCTGGTCTCCCTGACTCCCATCTCTCCCCACATCAGTCCATATTTCACTCTGCTGCCCAGATAATTTTTCTACAAAACTGTTCCGTCCATGTTTCCTCACTCAAGAACCTCCAGTAGTTGCCCATTAACTTCCGCAGTGAACAAAAACTCCTTGCCGCAGGCTGCAAGGCAATCACCTTGGCTTCTCCCATCTCACCTCCTTGATTTCCTACTATAAACCAGTCCTCACACTTTGCTCCTCCAATGCCAACCTACTCACCATACCTCCATCCCGTGGATCCCGCTCCCGACCACTCGCCCACGTCCAGCCTCTGGCCTGGTACTTCCCCTTCATATTTGACCCATGATCATTCTCCCCACCTTCAAAGCTTTGCACATAGGAAGAGCTTAACAAATACCACTGTCATTATTATTATTAAAAGCATCTCCTCCAGGAGACTTTCTCCAAGTCCTCTTCTCCAACTCCCTTCTGCATCACTCTGGCACTTGCACCCTTATCCTTTTATTTACCTCACCCTCAGCCCACAGTACTTATGTACACATTCATAATCTATTTATATTAAATGTCTGTTTCCTCCTCTAGACTCTAAGCTCATTGTGGGAAGGGAACATATCAATCAACTCTGTTGTTTTGTACTCTCCCCAAGTAATCAGTACACAGTAATCACTAAAAAAATACAACTGATAAATTGGTTCCCCCGTGGCCTGACCTCCTACTTCACAGTAAAATTTTGACACTTTTCCCACCTTCCTTCTTTCCTCCTCTCCTGCAGGGAACCTCGAGAACTCCAATATCCACATTCACGTTCCCAATCCAGAAATCCAGGCTGACATCGGTCACCTCCAATTGATCATTATCTGCTCTACTCTCTCACTCGTAGTTATTGTTTACTGTGTTCAGAGCACTATTCTAAGCACTTGGGAAAGTACAATTCAACAATGAACAGTGACATTTCCTGCCCACAGTCTAGAGGTGGGGAGACAGACATTAATACACATAAATAAAATTGCAGATGTATATATAAGTGCTGTGGGGCTGGGAGTGGGGGGAGAACAAAGGGAGCAAGTCAGGGTGATGTAGAAGGGAATGGGAGATGAGGAAAAGTGGGACTAAGGTCTGGGAAGGCCTTTTGGAGAAGATATGCCTTCAGTAAGGCTTTGAAGCTGTGGGGAGTAGAGTGATTGGTAATAACAATAATAATGATGGCATTTATTAAGCGCTTACTATGTGCAAAGCACTGTTCTAAGCACTGGGGAGGTCACAAGGTGATCAGCTTGTCTCAAAGGGGGCTCACAGTCTTAATCTTCATTTTACAGATGAGGTAACTGAGGCCCAGAGAAGTTAAGTGACTTGCCCAAAGTCACACAGCTGACAATTGGCAGAGCTGGGATTTGAACCCATGATCTCTGACTCCAAAGCCCTTACTCTTTCCACTGAGCGGGAGGACATTCCAGACCAGAGGCAGGAAGTGGGTGAAGGGTTGGCAGTGAGACGGCAAGATCGAGGCACAGAAGGTTAGCACTAGAGGAGCAAAGTGTGCGGGCTGGGTTGTAGGAGGAGAGAAGCAAGATGAGGTAGGAGGGGGCAAAGTGATGGAGTGCTTTAAAGCCAACTCTGCTCCCTCAGCCAACAGCAATATTACTTCTCCCCAACCAACTCCCGTGCCCACTTCCAGACTTTTAACTCTCTCCTGGAACCTCCAACGCTGCAACTTCTCCCCTCCTCAAGATGAACTATTCAGTCAGTTCACCGAAACATCCTGCTCATTCTTCACGTGTCCAGAATTCACCTTTTCCTCTCCATTCCAACTATTACCATGTTAGTTCAAACACGTCATATTCTACCTCATTTACTGCATCAGCCTCTTGATGAACTCCCTGCCTCCATCATCATCAATCGTATTTATTGAGCACTTACTGTGTGCAGAGCACTGTACTAAGCGCTTGGGAAGTACAAGTTGGCAACATATACAGACAGTTCCTACCCAACAGTGGGCTCACAGTCTAAAAGGGGGAGACAGAGAACAAAACCATACTAACAAAATAAATAGAATAGATATGTACAAGTAAAATAGAGTAACAAATATGTACAAACATATATACATATATGCAGGTGCTGTGGGGAAGGGAAGGAGGTAAGATGGTGGGGGTGGAGAGGGGGTCTTTCCAGTCTTTCCCCACGCTAGTCAAGACTTCCCTCTATGCCCAGAATATTTTCTCCTAAAATCTAGCCCTGTATGAATCTCTCCACTCCTCAGAACCCCCAAATAGCTATCCATTCAGCTCCACATTCATTCAATCGTATTTATTGAGCACTTACTGTGTGCAGAGCACTGTACTAAGCGCTTGGGAAGTACAAGTTGGCAACATATAGAGACGGTCCCTACCCAACAGTGGGCTCACAGTCTAGAAGTGGGCTCGCAGTCTAGAAGAAGCAGAAACACATCAAGCAGAAACTCCTCACCCTTGACTTTGGGGGCAGTCGATCAGCTATCTCAATGCCTCACTCCAGTCTGTCTCTTGCCATCAATCCCTTGCACATATGCTTCCTTCTACTTGGAGCTCTCTCCTCCATATTCATTCTTTCATTCAATCATATTTCATTCAATCTGTGTGCAGAGCACTGTACTAAGCACTTGGAAGAGTAATAATAATAACGGCATTTGTTAAGCACTTACTATGTGCAAAGCACTGTTCTAAGCGCTGGGGTAGCTACAATCCCGGTGTCCCACATAAGGCTCACAGACTTCATCCCAATTTTACAGATGAGGGAACTGAGGCCGAAAGAAGTTGTCACACAGCAGACAAGTGGCAGAAGTGGAATTAGAACCCACGACCTATGGCTCCCAAGCATGGGCTGTTTTCACTAAGCCATGCTGCTTATACAACAATAAATAGTGACACTATTCCCGTCACTGTAGACAGCACTACCACCCTTCCCATCTCACAAGCCTGCAACCTTGGTGTCATCCTCGACTCCGCTCTCTCATTCATGCCACACATCCGATCCGTCACCAAAACCTGCCGGTCTCACCTCCACAACATCGCCAAGATCCACCCTTTCCTCTCCATCCAAACCGCTACCTTGCTGGTTCAATCTCTCATCCTATCCCGACTGGATTACTGCATCAGCCTCCTCTCTGATTTCGCATCCTCCTGTCTCTCCCCACTTCAGTCTATACTTCACTCTGCTGCCCGGCTTATCTTTGTGCAGAAACGCTCTGGGCATGTTACTCCCCTCCTCAAAAATCTCCAGTGGCTGCCTGTCAACCTACGCATCAAGCAAAAACTCCTCACCCTCGGCTTCAAGGCTGTCCATCACCTCGCCCCCTCCTACCTCACCTTCCTTCTCTCCTTCTCCTGCCCAGCCCACACCCTCCGCTCCTCTGCCTCTAACCTCCTCACTGTACCTCGTTCTCGCCTGTCCCGCCGTCGACCCCCAGCCCTCGTCATACCACTGGCCTGGAATGCCCTCCCTCCGCACATCCGCCAAGCTAGCTCTCTTCCTCCCTTCAAAGCCCTACTGAGAGCTCACCTCCTCCAGGAGGCCTTCCCAGACTGAGCCCCTTTTTTCCTCTCCTCCTGCCCATCCCCTCGGCCCTACCTCCTTCCCCTCCCCACAGCACTTGTATATATATTTGTACAGATTTATTACTCTATTTTCCTTGTCCATATTTACTATTCTATTTTGCTAATGATGTGCATATAGCTTTAATTCTATTTGTTCTGATGATTTTGACACCCGTCTACATGTTTTGTTTTGTTGTCTATCTCCCCCTTCTAGACTGTGAGCCCGTTGTTGGGTAGGGACCATCTCTATATTTTGCCGACTTGTACTTCCCAAGCACTTAGTCCAGTGCTCTGCACACAGTAAGCGCTCAATAAATATGAATGAATGAATGAATGACATGCCCTGCCCACAGTGAGCTCACAATCTAGATGGGGGAGCAGGGGTGTGTGGAGACAGACATCAATACAAATAAATAAAACCACAGAAGCACATAAGTGCTGTGGGGCTGGGGGGGAAGAGCAAAGGGAGCTAGTCAGGGTGACGCAGAGGGAATGGGAGGTGAGGAAAGCTGGGGCTTAGTATGGGAAGGCCTCTTAGAGGAGATGGGCCCTCAATAGGGCTTTGAAAGGCGGAGAGTAATTGTCTGGCAGATTTGAGGAGGGAGAGCGGTCCAGGCCAGAGGCAGGATGTGGGCCAGGGGTCGGCAGCGAGACAGACAAGATCGCGGCACAGTGAGAAGATTAGCATTAGGGGAGTGAAGTGTGTGGGCTGGGTTGTAGAAGGAGAGAAGCGAGGTGAGGTCGGAGGGGCAAGGTGATGGACTGCTTTAAAGCCAATGGTGAGGAGTTTTCGTTTGATATGGACATGGATGGGCAACTACTGGAGATTTTTGAGGAGGGGAGGTGACACGACCTGAGCATTTTTGTAGAAAGACGATCCGGGCAGTGGAGTGAAGTATGGACTGGAGTGGGGAGCAGATCACCACTCTCCCCATGTTTGATATTCTACTAAAACCGCCTTACTTCCAGGAAGCCTTCTCTGATCAGTCTCTCATCCCCCCGCTTGGTTTTATTTCCCTTTGAGTCACATATGCACTTGGATACCTACCCTTAGGCTCTAACTTTCTCACTCCTCCCACACCACTTATTTACACGTCTTTATAATCGGTTGCTTTCCCTACCTACAATTTACTTTCTGTCCATCTCTCTAGCTAGATCCTAAGCTCCTTGAGTGCGGGGTTCATGCCTACTTACTCTATAGTGTTCTTTTCCAAGAGCTTAGTATAGTGTTCTGCAGGGTAAGCACTCAATAAATACCATTGATGGATTGACCTCTTCAAGCACTTTGGTCAACAAAAACTAAAACCATCAGTAATGAGCTCTCCAACTTCCTCCGAACCCCCACATTCACTCTCTCGCCCTTAGCTCTTTTCAGAGACATCCTACATGCTTTCAAAATCTACCCCCTCTGTCTCTGACCCAATCCCTTCTCTCCTTCAAAAAACAGTTGCACCCACTGTCTGCCATCTCAGCCTCTGCCTTCAATTCTCACAAACCCACATCCCCCTTACCCTAAAACAAACAAAAACGCCTTTCTGGATCCTTCTGCCTCAGCCTGCTAACGGCCATCTCCTTCCTCCAGTTCCTGTCCAAATTCATCTCTAGACTGTAAGCTCATCAAGGGCAGTGAACGTCTCCACTAACTCTCTTTTTATTGTATTCCCCAAAGTGCTCTGCACAGAATAAACACTCAATAATACCACTGATTGAAGGGATTATATACACTTTCTGCCTCCCCTTCTCCTCCAACTCTCTTCTTGACCCTCTGTAATCTGGTCTCCCCCTCTTCACCCCTCTGAGTCTGATCACTCCACAGACACCGATGGCCTGCTGCTTGCCAAATCTAACGAATTCTGCTCTTCCCTAAATCCCCTCAATCTCTCACCAGCTTGACGCCGTGGCTGACTCCCTTCTCCTGGTAACACGGATTTTGGTATTCCTGTCTTTTCTCTTCTGCATCTCCTCTTACCTCTCTGGTGGATCCTCACCAGTCTCCCTTTCAGGCTCTGTTTCAACCTGTCACCCCATCATGGTAGGTGTCTTTCAAGGTTCTGTTCTGCATCTTCTGGTCTGGCACTCACTGTCTCACTCTCTACAGCTGCTCTCCTCACTGGTCGCCCACCTCCTCTGCGGTCTCTTGCATTCTCTCTTGCCTCCAAGATATAATAATAATAATAATGGTATTTGTTAAGCGCCTACTATGTGCAAAGCACTGTTCTAAGCGCTTGGGGAGGTTACAAGGTGATCAGGTTGTCCCACGGAGGGCTCACAGTTTTAATCCCCATTTTACAGATGAGGTAACTGAAGCACAGAGAAGTGACTTGCCCAAAGTCACACAGCTGACAGTTGGCGGAGCTGGGATTTGAACCCATGAACTCTGACTCCAAAGCCCATGTTCTTTCCACTGAGCCACGCTGCTTCGATCCCCACCTACGGCACGTACCACCAGCACATGAAGCTCAATGTATCCAGAACCGAACAGCTCATCTAACTTTCCTGTTAAGAGTCACCACCACCTCCGTCCTCCATCGCCACGTAAACAGCCACTTCACTGGATCGGGTGCTCATCATAGACTGGAAGCTCGTTGTGGGCAGGGAATGTGTATGCCAACTCTGTTATATTGTACTCTCCCCGAAGCTCAGTACAGAGCTCTGCACATAGTAAGTGCTCAATAAATACCGTTGATTAATCCCAGCTTTACCCCTGACCATCCAGACTCCAGCCTCTCCCCTCCACACTTCACCCCGTTGCCTGTACCATTTTTCTGAAAAACCATTCAGTCCACATCTCTCTACTCCTCAGACGCCTTCAACGGTTGCCCAACCACCTCCACATCAAACTCCTTACCTCCGGTTTTGAGGTCAATCGTATTTATCGAGCGCTTACTGTGTGCAGAGCTCTGTACTAAGCACTTGGGAGAGTACAACATAACAATAGGGTGCTCAGTCAGTTCTCCCCCTCCTACTTAACCATTTTCTTCTACACCAAGCCACAGCCCAGATAGTCCTTTTAGTTCCTCTCTAATCTACTCATTCTGCCATGCTCTCATCTCATCTCCCCTCATGCCCTTCTCCCAGCCTGAAATTCCCTCGCCTTCACTCATTCAATCATATTTACTGAGCGCTTACTGTGTGCTAAGCACTTGGGAAGTACAAATCAGCAACACATAGAGACGGTCCCTACCCAACAAGGTGTTCACTTTCTATCAAACCTGCCACGCCACAGCCTCCCTCATTTCCAAAGTCCTCCAGAAATCAAAGCTCCAGGAAACATTCTCTTGTCAATTCCTTTCCCCCAGCTCCACAACAACCACTTGGGCTCTTGGGCACCCACCTACCCACATCACTTCTGTGTGTGTATGTGTGTTTGTGTGTGTGTGTGGATCTGCTTGCCATACTCTCTGCGCTCAGATGTACATATCCACTTTTTCCTTCTACCGATACATCATTTCAGTATGCCTTTCCTAGTTGTCAGCTCCTTGAGGGCAAGGATTGCACCCATTAACTGTACTTTGCCCTCTCAAGTGCTTAGTACGGTGCCCAGCCCACAGGGTGACCTCAATAAATACCATGGATTCCATGGAACGGTACAAATATTCCACTAATGATTGCTTCCTGCTAACTCTGGTTAGGAGTTTTCTGCTAACCTGTCCGTGATAATGAAGCACCAACAATGACTTTTAGGAATAGAGTGACCAGGTCTTATCGTGCAAATAGTGGTTATTTAGAACTGACTCTGCTGTAGAGCTTCACAGTGGTTTCAGTAACTGGGTTTTCTGGGTATATGAGCACCTCCACTTTTTCCAATCAACCCCAAACGAAGTTACAGGTAGTGTAGGGTGTAAGCAGTTTAAAAACCTTTCAACATTCAAAGACCAAAATGGCTCATCCTGCTGTAGGCTTGGAAAAACCCCAATGCAAAACCAAAACATCTGAATGCCTCGCTAGCTAGGATGATAGAACGGCCGTCTGGGGAAACGAGATGTTTTAGAACATATAGGAAGCTACTCTAGAGACAAAAGCAGTCTTGGCAAATGGTCCGATTCAAAATAAAGAATTGAGATCAGAAGTTTGATCCCCAAAATGTTTAAATTTCAATGTTTACACTCCGAGAATACAGAACTTAATTTATTGGTTGTGATGACAGTGAAGCATTTGAAATGTTTCTAAAGAAAGTAGCCTCAGTAATATTCCCTTTTGGGGTTTTAGCCTATTCATGTACAAGTACAGGAAGAGAAGACAACAATTTGGCAATTTGTTGCCAAACTGCACTTCCCAAGCTCTTAGTACAGTGCTCTGCACACAGTAAGCGCTCAATAAATACGATTGATGATGATGATGATGAGATGATGATGATGGCATTTTTAAGTGCTATGTGTCAAGCACTGTTTTAAGCCCTGGGGTAGATACCAGCAAATTGGGTTGGACCCAATCTCTGTCCACCTGGGACTCACAGTCTTAACCCCCATTTTACAGATGAGGTCACTGAGGCCCAGAGAAGGGAAGTAACTTGCTCAAGGTCACACAGCAGACAAGTTGCGGAGCCGAGATTAGAACCCAGGTCCTTCTGATTCCCAAGCCTGTGCTCTATCACTGTATAGCTTAGGGAATGAAGTAGGTATGAATGAAATGACCACTAAAGGCCACAGAACACACTAAACACATTTTAATTAAAATAGAGTTTATTAGCTTTTCTTTTAATATAAACATCGGAAAGAAAAACCACCTGAAGTTATAGCATTCTTTTCTAACTGCAATCAATACCTGAAGGGCCAAACTCCATAAACTAGGTTCCTGGAGCTGACGTTGTGAAATTTAAAATACCATTATTTATCATTTATATAACACTTTTCCTCTGTCAATAGCAGGCTTCTGAGTAGAAAAGAAAAAAGAAAATCAACGGAGCCTACACCATTTATTTGCAAGTTTACTCTGAAACATTACTAGGTTGGAAGAAAGGGTCCCTCGGACTACTGGATCAGAGGGGGCTTTGCACATAGGAAAAACTGCCAAGGACCAGCACAGGACGGAAGGGCTCGGGGAAGAGAGAGGCCCTGGAGTGTTGTCCGATAGTCATTTTTGCTATTGAAAATTCAGCTGGTGTGGAAGCCAACCTCCAGAACCCCTAGGCCCTCCCTCCCATTTCACAAAGTCTGAAAACTCCAGCTGGCCTAGGGATTTTACGAGGCCCTTCTCCCAGTATCAAGAACTTGAAACGGGGCTGTGTTTAAAAAAAAACAACAACAGAAAAACATAACTCGAGCACCTAAGCTCCACATACATTTTCATTCTCTTGAAAAGTCTACTTAGATCGGAATGATCCGCCACTATCGCTAACTTTCAGATCTTCCAATTCTTTACAGGATAATCATGAATCCATTTGTTTCTCCCCCACCCCCCACCCCTTTCTCCACCCCCACCCCCAATCCATTTTTCCCAAGGACCAGAAGTAGCAGGAAGTCCAGAGGACCAAAGCAGAGCACTGTACTGCCAACTTAACGCCATCCTCATGGCTCTTCAGTACGAGAGTTCCCATGTCACCGTGCCTTAGTACACAGAGCATCGTCACTGTGTCACTTTGGGCTACTGAAATTATTTCCTCCCTGCTCATGAACAGATCAGAAACATCCAACAGGCTGCACCTCTTTCAGAGCAGGAACAACAACAAAAAATAATCCAAAAGTCAGAAGCACCATAGTTCAAAAGAAATGTAGTATGGACCCACTCTGAAAAAGGACAAATCAATCAATATAACCTACTTTATCTCTGCTTCCAATCCAAGGTAGACTGAAACGCCAATCTGGGCAGACCCAATTTCCTGGAGTGTTAATGGCAAAACACCAAACCCTTAATTTAAGATGATTGCCACTGGTCATTAGCAGCTTTATTTGCAACAAAACGGGGAGGGAAACTCGTCGACGTCCATCAGTGGTCCAGTATCTACTCCAGAGGGGCTTTCGGAGAGTCCCGGCTTGAATATTAAACACCGTGCTGACTTGGAAAAGACACACCGCAGGCTTTAGGCAGCCAGGAAAGTGGGAGGGAGAACATCTGAACTAGAGTCACATGGTTAGTGTTTCATTTTTAGGTTTTAAAACTGTTACTTTAAAAAACTCACAGTTCACAGCTATAGGCCTACACAGTAAGCAAACATCTGTGCGTGTGTGGGGCTGGGGTGGGTGGAGGGGTGTGTGTGTGTGAGCCTTCCATCTGTAAGTTTCTTTTTGCCCTTTTGGATACACTGAAAAGGAGAGGAGTGACTGCCGCTTTGACAAGTCCCGGCTTTCCAGCGGCGTTTTCCTCGGATCCGGGGGGGGGGGGTCCTTGGGAAGCGACCTCTCTCTTCTCGCGATCTTCCCTACCTGCTGGCTCGCAGGCAGGAAGTGGTGAGGTATCCCGCTTCCTTCCTGATGCTAGCTTCAGGCTGCCCTGCTCCTCAACTCTTCTCAGGAGAGGATGGCATTAGAATGACGAATACCAACTAAATTATCGGCACTGAAAGATCGTCTCATGGCAGCTTTCGACAAGTCTTTGTATTTGTCTTCGCACAGTCTGGAGATAGCCTGGTTCCAACAGACAAGAAGGGAAGACTTAGCAAAGCGCTCCAATATCGACACTGCACCTTTAGCCAAGCACTGGGTTCTGCTATGCCACGCTCAGTTACAAGAAGCCCTCTTCAGAAGAGGAGAGTCTGGAGACAGCACTGAAGGGGCTCCTGAAGAGGGAAACCTCTACAAGTGTCTACGCTCAATAAGAGACTAAACCTTGAGAAAAACAATAGGGGATCAGCACAGGTGGGTGGAAGGTTCAAAAAAAAAAAAGCACAACCCATTTCAGTGACAAAATGTGCTTAGGCTCATCTGAACCCCATTCCCATCCACCCCCTACTTCTGCTCTAAAGCATCCTCCTGTTCCTCTGGCTTAGAAGGAGCCGTGGTCAAGGAAATGCACACTTCAATGTGCTCACTGAAAAGCTCTGAGTTCTGCCGAGTCACTTAATATGAGTAGCACCAGATATCTGTCTGGGAGAATACGGAAAATCCAATCCCCCGCGCCTCAGACCATTCATTACCTCTAATTTCTGCGCTCGCTCTTTGCTGAGGGGCTCCAGCAGAAAGCTCATATTGTTGTCATCTGCTAAAGAGCGGAGATCAAAGTAGTATTTGGCATACACACTGGCGGGAACATTAATATTAAACTGCAGCAGCTCCAAGAAGTGTCTCTCCATCTCGTTCCTAGAAGAGACGGGGGAAGAAACAAAATTGGTTGAAGAACTCGAGGCAACCCAGCCCGGCGTTTCCAGAAATGCCAGCCGTGGAGGCCGGGACAGTTGTAAATTCGGCTTGGAAGTGAATACGGGCTTCCCCCCAGCTGGTCCAGTAAGGTCCGGCTCTTCGGGGTCCTTTCTGACACCCAGCACTTTGGGTTTGGGCAGGGGGAAAAGGTTACGGCGCGGTTGTGCACTCCTGCTACTGACTTAGAGGCTCATTCTTCACGGTTCCATTAATGCGGCTGTACAATTCCTCTGCCACTCTCCCTCTCCGCTAAGACCCCACTACAGTGATCAGATGAAAGGAATGATGTCTGCTGTTTATTAGCTCTGAAGAACTTGCAGACATTTTCACCGGGCTGATAACAGGAAGGGGCTTATTGAAGTAGAGGCAGCCCAACAAAAGGAGGAAGCATGTCACCACGGCAACAAATGGATTTATGAAGAGCTGCTGCTATTATCTGAGGGGGGGAAAAATCCTCTTGAGGCAAAAAGGATTCATCTCCAGCAAATAAATAAATAAGCACCATTGGGTGGGAGAAGGAATTTCTCCCCGAGGAAAGCAAGGGGCTACAGCACAAGGGCCCCATAAGAGTTTTGGCTTATCTTAGCTCATCCTGCTCACTCTGTCCCAGAAGCGGTCCACTGTCCACGAAGAGATTCTCCTTTCAGGGGTAGAGAGACCCAAGGGCAGAGGTAAAAATCACCTCGAGACGGACCCAAGGCAGTTTACCAAAGGAGCCCCTGGCCAAACCCTGGAGCCCGTGGCAGGCTGCAACCTCAGGCTGTGGACGGACACCACACCACAGGGCAGACAATTCTCTGTCCTGGCTAAAAACGCTTAAGGAACTCCATCCGCACAACACTCCCAAACGAGGGGATGGCGGAAGATGTCAGGAGGGGATTGCCTCACAACAGAAGCAATCGCACTGAGGGATACTGGGCATGCGAGGGCCACAAGCAATTTGGCCTAAGGCAAAGCCCAGGTGAAGGAGCTAGTGCTGTTCTTAGAAAGGCGGTGCTGAGAACCCAAACCAACCTGTATGGAGTTGGACGGCTGGGTCCAAAGATCATTAAAATGGATTTTCTCTTAAGGCCGACCTGTATTACTCAGAGGGGACCTTTGGGAGAACCGGTGCAGATGCGGAGGGCTGTTCTAATGCGATCGGGGCTTACTGTTTTGTCATTCAACAAGCTTGAATCTTTTTAAACCGACTGCCCAAATTAATTTCCTGTTCTTACAGTCATAAGCCTATAGAAATGTAAATCAGATAATGTTTTAATCATCAGATGATCAGGGCTTCATTTACCCCATGAATAAATGCCCTTCACAACTTCTTTTATATCCATTACGCTAATATATTTTAATGGTGCCGAAATATAGTGCTTCATAGAATTAAAAAGTCTATTAATAGTATTTTAATCACCGAAGCAAAGCATCACACCTCTAGCCCGAGCTTTCCTCATTTTATTTACAAAGAACTGGCCGAAAGAATGAATAGCTTCCATTTACGTGCCCACTCAATTCATGGATCGGCAGTGGCTCCCGTTCATTCTTCTTTTGAAAGCCAAACGCTCCTCCCAGGTACAGGGGAAAGAGAGAGGTTTTGGAACAGTAACTCCCCGAATCTAACAGCGCGTGAATTCTCAGTTTCATTTCTTCATTTTACAAGCTGCTGGAAACAGCTTTGACGAGGGAGGTAGGGAACCAAGGGCCTTGAGATGTTCTCAGGTGGCTTGGCTCCTTACGAATCACATCCCACAGTGACAACCCCGGCCCCAGGCAACTCCAGCCATCATCATCATCAATCGTATTTATTGAGCGCTTACTGTGTGCAGAGCACTGTACTAAGCGCTTGGGAAGTACAAATTGGCAACATATAGAGACAGTCCCTACCCAACAGTGGGCTCACAGTCTAAAAGGGGGAGACAGAGAACAAAACCAAACAGCCAGGCGCAGGCAGGGCAGGAGAAAATGGGGCTCCTCCTTCGTCTCTGTCTGGGCCTCACCACCTTTTCCTCTTCCCCCATCAGTTTGCTACTTTGCTACTCCCTCAGTTCCACGGTCCACCATTACTTTACGACTGCATTCCCACCCCTCTCCAGAGGTGTGGGGAAGCGGGAGAGGGAGAAAGATTTGTGGCAGGCTCAGGAAGGCCACCGGCGGGGGTGATTCAGGAGCACGGCGGCTGGCACAGTTCCAAAGCCAATCTCCTTGCACCCCTTGCCACTGTAGTCCCTGCCACTCTGGGGCTTCCTGTAGATCTGTCTGGCAGCAGCAGCAGCTGGGGCAACCGGATGGCTCGTTGCAAGGGAGTGGTAAGGGATGCCCACGGGGCACTGCCTTGGGCCTGCCCCTAGGCCCCAGCCTGCCTTCTCCTGCCTGCGGTTGTGTTAGGGAAGGGGAATCTACGGCCAAGATGAGGGTGGACAGTTCATCACTGATGGGCTGTTGCCAGGCTAGCTGCTTTCCCAGCTGCTGGGATCTCTGTCACCTACAATAGCCGATCGTTTTTACGATTCCCGCAAAACCACCAAAGGTGCTCTTCACAACTGATGGACTAGCCCTAGAAGCCTAATTTCTGGGGAGGTTTGGGTTGAACCGTGTAAACTGCATACAAGAACTTGTCCAGTATACCTTCTCACCTGCCCACCTTCTGGCACGCTGCAACCACTGAGTGGGAACATTATCGGCAGCGATGAAAGAGTGGTGCTGCATAAACAACTAGCATTATGATCCGTTCCTTCACCCAGGTCCTCAGCTCTTCAAGATTGGACCAAAGCTGGGGCCTGCACCAACGGAGATGTCTTTCAGCCTGAAGACGATGTTGTTGGTGGGGAGGCTGAACTCAAGGGGGTGAATAATCCACAGAGAAACTTTCTCAAACCCTGCGCCCAGGAAAATAAAAGTAGGGCACTTTTTCTGGTCCTGGGCCATTCGGGATATGTACTGACCACATGCTCACGGTTAAGAGGGGAAAAGAAATGAGCTACAGTCAGCAGAACA
This sequence comes from Tachyglossus aculeatus, assembly GCF_015852505.1. Lineage (NCBI taxonomy): Eukaryota > Metazoa > Chordata > Mammalia > Monotremata > Tachyglossidae > Tachyglossus > Tachyglossus aculeatus. The sequence goes on along the minus strand of NC_052090.1, from coordinate 3,522,415 downwards.
AGTATCACCTGAGTTGATTTTGCAGTCATGTTGATGGTTTGCCTGGAACGGTCTGCCTCTCTAGACTGTCGGCCCGTTGTGGGCAGGGAACGTGTCTGCCAACTGTTGTACTGTACTCTCCCAAGCGCTTTGTACGGTGCTCTGCACATAGTAAGCACTCAAATACCACTGACTGATTGATTGACAATGATCCATTCTCACACTCCCGCCTGGTGAGAGCTGGCTGGTAGGGAGAATGGGTGCTGTCGGTGGTCGCTGAACAGAAGAGCCAAGACCGCAACAAGGAGCAGAAGCTGCTCTGCCCTCACCCACTTGGTAAAACATTTTTGATCATCAGTGGCTCAGAAGGAAAATAGAAGGAATTTCTAGTGGAAGTCTAGTAAAAAGCAAAGAGCATGCTCAAGAGTCTAACCAAAAATTAATGACTAGGACCCAGATTAACGTGTAGACTTCAAAATAGTAAGTAGTTTAATTTAACCAGATAATGATAATAATAATGGTGTTTGTTAAGCACTTACTATGTGCCAGGCATTCTAAGCGCTGGGATAGATATAAGAGAGTTAGGTTAGACACAGTCCCTGCCCCACATAGGGCTCATAGTCTTAACCCCCATTTTACAGATGACGGAATTGAGGCCCAGAGAAGTTAAGTGACTTGCCCACCATCACACAGCATACAAGTGACGGAGGCGGGATCAGAACCCATGACCTTCTGACTCCCAGTCCCGGGTTCTATCCACTAGTCATGCTGCTTCCCAGTTAGGCACCAAAGGCCTGACAAAGCGACGATGACCACAGAGAAATACAACTTCTTAACGGACCAAATGCTCAGCCCGGGTAGTACGTTACTAAGCAGGATATTATTAGTGTCCGTTAAATAGCTGTCCAATTCAAAGAGGTACATACAGAGCATCAGTCCTCAAAGAGTCCTCCTTGAAAAAAGCTGGGCCTTTTTTGTGGGCATTGGAGTAGTTATCTTGACCAGTTTGCTATGATTTTTGTTGTCCAAAAATCATTTGTTGCTGGAAGGTCCAGCAAACCTTCCTGCTTATGTTTCCCCGACCCCAAGTCTTACAAACCCCCTAACCACCTTTAGCACTTAGGTGCTTATATGTACCAACCTCGGCATTTTTAGAGTACATTCAATTACTCTGATTAAAGTGACTTTGAGCAGAGACCACATCGCTGGTCTGTTCACTCCCCTGCTGTCCTCTAGACTGTAAACTCGTTGTGAGTAGGGAATAGGTCTATCAATTCTCCCAAGTGGTTAGTACTGTGCTCTGCATACACTAAGCACTCAATAAATACCATTAATTGCTTTCCAAGTGCTTAGTAGAGTGCACTGCACTCAGCTGATGCTCTGATACAGTGCTCTGCACACAGTAAGCACTCAATAAATATAATTGATTGATTGATAGATATTATTATTATAACAATGCCAAATAACCTTTGGCTTGGCTACCATCACCAATGCCCAAAGGAACATGAAATTGATTTATCAGGAAAGGAATTTATGGTCCACCCCAGGTCTCTTCCATATGCAGAAACTGCTGTGACATGTGAAACGAATACACAGATGAAGAAAGCTTCACTAACAGCCAATACACAGCTGCCCGTGAGGTGTTTCCAGGCCTGATTCTTCAAATTCCCTATGCACAGAGCACTGCACGGGAGACTTGGGACAGTGTAATAATTGACATAATCCCTGCCTTCAGGTTTGACAATCTAATGGGGAGAGGGGAGTGGAAATCTCAAATAGGGGTCAATTCCCGGCTCTCCCCACAACCCGCCTAGCCCTAAAGCAGCCAGGTGTGGTCTACTGGGGGTGGGGGGACGGTCACCCTTGCAGATTTGGCTCTTTTGCCCACCCAGTCACCACAGAGGTGTTTGACCCAGGTTCCAACCAGGCTGGGGCAGATTCACATTCCACTGTTAACACTCTGAAATGAGGGAGAACGTGGCCACCACTTAGCGGGCTGAGAACCATTTTAAGAAAAAAGGGAGACTGTAGTATGAGTAGAGGGTTTGTAAAATGTGATATTTTGGGGCAGCTTTCAGCAAGTCACCGCATCTGAGGTGGAGGCAGACGGCGATGAAGCAGTGGTGGCCTAGAGGAGTCAGAAGGACCTGGGTTCTAATCCTGGTTCTGCCACATGTCTGCTGTGTGACCCTGGGCAAGTCACTTAACTTTTGGGTGCCTCAGTTACTTCATCTGTACAACGGGGATTAAGATTGTGAGCCCCATGTGGAACAGGGACTGCGTCCTGCCTGATTAGCCTGGATCTACCTATTTAGTCCTACTGAGTACAGTGCTTGGCATATAGTAAGCGCTTAGCCAAAACAATTAACAAAAGAAAAGATGAGAGTTTGGGTCAGTCGATATTAGTCACCAATTAAATATCAGCAGTTCTTCCAAACTGGGAAAGGCAGAAGGTCAGTTCTTTTACGAATTCCTCAGCTCTCTGCCCTGTGGCAGAGACATAGGCAGTAGACATCTTCTATGGATATTAAGTTTCTGGAAAAAAAGGGCAGAAAGTTTGCCAAAACCTTATACACTTACATGTCCTCAACTGTGATATCTTTCAGGATCTGGCAGTAATCCACGTTCCACACAGCCTGATCATCCCAAACCTTAGAAGCCAGAAGAATAGCTCCCAAAACAATTCTTTTCCAGTTACTGGGGCAGATGTCAATCTCAGCGTAAGTTAAAAGTCTTTCTAAGTAAACCTGAAAAAAACAGATATCAGTTCAGTTCTCATACTAGTGAAAAGCCATGGCACGTTCGAATGCCAAATCTGTTTTGTGTGTTACAATACACTTAGAGAAGCAGCGTGGCTCAGTGCAAAGAGCCCGGGCTTTGGAGTCAGAGGTCATGGGTTGAAATCCCGGCTCTGCCAATTGTCAGCTGGGTGACCTAGGGCAAGTCACTTCACTTCTCTGGGCCTCAGTTACCTCATCTGTAAAATGGGGATGAAGACTGTGAGCCCGTGGAACAACCCGAACACCTTGCAACCTCCCCAGTGTTTAGAACAGTGCTTTGCACATAGTAAGTGCTTAATAAATGCCATTATTATTATTATTACTACTTAGGCTCAAGTCTTAAAAACCACCCAGAAACAGTCCTCTAAATTTACATCAGGCATCAAAGTTTGAATCAAAACATCTCTCCAGTCCTTAAGGTGGTTTTTTCTTTTCCCATTGTACTGGGTTTTTAAGGTGTTTTTTTTTTCCCATTGTACTGGGTTTTTAAATAAGGGGGAAAAATAGGTCTAAATAGATAGCAAACTTCATCTGTCTCCGCTTTCAGGAACGGAAACTTTGCCTAAAGTTTTGAGTGTGAAAACTGGTGGCCATTGGCACCTCCTCGTGGCTACACTGCAGCAGAACATCAAAAACACTAGTACTTTGCGGCAGGAATTGGAGGTGTCTATCTAAGGAGGAAAGCAGCATCCGAAAGAACGTTCAGTCAATAAATGGAATTCCCAGCCTTTCTGTTCAATTACAATTTACGTCCTTAACTTGGGATTCTCTTACCGGAGCTCTCCCCCACTAAAATTTCCTTATCCTTTTCCCAAGACCCAAAATGTGACACGTGGCAAAGGCCAAAATTAGGCTGAACCCTTGTCATTGCCAGCAATCTCTGGAAATTGGGAAATTCAGCTCTACCTCTCCAATGTCACTTCATTATACTGGAAAAAAAAAAGTTGTTGTGTAAGACTGATACCAGGGAGATGGATTCCTTGTAAAAAAAAAAAACACAATAATAATTAAGATCCTTCCATACTGATCAGGACAGCTAATTTCCAACCTGCCTAGGGGTGGGGAGTTCTGCTGATGGTTCCGATAGCCAGTGCAAGTGGGTGATAGGGACTAGGACCACCTGCTTTCTTTCTGCAGATCCCCTGCTGAAAACCTGAGCACACCTGCAATTCTTGCATGTTGGCAGGGTTTGTTTTTTTTTCCCATCATGTAATATGCATGTAGTCATCAACACTAGATAAATGCAGGCTTCCAAAAAAAGTACTAAGTCAAAGGCTAGCAAAGGAAATGGAACATACACAAAAAAATACCCAACAAACTCCCTTAGATGCCTTACCAGAGTCACTATTGCACATTCTGCCGTTAACTGTGCAGCACTAAAGAGTGTCCGGACAAAACGGTAAATATGTTTGTGATCGGGGTCATGCTTGAAGTAATCATCTGGTAGATCTTCCCGCTGAAAGATGGAGAGACTTTAGGTTGGCGAAGACAAGACAATTTTAGATCTTATAAGGGATGGGATTACCGGACTGCAATTCTAAGTAAAACAACTGGAGAAGCAGCGTGACTCAGTGGAAAGAGCTCGGGCTTGGGAGTCTGAGGTCATGGGTTCTAATTCCGGCTCCGCCACTTATCGGCTGTGTGACTTTGGGCAAGTCACAACTTCTCTGTGCCTCAGTTACCTCATCTGTAAAATGGGGATTAAGACTGTGAGCCCTACGTGGGACAACCTGATTACCTTGTATTCCCCCCCAGCGCTTGGAACAGTGCTTGGCACATAGTAAGCGCTTAACTAATGCCATCATTATTATTATTAAAACAATCAATCAAGCAATCGTATTTATTGAGCACTTACCATGTGCAGAGCACTGAACTAAGCACTTGGGAAGTACAAGTTGGCAACATATACAGACGGGCCCTACCCAACAGTGGGCTCACAGTCTAGAAGGGACAAAACATCTAAGAGAGACAGAGCTTACAAAATACCAACGTTATTATTAATAATATTAATTACAATGACAGTAATGCAGCCTTCTTTTTATCCAACCTGGGTGAGCTGGGGCCCAGTTTACCAAATCACGTCTGGAGGAGGCCGGAAGACAGAGTTGATTCTGTGGGCATCCTTAGAACTTCCGATCTACTTCCCAAGAGACTGAGGGGGTCTGTGCCCTCTGAGGGGGCTGCAGATGTCTGGGATTTCGGACGGCATTAGCCATCAGGGGACCCTCTCCCCACCCATCATACTCCCACCTCCTAATACCAACAATCTGACCCGAAATTTGCAGCAGACACCCGCAGGATGGGTAAACGGCAGGGCTCTAAAGTGGATCAGTAGTTTCTGCCAGCCTTCTAACGCAAGTGTTCTCTGCACCTCAACCCTCGAGTCTCTTGATCAACCCCAACCTCTTCCCCTGACCTGTGTTCCCGGAAGCCCCGCTCTCTCCATTAGTAGTTGTAACGCTTTTGCTGAGGACCTGCTGAGCGCCACGCACACCCCGTGCCTTCTGTTGCTTTCACCCAGCCAATTCCCAGCCCTGGATCACCTCCTCCTACTGCTTCCTCTGCCCTTGTGCGCCAACCCAGAAACCACACCAACCTCCACAATCCATTGGCAGGATTCTTTGAGCGTCTGTGGGTAGAGCACTGTATTAAGCCCTTGATGTAGCCCACTAAATGTAGGAAACTAAAGTCCTGTCCTCAAGGCGCTTACAATCCCACAGGGAAGACACATGTGCTAATTTACAGACAGGAGGAAGAAGTGATCAACAGCAAGCTATGTAAACTGATCAGTAGAAAAGTGCATAAATAATAATTTGGATTGGGTCCAACCTACTTTATATCTATCCCAGTGCTTAGAAAAGTGCTTGGCACATAGCACTTAACAAGTACCATAATTCATTCAATCATATTTACTGAGCACTTACTGTGTGCAGAGCACTGTACTAAGTGCTTGGAAAGTACTATTCAGCAACTAAGAGAGACAATCCCTACAACGGGCTCATTATTATTACATAAACTGCTCTGAATAAAAAGTACCACGGAAGGGGGAATAATTGTGATATTCAGCTCAGTGCTTACTATGCCCCAAGAACTGCTCTAAGGTTGAGTGGTAAAGCGCCGAGAGGAAAGTTGGGAAGATCTAACCTGAGGAAAAAATGAATTGGGCAAAGATTCCTGGAGGAGGTGGGGTTCTAAAGATGGGGAAAGCTAAGTTCTGGTGAATATGAAGGGGGAAGGAGTCGGGGTCAGAGGTGGGAGAGGAGAACCAGGCCTAGAGGGGTGGGCTTGTTGGTGGGGAACGGAGTATGAGCAGGGGTGGAGTAGAAGAGAGTGAATAGGTCAGATGGCTAAATGGACTTTTCCCATGAGGAACAACGTGGAAGTCTTGTTTCTGAGAAGCAGCAAGTGGCCAGAGCATAGGCCTGGGACACAGGAGGACCTGAGTTCTAAGCCCAGCTCTGCCACTTGTCTGCTGTGTGACCTTGGGCAAGTCACCTCACCTCTCCGTGCCTCTGTGACTTCATCTGTAAATGAAGACTGTGAGCCCCACATGGAACAGGGACTGTGTCCAACCCAACTTACTTGTATCCACCCCAGCACTTAGTACAGCACCTGGTACATAGTAAGTGCTAACAAATACCACCGTTATTATTATTATTATTGTTCTGAGGCTTTGGGCCTGAGAACTCACTGATCACAGTGTTCGTAGCTTGTGCAGTACCTCTTGCGCTCTTTCAAGCCCCTGCCAATTCTGTTCCCACTAGGAAACAGAGTGCAAGTGAGTGAGTAGGAAGAGCAGTTCCGTGCAAAGCACGCATGCATTTTTCGGCCATGGTAACCCGCTACAGTTTGAAGGACTGGTTTTAGAATCCAGGCCTTCTGATTTTCTGAGTAGGCTCTTGCCCCTGGACTAAACACGGAGGTAAGAGGGAGGCAGCCTTAAAGCCAATGGTCAGGAGTTTCTGTTTGCTGCCCGGGCCGTTTTTCTAAAACATGGTGCTGCTGCCCTCGGAAAAGTCTTCAATGGCTCCCCGTTCCTCCCCGCATCAAAAAGGTATGGACCGGAGAGGAGAGTCACTGGAAGCAGGGTGATCGATGAGGAGGCTGATACGGTAGCCTACCTGGCATATGATGAGTAAAGGGGTGAATCAGATGTTGGGGAAGAAAAGCAGCCAGGTTTTAGCATCAAAGTGAAAGTTAGAAGAGATGATTATTATTATCATTATTAATAATTGTATTTATTGAGCATTTACTATGTGCAAAGCACTGTACTAAGCGCTTGGGAGAGTACAAGATAACATCGGACACATTCCCTGCCCACAACAAGCTCACAGTCTAGAGGATCAAGCAGTCAAGGAGAAGCAACAAGGCTTAAGAGCAAAGGCCCGGGAGTCTGAAGGACCTGGGTTCTAATCCCAGCTCCACTACTGGCTTGCCGTGTCACTTTTGGGCAAGTCACTTAACTTCTCTAGCCTCAGCTATCCCATCTGTAAAATGGAGATAAAGACTGTGAGCCCCTTGTGGGACATGGACTGTGTCCAACCTGATTAGCTTGCATCTACCCCAATGCTTTGTACAGTGCCTCGCACATAGTGAGCGTTTAAACACCATCTAAAAAAACATCACCCTGAACAAAAAAACAAAACGAAAAAGCCAGAACGCAGCATGGGCATGTGAGTCAGGGGATCTGGGTTCTAAACCCAGTACTGCCACTTGCCTGCTGTGACCCTGGGCAAGTCACAGCTTCACTGTGCCTCAGTCTCCTCAACTGTGAAATGGGGATTCAATTCCTGTTCTCTCTCCTACTTAGACTGTGAGCCCCATGTGGGACAGGGACTGTCTGACCTGACTGATTGGTATCTATTCCACCACTTAGAACAGTGCTTGATATGTAATAAGTGCTTAAATCCAGCACTTAGAACAGTTCTTGACCCATAGTAAGCATTTACATACAACAATAATAACAAAAAAAAGCCTTAAAACAGAAAATAAAAAAGGATAATACCAAGGCTGCAGGCTTTGGAGACAGGGTGTTATTTCTGTTCTATGTTCCCAGGCACAATGTTCTGCACATAATAATAAATGCTTTGGATGATGATCTCTCATCACAAAATAAAAACACCCAGAACAGCTCCGCACTTTGTTTATATCATCATTCACAGAAAACTCTCTCTTCTTTAGCCCTATAATAAGGTAGATATCTCTTCTGGTAGTCTCCTCAATCCCTTCCTACTTTCTCAACCAATGTTTTATTTGTACTTCCCAAGCACTTAGTACAGTGCTGTGCACACAGTAAGTGCTCAATAAATACGATTGATTGATTGATTGATTGATTGACCACCTCTTCCTTCTTTTTGCCCATCACGCATCTCTGTTCTTCGCTTCTGCACTCTGGCTGTGCCTCTTTCCCTGTCTGCTACATTTTATCTCCCTCAGCTCTCGCAAATCCCACCCCTTCGCTCTTTCGGGACCCAGACATATCCTGGGCCATTTCCAGCTCACTCATTAGGTGAGAGACAAACTTAAGCAAGCCCCCAGCTCTGCACTCCCACGTCGCACAGATGACCGTGGGAACACTTGGGTCCCATTTCCAGAGACGGCAAGGCTTCCTCGATATCCAAAATGGGTCCAAAGCCACCCTAATTCCTTGCAGACCCAATCTCTGGGTGGGATGAGGGCTGGCCCCCGCCCAGGAGTCACCGTCCCCATTTACTGACCTGCTGAAGGCGGGACGGGACACCACCTCTCCCGAGCTCTGCAGGCGGTTTCAGTTTTAGCACAGTCTTGCTATCACTCACTTTCATTCAATCGCATTTATTGAGCACTTACTGCGTGCAGACCACTGTACTAAGCGCTTACATTCAACTTACTGCTGAATTCTGCCAGATCCTATTACCCAGCATTTCCCACATCCGTTCAGACCGCCTCCACCTTGATCCAAGCTCTTGTCAGATTGCGAATTAACCAAAGGGAAGCCGCGTAGCCTAGTGGAAAGAGCATGGAACTAGGAGTCAGGGGAGCTGGGTTCTAATCCCGGCTCTGCCAACTGCTGTGAGAGAGCTTGGGCAAGTCACTTCCCTTCTGTGCCTCAGTTTCCTCACCTGTAAAATGGGGATTCAATACCAGTGCTTAGAACAGTGCTTGCCACATAGTAAGTGCTTAACAAAAACCATAAAAAAAACCTGTTCTTCCTCCTGCTTAAGACTGTGAGCCCCATGTGGGACAGGGACTGTGCCTGATCTATTTGACTTATACCCACCCCAGTCCTTAGAACAGTGTTTGACACACAGTAAGCACTTAGCAAGTACCAAACACACATTCTATCAGCCTTTTCTTTGGTCTCCCTGTCTCCAGCCTCTCCCCTCGCTACTACAGATCACTTTTTCCAGATATTACTAATGTCCCAGCTCCGCTCTACCTCTCCCTGGCCGCAGCAGAGGCAGAACTCCTTGGGATGGGTTTGGAGGCTTTAGCCCTTAAATCCCTGCTGTCTTCTCCCGGCTATTCAGCAGCTCGCTCTCTTCACCACCACCGGATAACCTTCTAGCTGCATCTCGCTCTCAACTCTCCCACCTCTAGCCCTTGGCTTGTGCCATTCCCCCGCCCCCCCCGGGCCCACCTTAGCCCTAATGCAACAGCCCACAGCTCTCCCCACTGTCACAGTCCTAAGGTCCCACCATCTCCACAAGGCATTGCCCAACTAACTGCCAACACCCTGAATCAACCAGGACTGACAAACCTTCCCCTAGAATTTTTGACTACATGTATATTCAAGTGTACAATCAGCAATTTATTCTAATGATCCTATTTGTGCTGCTGTTGTACTCTCTCCAAGTGCTTAGTAGAATGATTGTACCCAGCGGGGCGCTCAATAAATACCATTACCATGATTGTTGCTGGAGCCTGCATAAAGCCAAGCCAGCATTAAGGCAGGCAGCCAGCCAGCCTGCTTACCTTGACTAGGTTTTTTTTTTGTTTGTTTTGTTTTATTTTTTTACACACAAGAAACTGCAGACTTGATGTTTTTGAGGGCACCCATTGGCAGGTCTTATCCCCTCTACTCTAATCTTTACCAGATACTGTTTATTATGTCTGAACTGAAGGAAAAACCGGTAATCCCCAAGAAAGAAAATGCAAAAGCAATTACGCTAATATCTACAATGTAAAACTCAGGCCGACAGGACTGAAGCTGGCATTTCTCATCAAATCTTCAATCTGTAACCATTTTTCATCCCTGGAAAACAACAGTAAGATATATGGGATGATAAAGCAGTTTTCAGCTATTAAATTGTCAGCAGGACCACTTAGCCAGATAAAGCCTTTGTAATTCATGTTGCAACAGCTTCAGTCCAGGTGAAGCTGAAACACATAGAAACCCGAGGCTTATTGGCCACACATTTCACTGTGCTCCTGGTACACTTTTCTAGATCGAAACTTCCCTCAAAAATACTCACTGAGTGGGAAAGGAGAGGATAGGTGGGAGCTGAGAAATCCAGGTGCAGTCCTGTTGGGAGGATATCTTTTGATTTTTGAGGTACTTGATATGTGCTTCTTATGGGCCCTGATTATTACGAGATAATCTGGTTGGACACAGTCCCTGTTCCACGTAGGGCTCACTGTCTAATGGGGAAGGGTGCACGAGTGCTGAATACCCACTTTTACAGATGAGGAAACAGGTCCAGAGAAGTTAAAGGTCACACAGCAGGCAAGTGTCAGAGCTGGGATTAGAACCCAGGTCCCTTGAGTGTATAACCTTGTTGTGGGCAGGGAATGTGTCTACCAACTCTGATGCGCTGTACTCTCCTAGGCCCTTAGCACAGTGCTTGGCACACAGTAAGTGCTCGATAGATACCACTGACTGATTAGGTCCTCCGATTCTCCGGCCCATGTCCTTTCCACAAGGCCACACGAATGCCCGGCTCTTCTGACCTCTTAGACCGTGAGGCCCGTATGGCATAAGGCCTTCGAATGTTCTGATGACACGGGACCCACTCCGGTGCTTGACCCGGAAATCCTGTGGCCTGTACTACCGCGGGGGTCTGTGACCTGCCATTCTGGACTCCAATGTTGTTTTTGAGCCGCGGCAGGTTGCTGGAAGGGGGCATTTCAAACCCTCCCCGAGAGTCTCAGGCTGAGGGGGATGGCCCGCGACGCTGGGAGCCTCTCCGGCACACGGCCCCACAACCGGCACTGTCCGTCTGTCTGTCCCTGTGGGCAGGGGAGTACGCAACTGGCAGTCTACCCAGGGCCTCCGCCAAGTGGGGCCGGAGCCAGGCCGCTCCGACTGAACCACCTGGCAGCCTGTGGACTGCGGCATCCTCACCCCCTCCTTGGGTGCCCCTGGACCTTGATGCTCTCTTGAACAGGAAGGAACCAATGGAAGGAGGGATGGAGGGGACTGTGGGCAGGAACAACGGCAGGTCAATCCAACAGCCCTTATGTACCCTTCAAGGGGACTCAATCAATCAATCAAGGGTATTTACTGAGCACTTACTGTGTGCAGAGCACTGTACTATGCAGTTGGGAGAGTATAACACAACAGAGTTGGTAGACACTTTCCCTACCCTCAAGACTAGATTAGACTCGTTCAAGCAGATTTTGTGAAAAGAACCTAACTCAATGATTCTTAGGCCCGTGGACTCCTACACCAGACAGCCAGTACCAGCGGACATCTGGTCCGCATGCCTAGAGTGGCCAACTTGCTGCTTGAAATCCACAGCATAGGGTAGTGGCTAGAGCATTCATTCATTCATTCAATCATTTATTGAGCGCTTACTGTGTGAGGAGCACTGGCCTAGGAGTCAGGAGGTGATGGGTTCTAATCCCGGATCCCCCATTTGTCTGCTGTGTGACCTTGGGCAAGTCACTTCACTGGGCTTCAGTTACCTCATCAGGAAAATGGGGATTGAGAATGTGAGCTCCATGTGGGACAGGGACTGTGTCCAATGCGCTTCGACTGTATTCACCCCAGTGCTGAGAACAGTGCCTGGCACAAAGTAAGCACTTAAACACCATAATTATTAATTATATTATTATAGTTCCTGCCCCACCCCGTCTCACCCCTCCCAGAAAGGAGCTGGAGTATTTAAGAGCTAGCTCTCAGGGCTTTTAAGATGTTGAGGCTGCAGCAGCTGACCCCCATATGTACATATCTTTAAATTATATACTGTAAATTATTTATATTAATGCCTGTCTCCCCCTCTAGACTACAGGTTTGTTATGGGCAGGGAGCATGTCTGCTAAATCTCTTGTACACTCCCAAGCGCTTACTCTGTACACATTAAGCGCTCAATAAATATCATGGATTAATATCAGCCTGAATCCCATGCCTGGACCTTGCATGGGTCCCCCTCTCTCTCTCCCCACCCCAGTCAACCTCTCCCACCACCCACGAAGCTTCCCTTGCTTCCAAATGCCCTCAGCAGCTCATTCCCAACCCTCTGCCTCCCTATCCACGGTTGTTACTTTCCTTCCCTGCCCTACCATGACTAAAGTCCACTGGGGTTTGTGGAACCCCCCTCTTGATCGTGGACTGAATCCATTTCATCCTGGACATCTTCCTTTCTTCTCACCAAGACTTGGCTCTCATTTGCTGATCTGCTTCACTTTCAATCAACGGTATTTACTGAGCGCTTACTTGTGTGCAGAGCACTGTACTAAGTGCTTGGGAAAGGGCAATACAATCATATTGGTAGATACAATCCCCGCTCACAGTCTAGAGGGAGAGACAGGCATTTAAAATCAGTTACGGATAAGGAAAATAGTATATATATACGTATCAAAGTGACCAAATCCTACCTATGGCTCCAGCTACTTTGGTGATAAAATTGAAAACATCAGATAAAATTCCCCAAGTTTCCTCATGTCTCCCCATCATTCTCTAACCTTTCTACTGCTGCTTCATCCTCTGCTGCTTCCCAGCTGTTTCTCAAGACGAAGTCCTCCGCTGCTCACTAAATCCCCCCTGCATACTCCTGATCCAATTCCTTCTCACCTCCCTGCTCTCATTCTACTCCTCTCATGATTGTTTCTTCCCTTATTGCTTTTAAACATACTCTACTCTCCCTCATTCTTAAAAAAAAATGCCTGATCACAAAGTCCTCTCCCATTACTGCACCATCTCCCTGCTCCAATTCCTACTCATACTTCTGAAACTGGTTTTGGACACTACTGTCTTTACTTCCTCTCAATCAGGGGTATTGACTGAGTGCTTACTGTGCATGGAGTTCTGTACTAAGCACTTGGGAGAGTACAATAAATGGTATTTTTTGAGGGCTTACTACATGTAGAGAGTACAGTACAACAGAATTGGCAGACAAATTCGCTGCCCATAATAAGCTTAAATTCTCTCCCTAAGTTTTCTTCTACCACACTGTCAACCCCTATTCCACATCCTCCCTCTAGCCTGGAATTCTCCCCCTCTTCATGTTTGCTAGATCACCACTTTCCCTGCCTTCAAAGCCTTAGGAAGGTCACATCTCCTCCAAGAGATCTTTTCCAAAGAGACCTCTGTTTCCCTGCTTTTCCTCCGTGTCACCTATGCTCTTGGATCAGAACCCTTTAGGCATCTGGTACTCACCCCAACCTCAACCCCAAGTCATATATTTATAAATGGCATATGTGCATATATACTACGTGTATATATCTATAAATTATTTACATTAATGCCAGTCTCCCCGACTGTAAACTTGCTGTGGGCAGGGTATATGCCTACTAATACAGTTGTATTGCACTCTCTCAAGGACTTATTACAGTGCCCTTTACACATGTGTGCTCAATAAATACCACTGATTGATTTTAGACTTACTATAATCAGATTTTCAACCCCTTCACTCCACCAAAACTGCATTTTAAGGTCACCAATGAACTCCTTCTAGTCGACTCCAAAGAGATATATTCCGTCCTAACCTTCAGTCTGGCTTCTGACGCCTTTGACACTGGACGATTTCACCTTCCCTGGTGCACAAACATCAGAGCATTGCTGGCGGAAATCCAGATATCTGGCTGACCTCACCCACTTCAAGTTCATCTTTGTCTGCTTTGAACTGTGCCCTCTCCTCTCCCTGGCAACATTATTTCTTCCTCCTTTTCGATTCCCGTGCCCACTGTCTTCACCCGTTGTTTCAGACATTTAATTTCCTCCTCAAACCCCCATACCTCCACCCCCTCCATCATTTGCCCCTAATGACTTGGCCATGGTCTTTATTGAGAAAATTGAAACCATCAGGCATGAATGATCTCCCTCAAATCTCCCCTGCTCCTCTCCAGTCCCTCCCTCTTCTTGCCCCCTCTTCAACTCTCCCATCTTTCCCAGCAGTATCTCCAGAGATCTCTTGCCTCCTTTCAAAATTCACCCCCTCCTGCACCTCATATCCCATCCCTTTGCATTTTATCAGAATGTTTGCCCCCTCCCTGACCTCCCTCTTCAACTGTTCACTCTCCACTGGCTTCTTCCCTACTGCCTTCACACATGCTCATGTCTCCCCATCCTAAAAAAACAAACCAAACCAAACAAAAACCCTCCCTTGACCCCACAGCTCCTTCCAACTATGATCCTGTTTTCCTCATACCATTCTTTTCCAAACTCCTCGAAAGAGTTGTCCATAACCATTGCCTCCACTTCCTCTCCTTCAATTCTCTCCTTGACCAATCAATCAGGTTTTTTCCCTCTTCACTCCACAAAAACTGCCCTATCAAAGGTCACCAATCATCTCCTTCTTGCCAAATCCAACAGACTCTATTCCATCCTAATCCTCCTCGGCCTTTCAGCTGCCTTTGATACCATTGCCACCATCAGCACTGGGGTACTTAAGTGTATGCCACTGAACCCTTGACTGTTTATTTTGATTACATTCTGTCAATATTTTTATGCCAGCCTTCCCTGCAAAAGTGAAAGCTTCTTGTAGGCTGGGAGGATACTTTCTCTTTGTAGTGCTCTATCAGAAGCACTTAATAGGGTGCTAGGTAAATCCTATTAATGCACTATAATAAATGGGCGCTTCCCTTTATCACTGTCTCTGAAGAACAATCAACTACCTCCCTCTTTTTCCTTAATGCTATGATTAATTTCACCTCTACTTATATTTTGGATTGGGAAGTATTCCAGAAATCTAAACCGTATCCATAAGCCTCTGATGATACTCGCGAAACCAGTTTTTTTCCAGTCTAATCAAAGATAAATATCCACTAGAAAAGATGTCTCAAATAGTTTTGATGTCCATTATCTATTTATTATATTTACCTTAGATACATCTTGAATTCAAGGATGGATTAATTATTCCCTTGCATGAAATGGCAGGTAGGGAAAATAGGCAAATTCTTCGCGTTTAAGTTTCATCCTGAGTCAGCCACATTACTTTAAACAAACTGCTCATTGTTCTGAACTACTTCATAGCAATGTATACTCAGTGATATTTCACTGATCCATAGATTGTGAGCCCCACGTGGGCCAGGGACCGTGTCGAACCCGATTACCTTATATCTATCCCGCACTCAGTTCATCAGTGCCTGGCACACTGTAAACACTAAACCAATACCATAAAAAAGATACAATTTTCTATTAACAATGATGGCATTTGTTAAATGCCCACTATGTGTCGAGCCCTGTTCTAAACCAGATTGGACACAGTTCATGTCCCACATGGGGCTCACAATCTTAATCCCATTTTACAGATGAGGTAACTAACTGAGGCACAGAGAAGAGAAGTGACTTGCCCACCAGAGCAGCAGAGCAGAGTCAGGATTTTAACCCAGGTCCTTCTGATTCCCAGGCCCGTTTTCTATTATCCACTAGGCCAGGCTGCTTTCCTATTGGGATGTCCTTTTTTTTAAAAAAGTCATGCATTTAATAATAATGATAATAATAATAATAATGGCATTTATTAAGTGTTTATTATGTACAAAGCACTGTTCTAAGCACTGGGGAGGTTACAAGGTGATCAGGTTGTCCCCATTTTACAGATGAGGTAACTGAGACACAGAGAAGTTAAGTGACTTGCCCAAAGTCACACAGCTGACAATTGGAGGAGCAGGGATTTGAACCCATGACCACTGACTCCAAAGCCCATGCTCTTTCCACTGAGCCACAGATCGTTTATATATTTTTATTTGAAATCTAAACACCTGAAATGAAGCCTCATTTGCAGGTTTCCTTGATTATCTGTAGAACTGGGCAATCAATCATAATAGCAGTGGTATTTGTTAAGTGCTTACTCTGTGCCAGGCACTGTACTAAGCACTGGGGTGGATACTGGGGTAGAGAAGCAGCGTGGCTCGGTGGAAAGAGCCCAGGCTTGGGAGTCAGAGGTCGTGGGTTCTAATCCCGGCTCCAATTGTTAGCTGTGTGACTTTGGGCAAGTCACTTGACTTCTCTGGGCCTCAGTTCCTTCATCTGGAAAATGCAGATGAAGACTGTGAGCCCCACAAGGGACAACCCTGATTACCTTGTATCCCTTCCCAGCGCTTAGAACAGTGCTTGGCCCATAGTAAACGCTTAATAAACACCAACATTATTATTATTATTATTATTATACAAGCAAATTGGGTCAGAGACAGTCCTTCTTCCACATGGGGCTAATAGTCTCAATCCTCACTTTACGGATGAGGGAACTGAGGCACAGAGAAGTGAAGTGACTTGCCCAAGGTTCCACAGCAGACACGTGGCAGAGCTGGGATTAGAATCCAGGTCCTTCTGACTCCTAGGCCTGTGCTCTTTCCCCTAGGCCATGCTGCTTCTCACCCTTAATAAGACTTTATTCTACTGCCCTAAGTATCAGAATCAACTGTACGACCCCTTTTAAAAACATGATTAATGCTGTACTGGCATTTTTTATTTGGGGCATTAAGTATTTAGCTTTGGTTCTTGGTTCCCTGAAGCTCCATCCTCAATTCTTCCTTTCACACACCTCATCTTCTGATATTTATTAACTAGGCATCTCTTAGCAGGTTCATTACTGAGAAGCCAGATTTGGAGGGAGAGAACTTCACTTTGCTAAAGCGGTTTCCTTTCTATTGAATTTAGGTAAACTCAGGAGGCACGAAAGAAGATTATACACACATACACACAGACAAAAAAATCATCTCAAGAAAAAAAGACACTTACTGTTAGTGGATGTGATCTCTCATCAAAGATATCCAAGGATCTATCTGAATCTCTATAAAACAAGAGTATAAAGTTTTACTAATTTCAGATACTTACCACCTGAATAAAATATTTGCAAAAAAAGGTCAACTTTTAATAGGGATAATATAGACAGATCTTCAAAATTAATTTTTTTTTGGCTCTGGCACTACAGTTCTTGTGGTTTGGGGGAGACAACATTTCTATTCAGAGTAAAGCAGACTTACCAAGAGATTGGCTGCCTCATCCTGAGCATTTAGCCCTTTTCAAGAGGAAGCAATGACTTCACCTACCCATGTTCTCAACCAACAATATTTATACACAAGTACTCTTCCTGGAAAGCCACTGAACTTTCAAACTCTACCAAAAATTTTTACGTGCACCTTGATACGGAATAGCCAAATGTGGGTTTACACAGCTATGTTGCTACTGGCTGGTTTAGTGATACTGTAGTGGTTGACGATTAAAATGAACTTTTACAGCAAAGAGACTATGGTTGATGGAATGCCGCTAGTGAGTGATCAAGGAGTGTTCTGTCCACTGTGTTCCAGTTACATCTGATCCTCCTGTCTCAACACAATTCAGGAAAAATCAAATAGCTTTCCAGGACAGAAAGCAATTCGTTTTTAAAAGCGGAAACTTGACATTCAAAGGTTTACCAATCTAGGGCTCCAAAATAATGGGCTCCTTGAAATTTTTCTTTTAACTTATAATGTTCATGAACAACAGCTAACTTCCCTAACCTCAAAGCTAGTGTTGAAATACTACATTATGAGACTTTTGTGGTAAATTTAGAGCACTGCTTTTATTATGAATATGCATATTCCTGGCAGGTACAAAAGCAAGTCATAGAAAAGTCAAGATACTGGCTTACTGTAAAAGAACCTCACTGTTAACTTTCTATATAGGACTCTACCACCAAAAGCAAAGGAACGAGACATTTCTCAATTCTGCAACAAGATGACTCTGTAGAAATTTCAACCCTCACTGGACAACTAACTTTTGTGCTTTCCTCAAACACTGGTCTAAAACCGAACACATGCAATGTACTAGAAAGTTGGAACAACTATAGCTTTAAAAGTGCTCACCTGTTCTTTATGTGGTAGTATATTGCTAATGTCACACTGTGGAGGGAAAAACATATTATTTCATATCTTACAATACATTTCATTATCTTTATTAACTAAAGCTTTTTCCTCCTTTATGGATTTCAGTACGATAAAATTTTCAGGAGTACTTTAGAGATAATCGGCTTCTATTTTCCGAGACAAATGATATTTTACTATCAATTAACAGCTCAATTATTCATTAGATTTTTAACATTTCCCTTTGCAACTTAATTTCTTCTTTCTGTTTTAGTCCACGTCCTTTAGTAAATCTATTTTTGTCTGAAGATTCCACAGTAGAGCCTGAAAATAGCTATCCTTTTCATACCTCCCTGTATAACTACATAGCAAGTAAAAACATTTGCTTAATGAATCCAAATTATTTGGGGGTGATTGATACAGAAAACATCTATTTGTCTGGAGGTACGCCTACAGTGCAGAGGCTGGTGGGATCACATATTCATTCAATCGTATTTATTGAGCGCTTACTGTGTGCGGGGCACTGTACTAAGCGCTTGAAATACATGCTTCAGACTCCAATAAAATTAGTAATATTACTGTGAAGTGCGGATGGTTAACTTTTCACAATGAATTTTAAAAGAGTGTTTTATTAACTGACATCTATCAATCAGTGGTATTTACTGAGCACATACTGTGCACAGAGCACTGTACTAAGCGTTGGGGGGAGTACAACACAATCCCTGCCCACTAGGACTTGGAAGTATTATTGCATAAGCTGGTTTAAATCTGACCAAATTAATTTAGGATAACATCACACGCACACCGTGATTTTGGCTTTCGAGAAGGTTTTTAGCAGCAGGGAGAGCTAGCAGGGCAGGGTTGGCACTGCCACTCTGCTTAGGCAGCAGGTGGGAACCCCAAGGCCGACCCGAACGGGAGCAGTTGCTGGAGCTGGCGGCAGCCTGAGGGCCTCTGACGTGGGCGGTGATTTCTGCTGCTCCGTTGGCCTCTAAGGTGGTCCTTCCTCCTTCGGGAAACCTATGTGTGGGTGGGAACGGTGCAGAGCCATGCCAAAGGAGCGGCTCTTTTAGCCAATATGGCGGGAGGGACATGCATTGAGAGCAGCTGGCCTATTCCTCCCCACCATTCCTTTCCCACTTGACCTCCACGAAGCCTTCATTTCCCAAACTCTCTCTCCCTTCAGCACCACACTTGCATCTTTATCTACCCCACCCTCAGCCCTGCAGCACTTACGGACATATCCATAATTTATCTGTCACTCCTGGCAGACTGTAAACTCCAGGTGGGCAGGGTCTGTTTACTTGTTTTGATGTTCACATATCTATAATTCTATTTATAATGATGCCTGTTTACTTGTTTTGAGGTCTGTCTCCCCCCTTCTAGACTGTAAACCCAGTGTGAGCGGGGATTGGCTCTCCTTATTGCTGAATTGTACTTTCCAAGCACCTAGTACAGTGCTCTGCACACAGTAAGCGCTCAATAAATACAATGAATGAATGAATGAATAAGGCAAACCCAATGTTAGTTCATCTATTTCACTCCACCTCCCTCATCCCTTTCTTTCCCTTGCTTCAAAGCCCATATTATCTGCCTCCTACCACCCACTCCAGATTCTAGTAGTAATCTACTGCCCCCACCCACCCCACCTCCAGCTTTTTGAACTATTTTGACCACTCTCTCACATTCCTTCCCTCTTTCTCCAGACCTATAATGATCCTTGGGGGTTTTAATATCCACATAGATGTTCCTGACGACACTTCTGCTGCCTGCTTTCTATCACTCCTCAATTCTACTAACCTCCTGTTCCACCCCAGTTCGTCCACTTGCAAACTTGGACACACACTCTATCTCATCACCTCTAGCCACTGAACAATTTCTGCCCTCACCAACTCTGAAATCCCTCTATCTGATCACAACCGCCTCACTTGCCTTCTCTCCCACACACCTGCACCCCACAAATCCGTGCTGTTTTGTCCTCATCCAATTTTATCAACTCATCATGTCCCATTAAAAAAAAATAACGGCATTTATTAAGCGCTTACGATGTGCAAAGCACTTTTCTAAGTGTTGGGGCAGTTACAAGGTGATCAGGTTGTCTCACATGGGGCTCACAGCCTTGATCCCCATTTTACAGATGAGGTAACAGAGGCACAGAGAAGTTAAGTGACTTGCCCAAAGTCATACAGCTGACAATTGGCGGAGCTGGGATTTGAACCCATGACCTCTGACTCCAAAGCCCGTGCTCTTTCCACTGAGCCATGCTGCCTCATTTAGCCTCCATACCCCAAATTACCTTCCCTTGATAACCAAATTGATGCTCTCAACACCACCCTCTCTACCAAACTCAACTCACTTACTCCCCTATCCTTCCGATGATGTCATACCACTAATCCACAGCCCTGTATCACCTCTAGTCTGCTTCCTTCACTTTTGAGCACGAGCTGCAGAGTGTTGCTGGCAGAAATCTAGATATCAGGTCGACCTTGTCCACTTCAAGTTTATCCTTACTGCCTTTACTCTGCCCAGCAAAACTATTTCTCCATCCTTATTGAAACCAATGCCCTTTACCCTCACCAGTTTTTCCAGATGTTTAACCCCCTTCTCAATCCCTCTTATCCTTCCACCTCCCTGATATCTTGCCTGTGATGACCTGGCCCCCTACTTTACTGATAAAATTGAAATTATCCGGTGCGATTGGACTAAAATCTCCCCTTCTGCACCCCAGTTCCTCCCTCCTCTTTCCCCTTCATCAATTCTTGCAACTTTCCCAGTAGTATCTCAAGAGGAGATCTCCTGCCTTCTCTCAAAATCCATCCCCCTCCACCTGCACTTCCAACCCCATCCCTCTGAATCTTATCAAAACACTTTCCCCCCTCCTTCTTCTCTACCTATCATCAACTTTTCACTCTCCAATGGCTTCTTTCCCACTGCTTTCAAACATCCCCATGTCTCGCCTATCCTAAAAACCCTTTCCCTTGCCCCACGGCTCCCTCCAGTTATCGCCCCATCTCCTTCCTACTATTCCTCTCCAAACCCCTTGAGCGAGTTGTCTACACCTGCTGTCTCCAGTTCCTCTCCTCCAATTCTCTCCTTGACCACCTCCAATCTGGTTTCCATCCTCCTCACTCCACAGAAACCGCCCTCTTAAAGGTCACAAATGATCTCTTTCTTGCCAAATCCAACATCCTCTTCTCCATCCTAATTCACCTCGACCTGTCGGCTGCCTTTGACACTGTCAACCATGCCCTTCTCCTGGAAACATTATCCAACCTCGGCTTCACTGACACTGTCCTCTCTTGGTTCTCCTTCTATCTCTCTGACAGCTCATTCTCAGTTTCTTTCATGGGCTCCTCCTCTACCTCCCACTCCCAAACTATGTGTGTCCCTCAGGGTTCAGTTCTGGGTTCCCTTCAATTTTCCATCTACACCCACTCCCTTGGAGAACTCATTTTTCTCACATGGCTTCAGCTACCACTTCTATGCAGATACCCAAGTCTACATCTCCAGCCCTGATCGATCGATCTCTCTCTCTCTCTCTCTCCTCACATTTCTTCTAGCCTTCAAGATATGGATGTCCTCCTGTTACCTCAAACTTTGTATGTCTAAAACAGAACTCCTTATCTTCCCATCCTAATCCTGTCCTTCCCCTGACTTTCCAATCACTGAAGACAGCACCACAATCCTTCCTGTCTCACAAGCCCATAACCTTGACATTATCCTTGACTTCTCTCTTGTTCAACCTACATATTCACTCTATCACTAAATCCCTTCGGTTCAACAGAAGTGTAATCCAAGCACTTCTCTTATCCGGCATTAATCACTGCAGCAGCCTCCTTGCTGACTTCCCTGCCTCCTGTTTCTCCCCACTCCAGTCCAGACTTCACTCTGTTGCCCGGGTCACTTTTCTACAAAAACACTCAGTCCGCTTCCCCACTGCTCATGAACCTTTAGTGGTTGCCCATCCACCTCCACATCAAACAAAAACTCCCTACCAATGGCTTTAAAGCAATCACCTTGCCCCATCCTACCTCATTTTGCTACTCTTGCCCATGTCATGCCTATGTCTTGGAATGTCCTCCCTCCTCATATCTGACAATTATTCTCCCCCACTTCAAAGCCTTATTGACTGCACATCTCTTCCAACAGGCCTTCCCTGACTAAATCCTCTTTTCCTTTTCTTCCTCTCCCTTCTGCATTGTTCTAACTTTCTGCCTTTATTTATCTCCCCTCCCCACCCCATAGTACTTATCTACATATCTGTAATTTATATATATCTATATATCTTCATGTTTGTCTCCCCTTCTAGACTGTAAGTTCGTTGTGGACAGGGAATGTGTATTATAGTGTACTCGCCCAAGTGCTTAATATAGCGCTCTACACACAGTAAGTTCTCAATAAATATTTACCAATACCTATTCTCCCTCCTATTTAGACTGTGAGCCCCCACGTGGCACAGGAATTGTGTCAAACCTGATTATCTGCTAACTACCCCAGCTCCATCATCATGGAGGAGGAATTAAATTAGCTTTTTTTCCTGAACCCCTGCTTTAGTGGGAGTTGGTAAGATGTGGCCACTTGTTAAGTAGAAGGAAAAAAACATTTCGGAGGAACATCATGTTTTCTAATCACTGAAGATAAACTAAAATTGCTCTGAAAAGAAGACTCAGTGATATTTATTAATGCTTCTTGGTTCACAGCACCTGAGAAAGTACTCTGTTATGGTGTTTATTAAACACTTATTATGTGCAAAGACTATGCTAAGTGCTGGGATGGATGCAAAAATGAATAAATCAGACCAGGGTCTTTAGCATATCTAAAACGTTTTAAAGGGTATCTAGTGTGATGTCTAAATGACAACCCTCTACTGACCAGCTTCTGATATCCCTTCTGTTAAACTAAGGGCTGCAAAAAATGGACTGAACAAAGAGTTCAATATTAGGTGAAGGTGGAACAATATACTTTTGACAACTTATTTCTTATTTCTGAAAGGAACCCTACCACCATCTGCAGAGTATAACACAGGGGACTGTCGCTGGGTGACGCTCTATCACTGACCAGTACGGAATCAAGCCATTCAAAAGCTCGGCAGTTTATTCAAATGGCTAAAACATAAATTTAATCTTGCTCCCCTCTCCCACATCTGAAGGAAACAAAAGACTTTACAAATAGTAGAGCTTTTCTGATTTCCAATAGTAGTGCTTGGAAATGTTCGAAACAAGTCACTTCCTTCTGCTAATAATGGTGGTATTTGTTAAGCGCTTACCATGTGCCAAGCACTGTTCTAAGCGCTGGGTGCTTTCCCACAGATAGTGAGCGCTCAATAAATACCATTACTATTACTACCACTACTACTAATAATAATAATAATAATAATTATGGTATCTGTTAAGCACTTACTATGAGCCAAGCACTATACTGCACACTGGGGTGGATACATGCAGAGTGGTTTGGATATAGTCCCTGTTCTGCATAGGGCTCACAGTCTTCATCCCCATTTTACAGATGAGGTAACAGGCACAGAGAAGTGAAGTGGCTACCCTAAGGCCATACAGCAGACAAGTGGCGATGCCGGGTTTAGAACCCATGGCCTTTTAACTCCCAAGCCCATGCTCTATCCACGATGCCATGCTGCTCCTCTAGTAGCAGTACTACAACTACCACTAAATAAAACTTCAAGGCCCGTGGAGGGACACTGTACCTAATCAACAGTATTTACTGAGTGTTCAACTGTGTGCAGGGCACTGTACTAAGAGCTTGGGGGACCACAGTACAGAGTTGGTAGACATGTTCCCTGTCCACAATGTGCTTGCATGGAAGATTTCTACAAAAGATTAATCAATCAAGAATCATTTAAATACAGCAGAATTTCCTGAATGTTTTTACGTGTAATTAAGCCACTTTCAGGGACAGAACAGACCACTTTCTATGCAGGGAGGCCAAGCAGAGCTCAAAGATCAAGTATAACCTAATATTCATTCATTCATTCATTCAATTGTATTTATTGAGCGCTTACTGTGTGCAGAGCACTGCACTAAGTACTAAGCACTGTACTAATATCTGATAAATCCCTATAGCATGAGCACACATCTTCCTCTTTAAACAAGGCAAGCAAATAAAGTAACATTAATCCAACTCTTTGGCTAAAAGGACTAATAATTTTTGTACATTAATAGTGGATACCCAATAATTGGGTAGTTTTCCTTTCCTTGAGACCATTAGCATCTTCATCAAAACGCCAAAAAGGGTTTAAAATTAAAAAGCAGATCAAAGGAAAAATTGGTTTGGGGATAAACGTTTTGAATTGTATTTTGAACTGTTCCAAAATTCTGTATTGGATTGGACACATTCGTTGATAAAGAAGCTTAACAAGAACCCTCGGTGTGCAGTCTTTGCAATTTACTTGGGATCTGAGGCTACTCTTGTGTTTAATCCACTCGAGTTAAAACCTACACTGGTCAAAACTAAGGGAGAATATTTGTTCTCCAGAATCAGGGAAGTCTGCTCCAATTTCAGACAATTTGCACGTTTTAAAGTTTAGACTGAAATTAGGGATTTGCTGGAAAGGGCACTGCATCTGGGAGTCAGAACACCATGGACTCTAATCCTAGCTCTCCCATATGTCTGCTGTGTGACCTTGGGCAAGTCACTTCACTTCTCTGTGCCTTAGTCACCTCATCTGTAAAATGGAGATTGAGATTGTGAGCCCCATACGGGACAGGGACTGCGTCCAACCCAATTTGCTTGTATCCATCCCAGCCCTTAGTACAGTGCTTGGCACATAGTAAGTGCTTAACACATACAATTATCATCATACAGGAGCAGCCACAATTCAAAAGAGCAACAAATTGAGGACGGTTTTTTCTTTCTATCTCTGCCACTGTTGACAGAAGTGTCTGAGGCTGCCCATCTTGCCTTGTGGCAATCTAGCTGTACTTACCATTTTATTGTGCTTCTAAGATTGGGCTGGCTGACCGTACTGTCATCTATAAAAATGGTAGAGCACGAGCTATATTTTTTAGTAAGCTGCCCTGGAGAAATCTGAAAATGGGTTGGGGAAAAGGGAGAAGAGAGGTGGAGAAAGAAAAACAAATTTAGCTTAAAGAGGGATTTTCTTTTCCCTTAGTCATTGAACCAAAGGTAAGTTATTCCACTTCAAGAACTTCTCTTAGGGATGTGATGGGTTAACACTAGTCGTTAACAGTAGGTATGACAGATACGCAGTTGAAGGAAAAGTGATAGACTATTTGTTTGGATTTAAGGAATCAGTCAATTACTACTTCACTTGGGTGCCAAAAAACACTAATAAAACCAGAACAAAAAAAACCCACATCACCACAGCTCTGTTTTGTGCGAATAATAAAGACGGCTAATGCCATTCTGTTACATGCATACTTCAGTTCAGTTGTCATACTCTTTATTATAATAAATAGCCCAAGTCAAATCTTGCTAACTAGCCCAGGAAGATTAAGCTAGAATGAAACAAATGATTCAGTTTTAGATGGAAAAGACAATTAGCTTTTGAGATCACTTATGAACGGGCTATATTTTAAGTAGTGCTGGAATATGTATTTTACACCTTGAGCACTTTTCTCCCATACATTTCAATTATGGTATTTACTGTTTACTGTCTGCAGAGCAGTGTAGTACATACTTGGGAGAGCACAATATATGACTCCACATTTTTACATTAACGTTCTCATTTCAGCTTCAACATCCTTTCAAGATAGGCTTTATTATCCCTTTACAGATGGGGAAACAAGAAGGCACGGAGCATTTAGGTGAATGAACTCGTTAGAAATTCAAAATTTTGATTGTTCCGGCAATTTCTGAAAAACCCTACAGGCCACCTACAAACCTTGACCAGATTTTTGATTAATGCAGGTGGCATTTCTCTGATGATTCTGTGAGGCTCTGGTAGGGGGCAAAACAGGCCAACACCTCTGGTCTCCTTACAACTGTTGAACATGTAGCAAATAGGTTACAGAACAGGCTATACATCTCGCAGCTGAAAAGAAGAAACTTTATCTGAGGTCTTAGCCGATAAACACAAAATGCTTTTCGCCTTAAGTCACGTATTACAAACCAATTATTTTTCATCTGAACTAGGGAAATGTTGTGAGATAGCTGGTCAACCTACATTTTACTCCTAGGTGTTAATGAAATTCAATTCACAGATAATTATTAGCGATAGGGTTAAAAATTATTTTCAAATGAATTTGTTGGCTACTATGTGAGAATTTTTTTTGTTTTTTTTCCTTGTGCTATAAGAACTGCCATAAAATCGTTTCTACTAGTTAATACTACAGTACAAACATGCTTGCTCCTGTGGATTTCCTTTTGCCCTTTCAAAATACTTCTATTTTTTAGCTTAATTTTTACTTACATGATTTATATGGTTGCTCTTTCTCTTCTCTCTCACTAGGACAAAAAAACAAAGTAATGAATAATTTTGACAAGTGTCAAAAAAATTAGCGTTAACCACTCAGTTTTGACAAACTAAAGAGGAACAAGTCATTCAGAAAAGAGGAGCGCTTACATTTTGTCGTTTCCAACACATTAATAATTTTAAAATTACCAAGGAGTATAATATTTTCCACCTGCAGAAAGGGCCCAGAAAGAGAAGTGAAACTTATAATTTTTTTTTTTTTTTAAAAACCTCAATAGATGGGCAAACAACAGAAACTACTGGTGAGGAGCAAAGAGCAGAAAGGCAATCTGCAGAATGAGGTTAGCTTTTTTTTTTTTCCTTTTTAAACTTTTCCCGATTCACTTTTCTGTCATGTTCCCCATTCCCAAGCAGACCTCTGAATAAATGGTTTGCTTAGTTCCTCCTGGGTCCAACAACCAATTTCTAGCCAGAAGGACTGTTTCACAGCAGCACCCAAGTCACTTATTAAAAATAACATCAATGCATTAGGGCTGAACAGATTTTGCCTTACCCAACAGGAAAACAATAAGCCCAGGAATACTGAAATAGGTGCTATTAATAATAATAATGATGGCATTTATTAAGCGCTATGGGCAAAGCACTGTTCTTGAAAGTGCCTTCCGTGTCAACCACCCCATTCATGAGGCTTGGGAGGCAGCGTTGACTAGTAGAGTCACGGACACATGTTGCCAACTTGTACTTCCCAAGCGCTT
Source organism: Tachyglossus aculeatus (assembly GCF_015852505.1). NCBI lineage: Eukaryota > Metazoa > Chordata > Mammalia > Monotremata > Tachyglossidae > Tachyglossus > Tachyglossus aculeatus. The sequence continues at coordinate 3,495,308 of NC_052090.1, read as the reverse complement.
AGTACAGTGCTCTGCACACAGTAAGCGCTCAATAAATATGATTGACTGATTGATTGATTGGTTTCAGCTCCTAGCTGTGCCACTGGCCTACTGGGGAACCCTGGATGTAACCCCGCCTTTCTTGGCCCCAGTTTCCCAATCTGATAATGGGGATAAGAAAAATCATGTTTCCCAGGACCAAGATGAAGCATGTCCAGTCTTATAATCTGGCACCTTCCCCCGTGCTTAGCACATAGTAAGCACTTATATGCCATAATTATTCTCCATTAAATTGTGAGTTTCCTTTGGAGTAGAGACTGTGCCCAATCTCATTTTCTTTTACCCCAGCGTTTAGTACAGTGTTAAGCCCACAGGAAGCACTTATCAAATATTACTATTATGCCAAAATGGATGGTGCAAGAAACAAAACTTTTCCTTCAATTTCTTCTTCCACTCTCGTCCCACATGAGAAGCCTGAGCCTTCTATCAGCGATTCTGAGGGGTGTGTGATAACCGACAACCCCTAATCTTTCAGAAGAGTTGGCGCACAATACAGTGAAGGTAAGCCATTTACCTGGAGGCTGAAAGGTAACCAACCTGTTTTTAATGAATCAATAATATTTATTGAGCTCTTACTGTTTGCAGAGCACCATACTAAGTGCTTGGGAGAATACAATAAAAACAGTCTTGATAGACACATTCCTTTTTTAGAAGTAAAAGATCCTATTTTTCTTCCAAATGCTGTGTGATCTTGGGCAAGTCACTTCACTTCTCTGTGCCTTAGTTACCTCATTCATTCAATCGTATTTATTGAGAGCTTACTGTGTGCAGAACACTGTACTAAGCGCTTGGGAAGTACAAGTTGGTACGTATAGAGACGGTCCCTACCCAATAGCGAGCTCACAGTCTAGAAGGGGGAGACAGACAACAAAACAACACATGTTAACAAAATAAAATAAATACAATAGTAAATATGTACAAGTAAAATAGAGTAATAAATCTGTACAAACATATATACAGGTGCTGTGGGGAGGGGAAGGAGGTAGGGCAGGGGGGATGGGAAGGTGGGGAGGGGGAGAGGAAGGAGGGGGCTCAGTCTGGGAAGGCCTCCTGGAGGAGGTGAGCTCTCAGTACGGGTTGAAGGGAGGAAGAGAGCTAGCTTGGCAGATGTGCGGAGGGAGGGCATTCCAGGCCAGGGGGAGGACGTGGGCCGGAGGTCGATGGCGGGACAGGCGAGAACGAAGCACAGTGAGGAGGTTAGCGGCAGAGGAGTGGAGGGTGTGGGCTGGGCTGTAGAAGGAAAGAAGGGAGGTGAGGTAGGAGAGGGCGAGGTGATGGACAGCCTTGAAACCGAGAGTGAGGAATTTTTGCCTGATGCGTAGGTTCATTGGTAGCCACTGGAGATTTTTGAGGAGGGGAGTAACATGCCCAGAGTGTTTCTGCACAAAGATGATCCGGGCAGCAGCGTGAAGTATAGATTGAAGTGGGGAGAGAAAGGAGGACGGGAGATCAGAGAGGAGGCTAATGCAGTAATCCAGTCGGGACAGGATGAGAGATTGAACCAGCAGGGTAGCGGTTTGGATGGAGAGGAAAGGGTGGATCTTGGCGATGTTGTGGAGGTGAGAGCGGCAGGTTCTGGTGACGGATTGGATGTGAGGGGTGAACGAGAGAGCGGAGTTGAGGATGACACCAAGGTTGCGGGCCTGTGAGACGGGAAGGATGGTAGAGCCGTCAACAGTGATGGGAAAGTCAGGGAGAGGGCAGGGTTTGGGAGGGAAGATAAGGAGTTCAGTCTTGGACATATTGAGTTTTAATGGCGGGCAGACATCCAGATGGAGATGTCTTGAAGGCAGGAGGAGACATGAGCCTGAAGGGAGGGAGAGAGAGCAGGGGCAGAGATGTAGATTTGGGTGTCATCAGCCTAGAGGTGATAGTTGAAGCCATGGGAGCGAATGAGTTCACTAAGGGAGTGAGTGTAGATAGAGAACAGAAGGGGCCCAAGAACTGACCCTTGAGGAACCCCTACAGTAAGGGGATCGGAGGGGGAGGAGGAGCCCGCAATGGAGACTGAGAATGAACGGCCGGAGAGATAAGAGGAGAACTGGGAGACGACAGAGTCTGTGAAGCCAAGGTTGGATAGCATGTTGAGGAGAAGGGGGTGGTCCACAGTGTCGAAGGCAGCTGAGAGGTCGAGGAGGATTAGGATAGAGTAGGAGCCATTAGACTTGGCAAGCAGGAGGTCATTGGTAACCTTTGAGAGGGCAGTTTCGGTGGAATGTAGGGGACAGAAGCCACCCCAGTGGTTAGTACCGTGCCTGGAACACAGTGAGCATTTAATACTACAATTATTCATTCATTCAATCGTATTTATTGAACGCTTACTGTGTGCAGAGCACTGTACTAAGCACTTGGGAAGTACAAGTTGGCAACATATAGAGACGGTCCCGACCCATACCATCATCACCATCTAAATGGTGCTAAAATTGGATCCCAAGGGTCCTCCTGGGGCTTGGCACCTAGTCTGACATTGCACCTCACTGTGAGCCCCACGTGGGACAACCTGATCACCTCGTATCCCCTCAGCACTTAAAACAGTGCTTTGCACATAGTAAGCATTTAACAAATATCACCATCATCATCATCTCATACAACTGTCTGTCATCAGTCCCCTCATGTTTTTAGCTCACTGAGTCCCTTGAAGGCCAGGGATTGGGCCTAATTCTTCCCCACTGCTTAGTACAGGGTCTTACACACAATAAGTGATTAATGAATACTACTGCTGAGGGTCCTAGCCCAGAGAACCATGGCTCATTGTCGGTTCTTTTTTGTAAAAGATAAAAAAAAAACAGGAAAAAAAGAAAAAAAAAAGTTAAAAAGCAGAGCATAGTCACCTTTCGGGGAAAGGTTCCAGGGAGTAGGGAAGCAAACGGATTCCTGCTAAGCTCCATACTTTGCTTATCTCCTAAAACACCAAATTGTACTCTCCCCCATTCCATCATCATCATCAATTTACTGAACAGACACTGACGACAGAATACTTGTTGAAGTGAAGAGCGGAGCTTTGCCACATCAGAAGTTTGCCCTGATAGGCAATAATGCAATGACAACATAAATAGGTAGGGAATTTCCCAATACCATCCCGAGTATTACCATGGCATTGGTCAATGATGATAATAATAATAATAATAATAATAATAATAATAATGGTATTTGTTAAGTGCTTACTAGGTGCAAAGCACTGTTCTAAGTGCTGGGATAGATACAAGGTTATCAGGTTGTCCCACGTGGGTCACAGTTTTAATCCCCATTTTACAGATGAGGGAACTGAGGCACAGAGAAGTTAAGTGACTTGCCCAAGGCCACACAGCTGACAAGCGGCGGAGCCGGGATTAGAACCCATGACCTCTGACTCCAAAGCCCGGGCTCTTTCCACTGAGCCACGCTGCTTCTCTACAGATTTTAAGTGAACCCTCACTGGGTAATTGAGGGTGTGTAGGTACCCACTACAAGTTTCTGATGTTCTCCTCTCTGAAATGGAAGTATGGAGACTTACCATCAGTCTGGGACTTGCTCAAGAAAATTGTGCTTGCTCTGGGGTGGTCAGACGGATTCGACTCCACAGTTAAATCTGAGGCAAAAAAAAAGGAAAAGAAAGTCAAATAACAGTTTTGTAGTTCAGGGGATTAAGAGAAGTTACTGGACACTTTTCTTAAAAAAACGCAGCTTCTTTGAGGAAAACAAATCTTTATAAGAGCATACACTGAATGGATAGTGGAACAGAAATCATTTGATTTTAAGCTATTTTCTAGATCTGAAAACCCTCCCTGAGCCCAACCGTCTCCCTGCCCCTTTCCCAAGGCCCCATCTAGAAAAAGAAAAGAAGAGACAGTCCGTTCTTTCCTTTCCTATTGCCATTTTGTTTGGTTGGAAAGGAATTTCTATGTGGAAGAATCCCGTCAGCCAATAGGATAATGAACATAGCATCAGACTGTTAGATTCTAGCTAGGAACCCCAAAGTTGATGATCGGAACATCGAACGTTCAGCTGAGCCCCATGGGAGACGGGGAACACTTCCGACTTGTTTTGGTTCGTGTCTGCTCAAGTACTTAGCACAAGGCAAGCACTTAACCATAGCTAACACCCTCAAGGGACATTTGTATGGCTGCAACAGTTACCACCCGAGGGGGAGGAGGGTGGCAGAGATGGAGAAGCTCTCTGGTCTAAGAGATGAGAGGAAATATCAAACATGTTCTCAAGCTGGGCTGGGATCTAAAAATCTTGGCGCAAACCAAAAGTTACTAGTTATTTTGCTTTAGTTTCATTTCTACCGGTACACCATTTCACTCAGTGGACACCTCAGGAGAAAACCTGCAGCATTGTAAACTGAGACCTGGACCAGGAATCCAGTGTCCTCCCAATGCCCATTCCACAGAAACTCCACCAGAAATGGAGAGAAGAAATCACAAGTAATGCACCGACTTACTGCTGCTAGATTCACAGAAAGCTGAAGGAATACCAATCCTGTGGGAACCAACAAGGGAACTAAGGATTTTCCAAAGACAGGAAAAGGACAGGGATGGCAGCAGAACAGAAAAGCAAGCCTTTCCCCCTCTTTTGGCATTCTCATTAGCGACGTACACAATTCTCCTATAAAGTGAAATTAGAATCCTTACAGAATGCTGAATTAAGGAAAACTTAGGTTTTAATATTCACTTCACCTAACACTGAGTGCCTGTTTCTTCTGACACTATGCTGCTCTGCATCCAGACTGGCTCATGTTATTGGAAGAATATTCCAAAATTCTGCCATCAAATTCTACCCTTAACATGTAGTGAAAACACATGACACATCAAAAAACTGCTCGGCACTTACTGTGTTTGGAGCACTGTATGAAGTTAAGGTTGGGTATTTATTTTAATATCTGCCCCCCAACTAAACTATAAGCTCCTGGAGGACAGGAATCACTCAATCAATTGTATTTATTGAGTGCTTACTGCGTGCAGCACGAAGCAGCGTGGCTCAGTGGAAAGAGCATGGGCTTTGGAGTCAGAGGTCATGGGTTCGAATCCCGACTTCGCCTCCCCCTTCTGGACTGTGAGCCCACTGTTGGGTAGGGACCATCTCTATATGTTGCCAACTTGTACTTCCCAAGCGCTTAGTACAGTGGTCTGCACACAGTAAGTGCTCAATAAATACGATTGATTGATTGATTGATGTCTGCTGTGTGATCTTGGGCAAGTCACTTAACTTCTCTGGGCCTCAGTTACCTCATCTGTAAAATGGGGATTAAGACTGTGAGCCCCACGTGGGACAACCTGATCACCCTGTATTCTCCCCAGCGCTTAGAACAGTGCTTTGCACATAGTAAGCGCTTAACAAATGCCAATTATTATTATTATTATTATTATTATTATCCTATGCACTTGGTAGAGTACAATAAAACAATAAACAGACACATTTCCTGTCCACAACAAACTTACAGTCTAGAAGGGGAGACAGACATTATATAAATTATTCATTCATTCAATCATATTTATTGAATGCTCACTGCGTGCAGAGCACTGTACCAAGTGCTTGGAAAGTACAATATAGCAATAGTGACAATCCCAGCCCACAATGGATAGAGGGGGGAGACGCATCAATATAAGAAAAGAGGCATCCATATACATAAATAGAATTATAAGGGGGGGAAGGAGCAAAGGGAATGAGTTATGGTGACAGAGAAGGGAGAGGGAGCTGAGGAAAAGGGGGCTTAGTCTGGGAAGGCCTCTTGGAGGGGGTGTTCCTTCAGGAGGGCTTTGAAGGGGGGTTGGGGGGAGAGTGATTTTTTGGTGGATTTGAGGAGGGAGGGCATTCCAGGTCAGAGGTAGGACATGGGCCAGGGGTTGATGGTGGGAAAGATGAGAATGAGACACAGTGAGGAGGCTTGCAGCAGAGAAGCGGAGTGCGTGGGCTGGGCTGGGAGAAGAAGAGAAGGGAGGTGAAGTAGGAGGGAGCAAGGTGATGGACAGCTTTAAAGCTAATAGTGAGGAGTCTTTGTTTGATATGCGGGTGGATAGGCAACCACTGGAGATTTTTGAGGAGGAGGGGGTGACGTGCCCTGAATGTTTCAGTAGAAAGATAATCCGGGCAGTACAGTGAAGTACGAACTGAAGTGGGGAGAGGCAGGAGGTTGGGAGGTCAGAAAAGAGGCTGATGCAGTAATCCATCCAGGATAGAAGTGATTGTACTAACGTGGTAGCAGTTTGGATGGAGAGGAAAGGGTGGATCTTGGCGATGTTGTGAAGGTGAGACTGGCGGGATTTGGTGACGGATTGGATATGTGGGTTGAATGAGACAGTGGTGTCAAGGATGACACCAAGGTTATGGGCTTGTGAGACGGAAAGGATCAGATACAAGCATGAAGTGCTATGGGGCTGAGGGAGGGGGGAATAAAGGGTGCAAATCCTTTTCATAGGTGACACAGAAGAGAGAGGGAGAGGAGGAAACTAAGTCTTAGTCAAGGAAGGCCTCTTGGAGATGCGCTTTGAAGGTGAGAGTGAATGTGTCTGTAGAATATGAAGACGGAGGGAGCTGCTGGCCAGAGACAGAGGCCAGATGTGGGTGAGGGTTTTTGTTTGTGTGTGTGTTACATGCTATGTGTCAAACACTGTTCAAAGCACTGCGGTAGGTACAAGTTAATTAGGTTGGACACAGTCCCTGTCCCACATGGAGCTCACGGTATAAGCAGGAGGGAGAACAGGAGAATATGAGGCACAGAGAAGTAAAGTGTCTTACCCAAGGTCACACGGCAGAGCTGTGATTAGAACTCAGGTCCTCTGATTTCCAGGCCTGCGTTCATTCCATTACGCCACACTACTTCTGGCGGCGTGATAGGTAAGACTGAGGTTGGCTTTAGAGGAGAGGAGTATGCGGGCTGGGTTACGGTTGGAAATCAGGGAGCTATGATAGGAGGGGATAAGCTGATTGAGTGCCTTAAAACCAACGGTAAGGAGTTTCTGTTTGCTGCAGAGGTGGATGGGCAACTACTGGAGGTTCTTGAGGAGCAGGGAAACAAGGACTGAATTGCTTTGTAGAAAAATGATCCAGGCAGCGGAGCGAAGTATGGACTGAAATGGGGAGAGGCAAGAGGCAAGGAGGTCAGCAAGGAGGCTGATGCAGTAATCAAGGCGGGATAGGATAAGCACTTGGATTGAAGTGGTAGCAGTTTGGATAGAGAGGAAAGGGAGGGTTTTAACGAGGTTGTGAAGGCTGAATTGACAGGATTTGGTAACAGATTGAATATGTGGGTTGAATGAGAACGGTGAAGTCAAGGATAATGCCAAGGTTGGGCTTGTGAAACAGGAAAGGTGGTGGTGCTGTTTATAGCGATGGGAAAGTCAGAGGGTGAGGGACAGGGTTTGGGTGGGAATTCGAGTAGTACCATTTTGAACAAGCTAGAAGTATTGTTGGAACATTTCTCTCTCATTTTCCCTTTGCTGTTGACGGCACCACCATCCTTCCTGTCTCACAAGCCCGTAACTTTGACATTATCCTTGACTCCTCTCTCTCATTCCACCCACGTACTTAAGACATCACTAAATCCTATCAGTTCTACCTTCACAACATCGCCAGTACTTTATAAAGTACTTTATACTTTGTCACTTCCTCTACCTGTAATTGATTTTAATGTCTGTCTCCCCATCTAGATTGTAAGTTTCTTATTGGTAGGAATTGTGTCTACCTATTCTGTCGTTACTGTACTCTCCCAAGCGATTACATAAATTGCTCTGCACATAGCAAGTGCTTGATAAATACCAATGATTGACTGACAAAAATGGAGGTGGTGGTGAAGAGGGAGAAGGAAGAGAGGCAGACAGAGGGGAGAGAGAGAGAGAAAGAACTAGAGTCACATCTCAATTTCATTCTCCTCACCAATTAACTCAGCTGCCTGGAGATCAGTCACCTCTGGGAGCCTGCCATAAGTGTACCCAGACCCCAGTCCAATGGATGATTTTGCCCCTTGTGCTGGTATCTCCTGTCCAGCCTTAGCCAATATGTGGCCCTGCAGGCAGCACCAGATCTGGGGAGGGAAGTGAGCGTGAGAAGGACATGATGGGGATGACAACTGGCTCGAGTTCATCTCCTTGTGAGGCTCAAGGCCACCATCTTGGCTTCCCCTAAGCCTTTTTCCACTTCAAAGGGGTGACCCGCTTCTGTTCAGCTTTTGGCCTTGGATTCTTAGCTAAACAGCTCCACTACCTCCCAACCCCTAACTATGGGGGTCCCCTTCTTTTCTCCATTTACATCCACTCCCTTTGGAGAACTCATTCGCTTCTATGGCTTCAAAGACCACCTCTATCCGGAGGAGTCCCAAATCTACATCTGATCTCCCTCTCTGCAGTCTCGCATTTCCTCTTGCCTTCAAGACATCTCTACTTGGATGCCCTTCTTTTGTTTTGTTGTCTATCTCCCCCTTCTAGACTGTGCACCCGTTATTGGGTAGGGACCATCTCTATATGTTGCCCACATTCTGCCTCTGGCCTGGAATGCCCTCCCCCGTCAAAACCAACAATTACTTTCCCTTCCCGTTCAAAGTCTCACTGAAGGCACATCTCCTCCAAGACATCTTTCCTGACTACACTCCCCCCTTTCCTCTTGTCCCACTCCCTTCTGTATCACCATGACTTGCTCCCGTTGTTCATCACCCCCCTTCCAGCCCCACAACACTTATGTACATATCTGTAATTTATTTATATTTGTCTCCTCCTGTCTAGACTGCAACCGCGTTGTGGGAATGGACTGTATCTGTTTACTGTTGTATTGTACTCTCCCAAGCGCTTAGTACAGTTCTCTGCATACAGTAAGCGCTCCAAAATTACAATTGAATGAATAATAGCTTTGTCATCTTGGTGTCAAGTCAGTGGGTGTGCATATATGCTGACTGGCTCATACGTGGCTGGTGAGTAATAAGTCAGTAAACCCTGGGTTATGGAAAAAATCATGTTATAATACATCATTGATTCAATGGATCAGAGGAGAGATGGTCTGAAGATTTCACCATGACTGGCACTTTTTTTTTAATGGCATTTTTAAGTGTACCAGACACTGTACTAAGTGCTGGGGTAGATACAAGATAGGTTGAACACAGTCTTTGCCTCACATGGGGGTGTTTTCATCCCCATTTTACAAATAAGGTAACTGAGGGTCAGAGAAGTGAAGTGACTTGCCCGAGGTAACACGGCACACAAGGGGTGAGCTGGGATTAGAAATCAGGTCCTTCTGACTATCCACTAGCCCATGCTGCTTCTCCAGAAGACTTCCTAATCATTGTTTATGTCATTTTTAGCAGGCGTTTTACACCCTGGACACTCATTTTTACCTCACTGCTTTAAATTATATAAAACTGCAAGAGCACCAAGAACGTTACAGTGCAGAAATCAGGCTGGGCCGGGGTTTGGAAGCATATCGATCAGTCGTACTTATTGAGCGCTTACTGTGTGCAGAGCACTATATTAAGCACTCGGAGAGTGCAATATAGTAGAGTTGGTAGACACTTTTCCCGTCCAAAATAAGCTTACAGTTTAGAGGGGAAGACAGACGTTAATATAAATAAAATTAAGGATACGTATATAAGTGCTGTGGGGCGGAGAGGAGGGTGGATAAAGGGTATAAATTCAAGTGCAAGGGAGCTATAGATGAGAATGGAAAACGAGGAAATGAGGGCTTAGTTGGGGAAGGCCTCTCGGAGATGTGCTTTGAATAAGGATATGATGGGGAGAGTGACTGTCTGCTGGATATGAAGAGGGAAGGCATTCTAGGCCAGAAGCAGGATGTGGGAAAGTGGTTGGCAGTGAGACAGATGAGGCAGAGGTATGGCGAGTAGGTTGGCATTAGAGGGGAGAAGTTGTAATCTAGCTGGGTTGTATTCAGAAAACACGAGGTAAGGAGTTTTCTTTTTGATGCGGAGGTGGATGGGCAATCACTGGAGGTCCTCAAGGGATAGGGAAACCTGGACTGAATGGTTTTGTAGAAAAATGATCTGGGCAGTGGAATGATATTTGGACTGGAGTGGGGAGAGACGGGAGGCAAGCAAGGAAGCTGATGCAGTAATCAAGGTGGGATAGAATAAGTGCTTGCATTATCAGAGTAGCAGTTTGGATGGAGAGAAAAGGGTGGATTTGATGCCGTGAAGGCTGAATTGACAGGATTTCGTGACTGAATGTCTGGGTTGAAAGAGAGATGAGTTGAGAATAATATCGAGGTTATGGGCTTGGGAGACAGGGAGGATGGCGGTGCTGTCTATAGTGACGGAAAAGTCCACGGGAGGACAGGGTTTGGGTGGGAAGATAAGGAGCTCTGCTTTGGACTTGTTTAGTTTGAGATGTCAGCGGGCCATCCAAGTAGAGATGTTCTGCAGTCAGGAAGAAATGCAGGACTGCAGAGAAAAAGAGCTAGAGATGTAGATTTGGGAATAATCACATAGAGATGATAGCTGAAGCCACGGGAGCAAATGAGTTCTTCAAGGGAGTGGTTGTCGATGGAGACTAGGAGGAGATCCAGAACTAAGCCTTAAAGGCGCCGCCGCCCCCCCCCCCCCCCCATTTAGTGGGTGGGAGGCAGAGGAAGGGACCGCAAATGAGACCGAGAAGAACTGCCAGAGAGACAGGAGAACCAGGAGATGACAGTGTCAATAAAGCCAAGGTTGGATAGTGTTTCCAGAAGGGCGTGGTACACAGTGTCCGTGGCAGCGGAAATGTCAAGGAGGATTGTGACAGACTAATAGTCATTGGATTTGGCCAGAGGAGGTGGTCACTGGTGAGAGGCCAGTTTCTTTCGAATGGATGGGGTGGAAGCCAGATTGGAGGGGTTCAAAGAGGGAATTGGAGGAGAGGAAGAGGAGACAGTGGGCGTAGACAAGCTGCTCAAGGAGTTTGGAGAGGACAGAGATGGGGCAATAACTGGAGGAAGATGTAGGGTCAAAGGGAAGACAGCTGCAACATGTCCTACCCAATGTTATGCAAAACCAATTCTCCCTACACTGAATCTACTTGCTCCAAATTTGTGTTCATATCAAACGACCAAAAGCAAATGATATAAATGATTCCCACTTACTAAGCAACAACAGTGGTAACAGTCACCAAATTCTAATTCTTGACTGCAGCTGCATAAAGCAACACAGGAAATGCAAGCCAGCCTTCCCCATGGGCTTTATCCCAAGACGGTCCCGATGGCCCCATTATTCCCAGACGTTCCTGTAATTCCTGTTTGCTAGCCAGCTTTAGGCACCTTCACGTGACAGGCAGCTCATACCCGTTACCATGAGACACCTCTGGGCAAGTCTTGATGGCCACTGGCTCTTTCTGCCATCTGCCAGAGGATTCCCGTGACCAAGTGCCCCCCTTTACCTCACCCCAATGAGCTCATTCAAGGCTAACTCCACACTCCAGCAGCTGTCTTGAGCCAGCGCTTACTTATGGGGAGTAGGGGGTGACTCAAACTGTACTAAGCGCTTCAGAAATACACTGCAACAGAGCTGACGGATGTGATCCCTTTTCAGGGAAAAGCCGCTTGGTGGACACGTGATTTTAGAAGGGTTTTGAAGGTGGAGAGAATGGTGGACTTTTGGATATGAAGAGGGAGAGAGTTCCTGGCCCCAGGGAGGGTAAAAGCAAGGCCTCTGTCGCAGGCTAGATGAGATCGAGATACAGGGGGGTAGGTTGGTGTTAGAGGAGTGTCCTGGCTGGGTTGTAATAAGAGAGCAGTGAGGTTATGCAGGAGGGACAATGTTGACTGAGTGCCTTAAAACCAGTGGTAAGGAGTTTGTTGCAGAGGTTTTTGAATGGGGAGATATGCACTACATGGTTTTTCTGAAAAACGATCTCAACAGTAGAATGAAGTACGGACTGGAGAGGGGAAAGAGAGGGGCTAAGTCGCTCCAGGGAGCCAAACCCCAGTTCCCACTCTCCTGCCCCCTTAGACAATTGATCAGCTGCCCAGCAGAGGATGACGCCAACTGTCCAGCACCCGCACTGATGAAACGGACCAGACTGGACCGGGAAGACGTTTGTCTTAGGCCAGTCTCGTGCTCTCGAGACATCCCTTTGGAGAAGCAGTGTGGCTTAGTGGAAAGAGCCCGGGCTTTGGAGTCAGAGGATATGGGCTCAAATCCCGGCTCTACCAATTGTCAGCTGTGTGACTTTGGGCAAGTCACTTAACTTCTCTGGGCCTCAGTTACCTCATCTGTAAAATGTGGATAAGACTGTGAGCCCCCCGTGGGACAACCTGATCACCCTGTAACCTTCCCAGTGCTTAGAACAGTGCTTCGCACACAGTAAGCACTTAATAAATGCCATCATTATTATTATTAAGATAACCTAACCCGCCCACACCACCACCCTAGCCTAACTACAGAGGACTCTCTGAAGTCCAAAAGGAAACTATTACCACCCAGAGCAGGTTCCCCCACTTGAATAATACTAATGGTATTGGTTAAGAGTTTACTATGTGCCAAGCATTGTTCTAAGGGCTGAAGTAGATTCGAGGTAATAAGGTTGTCCCACATGGCGCTCCCAGCCTTAATCCCCATTTTGCAAATGAGGTAACTGAGGCCCGGAGGAGTTAAGTGCCTTGCCCAAGGTCACACAGCAGACAAGTGGAGGTGCCGGGATTAGAACCCACGTCCTCTGACTCCCAAGCCTGTGCTCTTTCCACTAAGCCACGCTGCTTGAAACAGGGCCCAGCCAGTCGCGACTCCCTTCCTTCCCCTGGAGCTGAAGCACAGGGCAGGAAAGCGTCCCCAACAGCTTACCTCCCACTCAAGTTAGGGAGAAGCCGGAACCAATGCTCTTGGCAGCATTTTCTGCCTTCATTTGGAGTTCTGAATAGCATATTTATAGGTGCAACATTCATGATGTCATGCCCTGAGAACCTTCAACTGAAGAACATAAATCACCTTTGAATGTAAACACATCTTATCTAGCATTCTCCTGTTATTTCCCAGCTGGGCTAGGTTTGCCGGTTACTCTCATACTTTCTGCTTTACTCCAGTTTGGTGGATTGGGTTCTAGACTCAGAAGACACTCGTGCTCTGTGAAGAACATTCCATAATTCCAAACTGTATAATGAAAATGGGAATGTATGTTTATTGTTATGCTGCACCCCCCCAGCGCTTAGTACAGTGCTCTGCACACTGTAGGTGCTCAATAAATACGATTGAATGAATTAATGAAAACAGACATTAAGGCAGCACCTCCTAGGGCACACAGCAGTGTAGCCTACTAGATAGAGCACAGAGGGCCCAAAACTCATTTAGAGTTTTGAATAGCATATTTATAGGCTCAGCATTCATGAAGTCATGCCCCGAGAACCTTCAATTTCAGAACATAAATCATCGAATGAAAACATCCCAGCTCTGCCACTTGTCTTCTGTGTGACCTTGGGCAAATCATTTAATTTCCCTGTGCCTCAGTTCCCTCATCTGTAAAATGGGGATTAAGACTGTGAGTCCCATATGGGACAGGGACTGTGACCAACTTGATTAGTCTGTACCGACCCCAGAGCTTAAATACCATAAACCGCCCCCCACAATAATAGAAGAAATAGTGTCAGGAGAGGGAGAGGAGTTGGGCTTATGAGGGCGACACCGTGACCGGGGGGCAGCTTCCGGGACCCCACCCACGTTACTGCCTATGCAGGGATCCCCTGGGTACCCACAGGATCTACGATGCTCTGGGCCAGGTGCAATGATGCTGTCCCATCTGGCTCCTTTGTCACATGCCTCATTCACCATTTCTTCTTTCATCTCTCACCCCCTAACTGAGGCTCAGAACCGATTTTCTCATAAGAACAAGGCTATAATGGGGCATTGGTTCCCGAATGAAGGTCACATACCCTAATCTTACCAAAGTTACCCAGAATGGTTCATTCAACTATACACGTAATGTATCTACATTACTGTGTCAGAAAGGTTCTACAATAGAAGAGCCAACTTATACTTCCCTGGAAATAAAGAGGACACAGATCACCCCCAATAACTCTTCCAGGTACCCCACCTCTTACCTTTCCAGCACCCCCTGCTCCCCTCCCAGCTCCTCCCCATTATGGACTAAACTGCCCACCTCGCTCCTGCTGCCCACGAACTCCCAAAGCTAGTGCCTTAAAGGAGGTTAGTGGTGCAAAAGTTGAGGCTGACATACCGCTGCGAAGTGGAAACAGCAAGTAAATTGACAAATATTTTAAATACTGTTTGACAACGCCAAACGTCATTTTATTTTTATGGAATTTGTTAAATGCTTATCGTGTGCCGGACAGTGAACTAAGCACTGGGATGGATACTTGCTGATCAGGTTGGACACAGTCCATGTCCCAAATGGGGTCACGGTTTGAATCCCCACTGATGAGCTAATTTAGGCACGGAGAAGTGAAATGATTTGCCCAGGGCCGTACCGCATGGAACCCAGGTTTCCTGACACCCAGGCCTGTGCTCTTTTCCACTAGGCCATGCTACTTTGAATTCAGGCCAGCCTACACTCCACTGCTCCCCTCGTGAATCACCTGGCACAGACCCACTAATAACTTAGAAGCAGGGATGGCTTTCTAGTAGTAGGGAGGGGACCACTGGTGACTGCATTTTAAAACCACCTGGAACCGTATTGCTTGGTCACTCTTTGACAAGAGACCCACAATGAAGAAATTAAGTATCTGGAAGCACTGTGGCCTAGTGGAAAGAGCATGGGCTTGGGAGTCTGAAGACCTGAGTTCTAATCCCATCGCTTGACTGTTGTGTGACCTTGGGCAAATCACTTCGCTTCTCTGTGCCTCAGATTCCTTATCTGTAAAATGGGGATTAAGACTGTGAGCCCCACACGGGGCAGGGGCTGTGACTAACCCCATTATCTTGTAGCTACCTCAGTGGTCAGTACAGTACCTGGCACATAATAAACCTTTAAACACCACCATTATCATACACCCTAGTTGGACTCCTGGACATCGAAACCACAAGGCCCAAAGGATATTCATCCAAAAGGTTCTTTCACAGGACCACTCTTCCCCAACCCCCCAAGTCATTTTACTTTGGTGAAGCCCCACAAAGTATTAACAGCAACACATGTAGATGGTGCACCCAGGTGATTCCTCGCTTGTCACATTCCAATCATTTAAGGCTCACCTCTCCACTGACCAGCTAAAGGGACCAACGACAAGGTCTGAGCACTTTTTATTCACTAAATCAACAGCTGCTATTCCAAAGCCAAAAGTACTATCCAACCAAAACAAATGCATAATAATGCCAAGCACTGTACTATGCAGTGAGATAGATAAGAGATAATTCACAATCCCTGTCCTATCTGGGGCTTTCAGTATAAGTAGGATTTAATTCCCATTTTGTCTTGTCTGATGCCGTTGAGTCATTTCCGACCCACAGACACATCACGGACATCTCTCCCAGAACATCCTGCTCTCCATCTGCAATCGTTCTGGTAGTGTATCCAGAAGAGTTTTCTTGGTAAAAATCTGAAAGAGGTTTACCATTGCCTCCTTCTGCGCAGTAAACTTGCGTCTCCGCCCTCGACTCTCTTCCATGCCGCTGCTGCCCAGCTAGGAATAGAATGGGTAGGTCTCTGCTTGACTCTCCCTCCCATAGCCGAGACTGGTAGAGTACTGGAACCCCTCCGGATGGGACTCTGAGGGGGAAATCTCTATTTTACAGATGAGGAAACACAGAGAGGTGAAATGACTTGCCCAAGGTCACACAGCAGGCATGTGGCAGAGCCAGGATTAGAACCCAGGTCCTCTGGCTCCCAGGACCAAGCTCTTTCCACTAGGCCAGACTGCTTCACGTGTCATTAGTAGGTTAGGCCAAAAGCCTGGTTGCCTACCAGGCTGCCCAGCATCCATGACTGGGACGGGCCAACCAGTATCCTTTTCAACTTTTAACTTTTCCTCCCAAGACTCACTGTGGGGTGTTCATCCATGAGTTTTAGTAGATTGATATTCTGAACCAAAACTCAAACCATCTTAAAAATCGTATATTAATCTAGGACCCCTAACAATCAATGTTGTTTTCTGAGTGGTGACTGTGTGCAGAGCACTGTACAAAATGGTTTTGTATTTCAAAGTAGCTACAGAACATTTTTGCTCGGTCTGGCTACTAAAGAAGAATGTGCAAATATTGCTTAAAATAGAAAATATGCATATCCACTCCTTCCACAGTAATTATAAGGATGGAATTTTCTTCCACCCACAGCCTCAAGTGAGAATAACAAAAGAAGAGTCCCAAAAGACTAATATTACATTTTGGGATTGACCTTCTTCATTTTGGGCAGTAGCCATCTGCTAAGATAAAGCTTAGGGACTACCCATCAGAAGAAAACAGAGCTAAATGGATGTAGAATTTTGGAGGGATAGGGAAAGAAAAAATTAGCAACCCAAACCCACCTAAAAATGCACCAGGTTTAAGAAGGTTCATCAGGGAACTTCAGAGGTTAATGTTGGCTAAGGGAAATCCTTTAACTTTCTAATTTTCTTTTGAAATACCAGGGCTACCTCAATGTGGATACCTCAAGATTGAGTAGGGTACAGCATGTATCAATGTAATAATAATAATAATTATGGTATTCATTAAGTGCTTACTATGTGCCAAGCACTGTTCTACGCACTGGGGTAGCTACAAGGTAAGCAGGTTGTCCCACGTGGGGATCACAGTCTTAATCCCCATTTTACAGATGAGGTAACTGAAGGATAGAGAAATTAAGTGGCTTGCTCAAGATTACACAGAAGACTAGTGGCGGAGCCGTGATTAGAACCCACATCCTCTGACTCCCAAGCCCATACTCTTTCCACTAACCCACACTGCTTCTCAGTATTAACTGAGCACCTGTGTGCAGAGCGCCAAGTCAGGCCCTTAAGAGAACACACAAAAGGAGGAAAAGCTGGAAATTCCTGAAGGGCAGGAGATAAGAGGGGGTGATGGGCTCCAGTAATGTTTTTGGGGTATGCCTGAAGCAGAGAGGAAGGAGCCAGAGAAGAATACGTGATTAAAGTTAGCAAGCAGTAAGAGACGGGAAGACGATGACGGGAGCAAGTATTTTTAAGAAGTGTAGAAGGAAGGGGGTCCAAAAAACAAACAGAACAACTGTCAGTCCATGAAGTGCTTTGGAAAGCTGACTGTGTGCAGGGCACTGTACCCATTCAATCATATTTATTACGTGCTTAAGGTGTGCAGAGAACACCGTACTGCGTGAAGAGCACTTGGTAAACTACGATAGAGTTGGTATCACCACCAGTGTCATTTACTGAGCATTTTTTGGGTGCAGAGCTTTCAACCAGCCCATTAGGAAAATTCCTCACGTAGAGTCACGCCTCCACCTTCGAGGGGCTTACAGTCTAAGAAGGAAGACCTCAATGGATGAATATAACAGGTAAAACACACTTCAACTTCCCGTGAGGCCTCGACTTGCAAACAGCTCTTGAACAGACTTAACTGCTCAAAGGACAAGTGAAGAGCAGCAGCTATTATTAGTGGGAAACTTTTCAGGCCTCCAGGTTTCTCGCTGATCTTGTCAGCCCTCTATGCTAATTCTGCAGCAAGGCGAGCGCGTGGTTCTGAGAAACGCTGTTGTTGTTTGGCCATTGGGAGTTTCAATGGCCAGGCGCTTTTCAAGGCCCCAAGGTCGGGGAGAACGAACTTTGATTGGGGCGGGATGAGCACAGACGACGGAGCTGTTCGGGCAGGTTCCCCTCCGCCAGTTCCATCCAGCCAGGAGTTCCTCCTCACTATTTGAGGAGGCCTTTGGCCACTACTACAACACAAAACTGTAAATGGGCTGGGGGAGAAAGTCAACTTCCTTCTGACTGCAATTTGCCACAACAAACTGATGCTTTGACAAGTGCATTTTCTCACAGGCAAGAGTTAAAACATGATTTCCTTCTGTCTTCAAACGGGGCTATAAAAAGTATTTCTATTGTCTCCTGGGTACTGTCAGCTGCGCCACCGGATATATTCTCACTGTCAGAGGAGAGAGGGATATTTACATCATTCAGTCATAAAAGTCAACCTTTGCATCCATTTTTTTCCCCAGATGAGTAAACAGTGATAAATGCCTTCATTTCTTCATTTGTTTGTGAGAAAAAAAATGCTGCCAGCCCAATAGCTGAAGCTAAACCACTGATTTAAAGAGCTGCTAGAATTAAATTGCTAGCTACTCTGTATCAGGCTACATTTTCATGCCCTGCCAGTCACCTTCCCAGGATGTAATTCCCTAAAATTGGGGGTTTCAATTTTTTAAAGCTGTACCCCTGGAGTCTCAAGGTTTGGCTTGCCCTACTGCCTCCTTTCTCCACAATGACCAGGCTCTCCTTCAGAGTCTTCTCCCTGGCCCCAGCCAACCTGAAGCACATCAGTGGGAACAGATAACCCACCCCCCTCCAAAAAAAATAATTAAAAAAACCCCGATCCCACAGCATCCTTCCCCCTTCTCCCTCTGAGTTGATGACCGTACTGACCCAACCCGGGGCTTTAAAATCCCCCTGGGGTACCCTTACTCCCTAGGAATCAACAAGCCAGAATTGGGAAGGATAAACAAAAAGTATTGCTAAACGAGCTTTCAAATTTTAAGGTGAAATTTGTCTTGAGAGACTATGGGTGACACTATTAATTCTATTTTCCCCATACACATTATCAGGAATCACTCACTTTCATAAAACATCAAGAGGGAACCTTAGCAAATAAGAAGAGATCTTCAGCTTGGTGTCCAGGAGAGTACTTGAACAGTCGGTGAAGAGGAGACGCTGGGAGCCTCCTCTTCCTGGCTGTTTGACTTTCTGCCCCTGCCCCTACTCTCTTCCTGGCTCCCTTCCTTCCTCTTATCCGGACTCTTATCTGGATCCTGGAGGGTTGTTCCTGGAATGGTCTGAATGCAGAGCCGCCTGGGAAACGCAGAGGTCCCATTTCCCAACTTCACTTCCCAGCTTCTGGGAGTTAGAGCGGTAGCCCTTAGATCTTTCAGTTTCAGGGTTTTTTGTGGGGAGGGTAAAACTCTTTTCAGGGCATCTCTGGAGGGTGGGGAGGGAAAGAGGGTAGACATGTCATTTTTCAAACCTCAGCTATCTCCCCAGAGGGGGCCGTGAAAAATGGGAGTGTTGGTATTGATAATTATTATTACTTCTACTAACACAAACTGTACGCAGAGTCCTGTTCTAAGCATTGGGAAAGAAGACACAGCTCTATCCCTCATGGGACTCAAAATCTAAGAATAAAAAGTGGGAGAGAAGACCGGCAAGATTCTAATAATTCTATTATTATTAGGTCCTATACGCTCAGGAAAGTGTCAAGAGCTAGCTGGGAAACACCTGGATGGATAAAACAGTCTTCTGGAGGGATAGTCAAAAGGATACAGAACTATCTGAAAATTTCCCAGTTCCCCCACCCCCCCAATGCCCCACTCACCCTCAAGAATCTACAGACCACACTTTGTGAAGGAATAGGCCCACTAGCCAGAGTCAGCAGGGGTTTCGGTCCACTCTTTCCTTCATGTTTCATTTTTTCTTTAGAACACAGCTTTAGAGCTGAGGCCAAATTGATGATTGCAATGCACACTTTAAACTTTAAAATTTGGCCTGAAAGGGGAGAAGGCTCTTTATTTCCCTCCTGAGAGCCTTGCCCATTTGCTGAGATAACTGAAATTTCTCTCAAACAGAGAAGGCCATATAGGGAGAGGGGATGACTAAAGTTTGGCATATAAACTGGATGGTAAATCTGCATGAAACTTGTCCTGTAAGTCAAAGTTAACAGTATTTTGATTTGAGGAGAATGAGCAGTTTTTGATTAAAGAATTAGAGTGCCAAACCACATGAGAATTTAGTCCTTGATTTTTAAATGTACTTTTTTTCAGTGTGTGTGCGCATGTGTGTGAATGCAATGACTATTACCTCAAGGTACATGATTAGGTTTTTTCACCCCCTAACTACTAAATCTAGAAGAAGTTTTTTTTTTTAAACCCACCTTAATACGAGACATTTTGACAATCTATTTTTTGGTAGTGTTAACTATAAATATTTAGCCCACCCACCTGGAAATAACTTTCATAATAATCATGTTTCTTTGAATGTCAAACCAAACACCTTATCTTGCCTACTAAATGCTCACTGCCACCTAACTTGCCCATCCCAGCTGAAGAACACTTAAACATAATAATAATAATAAATAATATTAGTATTCGTTAAGCACTGACTATGAGTCAAGCACAAGATAATCAAGTCGAATAATCTCTCCCCCCAACATGGGGTTCTGTGTCTAAGTATGAAAGAGAAGAGGCATTGAATTCCCACTTTACAGATGAGCAAACTGAGGCCCGGAGGAGTTAAGAGACTTGGCCAAGGGTGACACCACCATCCTCCCTGTTTCTACAGCTCACAACTTGGACTCTTCATTCTCTTTCACTTCTCACGGCCAGCCTGTTAGATCCTGTCAATTTTTCCACCACCACATTTCCCAGACCCACCCATTCCTCTCCATCCAAGAGCCACCACCCTAATCTAGGTAGCCATCATATCCTGGCTTAGTTACTCTATCAGCCTCCACACTGGTCTCCCCGACTCCACCCTCTCCCGGTCACACGTCAGTCTGCTGCTCGGGCCACCTTTTGAGAACACTCTGCACAGGTCTCTACTCTTCTCTAAAATCTCCAAAGGTTATTCGTTCAAACAAAAACTACCAACCATGGGCTTCATGGCGCTCCAGGGGCTCTCATCACCTTTCTACTCTCTCTTCTCCTACTATATCCCTGCTTGCATGCTCCATTCCTACCAGAATCTCCTTCTCACTGGGCCCTATTCTACACTTCTCACCTTTGACCCCGGCTCATGTCCTTCCTCTTGCCCGGAACCCCCGTCTCTTCAAAATTAACCGGGAAAAAGCCTTTCAGAAAGTCCAAGAGACTTTCCTACATAAAATAATTCTCCCCTAATTCCATCTTCCCTACTATCATCTCAGCACTTTTCAACTTGCTACTTCTCATTGCCCTTTGGAGGTAACAATAATAATAATAACAATAGTATTTAAGTACTTATTATGTGCCAAACATTGTACTAAGGGTTAAAGTAGAAACAAGACAATCAAGTTGGCCACAGTCCCTGTCCCACAGAGGGCTCTCACTTCTAAGGAGGGACATGTAGAGTGGTACATATTCTACAGACTCTATGATTTCAGCATTTCTATCTCCTCTATGTACATTATTTTAGGTTGTTTCTCCTCCCACTCTGGAGTGCAAGGTCTTATGGACAGTTGTGAGCAGGGAAAGAGTCTAACTTTTGAATTGTACTCTCTCAAGTGCTTAGTACAGTGCTCTGCATTCACTCATTCAATCGTATTTATTGCACATTTACTGTGTGCAGAGCACTGTACCAAACGCTTGGCACCTTTGATTAAAGTGCTCAGAACAGTGCTCTGCATGTAATAATGATGGCATTTATTAAGCACTTACTATGTGCAAAGCACTGTTCTAAGCGCTGGGGCGGTTGCAAGGTGATCAGGTTATCCCTCGTGGGGCTCACAGTCTTAATCCCCATTTTACAGATGAGGTAACTGAGGCACAGAGAAGTTAAGTGACTTGCCCAAAGTCACACAGCTGACAACTGGCAGAGCCGGGATGTGAACCCATGACCTCTGACTCCAAAGCCCGGGCTCTTTCCTACTGAGCCACACTGCATACTAAGTAAGTACTAGATCTACTTTAGAGGCCAGTTTCCCTACTAATTGCTAAGAAGGAAAATCTGATGAGCCACACCATTCCCTGACTTTTCTGGTCATGACTGCTTGGGGTGGATGGCTACCCCAACCTGCGGGAGGCAGGCCTAATGTTAGGTACCAAGCTAATGGGAGGAAGTGAGGCTCTGCAGAAAGAATAAATGCCTGGAATCACCAATCATCATCAATCATATTTACTGAGCACTTACTATGTGCAGAGCACTGTACTAAGCGCTTGGGAAGTACAAATTGGCAACATAACATGGAATGGCACTAGGGTGTTCCCCAGCAGCACACTCACTCGATTACTGAGTCTTTTGTCTTCTCCGGACCCCAACTTAATAATAATGGCATTTGTTACGCACTTACTATGTGCAAAGCACTGTTCTCAGCGCTGGAAACTTGTGTTCCCATTCTCTGTCCTCAGAGTCCAGGCAGGCTGGCAAACGGCCAAACTCGGAGGCACAGAGATGCCAGCACCTTCACATAGCAGCTGTCAAGAAAACCCTCTGTAATCTCACAGCAAAATTCCCTGTTGGCACCAACTTGGCCTACTTTGAAATGGGACAGAAAGCACTGGTCTTGTTCCTAGCATTACTAGAAATCAGGTGGGGCACCAATGCAATTCAAAGACCTGTGGTAAATTGGAAAAACAGTCTAATGGACGAGCCACAAGGCAAGAAGAGCTGCATTTTGGCCGGCTTTGCTCTCATGTGACCTGTTTGGAGGCTTCTGGAATGCGAAAGGACTTCTCATACGCTAAGTTTTCATCTGTACGATAAATGTGCCGTATTCATTCATTCAATTGTATTTATTGAGAGCCTACTGTGTGCAGAGCACTGTACTAAGCTCGGGAAGTACAAGTCGGCAACATATAGAGACAGTCCCTACCCAACAACGGGCTCACAGTCTAGAAGGGGGAGACAGATAACCAAACAAAACATGTGGACAGTGTCAAGTCACTAGAATAAATAAAGCTAGATACACATCATTAACAAAATAAATAGAATAGTAAATATGTACAAGTAAAATAAATAGGGTAATAAAGCTGTACAAATCTGTACTGCTTAGAAACAAACATCTGAAGCTGGAGGCCTTAGTGAAAATGTTGGTAGACGTCATGACTGTGCCAACTAACTGTACCCAGTCCGTGATCGCTGGATGGAGTTCCAGCCTCGTGGCCTGGGGCTCTCTCCCCCTCCACCACAGCCCCAATGGAGCAGAGGGAGGCCGTCCCCTGAGCAGACACCCAGGCCGTGTTCTGCTGCCATGTTTGTTGCTTGGGATGCCGGGCAGATTCCACCTTTGATACTTCCACCTTTCCCCACTAAGCTGGTCTAAAAAAAAAGAGCCTAATAATAATAATGATGGTATTTGTTAAGCACTTACTATTTGCCAAGCACTGTTCTAAGGGCTAGGGTAGATCCAAGGTAATCAGGTTGTCCCAAGTGGGGCGCACAGTCTTAATCCCCGTTTTACAGATGAGGTAACAGGCACAGAGAAGTGACTTACCCAAAGTCACACAGCTGACAAGTGGCGGAGCCGGGATTAGAACCCATGACCTCTAACTCCCAAGCCCGGGCTCCTTCCACTAAGCCATACTGCTTCTCTTATACCTTACAGACCTTGGCAAAGTGGCTGGGGCGTGAATGGCTGTACTGTGGGTTTCCTTTTCCCAGACTCACGGGCAATTAGTTAGGTACCAGCCCTGATATGTAAAGCCGACCCCTACAGGTACAGCTTCTTCCATAAAGCCCTCATGCCTTTTTCTCTTTCTTCACCCTAGCTGCTTTCCTGCTCCCAAACGTGCCCCTTCCCCACCCATCTCCCAGTTCCCCTACTACCAATGGCCCCAGTTTCCCAACACTTCTTTCCTTGGTTTGAACTTCCAACATAGCAACAACTAGAGCGGAGGCCACGGTCATCGGGATGAAGTGGGGGAGGCAGGAAGAAAAGGGAAAGCTCTTTAATCCCCTTCTTGTCACAAAAGCACACCCGCCCCAATACAGTCACGCCACTTGAATATTATTTGCTCTTTGACAGCAGAGGGGAAAACTCCCAGAATGAGACTATTTGTTTCACTCCGCACGTGTCTTTTCCAGCGCTTAGAACAGTGCTTTGCATATAGTAAGCGCTTAACAAATGCCATCATTATTACTATTACCAGAGGATAACGTGTAGCGATACAAACTCCCCTACTAAAAAGGACGGTCAATAACAATAAAACAGAACTGAGAAGCAGCACGGCTTAGTGTAAAGAACACGGCCTTGGGAGTCAGAAGACCTGGGTTCTAATTCCAGCTCCGGCACTTACCTGCTGTGTGACCTTGGGCGATCACTTCTCCACACATCAGTTCCTTCGTAGGTAAAATGGGGATTCAATACCTGTCTTCCCTCCAATTTAGACTGTGATCCCTCCATGCGACAGGGCTGTGCCTGACCTGCTTAGCTTGCATCTACCTTAGCACTTACTAGTGTGCCGCATGTAGTAAGCACTTCAATACCGCAATGACTGATCTTGTCTGTCTAGAAATAGGAATGAAATGGCTTTAGTAATAGACCACACTGGTGACAGAATCTCCCACCAGGAATGACGGATGAGACTTCAGGACCAAGAACCTGTGAAGTGGAAAGGGTGCAAAGGATTCGGGTGGTCTCTGTCCAAGTTCACCAGCTACAAGCAGACCCGGACCAAGAAACACTTCTCTTCCTCGACTAAGCCCCCACCTCTAATTCTATTTATTTTGATGGCACTGACACCTGTCTACTTGTTTTGTTGTCTGTCTCCCCCTTCTAGACTGTGAGCCCGTTGTTGGGTAAGGACTGTTTCTATCTGTTGCCGAATTGTACTTTTCAAGCGCTTAGTAAAGTGCTCTGCACACAGTAAGCGTTCAGTAAATACGACTGAACGAGTTAATGAATCTCTCCGACTCTCTCTCTCCCTCCTGCATCGTCTATGCACTTTGATCTGTACTCTTTAGCCATTTGATGGTCACCCCATACTCAGTATTTCAGTACATATCTGTAATTTATTTATATCAATGCTGGTCTCCCCATCCTGGACTGCAAGTTCCTTGTGGGCAAGAAATGTGTCTATCAACTCTGTTGAACTGTACTCTCCCAGGAGCTTAGTACAGTGCTCTGCGCACAGTAAGTGCTCAATAAATACCAATTTTAAAAAGCAGGTCTTCTGATTCTTAGAGCAGCGCTCTTCATACTGCACCATCAGCAGGACACACAGAATTGACATATGAATTGTAACTGTGGTAGTTTTTCAGCTCTATGAGCCAAGCACTATACTAAGCACTGGAGTAGATACAACAAAATTAGGTCCCACATGAGGCTTGCAGCCTAAGTAGGAGGGAGACCAGATACTGAATTACCATTTTGCAGATGAGGGAACTGAGGTACAGATAAATTAAGTGACCTATCCAGATTTATACTAGCAGCAGAGCTGGGATTAGAATCCAGGTCCCTTGACTCCGAGGCCCATGCTCTTTCCACTAGGCCATGCTGCTACTTCTAATGGAGAAGCAGTGTGGCTCAGTGAAAAGAGCCCAGGCTTGGGAGTCAGAGGTCATGGGTTCTAATCCCGGCTCTGCCACTTGGCAGCTGTGTGACTTTGGGCAAGTCACTCAACTTCTCTGTGCCTCAGTTACCTCATCTGGAAAATGGGGATCAAGACTGAGAGCCCCATGTGGGATAACCTGATTACCTTGTATTCCCCCCACCACAGCACTTGGAACAGTGCTTTGCACATAGTAAGTGCTTAAATACCATTTTTAATGATGATTTCTAATTGTATTAGTCAAATAACTGCTTATAATCTCAATCAATCAATGGCATTTACTGAACACTTACTGTGTGCAGAGCAGTGTACTGAGCATTTGTACTAAGCAGAGTTCATTCACTCATGCAATTGTATTCACTGAGTGCTTACTGTGTGCAGAACACTATACTAAGCGCTTGGAAAGTACAATACAGCAATAGAGTCAATCCCTGCCCACAATGGGCTCACAGTCTAGAGGGGGGTAGACAGCAATACAAGTAAACAGGCATCAATATAAATAAATGGAATTATAGATCTATACATATAGACACATAAGTGCTGTAGTGCGGGGAAGGGGGGAAAAGCAAAGGGAGCGAGTCAGGGTGATGTAGAAGGGAGTGGGAGAAGAGGAAAAGTGGGTCTTAGTTTGGGAAAATCTCTTGGAAGAGGGGCACCTTCAGGAAGGCTTGTGGGGAGGGGAGGGAGATGAGCAATTGTCTGGAGGATTTGAAGAAGGAGGGCGGCTTCAGGCCAGAGGCAGGACGTGGGCCAGGGTCCGCGGTGAGACAGGCGAGATCGAGGCACAGTGAGAAGGTTAGCACCAGAGGAGCGGAGTGTATGGGCTGGGCTACAGAAGGAGATAAGGGAGGTGAGGTAAGAGGGGGCAAGGTGATGAAGAGCCTTAAAGCCAAAAGTGAGGAGTTTCTGCTTCATGCAACAGTTGATAGGGAACTGCTGGAGATTTTTGAGGGTGGGCGGTGACACGCCTAGAGCGTTTCTGTAGAAAGATAATCCGTGCAGTGCAGTGAATTTTGGCCTGAAGTGGGGAGAGGAAGGAGGTTGGAAAGGAGGCTGATGCAGTAATCCAGTCGGGACAGGATGAGTGACTGTACTAACGTGGTAGCAGTTTGGGATGGAGAGGAAAGGGCGGATCTTGGCGATGTTGCGAAGGTGAGAACGACAGGACTTGGTGATGGATTGGATATGTGGGTTGAATGAGAGTGGAGTCAAGGATGACTGCAGGATGAAGGGCTTGTGAGATGGGAAGAATGGTTGTGCAATCTACAGTGACGGGACAGGACAGGGTTAGGGAGGGGAGATAGAGAGCTCTGTTTAGGACATGCTGAATTTGAGGTGGCAGGAAGCCATCCAACTTGAGATGTCCTAAAGGCAGGAGGAGATGTGAGCTTGGAGTCGGGGGGGGGGGGAGGGGGAGAGGGGGAAAGAGAACAGCGGAGGAGATGTAAATTTGGGTTTCATCTACATAGAGATGGTAGTTGAAGATGTGGAAGTGAATGAGTTCTCCAAAGGAGCAAGTGTAGATGAAGACTAGAAGGTGATCAAGAACTGAACCCGAAGGCGAAAAAAGACAAACTTGAAGTGGACAAGGTTAGCCTGATGTGCAGATTTCTGCCAGCAGCGTTCAGCGGCTCAAGCATAAGAGCGAAGGAGGCGGACAGTGCAGGTGATCCAGGGCTGTGGGTTAGTGGTATGAGAGCGACGAAGGGATAGGGAGCGAATGAGTTGAGTTGAGCGGAGAGGGTGGTGTTGTGAGCATCTATTTGGTCATCAGGAGTGGGCAGACTGGGTATGGAGGCTAAGTGGGGTGTGATGCGCTGAGAGAGATGGATGGGGTCGAGAGATCAGAGGTTCCTGTGGAGGAATAGTACAGATTTATGAGGAGGAGAAGTGTGGGAGAGGAGGCTTCCAACCTCCTGTCTCTCCCCGCTTCAGTCTGTACTTCACTCTGCTGCCCAGATTATCTTTCTAAGAAATGCTCAAGGCATGTCACCCCCCTCTTCAAAAATCTCCAGTTGTTGCCTATCAACCTTTGCATGAAGCAAAAACTCCTCACTATTGGCTTCAAAGCACTCCATCACCTTGCCCCCTCCTACCTCACCTCCCTTCTCTCCTTCTACAGTTTAGCCCACACACTCTGCTCCTCTGCCGCTAACCTCCTCACCATGCCTCGTTCACGCCTGTCCCGCCAAAGACCCCTGGCCCACGTCCCTGGATGCCCTCCCTCCTCACATCCACCAAACTAGCTCTCTTCCTCCCTTCAAAGCCGTATTGAGAGCTCACCTCCTCCAGGAGGCCTTCCCAGACTAAGCCCCCTTTTCTCTGTTCCTCCCCGCCACATTGTCCCGACTCCCTCTGCTCTACCCCCTTCCCTGCCCCACAGCACTTGTGTATATTTGTACAAATTTATTATTCTGTTCATTTTATTAATGATGAGTATATACCTAAAATTCTATTTAGGTATTTTGATGCTATTGATGCCTGTCTACTTGTTTTGTTGTCTGTTTCCCCCTTCTAGGCTGTGAGCCCATTGTTGGGTAGGGACCATCTCTGTATGTTGCTGAATTGTACTTTCCAAGTGCTTAGTACAGTGCTCTGCACACAGTAAGCACTCAGTAGATACAATTGAATGGATGAATGAATAAAGGTTGTGATCAGAGAAAGGGATTTCAGAGTTGGTGAGGGTACAGATTGTGCAGTGGTTTGAGATGATGAGATCGAGTGTGTGTCCAAGTTGGTGGGTGGGTGGGTGGGGTGGGGGGGAGTGGAGGAGGAGGTCAGCAGAGTTGAGGAGTTGAGAAGGCGGGCGGCAGAGGGGTCACCGGGTTGGTAGATATGTTCCCTGTCCACAAGGATCTTTCAATCTAGAGGGGGAGAGACATTAAAATAAATTACATTAAGTGCTGGGTGTTGGGTGAATATCCAGTCTATAAAGGGTACAAATCCAAGTGCAAAGGCTACCCAGAGGGGAGAGGGAGAAGGGGAAACTGAGGGCTTAGTTGAGTAAGGCCTCTTGGAGATGCGCTTTTAATAAGGCTTTGAAGGCAGGGAGAGGGGTGATCTGTCATATATAATACTAATAATAATCATGGCATTTATTAAGCACTTACTATGTGCAAAGCACTATTCTAAGCGCTTCAGAACTGTTCTAATATGAAAGGGGAGGGAGTTCTAGGCCAGAAGCAATGATATGGGAAAGGGGTCAGCAGTGAGATAGGTGAGATGGAGGTACAGTGAGTAGGTTGGCTTTGGAAAAGGGAAGCACGTGGGCTGGGTGATAGTAGGAAATCAGCTGTTTGAGTACTTTAAAGCCAACGGAAAGGAATTTCTGTTTCTTATGGCAGTGGATGGGCAGCCACCGGAGGCTTCTGAGGACTGGAGAGATGGGAACTGAACTTTTTTTTTAGAGCAATGATCTGAGTAGGTGAGTGACGTGAGGAACGGAGTGGAGAGAGAAAGAGGCAGGGAGGTCAGCAAGGAGGCTGGAGTCGAGATGGAATATGCTAAATGCTCGGATCAGTGTAGCAGTGGTTTGGATGGAGAAGAAACGTTGAGTTTTGGCGATGTTGCAAAGGTGGAACTGACAGGGTTTGGTGACAGATTGAATACGTAGGTTGAATTAGGTGAGTCGAGGATAATGCCAAGTTTATGGACTTGACAGGAAAGACATTTTTGCTGTCTACAGTGATGGGAAAAATGGGGAGGACTTCGGTGGGAAGATGAGGAGTTGCACTAGGATTTGCACTTTATTCACCCCTCCCTCAGCCCCACAGCACTTATGTACAAAGCCATAATTTAATTTATTTACATTAATGACTGTCTCCCCCTCTAGACTGTAAGCTCCCTATGGACAGGGAATGTGTGTTCATGCATTCATTTATTCAATCGTATTTATTGAGCACGTACTGTGTGCAGAGCACTGTACTAAGCGCTTGGGAAGTACAAGTTGGCAACATTTAGAGATGGTCCCTACCCAACAACAGGCTCACAGTCTAGAAGGGGGAGACAGACAACAAAACAAAACATGTGGTCAGGTGTCAAGTCATCAGAATAAATAGAAGTAAAGCTAGAAGCACATCATTGACAAAATAAATAGTAAATATGTACAAGTAAAATAAATACAGTAAAAAATCTGTACAAACATATATACAGGTGCTGTGGGGAGGGGAAGGAGGTAGGGAGATAAGGAGGTTACAGTGTACTCTCCCAAGCACTTAGTACAGTGCTCTGCATACCAGTAGGCGCTCAATAAATATGATTATTAGTTCTGTTTTGGACACATTGGAAGACTGTAAAAAGGCTTTGGCCTAAAGTTTTCACACCGCAAAGTATCAACTGTATACCCACTATTCCTCTCTATTCAGATATTCATCTACGTAGTCACAAAATAACAATAATAATAATAGTAATATTTGCGAAGGGTTACCTATGTGCAAAAGTCCCAGTCTACTTAGAAGAGAATCAAATCTCTCGCATTAAAATCCATTCCTTCATGCAAGGTCTCAGTCCCAAAGTCTCCATGACTGGCTTCAGACTCTACTCACATCTTCAAAGGCGACTGTCATTTGAAACTCTTCGCAAAAGATTCTGTTTCCAACCACTCAACTACTTTTGACACATTCAGGAAATGTGTGGAAAAATGAATTCCCTAGGCCAGTATGACTTCAGGATATTTTTTGGTTGGGGGGGTCTCATTAGTTCCTACAGTCCAAAGGGTTATTCTCCATCCTGATCCTCTCTGGTGTCTTGGTTGGTTTCACCACTGCAGGCCGTTCCCTCCTCCCTGAAATCCTATCAGCTAATCAATGGTATTTACTGAGCGCTTACTGTGTGCAGAGCATTGAACTAAGCTCCAGAGAGTACAATACCAGAGCTGATAAACATGCTCCCCGACCACTATGAGCTTACAGCCTAGAGGGGTAGGCAGACATGAATATAAATTAATGATTTATAATATAGAATTAATAAATCGGTACATAACGCCACTGCTTCTCCTCCTTCCTCTTAATTGCTCCTCTGTATTGTTCACAGACACCTCTTCTGTGTCTCATCCCCTTACTGTGGCACCCTACAAGGCTGTTCTCAACTCTTCTCACTTTATACGCTCTTGTAGAATTCATCCGCTCACATGCCTGAAACTACCATCTCTCGGCAGATGGCTTCTAAATCTCTCTCCAGCCCTGACCTCTCATCTGACCTGCGATCCCACGTCTCCTCTTGGCTCCCGAACATTTCCACTTGGATGTCCCGCCAACACCTCAGACATAGAACTCCCCTTCTTTCATCATAAACTCACTCTTCCAACTTACTTTCCCATTTCAGTAGACAATATCTAGGACAGCAACGTGGCCTAGTGGATACAGCACGGGCCTAAGAGTCAGAAGGACCTGGGTTCTAATCCCAGGTCTGCCACTTGTCTGCTGTGTGACCTTGGACAAGTCCACTTAACTTCTCTGTGCCTCAGTTCCCTCATCTGTAAATGGGGATTAAGACTGTGGGCCCCATGGGGGACATGGACTGTGTCTAATGTGATTAGCTTGTATCTACCCCAGCGTTTACTACCTGGCACATAAAAAGTGCTTAACAAATACCATTAAAAATAAGTACCATTAAAAAGTCACTCTTTCCCCATAAAACCACACTTCCAACTAACTTTCCCATTTCAGTAGAGAAGGACCGGATGAGAGGGGAAAGGGCTGCTTGTATTGTACGCTCTCAAGTGCTTAGTACAGTGCTCCGCACACAGTGAGAATCCAATCTGATTGAATAAATGAACTGTAAGCTCCTTGAGAGCTCAGAACGTGGGCCACTTCTTCATTCTGTATCTCCCAAGGGCTTAACACAGTGCACGGCACCACCCGGGCACGTAATAAATGCCAAGAATACCAATGGTATTTGTTAAGCACTGACTATTTGTCAAGAACTGTATTAAAAGAAGCAGCAGAGAAGCAGCGTGTATTAAAAGCAGCAGCAGAGAAGCAGCGCGGCTCAGTGGAAAGAACCCGGGCTTTGGAGTCAGAGGTCATGGGTTCAA
The DNA here is from genome assembly GCF_015852505.1 of Tachyglossus aculeatus. Lineage (NCBI taxonomy): Eukaryota > Metazoa > Chordata > Mammalia > Monotremata > Tachyglossidae > Tachyglossus > Tachyglossus aculeatus. Next base: position 3,464,003 of record NC_052090.1, on the reverse strand, counting down.
ATCCCGACTCCGCCAATTGTCAGCTGTGTGACTTTGGGCAAGTCACTTCACTTCTCTGGGCCTCCGTGACCTCATCTGTAAGAGGGGGATGAAGACTGTGAGCCCCACGTGGGACAACCTGATCACTTTGTAACCTCCCCAGCGCTTAGAACAGTGCTTTGCACATAGTAAGTGCTTACTAAATACCATTATTATTATTATTATCATTATTAATAAACACTGGGGTTGATACAAGATAATCAGGTCACAGACCCTGTCCCACATGGGGCTCACAGCCTAAGGTGGAGGGGAGCAGGGACTGAATCCCCATTTTACCGATCAGGAACCTGAGGCCCCGAGAAGTGAAATGACTTGCCCAAGGTCACTCAGTGGGCAAATAGCAAAGACGGGATTAGACCCCAGGACTTTTTCCTCCCAGGCCTGTGCTCTTTCCACTAGGCCATGCTGATTTGCAATGCTACTGCTGCTATTACAGCTACTTCCACCATCTCCTCAAGCTCAAAATGGCAAATTCTAACTTTCCTGACCATTCTAAAGCTCTACTTCCACAGCAGTACCATTTTATCTGTCCCCAAGCCCAATACAATGGGGCAATCTGTGGTAAATCTTGAGGTAGATACAAGATAATCAGATCTGACAGAGTCCCTGTCCCGCAGGGGAAGGACTGCCTATTGTTTAATAAACAGCTCAAACATCTAGTTTTTTTAAATAGCATTTACTGAGCATTTAGTATGTGCAGAGCACCGTATTAAGCGCTTGGGAAAGGACAATACAACAGAGTTAACAGACACATTCCCTGGCCACAACGAGCTTACAGTCTAAAGGAAGAGATGGACATTAATATAAATAATACATAAATGCTAAGGGGTTGAGAGTGGGGTTAATATCTAGTTCACTGCTCTGCCCCTCTGGGGGCTCAACAAATACTTTGCAACTGAGTGATGCTCCGTCTCTTCAGGACCAAACCAGTAAACTTGGTTTTAGCATTTCAGCAAGATTCATTGCTCCCCACAAGACATAATAAGCACTCCCCGGCATCCTCTGTCCTCTGATTTCACAGTCCTCATCCACTGGATTCAAGCGGGCATCTAACATCAGGCTAGGATGCAAAGGTAATCATTTTCAGTTCCCGAAGACTCTGAATAGACCAAGCAACTATCTTTTCATAATAAATGCTTTCTTTGGAATGCCTACAATCATAAACCAGTCCTTACCACCCTACAAGCAGTCCTCGACCTCGGAATTTTTGAGTTCAGATGAATGTTACTGCCGACATTTCTAAAATGAGCGTTTGAGCTTTATCCCATTGGGACCAAGTGTACAGTACTCGCTTCTTAGGGCGCCAAATCCACTTATCTGCCCACGGCCTTTCACCAGAGGGGAGATGGAGGTATTGACGCTTCCTGGTGTCTTCACATGGCAATCAGATCTGTCGTCCCCCTTCTACCCGAAAAGTGTTTCCTCACTCACTGGCTTTTGTGCATCCTCTCTGGACCTCCAAATCCACTCCCGTCACCACTGTCTCCCCTCCGCCCACCCCCAAACTCACCAGGTGCCCAGCCCTTTTTTTTTGCACCCAGTCAAGCTGACCCCTTCTCCACCGTCCCAAGCAGGAGTCGCCCTCCTCGCGTTCCTGCTTGCAGTCCTGAGACTCCACAGCTGGGAATACTGAGGCAGGAGAGGAAAGAGGCCTGGAAAGAAACCGCTAGTGCACCGTCCCCTCTCTACCCCTACAGCCCTCCATGACGAGGTCTCTGGATAGATGGTGGTCCTGGGGGGCTGCAAGTAGGGGTGGCTGAGGGGGAAAAGAGAGAACGTGACAACTCCTTTGCCCACCTGTGATGCTGTAACCGGAGAAGGGGTCGGACTGGTAGTGAAACAATTTAAAGGAAGGAGAGGAAATCTCACCTACGAACCCATTTTTTGCTTTAAAAAACCGAGATCATTTATATGCAGGGATAATAGACATTATACCACACTGTAGTACTGAACTACTGTACTGTATACTGTATACCATACTGTACTGATCAATGGTATTTATGGTTACTACAAGCAGAGCACTGTACTAAGCACTTGAGAGAGTGAAGACAAGTTCGCTGCCCACGACCAGCTTAATGTCTTCCTTACTGTGTGACTTATGTCAAGACGATACATTAATGTACTAGATTGAGCACACAATTCTGAGTAATTTTGGTAAAAGCAAGGTTTCCGGCCTTGATCCCAGAATCAGGCATAACAGTGTTCTTATGAGAAAATGATTCTGACTCAAGATGTAGTTTTTGGGCACCATTTATGTCACGAGTCCAGAGCCTGCCCGTTATTTATCCTTTTACTACATAATTCTGTCCCCCAGAAATGGCACAGTCAGTTCTCCAATGTGGGAGCTGTACTCTCAAGCCCCTTCCTCCCATCAAGGAAAAAATCGGTGTCACATATCTTAACTGACACCATAGTCACACACCTGTTTGTCCAACACCACACTGCTCTCTGTCGAGATGGGCATTGTCTCATTCTTCAACAGGGTTTTAGCGCAACAAAAGCACACGGAACAGACTGTAAGTCTCTCTCTCCACTAGCTGGGCCCCCTTTTCCTCCACCCACCAAGGAGCCCTGTCTCCTTTTTGCAAAACCCGGGGCCTGGGCTCCCAGCCTGATCTTGTGCAAATGGGGCTGTGTGGGATTTAAGTAGAGGAAGGTGTCTCCAGGTCCCTTTCATTTAATCACTGGACTTGCATGTTGTCTCGTATGTCTATTATTCAATCTCTTCTATCGTGTCTGTCGCAAGAAACCCGGATCTTTTTCCCAGCACTGAGTACAGTGCTCTGCGCACATTAAGTGCTTAATGCGGGTTACCGCTAAGACCCGTAAACCAGTTTGAACATTTGGGTGAATTCTATTACTCAATATTTTAAAAACTAAGTTTAATAATTAGCATTTAGCAAAGTTGAAGTGAGACTCAACCGAGCAGCTGAGAGAGTTAAGGTTTTACAATTCTAGAAGGGGCCAAGTCTCAAAAAATCATTTAGAAAGCATGAATTAATGATGGCATTTGTTAAGTGCTTACTATGTGCAAAGCACTGTATTAAAGCACTGTACCCTAGAAGTTGCCTACCCTATTTCGAAGCTTGAAGCATTGGTTAGAATTTTCCTTATTGAAATGCTACTGTCCACAGGAATTTGAGAAGCTAGTCATATTTATTTCAAAAGTAGGGTAACAGTCTTTAATTACTTTTACTTCTCTGCAAGTGAAAACGATTTAGTTTATAAATAGATCACCCTTTCCAAAGGCAAAAGAAATAACTGATGTTTACATAAATTATTTCAGCATTTTTAAGCCTAAGGATTGCAGTGCAGAAAATAATGCTATGGGGGAGGAGGGAGAAAGAGTTTAAAAGTTTCTCACAGTTACCAGGGCTTAAACTTAAGTACCACACCCAAACCCCCTCCACACCCGCAACAACAACAACAACAAAAGTAGCCAGGCTCTGAGCAAATTTCACAGGAGACCAATGCAAGCAGATCTTGTCAAAATTATTATATGGTCCTAGAAATTCTGAATTCATATAGTTAAAAGGAAATGTTTTGTGACCATGATCTAATGAAGGGCTACTGAACCCCAGGAAGTGACAGGGATAGAACACTATGAAAGTGGGAATTTCAAGTGTGATGAATTTCCTTTGCAAGTTTCCTTTACCGTAAATTGCTTTTGCCCAGCTATGGGTTGGCTCAATTCAATTCATACAATCGTTTCGTTCTGCAACACCCCACCTCTTCCTTCCTTCCTTCCTTCACTGTTAGCAGAGATTAGAAAGACTGTAGCTTTGATCAATGGAACCTATTATGGAGTCAATCACGACTTCACTGTTAGAGTGCAGACATCTTATTTTAACTCCTCGGTACTGCTATATTGTGACAAAGTTTGAAATCAACATTTTCAGGCCAAACCTATCAGAGAAATGAAGAGTTCCTTTGGGTGGTCACTACTGCCCGGTGTCTGGTGGGACTACCGAGAAGTCAAAGATTCTTGGCAAAGGCTGCGGTTCTCTCCTGAAAGGAGGCTCCCTCCACCCAACTACCTGAAATGCACCCCCAGCCCCCCAACTTAAGCTTCCTCACACTCTACCCCCTCACTACCCTCCTCAAAGGCTTTCCTTCAGGAGGCATTCTAGGATTCACTCCCCCAATTATGCCACCCCATCAGCCACCTCAGAACACCCATGCATTTAACTGTTATGGATTCTTAAACTCACCTATTTAATAGCTACTTGCCTTTTAAACTATTGTCTGTACGTCAACTCTTTGCCATTAAATTGTAAATCCCTCACAGGCACGAACTATGTTTTATACTTCTTGGTGTTTCCTCTGAGTGCCTGGAACTGAGCTGCGCACACCTAAGAATTGCCAAAATAGGCATTCCCGGTAGGACACAAATGTCATTTGGATAGAATGCAACGTAACAGGGGACTGATCTCAACTCAGCTCCCAAAGTCACCTAAGTTTCCCACCCTCTAATACCACCATCCTCTCCCTCTCGGAGCGAAGCCTGCAACCTTGGTATTATTCTTGATTCCTCAATCTCAAATCCAGTCTGCTGCTAAATCCCGATGGCTCTTCCCTCTACACTCCCAGAAGCTCCTGTACCTTCCAGACGGCCACCACCTTGTTCCAGACATCTGTCAAATCCCAGCTCAACCGAGTCAGCCTCCTCACTGGTCTCCCTGCCTCCAGCCTAAGCCTTCACTCTGCTGCTCGGATCACATTCCTAGGCCAGCAAGAGGAGCAGCATGGCCTAGTGGATAGAGCACGGGCCTGGGAATCGGAGGGTCATGAGTTCCAATTTCGACTCTACCACGTGTCTATGTGACCTTGGGCAAGTCACTTCACTTCTCTGAGCCTCAGTAACCTAAAATGGGGATTGAGAATGCGAGCCCCCATGGGACTGGGACCGTGTCCAATTCGATTTGCTTATCTCCACCCCAGCACTCAGTACAGTGCCTGACACACAGTAAGCGCTTAACATATACCACAATGATTATTATTACTGATTCCTTCTGCCCTTGGATCTGTACCCTTTAATAATAATAGTAATAATAATGATGGCATTTATTAAGCACTTACTATGTGCAAAGCATTGTTCTAAGTGCTGGGGAGGTTACAAGGTGATCAGGTTATCCCATGCAAGGCTCACAGTCTTAATCCCCATTTTACAGATGAGGTAACAGGCACAGAGAAGTTAAGAGACTTACTCAAAGTCACACAGCTGACAATTGGCAGAGCTGGGATTTGAACCCATAACCTCTGACTCCAAAGCCCTTGCTCCTTTTATTGAGCCGTGCTGCTTCTCTTTAAGCATTTGATATTCACCCCACTCTCAGTCCCACAGTACCTGTGGACCCATCCGTATAATTTAACACCCGAGTGCCTCTCTAGAGTCGTAAGCTCCTTGTGGGCAGGGAACATGTCTACCAACTCCGTGTCACTGTACACTCCCGAGCACGCAGTATAGTACTCTACCTACAGTGAGCATTCAATAAATAAAATTGATACATCTCTACTTGTCAAAAACTTCCAAAAGTTACCCATTCATCTTTGCATCAAAGCGCTTAGTACAGTGCTCTGCACATGGTAAGCACTCAATAAATACAATTGAATGAATGAAACTGAGAGAAACTGACCATTAGCTTCCAGGCAGTCCAGTCACACTGTTTCTCACAATCTCACCTTCTCATCAGGACTCCTCCCTGCTCACATCCTTTCCCTTGCTTGGAACTTCCTTCCCCTCAAACCAACCAGGTGACAGATTTCCCTAACTTCAAATCCCATCTCCTACAGAAGGATTTCTCGGATCGATTTTTCTATCTCCTAGGTTATATCCTTCGTACTATCATTGCCTTTCTGCACCATCATAGACAGTATTTTTGATCCCACTACACTTAATCATTTTTCATACTCTACTTGAGTACTTCCTACTTGTAAGTTATTTTATGTCTGTCTCATGCTGGATTGTACAGTCTTTATGGTCAGGGATCATGCCTTCTGATTTATACTCTCCCACGAGCTTAGTACAGTGCTCTGAACTCAATAAGTCCTTATATACTACTGACTAAGTAACCACTCCCTAGCCATGGAATTGATTACGGCACAATGTGGCTCTGTGCAGGATTGCTATTTATAGACTACTTCTATCAGAATCCCCGAATTGCATCACAAAATTTGACCAAAATAGGTCATTAATACAGGATAGACAATCAAAAGGTATTTACTGAGAAATGCCTGAGCGTACAGCACTGCATTAAGCGACTCGCGGATCACACCAGAAGGAAAACACATATTCCCGGTTTACAAAAAAATTTGCAACTGTTTTCAAACTCACTCCAATGTTCACCGGAACCAGCGAACGGTGAATTTTAAGCTGTTCCAAAATGGTTAAGTTGGTTACCTAGGTGGTGTTAACAGCTACAAATAAAAGATTAGATTCCCAGACAATATAAACTGCTTGAAATCAGCTTTTTCATTTTCTTCTTGAATTTCACCAGGTGTAACAGAAGCTCAGTGTTATTTCAATAGTTTTTGAACTGTCTTCCCCTTAACTCCTTATTTCCTACAGAACCAGTGAGGGACAGCATGACTCCTGACTGATAACCTGGAGGGCTGTAAGAACCTGGGCAGGGATCACTGAGGCAGTGGCCCACTTGGATCTGAATTCTGTCTCCGCCTGTGGCACAAGAATGCTAGCTCATGGATCTTTCTTGATAGCCAACTAATATTTACGGTTGTAAACCCCCACATCCCTAATTTTTCCCTCTCCGCATCCCCAATTTTCCTTCGAGTAACCCATTCTGACCTACTCTTCCAGAATGCCACCAAAATCTTCGACTCTACTTTTTTGGAGGCCTGCAAAACTTGCTGTAACAGATGCTATCTACTTCCTAACTGCTGTGGGTTTTCTTTGGTGGGTTTTAAACCCACCAACTTCATTTCTGTGTGTCCCCTCAATCTGGTATTGCAAGACCAAATACGAAATTAGGTGAAAAACACCCTGTCCCCAACCTTCAGGATGACATGTTCCTTCTCAGGCTGTAGGAGTCCGATCGTTTCAGGTGGCTTTCCTCTCTACCTGACGACACTCTTCCAATGGTGTGGGCTAACAAGAACCGAACACGACATTTCAGATTTGGGCGAACCAGAGTTTTATCTGGCGGCAAAGTCACACCTTTTTGTAATCTATTCAACATGGAAGAGGACTTTTAAAAGAACGCAGTCAAAGACTCCAGCTCTCTGTTTCCCTCGAGTTGTGAGAGTTTACAGGCCTTTATCTGGTTGAATCTTGGATGGGTTTTCCTTAGGTCTCTTCCGCCTGGTCACCTGGAAGCTCACATCTACCCCATTTCTACCCCGGGGGTCCTCTGACAGGCTGTGGAAAGAGCAGCAGCATGGTCTGGGGGCTAGCTCACGGGCCTGGGAGTCGGAAGGTCATGGGTTCTAATTCAATTCATTCAATCGTATTTACTGAGCGCTTACTGTGTGCAGAGCACTGTACTAAGCGCTTGGGAAGTACAAGTCGGCAACATATAGACCCGCTCCACCGCCTGCCTGCCGTGTGATCTTGCGCAAGTCACTTCTCTGGGCCTCATTCACTCAATCCATCGCATTTACTGGGCGCTGTGTGCGGAGCACTGTACTAAGCGCCTGAGGAGGCCGGATCGACAATGGAGTCGGCCCCTACCCAACAACCCGGGTAAGGAGTGTGGCTCAGGGGAAAGACCCTGGGCTTTGGAGTCAGAGGTCATGGGTTCAAATCCCCGCTGCGCCAACTGTCAGCTGTGTGACTTTGGGCAGGTCACTTCACTTCTCTGGACCTCAGTTCCCTCATCTGGAATATGGGGATTAAGACTGTGAGCCCCCCGTGGGACAACCCGATCACCTTGTAATAATAATAATAATAATAATAATAGCATTTACTATGTGCAAAGCACTGTTCTAAGTGCTGGCGAGGTAACATATATATGTATATATGTTTGTACGTATTTATTACTCTATTTTACTTGTACATATTTACTCTACTTATTTTATTTTGTTAATATGTTTTGTTCTCTGTTTCCCCTTTCTAGACTGTGAGCCCACTGTTGGGTAGAGACCGTCTCTATATGTTGCCAACTTGGACTTCCCAAGCGCTTAATACAGTGCTCTGCACACAGTAAGTGCTCAATAAATACGATTGACTGATTGATTGCAACCTCCCAAGTGCTTAGTACAGTGCTCTGCACACAGTAAGCGCTCAATAAATACGATTGATTGAAACCTCCCAAGCGCTTAGTACAGTGCCCTGCAGACTAGACTGTGAGCCCACTGTTGGGGAGGGACCGTCTCTATATGTTGCCAACTTGTACTTCCCAATCAATCAATCGTATTTATGGAGCGCTTACTGTGAGCAGAGCACTGTACTAAGCGCTTGGGAAGTACAAGCTGGCAACATATAGAGACAGTCCCTACCCAACAGTGGGCTCACAAGCGCTTAGTACAGTGCTCTGCACACAGTAAGCGCTCAATAAATACGATTGATTGTACTTCCCAAGAGCTTGGTACAGTGCTCTGCACACAGTAAGCCCTCAATACGATTGATTGATTGTAACCTTCCAAGCGCTTGGTCCAGTGCTCTGCACACAGTAAGCGCTCAATAAATAAGATTGATGGACTGATTGATTGTAACCTCCCAAGCGCTTAGTCCAGTGCTCTGCACATGGTAAGCGCTCAATAAATACGATTGATGGGCTGATTGATTGTAACCTCCCAAGCACTTAGTCCAGTGCTCTGCACACAGTAAGCGCTCAATAAATACAATTGATGGACTGATTGACTGTAACCTCCCAAGCGCTTAGTCCAGTGCTCTGCACACGGTAAGCGCTCAATAAATACAATTGATGGACTGATTGACTGTAACCTCCCAAGCGCTTAGTCCAGTGCTCTGCACACGGTAAGCGCTCAATAAATACGATTGATTGATTGATTGTAACCTCCCAAGAGCTTAGTCCAGTGCTCTGCACACAGTAAGCGCTCAATAAATCCGATTGACTGATTGATTTTAACCTCCCAAGCGCTTAGTCCAATGATCTGCACATAGTAAGTGCTCAATAAATACGATTGACTGATTGATTGCAACCTCCCAAGCGCTTAGTCCAGCACTCTGCACACAGTAAGTGCTCAATACGATTGATTGATTGTAACCTCCCAAGCGCTTAGTCCAGCGCTCTGCACACAGTAAGCGCTCAATACATACTATTGATTGATCGTAACCTCCCAAGAGCTTAGTCCAGTGCTCTGCACACAGTAAGCGCTCAATACGATTGATTGATTGTAACCTCCCAAGAGCTTAGTCCAGTGCTCTGCACACAGTAAGCGCTCAATACATACGATTGATTGATTGTAACCTCCCAAGCGCTTAGCCCAGCGCTCTGCACACAGTAAGCACTCAATAAATACGATTGATTGATTGACTGTAACCTCCCAAGAGCTTAGTCCAGCGCTCTGCACACAGTAAGCGCTCAATACATACGATTGATTGATCGTAACCTCCCAAGCGCTTAGTCCAGTGCTCTGCACACAGTAAGCGCTCAATACGATTGATTGATCGTAACCTCCCAAGCGCTTAGTCCAGTGCTCTGCACACAGTAAGCGCTCAATACATACGATTGATTGATCGTAACCTCCCAAGCGCTTAGTCCAGCGCTCTGCACACAGTAAGCGCTCAATACATACGATTGATTGATCGTAACCTCCCAAGCGCTTAGTCCAGTGCTCTGCACACGGTAAGCGTTCAATAGGATTGATTGTAACCTCCCAAGAGCTTAGTCCAGTGCTCTGCAAACGGTAAGCGCTCAATAAATACGACTGATTGACTGACTGATTGATTGTAACCTCCCAAGCGCGTAGTCCAGCGCTCTGCACACAGTAAACGCTCAGTAAATACGATTGACTGACTGATCGTAACCTCCCAAGCGGTTAGTCCAGCGCTCTGCACACAGTAAGCGCTCAATAAATACGATTGATTGATTGATTGATTGTAACCTCCCAAGCGGTTAGTCCAGCGCTCCGCGCACAGTAAGCGCTCAATACATACGACTGATTGATCGTAACCTCCCAAGCGCTTAGTCCAGCGCTCTGCACACAGTAAGCGCTCAATACATACGATTGATTGTAACCTCCCAAGCGCTTAGTCCAGTGCTCTGCACACAGTAAGCGCTCAATACGATTGATTGATCGTAACCTCCCAAGCGCTTAGTCCAGCGCTCTGCACACAGTAAGCGCTCAATACATACGATTGATTGTAACCTCCCAAGAGCTTAGTCCAGTGCTCTGCACACAGCAGGCGCTCAATACGACTGATTGAAACCTCCCAAGAGCTTAGTCCAGCGCTCTGCACACAGTAAGCGCTCAATACATACGATTGATTGATCGTAACCTCCCAAGCGCTTAGTCCAGTGCTCTGCAGACAGTAAGCGCTCAATACGATTGATTGATTGTAACCTCCCAAGCGCTTAGTCCAGCGCTCTGCACACAGTAAGCGCTCAATACGATTGATTGATTGTAACCTCCCAAGCGCTTAGTCCAGTGCTCTGCACACAGTAAGCGCTCAATAAATACGACTGATTGACTGACTGATTGATTGTAACCTCCCAAGCGCGTAGTCCAGCGCTCTGCACACAGTAAACGCTCAGTAAATACGATTGATTGATTGACTGTAACCTCCCAAGCGGTTAGTCCAGTGCTCTGCCCACAGTAAGCGCTCAATACGATTGATTGATTGTAACCTCCCAAGAGCTTAGTCCAGCGCTCTGCACACAGTAAGCGCTCAATACATACGATTGATTGATCGTAACCTCCCAAGCGCTTAGTCCAGTGCTCTGCACACAGTAAACGCTCAATACGATTGATTGATTGTAACCTCCCAAGAGCTTAGTCCAGTGCTCTGCACACAGTAAGCGCTCAATACGATTGATTGTAACCTCCCAAGCGCTTAGTCCAGCGCTCTGCACACAGTAAGCGCTCAATACATACGATTGATTGATCGTTACCTCCCAAGCGCTTAGTCCAGTGCTCTGCACACAGTAAGCGCTCAATACGATTGATTGATTGTAACCTCCCAAGAGCTTAGTCCAGCGCTCTGCACACAGTAAGCGCTCAATACGATTGATTGATTGTAACCTCCCAAGCGCTTAGTCCAGTGCTCTGCACACAGTAAGCGCTCAATAAATACGACTGATTGACTGACTGATTGATTGTAACCTCCCAAGCGCGTAGTCCAGCGCTCTGCACACAGTAAACGCTCAGTAAATACGATTGATTGATTGACTGTAACCTCCCAAGAGCTTAGTCCAGCGCTCTGCACACAGTAAGCGCTCAATACGATTGATTGATCGTAACCTCCCAAGCGCTTAGTCCAGCGCTCTGCACACAGTAAGCGCTCAATACATACGATTGATTGACTGTAACCTCCCAAGCGGTTACTCCAGCGCTCTGCACACAGTAAGCACTCAATAAATACAACCGATCGATTGATTGGGAAGTACAAGTTGGCAACATATAAAGACGATCAAAAAAATACTATTAAATGAGTGAATAAACACCATCCTTACTGGGGTTATTAACAACGGGCTGGCGGGGCTCAGTGACCTCATCTGTAAAATGGGGGCTAGGCCCCGGGGCGCTCGGAACGTAGTGAGCGGTCGGGGGGTCCCGGGCGAGGGGGCGGCCTTACCGTCCGGGAACTCGCGGTCGCTGATGTGCTGCAGGTGGGGGCCCTGCCGGTGCCGTCGGCCGCCGGGGGCCTCCTCCTCCTCCTCCTCGTCGTCGTCGTCGTCGTCGTCGTCGTCGTCGTCGTCCTCCTCCCCGTCCGGCCGGGCCTTCGCCTCAGCCGGGCCGCGCGCGGCCTCCCGGCGTCCCGCACCCCGGAGCCCCCCCCGGCCCCCCCCCGACGGGCCCCGGCTGAGCTTGGGGCTGGCGGCCGGGGACACGCAACACGTCACCGTGTTCCCCATGGGACCGGCGGGGGCTAGGCCCGCTCCCGGACCCGGGCCCGGGCCCTGAGCCGCATCTCCGGCCGACGGCGACGGCGAGCCCGACGGAGGCCGGCCTCATTTAAGAGCCCTCCCTCCCTCCTCTGGCTCTCTCCCGCACGACACGCCCCGAGCGGCGGGGCCCCGGCCGGCCCCCTCCAATCAGCGCGCCGCCCGCCGTCCCGTGACCGGGCCCGGCCAATCGGGTGTCCCTTCCCCTCCGCCCCCTGCCTCCCGACTCCTGAGGGACGCTGGAAAAGCGGGGGCGGGCTCGGTCGGCCCCCAGCGGCGCGGGCCACCTCACGCCCGCCTCGTCCCCAAACGCCCACCCCGTCCCCTCGTACCCGCCGGGACGGGCCTCAGTTCCCTCATCTGTAAAATGGGGATTAAGACTGTGAGCCCCACGCGGGACAACCTCATCACCTTGTAACCTCCCTAGCGCTTGGAACGGTGCTTGGCACATAGTAAGCACTTAATAAATGTCATTATTATAATTGTTATTATTATGATTATTCCCGCCAGGACCCCTTCACACCTGCCCCGTCACCTCACAACTGGCCTGTGCCCTCACACTTGCCCCAAGCCCTCATTCTCGCCCTTTCCCTCACACCTGCCCATCCCCTCACACCTGTCTCATCCCCTCACACCTGCCCCATCCCCTCACACCTGCCCCGACCCCTCACACCTGCCCCATCCCCTCACACCTGCCCCGACCCCTCACACCTGCCCCGACCCCTCACACCTGTCTCATCCCCTCACACCTGTCCCATCCCCGCACACCTACCCCGTCCCCTCAAACCCGCCAGGACACGTTCACAGGACTTCTCTGGGCCTCAGTTACCTCATCTGTAAAATGGGGATTAAGACTGTGAGCCCCACGCGGGACAACCTCATCACCTTGTAACCTCCCTAGTGCTTAGAATAGTGCTTGGCACATAGTAAGCACTTAATAAATGTCATTATTATTATTATTATTATTCTTATACCCACCAGGACCCCTTCACACCTATCCCATCCCCTCACAACTGGCCTGTGCCCTCACACTCGCCCCAAGCCCTCATTCTCGCCCTTTCCCTCACACCTGCCCCATCCCCTCACACCTGCCCCGACCCCTCACATCTGGCCCGACCCCTCACACCTGCCCCGTCTCCTCACACCTGCCCCGACCCCTCACATCTGGCCCGACCCCTCACACCTGCCCCGTCCCCTCACACCTGCCCCGACCCCTCACACCTGCCCCGTCCCCTCACACCTGCCCCGACCCCTCACACCTGCCCATCCCCTCACACCTGTCTCGTCCCCTCACACCTGCCCAGTCCCCTCATACCTACCAGGACCCCTTCACACCTACCCCATCCCCTCACAACTGGCCTGTGCCCTCACACTCACCCCAAGCCCTCATCCTCGCCCTTTCCCTCACACCTGCCCCATCCCCTCACACCTGCCCCGACCCCTCACATCTGGCCCGACCCCTCACACCTGTCCCATCCCCTCACACCTGTCCCGTCCCCTCACACCTGCCCAGTCCCCTCATACCTACCAGGACCCCTTCACACCTACCCCATCCCCTCACAACTGGCCTGTGCCCTCACACTCACCCCAAGCCCTCATCCTCGCCCTTTCCCTCACACCTGCCCCATCCCCTCACACCTGCCCCGACCCCTCACATCTGGCCCGACCCCTCACACCTGCCCCATCCCCTCACACCTGCCCCGACCCCTCACATCTGGCCCGACCCCTCACACCTGTCCCATCCCCTCACACCTGTCCCGTCCCCTCACACCTGCCCAGTCCCCTCATACCTACCAGGACCCCTTCACACCTACCCCATCCCCTCACAACTGGCCTGTGCCCTCACACTCACCCCAAGCCCTCATCCTCGCCCTTTCCCTCACACCTGCCCCATCCCCTCACACCTGCCCCGACCCCTCACATCTGGCCCGACCCCTCACACCTGTCCCATCCCCTCACACCTGTCCCGTCCCCTCACACCTGCCCCGACCCCTCACACCTGCCCCGACCCCTCACACCTGTCTCGTCCCCTCACACCTGCCCAGTCCCCTCATACCTACCAGGACCCCTTCACACCTACCCCATCCCCTCACAACTGGCCTGTGCCCTCACACTCACCCCAAGCCCTCATCCTCGCCCTTTCCCTCACACCTGCCCCATCTCCTCACACCTGCCCGACCCCTCACATCTGGCCCGACCCCTCACACCTGTCCCATCCCCTCACACCTGTCCCGTCCCCTCACACCTGCCCTGACCCCTCACACCTGTCTCGTCCCCTCACACTTGCCCAGTCCCCTCATGCTCGCCAGAACCCCTTCACATCTACCCCATCCCCTCACATCTGACCCGTCCCCTCACACCTGCCCCGACCCCTCACACCTGCCCATCCCCTCACACCTGTCTCGTCCCCTCACACCTGCCCAGTCCCCTCATACCTACCAGGACCCCTTCACACCTACCCCATCCCCTCACAACTGGCCTGTGCCCTCACACCTGCCCTGACCCCTCACACCTGCCCATCCCCTCACACCTGCCCCAATCCCTCACACCTGCCCAGTCCCCTCACAACTGGCCTGTGCCCTCACACTTGCCCCAAGCCCTCATCCTCGCCCTTTCCCTCACACCTGCCCCATCCCCTCACACCTGCCCCATCCCCTCACACCTGCCCCGACCCCTCACATCTGGCCCGACCCCTCACATCTGACCCGTCCCGTCCCCTCACACCTGCCCTGACCCCTCACACCTGCCCACCCCCTCACACCTGTCTCGTCCCCTCACACTTGCCCAGTCCCCTCATGCTCGCCAGGACCCCTTCACACCTACCCCATCCCCTCACAACTGGCCTGTGCCCTCACACTCACCCCAAGCCCTCATACTCGCCCTTTCCCTCATGTCTGCCCCGACCCCTCACACCTGCCCATCCCCTCACAACTGGCCTGTGCCCTCACACTTGGTCTGAGCCCCCACACCGGCCCATTCCCTCACACTTGCCCAACTTCCCCGATCCTGCACATCTGCCCAGTCCCCTCAGGCTTGCCCTGACCCCCCACACCTGCATGACCCCGTTGCCCCTGCCCATCCTCTCACACCTGCCCCGTCCCCTCACACGTACCCTGTCTCCTCAAACCTGCCCCAACCCTCACACTTTCATTCATTCATTCATTAGGTCGTATTTATTGAGCACTTACTGTGTGCAGAACACTGTACTAAGCGCTTGGGAAGTCCAAGTCGGTAACATATAGAGATGGTCTCTACCCGACAACGGGCTCACAGTCTAGAAGCAGGAGACAGACAACAAAACAGAACTTGCAGACAGGTGTCAAAATCATCAGAACAAATAGAATTAAAGCTGTGTGCACATCATTAACAAAATAAATAGAATAGTAAATATGTACAAGTAAAATAAATAGAGTAATAAATCTGTACAAATATATACAAGTGCTGTGGGGAGGGGAAGGAGGTAGGGTGGGGGGGATGGGGAGGAAGATCAGCAGCATGAGCAACAGCATGGCATAGAGGATAGAGCATGGGCATGAGAGTCAGAAGGTCATGGGTTCTAATCCCGGCTCTGCCACTTGTCTGCAGTGTGACCTTGGGCAAGTCACTTCACTTCTCTGGGCCTCAGTTACCTCATCTGTAAAGTGGGGATGGAGACTGTGAGCCCCACGTGGGACAGGGACTGTGTCCAACCCGATCTACTTGTATCCATCCCAGCGCTTAGTTCAGTGCCTGGCACATAGTTAAGCACTTAACAAATACTATAATAATTATTATTATTAATCCCCTTACACCTACCCCAACCCTCATAGCTTCCTGATCCCCTCACATCTGCCCATCCCCATACGTCTGCCCCACCCCAGCCCCTCCCACCTGCCCATCCTCTCTGTCAGTTCACACCTGCCCTGACCCTCACCCCGGCCCCAATCCCTCAGACCTGCCCCAATCCCTCCCATCTGTCCCATCATGTCAGACCTGCCCGCCTCCCTGTCCCTTCACACCTCTCCCAACCCTCACACCTGCCCCAAACCACATATCTGCCCCCAACTCCTCACACCACCCATCCTCTCACCTCTGTCCCGCCACCTGATGCCTGTCCCATCCCCTCACCCCTGCCCTACCCCTCACACCTGTCTCTGCCCCCAGTGCATGTTCCAGGCCTTCCTATCAGCTCTACGTCGGCTCTTTCCACTTTCTCCAGTTCCTGACACTTGCCCTGGACTCTCACACCTGCCCCAGCTCCTCACACCTGCTCTGGGACCAAAGACCTGACCTGGCCCTTACTCCTGCCCCAGTCCTCATCCCCACCCTGGAACTTCATGCCTGTCCTGGACCCTCACACTTGTTCCAACCCTCATACTTGCTCAAACCCTTCCACTTTCCACCACCCTCTACCTGCCCTAGGCTCTCAAGCCTGTCTTGGCTCTCTCACACCTGTTCCAGGATTTCAGATGTGCCCCCTCCTCTCCCATCTACCCCAGCCCCCCATATCCTACTGAAAGCTCACCTCCTCCAGGAGAACATCCCGGACCAAGACCCCCTTTTCCTCTGCTCCCCTTCCCCTCCCCATCACCCCCACTTGCTCCCTCTGCTCTAGCCGGCTCCCCGCCCCATAGCACTTGTTTTTATATATGTACATATTTATAATTCTATTCATTTTTTAATGATGTGTATTTTTCTATAATTCTCTTCATTTATATTGATGCTACTGATGCCTGTTTACTTGTTTTGATGCCTGTTTGCCCCCTTCTAGACTGTGAGCCCGTTGTGGACAGGGATTGTCTCTATTTGTTGCCGAATTGTACTTTCCAAGCGCTTAGTACAGTGCCCTGCACTTGACCCCACCTCCCCTTCTAGTTATTGCCCTATCTCCCTCCTACCATTCCTTTCCAAACTCCTTGAATGAGTCGTCTACACGTGCTGCCTCGAATTCCTCAACGCCAACTCTCTCCTCGACCCCTTCCAGTCTGGCTTCCGTCCCCTACATTCCACCAAAACTGCCCTCTCAAAGGTCATCAATGACCTCCTGCTTGCCAAATCCAATGGCTCCTACTCTATCCTAATCCTCCTTGACCTCTCAGCTGCCTTTGACACTGTGGACCACCCCCTTCTCCTCAACACGCTATCCAACCATGGCTTCACAGACTCCGTCCTCTCCTGATTCTCCTCTTATCTCTCTGGCTGTTCATTCTCAGTCTCCTTTGCGGGCTCCTCCTCCCCCTCCCATCCCCTTACTGTAGGGGTTCCTCAAGGGTCAGTTCTTGGTCCCTTTCTGTTCTCTATCTACATTCACTCCCTTGGTGAACTCATTCACTCCCACGGCTTCAACTATCATCTCTACACTGATGACACCCAAATCTACATCTCTGCCCCTGCTCTCTCTCCCTCCCTTCAGGCTCATGTCTCCTCCTGCCTTCAAGACATCTCCATCTGGATGTCTGCCCGCCATCTAAAACTCAATATGTCCAAGACTGAACTCCTTATCTTCCCTCCCAAACCCTGCCCTTTATCTGTCTTTCCCATCATTGTGGACGGCACTACCATCCTTCCCATCTCACAAGCCCGCAACCTTGGTGTCATCCTCGACTCCGCTCTCTCATTCACCCCTCACATCCAATCCGTCACCAAAACCTGCCAGTCTCACCTCCACAACATCGCCTAGATCCGCCCTTTCCTCTCCATCCAAACTGCTTCTAGACGGTGAGCCCACTGTTGGGTAGGGACTGTCTCTATATGTTGCCAACTTGTATTTCCCAAGCACTTAGTACAGTGCTCTGCACACAGTAAGCACTCAATAAATATGATTGATTGATTGATCCCCTGCTGGTTCAATCTCTCATCCTATCCCGACTGGATTACTGCATCAGCCTCCTCTCTGATCTCCTATCCTCTTGTCTCTCCCCACTTCAGTCTATACTTCACGCTGCTGCCCGGATCTTCTTCGTGCAGAAACGCTCTGGGCATGTTTCTCCCCTCCTCAAAAATCTCCAGTGGCTACCAATCAACCTACGCATCAGGCAAAAACTCCTCACTCTCGGCTTCAAGGCTCTCCATTGCCTCGCCCCCTCCTACCTCACCTCCCTTCTCTCCTTCTGCAGCCCAGCCCACACCCTCTGCTCCTCTGCCCCTAACCTCCTTACTGTGCCTTGTCCTCACCTGTCCCGCCATCGACCCCCAGCCCACGCCCTCCCCCTGGCCTGGAATGCCCTCCCTCCGCACATCCGCCAAGCTCGCTCTCTTCCTCCCTTCAAGCCTTACTAAGAGCTCACCTCCTCCAGGAGGCCTTCCCAGACTGAGCCCCCTCCTTCCTCTCCCCCTCTCCATCCCCCGCCTTACCTTCTTCCCTTCCCCACAGTACCTGTATATATGTTTGTACAGATTTATTACTCTATTTATTTTACTTGTACATATTTATTCTATTTATTTTATTTTGTTAATATGTTTTGCTTTGTTGTCTGTCTCCCCCTTCTAGACTGTGAGCCTGCTGTTGGGCAGGGACCGTCTCTGTATGTTGCCAACTTGTACTTCTCAAGTGCTTAGTACAGTGCTCTGCACACAGTAAGTGCTCAATAAATACAATTGAATGAATGAATGAATATCACTGGCAGTTGCCCCGTCAGCCTCAACGTATTCCCAGCCTTGTTATTGCTCCGCCCTGCCATCACGGAGACTTGGCTCACTCCAGGGGACACCATCTCCCCCATCACTCTCGGCTAAGGGTGTGAGGAGACCTCTTTTCTCATTCCTTCAGATTTATGGGAAAAGGAGGAGTCTTCCTGCTTCTTGCCCCCCAGTGACCGACTGCACCCTTCCACCCCCTCCATATTCCCTTTGAAGTCCACGTTGCCCATGTCTTCCACACACTATGGTTATTAGTGACTGACATCTCTCCTTCTCTGCAGTCTTGCCTGTTTCTGGCATCGTAGCTTCCATGATGCAGCAAGGCACTGAGAGTGGGTGGGTAGTGTGAGCTGGGAAAGAAGGAGTAGTGAGTGTGTATGTGTGTGTGTGTGTTTGGGGGGCGGAGCAGGACTGGGGAGGAGGAACAAGGCAAGGAAAGGATGTGGAGTGGAGGGAAAGTTGGGGGAGGAGGAGGAGGAGGATAACACAGGCCAGTGGAGGGTGGGGACTTGGTGAAGGTGGGACCATCAGGAACAGGGAAGGACGACCACAGCGTCCTGGGAACAGGATGGGGGGTTGGGGGAAACAGATCAATCAATCCATCGTATTTATGGAGTGCTTACTGTGTGCAGGGCACTGTTCTAAGCGCTTGGGAGAATGCAACACAACAGTATAACAGACACCTTCCCTGCCCATAATGAGCTTACAGTCTAGAGGGGGAGACAGACATTAATATATGAGTTGCGACGGAGACCAGGGGAGTAGGACGGGGGTGCAGGGAGAGGCTAGTAAGAAATGATGCTTACTTGACACCAGCTGGCTGAACGGAGGGTTGATTCGTCAGCAGTTGAAGTGACAGTCTGTGTGTTCACCCGGTAGGTCAGAGTGAACCTCCAGTCCCATTCTGGCAGGCCGCCTTAAAACACCCCAGACTGGCCCCCGGGAATTTCCAGCTCCCACTCTTAACCCATTCCCCAAAACCTTCCTTTTCCCCTTGGCAGATCGGTCCCCAAATCCAACAGACTACAACCCTCCCGAAGTCCAAAGCCATCCTGAAGTTCCACCTTCATCAACAACTCTTCCTCCCCGTGGGCTGGAAGTCCCAGTTAGGACACGGATTGGTCTGATCGGATTAAATTGTATTTCCCACTTCATTTAGCACATTGCTTGGCACACAGTAAATGCTAAACAAATACCACAATTATTATTAGTCTTATATTACTATTATTAACTTGCAGGACCCCAAGAGGTATAAAACCAACAGTTGTCAGTAGTACTTAGGCACTGATCTATACTCCTCCTCAGTACTTTAAATGTACTTGTACATTCAATTGCGCATTCATTTATTTATTTTGATTACTCTATTTGTAAATATTTTTATGCTTGCCTTCCACATCTGAACGTGGGTTTTTTTTCTGAGCAAGGAATGAGTCACTTATTTATTCTTTTCTTCTAAGTGCTTAGTACAATGCACAGTGGGTATTCTGTAATTGCTGCTACTATTACTACTATTCATTAATTCAATCACATTTATTGCCTGCAGAGCACTGTACTAAGCACTTGTTAAGTACAATTCAGTAACAGAGACAATCCCTGCCCACAAACGGTACTGTTACTGGTCATTTTTGCCTCTCAGACACTAAGCTTCTTCCCATCCCTTCATTTTATGATAATAATAATAATAATGGCGAAAACATTTGTTAAGCACCTACTCTGTGCCAAGCGCTGTACTAAGCCCTAGGATACAAGATCTTCAGTCCCCCACATAGGGCTCACAGTCTAAGTAGGAGGGAACAGGTATTAAATCCCTGTATTGCACATGAGAAAATTGAGAAATAGAGAATTTAAGTGACTTCCCCAAAGTGAGTGGCAGAACTGGGATTAAAACCCAGGTCCTCTGACCTAACTTTAAAGACACAAATGTGAGTAATTATAAAAGTAATTGTAAAATTTATTTAACAGTGAATTTAGCTTGAAATTTGCTCTGCTCAGGGGCTCTTTAAGGCAAAGCAGGTCAAGGCCAGCCCCAGTCAGTCTTACATTCTGTGAGAGCTCCAAGTGCCATCCGCACGTAACACGTGATGCAACCCATCGTGATGCATGCAGAGTGTAGCATGATGAGGTTTTGGCCATCTATCAATCAATCAACCGATCAGTGGTATTGATTGAGCGCTTACTGTGTGCAGAGCATTATACTAAGCACTTGCATATACATATATACAGGTGCTGTGGGGAAGGGAAGGAGGTAAGGCGGGGGGGATGGAGAGGGGGAGGAAGTGGAGAGGAAGGAGGGGGCTCAGTCTGGGAAGGCCTCCTGGAGGAGGTGAGCTCTCAGTAGGGCCTTGAAGGGAGGAAGAGAGCTAAGAGAGCATCAGGCATCAGAGTAAACAGCACTCACGGCTCTGGGTCCTAAAGCAAGTAAGCAGATCGCATCACTTCAGGCCTGGAAGTCAAGGGTCTAGGCTCCAAAGTAAGTGGCTTCCACGTCCTGGGCTTCAGGGCAGCAGCTCCTGTGGCCCCAGGACGTAGACGGGGACAGGGAGACTGAAAAGAGAGGAATCAGCTATCTCACAGCTCCCCGACGTTTAGAGAAATGAAGGGACTTTTTCATTTTTTTATGGTATTTGTTAAAGTATAGGGGGGAGACAGACATGAATTTAAATAAATGCATAAATAACATATATGATAAATAAACTACAGATATTACAGGGCCAATACGACAAATATTACAGAGCAAATCCGCCTAAAATAGTGCCATTTAACAAGACCACTTTTTCTATGGCCTCTGGGCTTTTCGTCTGTGCTTTTGCATCTATGACCTTTGAGCTTTTGAAATTCTCCCCACTCTCAATCCCACAGCACTTATGTACACATCTATAAATTATATGTTGTAAATCACTTATTTTATATTGATGTCTGTTTCCTCTTCTGGACTGCAAGCACGTTGTGGGCAGGGAACATCTACCAGCTCTGTTGTATTATACTCTCCCAAGTGCTTAGTGTGCTCTGCACACGGTAAGCGCTCAATCAGTACCACTGATTGGTTGATTGATTGATGCAGCAAGCCCTGTTCCTCCAAGCTCCTGGGGACACCAGAGCCATGGCTCGGGGGCCCCAGGGCTGCAGGAGACTCTGTGGTAGCCCCAAGGCAGGGGGCAGGATTCGGGTGGGGGGTGGGGGCTGGCCCTGGAATAGCCATTTGATAACATCACGGGGTTGCCCAATGCAGGAAGTCATCACACTGTGCTCTGCTGCTGCCACTTGTCACGTGGGGATGGTATTTTGAACTCTCTCCTCGGGGCCTGTACCAGGCTGAGGGCGACACCTCATCAGACCCTCCCAGGTATACACGTTTCACACAAGTCATTCCAAATTGGACATGAGGAACGGCGCTTAGTCCGTCCTTTATATAAGATATTTCGAGTTCAGACAGATGACACTTTACAAATTGGTTTTGACTTTGGAATGCTAACCTCCTTTATGACACTAGTTGCAAGAGTGCAGGTTGTGGGAGGGAAGACATGGGAATCACAGGGAATGGGGAAACAGACTTTGCACTTGTACTTGCACCCTTTATTCACACCTCTATCTCAGCCCTACAGAGTTTAATAGTCCATTTCCCCCTCTAGACCATTTCCCCCTCTAGACTGTAAACTCGTTGTGGACAGGGAATACGAATTGTGGTATTTGTTAAGCGCTTACTCTATGCCAAGCACTGTAATAATAATAATGATGGCATTTGTTAAGCGCTTACTATGTGCAAAACACTGCTCTAAGCTCTGGGGAGGATAAAAGGTGATCAGGTTGTCCCATGTGGGGCTCACAGTCTTAATCCCTGTTTTACAGATGAGGTAACTGAGGCACAGAGAAGTTAAGTGACTTGCCCAAAGTCACAGCTGACAATTGTTGGAGCTGGGATTTGAACCCATGACCTCTGGTTCCCAAGTTTGTGATCTTTCCACTGAGCCACGCTGATTCTCTTAGACTGTACTAACATGTCTTCCAACTCTGCTATATTGTACTCTCCCAAGAACTTAGTACAGTGCTCCGCACACAGTAAGCGCTCAATAAATACCATTGCTTGATGGAGTGATTGAGTGAGGGGGGAATATGGGGAAAGTTTAAAGAATGCGTGAAAGCTGATTCCTGGTGGGAATCACCAGGGAGTGTCAACTGGCCCATTTTACTTCCAATGAAGGGAGAGTTGGTCAGTCTACTGTGAAACTCTGAAATAATAATTAATGATGGTATTTCTTAAAGGATGTCAAGCACAGTTCTAAGGGCTGGAATAGATAAAATTTAATCAGGTCAGACACAATCCCTGTGTCACAGGGGGCTCACAGTCCAAGTATATTGTAACTCAATATGAATGAATTAATATAGCTGTATTGTCTCGTCTTATGTTGTCGAGTTGTCCCTGACCCATAGCGACTCCCTGGACACCTATCCTATAATGCCCCACAGCATGGCTCAGTGGAAAGAGCCCGGCTTTGGAGTCAGAGGTTGTGGGTTCAAATCCCGGCTCCGCCAATTGTCACCTTGTGTGACTTTGGGCAAGTCACTTAACTTCTCTGGGCCTCAGTTCCCTCACCTGTAAATTGGGGATTAAGACTGTGAGCCCCCCATGGGACAACCTGATCACCCTGTAACCTCCCCAGCATTTAGAACAGTGCTTTGCGCATAGTAAGCGCTTAATAAATGCCATCGTTGTTATTATTCTGGTAGTGTATCCATAGAGTTTTCTTGGTAAAAATACAGAAGTGGTTTACCATTGCCTCCTTCCGCGCAGTAAACTTGAGTCCCTGCCCTTGATTGTCTCCCACGCTGCTGCTGCCCAGCACAGGTGGGTTTTGACTTGTAGCATATTGCCCTCTACTCTCTAGTCACTGCCCAAGCTAGGAATGGAATGGGTAGGCCTCTGCTTGATTCTCCCTCCCATAGCTGAGAATGGTAGAGCACTGGAAACTCTCCAGTTGTGATCCTGAGAGGGGATAGCTATATTACTCATCTGTAATTAGTTGATTGTACAGCTTGGGGTAATTTTGTACAAATAAGGTAACCGATATGTGTTCAAGAACTAATGCTAATAATGGTAATGACTTCAGTTCTGTAGAGTGCAGTACACTGGGCTAAGTGCTTCGGAGATAGATCAAGAAGCTTAAGATGTGTTCCTGGCTCACGAGAAGCTTCCATCGCAGCTGGGAAAACAGGCATAGAAATATCAAATGCACGTATATACACAAATGCTGAGGATGGATGTAAATAAATAATTACACAAGTACGAGAGGCCAATTTATAATGTTGTTCCTGTGAAAAGCATTCCAATTTATGTTTCCACTACGATACACTTTTCAGGAAACAACTGGCATAAACCCAAGAAGTGCCTGCGTGAACAAAATGGAAGGAAACAGGCAGTCATCTAGAAAAGGTATTCAGCAGTAGATCAGTCAAACAAGAGTATGTATTGACTGTCTACTGTGGGCTTCTAGAACACTGTACTGAGCACTTAATCAACCAATCAATCAACAGTATTTATCAAGGGCTTACTGTGTGCAAAGCGCTGTATTAAATGCTTGAGTACTGTACAATAGAGTTGGCAGACATGATCCCTGCCCGCAATCTGTCTCCCCCTTCTAGACTGTGAGCAGCCCATTGTTGGGTAGGTGTTGTCTCTATCTGATGCTGAATTGTACTTTCCAAGCACTTAGTACAGTGCTCTGCACACAGTAAGCGCTCAATAAATACGATTGAATGAATGAATGAAAAAGAGAGTACAGTCTAAGGGGGAGAAAGACATTAAAATAAATAATGGATATGTACATAAATGCTGAGAGGCTGAGGGTGGGGTGACTAGCAAGTTCTTAAAGGAGATTGATTCAGTGCATGGATAATAATAATAATAATGGCATTTATTAAGCGCTTACTATGTGCAAAGCACTGTTCTAAGCGCTGGTTCTTGAGGTTCTTGAGGAGTGGGGAGACATTGGGACAGGGACTGTGTCCAACCCAATTTGTTTTTTATCCACCACAGAGCCTAGTACAGTGCCTGGTACAAAGTAAGCGCTTAACAAATACCATCATAATTATTATTATATACTGAGTGACTTTTAAGAAAAATGATCTGGGAAGCAGAGTGAAGAAAGGACTGGAGTGGGGAGAAGCAGGAGGTCAGCAAGAAGGCTGATGCAGTACGAGGGGGGATAGGGTAAGCATGGATCAGCATGGTGGTGATTTGGGTGGAGAGGAAAGGGTGGATTTTAGCAATGTTGGGAAGGTTGAACCAAAAGGATTTGGTGACGGACTGAATAGACCGTAAGACTCTAGGCTGCATGCTCTTTGTGGGGAGGGAATGTGTCTGTTTATTGTTGGATTATACTCTCCAAAGTGATTAGTACAGTGCTCTGCACACAGTAAGTGCTCAATAAATAACAACTGAATGAATATGTGGGTTGAATGAGAAGAGATGAGGTGTCACAAGTGCTTAGTAACAAGCTCTGCACACAGTAAGCGCTCAATGAATACAATTGAATTAATATGTGGGTTGAATGCGAGAGATGAGATGAGTTGCAAGTGCTTATAAAAGTGATATACAAATGATCGATTGCTTGGGCTTGTGAGAAAGGATGGGAGTGGTTACTTATACTGTCCTCTCTTGGTTCTCCTTTTATCTCCCTGGTCACTATTTCTTACTCTCTTCCACAAGCTCCTCCTTTGCCTCCCACCCTCTAACTGTGGGAATCTCTCAAGGCTCAGTTCTGGGTCCCCTTCTGTTCTCCATCTACAACCACTCCCTCAGAGAACTCATTGGCTCCACCAGCTTCAATTACCATCTCTACATGAACGATTCCCAAATCTACCTCTCCAGCCCTAACGTCTCTCCTTCTCCACAGTCTCGCATTACCTCTTGCCTTCGGGACATCTCTATTTGGATATCCCACAGACACCTCAAACTTAACATGTCCAAAACAGAACTCCTCATCTACCCACGTAAACCCTATTTATCATCATCATCATCATCATCAATCATATTTATTGAGCGCTTACTATGTGCAGAGCACTGTACTAAGCGCTTGGGAAGTACAAATTGGCAACATATAGAGACAGTCCCTACCCAACAGTGGGCTCACAGTCTAAAAGGGGGAATATTAATCACAGTCTATATATTCACAGTCCATTCATCACTCATGGCATATTCACAGTCTATTCATCACAAGACAGAGCTCCCGTACTCCCTGGCTCACGAGCCCATAACTTCGGCTATATGTATATATGTTTGTACATATTTATTACTCTATTTATTTATTTATTTATTTATTTTACTTGTACATATCTATTCTATTTATTTTATTTTGTTAGTATGTTTGGTTTTGTCCTCTGTCTCCCCCTTTTAGACTGTGAGCCCAATGTTGGGTAGGGACTGTCTCTATATGTTGCCAATTAGTACTTCCCAAGCTCTTAGTACAGTGCTCTGCACATAGTAAGTGCTCAATAAATATGATTGATTGATTCGGCATTATCCTCGACTCCTCTCTCTCATTCAACTCACCTATTCAATCTGTCACCAAATCCTATGGTTCTATCTTCACAACATCGGTAAAATCCACCCTTTTCTTTCCATTCCAACAGCTGCTACACTGATCCAAGTCCTTATATCCTGTCTTGACCACTACATCAGCCTCTTCACTGACCCCTCTGGCTCCTGTCTCTCCCCACTCCAGTCCTTAGTTTATTCTGTTGCCCAGATCATTTATTCTAAAGAAGTTCAGTCCATGTTTTCCCACCCCTCAAAAACCTCCAGTGGTTGTCCATCCACCTTCACATCAAACAGAAACTCCATACCATAGGCTTTAAATCACTCAAATCAATGAGATAAGATAGGAGGGGCAAACTGATTATCTACTAGGACCCAGCCCATTTACTTTGTTCCTCTAGCACTAACCTATTCACTTTATCTTGATCTTGTCTGTCTCACTGCCAACCCTTTGCCTAGATTTTCCCTGTGACCAGGAACTCCCTCTCCATTTGAATCTGACAGACCACCACTCTCCCCTTCTTCATAGCCTTACTAAAATCACATCTTCTCCAAGAAGCTTTCCCCATCTAAGCCCTCATTTCCTCTGCTCACTCTCCCTATGTCCTTGCATTTGGATTTGTATTCATCCCACCCTCTGCCCCTCAACTCTTATTTACAAACTTGTAATTTATTTATATATCTGTCCTGTAAGTTTCCTATGGGCAGGGAATATGTCTTTTCAAGCCTATTCTATCATACTCTCCCAAGCATCTGGAACTGTGTTAGTCACACATCAAGTGCTCAGCAATACCATTAATTGACTGAGTGATTGATCAGTATAAATGGGAAAGACAGGGTTTAAGTGGGAAAATGAGTTCTGTTTTGGACATGTCAAGTTTGAGGTGTCAGTGGGACATCCAAGTAGAGATGTCCTGAAGGCAGGAGGAAATGTGAGACTGCAAAGAAGGAAAGAGGTCAGTGCTGGAGAGATAGATTTGGAAATCATCTGCATCTAGTAGTTGAAGTAGTAGAGTATAGCATAGAGTAGTAGTAGTAGTTGAAGCCGTGGGAGCGAATGAGTGTGAATTGCTGTATTAGAAGCATTTACTGGGTTCCCACTGTGTGAAATACGCATATAAGTAACCATTCAATTAATCAATGATATTCCTTAGATTTTATTTGTTTATTTATATTAATACATTTATTTATTTATACCGATGCCGGTATTCCCCTCTGGAATGTAAGCTTCTTGTGAGCAGGGAATATGTCTACCAATTCTCTTGTATCGTATTTTTCAAAATTGCTTTGCACACAGTAAGCACTCAATAAATGCCACTGATTAACTAATTGAATTTGAATCCAAATAGACTAAATAAGTGGAGAAAAAGTAGGCATTTTTCCATTGCTTGTAGTAATGAGGTATTTAGTGAAATGGCAAGGTCCAAAATTTGACCTTCAGATTCATCTTCAGGTCTCTAGCATAGACCATTGGATAATAATTACGGTATTTATTAAGCTCTTACTATGTGAAAAGCACTGTCCTAAGATCTGGAGGAGATACAAGATAATCAGGTTGGATACAGTCCCTGTCCCCCAAGGGAAGCATAGTCTAAGGAGAAGAGAGTAAGATTTGCTAATGGAAATTAGCCATTTGGAAGGTATTTTTGTACAAGGCTGTCATTTGGGTTGTGGTTCCCTGAAGGTTTGGAAAAAAAATAATATTAATTTAAATGTAATAAATAAGAAACAGATCTTAATTTGGATAGGCAGAGGGACACGTACCTTTTGCCTTTCTCATCTTCGTGGAGTCACACCCTCCTCTCTGTCCCACCACTTCTTGAAGCCGTTCCGATCTCCCTCACCTTCTGAAGTCAACTCCAGATACACACTTGCCTTTCAATCAATGAATAGCTTTTATTGAGCACCAGCTGTGTGCAGAGCACTGTATGAAGTGCTTGGGAGAAAGAAAGGAGGGAAATAATAATGATAAAGCAGGGCTTTTTTACGTAAGGTGAAAATTCGCAAGCTCACGTGAAGTTAAGCCTCATTAATTAATCTACCAGTGGTATTTACTGAGCTCTTAATGTGTTCAGAGTACCGAAGGAAGTGCTTACAATAAAACAGAGTTGGTAGACACGTTCCATTCATTCATTCAGTCATATTTATTGAACGCTTACTGTGTAGAGGAGCAGCGTGGCTCAGTGGAACGAGCATGGGCTTTGGAGTCAGAGGTCATGGTTTCAAATCCCGGCTCCACCAATTGTCAGCTGTGTGACTTTGGGCAAGTCCCTTAACTTCTCTGTGCCTCAGTTCCCTCATCTGTAAAATGGGCATTAAGACTGTGAGCCCCATGTGGGACAACCTGATAACCTTGTATCCCCCCCAGTGCTTAGAACAGTGCTTGGCACATAGTAAGTGCTCAACAAATGCCATCATTCTTATTATTATTATTATTACAGAGCACCATACTAAGCACTTGGAAAGTACAATACAGCAATGAAGAGAGACAATCTCAGCCCTTCAGAGAGAAGAAAGGGGAGGTAAGACAGGGCAAGGTGATGTAGTGCTTTAAAGCTAATAGTGAGGAGTTTTTGTTTGGTACGGAAGTTGATAGACAACCCCTGGAGATTTTTGAGGAGGGGATGGTGACATGGCCTGATCGTTTCTGTAGAAAAATAATCCAGGCAGTGGAGCGAAGTATGGACCGAAGCTGGGAGAGGCAGGATGTTGGGAAGTCAGAAAGGAGGCTGATGCAGTAATAGAGTTGGGATAGGATGAGAGATTATACTAATGTGGTGATTTGCCAGGTTTGCAGTCCAGAGATGAGCTTACGGTAGAAAGTGAACCACAGAAATTTAAGCTTTCTGTATTAGTTGGTTATAAATTAGGAAATTTTTGCTGGGGCCAGCTGGAGCTGAGCCCGTCATCTCCACCATCAGAAGGATTAGCTCTGGAAGAACACTTCCAGAATACCTTTCAGCCTTCAAATAATAATGATGGCATTTATTAAGCGCTTACTATTGTGCAAAGCACTGTTCTAAGTGCTGGGGTAGATACAAGCTAATCAGGTTGTCCCACATGGGACAGTGGGACAACACAGTTTTCATCCCCATTTTCCAGATGAGGTAACTGAGGCCCAGAGAAGTGAAGTGACGTGCCCAAAGTCACACAGCTGTCAACTGGCGGAGGCAGGATTTGAACTCCAAAGCCTGGGCTCTTTCCACTGAGCCACGTCTCCTCCACCCACGTTTGCCATGGCCGTGACAACGATAAAGGAAGCTGCGTGACAGCCTCTCTCCTAGGACGCAGTCATAAATGGGGGCCATTAGCAGACAGTGAGAGATGAGAGTTCAACAGGTGAACAGCACTCAGAAATGGGGTAACAGCACTTCTACGGAGGGTGATTTTCACACACACACCCCGCGGAAAGACCTGTCATGCACTGGTCTTTATCAGCCACACCTGCAGGCACTGATAAACTTTCACAGTCCATAGCATCATCTCTGAGGCCAGAGGCCAGACAGGTAGGTGGAGATCTACATACCATGGCAGTCAAAATAATTAGTTTGTTTAGGAGGGGAAAGTGGAACCTAGGGCATGTGCTCCAGGCTGTCCTTCCTGAGGGTAATTTAATTTTGCCTTGTGTGAAAGTATTTATAACTGAGCCAGTCAAAGGGAAGGGTTGGGAAGGATCTGGGGAGCTGGTGGTTGGACAAAAAAGCCCTTGGTCATTTTGAGATGAGTGGTTGGGTGTGGTGTTCCTGGGAAAATGGGATGAAGGAAAGTCTCAGAGCCATGACCCCGAAAAGGACACAAGGAGATGGAAGATGATCCTGGATGAGGATTATTATTATTATTAATAATAACAATAATAATGGTATTTGTTAAGCACTTACTATTTGCCAAACACTGGGGTAGATACAAGCAAATCCGGTTGGACACAGTCCCTGTCTCAAGTGGGGCTCACAATCTCAATCCCCATTTGACAGATGAGGGAACTGAGGCACAGGGAAGTGAAATGATTTGCCCAAGGTCACACAGCAGACAAGTGACAGAGCTGGGATTAGAACTCGTGACCTTCTGACTCCTAAGCCTGTGCTCTACTTGCTCTGCCATGTTGCTATCCTGAAGGTTCAGAGTCCAGAAGTTAGGACTCCAGAGGAACAAGGCTTCTGCCACTGAAGGGGAGGAAGGACCAGTGAAACATGAGCCCAGTCTGGGGTGAAAAGCATTTGATTGAAGGAAAGGCGATTGGAGATGCAGTGTGGCCTAGTGGAAAGAACACAGGCCTGGGAGTTAGAGGACCTGAGTTCTAATCCCGGCTCTGCCAACTGCTTGCTGTATAATAATAATAATAATGGTGGCATTTGTTAAGCACTTACTATGTGCTAAGCACTGTTCTAAGCACTGGGGGGAATACAAGGTGATCAGGTTGTCCCACTTGGGGCTCACAGTCTTAATCCCCATTTTACAGATGAGGTAACTGAGGCTCAGAGAAGTTAAGTGGCTTGCCCAAGGTCACACAGCTGACAAGTGGCGGAGCGGGATTCAAACCCATGACCTCTGACTCCCAATCCCGTGATTTTTTCACTGAGCCATGCTGCTTCCCCTTTGTTGATCTTGTATCAATCAATCAATCAATCGTATTTATTGAGCTCTTACTGTGTGCAGAGCACTGTACTAAGCGCTTGGGAAGTACAAATTGGCAACACATAGAGACAGTCCCTACCCAACAGCGGGCTCACAGTCTAGAAGGGGGAGACAGAGAACAAAACCAAACATACTAACAAAATAAAATAAATAGAATAGATATGTACAAGATAAATAAATAAATAAATAGAGTAATAAATATGTACAAACATATATACACATACAGGTATGATCTTGGGCAAGTCAGTTCACTTCTCTGTGCCTCAGTTTCCTCAACTGTGAGATGGGGATTAAATCCCCGTTTCTTCTCCTACCTAGAGTACGAGTGGGACAGCGACTGTGTCTAACCTGATTAACTTGTACCTTCCCCGTTGTTTAGAAGAGTGTTTGACACATAGCCAGCACTTAACTAATCCCATTAAAAACAAAAAACAAAAGTCAGAATTCTGTTTGTTACCTGAGTGAGAATACCTGCAAGGATGCCGTCAAATGTTGCTGAGACCTCCGATCTTGATGTCTACAGTAGGCAAATCTCTGATGACCCCTTCACCAACAGGGAGGTGCCTTGGATTGAGATGGGGGACGGTGGCAGGGTTGTAGGGATTTGGGGGTACTAGACAGGTTCAAACAGGGATACAGACAGAGAAGCAGTATGGGTTAGTGGATAGAGCATGGGCTTGGATGTCAAAAGGACCAGGGTTTTTTTTTAAATGGCATTTGTTATGCGCTTCCTATGTGCAAAGCACTGTTCTAATCGCTGGGGGGGATACAAGGTGATCAGGTTGTCCCGCATGGGGCTCACAGTTGTCATCCCCATTTTACAGATGAGGTAACTTAGGCTCTGAGAAGTTAAGTGACTTGCCCAAGGTCACACAACAGACCCGTGGTGGAGCCGAAATTCGAACCCATGACCTCTGACTCCAAATCAATCAATCAATCATACTTATTGAGCGTTTACTGTGTGCAGAGCACTGTACTAAGCGCTTGGGAAGTACAAGTCGGCAACATATAGAGACAGTCCCTACCCAACAGTGGGCTCACAGTCTAGAAGGGGGAGACAGAGAACAAAACCAAACATATTAACAAAATAAAATAAATAGAATAGATATGTACAAATAAAATAAATAAATAAATAAATAGAGTAATAAATATGTACAAACATATATACATATATACAGGTGCTGTGGGGAAAGGAAGGAGGTAAGATGGGGGGGATGGAGAGGGGGACAAGGGGGAGAGGAAGGAGGGGGCTCAGTCTGGGAAGGCCTCCTGGAGGAGGTGAGCTCTCAGTAGGGCTTTAAAGGGAGGAAGAGAGCTAGCTTGGTGGATGTTGGGAGGGAGGGAGCCACGCTGCTTCTCAGGGTTCTAATCCTGGCTCTACCACTTGGCTGTTGTGTGACCTTGGGCAAGTCACTTAACTTCTCTGTACCTCAGTTCCCTCATCTGTAAAATGGGGATAATGATTGTGAGCTCCACGTGAGCCCCTGATAGGTGGCTGCTGTGGGACAGGGACTGCATCCAACCTGATTTGCTTTTTCCATCCGAGCACTTAGTACAGTGCCTGGAACATAGTAAACACTTAACAAGTGCTATTATTATTATTAGTAGTAGTAGTAATATTGGTTCAGAATGAGCTGCTGGGGCCACCGAGGACTCCTGGAGCCCATCTGAGACATCGTTTGTGCTTATTCCAGAAGAGAAATTGTGTTCAAATTTCTCTTGTCTCTAAGCAAAAAATAGTTGGGGAACATATGAAAACACCTTGACTTCTAATCAGAATCTCATAAAATTAAACTGTCAATCAATGGTATTTATTGAGTGTTTACCATGTGCAGAACACTGTAATAAGTACTTAAAAATAGTAATCATAGTAATAATAATGGTATTTGTTAAGTGCTTACTATGTGCCAAGCATTGTTATAAGCACTGGGGTAGATACAAGTTAATCAGGTTGGACACAGTCCCTGTCCCATATGGGGCTCACACTCTTAATTCCCATTTTCCAGTTGAGGTAACTGAGGCCCAGAGAAGTTAAGCGACTTGTCCAAGGTCACACAACAGACATGTGGTTGAGCAGGAGTCAGGACCCACGTCCTTCTGACTCTCAGGCCCAAGCTCTATCCACTGAGCTGCGCGGCTTAGGAGAGAACAACACAATAGAGCTGGTAGAAACACGGCCACCTTTAAATTCTCAAGGATCCATTTGAAAGGATGCAAATTACATAAAAAATAGGAGATAGAACCCCTATTCTGAAGTCAGGAAACCTCAGAATAAAGTAAGTTATTGTCCAGAATTAGAATATGTGGTGAATGAATCACTGAATGGCTGCATGTTGCTTGTATTTTCCTAGAGGAAACTTGCCTATTGGAGTTTTCAGCTTGTTGCATTCATAAAGTGGGTTCCCCCTTTCTCCTTGAAATGCAGAACTCAAGGTGGATGTATTGTGTGACTGTGTGTGTGTGTGTGTGTTTGTGTGTGTGTGTGCGTGATGTGTTTTTTTTGTTTTGTTTTGTTCTTCAGCCTGCAGGAGTCTAAATCCACAGGTGGGATTCCATCTCTTCCCCGGCCTCTTCAAAAAAAAAAAAATCCCAAGCAATCACTTTCAGGTCAGAAACGGATTCTCACATCTGTCACTGCTTTCTGAAGTAGGTTCAGTCTCAGACATTTCAGGTACGAGAGAAGTTGTTATAATGCCATCTCTCCAGAAATTCTAAAGCTCTGCTCCCGAAGCCATAGTGCCCTATTGCTCTTTTGTATTTATTGTTCTTGTCTTTTACATTGTTTTTCTGTTTTTTGTTTTGTTCTATCTTGTCACCAGTCCCCTCTCTGCGCACCCTTTACTTATTCTTGGATAATGAGCCCCTTGGGGATCAGAGGCCATGTCTAATTTTCAATCTAGTATTTATTCCCAGCAGTAGTGCTTTAGAGTCAATGGTGAGGAGTTTTTCTTTGATGTGGAGGTGGATGGGCAACCACTGGAGTTTTTTGAGGAGTGGGGTGACATGTTCTGAACTTTTTTGTAGAAAAATGATCCGGACAGCAGGGTGAAGTATGGACTTGAGTGGGGAGAGACAGGAGACTGGGAGGTCAGCAAGGAAGCTGATGCAGTAATCCAGGCAAGATAGGATGATTGATTGTATTCATGTGGTAACAGTGTGGATGAAGAGGAAAGGGCGGATTGTAGTGGTGTTGCGAAGGTGGGATAATAACAACAAATGCCACAATTATTAAGTAATAATAATAATAATGGCATTTGTTAAGTGCTTACTATGTGCAGAGCACTGTTCTAAGTGCTGGGGGGGATACAAGGTGATCAAGTTGTCCCACGTGGGGCTCACAGTCTTAATCCCCCTTTTACAGATGAGGTAATTGAGGCTCAGAGAAGTTAAGTGACTTGTCCAAGGGCACACAGCATACATGTGGCGGAGTCGGGATTCGAACCCATGACCTCTGACTCCAAAGCCCATGCTCTTTCCACTGAGCCACGCTGCTTCTCGTGGTGTGGGCTAGTGGAAAAATCACGGGCCAGGGAGTTAGAGGACCTGGGTTTTAATCCTACTTCTGCCACTTGCCTGTTGTGCGACCTGGGGCAGGTCACTGAACTTCTCTGCACCTCAGTTTCCTCATCTGTAAAATGGAGAGTCTATCCCTGGTCTCCCTCCTAATTAGATTGTGAGCCCCATGTGGGACAGGGACTGTGTCCAACCTGATTTTCTTTTTATAAGTGCAGGCACTTGATATAGTATTTGACACACAGTAAGCATTTAACAAATCTCCCAGTTATTTTATGTTTTATTTGTAGTTTATTCTTAACTGCCACGTGAGGATGAAATAGCAGAAGAAATCGTTGCCCACAGAGACAAGCACTGACAGGGCCTGCTTGGATTGGGTGGGAGCAAGGGGAGCCTATTAGACTCAAATATATCCTTGGAGGTCTCAGCTGGGTAGGGGTAGTGTACTCTGAGTAGTTTTGTTCTGAGGAGACCCTACTGGTGCTGATGGTTTGGGCCAATTTGGGGTCAAGTTGCCACCGGATGGGACAGGAGCAGCAGGGTCCCTGTTCGTTCCCTATTGTCCCCACTCCCGGCCCCAGCCGGTGGTCTGGACTGAGCTGATGGGTGGCCACAGTCAGAACGGCGTCCACCCGGCAGAGGCTGGGAGACCTGCCCCTGCAAAATGTTGTGGTTGCTGTCATTTTATGCAGGCACAGATTCCCTACCCCGGGACGTTGGTGTCAGGTCGAAAAGGTTTAGTCAAGCCACTTGTTTCTTAGTTGTACTAGCTATGCCTGAAGTTTTATCCAGGCGGCAAAGAGAAATCAGCCCAGAAAAGCATGCCGGTACTGGGATTGTGCCCCTGGGTGTGCCTGCTGGTTTGCCTGGGAGTTTACTTGGTTGAGGGAGCTGAAACTGAAGGGTACTAACTGCCGTGCGCTTCCCCATTCCCTGAGATCATCCCGGCCTGTGGCAGAGGGGTACCAAGATAGGATTCAGATCATGGAAAACTTGAAATATTTCTAAGAGCAGGCAAGCCTAAGGCATTTAGTAGGGCCTGAGAGTCAGAAGGACCTGGGTTCTAATCTCGGCTCTGCCGCATGTCTGCTGTGTGACCTTGAGCAAGTCACTTCACTTCTCTGGACCTCGGAAAGCTCATCTGTAATATGAGGATTAGGCGTGTGAGCCCCATGTGCGACAGGGACTGCGTCCAACCAAATTACCTTGTATCTACTCCAGCACTGGGGCTTTCCTGGGACTGCACAAAGTTGACAAATAATAATAGTCATAATAATAATAATAATAGTACTTGTTAAGTGCTTAATATGTGCCAATTTTGTTCTGAGGGGACCCTATTGGTGCTGATGGTTTGGGCCGATTTGGGGTCAAGTTGAGGCTGGATGGAACAGGAGCGGCAGGACCCCTGTTCGTTCCCCATTTCCCCCTCTCCCCCAAGTCGGCCCAAACCATCAGCACCAATAGGGTCTCCTCAGAACAAAATTGGCATATATTAAGCACTTAACAAGTACTATTATTATTATTATTATTACTATTTGTCTACTTTGTGCAGTCCCAGGAGAGTTGAGCAGTTGGGGGTAGGGCCAGGGGTGGATGTGAAGGGAGGCATGTCCTGGAGTCCAAATTCTTTAATAGTTTAGCAGTGACCAGAGTGGGAAAATCGAACAATATTGCTCATTGAATTTGCTTATTCATTCATTCATTCATTCAATTGTATTTATTGAATGCTTACGGTGTGCAGAGCACTGTATTAAGCGCTTCGGAAATACAAGTTGGCAACATATAGAGCTGGTCCCTACCCAACAACGGGCTCACAGTCTAGAAAGGGGAGACAGACAACAAAACAAAACATGTGGACAGGTGTCAAGTCACCAGAACAAAAAGAATTAAAGCAAAATGCACATCATTAACAAAATAAATGGAATAGTAAATATGTACAATATTCCAGCGCTTAGAACAGTGCTTTGCACGTAGTAAGCGCTTAACAAATGTCATCACTATTATTATTATTATGACAAGTAAAAATTGTAATGATAAATTGATAAATGACAAAGGATAAATTGATTGGATTTCCAAATGATAGGAATAAAATTCAAAGGGAAATGAACAAATTATGGAAATAATATGTGAAAACCAGGATGAAGTTCGTTAGGAATATAAAATCAACTATCACAAACGAGTTAGGAAAGTAGTTAGGTAAATAAAGGCCTGGATGGCAGAAAATGTCCTAGTTTCTGAAGAGGATCAAACGCTTTCTCTTTACAATGGATAATGCAACATTATATATTCTGTAATGTATATATTGTATTACTGATTATAGTGTAATGTGATATGGTAGGTTATGTCTTCTCTAAGGGAACATAATTATTACACAATATTATTTTGTATAATTTACAATGTAACATTATTAAATAGGACTGATCAGGTCCTTAGAATTTTGTGCTCAGTTTTTAATCTCCCATTTAAAGAGGGAAATAGTAAAGTCGGAGAGAATCCATAGAAGAGCAAGCAAAATGATTCTAGAGATTGGGTAATAGGCCTTGTGAGAAGAAAATTTGAAAATAATGGGGGTGGTTTATCCTGGAAAAGTGAAGTGGAGGGTGGCCAATAACAACTTTTAAATACATTCAAGGGTTTTCTTCATTCTGTAGAATACTGAGTAAGAAACAGGGGCTTAATTTGTAAAAGAGATTTCAATTAGGCATCTCAAAGAATTTCCTGACTACAAGGTTGATTAGAGATATTGAAAACTTCAGTTGTGCAGATCTTGAAAAGAAATATACCTCATCTTCCCTGAATGGTTTAGATGAAGACTTTCCTTTTGTAGGGAACTAGATCACACGATGCTTTGATACCTTTTTAAGCTTATTTGTCCAGCTCTGAGAGAAAAAACATTTACTGAATCTGTAGAAGACACAAACAAGCTACAAATGCAAGCAGGCCAATATCTTCTGCCTTGTAGAATATTATTTTAATTTAACATGCATGACAAGAGGTGTACCCACAGTAGGGGCTGGCTGTTTATCTGTTTGGATTTTCTTTGATGTATATGGGTTCCTGAAAAAGTGAAACTTTGAAAGTATTTTGGCTTGGTTCCTTAGGCTGCATGATTAGCCTCCTTTTAATTTCTGGGGTTAAAATGAACAACTTCCATGTTGGCATGAAAATGGAAAAATAATAACACAATAATATTTGTGGTATTTGTTAAGCACTTACTATTTGCCACGCATTATACTAAGTGTTGGGGTGGATACAGCAAATCAGGTTGGATACAGGCCGTGCCCCATGTGGGATTCACAGTCTTAATCCCCATTTTACAGATGAGAGAACTGAGGCCCAGAGAAGTGAGGTGACTTGGCCAAGGTCACACAGCAGACAAGTGGTGGCAGAGCTGGGATTAGAACCCATGACCTTCTGAATCCCAGGTCCGTGCTCTATTCATTGCTATGTGAGGCATATGAAGGACATCTGAAGAAATAACTAAATTGTACAATTGTACATGTACATACGTTGACTTTAGTAGTATTTCTCTTTGTCTCCCCATTTAGAGTGTAAGTTCCCTGTGGGCATGGAGTACTTGATTTCATTATTCTGTACTGTCCAGGGGCTTAGTACAATGGCCTGCTCCCAATGGACACTCAACGATGGTTGTTGTTTTTGTCGTTGTTGAGGTTACTGCTGCTACTGCTAATACTCCGTCCCAGAATCGGCATAGCCTAGTGGAAAGAGTTTGGGCTTGGTGGTCGAGGGTCCTGGGTTCTAATGTTGGCTCCATCACTTGCTTGCCACTTAACTTCCCTGTGGGCCTCAGTTTCCTTACCTGTAAAATGGAAATGAAACTGCTGAGACTGTGAGCCCATGTGGGAAAAGCACTGCATGAGATCTGATTATATTGTATTTATCCCAATGCTTGAACAGTGCTTGGCACATAG
The DNA here is from genome assembly GCF_015852505.1 of Tachyglossus aculeatus. Lineage (NCBI taxonomy): Eukaryota > Metazoa > Chordata > Mammalia > Monotremata > Tachyglossidae > Tachyglossus > Tachyglossus aculeatus. The sequence goes on along the minus strand of NC_052090.1, from coordinate 3,425,712 downwards.
TAAGTGCTCAACAAATATCACTCTTATGAAAATTATTTACTACTACTATAATCAGGCTCAGGCTTAATAAGGGAAATTTAGCCAGGAACAATGGATAGAGATTTTTTGGGTAGGGACTGTCTCTATAGGTTGCTGGATTGTACTTTCCAAGCACTTAGTACAGTGCTCTGCACACAGTAAGCTCTCAGTAAATATGATTGAATAAATGAATTTTGAATTTTTATATTTCAAAATGCCTTACAATTTGTTTTTATTGTTCTGCATAATCCTGTGAATTCGGTTTATATTTTCGTTTTGCAAGAAAATTGTGGTTAAGGAATGGGTTACCTAGAGAAACAGCGACAGAGAAGATATCTGAATGCTGGGCACCAAAGTAATTGTTTTTAAACCAAGACTCAGCTTTGTATGTCATATGATCGATTCTTGGTTTGGACATTGAAAACACTCCTAATGCTCCAAAGAATTGCCTTAATGTACCCCTATAAAATCTTCAGAAGATAAGAAGTTATGAAAGACTGTCATGTGAACCAATATGATATACACAGGAATCAGAGCATCAACAGTTTAGAAGAGCCTTCTTGGGCAGAGGAAGCCACAGAACAGGCCCTTCACTTTTTCAGAGCAATAAAGATGCACCATTTGAAGGATATCTGGAAAATTGTATAAAGATGACTTTGGTGGTTTGTGTTGTCACCAAAAAAAGTATGTCTGTCTCAGAGAGATAAATTGTTGTGGGCAGAGAATTTATATGCTACCTCTGTTGTATCATACTCTCCCAAGTGCTTAGTACAGTCTCTGCACATAGTAAGAGGTCAATAAATCCAATGATGATGATGACGATGATGATAAATCCCATCCTCCCTAACAATGCCCCTAGTTTGGGTAGGGCTGATGAGCTCAGTGAGTACTTTAGAAAAGTGAAGCCACTTCTGGCAGCACGCTGTCACGCAGGCTATCAGAACTCAAGACACCAGAAAAGTTATGAAAAGTGAGGGAAGTTGCCATGAAGAAAATAAATTAAGCAGTGTGGCTCAGTGGAAAGAGCCCGGGCTTTGGAGTCAGAGGTCATGGGTTCAAATCCTGGCTCCGCCTATTGTCAGCTGTGTGACTTTGGGCAAGTCACTTAACTTCTCTGTGCCTCAGTTCTCTCATCTGTAAAATGGGGATTCATTCATTCATTCAATCATATTTATTGAGCGCTTACTGTGTGCAGAGCACTGTACTAAGTGCTTGGGAAGTACAAGTTGGCAACATATAGAGATGGTCCCTACCCAACAGTGGGCTCATAGTCTAGAATTAAGATGGGATTAAGATGGTGAGCCCCCCGTGGGACAACCTGATCACCTTATAACCGCTCCAGCGCTTAGAACAGTGCTTTGCACATAGTAAGTGCTTAATAAAAGCCGTAAAAAATTAAGCATTTCTAACTTGCCAGTTTGGTCTTCCACTTCTGTTGCGGTGAGATGAGTTGCTAACAAAGGTCTAATCAGGAATGTCCAACTGGAACTCTGCTGTTCAAACATCTGACTAATTGTGCTAAAGCATATTAAAAGCTGAGTTAGAGGTGGATAAAACACAAAGAAATAGTATTGGGACCTAATGTGGCATTACCACCTTGGAGTGTAAAGAAAAGCAGGGTATTTTGGCTCCACTTCCAAAAATCTCTCACTTTCCCAAAGATTTTTTTGATAAAAATGAAGAGGAAACTATCTTCAGTCGGCAGCACAATCAACAGCACGAGCAGAGACCTTGAGAATATACCGTCAGACCGAAGAAGGGATACGATTGTAAATTCCCAGTACAAGCCACTAACTAACTTCTCCCCTCATGAAGGTCTTGCCAAGAGAAGCAACAAGGGAGACTCTGGATCTAAATCCAATCATATTCCGGAAATTGCTCCAGCTTTGGAACTCATCAACGATCTCCATTCAATAGTTGGATTTGTTCCTTTCCCCCTGCTCCCTCCACAAAAAGGGGAGAATGCCCTTGACCTCTTTGTTTCTGGAGTAGTAGAAAATGATTTTTCTGCTGTAGTGGAAGTTATTTTTAATACCCTCTCAGAAGAACTGAAGAGGCAACAGCTTTCCTTTCAGAAAGAGAGTTGTGAGAGCGGCATTTTGGAAAGTTGTATATTCTGCATTTAACTCTGTTTTGTGTGGACCTCACTATGGGAGTTCTCCGTCCCACTTTCACAATATAGCAAACCGTCTAATTTGTGCACCCAGATCATTTTCAGAAGTGAAAGATGGGAACCTATTTGGCAGATAAGGTAGCTAAAATACTGCATTTAAGCTCTAGCTGCATTTATTTATGAGTGGATCCTTGGTGCTTTCAAGAGACGTTTGTCTCTGGGCTTGAACATTCTGCCTTTTCAGCAAAGGGAGATGTGAGAGCAACATTTTGGAAAGTTGCCTGTGAGACGCTTAACTGCTTCCCCTGGGACTCAATCAATCAATCACCATTGTGGCAGGAAAAACTCCAAGAGGACTTCACAACCTTCCTATGGAAGACCATGGTGGCTTGCTTGCGGCTATGACTTTGGGACTCTAGGCTGTGCAGAGCCTGCTCCCTTTCTGCTCCATTTGTTTTCATTTTGTGAATTTGGCCTATCTTCTATGTTGTTTTGTGTTTCTATTGTTTCATCTCTCTTTGTATGTCTGTTACCAGTGTCCTCTCCCTGTTATATTCTCGAGTGATGAGGCCGCCCCACCTTGATGGCTAGGGACCGTTTCTAATTCTCACCCGTGTATTCCTTCTCAGTGCTTAGGTGGCCCTGCATATGGTAAGCATTTAAAAAACATTATCACTATTTCTATCATTTACTGAGTGCCTATTGTGTGCAGATCACTGTATTAAACCCTTAGGAGAGTACAGAAGAGTACTGTTATGAGTACTCAATCTCTGTCCTCAGGGAGCTTTTAGTCTGGGGGCTGTGGGGTGGGAGAGAAGGAGATACACTTCAACTGTAGATAAGGGATATAATTTCTTATATACTTATATAAGTATATAAATACTACAGGAGTCGTGTTTACTGAAGTCTTAGGTAGCAGAAGGGGTGACATTGCATTTGGAAATATAAAGTGGGGAGATTAGAAATTAATTGTACAAGGCCTCCTGGAGGAGATATGATTTTATAAAGCTTTGAAGATGGGGAGAGCAGTGGACTGTCGGATATGAAGGGAGAGGGGAGTTTCAGGTGAGGAGAGGATGTGAGCAAGAGGTTGTCTGTAATTGAGACAAGAATGAAGCACAGAGAGTAGGTTAGCTCGAGAGGAACGATGATCCTCCCCATCCCCCCGGCCCTACCTCCTTCCCCTCCCCACAGCAGCTGTATATATGTTTGTACAGATTTGTTACTTATTCTATTTATTTTATTTTTTAAATATGTTTGGTTTTGTTGTCTGTCTCCCCCTTCTAGACTGTGAGCCCGCTGTTGGGTAGGGACCGTCTCTGAATGTTGCCAACTTGTACTTCCCAAGCACTTAGTACAGTGCTCTGCACACAGTAAGTGCTCAATAAATACGATTGAATGAATGAATTACAAACTGGGGTGTAGTGGGAAAAGAAAGTGACTAGGTAGATGGAAGAGAGCTGAGTGTCTTAAAGCCGATAGGCAGTAATTTCTGCTTGATGTACAGAGGAACGTGTTGGACGTTTTGGAGGAGTGGGAAGACTTGTGCCAAACTATTTTTTAGAAAAATAATCTGGGCAATGGAGTAAAGTATGGATGGGAAAGAAGAGAGATGGGAGTCAGGAAGATGAGTGAGGAGGCTGATGCAGTAATCAAGGCAGGGTTTGACCAATGTCTGTACTGGCATGATAGCTGTTTACATGGAGAAGAAGAGCAGGATTCTGGAAATGTTGTGGAGGAAGAAATGATAGGATTTGGTGTTAGATTGTGTCAGGGGCTTTGAAATAACAGTGCTTAGCACATAGTAAGGACTTAAATGCCATCATTATTATGGAAATAATAATAATAATAACTGTGGCATTTGTTAAGCGCTTATTATGTGCCAGGCACTGTACCAGACACTGCGGTGGATACAAGCAAATCGTGTTGGATTCAGTCAATGTACCAAATGGGGCTCACAGTCTCAATCCCCATTTTACAGATGAGGTAACTGAGGCACGGAGAAGTGAAGTGACTTTCTCAAGGCCACACAGCAGACAAGTGGCAGAGCCAGGATTACAACTCATGACTCCCAGCCCTATGCTCTAACTACAATGCCATGCTGCTTCTCAGTGAAAGGAAGTGGGGAGTAAAGAATAACACCATGGATTCAGAGACTGGGAGGATGGTGGTGTTGTCTACAGTGATGGAAAAATAAGGAAATAAATAAAAAATGAGAGAATATTTAGAAGGGAGATGAGGCATTCAATGTGCTTGTTCTCTGTCTCCATCTATAGTATTGGAAGCTTTCTCTTTTATACCTATAAATCATGTTCGGAAGCGAGATAAGGGAACCGATTTGAAAATTGTTCCAATTCCTGTCCTGTCTTATGTTGTTGAGTCATTTCCGACCCATAGCGACTCCATGGACACATCTTTCCCAGAACAGCCCTCCTCCAACTGCAATTGTTCTGGTAGTGTATCCATAGAGTTTTCTTGGTAAAAATACCAAAGTTGTTTACCACTGCCTTCTTTCATGCAGTAAACTTGAGTCTCTGTCCTCGATTCTCTCCCATGCCACTGCTGCCCAGCACAGGTGAATTTGGACTTATAGCAGATGGCCTTCCACTTGCTAGCCGATGCCCAAACTAGGAATTGAACGGGTGTATTTCTGCTTGACTTTCCCTACCATAGCTGAGACTGACAGAGAACTGGAAACTCTCCAGGTGTGATCCATACTTCACGCTGCTGCCCGGATTGTCTTTGTGCAGAAACGCTCTGGGCATGTTACTCCCCTCCTCAAAAATCTCCAGTGGCTACCAATCAACCTACACATCAGGTAAAAACTCCTCACCCTCGGCTTCAAGGCTCTCCATCACCTCGCCCCCTCCTTCCTCTCTCCATCTTCCCCCTCCCCATCCCCCCGTCTTACCTCCTTCCCCTCCCCACAGCACCTGTATATATGTATATACGTTTGTACATATTCATTACTCTATTTATTTTATTTGTACATATTTATTCTATTTATTTTATTTTGTTAATATGTTTTGTTTTGTCTGTTTCCCCCTTCTAGACTGTGAGCCTGCTGTTGGGTAGGGACCGCCTCTATATGTTGCCAACTTGTACTTTCCAAGTGCTTAGTACAGTGCTCTGCACACAGTAAGCACTCAATAAATACAATTGAATGAATGAATGAATGAATGATCTTGAAAGGGCTCCAATTATAGTAAGGATTTAATACACCACACATTCAACTGGGTAGTTGCACATGAATAAGTTGCCTCCTGCCCAGCCTTGGTGCCCACAGATGTTTACCTCTGTGCCTAAACATTCTGCCTGATCTGCAAAAGAAGATGCGTTAACAGCGGTTTGGAAAGTTTGACCCACTGCAATCACCTCTCTTCAACGGGACACTGAGAATTCACTGTTCCACTTTGGCAAAATGGAAAACTGACTGTTTGCACCTACAAATGACTTTCAGAAGTGATTTGACTGATTTGACTGGAACTGATTTGTCAAAGGTGCAGTGACATAGTGGACAGAGCAAGGGCCTGGAATCAGAAGGTCATGGATTCTAATCCTGCCCTGCCACCTGTCTGCTGTGTGACCTCGGGCAAGTCACTTCACTTCTCTGTGCCTCAGTTTCCTCATCTGTAAAATGAAGATTGAGACTGCAAGCCCCGTGTGGGACAGGGACTGTGTCCAAGTTGATTTGCTTGTATCCACCCCAGTGCTTAGTACAGTGCCTGTCACGTAATAAGTGCTTGACACATACCATAATTATTATTATTATCTCTGGTTGGTGGCTAGAGAGATTTGTGCTTGGGTCCTGAACCAACTGCCTCTTCTGCAAGGGGAGTTGCCGGTGCCTGCCAGCTAACCTGGTCCTGTCATATTTGGACGATGCCTCTCTCTGGCCCCCCCACCAGACTCTGAGCCCACTGTGGGCCGGGATTGTCTCTTTTTATTGCTGTATTGTACTTTCCAAGCGCTTAGTACAGTGCTCTGCACACAGTAAGCGCTCAAAAAATACAATCGAGTGAATGAATGAAATGTTGCTAGTGGAGGAACAGGAAGTGGGGCATCACTTTCAGGCACTGAAGAAGATGTGAGGATTTAAGGGGCAAGACTGAAATGAGAGACTAGCCAAACCCAAGATTGAGGCAGGCAATTGTCATGAAGGAGTTCAAAGGAGTATATATATATATTATCAAATATAATATGATGACATTTGTTAAGTGCTTACTATGTGCCAGACATTTCACTAAGTGCTGGGGCGGTTGCACGCAATTAGGGTTGGACACAGTCTTCATCCCACACGGGTCACGCAGTCTTAATCCCCATTTTGCAGATGAGGTAACTGAGGCACAGAGAAGTGAAGTGACCGCCCAAGGTCGCACAGCAGACAAGTGGTGGAATCGGGATTAGAGCCCAGGACCTTCCAAATCCCAGGCCCGTGCTGTAATCCACTACACCATGCTGCTTCTAAAGTAGAAACTAAAGTGAGCTTGCTAAGATTTTAAAGCTGAAGCTTTTCCTCTCTTACCAATCTTTGCATTACAAGGATGTCTTACCTATCCTTCCACTACAGCCCAATCTACACACTTGGCTCTTCTAACACCAACCTATTCACTGAGCACCTCTAGCTCATCTCTCTCAGTGGATTATTTGCTAACATCCTTAGCTTAGTACTGCTTAGTGTAGTGCTCTGCACACTAAATGCTCAGTGCTCATGCCAAAGAGATCTCGAGAGGGAAGCTGGAAGAGACCCAGGGGCAGGAGAAGCCATGGGAAATGTGGAAGTTGCGGATGCACAACAGAGTGAAATTAATTGGGCAGCTTCTAGTCGCGATGCTTTTATATGTGAGTCATGTCTGGTTCATATCCGGAACTCTTTTAGTGCAACTGTTTAAGACCTTTTTCTACGTCCTGTGGGGCTATGGGGTAGACATTATTAAAAGAGAAATTACAAATCCGTAAGTGAAAGATGGGGATGATGGCACGTTAAACTCAGATGAGTTTTATGGATTAATTTGCATGCATTTTTAAAATGGCGAAGACGGCAAAAGAGGCAGAGTCGGGGTGGGAGTTTGTAAGGACACCTTCTGCAGACGGGGAAAATGTGGGAGGGCTCTGTCCGGTGAAGACAGAGCAGTGAGATGGCAAAGAAGTCTCCCAAAGGATAAGGGAATGGGGGCAATCCGGGATTGACCAAGGAGTAAAGGAAGAGAATCTTTGTATGGAGAGCTTTTTAATAGACAAGGGTGCCAGGTACAATGGGAAAGATGGATTCTTCAGTTTAGTGATCCCATTCCTCCTTTTCTCTGATTCTCTCTTTGATTGGCTTTGATCCAGGTCCTGTCCTGTCATTATATAAGTGACTGACCCCTTCTGCAGATCTGTTCTCACTCACCCTGAAAGACTTCCTGACTCCAACTCTGGCCTGGCTTAAATTGACGGTCAAACTTCCTCTCCTTTTTCTTTCCAAGTGGAGAATGGTTTGTCCACCATCATGCTCTCTGCAGGGTCCGAGCCCAAGGACACTAGATACTTATCCTAAATAAGCATTCTCTTGCTTCTATTAAACTGACCTTTATCCCGACACATCAACCCAATCGTGAAATGTGCCCAGACATTTCTCCTAACCAGGATGTAATAATAAAAAAATCCACGTTTCTGGCAAAGAAACGAATGTGATCCCAGGTCCTAGTCTTCTTTGTGATTCCATGCTCTCAAGATCTTCGTTCTAATGGCTCTGGCATTTGTAGTCAGATATTTCTTGGGCACTGCCCAATCTGTCTTGCTCTAGATCAATCTGGATTTCAATGTTGGTTAGATGTTGGAGGGGCACTCCCTCCTGTCTTGGGCACTTAATCTTCCCTGTTTCTGGGGGGACCACGGCCATGCCTTCTTCAAGGAAAGGGCTGGCTCATCAGTGCTGATGATCTGGAAGAAGAGCTATTTCCCTGGGTTGCCTTGCCTCGCAGATAATAATAATAATAGTAGTAAGAATAATAATAATGAGTGATTATTATCAATATCAGTTTGGTAATCAAATATGTGCCAAGCACTGCACTAAGCAATGGAGTAGATATAATGTACATTTAGTCTAATTAGACTTTTAGTTTAGTCCAAACTCTTCAGTCAGGTTGTGTACACCTGCTGTCTCCCCTTCCTGCTTTCCAACAATCTTCTTCATTCTCTAGAGTCCATTTTCCCTTTCATTCCCCTGAGATGGCTCTCACCCAAGTCACCAATGACCTTCTTCTTTCTAAATCTAACGGACTCTCTGCTGCCCTAATCCTCCTCTACTCCTTGGCAGCCCTGAACACTGTGGTCCACTCCAGTGTGGCTCAGTGGAAAGAGCACAGGCATTGGAGTCAGAGGTTGTGGGTTCAAATCCCAGCTCCACCAATTGTCAGCTGTGTGACTTTGGGCAAGTCACTTAACTTCTCTGTGCCTCAGTTACCTCATCTGTAAAATGGAGATTAAGACTGTGAGCCCCCCATGGGACAACCTGATCACCTTGTAACCTCCCCAAGGCTTAGAACAGTGCTTTGCACATAGTAAGTGCTTAATAAATGCCATCATCATCATCACTCCCATCTCCTGGAGACATGATCTAACTTCGGATTTTACTGGTGCAGCTTTCTCCTGGTTCCCCATTTACTTCTCTAGCCAATCCTTCATAGTCTTTTTCACAGGTTGTTTTTCTGCTTCCCACCCCCTAGCCTTGGATGTTCTCTATGGCTCTGTTTAGGGTTCCCTTCTCTTCTCACTTTACACTCCCTCCCTTGGGGATGTCATTCACTCCCATGGCTCCAACTATGAGCCTCAAATGTGGATGACCCTCAAATCTACCTCAGTAGTGAAAATCCCTTCTCCATCTGAAATCACGCATTTCCTCCTGCCTCCATGTCATCATAATCTTCTATGGGGTGCCATGCTGTACCAGGGTGAACTGGGGCACCCTCCATCTCCAGGTCAAATGCTAATAGCAGGGTGAGGTGGGGAGAGCCTGGGCCTGGGTGTCAGAAGGTCATGGGTTCTAATTCCGGCTCTGCCACTTGTCTGTTGTGTAACCTTGGGCAAGTCACTTCAATTCTCTGTGCCTCAGTTAACTCATCTGTAAAATGGTGATTGAGACTGTGAGCCCTGTGTTGGGCAGGGACTATGTCCAAACTAATTTGTTTGTACCCACCCCAGAACCTAGTACAGTCCCTGGCACATAGTAAGCACTTAATAAATACCATTATTATTATTATTATTATTATCTCGTGACTGCCCAAACTAACAAAGCGGAACTCGGAAACATGGTTAGGGTACCATTCAGCTGACAGAAGCAGCTGGTCACCCCAGGGCAGGAATGAGATGGAAGAAGGTGCCCTCACTCTGTGCCCACCAAATAAGGTTTGGAGGAGTTGTAGGGGGAGGAGGAGGTGGAGAACAGACAAACAGAATCCAGAAGCTCAAATGGCCTGGAACGACAGGAACTAAATACCTGCTGCCTCCTCCATTGAAGCAGTCAGCTGTGGGTCGCCCCTGCCCAAAATGTGGGATGCTTGCTATGCCTGCACCAAGTGAGGGATAGTGGGACAGGTGAGTGTCCCATTGCATGCTCATGGAGCTGGGAGCTAGGGGCTTTGCCACATGCAGGTAACGCATAAGTTGTATTCCTCCCCAGTGGGAAGCGTTCGCGGGTGGGAGCTAGGTACTTCACCACATGCAAGTAATGCATTAGTGTATTCCTCCCGAGTGGGAAGCATTAGTGGACAGGAGCTAAGTACTTCGACATGTCACAGAGTGGGAAGCCTTCATGGGTGGGACCCGGGTACTTCACCACGTGTAACACATGAGTGTATTCCTCCTGAGAGGGAAGCCTCCAGCTTGAGAGGATGCAGAGCATCGTAGAGCCCAGGGCTACAAACTAAAAATAGGTGTATTCCTTCAGAGAGGGAAATTCAATTTGCCCCATGTTAATATTCAATCGTATTTATTAACCGCTTACTGTGAGCAGAGCACTGTACTAAGTGTTTGGGAAAGTACAATACAACAATAAACAGTGACAATACCTGCCCGCGAAGTGTATTTCTCCTGTAAAGGAAGTTTAATTCACCACATGGAATACATTTTGCATGGCTCAGCCTTTCTGTTCTGGTATTTCTTGAGCACTGTCCAATCTGTCTTGGTCTAAGTCAGTCTGGATTTTATTATTGGATGCAGTATTGGCTGTGGATGTCCATCCCTTCTGGCACCTCACACTCAACATGTACAAACTGAACTCTTCATCCTCTCTCCCCAATCCTCTCCAAAACCTAACTTTCCCAGCCCAATTTTCAATGCCACCATTATCCCCATCTCTGAAGTTGCAATCTGAGCATTATCCATGACTTTTCCCTCTTTTCATCCCCCACATTCAGTGTGTTACTAAACCCTTTTGATTTTTCTTCCAGTGTCCTTTGTCTCCATCCAAAGAGTCACCCTCCTGGACCAGATCCAGTACTTATCCCAACTGGACTATTGTTTTAGGCTCTTCACTGATTTTCCTACCTGCAAATGCTATGTTGAGCATTTCTGCACAAAGATGATCCGGCAGCAGAGTGAAGTATGGTGAAGAGTGAAATATAGTGAAGTATAGAGTGAAGGTGGCCTCCCACCTTGGCCACCTGCTTTTCTGTCTCTCTTTTCCTGTGTTCAGCTGGGCTAGGCCTGCAAGTAATTCGTTCACCATTTGTTGTAGTCAGGGGCTATGGCTCTCTTCCTGCCAACAGCTCGTCTTGTGCCTCTGGAGTTCTTATTCTGGGTGTTCTTATTCTCCTGTTCCTCCTAAAGTTCCACCCACCGCAGTTGCCATTCTCATGGTTCTCACCATCTTGTCACTGCTGCCCAGTAGCAAGTTGAGCTTCCCCTACAATGATGGGTCCGAGTTGCTTCACCAACCCAAACCACCCCTCCCTTCTCAGTCACCTAGGCACTCGATATCCATCCCACCCTGAGCCCCACAGCACTTATGTACCTGTCTATAATTTCTTTAAATGTCTGTCTCCCCCTCTTGTCTGCAAGCTCCTTATGGATAAGGGAGTGTGTGTACCAATTCTCTGATATTGGACTCTCCCAAGCCCTAGTATAATAATGATAATGATGGCATTTATTAAGTGCTTACTATGTGCAAAGCACTGTTCTAAGCACTGGATAGCACTCTACATACAGTAAGTGATCAATAAATACCATTAATCGATTGGTATGGAATCCAATCCACAGAGGTATATTTCAGCTAGCTCATCTTTCGTCACTGCTTGCAGGGAGGCCTCAGTTCCTGTTAATGGCCTGTTCTCATTCATCCTAGCTAAGCTTCAGTTCATCTTCTGCTAATCTGAAATTAAATTTCCACCATTTCTGTTTCTCAGTTATATTTTTCCAAATAAAAGACTTAAAATGCAGAGAACATCTTCGCCACGTTGCTAAACTTGCCCCTTTCCTCTCCATCCAAAGCACTACTTTGCTGATCCAAGCTCTTATCATATCCTGCCTTGACTGCTGCCTCAATCTCCTTGCTGACCTCCCTACCTCTTGGCTCTCCCTCCTCCAGTCCTTCATTCTGTTGCCCAGGTTATTTTAATAAAAGACATTTTGTCTGTGTCTCCCCACTCCTCAAGAATCTCCAGTGGTTGCCCATCCCCCTCTATAATAAACACAAACCCCTTATTATTGTCTTTAAAGCACTCAATTACCTCTCCCTGTCCTATCCTAGTCTGCTGATTTCCTACTAAAACCCAGTTCACACACTTAACTCATCTAATAATTCCCTCTTCTATTCACTGTACTGCCATCTAGTCTATCTTGCCACTGATCTCCTGCCAACATCCTCACTCTGACCTGAAACTCCCTTCCCCTTAGTTTATGCAGCGTGGCTCACCGGAATGAACCTGGGCTTTGGAGTCAGGGGTCATGGGTTCTAATCCCGGCTCCACTATTTGTCAGCTGTTTAACTTTGGGCAAGTCACTTCTTAACTTCTTTGGGCCTCAGTTACCTCATCTGTAAAATGGGGACTAAGACTGTGAGCCCCACGTGGGACAACCTGATTACCTTGTATCCCCCCAGTGCTTAGAACAGTGCTTGGCACCTAGTAAACACTTAACAAATGCCATCATTATTACTCTTCCCACCTTTAAAGCCTTATTAAAATCACAGCTCCAAGAGGCCTTCCCCTACTAAGCCCACATTTCCCCTTCTCCATCTATCTCCTGTGATGCACTTGGATATATACTCTTTAAATTCTTGACATTCACTCCACCCTCAGCCCCACAGCACTTATCCCCAATTTATTTTAATATCTGTCTCCCCCTCAAGATGGTAAACTCCTTCCTTCCTTCCTTCATTCATTCAATTGCATTTATTGAGCACTTACTTTGTGCAGAGCACTGTACTAAGCGCTTGGGAAGTACAATTCAGGAACAAATAGAGACAATCCCTGCCCACAATGGGCTTACAGTCTTGAACGGGGGAGACAGACATCAAAACAAGTAAACAGACAAATGAGTGAACAGGTCCTTGTGGGCAGGGACCATGTCTATCAACCGTGTTGCATTATAATCAATCAATCAACCGTATTTATTGAGCGCTTACTGTACAAGTTGGCAACATATAGAGACAGTCCCTACCCAACAGTGGGCTCACAGTCTAAAAGGGGGAGACAGAGAACAAAACCAAACATACTAACAAAATAAAATAAATAGAATAAATATGTACAAGTAAAATAAATAAATAAATAAATAGAGAAATAAATAAATAAATAGAGTAATAAATATGTACAAACATATATACATATATACAGGTGCTGTGGGGAAGGGAAGGAGGTAAGATGGGGGGATGGAGAGCTTAGTACAGTGCTGTACACACAATCAGTACTCAATAAATACAATTGATTGACTGATTAATTAATAAATTAAACATTTTCTCTTTGACTTTCAAATTCTAGCCACTTTTTTGGTTTCAAAACATTATCTTCTTCTGCCCACCAGTGGCAGATTGTGATATCTCATCTAGATTTGATGTTTAGTTTTCTTCTACAGTTTTCGGCTTCCAAAAGGCTAAAGAACCCCCCAGAATCACTAACAGACTGATGCTACTACTACTGAACACCAAGTATGAGTTAAATTTGGCATTGGGGTAAGGTTAAGATGTGGGATTGTATTAGATTTAGGATTTGTACTAGGGTTAAGTTTAGGATTAAGGTTAGGGTTACTAGCAGTAGTAGCAATAGAAGAAGCAGCATGGCTTAGTGGAAAGGGCCCAGGATTGGCAGTCAGAGGATGTGAGTTCAAATCCCAGCCCCACCACTTGTCCGCTGTGTGAATTTGGGCAAGCCACTTCACTTATCTGAGCCTCAGTTACCTCATCTGTCAAATGGGGATTAAGACTGTGAACTCCACATGGGACAACCTGATTACCTTGTATCCACCCCAACACTTAGAATAGTGCTTGGTACATAGTAAGTGCTTAACAAACATCATAATTATTATTCTTATTATTTAGTAGTAGTAGTAATAGCAGGCATAGTACTAACAGCATTTATTAAGTAGGCTCTCAGAAGGGCCTTGGGAAGGGGGAGATTGAGGTTAAATTTTAGGTTGGGATTAGGTTTAGGGCTTGGATTAGATTTAGGGTTGGGAGAGCGATAGTGGGATCAGGTTAGGGCTTGGGTTAAAAACGTGGTTGGCTTAAATATAGTCTTTGATTTAGTGCTTGGATTAGGGTTAAGGTTACGTTTTGTGTAAGTGATTAGGAGTTGGGTTAGGGTTTGTGTTAAGAGAGTATTTTGGGGTAGTGCTTTGATTAGAGATAGGGTTTGCATTTGCATTTTGGATAAAGGTAAGGTTAGGATACGCTGAAGATTAACATTAGGAACACTTGGTATGGAGAGCCTGGAAAAAGTCATGAAATGTGCTGATGTAACAATTGCCACAAAAATACAAATTGTCAATTCTATGGTGTTTCCAGTGATAATGTATGGATCTGAAAGCTAGACAGTGAAAAAACAGGATAGAAAGAGCATGGATTTTTTTGAAATGTGGTGTTGGAGAAGGCTTTTGCGAATAACATGGACTGCCCCCCTAAAAAATGGATTTTTGAAGCAAATTAAGCCAAAGTGGTCTTTGGAAGACCAAATGACTCAATTTAGATTAGCATATTTTGGGCACATCATCAGGAAGACTAATTCTCTGGAGAAGACACTAAGAAGACACTGTCAGCCACACTCTACGAACCTTCTCTTCAGTAGTACCATCTAATCAATCGATGATATTTGCAAAGGGCTTACTATTGGCGGAGTTTTGTACAAAGCATTTGGGAAAGTTGAAGACAACAGAGTCAGCCAACATGATTCTTGCCTACAAGGAGTTTACAGACATTAAAACAAATTACATATGGATATGTTCCGTGGGGGTGGGGTGAAAATCGAAATGCTTAAAGGGTTACAGACCCAAGTGTTTATGCGACACAGAAGGGAGGGCAAATAGCATGGTCCCCGTGTCCTTCTCTCCTATTGCTGATCATTGTTCTACTGTCCTCACCTGCCTCTGTGCTTCTTTCACTTCTGTATTACAGCTGGTATCTGCCCCACTCAGTCCTCCTGTTCCTTCCAGCATCCCCCACAGCACACATACATTTTAGTTCCCCAAACTTTCCATCTATAGATATAACAAGTCATATCCCCCGCCAACCTCAATATCAGTCATGCCAATGATAGTTTGAAATCCCAGTGTAAGAAGTAGCAATACTAACTCTACATCTAGATACGTTTTAACCCAAGGATTTGGGCATCAGGGATTCATTGCTTTAGTCGATGTTGCTCCAGGTGTACTTTATCCACTTACACTTGGTCTACCCTTCAGAAAAGGAATTTACCACACGGGGAGTCAGACCCCCTGCCAGCTCAAGTTCCTGCCATCCTCTCAGGGACCCACTCTGTGTGTGGGTTCAGAGAGATCTGGGTAGGAAGAGCAAGTGTTTGTGCAGTTTGTGTATATGTGTTTGGGGTGTGCACGCGTGTGTGTGTGTCTGTGAGGGGGTGGAGGTGGGTGTCAGAGGTTCCTCCAGAGAAACACTCTAGGCTGAGCTGGCCTCGTCAACTTCCCAGAGGGCTGTTTGGCATCATTAATATAAGAGAAGGTGCCACACCAAATGGAGGACACTGGACAAGTGGCTTACAGCTTAGGGGGCTAATATGAATCAGCAGCACAAAGACCAGAAACCAAACAATCAATCAATCAATCATATTTATTGAGTGCTTACTGTGTGCAGAGCACTGTACTAAGCACTTGGGAAGTACAAGTTGGCAACATATAGAGACAGTCCCTACCCAACAGTGGGCTCACAGACAATCAGAAAGAAGTGGGGGGGTCCCAGGGCCAAGCCGAACCCCTCCCTAAGAGCAGTAGGAGCTGAGGCCTCTGTGCCTGAAGAGGGTGGACAGTCCCCCCTTCCAGAGAAGAGGGGCAGAGGGGAAACACATGGGGACTGAAGGATGGATGGCCTGTGATGGGGTGAGATGTAATGAGGATGAAGAGTTGGATAAAAATAGGCCTCGATGGGAACTCACGAAACAGCCTCCTCCAAAGGACTCTGGGACTTTGCTTTGCCCTGGTCCAGGGTGATCTGGGGAGCCCTTGCCCATGTGGGGTGGCCGAGCTCCTCGGGGCTCAACTGGCCAGGTCATCTTCCATAGTGCTTGTAAAATGAATCTCCACTAATGTGTGCCCTGGGATGACAATTGGCAATTCCCTACATTCTCTGAGACCCACTGACTTGTTCGTTTCAGCCTCAAACACATCCGTATTGCTCCCGTGCTAAAAACAGATGTAGGGCACAAGAAACAGCTTGGCCTAGTGGAAAGAGCACGGGCCTGGGAGCCGGAGGATCTAGGTTCTAATTTTAGCTCTGCCACTTACCAGCTGTGTGACCTTGGGCAAGTCACTTAACATCTCTGTGTCTCAGGATGGAGATTAAGACTATGAACCCCATGGGGGACATGGACTATTTCCAACCTGATTATTAAATGCTAACAACAACAACAACAAGAGTTGAAAACTAGAACATCAGTATCCTCCAGCTATTTCCCCACTTCCATACTTCTGTTCAGGTCCGAACAACAGATCCCCTATAGAACTAGCATACAGAGAGGCGAGCCAAAGGGCATCCAGGAACAATTTCCAGGGGACAAAGAGTCGGAGGCAGAGGAGCTCCTTGTGGGCAGGGAATATGTCCAAGTGCTTAGTACAGTGCTTTGTGCACAGTAAGCACTCAATAAATATGATTGAATAAATGAATGAATGAATGGATGGATGGAGTTTGTCCTGGCATAATCAGGCTGGGGCCAGTAAGAAGGGGTATATTTACACTTGGAGGAAATGAAGCAAATCTTTGGACACATTCTGGGCTCAGGTTTGGCAGGGATAGGATTGGGTGGGAGTGGAAAAACGAATAAGCACTCGAGTCTGCTTTGAATCTGTGATCTATTATGCTCTATCTTGAGATGACAGTAACAATAATAATAGTAATAATGATGGTATTTGTTAAGTGGTTACTACGTGCCGAGCACTGTTCTAAGCTCTGGGATACATACAAGGTTATCAGGTTGTCCCACATGGGGCTCACAGTCTTAATCCCCATTTTCCAGATGAGGTAACTGAGGCACAGAGACGTGAAGTGACTTGCCCAAAGTCACATAGCTGACAAGTGGCAGAGCCAGGATTAGAACCCACGAACTCTGACTCCCAAGCCCGGGTTTTTTCCACTGAGCCATGCTGCTAATCGCTGAAGCCCCACTGTTTGCAACTGTATACTCTAGTGAACACTTTCCATATGCAAGGTACTATACTAAGCACTTAGGAGAATACAGTAGAGTAGAGGCAGCATCTCATCTCCCTAGGAGTTTGCCATCCAGTTCCTGTTTCCCTTCATAACTCTCAGTCTCCTTTGCCAATCTCCATTCTCCCCTCACCCCTTAATTGTGGGTGTCCCACAAGGTCTGGGATGAGTCCCCTTCTGTTTTCACTCTACACTCATTCTCTTGGGGACTCCGCACTGCATAATCACTGAATTAGTCACACTTCTCTTAGCACTTCAGTCATCAATCAATCAAAGGAATTTATTGAATTTATTACTAGGTGCAGAGCACTGAACTAAGCACCTGGGAGAGTACAATTCAATTGATTTAGCAGTCACGTTCCCTGCCCATAAGGAGTTTACTGTCTAGAGGGACAGACACTCATATAAATAAATGAGTAATTTTTAATATATAAGCATGGGCATAGGAGTCAGAGGTCATAGGTTCAAATCCCAGCTCTGCCACTTGTCAGCTGTGTGACTTTGGGCAAGTCACTTAACTTCCCTGGACCTCAGTTACCTCATCTGTAAAATGGGGATTAAGATTGTGAGCCCCACATGGGACAACCTGATCACCTTGTATCCTCCCCAGCTCTTAGAACACTGCTTTGCATATAGTAAGCACTTAACAAATACCAAAATTATTAGTAGTAGTAGTAGGAGGAGGAGGTCAATGAGGTGAGATAGGAGGGGGAGAGCTGATTGAGTGCTTTAAAGCTGATGGCAAAGAGTTTCTGTTTGATGCAAAGGCGGATGGGCATCCATTGGAGGTTTTTGAGGAGTGAGGAGACCTGTACTGATGTCTTTGTTGAAAAATGATCCGTGCAGCAGAGTAAAATATGCATTGGAGTGGGACGAGACAGGAGGCTGGAAGGTCAGAGAGGAGACAGTTGCAATAGCCCAGGTGGAATAGGATAAGTGCTTGCATCAGCATGGTAGCGGTTTGTATGAAGAGGAAAGGGCAGATTTTAGCAATGTTGCAAAGGTAGAACTGACAGGATTTGGTGAAAGATTGAATATGTGGGTGGAATGAGAGAGATGAGTCGAGGACGATGCCAAAGTCATGAGCTTGTGGGATAGGGAGGATAGTGGTATTGTCTATGTTTATAGGGGGAGGCAGGGTTTGGGTGGGAAGATAAGGAGTTCGGTTTTGGACAGGTTTAGTTTGAAGAGTCAGCAGAACAACAAGGTAGAGATGTCCTGAAGGCAGAAGGAAATGCAAGATTGCAGGGAAGGAGAGAGGTCAGGGTTGGAGATGTAGATTTATGTACCTATCAGGCATATTCTATTACTTGACCACTAACTCATCAGTAATTTATTTTAAAGTTGCTCTCCCCTTCTGGATTCTGAACTCTCTGAGAGCAAGGGCCATGTCTATTAGAGAAGCAGCATGGTTCAGTGAAAAGAGCATGGGCCAGGGAATCAGAGGTCGTGGGTTCTAATCCCGACTCCACCACTTGTCAGCTGTGTGACTTTGGGCAAGACACTTAACTTATCTGTGCCTCAGTTACCTCATCTGTAAAATGGGGATGAAGACTGAGCTCTATGTGGGACAACCTGATTACCTTATATCTCCCCCCCAGAGCTTAGAACAGTGCTTGGCACATAGTAAGTGCTTAACAAATGCCATTATTATTATTATTATTATTATTATTATTATTATTATTATTGTTAACTCTATCATACCCTCCCAAGCACTTAATTCAGGTGCTCTGCACCCTGTAGGTATTCAATCAATGTTTTTTACTGACCACTTACTATATGCAAAGCACTGTACTAAGCGCTTATTCTATGAACACTATCAATTGATTGGTTGCTTGTCCCCAGGGAAAGTTCAAAGGCAGTTGCTCTCTGAATATATCGTAAAGCAGCATTTCCTGAACAGGAAAGTCGGGTTAGCTGGTTTACACTTTGAATTGGGATTCAGCCTTGGGGCTAAGAGTTCCCCTTCCACTGAGGCTCTGGACTCTTTGGGGTAAAGAGAAGCAGTTTGTCTCAGTGGAAATAGTAATAATGAGGTCATTTGTTAAGTGCTTACTACATGCAAAGCACTGTTCTAAGCACTGGGGAGGATACAAGGTGATCAGGTTGTCCCACATGGGGCTCACAGTCTTAGTCCCCATTTTACAGATGAGGTAACTGAGGCAGAGAGAAGTTAAGTGACTTGCCCAAAGTCACACAGCTGACAAGTGGCGGAGCTAGGGTTTGAACCCATGACCTCTGACTCCCAAGCCCACGCTCTTCCCACTGAGCCATGCTGCTTCTCTAAAGAAGAGCACAGGAAAGAGTGGAAAGAGCACAGGCTTGGAAGTCAGAGGATGTGGGTTCTAATTCCGGCTCTGCCACTTGTCCTCTGTGGGACCTTGGGC
The DNA here is from genome assembly GCF_015852505.1 of Tachyglossus aculeatus. Classification (NCBI taxonomy): domain Eukaryota; kingdom Metazoa; phylum Chordata; class Mammalia; order Monotremata; family Tachyglossidae; genus Tachyglossus; species Tachyglossus aculeatus. The sequence continues at coordinate 3,406,346 of NC_052090.1, read as the reverse complement.
AAATTACCTCAGTTCCCTCATCTGTAAAATGGGGATTAAGACTGTGAGTCCCACGTGGGACAACCTGATTATGTTATAGCTACCCCAGCGCTTAGAACAGTGCTTGGCAAATAGTAAGCGCTTAGGAGATACCGTAATTATTAATACCTCCTTCTCTGTCCATCCCTACTGAGGGAGAAGACCAGTCCCTGCATAGAGGGGTGGGTAGAAAAGTTTGTAACAGTTGTTAGACTATTGGGAAGGTTGCAACTACTTGACCAAGGATGGTCTTAGCCAGGCAGGGGTGCAAGTTGAAGGACTGTTTCCCCTATCGGTGATAGACACTGTTTCTATGGTTATTGTTGGTGATTTATTGTGTCTTTTTCATTGCATCTAACTTAAACTCACATTTTTACAATTCCCCCACTTCTAAGATTCTGAGCTCTCTGAAGGCCCAGGGCAATGTCTGAAATTAGATATCCACGGCTAGAAACGGTGCTTTGGTTTCCAAAACAATGAAAATAATGATAACTGTGATTGACTCCCTTTAGATAATCTCTCAATTTCTATCATCTCATTTGTGTGCAAATTCAATTTTCTCTTTTTAATGCACTATTCTAAGAATATTCTGAAACTGCTAATAAATGTTAGAAGTTGCTTGTGTTCTAAGTAGTTTTTATAAAATTAGTCAAATCGACTTTACTTTTACTTCAAGTGGAAAATTATGGCAAGGTTTCCTAATTAGCGCCGACCGAGTTATGATAATTAGTGAGATGTGAATAACAATAAACCATCTTGCCATCTTCGAAATCTTTGAATTTCTGGAAGCTGGAATCTAAAGAGAGAAATCAATCCATTTAAATGAGATGTGGAGTAATTAACTCGCTATAATGTAGTCTTATGATCTATTTAAATTTCAGAAGTGTGTATAATCCAATACTTTTGAAATTTAGAAAGACCATAAGGCCAATCAGAACTAGAAAAAGAGGGGGCCGAGAGATGCTATGCCCAAGACTAGTCAAGCCCCAGGCCAACTGGTACGTTGGAGGATAGGAACAATCTCGGGTTTCCATGATCTAACTCCCATCTATGTATTCTTTTTCAGCGTTCAGTACAGTGCCCTGTACCCAAAAAGCACATAATAAGCACTATCACTTGCCTTGTCTTAAGAACCATAGTGACACCACGGACACATCTCTCCCAGAACGCCTCGCTCTTCCTCTACAAACAAACAAAACATTTTCCCAATTGGCTTCAAAGGCTTTCCCACAACTCTGTTGTCTGCTGTGTGACCTTGGGCAAGTTATTTAACTTCTCTGCGCCTTAGTTACTCCATCTGTAAAATTGGGATTAAATCCTGTTCCCTCCTACTTAGTCTGTGGGCCAGGAACCAGGTCCAACCCGATTATCTTGTATTTACCCCAGCACTTAGAATAGTGCTCAGCATCTGGTAAGTGCTTGCAAGTACTGTGATTATTATTATTAATATTCTCCCTATCTGTAATTTATTTTAATGTCTTCCTCCCTTTCTAGTCTGCAAGATCCTTGTGGGCAGGGATCCTGTCTACCAATTCTACTGTATTGAAAACTCTCTCTATGCTCTGCACACAAGTTCCCAATAAATACCATCAATTTACTGATGGATTGGTAATTTGACAAATCACAACTCTCCTCATATTCAAAGCTAAAATCCTACCTGCACCTTCAGGATCAGGAACCTGCATGAAGGAAATGATTGTAGAGATAGAGATTTAAGTAGAATATGCATTTATTTAATTACTTTTGTATGTATTTTTGATGCCCAGCACCAGGATCTGTGTATACCTGTTTAGTCAGTTGTACAGATACTACTCAAGCTGTAAATGCTTTCAATTCTTTCTCCCTGGTTAGAGTGGGTGCTTCTCACGGGAAGGAAATGTGTTTTCATTCATTCATTCAATCGAATTTACTGACCGCTTACTGTGTGCAGAGCACTGTACTAAGCGCTTGGGAAATACAAGTCGGCAACATATAGAGACAGCAACAATGGGCTCACAGTCTAGAAGGGGGAGACAGAAAACAAAACAAAACACCACCCACGTTAGCCAACTAGTATTTTTGAGGTTTTCTGCTGAGTCTGTTGAATCTGTGGAGCAGCCTAAGTGGTTTTTCAATCAATCAATCAATCAATCAATCATATTTATTGAGGGTTTACTGTATGCAGAAAACTTACTAAGCAATTGGAAGAGTTCAGAACGACAGAGATCATCTCTGCTGAGAGCAAAGCCCAACCAGTAGACTCTTACTTTTAGAGATAGGATGGCTCTCTTCTGTCCATTAGACCCACCCACTGCATGTATCGTATTTGTGAAAAGACTATTGTTATGATAATGCCAGTTGCCTGGCAGACTGGCAAGAACATTAATAACAGTGCCCGTGAACGTATTTGGGCTTTCAACACTGAAATGTAGAAACTGGATTAGTTTTCATGTATGTAACATATTTCGCTTCCTGTGAAACACCTCTTGCATGTGAGAACAATTCTGTTTCCAGTTGAAATCCTACCATCTTCAAAATAACTCAGGAGAAAAATGTGACTTGAAAAATAATTAAATTCAAGTAGGCAAGTAGAGTTTTAAATACTTGGAAGTAATTTTGATTTGCTTAAAGTTGAAAATGACTGGGTTGCTAGCACTTTAAGGCCTATGGGGAACAATTATATCATATATGATAGATTCAGTGGTGAAATACTCTCAGTTAGCAGCTGCATCTCATAAAACCACGACACAGTGTGTATGTTGAATTTATTGAATGAACCATCTGCCGAAAAAGCTTTTCTTCAAAGGTGAAAATGAATTTATTTTTTCTGGATAAATCTGCTATTTTTTCTTGATAAATCTGGAGAGGCAAACTGAGAAGCAAAGACATAGTAGGTGATGGGTTGTGTGTGATAAATAGTTGACCTGGAGATTAAAGACCTCCTTGCAGCAAAAATAGAAATCCATCAACAACATCTCTTGATAATCTCCTCCTGATCCTAAAAAACCCCCAAAACCAACAACTCCCCAAAAGAGGACTACATCAAGCTGCAACAGAACACGCAATACAATGCGAGGAACATACGTGATACATCGAGGGATGCCAAAGCTGGATAGTTGGAGGGATAATAATAATAATAATGATGGTATTTGTTAAGCGCTTACTATGAGCCAAGCACTGTTCTAAACGCTGGGGTAGATACAAGGTGATCAGGTTGTCCCACATGCAGCTCACAAACTTAATCCCCATTTTACAGATGAGGTAACTGAGGCTCAGAGAAGTTAAGTGGCTTGCCTAAGGTCACACAGCAGACAAGTGGCAGAGCCGGCTTAGAACCCATGACCTCTGACTCCAAAGCCCGGGCTCTTTCCACTGAACCACGCTGCTTACAGCCACAAAACTGAGACTCGATGCGTCACTAAAGACATTTTGTGGCCCCAAACACGCTACCACGATACTGCTGAAGAGAACTAATGGGAACTCTCCTCATCATAGCTTCAGAGGCAATTTTATGCAGTTGGCAAGTATATTGCAGTGGTCTTCAGAACAAGGCCTCTGAAATTGAGAAGGCGGTCCTTTGAATCATACTGGTTGTAATGTGAAGGTGTGAAGGTGGAAGTGACTTCTGCAATCAGATCAAAGAGTACCTAGATCTGATAGGATTCCTGCAGTGCTACGAGAAGGGAAGGAACCTAAGACAACAGCATGAGCTCTTCCTCACCATGCGGAATATTGAAAAGTAGCACAAGTAGCCACCAGGGTCACCATCTCTGACTAGAGACTACAGGACTAACTTCTTGCTTCCCACTGCCAGAGTGACCCTAGTCGGAATTCTCTCGGATGGGCTCCTGACGGATATGATTGTGATGAGCCACCTGAGCCCTTTGAAGCTCAACTTACACCCTGCTCCCATAGTGCTTATGTAAATTTCCTAACACTCTGTTTATCCCCCCTTAATTTGTTTTAATGTTTGTTTCCTCCACTGGACTGTAAGAGTCTTGAGGGGAGTACACTGCTCTCTACCACTGATTTATTGATTGACTGATGAAGTCTCTCCATCTGGCTTGCAATCTCACATCTCTTGTTTCCAGGATATCTCCACTTGGATGTCTTACTGGCATTTCAAATTCAACATGTCCAAAACAGAACTCCTCATCTGCCCTCCCAAACCCACTTCTCCTCCTGACTTTCCAGTTCAATTGACAGTATCTCCATCGTCCCTGTCACAGAGGCCTTCAATCTGTGCCACCCTCGACCCTTTGCTGTTTTTCCACTCTCACTGCTGCTGTCAAATTCTTTTGACTTTTTCTGCACAAAGGTTCCCAGATCTTCCCCATCCTCTCCATCCAAACTTCTACCATCCTGGTATAAAGTCTGGTTTTGCCTTAGCTTGACTATATGATTAATCTTTAACACTCCAGCTTCTTCTCCTTACCCCACCTTCCCCTTTCAATCTAGGCACAGATCACTTTCCTGAAGCATCACAAATCTCTCCTTACCCAACCTTCCTCCCTCCTTGCCCCCATATCTGGCTTTCTGTGTCTTTTCACATCAAACTAAAATTAATCAGAAACAGATTTCATGGCTCTCCCCATCTGACTTCTCCTTACTTTCCCACTCCCTTCATCCACCTTTTCTATGGTATTTTTTTAAGTGCTCACTGTGTGTCAGGGTCTGTACTAAGCACTGGGGTCTTGTCTTATTCTGTCAAGTTGTTTCTGACCCATAGCGACACCACGGACACATCTCTCCCAGAACGCCTCGCTCTCCATCTGCAATAGTTATGGTAATGGATCCAGAGAGTTTTCTTGGTAAAAATATGGAAGAGGTTTACCATTGCCACCTTCCGCACAGTAAATCTGAGTTTCCATCCTCGACTCTCTCCCATGCTGCTTCTGCCCAGCATAGGTGAATCTTGACTTGTAGCCGATTGTCTTCCACTCCTTAGCCATTTATCAAGCTAGGAATGGAATGGGTAGGCCTCTGCCTGACTCTCCCTCCCACAGCCGAGACTGGTAGAGTACTGGAAACTCTACTTGAGAGGGGAAAGCACTGGGGTAGAGACAAGCTAATCAGGTTGGACACAGTCCATGTCCCATGTGGGGCTCACAGTCTTAATCCACCTTTTACAGATGAGGAAACTGAGGCACAGAAAAGTGAAGGTGACGCAGCAGACAAGTGGAGGAGCTAGAATGAGAACCCAGGTCTTTCTGATACCCAGGCCTGTTCTCTATCCACTAGGTCATGTTATTTTTCAACATGCTCTCTTTATTCCTCCCAAACCAACCTCCTAGCTGCACCTTACTTTCACTTCCCAAGCACTTAGTACAATCAATCAATCAATCAATCAATCAATCAATCATATTTATTGAGCGCTTACTATGTGCAGAGCACTGTACTAAGCGCTTGGGAAGTACAAATTGGCAACACATAGAGACAGTCCCTACCCAACAGTGGGCTCACAGTCTAAAAGGGGGAGACAGAGAACAGAACCAAACATACCAACAAAATAAAATAAATAGGATAGAAAAGTACAAGTAAAATAAATAAATAAATAAATAAATAGAGTAATAAATATGTACAACCATATATACATATATACAGGTGCTGTGGGGAAGGGAAGGAGGTAAGATGGGGGGATGGAGAGGGGGACGAGGGGGAGAGGAAGGAAGGGGCTCAGTCTGGGAAGGCCTCCTGGAGGAGGTGAGCTCTCAGCAGGGCCTTGAAGGGAGGAAGAGAGCTAGCTTGGCGGAGGGGCAGAGGGAGGGCATTCCAGGCCCGGGGGATGACGTGGGCCGGGGGTCGACGGCGGGACAGGTGAGAACGAGGTACAGTGAGTACAGTGCTCTGCACACAGTAAGCGCTCAATAAATACGATTGAATGAATGAACTCTCCTTTCTCTGTTCCGTCTCTCATGCAGTTCTTCCTCCTTGGAATTCTTCCCTCCCTCCCTCCCTTCTCACACCAGACAGACCACAGCTCTCTCCATATTCAAAGCCTTTCTTAAATCTCGTCTCCTCCAATAAGCTTTTCCCAGTGGATTCCCAGGACTCTGAACCCTATCATTCTTTCAGCCATCTTTAGCACTTTTGAACTTATTCACATCTTCTAACTTCACTCATGTTTATACAATGATGATGGTATTTGTTAAGCACTTCCTATGTGTCAGGCATGGTTCTAAGCGCTAAGGTAGATACAAGCTAATCAGGTTGGACACAGTCCATGTCTCACATGGGGCTCACAGCATTAATCTCCATTTTACAGTTGAGGGAACTGAGGCCCAGAGAAGTGAAATGACTTGCTCAAGGTCACACAGCTGACAAGTGGCAGAGCTGGGATGAGAACTCATGTCCTTCTGCTTCCCAGACCCGTGCCCTATCCAATAGGCCTATCCTATCCAATAGGCCAAGCGGCTTCTCAATCTGCTCAATTTTTTTTCTTTTTGGCCATTCAAGTTATAAATATTTTTGTTAGTCTCCCCCTAAGAGTGTAGGTTCCTTGTGGTCAGGGAATGTGTCACTTTGTTATTCTGTGCTTCCCAAGTGCTTAGTACAGTGTCCAGCACCAAGTACGCTCAAAGCGTACAAGTATTACAGCTAGTACTATCTGGAGAAGTCAGCTCTTGCCAACTGCTTGATTATACTTCAAGCCCATTCTTTTTCAGCAGGCTTTCCTCTTGCTGGTGCATACTCAGTGATGATTATTCCTGGTCTCCAGCAGTTATGTCTCACAGTCATTTTGGTTGAGTCAATAGTAGTGGATTCTTTGGGCAAAGCCCCAAATGTTTGCCAGTGTCTGGCATAGGTGTCCCTGAATACTGCCCATTCTGTCTCAAGATTTGTGCTGTTGAAATGTGTGAATGAGGCAAGAGCTGATGCATTCTGTTGGCTAACACACAGTGCTTGGGAGCCAGAGATGTTTCTGTTTCTGTCTTGTCTTCTGTTTCGTTGCTCTCCAGGCCCCAGTGGGAGTCAGATCGTTTCGTCCGGGGTGACCTCCTGCATGGTGGTGAGGATGCCCGATGGCCATTCCCCTGAGCCACTCTGGTCACTCTGCCAGACGGAGCTCAGGATCCCAAGCAATGGGGGAGATCCCTTATTGTGGTATTTGTTAAGTGCTTACTATGTGCCAAGCACCGTACTAAACACAGGAGCAGATACAGACAACAGTGTGGCTTAGTGGAAAGAGCAAGGGCTTGGGAGTCAGAGGTTGTGCGTTCTAATGATGATGATGATGATGGCACTTATTAAGCGCTTACAATGCGCAAAGCACTGTTCTAAGCACTGGGGAGGTTACAAGGTGATCAGGTTGTCCCACGGGGGGCTCACAGTCTTAATCCCCATTTTACAGTTGAGGTAACTGAGGCACAGAGAAGTGAAGTGACTTGCCCAAAGTCACACAGCTGACAATTGGTGGAGCCAGGATTTGAACCCATGACCTCTGATTCCAAAGCCTGGGCTCTTTCCGCTGAGCCACGCTGCTTCTCTAATCCCGGCTCCACTGCTTGCCAGCTGTGTGATTCTGGGCAAGTCACTTAACTTCTCTGTGCCTCGGTTACCTCATCCGTAAAATGGGGATTAAAACTGTGAGCCCCACGTGGGACAACGTGATTACCTTATATCTACCCCAGTGCATAGAACAGTGCTTGGCACATAGTAAGCGCTTAACAAATACTACCATTATTATTATTATTATATCAGGTTGGACACAGTCCCAGTTGCACACGGGGTTCAAAGTCTTAATCCCCATTTTAAAGATGAGATAACTGAAATACAGAGAAGTGAAGTGACTGCTCAAGGTCACACAGTGGACAAGTCACCGACCAGGGATTAGAACTCAGTTCCTTCTGACTCCCAGGCCTGTACTTTATAATAATAATAATAATGATGGTATTTGTTAAGTGCTTACTATATGCCAAGCACTGTTCTAAGTGCTGGGGTAGATACAAGGTGATCAGGTTGTCCCACGTGGGGCTCACAATCTTAATCCTCATTTTCCAGATGAGGGAACTGAGGCACAGAGAAGTTAAGTTACTTGCCCAAAGTCACACAGCTGACAATTGGCAGAGCCAGGATCAGAACCCATGACTCCCAAGCCCGGGCTCTTTCCACTGAGCCCTGCTGCTTCTCTTTCAAGTCTTACTTGAATGAAGTCTGTCAGTAAATACAATTGGGAGCGAAGTCAAATACATCCAAGAAGTCCCAAGAGACACAATGCTGTGGATCCTGGATTTTCACAAAGAATTCATCTCCCTTCTCACTGGACGCTGAAAAAAGAATTCTGGCAGTGGCCTCTGGCTCCAGGTTTGTGGCTCTTCACACTTATTTGTGTTATTTGTGTCTCACTTCAGGGGTTAAATGTGAAACAAGTACAGCCTACCCTTTAAATTCAGGAGAAATGTAAACAGACTGCTCCCTTCAAGACTTTCCCTGACTCAATTCTTTTAAACTGCAGTTTTTCTGTTGGGAATTGGGGTTTCACTTCCAAGTTGTTGCTGCCCTCCTGTGGAACTCTTGCTGTCACTGCCAATTTTCCGAGTTTGGAGCAATCCATGTAAAGGGGAAAGAGATAATGACACACTGTCAAACATGTATGCTGGATGGAAATCAAGGGCTCCCTGCTACCACCAGGTTCAAATGATGGGTTTCAAGCAATGGGACACAGCAGTGGACTGCTGGAAGACTACTGATGAGTGCAGTAGTGGTAACAGTGTAGATAACTGATTCAAGGAATTTGGAAAGGATTGGTAGGAGGGAGATGGGGTGATAACTGGAGAGAGTCATGGGGTCAAGGGAATACATGAATACATGGAACACAGAATGCATGAGCATGTTTAAAAATAGTGGGGAAGGAACCATTGGAAAACGAATGGTTGAAGATGGCTGTCAGTGAGGGAAGAAGGGATTGGGTCGGATGCTCAGGTGGAGGAGGTAAAATAAGTAAAAATAAATAAATGATGGCATTTTATTAAGTGCTTACTATGTGCAAAGCACTGTTCTAAGCGCTGGGGGGGATACAAGGTGATCAGGTTGTCCCACGTGGGGCTTACAATCTTTATCCCCATTTTACAGCTGAGGTAACTGAGACTCAGAGAAGTGACCTGAGACTCAGAGAAGTGACTTGCCCAAGGTCACACAGCAGGGAAGTGGCAGAGCCTGGATTCGAACCCATAACCTCTGACTTCCAAGCCCGTGCTCTTTCCATTGAGCCGCACTGCTTCTCTAAGGTGGGCAATATCCTGTTGGGATACTACTGGGAAAGGGGGGGAAGTTGAAGGGGGGAAAGGAGGATGGAGGAACTGGAGAGGAGCAGGGGAGATTTTAGGGAGATCATTCTTGATGGTTTCAATTTTTCTAATAAGGGATGTGGCCAGGCCATTAGGGGCAAGAGATAGTGGGACTGGAGGACAAGAGGTTTGAGAAGGGAATCAGATATCTTAAATAGCTACTGTGAGCAATGGGCATGAAAGTCAATGAAGATGGAGAAGAAATGTTGCCAGGAAGAGGAGAGGGCAGAGTTAAAGCAGATAAGGATGAAATTAAGATGGATGGGATCAGTATGGTGTCTGGATTTCTGCCAGCAGCATTCTACAGCTCAAGCACAGAAGAGAAGCACAGCAGAGAAGCAGTGTGGCTCAGTGGAAGGAGCCCGGACTTTGGAGTCAGAGATCATGGGTTCTAATCCCAGCTCTGCCACTTAGCAGTGTGGCTTTGGGCAAGCCACTTCACTTCTCTGTGCCTCAGTTCCCTCATCTGTAAAATGGGGATTAAGACTGTGAGCCCCCCATGGGACAACCTGCTCACCTTGTAACCTCCCCAGTGCTTAGAACAGTGCTTTGCACATAGTAAGCACTTAATATATGCCATTATTATTATTATTATTATTATTATTATTATTATTATTATTATTATTGCAGTCATCTTCAATAGAGGAAGTTGTGTTGAGAAAGTTGTGGAATTGTTCTTGCCATCTTTCTAGGAGTCATTCAATCATATTTATTGAGCTCTCACTGTGTGCAGAGAACTGTACTAAGCACTTGGGAGAGAGCAATATGACAATGAACAGACACATTCCCTGCCCATCTCCTTCTTGTCTGTGATGAGACTGGAGTCATTTTCACTCTTCTGAGCTATAGTTATATGATTCAGGGACATATAATATCTTTAGGGAAGAGTAGAAGATTTGGGGTTTTTGGCGGTCTACCTAGCTCTGGATTTTATCTGCTTTGGCATCTCAAGGCCTGCCTCACACGTTCCTTAATTTGATTTGCAAGTAGGGGCACAAGTTCCTCAGTTGTGGCACGATGTTGCTGAGTTCTCAAGTGTGGCAAGATGATCCTCGTGCAGTTGATGTCTTGAGGCGTGTTGCCTTTTATTTCCAAATCAATTTCTTCAAACCCATCCTGGAGTCTTCTCTTATCTGCATCTGACATATTGGCAGCTACCTGAAATACAGCCTTGCAAAGAAATGCTCAGTCACTGTCCATGGTGGTAACTGCAGTCTGATTTTCTTTTTTTTTTTTCAGGAGGGCTGCGAAGCTACTGCTTCAGCATTGCTTGGAGGTGTCTTCATTCTGCTGGAGCTTTATAGTAATATGTTTTGATAGTAGTAGTTATAGCATTTATTAAGTGCTTATTGTGTGATGAGCACTGTACTAAACTCTGGGAAAGAATACCCAGGTGGGAATTAGACACGATCCCCGGCCCTCAGGGTTCACAATCTAAAACATGGTAATAATAATAATAATCGTGGCACTTTTAAGCACTTACTATGGCCAAAAGCAGCAGTAGATATGAGATAAACTGGATGCAGTACCTGGTGGGACTAAAAGTCTAAGGGATGTTTTGATGGTATGGAGCCCAGTTTTTGGTGCAGTGATACTAAGAAGAGTGTGAGTTTGGAGTGTTTGAGACAGTGACTGTCTAGACTGTGAGCCCGTTGTTGGGTAGGGACCATCTCTATATGTTGCCAACTTGTACTTCCCAAGGGCTTAGTACAGTGCTCTGCACACAGTAAGCGCTCGATAAATACGATTGAATGAATGAATGAATGCCAGCTGTGTCTGAGCATCTTTGAAGTCCCTCTGCCACACTGTCATGTAATTAATAAAATGCCAATGTTTGGATTGGAGATGCAACATGGTGGTTTTTTTTTTTAATTTTCCAGTTTGGCAGGCACGTCAAAGTGTTTCCCAGTGTTTGGTGCCTTCAGCTGAACAACAGAAAGCTGTTGCTATTGAGTTTGCTTGTTCTCTGTGGTCTGATGACAGCCACCTCTGCCATTGAAATCACCCATAACTATTCACTGGACTGATTCTGGAACTCCTGCTTTCCCTCTTATTTAGACTGTGAGTCCCATGTGATTATCTTGTATCTAGCCCAGCTCTCAGTACAGTGCTTGGAAAAAGTGCTAAAGTGGAGAGGAGAGGAGGGAGGAGAGGAAGAGAAGGGAGAAGGACTGGGAAAAGGAGGGAGAGAGGGACAGACTAGGGAAGGAGAGAGGGAAAGAGGAGGGAAAAGAGGGAGAAGGGGAGGGTTGAGACAGGGAAGAGGAATGCAGGAGAAGAGGAAGGGCACAATGAAAGAAAAGGGGGCAAAGAAGGGAAAAGGATGGAAAGGATCTGCAGGGGGAAGCCTATATCTCCTCTCCTGGTCATGCAGTGGCCCAGGAGCACAGCTCAGAGTGAATCATTTGGGAAATGGGGAGGGTAAGTACTTAACAAATACCACAATTGCTATTATTATTATTGTTATTGTTATTCTCCATAACATAATTCAGTGACAGCTTTTAGCTCTGTATGCCCAGTATAAATTCTGACTGTATGTATGGCTTCCCTGGTGTTGGCTTATTGTCTACACCTACACCTCAACCCAAGGCCTGCCAGACTCAGTGAAGCCGCTTACAACAAATTGTATGTGTTCCGTGCTGCTGCTTTGCCAGTAACCAAGTGACCAATTCTCTGGGCTACCTCTTCCAGTGGGGTTTTAAGCTAGGGTTGAATAAATCAATCTGGTTATATAGTTATATTAAACCAGATTTCCAGTTCCCTCCAGAGTTCTATCTTCTGTGTCCATCATCCCACTTCAAATCTGACAATTACTCTCCCTCCCTTCAGAGCCTTATTGAAGGCACATCTCCTCCAAGAGGCCTTCCCTGACTAACTTCTCTTTTCTTCTTCTCCCACTCCCTTTTGCAACCCCCTGATTTGCTTCCTTTATTCAAACCCCTTCCCAGCCCAACAGCACTTTTGTACCTATCTGTAATTTATTTATTCATACTAATGTCCATCTCCTCCTCTACACCGTGAGCTCGTTGTGGAAAGGGAACGCGTCTGTTTGTTGTTGCGTTGCACTCTCCCAGGTGCTTAGTACAGTGCCCTGCGCACAGTAAGCTCTCAATAGATACAATTGGCTGACTGACTGAGTATTCTTTCATTTATTCAATAGTATTTATTGAGCACTTACTGGGTGCAGAGCACTGTACTAAGCACTTGGGAGAGTACAATACAACAATAAACAGACATATTCCCTGCCCACAATGAGCTTACAGTCTAGAGGTGGGTGAAGACATACACTACGCATTCCCTGAGTGTTTGGAAGTGAGGATGATATCATCTATTCACGACTGTTACATGGGGAACGACTATGCAGTTAGCACATAATAAACCCTGTTTATCTCAGCATGGCCTAGCCTTTTGCTTACTTTCCATTTGGAGTGTGGGTACAAATTTGGGGTACCCCGTAAAGGGGTTGGGATAGCAACTAGGGGAAAATGAGAGACATGAGTCATCGAAAGCCAGAGAGATGAATCGGTGCATGCACACACACAACCAAAGATCCAGAAAAACACAGAGACTCACACATAAGACCCGATGGACACATACAGAAAGCAGTCCTGGTTTGGTGAGGAATTCCTCAACTACTGATGCTGAGCCTAGGCAGTGTCCCAAGGAGAAAGGAGAGAGCACTGTATGGCCAGGACTCCTGGGTAGCCTCTCCCCTCCTGGCTGTTCACTTCTTACTGGGCAAAGTGGGGCGGCAGTCCAAATAGGGGTGCTATAGCTTGGCCTCTCTCTCCTAGTTCTGTGGGCATTGGCAGGGCCGCCAATTGCTGAGAATGATGGATGAAAATGATTGACTTCAAATTTTCTTACTGACATGACTTGGTCAAATTTAAGAGAGTAAATTGGGCAACTATTGTGCCATCTATGTGGCCCAAAGGTAAGAAATGCCAAGTGCCCAGCAAACGGGGTACAAACAGGGAAACAGTGTGGCTCAGTGGAAAGAGCACGGGCTTGGTAGTCAGAGGTCCTGGGTTCTAATCCCAGCTCTGCCACTTGTCAGCTGTGTGACTCTGGGCAAGTCACTTCACTTCTCAGTGCCTCAGTTACTTCATCTGTAAAATGGGCACTAAGACTGCGAGTCCCACGTGGGACAACTTGATTACCTTGTATCTACCCCAGTGCTTAGAAGAGTGGTTGGCACACAGTAAACGCTTAACAAATATTATTATTTATTAAACCCCAGGCACTGGAGGAGGGAGAACCATCAGGGGAAGCTAGAAATGCACTACAAACCACAACTTCACCATCCCTTCCTCCCTGCTTGTTAGCTGCTGCCTCATTCATTCATTTATTCAATTGTATTTATTGAGCACTAACTGTGTGCAGAGCACTGTACTAAGCACTTGGGAAGTACAAGTTGCAACATATAGAGATGGTCCCTACCCAACAACAGGCTCACAGTCTAGAAGGGGGAGACAGACAACAAAATAAAACATGTAGACGTGTCAAAATCATCAGAATAAATAGAATTATAGCTATATGTACATCATAAACAAAATAAATAGAATAGTAAATATGTACAAGTAAAATAAATAGAGTAATAAATCTGTACAAATATATGCAAGTGCTGTGGGGAGGGGGAAGAGGTAGGACAGAGGGTGGGGGATGGGGAGGAGGAGAGGAAAAAGGGGCCTCAGTCTGGGAGGGCCTCCTGGAGGAGGTGAGCTCTCAGTAGGGCTTTGAAGGGAGGAAGGGAGCTAGCTTGACAAATGTGTGGAGGCAGGGCATTCCAGGCCAGGGGAAGGATGTGGGCTGGGGGTCGATGGCGGGACTGGCGAGAACGAGGCACAGTGAGGAGGTTAGCGGCAGAGGAGTGGAGGGTGTGGGCTGGGCTGTAGAAGGAGAGAAGGGAGGTGAGGTAGGAGTGGCTGAGGTGATGGAGAGCCTTGAAGTCGAGAGCGAGGAGTTTTTGCTTGATTCGGAGGCTGACAGGCAACCACTGGAGATTTTCGAGGAGGGGAGTGACATGTCCAGAGCATTTCATGCCATATAGTCCTGAGTTGTCCCTCCCTTCCTCCCAACCCAGCCTTGGCCAAACTGTCTAGGACATGAGGGAAAAGTGCTAAAATGAAGAGGAGAGGAGGGAGGGGAGTTAGGAAGAGAGGGGAGAAGAACTGGGAAAAGGAGGGAGAGAGGGACAGACTAGAGAAGGAGAGAGGGAAAGAGTAGGGAAAAGAGAGAGAAAGGGAGGGTTGAGACAGGGAAGAGGAATGCAGGAGAAGAGGAAGGGCATAATGAAAGAAAAGGGGGCAAAGAAGGGAAAAGGATGGAAAGGATCTGCAGGGGAAAGCATATGTCTACTCTCCTGGTCATGCAGTGGCCCAGGAGCACAGCTCAGAGTGAATAATTTGGAAAATGGGGTGGGAAAGGTAGAGGGACCCCACAAGGTCAGGTGGAGGGAGGGAACATCTGACCTGTCAGCTTATGGGAGCATTCAGCTGTGACCCATGGTGTAGGAAGGAGGAGAAGGAGGAGGAGGAGAGAGCGAAGGAGAAAAAGGAGGAGGAGAAGGAGGAGGAGGAGGAGGAGGAAGAGGATGAGGAAGAGGAGGAGAAAGAGGAGCAGGAAGAGGAAAAGGAGGAAGAGGAAGGAGATGAGGAGGAGGAGAAAGAGGAGGAGGAGGAAGAGAAGGAGGAGGAGGAAAAGAAGGAGAAAGAGAGAAAGGAGGAGGGAGAGGAGGAAGAAGAAGAGGAGAAGGAGAAAGAGGAGGAGTAGGAGACAAAGGAGGACTAGGAGAAAGGAGGAGGAGGAGGAAGAGAAGAAAGAGGAGGAGGAGGAGGAGCAACAGGAGGAGGAGGAAGAGGAAAAGGAGGAAGATGGGGAGCAGGGGGCATCTCTCTCATGGGACTCCGGGGATAAGCTGGCTCTCCTCTCTTCCTCCTTGAGTCCCCACTGAAGCTGACATGTCTACCACACCAGGGGGCTTGCCCAGGCTCCGGAGACCAACTCCATAACAATCTAACTGTCCTGCGGCGGGTAGAGTTGCCTGGTTTTCCCAGCCCTTGGGCACTTGGAGTCCTTTGGGTTTAGCAGTCTCTGGGTGGGGTCTGATCCAGGCTGCGGGCACTCCAGGGCTGGTGGGAACCCCCTCTGGAAGCTGAGATATTTCTTGGTGTCCCTATCCAAGCCTTGAAACTGCTTCTCTTCCGCTTAGAAACACCCTCCAACTCTGATAAATGCCATCGCCCTCTGTCCTCTCATTATCTCCTCTGGAGGTCAGAGTTGTTCAACCTCATTTGAACAAGGGATTTATCAGAGTGCAGAAACCATTCAGCGATTGAGATAGGGGAAATAGCCTGTTTCATGGGTTTGAGCCTGCCATTATTGAGGACAAGATTTCATCCGTTTGAAAAGGGATGTCTGAACAGACCAATCTGAGTTGCAGTGTCTTCCATTCTGTGCACATCATCATCTTCATCAGTGGTATTTATTGAACACTTACTGCATACAGAATGCCATGCTAAGTTCTTGGGAAAGTACAGAGTTGGTTGACATGTTCCCCGCCCACATAGAAAGAAGGTTCTTCAGAGCCCTGTGTTTTATTATCCTTAATGCCAGTGGCTATTTTAAGGACTTGTTTACCAGTCCTCTTCTCTGTTGTGAGCAATATACTCCAGACAATATTGCTACATCTTCACCAATTCAATGACCAATGTCCTGCCTAGAGACTTCCAGAGGTCTTCTCTTTAGCTTTTCCTACTGGCAGCAGACTATGTGTTTGAATAGTCAATCGGTCCCCAAATGACTTTTATTCATGCCTACTGAGAGCTAGGCTCTGTACTAAGACACATGGTAGTAAGACACTCATTCCCTGCCCTAAAATTTACAATTTAACTGAAGGACAAATAAAATCAACATCACCATGAAACTACTATAGTATATGTTAACTGCTTATTATGTGCCAAGCACTGTATGAAGCACTGGAGTAGATGCAGTATATGCAGATTGGACACATTCCCCATCTCACGCAGGGCTCACAGTAAGGGGTGAACAGGTATTTAATTACCATTTTACAAATGAGGAAACCGAGGCACAGTGAAGGTAAGTGACTTGTCCAAGGTCACAAGTGGTAGAGCTGGGATTAGAGCCCGAATCCTCTGACTTCCAGGACAACAGTCTTTCCACTACGCCACAAAAGCTTTTACGTGTAGTGAAATCCAGAGGGAGACACAGCTTAAAGCAGGAAGCAGAATGAGCACCTCGGCACAAAATAGGTAATTACATAATTGAACATACAGGCAAATATACAAATAATCCGTGCATAGGTGCTATGAGGCAGCGCTGCTACATTTTCCACTTATATGGATCCACTCCTCCCTCATTCCTAGTCTCTTAGGGCTAGCAACATGTTAGGTAAGATGGTGTCCTAGGATCCTAGCTGGAGGCTAGGTCTCTCCAACGGTTGGCACTTGGGAACAGAATACTAAACTGGATGGACTGGTCCACCCAAACCAGTGCATCCAGGCCAGCCCAGAACCTAGATAATAATAATAATGATGGCATTTCAGATCGATCTGAAGTTCTAACAACTATCAATCAGTAATATTTGTTAAGCACTCAGTCTGGGCAGAGCACTTTAGTAAGCATTTAGGAGAGTACAGTAGAGTTAAGACACATGGTCCCCGGCCTCAAGGTGCTTACAACCTAGAAAGGGAGAAAGACACCAGAATTCACTGTGCATAAGGGGAAGAAACAGAGTCTAATATGTCCATAAATGATATGGGTTGGGTGGGTGAGTACCATTCATTCATTCAATTGTATTTATTGAGCACTTTTTGTGTGCAGAGCACTGTCCTAAGCGCTTGGGAAGTACAAGCCGGCAACATAGAGAGACAGTCTCTACCCAACAACGGGCTTGGTAATGTAGAAGTGATGAAGTGGCAATAGAGACAGAAATAAGATAAGGATAGGAAAAATTAATTAAGGAGGGACATAGAAGTGATCCTTGAACATAGGAAGAGCAGTGGACTGCTGGATGTGAACGGGGAGGAAGTTCAATGCAGAAGGAAGGTTGTGAGCAAGAACTCAATCAATCACTGGTATTAGTTGAGTAAGCACTCAATGTGCAGAGCACTGTACTAAGTACTTGGGAGAGTCCGATACAACTGAGTTGGTAGATACGTTCCCCTCCCCACGAGGACTTCACAGTGCAGAGGGAGAGATAGACATTAGAATAAATAAATAAATTATGGGTATGTACCGTAAATTCTTGCCCTCTCAGGGTCGCACCTGGAGAGTTTCTAGTACTCTACCAGTCTCGACTAGGGGAAGGAGAGTCAAGCAGAGGCCTAACCATTCCATTCCTAGCTTGGGCAGTGGCTAGTGAGTGGAAGGCAATCTGCTGCAAGTCAAAACTCACCTGTGCTGGGCAGCAGAGGCCTGGGAGAGAGTCAAGGGCAGAGACTCAAATTTACTGTGCGGAAGGAGGCAATGGTAAACCGCTTGCGGATTTTTACCAAGAAAACTCTATGGATACACTACCAGAGAGATTGCAGATGGAGGTGGGGCATTCTGGGAGAGATGTGTCCGTTGTGTCGCTATGGGTCCGATGCAACTCGACAGCATAAGACAAAAACAACATAAATGCTGTGGGGTGAATATCAAGTGCTTAAAGGGTATAGATCCAAGTGCATAGGCCATGCAGAAGAAAGAGGAAGTAGTGTGGAAGATGGCTTAATTGAGGAAGGCCATTTGGAAAAGATGTGATGTTGAAGGTGGGAAGAATAGTGGTTAGTTGAATATGAAGTGGGGAGGAAGTTACAGGCCTGGAGGGGGATGTGGGCAAGCAGTTAGTGGAAAGATAGATGAGGTAGAGTGAGTAAGTAAGGTAGAGGCACAGTGAGTAAATTAGAGGACTGAAGTTTGAAGATTGGGCCCTAGTAGGTTGTGGACGGCACAACCATCCTTCCCATCTCACATGCCTGCAAACTTGGTGTCATCCTTGACTCCGCTTTCTCAATCTCCCCACATATCCAATTTGTCACCAAAGCCTGCCGGTCTCACCTTCACATCACTAAGATCTTCCCTTTCCTCTCCAACCATTTCACTTCTCTGGTGCTAACCTTCTCACTGTGCCTCGATCTCACCTGTCTTGCTGCCGACCCCTGGCCCATGCTCCCTCCTCAAATCTGCCAGACAATTACTCTCCCCACATTCAAAGGCTTATTGAAGGCACATCTCCTCCAAGAGGCCTTCCCAGACTAAACCCCACTTTTCCTCATCTCCCACACTTTCTGTGTCACCCCGATTTGCTCAACTGCCATAGACATTCACAGATGGAATATGGAAGTTGAAAGAGAAAGAGGAGTCAAAGATCATGTCAAGGTTGCAGACTTGAGAGACAGGGAGGGTAGTGGTGTTTCCAACAGTGATGGAAAAGTCAGGGGAGGGGGAAGGTTTTGTTGGTAAAATGCTTGAGAGAAGCGGCGTGGCTTAGTGGAAAGAGCCCAGGCTTGGGAGTCAGAGGTCGTGGGTTCTAATCCCAGCTCTGCCCCTTAGCTGTGTGACAATTCCTCAGTGCCTCAGTTACCTCATCTGCAAAATGGGGTTAAGACTTAGTACTGCGTGGGACAACTTGAATACCTTTAATGTACCCCAGTGCTCAGAACACTGCTTGGCACATAGTAAGCACTTAACAAATACCATTATTATTATTCTGAAGAATTCCGTTTTTGTAACATGTTGGGTTGGAAGGGTCAGCAGAACATTAGTTTAGAGAAGTCTTGGAAGAAAGAAGAGCTGAAAAATTGTGGAGGGGAGAGGGGGACTGGGGAGGTAACTTTGGAAGTCATCCATATAGCTAGAGGTGGAACTGAAGCAAGGAGAGTGGATGAGTTTCCCAAGGGAATGAGGGCAGACTGAAAGAGAAGGGCAACCAGAACTGAGAGACCCCCCACAATTAGGGGGTGGGCGGCAGAAGAGGATATATGTATATCACTTGTATATATGTATATATGTTTGTACATATTTATTACTCTATTTATTTATTTATTTATTTATTTATTTATTTATCTTACTTGTACATATCTATTCTATTTATTTTATTTTGTTAGTATGTTTGGTTTTGTTCTCTGTCTCCCCCTTCTAGACTGTGAGCCCACTGTTGGGTAGGGACTGTCTCTATATGTTGCCAACTTGCACTTAGTACAGTGTTCTGCACACAGTAAGTGCTCAATAAATACAATTGAC
Organism: Tachyglossus aculeatus; assembly: GCF_015852505.1. Lineage (NCBI taxonomy): Eukaryota > Metazoa > Chordata > Mammalia > Monotremata > Tachyglossidae > Tachyglossus > Tachyglossus aculeatus. The sequence continues at coordinate 3,386,817 of NC_052090.1, read as the reverse complement.
TGATTGATTGATCAGGCAAAAGAGGCTGAGAAGAGCATCCAGAGATATAGGAGGAGAACCAGGAGAAGAACATCAAGCAATCAATCAACCAATCATATTTATTTTAATGATATTTGGTAGTAGGCTCTGGGGTAGATACAAGCTAATCAGGTTGGACGCTGTCCCTATTCCACATGGGGCTCACAGTCTTAATCCCCATTTTACAGATGAGCAACTGAGGCACAGAGACATGAAGTGACATGCCCAAGTTCACGCATCCTTCTGGCTCTTAGGCCTGTACTCTATCCGTTAGGTCAAAAAACCTCCTCTCTCCGCTGACCTTTCTGAGCCTATTCCTTTATGGGCACCCACCTAATATGCCTTTTAGCCAAACCACATTTTCTCTTCTAGCAAGAAGAGTCGTCTCTCTCTTTGTGTTTTTCATTTTCATTTCCTGACAAATGGAAGCCCCGCTTGGGATGCTAATGGAAAGAAAAACTCCACCGAGCTGAAAGACCGCAAGAATCACAAATTCAATGAATAGGATGAGATGCTGGGAAATTGATATTACCAAGCATATAATTTCAAACGCACTTCAATAGTCATAACAATTACTAACAATCAGCAACATTACTCAGCTAATCAACTGCATCTGTTCAACTTCACAGCTGTTAAGCGGAGATAAAAAGCAGAAGATCATTCTCTTCCCCGTCATGTTAGGAGTTCTCTGGGATTGTGATGAAGCTCTATTCTGGAATCTTGGAAGAAATTCAAATAAAAGCCCATTGGATGCCCCAAACTATACCTACATGTCAAAGTAAGAGCTTGCTAGGCCCATTTTGTTACTCAAATCAACAGGTTTATGTTTTTCGCTGCAGCCACGCTTAATTTTTTTTTTTTAAGAGGAGAACCTAATAAAGCCCAAACTGAAGCATCCATTATGGGCAACGATCCCAATAATGGGTTAAATAGGCTCTTTATGTTGGGAAACCTTTTTAAGTTTTCAGACCACCTTCAGGCACAAGAACACTAATGTGGGGGAGTAAGTCTTTCTGCTCAGTTAATAGTAATAATAGTAATAATAATAATAACTGTGGTATTTAAGTGCTTACTATGTGCCAGGTATTGTACTAATCACTGGGGTGGATACGAGATAATCTGGTTGGACACGCTCCCTGTCTCACATGGGACTCACAGTCTTAATCCCCATTTTTCAGATGAGGAAACTGAGGCATAGAAAAGTAAAGTGACTTGCCCGAGGTCGCACAGCAGACAATTGGTGGAGCCAGAACTAGAACCCAGGTCATTCTGACTCCCAGGCTATCCTACTTCTCGACTTCCCAGACATCAGGCAGAACTGGTGCTCAACCTTTCAAATTCCAACTTCAAAACCTGGCATTATTTGCCTCCACAAGCCTCTCCTAGGAAGGTCGAAGGGGAAGGACGATGAGCACTTAACCAAGGAATTTCTACTGGTACCCCTTTTCTGGATTTCGGATCAGCTTCACCCTACGAAGACAAGATGGGGTTTAAGGACCTTGCATACAACACCCTGGGCTTTGTGGGTTAGTCTGTATTTTCCATATACATCTCTGGTTTTCAGATAACCATCTTCCTTGCCCTGAAGGAACTTACTAGATGATGGGAGGGCTGGGGGGAGATAGGCAAGCAAGATTGTTTACATAAAAGGGGAACAAGAGGGAAGCATAGAAACTAAAGGGATAACAAAGGAAAGCTCAGAATAAATGAATGGAGTAAACAGATTCAATGTAGTCATTTGATGCTTGTTGAGATTAGAGAAACCCTCTCAAACGGGCTGAAACCCTGATACTGAGGCAGGAGAAGTTGCAGAAATCATCCGTTATGTCACCTGAAACAAGATCGTGTGCTCTAATGGGAAAACAGGAATGAGTAATGCTTCAGCGTTAGTATGTGAGGAAGTATCTATATCTGATATTATGACAACCATTTATTTTCACGTTTGTGGGAATGCACATATGAACGTGCATACCTGCACTAATGTATAAATAATATTATTTGTCCTCTTATTCAAAGAAGACACCCCTGATGGTGAAGTTTACCTAAGAGAGTGTGTTGTAGCTGAAATGGCCAATGCAGGACTCACAATTCACCCACAAAAAGAGAAGCAGAATGGACTAATGGAAAGAGCACGCCTGGGAGTCAGAGGACCTGGGTTCTAATTCTGGCTCCGCCACTTCTCTTCTATGTGATCTTGGACAAGTAACTTAACTTCTCTGTGCCTCAGTTTCCTCATCTGTAAAATGAGAATTAAATCCTACTCTAGACTGGGCAGGGAATGTGTCCACTAATTCTGTTGACTCTCATATCTCAAGTGCTTAGTACAGTGCTATACACCTAGTAAGCACTCAATAAATACCATTAATTTATTGATTATTCCCTCCTATCTGGACTATGAAGCCCATATGGGACAGGGACTGTGCCCAACCTGATTAGAACGATACTTGTCAAATACCATGGTAATTATTCATTACTTTATTCTTTTGTTGAATTGTCAAGCTTAATCTTGACAGCAGCTGGTGCTATCTTCTTTTTTGTCTCCTTAATAATGATAATAATAATAATGACGACATTTGTTAAGCACTTACTATGTGCCAAGCACGGTTCTAAGCGCTGGGGGAGATACAAGGTAATCAGGTTGCCCCACATTGGGCTCACAGTCTTAATCCCATTTTACAGATGAGGTAACTGAGGCCCAGAGAAGTGAAGTGACTTGCCCAAAGTCACACAGCTGACAAGTGGCGGAGCCGGGATCAGAACCCATGACCTCTGACTCGCAAGCCCATGTTCTTTCCACTGAGTCACACTGCTTCTCCTTGTTTCTTGTCCCTTAAGAAGCCTTCCCTAGAGAAGGGCCACTACTTTCTGGTCTCTCCTCAGCAACTGCCTCTCAGTTTTCAGCTGAGATGCAGCATTTTTTGAGACTTTATCACGTCCTTAATACATTTTTTCTGCCTTCCTTGCTTTTTCCTTTCTTTTTCAGCTCTCCACACAACAGTCATTTCTGGTATCCTGCTGTCACTCATCCTCTTCACATTCTCTTCGCATGCTCCACCCAATGTAGATGTTTTAAGATGACCGTAATGTTGAAGCTAGAGTATATGTGCATGTATGAATATATATTAAGTGAAAATTTCCAGAGGCTTAATAAATGACCAGTTAAGGTTTTTTATTTAATTTAATGACCAGGAGGTTTTCTGGCCTAGGAGCACAGGCCTGAGAGTCAGAAGGACCTGGGTTCTAATCCCAGCTCTGCCACTTGTTTGCTGGGTGTCCTTGAGCAAGTCACTTCACTTCTCTTTGCTTCAGTTACTTCATCTGTAAAATGGGGATTAAGACTGTAAGCCCCATGTGGGGCAGGGACTGTGTCCAATCTGATTAGCTTGTATCTACTCCAGTGCTTAGAACAGGGCTTGACACCTAGTAAGCAATTAAGAAATACTATCATTCATTCATTCATTCATTCAATTGCATTCACTGAGTGCTTACTGTGTGCAGAGCACTGTACTAAGAGCTTGGAAAGTACAATTTGGCAACAGATACAGACAATCCCTACCCAACAACGGGCTCAAAGTCTAGAAGGGGGAAACAAAACAAGTAGACATGCATCAATACCATCAAAATATATAAATAGAATTATAGATAATAATAATAATAATGATGGCATTTATTAAGCACTCACTATGTGCAAAGCACTGTTCTAAGTCCTGGGGGGGATACAAGGTCATCAGGTTGTCCCACGTGGGACTCACAGTCTTCATCCCCATTTTACAGATGAGGTGACTGAGGCCCAGAGAAGTTAAGTGACTTGCCCAAAGTCACACAGCTGACAGTTGGTGGAGCCGGGATTTAAACCCATGACCTCTGATTCCAAAGCCCGGGCTCTTTCCACTGAGCCAAGCTGCATCATTAATAAAATAAAGTAATAAATATGTACAAATATGCACAAATGCTTTGGGGAGGGGAAGGGGGTAAGGCAGAGGGAGGGAGTGGGAGTGATGGGGAGGGGAGGAGGAGCAGAGGAAAAGGGGGGGCTCAGTCTGGGAAGGCCTCCTGGAGGAGGTGAGCTCTCAGTAGGGCTTTGAAGGGAGAAAGAGAGCTAGCTTGGCGGATGTGCAGAGGGAGGGCATTCCAGGCCAGGGGAAGGATGTGGGGACAGGCGAGAATGAGGCCCAGTGAGGAGGTTAGTGGCAGAGGAGCGGAGTGCGTGGGTTGGGCTGTAGAAGGAGAGAAGGGACATGAGGTAGGAGGGGGCAAGGTGATGGAGAGCTTTGAAGCCAATAGTGAGGAGTTTCTGCTTCATGCGAAGGTTGATAGGCAACCACTGGAGATTTTTGAGGAGGGGAGTGACATGCCCAGAGCATTTCTGTAGAAAAATAATCATTCATTCAAAGCTGCACTGACCTGCCATCAGCAAACCAATGTTTGGAATTCCTCTGCTCCAGTCCTTGACACTAACATTGTCACGATACTAAGATCATACAGCCTCTCCCCAGTCTTCTTCCTGCTAGACTTGGACCAACCAATCTATTAATGGTATTTATTGAGCACTTACTGTGGGCTGAGCCCTGAACTAAGTGCTTGGGAGAGCACAATAAAGTTGGTAGCCTTGATCTCCTACCATATAGTGACCTTTCAGGTGACAGGCAGATCTGTGAGAATGCCCTTTCCTCTCCATCCAAACCGCTACTTTGCTGGTTCAGTCTCTCATCCTATCCCGACTGGATTACTGCATCAGCCTCCTCTCTGATCTCCCACCCTCCTGTCTCTCCCCACTTCAGTCTATACTTCACTCTGCTGCCAGGATTATCTTTGTACAGAAATGCTCTGGGCATGTTACTCCCCCCCTCAAAAATCTCCAGTGGCTGCCTGTCAACCTACAAATCAAGCAAAAACTCCTTACTCTCGGCTTCAAGGCTGTCCATCACCTCGCCCCCTCCTAATTCACCTCCCTTCTCTCCTTCTCCAGCCCAGCCGGCACCCTCCGCTCTTCTGCCGCTAACCTCCTCACTATGCCTCTTCTCGCCTGTCCCACTGTCGACCCTCGGCCCATGTCCTTCCCCTGGCCTGGAATGCCCTCCCTCCACACAACTGCCAAGCTAGCTCTCTTCCTCCCTTCAAAGCCCTACTGAAAGCCCACCTCCTCCAGGAGGCCTTCCCAGACTGAGCCCCCTTTTTCCTCTCCTCCTCCCCATCCCCCCGGCCCTACCTCCTTCCCCTCCCCATAGCTCTTGTATATATTTGTACAGATTTATAACTCTATTTTACATGTACATATTTACTGTTCTATTTATTTTGTTAATGATGTGCATATAGCTTTAATTCTATTTATTCTGATGATTTTGACACCTGTCTACATGTTTTGTTTTGTTGTCTGTCTCCCCCTTCTAGACTGTGAGCCTGTTGTTGGGTAGGGACCGTCTCTATATGTTGCTGACTTATACTTCCCAAGTGCTTAGTACAGTGCTCTGCACACAGTAAGCGCTCAATAAATACAATTGAATGAAAGAATGAATGCAGTGGCAACACGAAGTGGAGAATGCTGAGGACAATATCTTAGGTTCATTATAAATCAGAAGAGATCTCATTAAATAGGTTTAGTAGCTGATGTGGTGTGATCTGATTTCTCCAAATCTCTGGAGGCTTACATGTCCAATTCCTCTTTTGAGCCAAATGGTTGATTTATCGCCAAACTCAATGGAATGTTCCCTTAATGACTAAATATTTTCATGCTAAAACTTTTTATTCTTTTTCTGCTGCCTTAGAATTTGTGTACCAGTGTCTTGAAAATTTCATCTGGTCAGATTCTATGGTGAGAACAGGCCAGAAAGGAATAATTACTTAGAGCCTATGGAAAATGAGAGGTAATAAGATCCTATCTCTGTGCAGGAAATGCAGTCTAAATGAATCAGAATGATCCAGAAAATTAGTCGTTTTATGCTTCACTTATTTTTAATTTTCAAAAGTAATACTAGGGGCTCGGCAGTAATATAGGCAAAAGTAAATTGTGATTATTCGTTTTCTTCCCAGACCTATTTGAATGTGTCAGCTTAGATCTTTGTTTTACATATAAATTAAAATGCTCTTCCCTTATTACCACCAACTCATAGTATTAATAGAATTGGTGTTTATTGAGCGTTCACTGGGTGCAATGCACCATATTAAGGGCTTGGAAAAGAACAACTGAAGCACAATCATCATTATCAATGGTATTTATATATTGAGCACTTACAGTTTGCAGAGTGCTGTACTAAGCACTTTTTTTATTGACATTTGTTAAGTGCTTCCCCCTCTCCATCCCCCCATCTTACCTCCTTCCCTTCCCCACAGCACCTGTATATATGTATATATGCTTGTACATATTTATTACTCTATTTATTTATTTTATTTTACTTGTACATATCTATTCTATTTATTTTATTTTGTTAGTATGTTTGGTTTTGTTCTCTGTCTCCCCCTTTTAGACTGTGAGCCCACTGTTGGTTAGGAACTGTCTCTATATGTTGCCAACTTGTACTTCCCAAGTGCTTAGTACAGTGCTCTGCACACAGTAAGCGCTCAATAAATGCGATTGATGATGATGATGATGATGATGAAGCGCTTACTGTATGCCAGGCACTGTACTAAATGCCAAGATAGATACAAGCTAATCAGGTTGGACACAGTCCCTGTCCCACATGGGGCTCACAGTCTTAATCCCCATTTTACAGATGAGGAACTGAGGTATAGAAAAGTAAAGTTACTTGCCCAAGGTCTCACAGCAGGTAGGAGAATACAATAAAATAAACAATAATTACAGCATTTGTTAAGTGCCAAACACTGTACTAAGTGCTGGAGTAGATACAAGATAATCATGTCCCACATGGGACTCAGAGTCTAAATAGGAAGGAGAAAAGGTATTGAATCCCCATTTTGCAGATGAGGGAACTGAGGCACAGAGATGTTAAGTGACTTGCTTAAAGTCACACAGCAAGTAAGTGACAGAGTTGAGATTGTAACCCAGGTCCTCTGTTTCCCAGACCCAAGTTTTCCATTAGTTGACGCCATGTCTCAAAAAAGTAACTTGGGAGAGGAAGGTTTGACAAGATTCCTGCCCTCAGGGAGTTTGCGGGTGAGTGTTTGTAGTTTCTGTCCCATAAGGATGTCTAAAACAGGCAAGAGACAGTTCCAGGGGCACTTGGGGCAGTAGTTAACAAGTCAGAACAGTTCCTTTCAATCAATCAATCAATCAATCAATCATATTTATTGAGCACTTACTGTGTGCAGAGCACTGTACTAAGTGCTTGGGAAGTACAAGTTGCCAAGTTCCTTGATAAGGGCCACATGTAAGATTTCCTTTTCTATTTTGTAGTGCCTTGGCTGGTTTGATAATCTGACTCTGGGCTCTCATTACAAACACTTGGTGTATTGGTGCTATGAGCAGGGGCCTAAAGAGACGTCAGAGGTCATTTAGATTTTACTCAGACTCTCCTGAAGACATCAGAACAGTGCAATCAATCAATCAATCAATCAATCGTATTTATTGAGCGCTTACTGTGTGCAGAGCACTGTACTAAGCGCTTGGGAAGTACAAGTTAGCAACATACAGAGACAGTCCCTACCCAACAGTGGGCTCACAGTCTAAAAGGGGGAGACAGAGAACAAAACCAAACATACTAACAAAATAAAATAAATGGAATACATATGTACAGGTAAAATAAATAAATAAATAGAGTAACAAATATGTACAAACATATATACATATATACAGGTGCTGTGGGGAAGGGAAGGAGATAAGATGGGGGGATGGAGAGAGGGATGAGGGGGAGAGGAAGGAAGGGGCTCAGTATGGGAAGGCCTCCTGGAGGAGGTGAGCAGGAGAAGGGCTTAGCAGAAAGAGCGCGGGCTTGGGAGTCAGAGGTTGTGGGTTCTAATTCTGGCTCCGCCACTTGTCAGCTGTGTGACTTTGGGCAAGTCACATACCTTCTCTGTGCCTAATTACCTATTCTGTAAAATGGGGATGAACACTGTGAGCCCCGTCCGGGACAACCTGATTACCTTGTATCTATTCCAGTGCTTAGAACAGTGCTTGGCACATTGTAAGCACTTAATAAGTACCATTGTTATTATTATTACCTGAAGGAAGAAAACAGTGCTGAACCAGACATTATGGAAGACTCGCCCACACCTCCCTGAATGATAGGAACGATATCTGCGACTGATAGGGGGTTGAATTACCAGTTGGCTGTTTGTAATAATAGCATTTATTGGATGCTGTGGAATGTATTAAGTGCTTGGAAAAGTATAACAGAAGCACAGTTAATCAGTCAATCACTCAATATTTATTGAGTGTTTTTTTATTTATTGAGCGCTGGGGAGTACAGTACAGTAAATAGACATAACCCCGGCCCTGAAGGAATTTATAATCCAGCAGGACCTAAACTTCTAACAGGGGAGAGGGATATAAACATATTTACACCTATAGCAATTGGAACAAAAATTGACTATCCACTTGATTTTACCTACTTTCACAAGTGCAGAGGAAGATCGAAACCAATTGCTGGGGTGGCTGTTGGATTGATAAGGCTTGGGAGAGGGAATTAATTAGGGATGATTTCCTGGAGGAGGTGGGCTTTTAGAAGGGCTGTGAACATGAGGAGAGCTGTGGCCTGAAGGGCTTTGCTTGGTGGCTTCGTGGAAAGAGCTCGGGCTTGGGAGTCAGAGGTCATGGGTTCATCCCGGCTCTGCCACTTGTCAGCTGTATGACCTTGGGCAAGTCACTTAACTTCTCTGTGCCTCAGTTACCTCATCTGTAAAATGGGGATAAAGATGTAAGCCCCAGGAGAGTTCATCCCCACAGTACATATGTATGTATCTGTAATTTATTTGTTTATTGATTTATTTATTCATATTAATATCTGAATCCCCCTCTAGTCTGTTGTGGGCAGTTGTATTTGTTGCAGTTGTGGGCAGGGGTGTGTCTGTTTGCTTTTACATTTCATACATTTACATTTGTTTTACATTGTATTCTCTCAAGCACTTAGTACAATGCTTTGCACACAGTAAAAACTCAACAAATATGATTGAGTGAAGGAATGAATGAATGCACATAGTAAGCAATAAAATAAATATGATTGATTGATTTATAGAGAAGGTATACATATACACATATGTTTATAGAGAAGTCTACAGCACTACAGTTCTGCAGACTTCAGGTTTGGACTGAAACTTCACATCTGATGTTATTTTTAGAAGGGCTTTAAAGATGTGGAGAGATATGAAGGGAGAGGGAATTTTAGGAAGGAGGACGGGTGTGAACAAGTAGTGACAGGAGAGAGGAGGACAAAGCACAGTAAATAAGTTAACTTGAAAAAGAACAAAGGAACAAAGAGTGTGAGTGAACTGAGGTATAGTGGGAGGAGAGAGAAGGAATGGAGAGAGACCTGTTGGAGTGCTTGAAAGTCCAATGATCAGAAGTTTCCGTTTGATACTGAGAGGAATGGGTGACCACTGAAGACGATGAGGAGTGAGGAGACATATACACAATGAGATTTTAGAAAAATGATCCGAGCAGCATGGGCTTGGAGAGGGAAAACATAGGAGGGAGGGAGGTCTGTGAGGAGGCTGATGAAGTAATTGAGTTAGGACATTGACGAGTGTCTGGCCAGCCTTGTAGCTTATTGGATGGAGAGGAAGGGGTAGGTCTGGAAATGTGAAGGAAAAACCTACGGGATTTATCAATAGAGTAAATATTAAAGAAAGGGAGGTTTTAATGCCAAGGCTACAGTATTTGAATATATGGAGGATTATGGCACTGTCAACTGTGATGGGAAACTTAGGTGGAAGAGATGATTTGATGCAGAAGTTTTAGATAAACTGAGTCTGAGATATTGGTGAAAAATCCATTTGGAAGGAGGCAGGAAGAAACATGAGATTGCAGAGAAGGAGAGAGGTCAGGGCTAGAGGGTTAAGATTCAGGGCTCAGCCTCATGGAAGTCCTAGTTGGTCACTGTTCTTAAATATCTCCTCTATTAGAATGTCAGTTTCTTGTGGGGTAAGGAAAATGTCCCATGCTTTTGTTGTATTTCCCAAGAACTTAGTACTCTGCATTGCACTCAGAGGGTGCTCAGTAAATACCATTATTATTAATCAATCGGTGGCATTTATTGAGCACTTACTGTGCCCAGAGTACTGTACTAAACACTTGGGAGAGGACAAGAGTAAGTAGATATGATCTGTGCCTCAAGAAGATTACACTGTAGTGAAGGAACGTGCAATCTTCTTCTCCTTCTCCTCTTCCATCACCTTCTCCTTCTACCAGTATGACAAAGATGACTGCAGTGGTCTTCCAACAGTCCATTACTTTGTCACAGAGCTCAAAAACCCTCAGTCAAATGTGATGGTAGCAGGATTTTCATGCATTCCACCCAGGTGTGTTTGACAGAATCTTGCTTTATATCTTTTCCCTCTAGAGGCCAATCCCCATTGCCTCCACACTTGGAAATCTTGGCAGTGATAGTAAGATTTCATAAGAAGTTAAACTCCAGAGCCAAGGAGGAAAACCACAGGATAAAAAATGAATAAATTGTGCAAAGGCTTGAAGGCCACCTGTCTCAATTTGCCCAGTATTTTAGGAATATGCTGTATACTGTCTTCACATTTGATCCCTGAATTGAGACATAAATACCCGGTGAAGAGCTAAGTACCTAGAGCCAGAAACCATTGCCAGAATCCTTTCTCAGGGTCCAGAGAGAAGGAAGATTAGTCGTTTTTGAAAATCTGGGGTCAACAGCACTATGTCTCTCAGGTTCTCTGGGCTGTAATTAACCTTGCCTCAGCCACCTATTATGTCCCTAGCAGGGGAAGTGATTAGGTTTTGTATCAAGTGGATATACAGACTCCAGTAAAATCTCAGTTTGCACAAAGTAAGGCTCCAGATGCTTCAACAGGACAGAAGCACTCTTAATATCACTCTCTGTCCAATTGGAGGGGGGGTGGGAGGTGAAAGGGAAGAGGCAAGAAGACAGGAAATGGGCAGGAAGCAGCGTGGCTTAGTGGAAAGAGCACGGTCTTGGGAGTCAGAGGTCATGGGTTCTAATCCCGGCTCTGCCACTTGTCAGCTGTATGACTTCGGGCAAGTCACTAATCTTCTATGGGCCTCAGTTACTTCATCTGTAAAATGGGGATTAAGACTGTGAGCCCTACGTGGGACAACCAGATTACCTTGTATCTATCCCAGGGCTTAGAACAATGCATGGCACATAGTAAGCGCTTAACACATACCATTATCATTATTATTACTGCTACGTCTCAGGGCATAGGAGGCTCTCTGCCTCCAACTGAATCATGGAATTCGAAAGACGAATGGGGAATGCTGGATCTTTCCAGGAAGGCAGGAAGCAGCGTGACCTAGTGGAAGGAACACAGACTTGGGAGTCAGAAGATCCAGGAGCTAATCCTGGCTCCTCTGTGTAACTGCTGTGTGATCATAATACTAATAATAATTGCTATGGTACTTGTTAAGCAACAGTGCTGGAAGGAGCTGGGACCCAGACTGCAGGTGAGTTTCCCTGGACCAAGTCCATGCCCCTGCTGGGGGGTAGGGGCAGAAGGCCTCAGTTTACCCTGCCAATCTCTGCTCCTGCTGCCTCCCTAGGCTCCGCTGGCCCCTGGCTGCTGCCTTTCCCCAGAGCACTGTGAGCCCTGGACCACTGGTGCCTCTGCTTGTAGCCTGCTCCCCAATGATTCCCCACAGCCTCCCCCGCCCTCCACACAATAATAATAATAGTAATAATAATAGCATTTATTAAGCATTTACTATATACAAAGCACTGTTCTAAGCGCTTTGAAGGTTAAAAGATGATCAGGTTGTCCCACGGGGGGCTCACAGTCTTCATCCCCATTTTACAGATGAGGTAAATGAGGCCCCGAGAAGTGAAGTGACTTGCCCAAAGTCACACAGCTGACAAGTGGCAGAGCAGGGATTTGAACCCATGACCTCTGACTCCAAAGCCCGTGCTTTTTCCACTGAGCCACGCTGCTTCTCTACCCACTGGACCGTGCTTTTGCATGTTTTGTCCCTCCGTTTGAAAGACACATTTAGTTCCAAGAAGAGTCAACAATGGCCCGCAAGTCACAGGCTGCTGACCTCTGTTTGAGAAGACTCTCCCTGGAAGCAATTGAGAGGAACCCAGTTGGGACTGGATCAATTTAAGGGCACTCATTTTTGATGCAATGATGCCGGATTCTCTCATTGCACATCTTCTTTTGTATGTCAAAATGAAATCAGAAACCAATGGAGGCATGCAATAGGTTCATATTTATTTTCAGGTTCTTCAATTTTAGGTCTAACAGACAATGATTTCTCCCCCAGCTGTACTTTATTTGCATAACTGCCTTTTCAAGCATCAGCATATATACAGGGCATAGATCAAGATGCCAATTTATTGTCTTCGCTCATGTTTTCCAAAACCTGAGAGGAGGCTGTCAGACTGGTTAACAATTGTCCTTCTTCAAGTCAGTGTTTCCAGAAGAATCTCTGTAACGTTTGTCATCTATCAGACATAATCGAAAAAGAAATTACCTGTGTCCCTGGGAGCACTAATATTTCAATATCCTTTGCTTTTTGATGCAAATTACCTGGAAGGTTTTCCTATGACCTGGGCTTAATTCACTTTGAGGAGATTCAAAAATCAAGATTGTGTATTTTAGTATGCATGACCTGTTTACTTTGTAGAGTTAAGTTTTTAGACATTCCAAAGTCAATGGTGGAGGGGTAGGAGGATGGGCAGGGAGGGGAGCTTTTTGCATGGCAGTTCTATTTCCAGGTCATGCATTTTATAACATACTTTTTCACAAATCCTACTCTTCCTGATTGGCGCCAGGACGGAAAAGTAGGTAGACAAAGTGGGTGGATAATCAGATAGATCAGAATTCATCTTTGTAAAAATATAGCGTCTTGGATGGAAGTGGATTAGTTGGGGTGGTTGTACTCCAGGAGCCAATTTATATGTTGCCAACTTGTACTTCCCAAGCGCTTAATACAGTACTCTGCACACAGTAAGTGCTCAATAAATACGATTGAATGAATGAATGAATGAATGAGCCCCCTGCCACTGTCTTTGACTTAACCCAAACCCACAGAACCTCTTCACAGTGTGCCAGAACTGGGAGGCCTGGGTTGCCTCTATTTGTGGTGAGCAAAGAATGTCTGTCCATAGTGACTGAGCTCAAACATAGGGCCAGGCAAGAAACTTCAGATGAGGAAGCAGGTAAACTTGAAGGCCAGACAGAATTCTGGAGCCGATACTGAAGGCTGAAGCGGGACTGGCCAGATGGGAAAATTGTAATAATAGTAATAATACAGTGATAATAATAATAATAATAATTGTGGTATTGATTAAGTATTTACTATATGCCTAGTTCTGTGCTAAGTGCTGGGGTAGTTACAGGATAATCAGGTCCCACATGGGGCTCACAGAACAGATGAGGGAACCGAGGCACAGAGAAGTTAAGTGACTTGCCCAATGTCACACAGCAGAGCAGGGATTAGAATCCAGGGCCTCTGACTCCCAAGCCTGTGCTCTTTGTACTAGCCCATGCAGCTTCTAAAACTCACACCTGGGGCATAATGTAAAGCAATCTGGCCCGGTGGGGCTCTATAACCATCTCTTCTTTGTCAAGTTGGACAGCTTCTTTGGTTTCCCTACCTCTGCTTCATCTACTTGTTCAGGTGATGGGCAGCGGGCATTTCCAACTTGGAACCATGACTTTTTACCAGAATGTTTCCTGAGAATGTTTCCTGTTTACAGGACTGTTTCTGCTGTTTAACTTTCCTTCCCCCGACAAAGATATGATCAATCAATTAATCAGTCAATTGCGTTTATTGAGTGTTTACAATGTGCACAGTACTGAAGCCCGTGGGAGAGGAAAATGCAACAGGATTAGCAGACACATTCCTTGCCCACAGTGAGTTTACAGTCTAGAGGTGGAGATTGATCAGCCATTATTATCCACTGTAGTGCTGATCTTGGTGGGAATAAAAGAAAGCCAGATTATCCTCATCGATTAATCAGTGGTATTCATTGAGTACTTACTGTTTGCACAGCACTGTTGAAAATGCTTGGTTCTCATTTCCTTGGCATCACTGAAACCACGGGAGAGAACCCCAGGAAAGAAATTGTGACAGGTACTCCTTTGTCTCTCCATGTTCCTCAGTATTGAGATGATGCTTGTTGTACATGGGAGAGGTGAAAAAAATGGAACAATAGCAGAATTCCCAGCAAGATTCCAGCAGTCAGGAATCTTTGCTCGATGTTGATGGAAATGGATGGCCATCAGACATGCCTGGGGAGTGAAGATTCATAGCTTGGGCAATGATTAGAAAAAGGATCTGGACAGCATAGTGCAGGTTGAAGTAAGGGAACCAGTGAGAAGATTGATGCAGACAAGCAGTAGGAAAATAATGAATACTGGAACCAACTTGGGGGGCATTTGAGAGGAGAGGAAGAGGCAGATCTGTAATTCTGGTGACAGAATGAATAAGAGTTGAAAGGAAGTGAGGAATCAAAGATGGGACAAAGATGGGAAGTTTCTGTGTCAAAATGGATAGTGGTGGTATCTATTGGGATAGTAGAGGTAGGAGGAAGTGTGGGGTTAAGAGGGTAGATGGGCTCAGTTTTAACCAGAGTAAGGTTGAGTCCCCTGGACATCTATGAGGTTGCATCCTAGAGACAAGGGAAAATGAGGCACTGTAGAGCACATGAGACATTTTGCAGCTAATGAGGTGTATCTGTGAGTCAACTGAAGAGGCTTCCAAGTCATATAGAGTCTCTAGCATGTTCACGCAGTGTTCTGCACACAGTAGGAATTCAATAAATAACACAGATGGATTGATTGCCGTACCTATGTTTTGTGGTATTTACTAAGCCATTACTATGTGCCAGACACTGTACTAAGTATGGGGGTAGATACAATAGAAGCAGCATGGCTCAGTGGAAAGAGCACAGGCTTTGGAGTCAGAGGGCATGGGTTCAAATCCCAGCTCCACCGCTTGTCAGCTGTGTGACTTTGGGCAAGTCACTTAACTTCTCTGTGCCTCAGTTACCTCATCTGTAAAATGGGGATTAAGACTGTGAGCCCCCCGTGGGACAACCTGATCACCTTGTAACCTCCCCAGTGCTTAGAACAGTGCTTTGCACACAGTAAGCACTTAATAAATGCTATTATTATTATTATTATTATTATTGTTACAAGCTAATCAGATTGGACATGGTCCATGTCCCACACAGGGATCGCAGTCTTAAGCCCCATTTTACAGATGAGGAGACTGAGGCACAGAAAAGTGAAGTGACTTTCCCAAGTTCACAAGTGGTGGAGCTGGGATTACAACCCAGGTCCTTCTGACCCCCAGACTTGTGCTCTTTTCACTAGGCCACACTGCTTCCCATCACCTGTATATGTGTCTATTCAATTGTGAATTCACTTACTCACTTTGATTACTCCATTTATAAATACTTTTATGTCTGTCTCCCCCATTAGAATGCAATCAAGGGAATGGGCCATTTTCTGGTTTCGGTACTTTCCAAGCATTTATACAGTACATTACACCCGCTGGGTTCTCCATAAATATTACAACTTTTACAAGGAGCCTGAGAGCAGATGAACTTCCTGAGAGAGCATGAGTGCTGTGGGAAGAATACAAGACTCAGAAGAGAACCATGACGGATCAGAGGCAGAAGCCGAACAGGAAAATGAGACCAAAAAGGAGCAGTCAGAGAGGGAGAATGAGAAGCAGGTGATTGGCGTGTTAGCCAAAGCAAGCGCCAACTTGCATTTCCAGGGCGAGGAAGTGGTCAACATCAGCGATTTGGGGGGTAGTGGAGAGATCTCCTGGGGAGGCTGACTTTGAGGTTGGTGGGTGGGGTGGTAGGGGAAGGGGCATGTAGCCAATATTCATTCAATCATATTTATTGAGCACTTACCGTATGCAGAGCACTGTACTAAGCACTTGGGAAGTACAATAAGGTAAATAAGGAGAGACAATCCCTGCCCACAACAGGCTCGCAGCCTAGATTTGTGTGCAGAGCCCTGAAATAGCACTTGAGGGGATTCAGTACAGTTGGTAGACATGATCTCTGCCATCGAGGAGTTGACTGTAGAGTAGGGAAGACAGACTTTAGAGTAAATAAAAGAAACCAAGTGTAAGGGTACATAGATAAGTGCTGTGTGGGTGGGACTGGGTGTATACATGACACTGAGTGGAGAAGCAGGACCTTCAATTATTTTCTCAGTTGCTTGTTCTATTTTTTGCCTCCCTATTGGTTTTTCCACTGGCTGTAGTTATCTGTAAATAATGTTGGTCTGTCCCAGCCGCCTATTAAAGCTCCTTGTAGGCTGGGAGCTTATGCCTTCGACCGTGTCTTAACCTATGTCTCTTTAGCCTATGTCATGTTCTTCCAAATGCTTCATTCAAGGCCTAGAATATAAGAGATGCTCAATACATACCACTTTAAAAGTGATTTCAGAGGGGAAGGAGCCAGTGGAGAATAAGAGGTGGAAATTGGCAGTAAGAGAGGGGACGAGGGTGGGCATAGGCACAAGTGTTCGTTTTCAGAGGAGAGAGTGGGCTCCTCATCTTCCCACCCAAACTTTGTCCTCCCTCTGATTGTGGACAACCTCACCATCCCCACGGCTCACAAGCCTGCAACCTTGGCATTATCCTTGACTCGTCTCTCTCAATCACCCCCAATATACAATTTGTTATCAAATTCTGTCAGTTCTACTTTTATACACCACTAAAATCTGCCCTTTCCACTGCATCCAAACTGCTACAACGCTGGTCCAAATACCTATCTCATCCCACCTTTACTATTACATCAGCCTACTCACTGACTTCCCTGGCCTCCAATCTCTTCCTACTCCAATCCATGCTTTACAATCTTGGAGAACGACTCCTCAATCATGTAACTCAATGACAATCCCTGAAGTTCAATGTCACTCTCCTTCAATTGGTTCCTGAGAGAATGTTAATTTTGGAAAATGAAAAATAGCACTGTTTGTACCTTATAGATTTGCTATCAGATTTTACTGTCTTTTGAGTGCTTCATCAAAGACACAAATAGAATGCCTAGTTGACTTTATTGAAGCCCCAAAGCCAGACTTAAGGCCGTGGCTCTTATACATAGGTTGAGCCAGCTTTAAAATTCTTGAAGAGATTTCAATGACAAGATTCTCATTCCCTGCCTGGAATATTCAACAGACGAGACAACTGCATGATTTAATTATTGTAGTTCCAAAATAACAGTCATCTTTGCAGAATTCTGAAAACTCTGTGCTAACTCACCCATGCATGGATCAAAGTCACTGTTAGGGAAACCAAACCCAAAGTGCCTTGTAAATGGAAAAGCAGCCTGGCCTAGAGAAAAGAGCAGCTCCTCCGTTTGTCTGCTGTGTGACTTTGGGCAAGTCACTTACCTTCTCTGTACCTCAGTTACCCCAGCTGTAAAATGGGAATTAAGACTGTCTGCCCCATGTGGAACATGGACTGTTTCCAACCTGATTAGCTTACACCAGCGCTTAATACAGTGCCTGGCACATAGTAAGTGTTTAACAAATACCATTTAAAGAAAAAGTAGGTGGCCCAGGTCAGCTGCCAGTCAGTTGTTGACATGTCAGCAGCAAAGTCTGATAGCCCTGTGCCTGTCTGAGAATCCTTATTTAGGAATACCTTGTTCCCTAAAGATGGGGTGGAGGACTAGAACCATTTTCCCAACACTTTCTGCCTCATCCAAATCCAACCAGATGAATGGTGAAGCGTCAGCTGTAAGCTAAACTCTCTTGCAGATGAGAAGCAGCGTGGCTCAGTGGAAAGAGCATGGGCTTTGGAGTCAGAGGTCATGAGTTCAAATATAAGCTCCAAAAATTGTCAGCTGTGTGCCTTTGGGCAAGTCACTTACCTTCTCTGTGCCACAGTTACCTCATCTGTAAAATGGGGATTATGACTTTGAGACCCCCAGGGGACAACCTGATCACCTTGTAACCTCCCCAGTGCTTAGAACAGTGCTTTGCACATAGTAAGTGCTTAATAAATGCTATTATTATTATTATTATCTCCACTCTAGTGTTTCATATACTGCCAATGCCAATTTGTACTTCCCAAGCGCTTAGTACAGTGCTCTGCACACAGTAAGCGCTCAATAAATACGATTGATGATGATATACTGGTTTTATTCCAAGTACGGTGTATGAACTTTCCTAAATGTCTTCCTTTTGTTCCAGGTTATCTCAGTTCTCTTTTCACCACTAAATATCTCATCGACGGAAACTCTGTGGAGATTCAGCCTCACATTGAGGCAAATTATAATTGGCTCTGCATTATTGACCATATATACGATGAGGTTCCAAGGGTAGAATTTAAAGGTAGCACTGAAATGTTACCTTGGAACTGATAACGACTCAATCAGATTGATACTCCTTTGTTCATTTTAGATTCCCGATAAATGATTAAACAGTACAAATTAGGTGCCCAGGTCAATGTCTCTGGTGATGAATTTTAATTATAGTTGACTATCTTTGAGTATGAACTTATAGGTGCTTAGCCAGCTTGGGAAAACCGGTCAGCACATCTCAGAAACCTCCTTTGTCCTGCACCCCTGCTCTGTTGCTTTTTCATATAGATTCCAAGAGAAGAAAAATCTTTCCTGTGATGTTTCAGAAAGAAATAACCCACTTCAGTGCGTGTTCAGTATGCACATTCGCTCATTTGAGCTAAAGGCTTTTATCACCTTTGTCTTGGAAACTCTAACGCAGAACATTTATAACGTAAAATCATTGCATTTCCTATTTTGGAGATAAAAAGACCCCATTTTTACTGAAGCTGGAAAACAAAGGCTAGAAAAGACTCAGGACCCCGTGTGAATCATTTACACTGACACATTTACCTGAATGAGGATAAACATTTGCACAAAAATAAGAGAAAAAAACAAACTTTCTTTCCCTCATCCTCTTACCTGTCCCACTCCACATTGACTGGAAGAAAGCTGAGAAGCAGCGTGGCTTAGTGGAAATAGCACGGTCTTGGGAGTCAGAGGTCAAGGGTTCTAATCCCGACTCCGTCACTTGTCAGCTGTGTGGCTTTGGGCAAGTCACTTAACTTCTCTGTGCCTCAGTTCCCTCATCTGTAAAATGGGGATGAAGACTGTGAGCCCCACATAGGACAACCTTGATTATCTTGTATACCCCCAGTGCTTAGAACAGTGCTTGGCACATAGTAAACGCTTAACAAATACCATTATTATTATTATTATTATTATTATTATGATGAGACTGCAAGAAACAGCTTACACAGTCTTGGGACCAAGGAAAGCCCCGTTTCCACTTACCCTCATCCTGTCTCCTCTGGGCCTGAGCTGAATTGATGCAAGATCTGCCAATTCAATTCAATTCAAAATTAAACCACGGACGCCGGAGTCAGATGACTTGGATCCTAATCCTGGCTCTGCCACTTGTCTTCTGTGTGACCTTGGGCAAGTAATTTCACTACTTCTGTGTTTCAGCTTCCTCTTCTTTAAAATGGGGAATAGGCCTGTGAGAGACAGACTGTGTCAAACCGATAGTACCTTCTTATCTACCCCACCACTTGATACAGTGCTTGGCACAGTAAACACTAACGACCCCCACTAGAAATTGCTTGTTGCTGTTGGTTTTTTTCCTTAATGGTTATTTGTTAAGCACTTACTATTTGCCAGGCCCTGTCCTCAGCACCGAGGTAGATACAAGCTAATCAGATTGGACACAGTCCACGTCCCATATGGGTTCACAATCTTAACCCCCATTTTACGGATGAGGTAACTGGGACACGGAGAAGTTAAGCGACTTGCCCAAGGTCACACAGCAGACAAGTGGCGGAGGCAGGATTAGAACTCTCGTCCTCTGGGTCCAAAGCATTAAGTTGGAGACTGGTGGAAGTTCCTTATGTGAAAAATTAAGGCGAAGCAGCTGGACCTTCTTAGAGCAGGTAGTAAAGGAAGGCCAATACAAGGCTCCCCATTTTCTCTAGAATAGGTCTGCTCAGGGAAGGTTGCGCCAGCAGACTTCTTCCCTCCTGGCTCACAGCAGATAAAAAAATCCAGGAATTCTGAGTATACAAACCTCCAGCAAAGTCCTGATCGAGTCCCAGAAGGTACACAAATGAGAGTGGCTTTGCCCTCCCCTCCTCCCACCCCCCATCATCAAATACCTGCTGCAGGAACCCTGGAGTCAAACTCAGGGCAAATTCCCCTTTCATAATAAAGGAATCCGCCTCACAGACCCACAGAGATCTACAAAAAGGGAGGAGACATCCTCCTCAAACATACAACATTTGGAATATTGAGGAGATGCCATCTTGAAAGAGAATTGCAAAAGATTAGATTGCAGTAACTATCGAACCACCTCATAGGCATCTATTTCCAGCGGGATCCTGGGGGGAATTCTTCCAGACCAGCTGCGGAAGAGGAAGCTCAGAATTGCAGTGATTTGGAAGTTCCAGACCACAGTGTGGCACTCCACGCATGGTCTTCGCATCCTCTTAGACACAGCAAAATTTCAGGGAGCAGTAACCGAGCACCTTTGCCCAGTTTTCATAGACCTTATGAAAGTATTTGACACCATCCGTGTATCCAGACTCTGGAAATTGCTTAGTAAATCTAGCTGCCCTGACAAGTTCATTAAGATTCTGACACTGCTTCGGTGTCAGAGCTGTGTGTCCTGTCTGAGCCATTACTCATCGCCAAAAAGGTAAAGCTGGGCTGCATAGTGGAGCCAGCCCTGTTCAATTTATTCTTTGCGGTCAGGTTGGGAGAGGCCACAAGAGACTCAGACATAGAGCGAGAATATGCTTCTATTCCCCTAGGAAACACTTGCCACTCATCAGACTTCGAGTGTCATTCAAAGTCCTAGAAGCAGTCTTTCAAGAGTTGCTGTCTACAGATAACTGCTTCCTAGAAGCGCACATGCAAGAAAGAGGAAAATGACCGTACAACACACTTTGCAGACTCAGTCAATCTTCACAGACTGACAGTAAGCCACAAGAAAGCCAAAATAATGTATAAGGATACAAGGATACTGTGTTTACAACCATAAAATTCCATATAGTTAACTCTGACAGACATCCACGTGGCTTAGTGGAAAGAGCACGGGCTTGGGAGCCAGAGGTCATGGGTTCTAATCCCCGCTCTGCCATTTGTCTGCTGTGTGACCTTGGGCAAGCCACTTAACTTCTCTGTGCCTCAGTTACCTCATCTGTAAAATGGGGATTAAGACTGTGAGCCCCACATGGGACAACCTGATTACCTTGTATCTACCCCAGTGCTTAGAACAGTGCTTTAAACGTAGTAAGCGCTTACCAAATACCATTATTATTATTATTATTGTTAAAATCCTCATCCCACCTAAGATGATCATGGTAAGTGACTGTTTTTCAGGACACGATATCCAGGATCTGGCTAGTACCTGGGAAAATCTCTTTCAGAACAAAATTGATTTACATAGGTAAACAGCTACTGGCTAAAAAAGATATCATTATCTTGGATAATTGGGAAGAATCAATCAGAGGAGAGTGATAGTGAACTGTCCAGCTGGGAGAAAGGTGAAAATTGTATCAAAATAGAGCAGGAAAGTGGCATCATCAGGGTCTGGACAAACCATCGTTTGGTCCTAAATGATGGAACAAGCCCACTGTCCTGAAAAACTAGCCATTTTCCCTCAGGCTGCAGATGTGAAGTGCTCAGAGAGGGCCCAGAAAAGAACTCTAGGTTATAGTACAAGTTAAACTCTTTCGTAACCATACGACTAAGGGAGGAGCTTTCTAGTGAATTACTTTTCCAATCATTACTGGGGTCAAGGAATTCCAAGTACTTGGTGCAGATCAACATGTGAAAACAGGTCATTATATTGCTCTCTATGAGTGGTTCAGTGAGGTGGACAAGAACCTGAACTTGCTGGAAAGAGACATGTTCCAGTGGAAATATCAATCAATCAGTCATATTTACTGAGCACTTACTAGGCAGTGAGCTAGGAGTGCTTGGGAGAGTACAATACAACAGTACTAACAGACTCATTCCCTGCCCATAATGAGCTTCCAGTCTAGAGGGGGAGACAGGCATTAATATGAAGGCAGACATTAATATGATATATAAAGGGTAATCTGAAAAATATCTCCTGGAACTATCAAAAGCAATCCCCTGGAAATAGGGAGAGCTGAATGAACACCCAAATTTCCTCTTGCCTTTCGGGATTTGATAGGACAAGGGGTTGGCAACAGTGAAATTGTTGGGAATGAGTGTTTGGTGGGACAGAAGTTAGACTCCTAAAGAGTGTATTTGAGGGAAAAACCTCAAGGATTCGTGGAGACTGGGGAATACCAAGTAGTGAAGGGCGCATTCTTCCAAAAGACTGTGGAGTTGCTCCAGCTGGGAGGGGTCTGGAAAGAACCCCTGGCCTGGAATTCCCTCCCTCCGCACATCCCCCAAGCTAGCTCTCTTCCTCCCTTCAAGGCCCTACTGAGAGCTCACCTCCTCCAGGAGGCCTTCCCAGACTGAGCCCCGTCCTTCCTCTCTCTCTCTTCCCCCTCCCCATCCCCCCACCTTACCTCCTTCCCCTCCCCACAGCACCTATATACATGTATATATGTTTGTACATATTTATTACTCCACTTATTTATTTATTTTATTTGTACACATTTATTCTATTTATTTTATTTTGTTAATAGTTTTGTTTTGTTCTCTGTCTCCCCCTTCTAGACTGTGAGCTCACTGTTGGGTAGGGACTGTCTCTATATGTTGCCAACTTGTACTTCCCAAGCGCTTAATACAGTGCTGTGCACACAGTAAGCGCTCAATAAATACAATTGAGTGAATGAACCCCAAATGTCACAGCAACACAAAACTAAACCCAATCATACAATTCAGTTCCCTGGGCAGCACCCTGGCCAATGCTGTAACAATAGACAAGGTAGAAAATCAAATCAAGAAGATATGCCCATTTTGGGAAGACTGTCAGAGAGTGGAGGCAGAATGATATTATGCTCCGGACTAAAATGAAGGACTACCAAGCTACCAAAATAAATGTCCAACCTTCTCTAACTCTGTGAGCATGGATTCTCACAAATACTATCTCTGAATCCTTGATCATTCATTCATCCATTCATTTACTCAGTAATATTTATTGAGTGCTTACTGTGTGCAGAGCACTGTACTAAGAGCTTGGGATAGTACAGTATAACAGTAGCAGTGTGGCTTAGTGGAAAGAGCATGGGCTTGGGAGTGAGAGGATGTGGGTTCTAATCTCAACCTCCACCTCTAGTCTGCTGTGTGAACTTGGGCAAGTCACTTAACTTCTCTGGGCCTCAGTTACTGCATCTATAAAATGGGGATTAGGACTGTGAGCTCCATGTGGGGTAATCTGATTACATTGTAATTACCCCAGTGCTTAGTACAGTGCTTGGCATATAGAAAGCACATAACAAATACCATAATTATTATCCTTGTTATTAGTAGTAAACAGAGACATTCCATGTCTGTAAAATGGGGATTAAGACTGTGAGCCCCTCGTGGGACAACCTGATCACCTTGTAACTTCCCCAGCGCTTAGAACAGTGCTTTGCACATAGTAAGCACTTAATAAATGCCATTATTATTATTATTATTATTATTATTATTATGTCCACAGCGAGCTTACAGTCTAACATGGGAGATCAATTCCTCCTGCAATACCTCGTTTCCATTGAAATGTGTGTGAAGGCCAGGGTAGACCCCAGACTAGGATCTCTAAGGTTAACTTGAAACTACATTTGGTTTAGCGCATTCATCCTTGGTTGCAGTGATTTTTTTTTAATATGGAATTTGTTAAGCACTTACTATATGCCAAACACTGTTCTAAGCTCTGGAATAGATACAAGGTAATCAGGTTGTCCCATGTGGGGTTCACAGTCTTAATCCCTATTTTACGGAAGAGGCACAGAGAAGTTAAGCAGCTTGCCCAAGGTCACACAGCAGACTAGTAGCGGAGCTGGGATTAGAACCCATGTTCCCTGACTCCCAAGCCCCTGCTCTTTCCACTAAGCCACACTTCTTCTCAAGTGATGGGTTTGTCCTCAGAGGACTGAAGCATCGAATGGCAGATCTGGAGTCAAGAGGGCCAATCCTAGGCGCTGGTGACCTTCAGTAGGTCTTTGAGCCTTTTCCTCTGGTCACCTCGATGTTCCTGTGATCAGCTCTCCAAAGAAGACCACCCCGAGAATCCCTTTTGTCATCCATTAGTATTTGATAACCACATCACAGCAGCTAAAATCAGACCATTGTCTTCTCAGTGCCCGTCATCCCGCAGCCTTTCAGAACTTCGGTTTCCGGGATGTGATTTTTCCATATTAAGCTGGCTATCAGCGCCAGACAGTGCAGATGGGACTGATCCAGTTGTTCTGTTTGGCATCCAGGCCTCGCAGTTGTAAAAAGATGCTGTGATGACAGCACGATGATAGATGTCAATCTTTGTCCCAGGGTTGTCTCCCTATTCTTGCCAGTTCTGTTGAACTGTACTCTCCCAAGTGCTTAGTAAGTGCTCTGCACATAGTAAGCACTCAATAAATGCCACTGATTGACTGATTGATTCTAGAGCCAAGGTTTCAGCCTTTTAATTGCTGCCCTGGCCATACTGATGTGTCTTGAGATGTTGTCATTGATAATCATATTTTGTGAAAGCATGCTGCCCAGGTAGCATATTTTTTCACTGACTTTAAGCTGCACACCACTGATGGATGCCACTGGAGCAGGAGCTGTGATATAGGGCTTTGGTTGAACAATGACTTCTGTCTGGTTTTGGACTAGTTATCAGTCCAAAGAGTTTAGCAGCTCTTGCAAAATGTTCAATAACTATTGGCCACCAGTAGCCCATGGATGAGAGTCTGCCTCTTCCAATAGTCCACCACCTAGGTGATACTGCATGGAAGCCACACAGTAGACTTTGGGTCTTGTTGAACTTTCAGGGCAGCTGATTTGCCAGACTTTGGACGTGTAATAGTTCTGAGATGCCAACAGATTGAAATAAGGAGGTTTGGTATTTGAGATTTCCAGTTAGTTATGGAAAAATTGAGTTGCTTGCCTGACCACTCACCTCTGATTTAAATATAAATTGGCCCTCAGTCAGGCATTTTAGGAGAAGCCTGGCTGCCTTGGCTGCTCACAAACCAACTCCATCCTTTGGAAAGGAAATCAATCATTCTTTGAAACTGGACTGTTAAACTGAAACTATGACCTCAAGTCTACCCTCCCTTTTTCATTGACCTAGATTCTAGTATTTTCCAACATAGTGTGAATCCCAACACTATGAAAGTTTAATAGCTGCTTTGGAGAAGTAAGACAGTGATAGATCTTCTTTCCCTGCAGCTGCCAGTTCAGCATCATTTATGGGTTGTTTTTGAAATCAATAGCACACACTTCTTGGGGACGTTTAGCATTAGCAGTTGGCAGCTTCTCAATTGAGTTGGCCTTTTTCACTTTCTTTAGACACAAAGGCAAAAAGAAATAGAAAAGAAAACACTTCCTGTTTCTGGATTTCTCCTCCCCAGACACTATCGTTTAATTTTTAATAATGGATGGTGGTCCCATTGAAAAAATGTGATTAAAAAGACTTTTAATGGTGATGGCACCCGAGGGGGCAAGAATTTACAAAGCATATGCATTGATAAGCCATCTTTACTATTGAACACAATTCAGGGAGAATGTGATTCAGAGCGAATGCGTTACTTTCAGAGGCGTAGAGTAATTTCAAAAATCACTATTGAAACATTTTCAGTGTAATCGAGGAGTGAACGGCAAGGCTGAGCTGCGGGGAGGCAGGATGGGTGGGACAGTCAGGGGTCTTTATTCGGTTCTGCAAGTGATTTGCTCCCCATCCTGGATTTTCCCCAAGTCCTTGAGTGTCCCACCTCCGGCTGCTGAATCATCCACTCCTAGTTTCCACGAGAGGGAGTCATCTTTGGCCATGAGGTGCTTTTCTCTAACGGGAAAACAGATTTGAAGAGATTTATCACCAGTCTCAAAAAGCATTATGCTAGGAAGCCTCACATTGGATATTTAGCGGAAAAATCTGAGTTTAAATGTTTCAGAAAATATTAAAGCCAAAGCAGTTCCAGGAACTACTCCTGGAGTTATTACAGAGTTCCCTCCAACCCAGGTGACAGAAGGGCCCTCAAGAAATTAACTGCCTCCAAGCAGGTGGATAATCCAAGACTGATGTATGTCTAATCTTGCCCTTAAGAGATCCTGGGGCCAAGACCATCCCTTGGTAGCCCATATTAGTATTTATCATTTCATAGTCATAAGGTTCTTCTTTTGTATCAACCAAACCCTCTCTTATCTGAATTTAAGGCCTAGTTTTGTCTTCAGGGCCCACAGCCCATTTGGCCACAAACATTTTGTCCTCTTCTTGAGCCACCACCAACCTTCTCTCTCTCTTTTTTTAATGGTGTTTGTTAAGCGCTTGCTATGTACCGGTACTCTACTAAGCACTGGGGTAGATACAAGATGATCAGGTTGAACAAAGACCCTGTCCCACCTAGGGCTCACAGTCTTTATACATGAGGCTCACAGACTTCTCCTGGCAAAATGACCCCACCTTGGATATATAGCCTTTTGTCATATGAGGGGGTGGAGACATGTGTGGCCATGATGACATATGTGTCGCTGGGCCTGCAGGATAGCATGAGGACATCCCCTACATTTCGTCCTCTACATTCCATGGAAACTGCCCTCTCAAAGGTCACCAATGACCTCCTGCTTGGCAAATCCAACGGCTCATACTCTATCCCAATCCTCCTCGACCTCTCAGCTGCCTTCAACACTGTGGACCACCCCCTTCTCCTCAACACGCTATCCAACCTTGGCTTCACAGACTCCGTCCTCTCCTTGTTCTCCTCTTATCTCTCCGGTCATTCATTCTCAGTTTCTTTTGCAGGCTCTTCCTCCCCCTCCCATCCCCTTACTGTGGGGGGTTCCCCAAGGTTCAGTTCTCGGTCCCCTTCTGTTCTCGATCTACACTCACTCCCTTGGTGACCTCATTCACTCCCACGGCTTCAACTATCATCTCTACGCTGATGACACCCAGATCTACATCTCTGCCCCTGCTCTCTCCCCCTCTCTCCAGGCTTGCATCTCCTCCTGCCTTCAGGACATCTCCATCTGGATGTCTGCCCGCCACCTAAAACTCAACATGCCCAAGACTGAACTCCTTGTCTTCCCTCCCAAACCCTGCCCTCTCCCTGACTTTCCCATCTCTGTTGACGGCACTACCATCCTTCCCGTCTCACAAGCCCGCAATCTTGGTGTCATCCTCGACTCCGCTCTCTCATTCACCCCTCACATCCAAGCCATCACCAAAACCTGCTGGTCTCAGCTCCACAACATTGCCAAGATCCGCCCTTTCCTCTCCATCCCAACCACTACCCTGCTCGTTCAAGCTCTCATCCTATCCCGTTTGGACTACTGCATCAGCCTCCTCTCTGATCTCCCATCCTCGTGTCTCTTCCCACTTCAATCCATACTTCACGCCACTGCCTGGATTGTCTTTATCCAGTAATGCTCTGGGCATGTTACTCCCC
Source organism: Tachyglossus aculeatus (assembly GCF_015852505.1). Taxonomy (NCBI): domain Eukaryota; kingdom Metazoa; phylum Chordata; class Mammalia; order Monotremata; family Tachyglossidae; genus Tachyglossus; species Tachyglossus aculeatus. The sequence continues at coordinate 3,359,186 of NC_052090.1, read as the reverse complement.
TCCTCAAAAATCTCCAGTGGCTACCAATCAATCTGCGCATCAGGCAGAAACTCCTCACCCTCAGCTTCAAGGCTCTCCATCACCTCGCCCCCTCCTACCTCACCTCCCTTCTCTCCTTCTACAGCCCAGCCCACACCCTCCGCTCTTCTGCTGCTAATCTCCTCACCGTGCCTCGTTCTCGCCTGTCCCGCCGTCGACCCCCGGCCCACGTCATCCCCCGGGCCTGGAATGCCCTCCCTCCCAACATCCACCAAGCTAGCTCTCTTCCTCCCTTCAAGGCCCTACTGAGAGCTCACCTCCTCCAGGAGGCCTTCCCAGACTGAGCCCCCTCCTTCCTCTCCCCCTTGTCCCCCTCTCCATCCCCGCCGTCTTACCTCCTTCCCTTCCCCACAGCACCTGTATATATGTATATATGTTTGTACATATTTATTACTCTATTTATTTATTTTACTTGTACATATCTATTCTGTTTTATTTTGTTAATATGTTTGGTTTTGTTCTCTGTCTCCCCCTTCTAGACTGTGAGCCCACTGTTGGGTAGGGACTGTCTCTATATGTTGCCAACTTGTACTTCCCAAGGGCTTAGTACAGTGCTCTGCACACAGTAAGTGCTCAATAAATACGATTGATTGATTGATTGATTGATTGATAAACATAATTGAGTGACTTATTGATTGATTCACAGCTGGGGTGAACACAGATCAGAGGTTTGGTTAAGGCAAGAGCTGAGGGCTGAATCAGCACTTTCTGCTTCAACCCAAGGTTTCCCTCTTCTATCTCCACATCCCCAGCTCCTCTTCTGGGACCCTACTTACTCTGGTGGGAGGGCCGGAGGGAGAGAGAGTGGAGGGGAGGGAAAAAGGAAAGAGCCAGCTTCAGATCCTGACTGAGTCACTTATCCGCTGAGTGACCTTGGACAAACCACTTACCTTCTCTATGCCTCAGATTCCTCATCTGTAAAATGGGGGTTTCACACTTGTTCTCCCTCTCCATTAGTCTGCGTCCAATCTGATTGCCTTGTGTCTACCCCAGGGCTTAGAACAGTGTTTGGCACCTAGTAAGTGCTTAACAAATGCCATTAAAAGAAAAGCGGTCCACCTTAACTTCCTCCATGTCTCTGGTACATTGACAGCCAAGCACTTAGTACAGTGCTTCTCAAATATTTCACCCAAAGGACTCAGGGTGGAGGGCTGCACCACTGGGGGAACCAGCCATATTCCTGGGATGCCTGGGGTGCCTATAGCTCACACCCTGTGCCTAGGCTTCATGGTTTCCTCTGGGGAAGTTGCAGTGAAGCTGAAATGGCTGCTACTACTCTCAGGTTCTTGCCAGATCCCTGTTCCTGGGGTTTCTGCTCTTAGGACCAATTTTCCATCGTTTTAAACATTTTTTGCCCTGCAAATCTGTTCCTGCTCCAGTTTCTCCATATCCTTGTGCAGTGGCCAAATATTCTAATAAGGGTGGAATCAATGTAACTTATAATTAAGGGTTGCCACTTTGATCCAGTGTGTTGAGCTCCTGTGGCTTATTACTTGGTAGTGCTTACATGATGATGATGATGATGGCATTTGTTAGGTGCTTACTATGTGCAAAGCACTGTTCTAAGCGCTGGGGAGGATACAAGGTGACCAGGTTGTCCCCCGTGGGGCTCACAGTCTTCATCCCCATCTTACAGATGAGGTAACTGAGGCACAGAGAAGTGAAGTGACTTGCCCAAAGTCACACAGCTGATAATTGGTGGAGCTGGGATTTGGACCCATGACCTCTGACTCTCAAGCCCACGCTCTTTCCATTGAGCCACGCTGCTCCTCATCCCTTGCAGTTCTGCAGACATGCATTCAGTTGACCTAGCTGGACTGTGGGTTCCAAACACCAGATGGTGCATGAAATGCAGAGGTACAGCCCACAGTAATTGCTGACGAACCTCAGTATTCGTTAACCACAGCCCCACTGACATTAAATCCAAGTGCTGCAGGGATGTTGATGCAAACTCACTGCCATGTGTGGGGCTGTGACTGCATTGCTGCACTGACCTTAAGCTGCATGTTCCCCCCACAGATGCACCCCCAGCTACATGTACTGCTGCCCCCCACTTCCCTGGTCGGGAGGTACTTTCGGATGGGCAGCAGTCATCATATTAATGAAAAAATGGTGCAGCAAGGAAAATATCACAGATGTTCCAGGAAGGGAAAAAAATCATCTAAGACCTTACAATGTCAGGCAATCAGGCTAGATACACTACAGATCCCTTGATTAAAATATCCCTGATGTCATTCTCCATATCTAAGCAACAGTCACACAAAACCTATAATTACAACTCACCACAACAAGAACTCCTTGGAACGCTGGCTGGGTGTCACGACTCTGGTTCAGATGAAGGGGACGAGAACGTTGTTCTCTCCTCGGAGATCTCTCCATCAGTCAATCGGTCAATTGCATTAATTGAGCACTTACCGTGTGCAGAGCACTGTACTAACTGCTTGGGAGAATAAACTATAAGAGAGTTGGTAGACACGTTCCCTGCCCACAAGTCTAGAGTCCATTCAGTGCTATGACATTCTTCTCCAAAAATGGGATAGCTACGGTCCTAAACTGCTGCGGCACGATTCCTCTTGCACCACCCCTGGGCTCACAATCTAAGAAATTTAAGGCCTACAATTTTCTCAGATCCTTCAAATGCTCTTCATCCAAAGATGAGATTTGGCATCTATTTGTGTTTCATTCTACCTTCCATTTGAGATGGGATAGTTTTTTTAAATAGGATTTTAATGGTAATATCAGATATTGTATAGCACTTTCCCAAGCACTTTCCGATCACTTACATTATCCTTACAAATGTTCTGATGAGGTAGGTATTAGTATCCCCATTTCACACATGAGGATATTGTGGTACAGAGAGTTTAAATGACTAGCCCAAGGTCACACAAAATTCCACCAGGAGAGTTGATATTTTGGTGGTGAGGGAAGATTGCAGACTAAGAACACATGGACTAATGGACAGAGCATAAGCCTTGGAGTTAGAGGTCCTGGCTTCTAATCCCAGTTCTGTCTCTTGCCTGCTGTGGGATTTTGGGCAAGTCACTAAATGGCTCGGTGTCTCAGTTTCCTCATCTGTGAAATGGAGATTCAATATTTGTTTGTCCTCTTTCTTAGATTGTGAGCCCCAGGTGGGACTGTGTCTGACCCAATTAACTTTTATCTATCCCACTCTTTGTACAGTGCTTGGCACAAACTAAGCACTTCAGTAGTGCCATAATTAACAGTATTATGAAGGATTGGAGAAACAGCTTGGCGTAGTGGATAGAGCCCGGGCCTCAGAGTCAGAAGGCCATGGGTTCTAATCCTGGCTTCGCCACTTCTCTGCTGGGTGACCTTGGGAAAGTCAGTTCACTTCTCTGTGCCTCAGTTATCTCATTGGTAAATGAGGGTTGAGACTGCGAGACCCAAATGGGACAGGGACTGTGCCCAACTCCATTTGCTTGTACCCACCCCAGTGCTTAGAACAATGCCTGGTACATAGTAAGTACTTGACATCTTTATTATTTTTATTATTAAGTAGTTGGAGAAGAGAGGGAAGAAGTAGGAGGGAGAATGCTTGGAGGGAACCTAAAGCCTACTTGTTAGGCTTTTCATTTTGTGTAAGAAGAACTGGGTAACCATTTGATGGTTATGAGAAGGAGTGACGTTTTCAGAAGATGAGATGGACAATTGTACGTAGGGCCCACTGAAGAGGAGAGAGAGTGGAGGCAGGGAACCCAGTGAAGAGGCTGATTCAATAGTCTAGTAGGGAGATGACAAGTGTTTGATCCAGGGTGGTTGACATAATAGTGGAGAATAAAAGGTTGATCTGAGAAATATGTGGAGGAAAAACCAGCAGGATTTAGAGCCTGACTAAGTATAGACAATGAAAGGTATAGGAGTCAAAGGTGACCCTCAGGTTGTGAGCTTATAGAACAGGGTGGATAGTAGTGGTGCTGGTGACCGACGAGAAAATTAGGGAGAGGAGAAGATTTAGAAAGAAGATGAGGCTTTTGGTTTTTGACAATTTTTAAATGATATTTGTTTAGCATTTACTACATGCCAGGTATTCTACTAAGGGCTGGAGTAGACACAAGCTAATGGGGTTGGACACAGATTTTTTTATGGTATTTGTTAAGTACTTACTAGGTGTCAAGAACTGTTCTAGGCTCTGGGGTAGATACAAGTTTTAAAAGGTTGGGCACAGCCCCTGTCCCACCTGGGACTCACAGTCTAAGTAGGAGGAAATATGATTTAAGCCCCATTTTAGAGTTTCGGAAACTGAGGCACAGATAAGTAAAGTGACTTGCCCAAGTTCACACAGCAAATAACACAGGATTAGGACCCAGGTCTTCTGACTACAGGCCAGTCCTCTTTCAACTAAACCACACTGCTTTTCTAATTGAGATTAAGGTGTCAGATTGAGATGTCCTGGAGGCAGGAGGAGAGGAAGGAAGGGTGAGAGGATAGCAAAGCCCATTGAGATTGCATGCTCCCTACATGGGGTATTCAATCTTGAACTCTTAACATCTCCTTTTAAGCTCTTAGTAGAGTGTGCAGCCAGTCAGTCAATTGTGTTTATTGAATGCTTACTGTGCAGAGAGTACTGTACTAAGCACTGGGAGAATGCAATACAACAATAAACAGGCACAACCCCTGCCCAAAATGAGCTTCCAGTCTAAGAAGACAGACATCAACGTAAAATAAATAAATTACAGATATGTACATAAGCACTGTGGGGCCAGAAGAGGGAATGAATAAATGGAGCAGGTCAGGGGAGTGGGAGTGGGAGAAGAGGAAAGGAGGGCTTAGTCAGGGAAGGCCTCTTGGAAGAGATGTGCTTTTAATTAGGCTTTGAAGGTGGGAAGAGTCTTCGTCTGTCGGATAGAGGGAGGGCATTCTAGGCCAGAGGCAGGATGTGGGTGAGAGGTCATGGGCAAGATAGATGAGATCGAGGTTTATTGAGAAGGTTAGCATTAAAGGGGCACCGTGTGTGGTCTGAGTTGTAGTAGAATAGTGAGGTGAGATGGGAGAGGACAAGGTGATTGAGTGCTTTAAAGCCAATGATGAGGAGTTTCTGTTTGATGTTGGAACTATGAGATTAGATGAGGACTCCAAGAGACCGAGTGTAGAATAAGGACAGGGAGAGTCCGACCCAACGACTGATTGGGGGACAGTCCTTAATGAGGGGGACACTGCCAAAGGATGGAATGCCTCTAGGGCTGAAAGGGAGTCAGAACTGTGGGCATTACCGCTTAGATTGGGAGCCAGTGCAGAACAGGAACCATGTTTCTGATGTAATACTGCCCCTGTCTGATTTGATAACCTTGCAACTGCCCAAACACTTAGCCTAGAATTTGGCCCATTAATGAAGACCATCACTACTTCAGGCTTTCTGGAGCAGGTCCTTCTTGGCTGCCACATTTCAAGTCCCAAAATGACTACTTCAAGGGCAAAAAATATCCTTCAATGAGCACAGTTGCTCCAAACAAATCCAACCACCGTCTTTCCTTAGCTAATGGTTTGAAAGAAGGTTCCCTGTGGAAGGCCCTCGGAATGACTGTGTGAAGAGGGAGAGCAGCTGAGATGCTAAGATAAGCAGGACTTGGGCAGAGAGAGGCCCCCAGATTCTCCTGCCAATAAATCATGAGCGAGACTACAACAGGAAAGATTAGCATAGACAGAGGGTCGGGGGCAACTCTGGTACTGAGGTTTAGGAGGAATCAGCATTGCGTGGTTTTATAGGGTGGCTTTGGGAGGCGATGGAAACAGGGTGGCCTAGTGGAAAAACTCCAGGTCTGGCATTTCACAAGACCTGGGTTCTAATCCCAGCTCCACCCACTTGCCTGCTGGGTGACCTTGGACAAGTCACTTCACTTCTCTGGGCTTCAGGTTGCTCATCTGTAAAATGGGGATTCAGTATCTATACTCACTCCTCTATAGACTGTGAGTCCCCATGTTGGGTCAGGGTCTAACCCCGTGCTTGATACAGTGCTTGGCACATAGTAAGTGCTTAATATACACCAATAATATGATTCATTCAATCATATTTACTGAGTGCTTACTGTGTGCAGAGCACTGTACTAAGAGCTTGGGAAGTACAAGTCGGCAACATACCATTGTAGTTATTATCATTTGCTTTTCTTCCTTCTACTTGGGCTGCGAGCCGCATTTGGGGCAGGGCCTATCCCGATTAAATTCTATCTACCCCAGTCCTTAGAACAGTGTTTGACACAAAATAAAACACTTAAAAAGTGTAATAAAAATAATAAAGAGAAAATGGGGCGGGGGGGGGAATGGAAGAGACAGAGCAAAAGTGGAATGCACAAAAGGATACTACCTGGCCTGAATGAAAGACGCTGTTCATGTTGTTCTCTGGATCCCTACACCTGAGAGCAATGAGGATAAATTCATGTGCAGTTTCCAGTTTAGAGCCGCCAGTTCAGAACCAAACTGCAGAGTACCAGAATGACACCATTATCTCAGCTAAAATCTCCAGTACTACTGAGCAGCAGGCACGGTCAGGCCTTGCCTGAAGGAAATCCCAGTCCAACTTAACATCATCATCATCAATCGTATATATTGAGCGCTTACTATGTGCAGAGCACTGTACTAAGTGCTTGGGAAGTAGAAATTGGCAACATATAGAGACAGTCCCTACCCAACAGTGGGCTCACAGTCTAAAAGGGGGAGACAGAGAACAAAACCAAACATACTAACAAAATAAATTAACAAGCCCCATGACACGAAAGAGTGGTCACCACAAATGGCTACCTAATCAAGTCCAAGACAGGGTTTAACTGCTGGTCCATCAGGCCCCTCAGTGAGCCACCCCAGGCAAATGGCGCTGGACGGAGGGAAAGAGTCACCCCTTGTTGCTGCTCCCCAGAAAGCGCTGTCTCTGCTTTTCTCTCCTTCTCCAGCCGAGCCCATCCCAGCAGGCCCTCCTACCCGGAGCAGCTCCTTTCGTTTCTGCCTTTCAATTCCCTCTCAGCCACGCTCTCTAAAGATGCCTGGTGGACAGACACATGCATTGAGAGGGGACAGGGAAGCAGGACTCTAAATCTGGATCGTCTGAAGATGACACAACTCTCTACTGCAGGGCTTTCAGGGTCAAAATCACTTGCCTCAGAAAACGCCCTAACTTAATAAGAAATTTCAAGCTTTATTTTTAACAGCCTCATGAAAATCTCCGCTGACTCATTTAGAGAAGGGAGATAATGGTGAAGAGCTAGGCTGATCTAGGATAAAAGCTCTCCAATTAGGATTTGCTTTCTTCCAATTTGACCAGTTTTGAGGGAAGAATTCTGAATGCCTTTTAGATTATTTTCTGTAGTACAAGTGACACCTGAGAGCACAGTCTTGCCTTGCAGTCACCGTCTCTTTCTCTCCACCTCTCAGCTCTGGCTTTCTCTCCCTCCATTCCTGCTTGGGTGTGTGGGAGTGAGGGAAGGTGACAGTACATTGCCCAGAAATGATATTACTGAAGAGAGCAGAACTCAGCCACATAATAGTAATGGTAGAATTTATAGTATTTACTAAGTGTTTACTATGTGCCAAGTTCTGTTAAATACTGGAGCAGATATAGTCAGATGCAGTCCGTGTCCTGCACGTGGCTCAGAAATCTAAGTGGGAGGGAGAACAGATAATTAATCTCCATTTCACAGACGAGGAACCTGAGACCCAGAGAAGTTGAGTGACTTGCCCAAGGTCACACAAATGGCAAGGTCAGAGCCAGGATTCAAACCCAAGTCTTCTGATCCCCAGGCCTGTCCTCTTTCCACTAAATCACACTGCTTCTTGAAGCAACCAACTAAAAAGAAGCAGTGTAGCCTAACCGATGGAGACAGGCCTAGGAGTCAGAAGGACCTGGGTTCTAATCCCAGCTCTGCCACTCATCTGCAGTGTGACCTTGGACAAATCACTTCACTTCTCTGGGCCTCAATTGCCTCATCTGTAAAATGGGAATTAAGACAGCCCCACGTGGGGACACGGATTATATCTAACCTGATTACTTTGTTTCTACCCCAGCACTTAAAACAGTGCCTGGCACATAGAAAGCACTTAACAAATACCATTAAAAAAAGACCTAGTTCTGCCTTCTCAGCTATTAACTGCTGCCCTGCAAGATTTCTGTGGAAGGTCTGAAATCTGGGGCAGGTATTAACACCATGCTTCTTGACAGCTCATATGATTCAAGAGTAGTTCTGCTGAGCAACCATACCTGATTTCTGAGTGGGCCTGGCAGGGACCGCTCTATGTAATCCATCCCTCATGCTTTGAGTTCTGGAGTGAGTTCAAGATTGCATTTGACATGAACTGTCACTTTTGGTCTTGGATATGAACATTTCTGTTTTGTGTCTAAGCACGCAAAATGCCATTTAACCAAGATTAAGCACTTTGCATCTTGCTATGTTGCCTAAGAACCAGATGCTAGGCTAATTAAAACAAAGAAGAGCTATAGAGATTCAATCCTAGTACTTCTAACGCAGAGGCAACATTGCCCAAAATACAAGATGGTGCAGTAATAACAGCAACAACAACAATAACAATACTGATTACAGTTAGTAATAGTGGTATTTATTAAGCACTTACTATGTGTCAAGCTGTGCGCTCTGCACTGGGGTAGATACAAGATTGTAGTGGTGATAGTATTTTATTAAGCGCTTACTGTGTGGAGAGGACAGTTCCAAATGTTAGGAAAGAATACACAGGTAGGAATTAGACATGGTTCCTGGCCTTCAGTGGGGCTCACATTCCTCTCCATCCAAACCGCTACCTTATTAGTACTCTCATCACATCCCGACTGGATTACTGCATCAGTATCTTTTCTAATCTCCCAACCTTCTGTCTCTCCCCACTGTCTATATTTCAGTCTATATTCAGTCTATATTTCACTCTGTTGCCCAGATTATCTTTCTTCAGAAACACTCTGGGCATGTCACCCCACTCCTCAAAAACCTCCACTGGGTGCATATCAACCTTCATATCAAGCAAAAACTCCTCACTATTGGCTTCAAAGCTCTCCATCACTTTGCTCTCTCCTACCTCACTTCACTTCTCTCCTTCTACAGCCCAGCCCGTACACTCCACTCCTCTGCTGCTAACTTCCTCACTGTGCCTCGTTCTCGTTTGTCCTGCCGTCGACCCCTGGCCCATGCCCTACCTCTGGCCTAGAATGCCCTCCCTCCTCACATCCACCATGCTAGCACACTTCCCCCCTTCAAAGCCCTACTGAAAGCTCACCTCCTCCAGGATGCCTTCCCAGACTGAGCCCCCCTTTTCCTCAGCTTCCCCTCCCCTCCCCATCACCCTGACTCCCTCCCTCTTCTCTACCCCCCACCCCACAGCACTTGTGTTATATGTGCGTATTTATTATTCTGTTTATTTTATTAATGATGTGTATATGTCTAAAATTCTGTTTATATTGATGCTGTTGATGCCTATCTACTTATTTTGTTTTGTTTTCTGTCTCCTTCCTTCTAGACTGTGAGCCCATTGTTGGGTAGAGATTGTCTCTGTTGCTGAATTGTACTTTCCAGGTGCTTAGTACAGTGCTTGGCACACAGTAATAATAATAATAATGATGGCATTTATTAAGCGCTTACTATGTGAAAAGCACTGTTCTAAGCGCTGGGGAGGTTACAAGGTGATCAGGTTGTCCCACGGGGGGCTCACAGTCCCCTTTTTCCAGATGAGGTAACTGAGGCCCCGAGAAGTTAAGTGACTTGCCCAAAGTCACACAGCTGACAAGTGATGGGGCTGGGATTTGAACCCATGACCTCTGACTCCAAAGCCCATGCTCTTTCCACTGAGCCACACTGCTTCTCTACTGAGCACTTACTGTGTGCACATCACTGTACTAAACGCTGGGGAGAGTACAATTCAGCAATAAACAGACACAGTCCCTGCCCACAGTGAGCTTACAGTCTAGAGGGGGTGACATTCATTCATTCAATTGTATTTATTGAGCGCTTACTGTGTGCAGAGCACTGTACTAAGCGCTAGGGAAGTACAAGTTGGCAACATATAGAGACAGTACCTACCCAACAGTGGTGACAGACATTAATATAAAATAAGTAAATGACAGCTATGCCCATAAGTGGTGTGGGGCTGGGAGCGGGCGTGGATAAAGGGAGCACGTCAGGCAACACAGAAGGGGATGGGTGGCAGACGAGGAAAGGAAGGCCTCTTCTGGTTCATGGAAGAGCCTGGTATGTTTTAGGAATTTATCCCAGCTACCTGTCCGGGATAACAATAATAACTGTGGCATTTGTTAAGTGCTTACTATCTGCCAGGCACTGCACTAAGCACTAGGGTGGATACAAGCAAATTGAGTTGGACACAGTCCCTGTCCCAAATGGGGCTCACAGAGTCAGTTCCCATTTTACAGATGAGGTAACTGAGGCCCAGAGAAGTGAAGTGACTTGGCCAAGGTCACACAGCAGGCAAGTGGCAGCAGAGGAAATGCCAAGGAGGGTGCATTCTATTCAGAGCAACCATTAGTGGTTTGGGAAAGACCGAATGTGGTGGACTTGACTGGTGGTTTCTAATTGCTATATACACCATATGGCTTGGCATCAGAGATGCAAACCTTCTTCTTTGGTAATCTCCCTTTTCTTTTATGGTTCTGTTAAGTGTTTACTACATGCCAGGCACTGTTCGGAGCGCTGGGGTCGATAAAAGGTAATGCTGAATCAAACTATCTTTCCTTTTGAGATTCCGAACGCCTATTTGGGGATTTTCCATCCCCCCTCTAGACTGTGAGTTCGTGAGCAGGGAACATGTCTACCAACTCTGCTCATTCAATCCTATTTATTGAGCACTCACTGTGTGCAAAGCACTGTCCTCTGTTGCACTGAACTCTCTCAAGCGCTTAGTACAGTAAGCGCTCAATAAATATGATTGAATGAATGAAAATCAAAAACGGGGAGAAGGGACTGGTAACAGATACATAAGGGAAGATGGAGCAACACACTAAGACAACAGGGAGAACAAAAGCAGATATCAGGCTTTTTTCAGCTCAGAGTCCTTAATCAGATGGGACTTTGTCCCTGCCCCGCACGGGGCTCACAGTCTCAGAGGGAGGGCATGAACACCCATCAGAGCTCCATCCTGACCTACATTCATTCCCAGCCTTGTCATGTCACTTGTTTTAGCAAATGTAGTTATGCCATGTGCCATCATTCTGGAGGATTTGTCAGCAGAAGTTCATTCTCTACCTCAGGCAAGACGATGATGCCAAGGTTTGCTGTGCTTTCCTGAAACGGAGCCTTGAATATCGAATTAGCTGGAGAATATGGACTGGTTTTTTTGAACCGCATTTCACAGTCAGTAGGAATCACAATCAGTTTCCAATCGATGGTATTTATTGAGTGCTTACTGTGTGCAGAGTAGTGTACTAAGCACTTTTTTATGGCATTTATTAAGCACTTACTATGTGTGAAGCACTGTTCTAAGCACTGGGGAGGTTACAAGGTGATCAGGTTGTCCCACGGGGGGCTCACATTCTTCATCGCCATTTTACAGATGAGGTAACTGAGGCACAGAGAAGTTAAGTGACTTGCCCAAAGTCACGCAGCTGACAGTTGGCGGTGCCTGGATTTGAACCCATGACCTCTGACTCCAAAGCCCATGCTCTTTTCCACTGAGCTACGCTGCTTCTTGATTGCTTGGATTGATTTTCATGCATGCATATTCCTTTACCAAGAATAAGTACAAAATCTGTGCTCTTCTTTCGTCCTTCAAGGCTGCTGTAAAAGTTAAAATAGTTTAGTGGCAAAAGTAGTAGCTCCTAGATTCCAGCAAGGAGTTCAATTCCAAGATTTCTGGCACATCTGCTGTTCAAATTACTTTCTATAAAGAGAAATTTTCCAAGGCCAAGAGCTAACACTTGCAAAACCAGCATTTTCAAACTGTGTGAACCTGTTTCCAAACGAGTGCAAGGGAATGTTCCTATAGGTAGAGAACTTTCTATTTGATGATGGTATTATTCGGTTATCTGCCAAGCCGGAGGTTTATTTTAAAAATTCATGTTGTGAGGTTGGAGCCCAATTTTCTTCCCCGTACAGAATGTGTTGGCTTGTTTGATTCACACCTGCGTTCATCTCTAAATTTCAGGACTTCGTTTTAATCCCAGCTCCACCACTTGCCTGCTGTGTGATCTTGGGCAAGTCACTTAACATCTTTCTACCTCAGTTTCCTCATCTGTAACATGGGGATTCAATACCCGTTCTTTCTTCTTCTGAGACTGTGAGACCCACTGTGGGATAGGGACTGTGTTTGACCTAATTATCTTGTATCTACCACTGTGCTGAGTACAGTGCTTAGCCCATAGTAAGTCTTCAATTATTAAATTATCCCCACAGAGAGCCTTCATCCAACAGTCTCTCTGACTGCTAATCACCTTACTGAAATACCCTGAACTGCCCAAAGTCTGGAGTAGGGGCTAGCTGTCGTGAGCCCCCGACTTCTACCAGCCAGGAAACTGAAACTGCACAAGAAGTGTCTTCTTCAACTCCTCATTATCTTTTAACTGTCATATTCCATCAGAGCTAATTCTGTCCAGTCCTTCCCTAGCGTTTCCCAAATCAGCCCCTTCTTCTCCACCTAAACAGCTACCACTCTGGTTCACCCTCTCACCCTCTCATTGTTAGCCCCAGAGTTGTATCAACCTCCCTATCGCTCCTAAAGCTTCTCCCCTCTTCAGTTACACTACAGACTTATGACTCACTGCTGCTTGGATCATCTTCCGAAAACAGCAATCAGAACAACAATCAGTATACATTGATCCATTCCTCAGAAACTTCCAATGCCTACCCACTTCTTCCCAGATCAAACAGAAACACCCACATCTTCTCTTTCATCCTCTCTGGACATCTCTCAAGAGCAAATCTCCTGCTTTATTTCCAAATCTACCTCCACCCTCCACCCCCCCAATTGTGTTTCTGTCTCTATTTCCTGTCCCTCATAAAAAAAAAATTATATCTGTCCTTCTTCCTTTCCTCCCCGACTTTTCATCTGGTCCTTCTCTGTGAGCCCACTGTTGGGTAGGGACTGTCTCTATATGTTGCCATCTTGTATTTCCCAAGCGCTTAGTACAGTGCTCTGCACACAGTAAGCACTCAATAAATATGATTGATTGATTGATTGATTGACTTCTTCCCCTCTGCCTTTAAACATGTCCAAGTTACTTTTCCTTCATACTATAAAACCTGTCTCTGGATCCCACAGCCTCCACTTCCTCTCCTCCACTAGGTTGTAAGCTCCTTGAGGGCCGGGACCCTGTCTTCCAACTCTATTGCATTCTTGCTCATGCTTAGTACACTATTTTGCACACAATAAGCACTCAATAAATACAATGATTGATTCTCCAAGTCCCCTTGACCAACTTCAATCTGGATTCTGTCCTCTTCAGCTCATTGAGACTGCATTTTCTCCAAGATCACCAATGACTTCCTCCTTACCAAATCCAATGGACTCTCCTCTATCCCATTTTTTTTAAATGGAATTTATTAAGTGCTTACTATATGCAAAGCACTGTTCCTTGATCTCTCTGCTGCCTTGCCTTGCACATTCAACCTCTCCCAAAGCCTATGCATGCAGACAAGTGACAATGAGCTCCTCAGAGAGACTGCAGCCTCTCTCTCCTCCTGATCTCTGATTCAAGGACTGAAGCACCATGCACAGAGAGAACTCTGGAGCCTAGCAGCCCTAAGTGACTCTCAGGGCCAAAAAATGCACTCAAGGGACAACTAACATGAACTCAAAGGGAAGCTCAGGCAGACCCACAGGAGTTGACTAGTTTGGATAGATTGTGTTCATAAATGCAAAGCTAGAGCCAACAGGCAAAGTCTGTTAGTATATTGACAAGTCAATCACGTCAACTTTCCCTGTGGTATATATACTGTCAAATTCTTGGAATGCTGAATATATGCAATTGTTTGAATGTTATCAAGGATGTTGATGGAATGCTAATTTGATAGTGGATTTTGTGTTAGCCTATGGAATCAATGTATTTATTAGAATGCTAGAGATGTGATAGCTAGTAGAATATGACCCCCTGTATTCCTCTAAAACAGAAGGGTTATGCTACAATAGTGAGACCCCAACATGGAGAAATAAAGATTTCTGCTATCATCTGAAGCCTTAGTATCTCAGGAGATTTCTGCACAAGTGTAAGCAATGAATCAGAAATGTGGAGAAAAATAATTGGTTTAAAGAATGGGAAAGTTGAATTGCTGTAGCTTAGTCTAGTTCAGTGAATGTTCTGGACACTAGCTGATAAACACCAGCCCCTGATTTCTAAATTGATATAGCTGTTTATGCTCTAAGAAAGCACCACTGACCATGAAACTCAAACATGGCTGCATGTGGGGCTGAAAAGAACAACCTCCCCATACACACACAAAGATTGCCATTTGTAGCATGGTAATGTTTGTTATTTGCAGGAGTGGTCATTGTTTTCTTTTTTGTCACTTTTTTCCCAGACCGCTCAAAACATCTGTTAGAAAAGAGCTGCTCCTTTTTGGATTTCAGTGTGTCACGCTGCTCTATCAGCAACCATTTGTTTCCCAGTGTTTAGCTGTGATGCAGTATCATCTGAGGCTTTGATTTACTGTATCCTGCAAACGTTCCCATTTTCAGCTCTCCGTACATCATCTTTTTGGGTAATGTACCCAAGAATGGGGGCGAAGAGCCTTGAAGCCAATGGTGAGGAATTTTTGTTTGGTGTAGAGTCATAGGAAGCCAGGTGGAGTGTTTTGAGGAGAGGAGAGAAGTGGGCTGAGCAATACTTCAAGAAGATGATCCATACAGCAGTGTGACCCTTAAATAGGAAGGAATTTGTCTAACAACTCGACTGTATTATTCTCTTCCAAGTGCTTAGGACAGTGCTAGATAAAAAATGTAAGCTCTCAATAAATACCATTGATTGACTGGGGCAGGGGAGAGGCTGGAGTCAGTGAGACCAGTAAGAAGACTTATGTAATAGTCTAATAGTGGCAAGAGCAGAGTTTGTACTATGGTGGTTGTTTGGGTGGACGGGTAAGGTGGATCTGGGAGAACAGGCAGAATTTGTCAGTAGACTGATTGGAAAAGTTAAGCAATTGTGAAGAGTTGAGGATGAACTAAAGTTGTGGGCTTCTGGAACAGGGAGAATGGAAGTGCTGTCAGTTGAGCTGGGAAAGCTAGGGGAACACAGACAGAGAAGCATTATTGAAGAGAAGGCAAAACTTCAAAATGACATATTGTCCCCTGCTCCCCGAAGTGATGCTGTATGAATACAGTGAGCTCTGCTATAAAGCAGGAGTTGCATTTTGGCAGACACCCATCCCCCATCCCCTCATTAAGGAAAACTTGCATTGTCATACTCACTGGAGTTTATTCTAACATCATGAACTGTCAATCAATCAATCAATCATATTTATTGAGCGCTCAATGTATGCAGAGTACTGTACTAAGTGCTTGGGAGACTGTCAATAGGATTGTCTCATTGGAAGAATGTTCCCTGAGTTTGCCGTCATGTTCTAGTCAAAATGTGTCACGCAAACATGCATTATGGGAGAAAGCCTTCCCCGCCTACCACTTCCACTGCCGGTCTCCAATATCAATTAATCAATCAATCAATACTTTTTAATTGAGTGTTTACTGTGTAAAAAAACACTGTACTAAGCACTTACCCCCTCACACTAGCCCACTGCATCCCATTTCTTCTTCCTTCTTTCCCCACAGATCTAGTACCTCTCGACCAGGGGCAAACTTCCCTTCATCATGAACCTAATTTTTGGTCCTCTCACTCCTCCTCCTCTTCCTCCTCCTCCTCCCTCCCATCCTCCCCCCTCATCATTGTCGTTTGACTCTCGGCTGATGACATTCCCCTGCTGCTCTCTCCTCAGGAGGACTCTAGTTCTCCCACTCTCCCATCTTCCGAGGAAAGGAGAAGGTGACCTGCTTCTCATCTCCCAGTATCTTCATCTCCCACCTTCTCGTTCTTTGAACCCATATGGTCCAGGTCTACCACTCTCCGTGCCAACTAGTGGCTCATCAACCAGCCTCCAGTCCCACCTTGGCATTCCTGTTTGACTTTGACATCCTTCTTGCCTTCTTACTCTCACTCCTTCCTCAATCAATCAGTCAATGGTATTTATTGATCTCTTTCTTCATTCAGAACACTCTACTAAGTCCTTGAGAGAGTGCAATACAACAGAATTGGTACCCTATCCCTTTTCTTGAAGACTTAAGCCTTCTTAGTCACTATCCCTCTGCCCCTCAACAAACAATTCCACTCCCTACTCAAATTTACATACCTCTTGTTCCACCCCACTTCAGCCACATATTAGCATAGTTGGACTAGCCTTATTTGACATTAGAACAAGGAATGTGTACCTGAAATGTATCTGATCAACTGGGAAACTCTCCTAGCTGCCCTGTTATATTTTTGTATTGGTTAATGATAATGGCAATTAAGTGCTTATTATGTGCCAAGCATTGTACTAAACACTGGGGCAGATATAAGACAATCGGGTGGGACCGAGTCCCTAGGCCACATAGAGCTCACAGTCTAAGTAGGAAGGAGACCATGTATTGAATCCCCATTTTACAGATGAAGAAAATGAGGCAAAGAGAAGTGAATTGACTTGTCCTAGATCACACAGCAGCCAAGTAGCAGATCTGGGATTTGAATCCTGTACTAGAAGCAGCATGGTCTACTGGATAGAGCATGGGCCCGGGAAGCAGAAAGATCTGGGTTCTAATCCCAGTTCTGCCACTTGTCTGCTGTGTGATCTTGGGCCAGTCACTGGACTTCTCTGTGCCTCGATTACCTCATCTGTAAATTGGGGATTAAGCTGTGAGCCCCATATTAGAAGGGGATTATGTCCAATCTGATTATCTTGTTTCTACTCTAGCACTTAGTGCAGTGCCTGACATGTAGTAAGTTCTTAACAAATACTGCTAAAAAATAGAAGACACCTGAGTCCCAGGCATACGTTTTTCCTACTAAGCCACACTGCTGCTCATTACTGCTCCACAAGTCAGGGTGCTTACCTCCTGGACCCCAGCTTTGGGTGATTACCACGGATAAACAAGATCCCTAAAGCTACGAGACTGATTCCCGAGTCCATTTGAGTTTTACAGTGATCATGATGGTCTCTTCCTGTCCCTTTTCCTCCTCCCTTGTGTTCCTGAAAGCCATCCTCCATTCCCTCCCCCTCTCCTTTTTCTCTTTCTCCTCCTCTTTCTGGTTGCTTGGGTTCAGCCTGTGTTATTTCTGCTACCAAGCCTAATCTGTGGCACCTTAGGAAAAAGGCCAGTAGGATATTCAGGAGGAAAGGTCTTGGGTGACTTTGTATTCAGATACTTTACCTCAAAGTTCAGTACTACACATTTTTTTTTTAATGGTACTTAACTATGCACTTACTCTGGGCCAGTCACCATTCTTAGAGCTGGCATAGATACAAGACAATCAGTTTGGACACAGTCCATGTCCCCTGTGGGGCTCACTGTCTCAATCCCCATTTTGCAAATGAGGTTACTGAGGCCTAGGGAAATTAAGTGACTTGCCCAAGGTCACACAACAGACAAGTGGTGTCGCAGGAATTAGAAGCCAGGTCCTTTTGACTTCCAGGCCTGTGGTCTATCCACTAAGCCATGCTGCTTCTCCATTGTTGACAATTTAGGGGCAAATTAGGCTGCCTGCCATCCAGAATCAATTTATGTTTCCAAATATAGCAATGCAAGAGACAATAAAGACCATAGAAAGAGTTAATTGTTTAAGCAATCCATGTAAAGGATAGAGATCTCTCAGAAATATTGAATGCAGTCAAATCTATAACATCTAAAGAAATATCACAAAAGCAGAACTTGAATGGTGATTTCTATTTATAAACTTTGAAAATCTACCTTGACAGGAATTTTTAAAAAGGCCAATTTAGTGAGTCCAATTAACTTGTTAGTGTTCAAGCAATGTATCATTAGTGCCATTTCCCCCTACTTGTTTAATGGGTTGTCTTTTCTATTTAATAAAGGAAGAAATAGAGAGGACGATGGATATAGCATTGTATTGAGAAAGGTTTAGAGGGACACAGATGATATGATACATTCATTTCTAAAAGGTGTGGTGGTAAATCTGTGTGATCAAATCATTTTGATTTGATTTCAGAAGCCTTTAAATTAATTGTTTAAGGTAGAGGTCAACAGAACACTTTCTCAGCCAGGAGGGCAAAGAGGGTGTCATATTGGTTTCTTATTATTGAAACCCCAGTTTCGTTAGCCAAATGTGCTCCGTCTTGACATTCAGACTATTGGATTCTTACTATCATTAGTCCAAAGGGCATTTTGGATGGTAGACTAGAACAAGTGGCAGCATGATCCTGCAAGAACTGACAACAGCTGGTAAGTCACATGGCCTGGGGCTCTAATTCTGGCCCCTCCACTTGCCTGATGGACTTGGGCAAGTCACTTAACTTTTCTGTGTCTCAAGTTCCTCAGCTGCAAAACGGGGATTCAATAACTGCACTACCACATACTTTACTGTACGTCCTGTGTAGGACAGGGACTGTATCTGGCCTGATTAACTGTTTCTTTCTCCAGTGCTTAGAAGAAACAGCTGAGTTGTTCAATACTAGTGTGACTTCTAGTATGATGAAATTTTCCACCAACAGCAGCAAGGTCAGGTAATACATGGGCCTCAAGACTCCTCATATGCGCCCAGCCACCCTCCAAATAAATGTGTTCTGGTGGCTTCATTCTATTAGCTCCATTTCCCTCTACCATGCCAACAGATCTATACTCCATGAGGTAGAAATACTTATAAATTACACTTTAAGTAAAATGAAAAATACTTCCAACTGAATTTGAGATGGAGCACGAAACTTCAAAGTTGCTTCACCTTCAGGAAGAGACAAGGGGCCATTATCATCAATGGTATTTATTGAGCAATTACTATGTGCACAACAGTGTGCTATATGCTCAAGAGAGTACAATACCAAAGGGTTGGCAGACACATTCCCTGCCCACAATGAACTTACAGTCTAGATGGGGAGTCAGACATTAATATCAATAAATAATTTATACTATAAAATTTAAAGATATGTATATAAATGCTGTGGGGTTGAAGGTGGGGCAAATTTGCTGAGCACTTAGAACAGGGCCCTGTGCTTAGAACAGCGCTTGACACATAGTAAGCACTTAAATGCCATCATTATTATACCCAAAGTTCACAGATTCAAGTGCATAGATGATGCAGAACGGGGAAGGAGCCAGGGAAAGGAGAGTTTAATTGGGGAGGACCTGTAATCTTTATAGTGCTTTGAACATGGAAGAATGGTGGTTTGGTTTTTAAGGAGGGGGATGGAGTTCCAGCCTAGGGGGAGGATGTGGGAAAGGGGTGAATCATGGCTAAGTGCTTAGTACAGTGCTCTGCACACAGTAAGTGCTCAATAAATATGATTGAATGATATAGATGAGATCAGGGCACGGTGAGCAAGCTGGTGCTGGAGGAGCGAAGTGTTTGGGTTGGATAGTAATAGGGAATTAGTGAAGTAAGGTAGGAGGGGAAGAACTGATTGAGCGCTTTAACGCCAATAGTAAAGAGTTCCTTTCTTTTTGATGTGGAGGTGGATAGGCAGCCATTGGAAGTTTTTGAGAAGTAGGAAGACACGGATTGACTGTACCTTTAGAAAAATGGGCCTTGTAGAATGAAATATGGACCAGATTTAGGAGTGATTAATAATGATAATAATAATAATGGCATTTATTAAGTGCTTACTATGTGCAGAGCACTGTTCTAAGTGCTGGGGACACCTCTGCTGATTATTGATTTTTATGCAGCCCACCTTTGAGTTTTGACTATAAAACTGAAGAAAGCAGAAGTCACATGCCAGTCAACACCCAGAAAGCACTATACATTTACCATTTGCTGTGGTACCATCTTTTGTTATGTATTTGTTAAGCACTTACTCTGTGTCAAGCACTGTTCTAAGCACTGGGGTAGATACAAGTTAATCGCATTGGATACGGTTCCTGTCCCACATGGGGCTCACAGTCTAAGTAGGAGGGAGAACAGGCACTGAATCCCCATATTTTACAGTTAAGAAAACTGAGGCACAGAAAAATTAAATGATTTGCCCAAGGTGTCACAGAAGGCAAATGGTGCAGCAGGATTAGAACCCAGGTCCTCTCCCAAGCCCATGCTCTTTCCACTAGGCCACACTTCATCTACGTCTAGCTACACATATCTTTCCTCTCCATGATCCCACTTGGTCTCGTGGCACATTTTCTCTACTCTATTTTACCCATAATAATAATAATAATAATAATGGCATTTGTTAAGTGCTTACTATGTGCAAAGCACTGTTCTAAGCACTGGGGAGGTTACAAGGTGATCAGGTTGTCCCACAGGGGGCTCACAGTCTTCACCCCCATTTTACAGATGAGGGAACTGAGGCACAGAGAAGTTAAATGACTTGCCCAAAGTCACATAGCTGACAAGTGGTAGAGCCTGAATTTGAACCCATGACCTCTGGCTCCAAAGCCCGGGCTCTTTCCACTAAGCCACGCTGCTTCCCGTGAATCGAAAAATCTCATATTGGCTTCTATTGCTATGGGTCCTTCTGTTAAGTAATTCAAGGAATTCTTTACGAGTGATACTAGATCATCATCAGTGGTTTTTACTGAGCGTTTACTGAGTGCAGAGTACTGTCCTAAGCACTTGGGAGAGTACAATACAACGGAGTTGGCAGATGTGTTCCCTGCCCATAAAGAATTTAGAGTTTAGAGAGGGATGGGCATCAATATAAATAAATACTTTATAATATGTAAATAAATAATTTATAAATCCTTGTTGTCCTAATGGATTTGTCCCACACCAGACCGCTCTCTATTTTCTTCTGCCTTCCGACACTCCAGTTTCTGGCTGCCAGGTTATTTTCCCATGAGCTGCCCAGTGGAACACTCTTTCAAAGCTGGTGAGCAGACCTAATTTTTCAAGTTTTCCAAAGTCCATGTTGGCTGTTTTGATAGTTTTCTATCTCTTTATCTACCCTGCATTTTGGGAGAGCATGCTACCTAGGTAGTAGAATTTGGTGACTGTTTTCAGTTCTGTGTTGCTGCCTCTCTGACCTCAGAGATTTTACAGTCTATCAATGGAGAAAAGTACTTTAGAACAGAGTATATGAGATATGCACATAACCACTTTGGAGGCTGGTCTAACTTAAGTGCTAAAGTGGTCTGGCAGATTCGAGGTTGCAGTTGGAGGATACAAGCTTGGAATATTAGAGATGACTCTGGGAAGAACTCCTGGAGGACATGAGATCTCAAGAAGAGCTTTGAAAACAGGGAGATCTGGGGCCTGTCAGATGTAAAAGGGGATGGAGTTTTAAGAAAGAAGGCAGGGGGGAAATCAAGAGATTGGGAGTGGGATAGATGAGAAAAAGGCCTACTGAGAAAGTTAATTTTAGTGGAACAAAGATGATGAATGGGTGTGCAATGGGAGATAAAACTGGATAAGTAGAAGGGTCAGAGCTGATTGAGTGCTCTCTCTCTTAACCCTTCTTCTCTGGCATCTAGTACACACTGATCTCAATCTAATCAATCATATTTATTGAGTGCTTTTGTATGCAGAGAAATGTACTAAGTTCTTAGGAGAGCATAGTAGGGTAAATAGACATAATCCCTGCCTATAAGGATTTTAGGATTTTAGAAAGGGAGACAGAAACTGAAATAATTTAAGAGATAGGAGGAGAAATGAAGAGGGCATATGTACATGAGCTTGTATTTAATAAGGTAAGTAAACTCAAGTTTATTTAGGTGATGAAGAAGTTCTGAAGTGGTATTTGGGTGGATAAAACCTGGGGAAGGCATCTTGGAAGAGTTGTGGTTTCAGAAGGGCTTCGAAGATGCAGAGACCTGTGGTTTGCCTGATTTTAAGAGAGAGGGAGCAGTTCTGCAAAAGAATTATGTCTTTATGGACAATGATACTGTTATTTGGTGAATTCCTCCAAGGTAATCCAATAAATGCTGCAGAACCTTGCTGACTCAGTGACTGTCCAAATCCTTCAAGCTTCAAATTCACAGTGTTAGTGATAAGGCTTTCTGGATAGGGGAAGAGACAGGATCACTTCTCCTGCTTCTGTTCACCTGCCTCCACATCCAGTCATCCAGTCAGCCCTATCTTCCCAGCCCAGGCAGCTCTGAGCTCCAAGCTTCCCGCTCCAATCCCTCCCAAAATGTTGGGATGGAAATGCCTCAGTTCCCCCTCCCTCTCCTTATCTCTGTCCGCCTCCATGGCAGGAGGTGAGAGATAGGAGTCAGGTGGGAATGGCAGCAATGGCTGGAGGATCTGGAGGGAAATTGTGGAGTCAGTGGGTTGGAGGGAAGTCAGGCACAAAGGTGGTGATGGTGGCAGTGGTGGCAGAGCACCAAGTCCACTCTCCATGCCCACCTGGGAGGAAGGGCTGGCCCAAAGTCCTCTAATGGGAGGAGGTAAGCGGAGAGGGGGATGCATCCAGGGCAGGGGTTGGGGAAGGACACTGATATTCATTTTTCAGAAACATTCTCTCTGTTTTGCTCAGTCTCTGTGTGTCCCACTACGATCCACTACTAGCTGAAAATTAACTCATTTTAAAATGAAGTCTCTCAGTGTCAGCAGCATCGTGGCTCTGTGGAAAGAGCCCGGGCTTTGGAGTCAGAGTTGGGTTCAAATCCTGCCTCCGCCACTTGTCAGCTGTGTGACTTTGGGCAAGTCACTTAACTTCTCCGAGCCTGTTACCTCATCTGTAAAATGGGGATTAAGACTGTGAGGACCCCGTGGGACAACCTGATCACCCTGTAACCCCCCCAGTGCTTAGAACAGTGCTTTGCACATAGTAAGTAATTAATAAATGCCATCATTATCATCATATATGACAAGACTAAAGAAATATCAAAGCAGTAAACCTGAAACTCCCAGCAAAAGTAATTATGCCCCTACCATTTTCTTTCCCTCTCCCATTACTGGGTCATCCCAGGAAGTGGTGGTTCTAGAGGCAGATTGGCAGATGTGTCCACCAATCAGATCCTGATGGGGGAAGAGAAGGAGAGAGATGGATGATAGTTGGATGTGGTGGCATCCAGAGAACGTTTTTGTATGATGAAGGAGACTTGAGCATGTTGATGAGGGAGGAGAAATAAAGTTGCTGAGCAAAAAAGGCAAAGTTGTAGGTGGTGAGGATGACTTTGAAGTGATTGAAGTCAGCCCAATGGGAGTCAATAAAGGAGCAGAAGCTGAATAAGGAATGCAGAGTTATAGCAATCAATCAATCAATTGCATTTATTGAGCACATACTGTGTGCAGAATGCTCTACTAAGCACTTGAGAGAGTACAATACATCAGAGTTGGTAGGCACATTCCTTGCCCCTAGCAACCTCATAGTCGAGAGGGGATACAGACATTAATATAAATAAATAAATGAATTATGGATATGCACATAAGTGCTTTGGGGGAGCAAATTAGGACAACACAGAAGGGAGTGGGAGAAGAGGAAATGAAGGATTATTCAGGGAAAGCCTCTTGGAGGAGATGTCCCTTCAATAAGGCTTTGAAGGTTGGGAGAGTTCATATATGAAAGTTCAGATCTGTTGGTTATGAAAAGGGAGGGCGATCCAGGCCAGAGGCAGGACGTGGGCAACGTCGCTGCTGAGATAGATGAGACTGAGGTACTGTGAGTAGGTTAACATTAGAGGAGTGAAGTGTGCGGAGACATTTTTGTAGGAGGTGAGTGCTACCCAGTTTCTGCCTGGGTGATACCCTGACCAATATTCAGGGCATGGGAGTCACCCACCTGAGCTGTGCTGACTATGCTGCCAGGCAGAGCCCAGAATCCCAGCCAGGAGCGTGCCCACAGAGGTTAGGGGGAAGGAGTAGGGTGTTTCAGCTTCCCTGGAATGTGGGTGACAACAGTGGACAGGGCCAGATCTGGGACATGGGCAGGAATGAGGTAAGTGCATGCACCATACTGAGAACTCAGGTGGCCACTACATTAGTAGAAGTGGGGAAGGGCAGCCCTGGGGCTGGGATGTGAGTGGGAGAGAGGGCAGGTGCATGCACCCTGAGGAAAACACAGGCTGCCATGGGACTGGCTTCCTCTTCCCCCTCTTCTTGGAGATGAGAGCCCTGTTTGAGCCCCCTTTCAATCTTCTCCATCCCTTGTGTTGTAGAGTCAAGTAGTGGGACTTCCTCTTCTCAGCAGGGAACCAGGCTCCATCCCCCTGTACTCTGGAGTCTACGGGGTCTGACCCCAGTGCCTGACCTCTGCCTGGCACTCAGTCCCAGGACCCTGGCCACATGATAGCAGGGAACCCAGAATAGCAGGCCGGAGGATAGGATGCTAGTAATGATGACCCCTGATTGGTTTAGGGAACAGATTGACAGCCTAGCAACCAATGGAGGATTTGTGTTAGCATGACTATCTTGGGGAGGAATTGTATAAATGGACAAAAGCTATAGAAAGGGTAGATTTGCAGGCCACACGTGCTCCAGCGCCTGGACCTGCAGGCGTGTGCTGAGACCTCCTAGGAAGGACTGGGAATAAAGGCCCTTGGACCGGAATGAGCTTCTCTTTGGGTGTTTTCTACATGATGCTCATTAAGGGAGTGGTAGCAGTGAGGATCAGTGAGGATCAGCCTGGGATGACTGCGGTTGGCTGAGGTTAGTCTGTATTCCTGCCAACAGAGCTTTGTGGGATGAACCCAAGAATGGATGAAACCTACTGTGAAAATGACCCATTCATTCAATCATATTTATTGAGTGCTTACTGTGTGCAGAGCACTGTAAAATACAACAGATACACTCCCTGCCCACAGTAAGCTTTACAGTTGAAATTCAGGGCTGGGGGTTGCTGGTATGTGATTAATGGAGGGATGGGATTGAGGGACAAGAGTATCTTGAATATGATGGTGACGAATTTCTGCTTGATGGGGTTTGATGGCCAACTACTGGAGGCACTTGAGGACGGATGGTTTTAGAAAAATACGGGCAGCAGAGTGAAGAATGGATTAGAAAGGGGAGAGGCTGGAGGCAGGGAGGTCAACAAGGGGGCTGGTGAATTAGTAAAGTTAGAATATGGCAAGTACTTGAATCAGTGTGGCAGTAGTTTGGATGGAAAGGGAGTGAATTCTGGAAATATTGTGATGATAAAACCAACAATATATAGTGACTGACTGAATATCAGGATGAAGGAGAGAGATGGGTTTAGAATAATGCCAAGGTTGTGGGCTTGTTAGACCAGTAGAATGGTGGTATTGTCTACAGTAATTGGAAGGTTGAGTGGAGAGAGATTTTTGGGAGGGAAGACAAGAGGTTCAATTTCAGTTTTGGAAATGTTGAGTTTTAGTTGATGGTGGGACATCCAGGGAAAGATGCCCGAAAGGCAGGAGGAAATGAGAGGAAATGAGAGGAAATCTAGCCTACTATTTTTCCTAGTTGACTCTATGACTAGCAGTACTAGAAAACAGACATTTACCCTGTCCGAACAAGTTCCCTTTCCTCTTCCTGATGTTCCTCTATGGGAAGATAAATGATGTCATCAACTATTTTCACCCATTCCAGCATTTAAGCTTCCCCACTATCATCACAATTCCTAATCTCGACCTCATTCTGTTTAAGGTGATTCATAGTGAAGGTTCTGTGTAAGTTGAGACATTCTATCCAACAGGATTCCTCCTTTCTTCCCTCCCTAACATCCATCTTCAACTATTCGCTCTCCAATGGCTTCTTCCCCGCTGCTTTCAAACATGCCCATGTCATGTCTCCCCTATCCTAAAGAAAACCCCCCTTGACCCCATGGCTCCCTCCAGTTATCACCCCATCTCCTGCCTACCATTCCTCTCCAAACTAACTCCTTGAGTGAGTTGTCTACACCTACTGTCTCAAATTCTTCTCCTCCAAATTTTCTCCTTGACCAACTCCAAATCCAAATCCACCAGTCTCTTCTCTAGCAGACATTATCCAACCTCAGCTTCATTGACATTGTCCTCTACTGAGATGTTCTCCACATCTCTCTGGCCATTAATTCTCAGACTCCTTTGCAGGCTCCTCCTCTGCCTCCCACACCTGAACTGTGGGGGTCTGTGTGGCCTTGGGCAAGTCATTTTACCATTTAGAACAGTTCTTGGCACCTAGTAAGCCATTAACAAATACCATCATTATTATTACTTCACTTCTCTCTGCCTCAGTTACCTCATCTGTAAAATGGGGATTAAGACTGGGAGCCCTATGCAGAACTATATTCACCCCAGTGCTTAGTTCAGTGCCTGGCATATAATGAGTGCTTAACAAATACTATAATTATTATTATAGTTATTTTTATTAGAAAGCACTTAACAAATATCACTCTACTTATCATTTTGAAAAATCATGCTGACCTGAAAGCAGCTTGTTCTCACAGCTTTAAGATGCAGACCAGTGTTGAATTCCTTTGGAGCAGGAGTCCTGGGACAGGTCTTTCAGTGCACTGGTAGGTGCCCACAGCAGTCAGACCAGCCAGGAGGGGAACAATCCTCTCCTTGAGCAGAGGCTTTCCTAAAATCAGACAACGAGAGGTTGGCACAAAAACAGAAGCAGGTCCTGAATGCACCAAAGGCATCAGTGCATCAAGGAATTATTTTTCCGTGTACTTGGTGGGTAATAAAGGGGATGCCTTTCCTTACAGCTGTGGTCTCAACCCGGGATACGCTTTCACTGTCAGTGGGAGCATAGTAGAAAAACAGAAAACAATTAATCAGATGTCTCATGCCGTCGAGTCATTTTTGATCCATAGCGACACTACAGACTCATCTCTCCCAGAATGCCCCACTCTCCCCTGGCAATCATTTTGGTAGTGTATCCATAGAGTTTTCTTGGTAAAAATATGGAAGTGGTTTACCATTGCCTCCTTCCATGTAGTAAACCTGAGTCTCTGCCCTCGACTCTCTCCGATGCCGCTGCTGCCCAGCATGGGTGAATTTTGACTTGTAGCAGATTGCTTCCCACTTACTAGCCACTGCTCAAGCTAGGAATGAAATGGGTAGGCCTCTGCTTGACTGTCCCTCCCATAGCTGAGATGGTTAGAGTACTGGAAACTCTCCAGGTAGGACCCTGAGAGGGGATAGTCAGATGTATGCTATGGAAAAACCCAAAATGTGGGTGGACCCCATAAATAACCAGGGATCACTGGTCAAACCCAAAGCCAAATGCTGACACTAACTCAAGCCAAACATTAATCCAACATGGTGCATTCTGGTCAGTAGAGCTGGCCACATTTCCTAATGGCTGTCTCTAGCCATAAAAATCATTTGAGGTATAGACTAGTGACACCTCCACCAATAATTAGAACATAATGACATTTTTCTGGAATCATTCAGTCCATCCTGAGCCTTAAATCTGCACACATGCACGTTTTTTTGTGAATTTTCAAGACCTTAGCTCTTCTTGGAAAATCTATGACAAATTATTTTGAAGTTAGCATCTCATATGGAAAGATGCCATTTTTCTTTAACACCTCAAAGCAGGAAACCCTCAATTCTGAACCATCTACCCACTTATCAGAATTTGAGTACAAAGATAATAAATACGTAATGGGAAAAAAGCCTGCATTGGGGGTTTAACGCCAGTGGGAATAATATATTATTAGATGTTTCTTTTGCGTTACATTCATAAGTCCATTCCAACAGCTCTGCAAGGGCCATACTGATTTTTATCATTTTTGTTCAATACTGGCTTGCTAGAAAAAGGGGAACTCATTAAAAATAAATTAAAACAATCAGAGCCTGCATTCTCAATCAGACTGCAGCAAACTCAGCTGACTAATCAATGATGTCACACTATTTTGAGATTAGGGATCTGGTGCAGCCTCTATCACACAGGATAGGATCACTTTTCCTTTCCCGGACCCTCCAGCCTGTGGTGTTTCATCAGTTCTGGGAAGGGCGCCGGAGTTCTGAATAGGTCCTAGTCTTGCAGCTATGAGGTTGTTCACTGGGGCAGCAGGGAGAGGGGAGTCACTCGGCTTCTTCTTTCAAGTGCTGGGCAACAGTAGTCTTGATCAGCGGGAGTCATTTGTGAACGTGGTCATAGTCACGAGCAGGATGGATACACATTGTCTAGAGTCCTGCTCTAGGAAGCAGCTGGCTGGTTCTCAACCAGCTTGTTGTGAAGTGTCTCCCTCTTTCTCTTTCTCTCTCCCTCTCTCTCCCACTCTCTCTCTCTCTTTTCCTGGGTTGGGGTGAGTGCATTACTCCCTCCTTTCACAGGCTGAGGAGCTGAGGTGATGTGAGAAAATCAGGAGCACCAGCTGGAACTGAGTCAACAGTTTAGAGTCCCAGATCCAGAAGTGGTATGATTAGGAACAGGATGGATGGATGGCTGACTTGGAGGTTGAGGAAATGTAATAATAATGATAATAATAATAATAATGTGTGGTATTTTTAAGGTACTTATTATGTACCAAGCACCATACAAAACACTGGGGTAGGTACAAGATAACTGTGTCCCACACGGGGCTCACAATCTAAGTAAATCTAAATCCCCCTTTGGCAGCCAAGGGCACTGAGACACAGAGAAGTTAAATGACTTGCCCAAGGTCACACAGCAGGTAAGTGGGAGAGCTGATATTTGGACCCAGGTCCTTAGACTGCCTGGCCTGTGTTCTTTCCATTAGGCCATGCTAGTTCTCTATGAGATATGAGAGAGTGAGGGAAGCACAGAGTCAGGGGAATGGAAACAGGAGAGTCACTGGCACAGTGAAGAAGAACCCATCATCCTCAGAAATGGCATCAAAACTCTGGACACAAAAGAACGAAGAGAGTGCTGGGAAAGATTGAGCAGCTATCATGGATGAATGAGAAGACACTCTTCCTTACCTCTCTGGATAGTACATACCTCAGGAACATCCCTGACCACCCAGAGGGACATCAGAAGTGGCAGAATCGGGGAGGGGTGAGGGAGTTGGGAAGGGGCAAAAGGGGATCTTGAGGAAAGTATGGGAAGTTTGGGTTCTGGGGCTATGTGGGGGTCTCTTTGGTTTGGTCTATCTCTCGACCCCTTAGGTGGGGGCTTCCTTGGCCCGATGGGTCAAGACGAATAATGATAATAATAACACTTGTGGCATTTGTTAAATGCTTACTGTGTGCCAGACACTGTACTAAGTGCTGGGGTAGATACACGATATTTGGGTTAGAC
The DNA here is from genome assembly GCF_015852505.1 of Tachyglossus aculeatus. Classification (NCBI taxonomy): domain Eukaryota; kingdom Metazoa; phylum Chordata; class Mammalia; order Monotremata; family Tachyglossidae; genus Tachyglossus; species Tachyglossus aculeatus. The sequence continues at coordinate 3,329,974 of NC_052090.1, read as the reverse complement.
ATAGTCCCAGTCCCATAGTCCCCATTTTACAGACGAGGAAACTGCAGCATAGAGAAGTTAAGTGATTTTTACCCAAGATCACAGAGCAGACAAGTGTCTGAGCCAGGACTAGAACCCAGGTCCTCTGACTCCTGGGCCCATGCTCTTCCCACTAGACTACGCTGCTTCCCATCAGCCATTCATACAAGTGGAGGATCATCATCATCATCGTATTTATTGAGCACTTACTGTGTGCAGAGCACTGTACTAAGCGCTTGGGAAGTACAAATTGGCAACATATAGAGCAAGTCCCTGCCCAACAGTGGGCTCATTGTGCTCCAGTATTTCTCTTTCCTGAAAATGGCACTGCTTAGCTTAGCTTGTTCTATGCTATCCTGAGCCTTAAATCTGCACACATGCACGTTTTTTTGTGAATTTTCAAGACCTTAGCTCTTCTTGGGAAATCTTCTTGGAGATCTGAGATACTGGGATCAGGAAGCCAGACTCTGGTCCTCTGTTGTCAATAAGCCAGGTGCTGGTCTCCTAGTCCCTGCACTCAGGAAGACAGGCACTAGCCTGCTATGATCAGGAAGCCAGAAACTGGTCTCCGGTGGTGAGGAAACCAGACATTTGTCCTCTTGCGATGAGGAAGCCAGGAGTAGTCCCCTGCATTCAGGAAGACAGGCACCGGTCTGTTGTTTTCAGGAAGCCAGAAACTGTTTCCCTGTGGTCAGAAAACTAGGCTCTGACCCCCAACATGGTCAAGAAGCCAACAACTGGTCCCCGAGCACCAGGAAACCTGAAGGGAATTTGTCACTGGAGGTGATGCTGCAGGTGACCACTGAAGTTCTCCCACAGCTTCAATGGTCTTAGGGAGGCTGGAGCCCTGTGGGGCTTCTGACAGCATGGCTTTGTGGAAAAAGCTTGGGAGTCAAAGGTCATGGGTTCTAATCTCGGCTCCGCCACTTGTCTGCTGTGTGACTTTGGGCAAGTCACTTCACTTCTCTGTGCCTCAGTTACCTCATCTGTAAAATAGGGATAAGACTGGGAGCCCCATGTGGGACAACCTGATTACCTTGCATCCCCCCCAGTGCTTAGAGCAGTGTTTGGCACATAGTAAGCGCTTAACAAATGCCACCATTTTTTCACCTGTCTACTTGTTTTATTTTGGTGTCTGTCTCCCCCTTCTAGACTGTGAGCCCGTTGTTGGGTAGGGACCATCTCTATATGTTGCCAATTTGTACTTCCCAAGCATTTAGTACAGTGCTCTGCACACAGTAAGTGCTCAATAAATATGATTGAGTGAATGAATGAATGAATTTTGTGTCGAGCAGGTACTCATCCTTAGCCATCTGCACCTACCAAGAAGAGAGGGGTGGGTTGCATCTGGCTAAGGTGGACTCCGGGTGGGATTTGGGTAGCCTAGTAGGAGAAATATCACCTACTGGAGTGTGAGAAGGCATCCAGATGGGTCCAAGAACAAAGAACAACAAATCTTAGAAGATAAGTATCATCATTATCGTCATCAATGGTATTTATTGGGTGTCTAATATGTGCAGAGCACTGAACTAAGCACTTGGAAGAGTAGAACACAAAAGAGTTGACAGAAATGTTCCTTGCCCACAATGAGCTTACAGTTGAGAGAGGGATACAGACATTAATAGACAATGTGACTCAGTGGAAAGAGCATGGGCTTGGGAGTTAGAGGTCATGGGTTCGAATCCAGGCTCTGCCACTTGTCAACTGTGTGATCCTGGGCAAGCCACTTAACTTCTCTGGCCTCAGTTACCTCATCTGTAAAATGGGGACTAAGACTGGGAGCCCTATGTGGGAAAACCTCATCACCTTGTATCCCCCAGCGCTTAGAACAGTGCTTTGCAAGTGCTTAACAAATACCATCATTATTATAAATTATTGATAGGGTATATTTTAAAGATATGTAAATAAGTGCTTAATGAATTTTTAGAAAAATGATTCACAGAGCAGAATGAGAAGCAGCTTGGCCTAGTAGATAGAGCCCAGGCCTGGGAGTTAGAGGGACCTGGGTTCTAATCCCGACTCCACCACTTTTCTGTCATGTTACCTTGGGTAAGTCATTTGCTTAGTAAGCACACAGTAAGTGCTCAATAAATACGACTGAATGAATGAAACTTCTTTGGGCCTCAGTTACTCCGTCTGTAAATTGGGGATTAAGACTGAGCCCCATGTTAGGCAGGGGTTATGTCCAACCAAATTACCTTGTATCTATCCAGCGCTTAGTACAGTATCTGGCACATAGCGCTTAACAAATACCATAAAAATGAAATATGGACTGGAGAGGGGAGAACTAGTAAGATTTCATGCTGCTGCCCTGATTATCTTTGTCCAGAAACGCTCTGGGCATATTACTCCCCTCCTCAAAAATCTCCAGTGGCTACCAATCAATCTGCGCATCAGGCAGAAACTCCTCACCTTGGGCTTCAAAGCTCTCCATCACCTCGCCCCCTCCTACCTAACCTCCCTTCTCTCCTTCTACAGCCCAGCCCGCACCCTCCGCTCCTCCGCCGCTAATCTCCTCACCGTACCTCGTTCTCGCCTGTCCTGCCATCGACCCCCGGCCCACGTCATCCCCCGGGCCCGGAATGCCCTCCCTCTGCCCATCCGCCAAGCTAGCTCTCTTCCTCCCTTCAAGGCCCTGCTGAGAGCTCACCTCCTCCAGGAGGCCTTCCCAGACTGAGCCCCTTCCTTCCTCTCCCCCTCGCCCCCTCTCCATCCCCCCCATCTTACCTCCTTCCCTTCCCCACAGCACCTGTATGTATGTATATATGTTTGTACATATTTATTACTCTATTTATTTATTTATTTATTTTACTTGTACATATCTATTCTATTTATTTTATTTTGTTATTATGCTTGGTTTTGTTCTCTGTCTCCCCCTTTTAGACTGTGAGCCCAGTGTTGGGTAGGGACTGTCTCTATATGTTGCCGATTTGTACTTCCCAAGCGCTTAGTACAGTGCTCTGCACATAGTAAGCGCTCAATAAATACGATTGATGATTGATGACAATTGATGATTTAGCATTTAATGAATGTGACAGCTGAAAAGCAGTGAGGAATCAAGAAAAACAACAAGGCCCTTAATTAACTCTCCCCCTCCTACCTTTCAAGGATTTCTCACTACAACGTAGCCTGCCACTTCACTTCTCTAATACCAACCATCGTATCTCCATCTCGTCTATCTCACCGATGACCCCGTGTCTGCATCCTCTCCCTCTGGACTGGAGCTCCTTCCCCCTTCAAATCCAACGGACGACCACTCTACCCACCTTCAAAACCCTACTAAAATCACATCTCCTCCAAGAGGCCTTCCCTACTAATCCCTTATTTCCCCTCCTCCCCCTACCTTATGCGTCATATAGGCACTTGGATCTCTACCCTTTAAGCCCTTGATAATCATCTCACCCTCAACCTCACAGCACTTATGTACATATCTGTACATCCTTTCTGGGGAGGGAGCATGCCTATCAAGTCTCCCAGTATTGTCCTCTCCCAAGTGCTTAGTTCAGTGTTCTGCACACAGCAAGTGCTTAATAAATATGATTAATCAATTGATTAAATGACAGGAAATATGTTGGGGATATTGACAGAATGGGACACATAGGAGGAGTGAGTTTAGGAGGGGAAATGAGTTTAAATTAAGATGTATTGAGTTTGGGGTGATTTTGGGACATCCAAGTGAATATGACTTGGAGGTCAGAGGAAATGTGCGATTGTAGTTTAAATGAGAGAGGGGTTGAGTTGGGAAAGTAGATTTGAGAGTCACCGGACAGGGTTGGTAGCTCAAGTCATGCGAGATATAAATCTTTAGAATTTTTATTTCCTGTAGAGGTCTGCTCTTTGCTGACAGGCTTTACAACCCTCCCCGATCCCAATCAATACTTTTTTTAGTCTTTACTTGGGAAAAATTAAATTGAAGTAAAAGGAAAAAACAGAAAACTAATTCTTATTTAATAATAAACTAAAATTAGACATTTCCTGGAAATTGTTTTTACAGAAGGCATGTTACTGTTAGCAGAGTAGATTGCTCACTAAAACCTTTGATGTCCTTTGGTTCCTTCAACTTAAAATTCACTTCACACAGCATAACCCATTAGCTGCCTCAAGCTTCAGAATGTTTAGCTTGGTTCTTATAAATAACCATTTATTTGTCATGGGCATCATAGGCTTATTCTTCTGTTTCAAACTTATGGCCCTGGAAAAGGTTTCAGAACTATCCATCAATGCACTCCAAGTGTACTAAGCACTTGGTAAAATACAATATAATAGAGTTGGCAGATGTGATTCCTGCCCCCATGGAGTTTACAGTCTGTATTTTAGATATTTCTAGATACTTTCTAGATATTTCAGGGAAAACTGGACAGCAGGACAAGTTTTACAGTTTGGGGAGATTAGAATTTCCCAAGAAAAGGAAGAAAGTCTGTCTTTCACCTGAAATCAAGATCTCAGGAATTGAGGGGAACAGTATCCTAGAACCAGTCAAATTATAACAAAAATTACGACACACCAAAGGCCAGAGTCAGTAATGCAGGCTTTATAGAAATACATTCTTTTTCAATTTAGAGATTGAATATTTAAAACCACAATCCACTGGGGTTGAGCAAGGGAGAAGAGTTTCAAAATTCAGAGACTCTAATTAGTCTTTCTAAAAGGAGGTCATGTGCTTATACCAACCAGCTCCATACTTTCCAGCTTTCCTTACAGTTTCTCCTCCAGGCGGGTTCCTTGCAGGTTGAATTTGGTAACTGAAGTGCCCATAACAGAGCTCATTTTCTCCCTATTAAAACTATGTTGAGAGGTTTCTCATGATGTGGGCTGTCTTTTGTAGTTTTATCTGGAAATAATTGCATATAATAATGCCTACTTCAATAATTGCCCCTTCTTTTCTAGTGAAAATGGTTATAATCAGTAATGGAAGACAGCTGTATTCAGCTAAGATGAAGGACTAAATGTAATTTCTGAAACTGTTTGACATCATTGATTAGTTTCCAAAAGATTTAGCAGTGACTGCAGTTACCGCGGTCACCAACTGGTTTTGGGTAGAATTGTTGTAATCGTCATTCCTCATAAAACTTCATTCCATTATCACACGTTGGGTGGGGAAGTTCTATGATAATAATAATAATAATAATGGTATTTTTAAGTGCTATGTGCAAAGCACTGTTCTAAGCACTGGGGAGGTTACAAGGTGATCAGGTTGTCCCATGGGGGGCTCACAGTCTTCATCCCCATTTTACAGGTGAGGTAACTGAGGCACAGAGAAGTTAAATGACTTGCCCAAAGTCACACAGCTGACAAATGGTGGAGCCGGGATTTGAACCCGTGGCCTCTGACTCCAAAGCCTGTGCTCTTTCCACTGAGCCACACTGTAGTTCTTGGCTTTGCCACTTGTCTGCTGCATGGCTTTGGGTAAGTCACTTCATTTCAGTGCCTCAGTTACCTCATCTGTAAAATGGGGATTAAAATGTGGAGTCCTCTGGGGGACAGGGATTGTGTCCAACCCAATTTGCTTGCATCCACTCTAGCACTTAGTACAGTGCCTGGCACATAGTAAGCACTTAACAAATACCACTATTATTATTATTCCCCATGGAGGGGCTAAAGTGAGGGGATCACAAACAAAAGCAGAAGAAAATCCCCACCTCCATAGCACATATCCATAATTTATTTGCTCATATTAATGTCTGCCTCCCCCTCTAGACTGTAAGATCTCTGTAGGCAGGGAATGTGTCTTTTCCATTGTTGTGTTGTACTCTCCCAAGCGCTTAGTACAGTGCACTTAGTACAGTAAGCACTCAATAAATATGATCGATTGATTAATTTCATGGTGCTTTCAGGTGAGTTGGCCTGATACAAAGTTGACATCAATCAATCAATCAATCAATCGATTAACTGTATTTATTGAGTGCTTACTGTGTGCAGAGCACTGTACTAAGTGTTTGGGAAAATACACCATGACTGATTTGGTAGACACTTTCCTTGCCTGCAAAGAGCTTACAGTCTGGAGCGGGAAACAGACATGAATATAAATGAATTATGGATAAGTGCTGTAAGACTAGGGATGAGTGAATAAATTATGCAAATCCAAGTAAAATCAACCAACACCATTCACTGAATGCAAACTGTGTGCAAAGCACTGAGCTAAATGCTTGGGAAAGTTCAACAGAGTTAAAAGACATGATCTCTGATCTCAAGGAGCTAATAATCTAGAGGGCAACAAGCAGACCAAAAATATCTGTAGCTGGGAGAAAGAAAGAAGCCACATTTTGTTATCACAAAAAATGAAAAGAGGGATAACGGAATAAATAAGAAGTTAAATGACTTGCCCAAGAACACAGAGCAGGCAAAAAGAATGTGAGGAGTATGAACCAGTGAAAGCTGAAAATAGTCAAGAATCTATTTCTTTTGTCTTTGGTTCTAGACTGTGAGCCCACTGTTGGGTAGGAACCGTCTCTATATGTTGCCAACTTGTACTTCCCAAGCGCTTAGTACAGTGCTCTGCACACGGTAAGCGCTCAATAAATATGATTGAATGAATGAATGAATGAATGAAATGGATCAATTGAAAGTTAACATCCTAGGAATATGTGAACTGAAGTGGACTGGTTTTGGGCATTGCCAATCAAGGGATCACATCATTTACTACACTGCACATGCTGAAAAATGAAGAAATGGCATAGCAGTAATTGTGACAGAGAAAACAGCTAAGACACTTATCAGATGTAATGCTGTCAATTACCTATTGAAATCCATTACATTCAGAGGAAAACCATTCAATATGACAATACTTCAGGTGTCCGTCCCAACGGATGCAGAACAAGAAGAAATAGATTTTGCCATGTAGTGCAGAGAGAGATTGATAAAAGCTGCAAGCAAGATATGTTGATGATCACTGGGGACTGGGATGCAAAAGTTGGTAATGGAATGGAAATGAAGGTTTTTGGAAAACATGGCCTTGGAAATCAGAATCAAGCCGGAGACCGGCATTGATTTCTATGAATCAATGACTTTTTTATGGCCAACAACCTTCTTTAACTAACCTAAATGATGCCTGAACACAAGGATTTCACCAGAAGAACTACATAGAAGCAACATGGCTTAGTGGAAAGAGCACAGGCTTTGGAGTCAGAGGTCATGGGTTCAAATCCCAGCTCTGCCAATTGTCAGCTGTTTTACTTTGGGCAAGTCACTTAACTTTTCTGTGCCTCAGTCACCTCATCTGTAAAATGGGGATTAAGACTGTGAGCCCCCAGTGGGACAACCTGATCACCTTGTAACCTCCCCAGTGCTTAGAACAGTACTTTGCACATAGTAAGCGCTTAATAAATGCCATTATTATTATTAAATCAAATAGACTGTTTTATTTGTAGAAAGAGATGGAGTTCTATTTTGGCAGCAGAAGCATGACCTGGAGATGACTGTGGAATAGATCATGAGACAAATGTCAATTCTATGATGTTTCCAGTCACAGAGTATGGATCCAAAAGCTGGATGGTGAAAGAACAGGATAGAAGGAACATCAATTCTTTTGAAATGTGGTGTTGGAGAAGGCTTTTGCGAATACCATGGGCTGCCTGAAACAGAAACAAATGGATTTTGGAGCAAATTAAGCCAATGTCATCTTCGGAAGGCCAAATGACTCAATTTAGCATATTTTGGACATATCATCAGGAGGACTAATTCTCTGGAGAAGACACTAATGCTAGGAAAAGTCTAGGGAAAACGTGGAAGAGGCAGACCAGCAGCTAGATGGTTAGAAACCATAACAACAGTATTGGAAGAACCGTTAGCAAGGTTACGGATTATGATGGAAGATAGGATGTTCTGGAGAAAATATATCCACAGAGTCACTATGAATCAGAAATGACTTGATGGCTTTCGACAATAATAATAGTAGAAGTTCTTAATTTTGAGGTGAACTTCATAGCCCTGTAGCACTTCAGTTTTGACATCCCATCACCTGCCACACAAGTTAACCTCGTTTGTGTGTTGCACTGAAGATTTTTGTAATTCTACCTTCTTTGTTTTGGGGTGCCAGAGCCACTGTTTGTGCATTAGATGCTTCAGTGCAAGTGGGTCATTATCACTTTTGCCAAACTAATCTTGGTGGCTTCATTTGGCTATGCACAATGTCTTGATAGTTACCTAAGGTGTGATATCATAGAGAAATGCCCACTTGTTTTTTAAGAATGTTTTTTTTTAATGGCATTTATTAAGCTCTTACTATGTGCAAAGCAAAGTTCTAAGCGCTGGGGTGGTTACAAGGTGATCAGATTGTCCCACGGGGGGCTCACATCTTAATCCCCAGTTTACAGATGAGGTAACTGAGGCACAGAGAAGTTAAGTAACTTGCCCAAAGTCATACAGCTGACAATTGCAGAGCTGGGATTTGAACCCATGACCTCTGACTCCAAAGCCCGTGCTCTTTCCACTGAGCCATGCTGCGATTTGAGTTTCCTATTCCAACAGGGCTATTATGATACTGCTGCAGAAATTCTTGCAACTGTCACCTTACATCCAAATGAACTGAGAGTAGGTTTTGAATGATTTAAAAAGTGACTTAGTAAAGGAACTCTGCTTTAATTTAGGAATCCAACCAATGTCTTCACTTTCCTATTAGAAGCTAAAAGAACAGCTTGTCCTAAGTAATAATGACGATAACAATAGTATTTTTAAGTACTTACTATGTGCCAAACACTGTACTAAGTGCTGGAGTAGATTCACGGTCATTAGATCCCACATGGGGCTCTTAGTCTAAGTAGGAGGAAGAGCAGGTTTTGAATCCCCATCTTGCAGGCAAGGGAATTAAAGCACAGAGAAGTTAAGTGATTTGCCCAAGGTCACATAGAGGATATGTGGCAAAACAGCCAAAGTAATAGCGTAAAAAACCAGGCACCTTTCTGATTAGCATTTTATTTGAAAGAAACCTGGGGATCAAGTTAAAAAATGCCCTGATTGGATTCCTCAGAACAGTTTAGGATTTAGAACCCTCCTAAACTCACATCTCCTTCAAGGGTCTTTCCCTCATTTCCCCTATCTACCCTCCTCTCACTGTCAACTGTGCACTTACCTGTGTAATCCTTCAAGCACCCCAGCCCCACAGCATTTATGTGCATACCCTTATACTCTATTTTCCCTATCTGTAATTTATTTCAATGTCTGTCTCCCTCTCTAGACTAAAAGCTCCCTGTGGGCAGGGATATCATCTACCAACTCTATTATATGGTACTTTCCCAAGTGCTTAGTATAGTGGTCTGCACACTGTAAGTACTCAATAAATACCATTGATTGATTGATGATTAATTGTGGAAAAACACCACTTCATAGAGGTGTGGGTAGTTCTGTCCTTTAAAACAATTCACTCCAAATCTGCCACTCAGTAAGATTTCAGTTTAAACCTAGTGACATGTGAAGGAAATATCAGTTATGAAGAGAATACTACCGCTAGAGAACACTGAGGCAATAGCTCACTCCTAGTTAAGCCCACTTCCTCCTGGGAATGCTTAGCACACGACTCGGTCAAGGTACTGAGAGAGGGGCGCTTATACAGGTGGGGTTTTAACACGGCTGACACATTCAGCTCCCGTTGGCCCTTCCTGAAGATGCGCCCATAGAAGTGAACCTCATTAGTTCCCACTGCATTACTATGTAGTAAGCGCTTAACAAATACCATCATCATCATCATCATCATGGCATCCCTCAGTTTCCAATGGTTCCCATTCATCCCTCTTAGTCCTGCCCCAGTTGTCCGTTATTATCCACCTAGTGGCCCAATCCTCCATCTTAGAGTCATGTGGCCTGGGAGTGGGGAACAGGGGGCATCCCCCAAATCCCAAGGTGTTGGGGAAACAAGGGGCAATAACCCTAATGCCAAGATATTATAATGGGGGTTTGTTGATGTCCTTTAGAGGCAGTGACTCTAGAAGCCTCTACGGGCTGCACTCCAGGACTGGAGCTGGAACACCTGCCAACACACCCTGATGTTGAGGGGTGTGTGTGGGAAGGGGGTACTGGTCTTGGGCTGGTGGAGCCAGTCAGACAGCTAAGCCGGGTCCCGGGACAGGTAAGGAGTGGGAGTGGGGGCACGGCGTACCAGCTCAGAGGCACCTGCTGAACCCCGGGCAGGTGCTCTGGAGTGGGGGTGGTTTGCGTCTTCGGTGGACACCTCATGTGAGAAGGGACAGGGGAGGAGACGAGAGAGATGGCATCAGCAGTTTGAAGCTCCCTCTTTGTACTGCGGGGACACCTCAGACCACGGGGACAACACCGTGGCTTGAATCTCCTTCCCCACACCATGGAGATCAACCCGGACCACTCTCTGGAGTCAAGGAGGGGAAGAGGAGGACAGGGGGAAATGGGGGAACTGCTAAGGCAGCCCAGGGACTCCCCATGGCAGCAGAGACTCTTTGCACAGGGACTCCGTGGTAGAGACAGCCTAAGACTCACCTCTTTGCCCCGGAACCCGAGCCTGAGGAGGACTCTGTATGTAGGCATTGGTTTCACACAAGAACATTGTATTTGAGGAGATAAACATAAGGTTCACCAGAGGAATGCGATGTGTTGCTCCAGAGAGCTGACCACACATTCTGGGGGCCTCACACACAGTTTAAGTAACACTCTGATGTGCTGCCTTACCCAAAAGCACTAGAGCAGTCTTGCAGACAGATGGACGCAGAGAAGGAAGAGATGTTTATTAATTGTTAAGATGTGCCTTGAATTAGTGGACCGATAAGCTTTGGAGGCCCAGCTACACACATGTGCTTGACAGTCAAATGATATACAAGGTTGTCAAAAGATTTAGGAAGTTGAGTCCTTGGGTCCAGAAATGCTGCAGCTGACACCAGACGACCCGGACCAGTGTGAGAGCAGAAGGTCCTCTTGAGAACCCGGGACTCCCTCAAGCCTGAAGGATGCTGCTATGGAATTATTCCTCTTTTATTTTTAGCTCGTCGTGATTTATTCTCCTATTTGTATATGCATTGCCTGCAATTATCCTATCAAATTCCTCCTGCATCCCTGTAGCAGTAATATCATAAAGTCAAATGCTCGCTTAACCATATTATGCATATTATAGTCTCTGTGTCTCCGTCTCACACGATCAGTACTTAAGAATCCAAGTAACCCTATTTCAAGACAAACTCCCTCATCTTTAATTCTGATTAATAAACCCAATCCCATAAATCCCCAAACCCAATACCATGTGGTACATACAATTAAATTCCCTCCCCCACTCCCAAAGGACAAAATCATATTCATAAAGCTCACCATAGTTTGCCACTTCTTGGCACCCAACCCACAAAGTAAATTGTGTAGCCCCACTAGGTATTGCCAGGGGTCCCCTTTTCAGTTTTGATACATGGGCAAATTAAGGTTCTCTTGCAATCCCCGGTAACCCATATGCCCAAGGGTCAACCTGACAAATCACCATGTAGTAGCCTTCCCACAGCATGGTCAGAAATACCCCTCTAACTCGTTGGAGCACGTTACTCACTCTCCAGGCTGGAACTGATATGGTACTGCTGTCAGGAGTCGCCTAGGGTTTCGCCATGTCTCTGCCTGCTTCGTTTCCTGCTTTTCCAGGGCAGTGGTCTGGTCATGGAAAATGCAGTCCAGGCCACTGCAAATTCCTCCCACTTTAGGTCCGGTGAGGGCAGAAGTCAGCAGTCCCATCTGGCCATCTGCTGTCCTTTAGCACAGAAATTCTAGTGCTCCTGAGGGCACTCCTCAAATCCATCGCTCTGCATATTGCTCACAGTGCTCTTTTTCCAGCTGTGCCCAGGATGGTTTTCCTCTTTCCAAATCTGGGAAGTAGCCACCTCAAGTGTATCCTCCTTCTCTCCATGGTACGGGGTCACCAGTTACCCTTCCTGAACACATAGCAGAGTGGGATTTTTCTGCAAAGCTCCCTTCATTTCCCACTGGGCTATGTGGGCCTCCAAGGGAAGAAGGAACTCTCTATCCCTGAACACCAGATCACCTGCCTTGAGTTGAAGGCAGTTCTCTGAGGTCTTGGCTATTGTCCCAGATGATGATGGTTATTTCGGGTAGAGGTCTCTCCTTGGCCCATATGACGATGTTCTCCCAGGCAGCTCACATCTTACCAGTCTTCCTTTCCTGTATGGAATGAATTACTAGACAATCACTGATTTCCCCACTTTTCCAGTCAGTGGGATCTCACTTCTGAAAGGTCAGGTTTGCCCTATCAACTGTTTTCCTCAAGGTGCCCAAGAGGTCATGCACTGAATTGGCTGGCCAAGTCCCCTCATAATGGATTCTGCCCCCTGCCCCCCAGAGTAACCCAAAACTTTACTGAGGAGTTTGAAATCCCCATAGCGGTAGCCCCTTTCCACGGGTCATGCTCTGCTGCTCCAGTTATCAGGTTTTACACAGATAGGTCATTGTAGGTAGATTGAGTATCAATTAGTAATTCTCATTCCTGGTTTCACCTACTATCCTCCCAACTATCCCGGTGTTCCAATGCAGTCCAGGTTCTTGGAGAAGCTGGGTCAACCCTCTCTCTTACTCCTTAAGGAATTTGGCCATAGGCTGGCATACCTACATTGTTCTCCCCCTTCCTGGTGCTCTTCCCAGATGAGCCCCACGGTCTCCATTCGTACAGTGTTGCAACTAAAAGTTTGTCATTTCTTGCAAAATGATGTGCCTCACATGCTCCTTGGAGAAAAACCCAATCCTCAGGTCTTGTAATTATAACAGGCCTCCTTTCTCTCCATTGTGGTCCCCAAGTGGGGCTCTCAGTTCACTTGCAGTGTTTGCATCGCATCTCTTGGGCCTATCTGACATTCTCCCAAGGTCTCTTGGCCACCTGTGATTGAAGCTTGGCAAGTTTGCCTAGTGTATTCTGTAACTCATGCAACTGGGTTTGCATCTCCAATGCAACCTCCAACACTCCAACCACTGGTTTTATTTTCTGCCACCTTATTTCTCCACAAAGCCCATGCCTTAGGCAGGTAACTCTGTAACTGTTTTGCTACCACGAGTCCACTTTGAAACTCCAATTCTCTCCCAAGTTCAGGATCAATAAGATTACCCCGGGCTTCCATGAGGTATTCTCCCCAGTCTGGTAGGTCCAGTGAAGAAACCCTTCATTCTTCCGGGCAGGGTAGCACAATCCCGGCTGCCTCCGGTCAAATATCCTGCCATGTTCAAACCCACACCTGGATCCTGTCCACCAGAGTCTGAGGATGTTTCCCACTTTTGCGGTCTCACCCTCCCTACTTTCGCACCAAGGCTATATTTCCCAAGCCAAGTTTTTACTGTTTCTTTTGCGTTAGGGCAAAACTGCCCCCCCATCAATATCCTCGCCATCTTGGGTACCAGCAAAGACTTCTATAACTTGTCCAGATCAGCAGAACTATTTTCCACCAATGCTTGCTCTTACCAACCAACATGTGAAGATAGTCCAGTCTCCAGGGCCCTCCCCTAATTTATTTGGGGATTCCCACTCCTGTTGAGACAAGGAAGTGACCACCGTCTCCTTGGCGATAGTGATGGAGGGTTTCTGCTGTCATGGATCATCATTGCTTCCACATGCCAGTTTTCCTGAAGTGATTGTGAATTGGGGAGACCTGAGTCACACTCCTAAGAGTGCCCCTCATGCCTGGTGACTTGCTGAATTCTCCATTTCACTCCTAACACTGAATGGCATGGGGGGACTTTGGGGTTCCCTGGAAACCGGTGGTAAGGTGGATACAAAGCCTCTGGTCAGGCAGAAGCACGATGCAGAGTGTTGGGTGTCTGGATAATGCCTCACCTCAGATTTCCTCCCTCTCAGGGTCCTCACCTCTTCCTTCAGCCTTTGAACCTCCAAATCTGACTCCGGATTACCCTCTACATCTCCTGTACTGATTTGTCTCCTTGTGGTATTTGATACTGTTGTTACTGAGGACTGAACCAGTATCCTCTGTTGCTCAGCTATGTCCTCCCAAGCACTGATGTGTACCTGTAAATAATCCACTTCCCTCCATAGGGATTGGATACCAGGCATCAAAACCCTGAGTATCACTTCTTTAACCTGATTCTTTAATTCCCCTCTAACTCCTTTAACCCCCACCGCTCATTCCCAAAGCGCGTCACCCACCCTTTGGGAGTGGCTGATGGGGCTCTCCCCATTTCTTAAGGGCCTTCTGGATGAATTTACTTACGTGTTCTACAGTTCCAAATGCAAGTCACAGGGGCTTCATCCTGCTGACTGTGCCAGTGATACTACCACTCCTAGAGAGGTATAGTGTAGAGTAAACCCAGACAACATCTCACTCCAAGTTAGGTACCTTCAATCCCACTCCCTCCTGAAAAAGCTTAATACAAGGCCACTGGTTCAGCTACTGATTGTGGGGTGCTTACACCGGTGGGGTTTCAACACATCTGTTCTTTTGCATAAGCCCACCTCTGGCTGACAATAAACAATAATAATAATAATAACGATGACATTTATTAAGTGCTTACTATGTGCAAAGCACTGTTCTAAGAGCTGGGGAGGTTACAAGGTGATCAGGTTGTCCCCGGAGGGGCTCACAGTCTTAATCCCCATTTTACAGATGAGTTAACTGAGGCACAGAGAAGTTAAGTGACTTCCCCAAAGTCACACAGCTGACAATTAGCGGAGACAGGATTTGAACCCATGACCTCTGACTCCACAGACCGTGCTCTTTCCAGTGAGCCACACTGCTTCTCGAAGTCAGCGGCCCTTGTACCTCCCAAAGATGCTCCCCCAGGAGCGAACCCTCATTAGCCTCCATGCTGTCAATAGTGTTCCGAGCTTCTCATTGGTGGTTGAGCAGGAAGTTGGCATCCCTCAGTCTTCAGTGGTCCCTGTTCATAGCTCTTAGTCCCTCTTAGTCCCTGGTAAAAGACAGTGATTGTGTACTTCGTGTGGGCCTGGAGGCAGCTTCAGAGCCCCAAGGAGGCAGTGGCTCAGGCCCTCGGTGTTCACTGAAGGAAAGAGAGGACGGGGAGGGGAGGAGAGGGGTGGCGTCAGCAGATGAGAGCCCTCTCTCTTCACTGTGGGGACACCTCAGGCCATGGAGATGACAACGTGGCTTGAATCTCCCTCCCCACACTAAAGCAGAACTCAACCCAGGCCGTGGTTTGGAGCTGGGGAGGGGAAGGAGCTGGAGAGGGGAACTGCCGTGGAAGCCAGGGCCACCCTGCAGCAGCAGACCCTCTATGCATGAGGTTCCTGGGCTCCTGAGATGGAGCCCAAGGTTCCAGGGCTCACCTTTCTGCCCTGGAACCCGAGACTGAAGAGGGCAAGGGGTACAAATAATTTCACCAGTCACTCTATTATGTGCAGTTTTGTGAGGCAGAAGAGAACACCGAAGTTATGGATAGTTCCCTGGCTCAGTGTAAATTGCAAACGTGTTGCTAGACTTAATATAAGAACCTAATCTTCAAGTTGGAAACCCATATTTCTGTTTTATAGTTCCAAAATGGAAGGAAATAGCTGTGAATGATTGAAAAGTGAAAATGTTATGGCAGGATGTCACACGTCGCATCAAATCAGAACCCATCTCATTCAGAAGAAGTGTTAGAATATACTGAAAGACATCACATAGTGTCAAAGAATGTTCAATCAGCATTTCTAAAATGGGGGATTGTTTCCTGACAAATCTTGCACTCACAAAAACCCAAGCCGCTGTGATCACCCCATGACCGATGGTTCACCCGTGACCCAAACTGTTCTTCTGACATTGTTTCAGGCTACACCTAGGCAGCAGCCCAAGCAGCTGCCGTATGTGGACTTGAAACTGGGAAACAAAAATCTGGGAGGGCAGAGGAAGTGTTTTAAGGACACAGTGAAACAAAGCCTCAGGCAGTGTTGCATCCAGGCTGAAAACTGGGAGACAACTGCTAAGGGCAAACCAGCATGGAGCATTGCCATCAAGAAAGGACTGGCTCTCTTTGAACAAAAACTTCCTAAGGAGTGAGAGACAAGGAGACAAAAGAGAAAATGGCCCTAGGAGTTGTAAACATCAAATATAGCAACACACCAAGAAACAGTCTTTTTTTGTGAAATAATGCATCATGGAATGTGGATCTCGCATTGACCTTTTCAGCTACACATGCATTGAACTTCACTGTCAGTGATGTCTTTTTTGAATACGCGAGACAACTCTCTCCATGTATATGTCTCCCTCCCCCATTTCTCTCCCTTTCTCTCTCTCTCTCTCCCGCTCTCCATACATATGTATATACATATATACAACATTAGACCCTCCATGTGCTCTGTAATTTATTTATATTAATGTCCTCCCCCCCATCCCTCCACCCCCCAGCCTGTAAACTCACTGTGGGCATGAAATGTGTATATTTATTGTTGCACTGTACTTTCCCAAGCGTTTAGTACAGTGCTCAATAAATACAATTAAATGAATGAATGAATCCTCAACACACTGAGGAGGTCAGGGATTAGGGGCCTAACCTCCATTCTTTGCTCTTATAGTATTTCCCCCCAAATCCTAGAAAAGTGCCAGAATTTTTTGTTGTAGCCATTAGATGTACTCAGAAAAGGGTGCAATTCCCAAGTTTGGGAGATGTGCTTAGTGGATGAACTTAAGTTTTGTTTTGTTTTGTTTTGTTTTGTTTTGTGTGTGTGCGTATGTGTGAGTGTGTAGATGATGGGAGAAGTGTCCATGAAAGACCAGGAAGCAAAGTATAGCAATAATTCTCCAAATGGTGCCCTAGGGGTGTGGAAGAGTCAATATATGTCTTAGGGATGCTCGAAGTACCTAGATGAATGTTTTCAATTGACACTTTGGTTTACTCTGAGGAAAAGAACCACATTCAAACGCATAGCAAGCAGTTAAGCGGTACAAAAAATAAACCACTGAATAGCACTTGGCCGGAATAAAGCAATATTTATAAAGTTACATAATAATAGGTCATCAACACTGCCAGGTTTGGCATCCCCTACAACAGCTGTGACAAGCAGGCCCTCCAATTCATTAGTGTTTTTTGCTAATTTATCTTTTGTTCAGAATGAAGAGGATTTTCGAAATTTGATGGCATCAGAGTGATAACTGGTACCATGGTGCTTGTTCAGCATTTATTATGTGCCGTATACTGAACTAAGCCCTGGGGTAAATACACGATAATCACTTTGGACACAGTCTAATGGGGCTCACAGTCCGAGAAGGACGGAGAACAGCCATTACATCCCCATTTTAAAACTCTTGCCACATTTATATCAACTTTATCATTTTCCTTCTCCATTCCCTTACCCTTTCAAAGCTTTTTATAGTTCTTCAGTGAGGGAGAGTCGATATCTCAGTACAAGCCATCGTGACTATTGGAAAAGCATCTCAATCCCTCAACCCTCCGATGAAGAGGTTCTGGTCCCTGCACAAAACCTAAAGGGGAGTAGGAAGAACAGAGGTTTGGTGGTTCAGTTGCTGATTGAGATCGCAGCTGAACAGCCCTGTTTAGGTAACCCACTGCTTACCCTCAAGGCTCTGTCCTGGGTAATAATAATAATAATAATAATGATAATAATAATAATGGTATTTGTTAAGTGCTTACTATGTACCAAGCACTGTTCTAAGTGCTGGGGTAGATAGAAGGGTGTCCCATGTGGGGCTCACAGTCATAATCCCCATTTTACAGATGAGGTAAATGAGGCAGAGGGAAGTTAAGTGACTTGCCCAAAGTCACGCAGTTGATAAGTGGCAGAGCCAGGATTAGAACCCACAGCCTCTGACTCCCAAGCCCATGCTCTTTTCACTGAGCCACGCTGCTTCTCTAAGCACTTCACGTTCGATACATCCCAAACTGAATTTGTCATCTTTCCACCCAAATCCTCTCCTCCACCTAATTTTCCCTACATGGGTAGTTACCAGGACTACCCTACTCTTTATATGCTCATCTCAAACCCCTTTAAAAGAGTTGTGTAATGTCTATTCTTATACACCATCACAACAACCCTTTGGATTTCAGTCCCCAATTATTTTAAATAAATCATCAGCAGTGTGGCCTAGGGGAACAGGCATGGGCTCGGGACTCAAAGGACCTGGGTTCTAATCCTGGCTCTGTGACTCGTCTGCTGTGTGACCTTGAACAAGCCATTTTACTTCTTTGAGCCTCGGTTTCCTCATCTGTGCAATGGGGATTAAAGCCTAATCCCTCCCACTTAGACTGCGAGTCCCATGTGGGACAGGGACTGTGTCCAACCTGCACTGCAGTCAGAGGAACAGGAGTTAGAGGACCTGGGTTCTAATCCCAGCACCACCACTTGTCTGCTGCGTGACCTTGGGCAAGTCATTTAACTTATCTGTGCTTCAGTTATGTCATTTGTAAAATGGGGATTGAGACTGTGGGTTTTATGTGGAAAAGGAACTGTGACCGACCCGATTAGCTGTATCTACCACCAGCAGCGGTACAAAGTAAGTGCTTAACAAATACCATAAAAAAAGATTGCTACCTAAGGCCTAAGTTCCTGGAGGAGTATCTCCTTACTTGTCATGAGCATGACAACTCTTTGTATTGTACTTTCCCAATAAGTGCTTAACAAATTCTATTGTTATGATTATTATTATTATTATTCGTACCTTGGTTATAATTTTTGTGGGCCAGTAAAAGGTACCCTTCCCTGACTCCCAGCCCCACAGCACTTATTCATCCCTCGGACAGCCCCATAGCTCTATGTGCATATCTGTAATTTATTTATTTATTTATATTAATATCTGTCTCTCCCTCCAGACTGTAAGATCATTGTGGACAGGTAATGTGTCTGTTTATTGTTATATTGCACTCTCCCAAGCATTTAGTGTAGTGTTCTGGACACAATAAGCACCCAATAAATATGATTGAATAACTGAATGAATGAATGAATGAACAAAGCATATATTTCTGCTTGAAGTGAGAGGGAGACTGGTTCTTCCTTGGTGCTCTGATCTAGACTTGTGTTGAGTTGTTTCCAGAAAGAGTCTGCAGTTCTTCAAGGTGAGAGAAGAGGAGGCTAAGGCCTCTACTGCTGCCTCTGTTCTTCCACAATGGCCAAGCAGTAAGAGTCAGTTTGAAGGGAACAGACCTCATCCCAAACAGCAGAGCAGGTAGGGAATAGCAAAAAAACCTCAGTTCTGTCACTGAACTTCCTCATTCTGCCCCAAGGCCCTTGCTATGGATCAATTTTGAGCTGCATGGACACACTACCATGGAGGGTCGCACCTCCATTTGGGGACACATATCATAGAGAAGCAGTGTGGCTCAGTGGAAAGAGCACAGGCTTTGGAGTCAGAGGTCATGGGTTCAAACCCTGGCTCTGCCAATTGTCAGCTGTGTGACTTTGGGCAACTCACTTCACTTCTCTGTGCCTCAGTCACCTCATCTGTAAAATGGGGATCAAGACTGTGAGCCCCCCGTGGGACAACCTGATCACCTTGTAACCTCCCCAAAACTTAGAACCGTGCTTTGCACATAGTAAGTGCTTAATAAATGCTATTATCATTATTATTATTATTATTTCTCCCTATGCAATGCAGAGAAAGAGCATGGACCAATGGAAAGAGCCAGAGCCCGGGAGTCAGTGAACCTGGGTTCTCATCCTGCCTCTGCCACTTCCTTGCTGGGCAAGTCACTTAATTTATCTGTGCCTCAGTTACCTCATCTGTAACCTGGGGATTAAATACCTGCCCCTGTCCCTGAGGACAAGAACTAGGTCTAACCTGATTATCTTGTTATTATTATTATTATATTAATAAATATGATTGAATGAATCCTGTATCTACCCCACACTTGGTACATTTCCTAACATTTAACATTGAACATTTAACAAATTCCACAGTTAGTAATGATTGAGAAGCAGTGTGGTCTAGTGGAATGATTATGGACCTGAGAGGCAGAGGCCTGGGTTCTAAATCCCAGTTCCACCACTTGTCTGCTGTGTGACCTTGGTCAAGTCACTTAACTTCTCTGTGCTTCAGTTACCTCATTTGTAAAATGGGGATTGAGACTGTGAGTCCTATGTGGGAAGGGAATTGTGTCCAACCTGATTACCCCAGCATTTAGTACAGTGACTGGCACAAAGTAAGTGCTTCACAAATACCATAAAAAAGATTGCTACGTAAGGCCTGAGTTCCTGGAGTCTCTCTTTACTTGTCTTGAGCTTGACAACTCTTTGTATTGTACTTCCCCAAGTACTTAGTACTGTGATATGCATCATGAAAGTTCTCAATAAATACCATTGATTGATTTATACAAACCATTCAATGAGCATTTGAAGGTCTTGGAAGGTTTTGTCAGTCTGTGAAGATTCATTCAGTAATATTTATTGAGTGCTTACTCTGTGCAGAGCACTGTACTAAGCACTTGGAAACTACAATTCAGCAATAAAGAGAGACAATCCCTGCCCACACTGGGCTTAAGATGAGTCTTTGCCAAATTTTTCATAACACAAAGTCTCTACAAGTTCAGGATTCCATTGCCTAATTAATACTGCATTAGAGAACCCACATTCCATAACCTTAAGTGCATTAGCAGGCAAGGCCGAGGACATTAGGGTGAAGCATCAGTTCAAGAACCCAGCTCTGCTTGACACCATTTGCGACAGCTAAGCGTATCATGAAGCAGTCTTGACCCAGAACTCTACTGTGGAGTGATCTTGTGATGAAAATGAACTTTCCTGGACAATCTTACAAAGACCATCCTACTGACAATACCAATATATTGAGTTGGAAGCCTTTTGTACATCAGTGAAGACCAAATACAGGTCTTGGTTCTGCTCTCCATATTTCTCCTACAGTGATCTAGAGGCAATTATTATGTCTGTGGTGCAGAATCCAGATGAAAAGCCTTAATGGCTTTGAGAAAGTATTTTTCCATCTTAATTCTTTTAGCATCGAAATTAGAGGAAGACATTCAGTGGTTTCCTATGTGAATGTAATTTACTAGTTTATCTTAATGAAGGTAATGTAATCACATTGAAGGATCAGATGCCAGGGATGGTTTAAAATAATTAATTATTTCATTTGCCAATCTCCAGCCTCCATGTCTTCTCTTCTACATACTGTTCTTCTCCAAAACTGAAGGAATCTGGAAGAGGGAATGATGAAATTACAGTGGCCCCTGTTTTCCAGTGAGTTAGAGACAATGCGTGCTCACTAATAATTACATTGTCAGTAGGAAGAAGGAACCTCGACACTGCAAAACATAGGCAGTTAAAGGTCTTTGTAGTTTTTGCCTTGTTACATTTTCCTGCGACACAGAAACCGGATTAAATCACTTTGAATTTGCCTCTTTCCCAGGAGAGTGCAAGGGGCTCCTCTGGCTCTACTTGTCCAAGGTAAGGTAAGATAAATCAAGAGTAATTCTATAACAGCAGTCACCTAGCTGAAAGCCTGAAGCTGCCACTTTCCATCTTCGTGCCATAATTATTATTATTACTACTACTACTACTACTAATAATAATAACTGTGGAATTTGTTAAGTGCTACCTCCTTCCCCTCCCCACAGCACCTGTATATATGTCTGTACAGATTTATTAGTATTTATTTTACTTGTACATATTTACTATTCTATTTATTTTGTTAATAATGTGCATCTAGCTTAATTTTTATTTATTCTGATGACCTGACACCTGTCCACATGTTTTTTGTTGTCCGTCTCCCCCTTCTAGACTGTGAGCCCATTGTTGGGTAGGGACCGTCTCTATATGTTGCCAACTTGTACCTCCCAAGCGCTTAGTACAGTGCTGTGCACACAGTAAGCGCTCAATAAATATGATTGAATGAATGAATGAAAAATGCTTATTATGTGCCAGGCACTGTCCTATACAAGGTAATTGGGTTGGACACAGTCTCTGTCCCACATAGGACTCACAGTCTTAATCCCCATTTTACACATGAGGTAACTGAGGCACACAGGAGTTAAGTGACTTGCCCAAGATAACACAGCAGGCAAGAAACAGAGCTGGGATTAGAACTCAGGTCCTTCTGATTCCCAGGCCTGTGCTCTCATCATTGCTTCTCATGTTGTGTCATGCACAGCTCTCAGTTAAGACTAGTTAGATAAGACTCCCTGGATCTGAGGTGGGATTGGTGGCGGGAAGCAGGAGTTTCACACTGTTTCCCATTTTCCCAGTAAATCAAACTACCGATCAGAGGGCTCTCCCTGACCAATAAGACCAAGGAGACCATTCACTGATCAGTCAAGAGCAGTTGAGCCATTAAGACATTGGCTGGGGACTTCAGGGAGATGATTTTTTTTTCTGGCTGTCTTTGAGGGAGTTAGAGAACAAAAGCAATGACTTTGACTACTGCTTGGGGGTCTCTAGCAGTTATTAGATTTTGCTGATGCTCTCCTGAAAGGCAAAGCAACTAGAACTAGAACAGTGCTTTGCACATAGTAAGCACTTAACAAATGCCATTATTATTATTATTATTATTATTATTATTATTATTATTATTACTATTAGAACAGGGACCTTTGCACCAGTTGCCCTTTATTTTTAAAGTTAAAGCTTCTGCATGCAGGTGCAGTTGTCTGAGAAAACTGAACATGTCCATTGTTGGGTAGGGACCGTCTCTATATGTTGCCGACCTGTACTTCCCAAGTTCTTAGTACAGTGCTCTGCATACAGTAAGTGCTCAATAAATACGATTGAATGAATGAATGAGTGAATTCAATAGTGTAGACACAAAATTCTGCAGTGAAGAATGATCCAGGCCTTAGCACTGCCACTGTTTCAAACATGCTCATGTCACCCCTAGCCTAAAAAAACCCCATCCTTGACCCCATGGCTCCCTCCTAACATACATCCACCCATCTCCCTTCCAGCATTCCTCTCCAAACTCCTTGAAAGAGTTTTCTACACCTGCTGTCTCCACTTCCTCTCATCCTAGATACCCTCCTATCTGGTTTCTGTCCCATCACTTCACAGAAACAGCCCTTTCAAAAGTCACCAATGATTTCCTTCTTGCCAAATCTAATGGCCTCTATTTCACCCTAATCCTCCTCGACCACTCAGCTACCTTGGACTCTGTGGACGTTATCCAACCTTGGCTTCACTGACACTGTCCTCTCCTGTTTCTCCTCCTATAGCTCTGGCTGCTCCTTCTCAGTTTCCTTTTCAGGGTCCTCCTCTGCCTTCCACCTTCTGAAAGTGTAGGTTCCTCAAGATCCATTTCTGGGTCCCCTTATATTCTCCATCTGCACACACACTCCCTTGGAAAACTCATATGCTCACATAGCTTCAGCTATCATTTTTACCCACATAATACCCAAATTTACCTTTCCAGCCCTGACCTCTCTCCTTTTCTGCAGCCTTGCATTTCCACCTGCTTTCAGGACATCTCTACAAGAGAAGCAGTGTGGCTCAATGAAAAGAGCACAGGTGTGGAACTCAGAGGTCATGGGTTCTAATCCAGCCTCTGCCACTTGTCAGCTGTGTGACTTTGGGCAAGTCACTTAACTTTTCTGTATCTCAGTTCCCTCATCTGTAAAATGGGAATTAAGACTGTGAGCCCCACATGGGACAACCTGATTACCTTGTATCCCCCTCAGTGTTTGGAACAGTGCTTGACACATAGTAAGCACTTAACAAATACCATCATTATTATTATTATGTCCCTCCTACACTTCAAACTTAACATTTCCGCAGCAGAACATATTTTCCTACCCAAACCCTGATCACTCCATATTTTTCCTATCACTGTAGGCAATACCAGTATCCTCCCTATCTCACAAGCCAGTAACCTTGGCATTTTCCTTGATTCATCTCATACAACCCACTTGTACATTCAGGCCCTAAATTCTGTCGGTTCTATCTTCACATTGCTAAGAACCATTCTTTCCTCTCCATCCAACCTGCTACTAAACTGATCGAAACATTTATCCTATCCCACCTTGACTAGTCTATCTGCCTTCTTGCTGACCTCCGTGGTGAGCGAGAGTGACTCCATCTTGTATTATTTGACCCCGGGAGCAATAAGGCCAAAGGATGATTTGGAAGAGAATAGAGTGACTCCATCTTGTCACATAGAAGATTATTTGACCCCGGGAGCAACAAGGCCGAAGGAGGAATCGGAGAAGAAACCGTATTTTTCTTCCTGAGGAGTTTTGAGGACCTGAATTGTTGGAGAGAAAGGGAATTGTTTTGCAGAGGGCTTGAAGAGGGGCTAAATTGCTCTGCTGGGCAGGAAAAGGAATGCTAGATGGGGATATGCCCTCAGGGGGATAAGCATGGGGAGAGAAGTCACCATCCCCTGCCCCCCAACCCCCCCAACCCCCCGCTTACCAGGTAATGATCAGAATACGACAGGCAATCCTGAGCAGGCCCCTGCTGCAACTCTGCCCCCCACCCCCACCCCAAACAGTGGATAAAAAGGGGAAAGAACTGGCCTGCTTCGTCCACCATGAAACCACCTAAGCCATGCACTAAGATACCTACTGCTGCCGCAGCAAAAAGTACCTAAGACTTGAACCAGGATGATGAACTGCAGGCGACCGACCCTGAAACTCTTCCAATGTGGGATCATCTTCACAAAGACTTGGGGAAAACCAGTTGGATTGGTAACTATAAGTGTTGTAATTCGTGCGTGCGCGTGCGTGGGTGTGTGTCTATGCATATAACCCCTGTTTTTAGTATAAAATAAAGCTTTCCGCTGTGACAGTGGTGTTTGGTTTTACTTTTGGAATGTGTCATTTGAGCACCCAAATTAAAAAGGGAGTCAAATCCCTGGTCAAGGGCTTGTAGGTCTTGCGTCTGATATTAAGGGGGAACAATCCCAGGGATGAGGCTCATGAAAACCTTCCTGTCTCCTGTCTCTCCCTACTCTATGAGAAGCAGCATGGCTCAGTGGAAAGAGCATGGGCTCTGGAGTCAGAAGTCATGGGTTCAAATCCCGGCTCTGCCAATTGTCAGCTGTGTGCCTGGGCAAGTCACTTAACTTTTCTGTGTCTCAGTTATCTGTAAAATGGGGATGAAGACTGTGTGCCCCATGTGGGACAACCTGATCATCTTGTAACCTCCCCAGCACTTAGAACAGTGCTTTGCACATAGTAAGTGCTTAATAAATGCCATCATTATTATTATTATTATTACTTGAGTCCGTAGTTCACTCTGCTGCATAGATCATTTAAACTAAATCTAATCTAAATTCAGTCCATGTTCCTCTGCTCCTCAAGACCCTCCAGTGGTTGCCCATCCACCTCTCCACTCAATCAGCTTGCCCACTTCTACCTTACCTCATTGATCTCCCATTACAGCCCAGCCGGCTCACCTCACTCCTCTAGTGCCAGCCTGGTCACTGTGCCTCAACCCCATCAATCTCGTTGCCAACTCCTTTCTCATGTCCTCCCTCTGGCCTGAAACTCCCTCATCATCATCATCATCAATCGTATTTATTGAGCGCTTCCTATGTGCAGAGCATTGTACTAAGTGCTTGGGAAGTACAAATTGGCAACATATAGAGACAGTCCCTACCCAACAGTGGGCTCACAGTCTAAAAGGGGGAGACAGAGAACAAAACCAAACATACTAACAAAATAAAATAAATAGAATAGATATGTACAAGTAAAATAAATAAATAAATAAATAGAGTAATAAATATGTACAAACATATATACATATATACAGGTGCTGTGGGGAAGGGAAGGAGGTAAGAAGGGGGGGATGGAGAGGGGGACGAGGGGGAGAGGAAGGAAGGGGCTCAGTCTGGGAAGGCCTCCTGGAAGAGGTGAGCTCTCAATAGGGCCTTGAAGGGAAGAAGAGAGCTAGCTTGGCGGATGGGCAGAGGGAGGGCATTCCAGGCCCGGGGGATGACGTGGGCCGGGGGTCGATGGCGGGACAGGCGAGAACGAGGTACAGTGAGGAGATTAGCGGTGGAGGAGCGGAGGGTGCGGGCTGGGCTGTAGAAGGAGAGAAGGGAGGTGAGGTAGAAGGGGCGAGGTGATGGAGAGCCTTGAAGCCGAGGGTGAGGAGTTTCTGCCTGATGTGCAGATTGATTGGTAGCCACCGCAGATTGATTGGTAGCCCTCCCCCTTCACCTAAGGCAGACCACCAATCTCCCCACCTGCAAAGCCTTATTAAAATCACATCTCCTCCAAGAGGCCTTCCATGACTAAACCCTCAGTCACTTTACTGCCTCTTCCTTCTGAGAGGCTTATGCACTCGGATTTGTATCCTTTAAACAGTTGATATTCACCCTGCTCTCAGCTCCACTACTCTTACATACATCTCTGTAATTAATTTATTTATATTAATGTCTGTCTACCCAACTAGACTGTAAGCTTGTGTGGGCAGGGAAAGTGGCTATTAACTGTGTTATATTGTACTCTCCCAAGGGCTTAATCTGGTCCTTTGCACACAACAAGCCATCAATCAATACCATTGATTGACTGATTGATTACTGCCAGACTAATGACTCCTTTATGGCCAAGTTCACAGTGTTTTTGAACCGTACTGCAAAGCAATAAAGAAATCTCACACTGAAACAGTTCATAACCCACTTCACTTAATCATTGTTTTCACATGTCCACATATAGATCTCCTTCAAACCCACCCCTCTACCTACAAGTGAAGGATTATCAGATACTTGGTGATGCCACTGGGCAGCTTTGGAAGCCTTGAAGGACGACTTTTCTGGTTACCCTTTTCTTTCCCATTTTAAAGATGGACACAACATTTTTCTTCTTATGACCCTCATGACACAATAAGGGCTCAATAAATATGATTGAATGAAAGAATGAATGAAGGTAACATGGTTCTTAGTCCCATTATTCATGCTCACTAAACTGAAAGGATATTTTCTTGACTTAATTTTTCTCCTAGATGCAGCTGCTTCTTGTCTTCAGTTTAGTAATCTTGTTCCCAGTTTATGCGCTTTATTATCTCTTTACTGACCTGGTCCTTGTCCCACTTTCTGTCCCTTCTCTTTCTCTTGAGGGCTCAGCAAATTTTGTCTTTGATGTTCAAAGAAGCAGCATGTCCTAGAGGAAAGAGCATTGGCCTGGGAGTCACTTGTCTGCTGTGAGACCTGGGGCAAGTCACTTCACTTCTCTGTGCCTCAGTTACCTCATCTGTACAATGGGGCTGAATCAATCATAATTATTGAGTGCTTGTTGTATGCAGAGCACTGTACTAAGTGCTTAAGAATAAGCTCTTAAGACTGTGAGCCCCATATAGGTCAGGGATTGTGTCCAACATGATTATCTTATATCTATCCTAGCAGTACAATGCTTGACAACTGCTTAACAAATACCATCGAAAATGATATTCCAGCTGCCATCTGCCGAGGATTAGTACAGTTCCTCTCCATATGATAGACAGATCTTCATTGGATAAATCCATAAAATTTTTGAATTATGAGAATTATTTCCTGAGCACCTTAAAATGCCTTAGAGGGAGGTGCTGTGACTCCCAAATGTACAGTACAGTGTTCTGTACTGCACCCCATATCCGTTCAAAAAACACTGATGATGAGAATGAGCTTGATGATGACAACCTGAAACTCTCAGGAACATTAATGCAGTGGCACTTGTACTTTAATTATTTTTATTTTGGATAGTTACAGGTTTCCCCTTGAATGGGAATTTTATGATACGTCCCCAAAAGGAAACCACAAAATGAATCTGCATAAGTCATTACATGAAGTAGTTGCCTTTTCAAGCTATCTTTGCTATTATTTGGAATCAATACATAGGATAAATGGTATATTTCTATATGTTACTACTATATTACCTTTTGTACTGGACTAACATAATATAAATATACTATTATGATAAAGCACCCGGGTCTAAAATTAATGTCCTCTCTGATAAAGCATGACATTATTCTTAGTCAAGAGTAGGCAAAGAGGAAAATGTATCTATAACACAATGCAGAAAATGTAGGTTAAAATATGGGGAAACATTCCAATTATTATAAAAATGAGACAACGGAAATAGCCATCATTTCTGGAGTATTTCGAGGGCTAATTATGATGCTGATGAAGACAGTGACGCCAGTGATGGTGTCACCTGTTGACAACAATTTTCAAGCCTCGATCCTGAGATTCAGGATCAAGAAGTCAAGAAACTTGATTGTAATAATAGAGATTTGTGCTGCACCTCTGCACTCTCACCCCCTCACCCCTGCCATCCTTGTTCTCATTTCATAGCAGTAGAGTCCATTATGAAGTGCACATAGCATCGCTTTTCTCATTTTCCACCCGGGATCTATATACGGTCAAAATGGCTGCAGCATAGGGCTGAAAGTGTTGCCTTGGTAACTGCTGTGGTCTCCCATACCCACATTAGCTGGTTATTATCTAAGTTTCTCCTGGGTCTGGCTAATTTGAGGAATGGTTTAGACAGTTCTTCTGTCAGAAGCCATTCCCACTGTTGCCACCCCCTTATTTGTAGAACTGAGACAAGAACGCAGTTATCCTGTGTCCCAGGGCAGTGCTGGTGAGACTTTACATCTGGTGAGACTTTAAATGTAGTAGGATAGAGCATTAAACTTTTCCTTTCATTGTCATTTCCGATCTTTCCAAATCCCATCTACTATGTCCTAGTCCTCTTCTACCTCTTTGCTGCCTTTGATCAGCTGGACCATTTCCTTCTCATATAAATATATTTAACCTGGTTTTTTTTAAATGGTGTTTGTTAAGCATTTTACTAAGTGCTGGGGTAGATGCAAGCCAATCAAGTTGGACACAGCCCATACCCCATTTGGGGCTCATAGTCTTAATACTCATTTCCAAATGAGGTAACTGAGGAAGGGAAATGTTAAATGACTTGTCGAAGGCCATGTAGCAGACAAGTGGTGGGGCAGGGATTAGAACACAGGTCCTCTGACTCCCAAGCCTGTGCTTTTTCCACTAGGCCACATTGCTTCTCACTGCTATTGTGTTTTTCTAATGTAGTTCTCAATTTCTATTATTTGTTTTTCCTCTGCCTCCCACCATGTAACTGTGTGGCTTAGTGGAAAGAGCATGGGCTTAGGAATCAGAGGTCATGGGTTCTAATCCCACCCCTATCACTTGTCAGATGTGCGACTTTGGGCAGGTCGTTTAACTTCCCTGTGCCTCAGTTCCCTCATCTGTAAAATGGGGATTAAGACTGTGAGCCCCACGTGGGACAAACTGAATACCTTGTATCTACCCCAGCACTTAGAAAAGTGCTTGGCACGTAGTAAGCACTTAACAAAAACTATTATTATTATTATTACATAACTGGGCCATCTCAAGGCTCTATTCTGTGTCACTTTACATTTATTCCCTCCAGGAGCTCATCTACTTCAACAGCTTCAACAACCACGTGGTTGACTTCCAAATCAATGTTACTAACTCTGACCTGTGCCCTTCTCTTCAATTTCACATTACCCCTGCCTCCAGAACATCTTTACATAGATAGCCCATCACCGACTCAAGCTGAACATGTCCAAAACTGAACTCATCGCCCCTCCCAAATCCTCTCCTTCACCTATCTTTCCCATCAGAGTGAACAATTGACTGCCATCTGTTACAGGTCAGTGGCTTCTTCCCCATTTCTTTCATACATACTCATGTATCCTCCTTTCTAAACACCCCCCTGACTCCATGGCTCCCTCCAGTTATCACCCCATCTCCCTTCTACCATTTCTCTCCAAGCTCCCTGAGTGAGTTGTCTTTTCCCACTGCCTCTACTTCGTCTCCTCCAATTCCCTCCTTCACCCTCTCTGATCTGGCTTCCATCCCCTTCACTCCACTGAAACTCCCTTCTCAAAGGTCACCAGTTATCTCCTTCTTGCCAAATCCCCTGGCCTCTATTCCATCCTTATCCTTGAGCTTTCAGCTGCCTTCAGCACTGGACCATCCTGTTTCAAGGTGACCTGGGCATCGGCCATGTCTTTCCCGTGACTGTTGGAGTAAGTAAGGTGGAATTCAGAAGTACTGGTGTGACACCTCACACTTGACCAGGCATTCCAGGCCAGGAAAGTGGAAGACATGCTTCCGTGCTTCTGTGCCAACCAGATAAGGTATGGAGGAGCAGGGGGAGGGAGTAGGGGACACAGTTTGGAATCTGGAAGCCTGAATGGCCCGGAAGAACAGGTAATAAATACCAGAGGCCTCTGACATTCTGGGCAGTGGATGGAGACTTGCAGCAGTTGGCTGCATGTCTCCTCTGCCCAAAGAATGCCCTGTCTCTGGAACCAGTGCACTGTGTGAAACTGTAAGACAAGTGAGTGTCCTGCTGCATGATTGTGGAGCTGGGAGCTAGGTGCTTCTCCATGTAACCACATCAGTGTATTCCTCCCCAGAGAGAAGCATTCATAGGGCAGCAGCTAGGTGCTTTGCCACACGTGAGTAACTAAGTGTATTCCTCCCTAGAGGGAAACTTTTGTGAGGCAGAAGCTAGGTGCTTCACCACATGTGAGTAACTAAATAAGTGTATTCCTCCCAAGAGGGCAGCGTTCGTGGGGCAGGAGGTAGACGCTTTGTCATGTGTGAGTAACTAAATAAGCATATTCCTCCTGCAAGAGAAGTCTTCCATTTGAGTGGATGCAGGACGCTGTGGGACACAGGGTGCCAAACTAAAAATAGGTGCATTCCTTCCAAGAGGGAAGCTCAATTTGCCCCATGCAAATAACTAAATAAGTGTAATGCCTCCCAAAGGTAAGTTAAATTGGTCACGTGGAATAAATTTTGTGTGGGTCATCCTTTCTGACTCTCGTCTCTTACTCTTGTGATGCTGATCCTCGAACCTATCCTCACTTAGGTTACTCAAAAAGTTCTTCCTTGCCTATGCTCTCATTTCCCCTAGTCCATCACCCTCTGTGTCCCCTAAGCAATTAGATTTGTACCCTTTAAGAACTTGATAGTAACCCCACCCTCAGTCAAACTGCACTTATATACATCCCCATAATTTAATGTCTCCCAAGCACTTAGTACGGTGATCTCCAGAGGGTAAAAGCTCAATAAATATGCTTGATTTCTCCCCCTCTATACTGTAAGCTTGTTATGGGCAGGTAACATGTGTACCGACTCTTTTGTATGAGAAGCAGCTTGGTTTAGAAGAGCACAGGCCTGAGAGTCAGAAGATCATGGGTTCTAATCCCACTTATCTGTTGGGTGACCTTTGGCACGTCACTTTACTTCTCTGGGCCTCAGTTACCCCATCTGTAAAATGGGGATTGAGACTCTGAGCCCTACTTGGGACAGGGACTACATCCAATTCGATTTGCTTGTACCCACCCTAGTGCTTAGTACAGTGCCTGGCACATAGAAAGCACTTAATAAATACTATTACTATTATTATTATCATTATTTTTATTGAGAAGCAGCGTGGCTCAATGGAACGAGCACGGGCTTGGGAGTCAGAAGTCTTGGGTTCTAATCCCGGCTCTGCCACTTGTCAGCTGTGTGACTTTGGGCAAGTCATTTAACTTCTTTGTGCCTTGGTTCCCTCATCTGTAAAATGGGGATTTAGACTGTGAGCCCCACATGGGACAAACTGATTACCTTGCATCCCCCCATTGCTTACAACAGTGCTCGGCTCACAGTAAGCGTCTAACAAATACCATCATTATTATTATTGTTATTTTGTTTCACACTTTCCCTAGCAATTAGAATGGTGCTCTGCTCACAGTACTTAGTGACTATCATTGATTGATTGATTGATTGTTTCCATCTCTCAGTTTTATAATCTTGGTATTATCCTTAACTTCTCCCTTTCTTTCAGTTCCCTTATTCAGTCTGTCACTAATTAATGTTGGTTCTTCTGCCATAGTATTCCTGGTCTGAACATAGGCCCAGAATATTCACCCCTTCCTTTCCATCCAAACAGCTGCCACATCAGGCCTGGCACTCGTAGTATCTCAGCTTGACTACTGGATCAGCCTCCCTGCTGATCTCCCTGCCTCCACTTCCTCCTTTTGTTGCCTGCTTCATTTTACTAAAATGCCCTTCTGCAATTTCTCTCACCACTTGTCACAAAAATCTAGTAGTTGCCAATTATTCTTTGTATTAAACAAAAAATCCTGACAATTGGCTTTAAACAACTCAGTCAGCTCTCTCCTTGCTGATAACAATAATAATAATAATAATTGTGGCATTTGTTAAGTACTTACTGTGTGCCAGGAACTGTATTGTGTGGATGCAAGCAAATTGGGTTGGACATAATCTTTATCCCACATGGGGCTCCCATTTTACAGATGAAGTAACTGAGGAGAAGTGAAGTGACTTGCCAGGGTCACAGAGCAGAAAAGTGGTGGAGCCGGAATTAGAACCTACAAACTTCTGACCTCCCCTCATATATTCATCAAGCCACAACTCTTGAAATAATACCTCCTCCAGGAGACCTTGGCCAATTAATCTCTATTTTACCCAACTTTATACCCCTCCAACTGCAACTTCGACCCCCTGTACAAATTAATCACAAAGTAATAACTTCCCTTTCCCAAAACCTTATGTACATATGTTTTTACTCTGTTAGTTCCTTTGATTTGTAATTTATTTTGGTGTTTGTTTCCCCGACTATATTGTAAGCTCCCTGAGGATAGAGATCACATTTATTAATTCTATTGCACTCTTCCAAATGGTTAGAACAGGACTCTGAACACAGTAAGCGTTCCATAGATACAATCAATTAATTGACTGAGTGATTCATTCATTCAATCAATCAGTATGGGTTATATAACCTACACCTTAGTGGAAAACAAGAAGGTAATGAAATGGGCTGATTTTGAGATGTGTTCAATTTTGTTCCCAATATCTCACAAAGTTCTGGCAACAATCAGCTGCTGGGAAGCTATTACATGAAATGGCACTTTAAGAATAGTGAAAACGTGTGTTGCATTTAGATTACATCATAAAAATCCAAGTGCAGAAAAGCATGGCAGAGGGTGGAAAAAATTTCACCATTAACCCACGTCCTCTGCTCTAACAACAAATTGTAGACTCATGGGACATAAATGGCTATGTTCAGCTCAATCCAAGTCTGAATTAATATGTTCTTAGAGAACAGTCTCCCAAGCATTAATTCAGCAAAGTACCCAAGGACAGAGGAGAAACAGGGAAAAAACAGGAAAAGAAAGTCTTGTAATTCAAGCACTAGGAGAAGAAAGCAACATTATGAAACTGTTTCAAACCTATTAGAGTTTTGAAAGGAAAATCATTTGAAGGGGCTCCCTATCTATGAATTTTCTACTTGATGTGTATTCATTTTGTAATTATAGAGGAGGAATATTGCTAAGTGCTGAACATAATGAGGCATTGAAGAGACAAGCAAAGTGCTTTGAGATCTTAAGAGGAATTGAACAATTGAACCTCTTCTCTATTAGTTGAGATTTCAGGCAGTTTCTACATTTGACTGAGTTCTCAGTGCTATGAGTTGATCATTAATATATATCAATAATAATAATATGTTAAGCACTTACTACATGCCAAGCACTGTGCTAAGCACTGGGGTAGATAATCAAGTGCTGCATAGGGTTCATAGTCTCAGTAGGAGGGACCACAGGTATTGAATCCCCATTTTCTAGATGAGGGAACTGAGGCAGAGAGAAGTTAAGTGACTTATCCAAGGTCACACAGCAGACAAGCAGTGCAGCTGGGATTAGAACCCAGGTCCACTGATTTCCAGGCCCAAGCTTCTCCACTAGGCATTGTGAGAATTAGCCAAGCACTGGGCTGACAAATAGTGATTTGGTTACTCTCCAGGGTTGGTCAAATTAGAGTCGAAGGTGCCAATTCTGTGATAAATACAGCTCTGAGAAATCTGGATGCTGGAAAACCAGAATTTGTTTTCAATCCATCAGGGAACTTTCTCCAGCAAGATGCTACATGGATCATCCAAACGATGTGAAGCAATGGTTCAAGAATTGCCCTTTGCTGATGTATGGATTTACCCAGGAAGGTACGCAAATAATTAAGAATAGTTTAGTTGATTCACTGTAGTGCCATGGACTGACATTAAGTTGGAAGAAAAACCCAAATTATATATTATCCTTTGTTGGGGGTGATTGAGGTGTAAGGTTTTGGGGAGACTGAGGAGCATAGCAGCGGGAAGCATCGTAGCCAAGTAACCTTACTTAGGTTAGTTACTTAGTAATCTTACACGCTCAGAGAAGCAGCGTGGTTCAGTGGAAAGAACAGGGGCTTTGGAGTCAGATGTCATGGGTTCAAATCCTGGCTCCACCACCTGTCAGCTGTGTGACTTTGGGCAAGTCACTTAACTTCTCTGTGCCTCAGTTACCTCATCTGTAAAATGGGGATTAAGACTGTGAGCCCCCCGTGGGGCAACCTGATCACCTTGTAACCTCCCCAGTGCTTAGAACAGTGCTTTGCACATAGTAAGCACTTAATAAATGCCATTATTATTATTATTATTATTATTATTATCATTAACCTAGTGGAAAGAGAGCAGGCCTGGGAATCAGAGGATCTGGTTTCTAATCCTGGTTCCACCCCTTGCCTGGTGGGTGACCTTGGGCAAGTCACTTAACTTCTCTGTGCCTCAGTTTCCTTAGCTGTACCTGTTCTCCCTTCTACTTAGACTGTGAATCCCATGTGGACATGGTGTATGATTTAATTCACTTATATCTACCCCAGCACCTAGAACAATGTTGACACATAGTTATGTAATTATAGATTACATAATTATTATAGAGATTTGAGGGGTTAACAGCCCAAGGGACAGAATGGAATACTAAGGAAAGAACATCTGGAGATTGCCTTCAAGACCATCAAATGCAGGATGAAGGGAAGGATTGCTGGAGATTGTCTTTAAATATAACAGAAGAAGCTTATGTTTAATAAGCCTAGTGGGTAGAACACGATCCTGGGAGTCAGAAGGACTTGGGATCTAATCCTGGCTCTGCCACTTGGCTGCTGGGTGATCTTGGACAAGTCACTTATCTTCTCTGTGCTTCAGTTCCCTCATCAGTAAAATGGGGGTTAAGACTGTAAGCCCTATGTGGGACAGGAACTGTGTCCAACCTGATAATCTTGTATTGACCCCAGTGCTTAGAACACTACTTGACACATGCTAAGTGCTTAACAATTATTGTTATTATTGTTGTTGTTGTTATTAGTAAGCAGGAATGCTGAAACAATGAAGAGGAAATAGCATAGAAGAAGGGGGAACCGCAACTATAACCATAGTGATGACACTTCATCACCAAGATGGAACAGGATACCCAAAAGGTAACCTTTGAGAAAACAGGCACTCAACGCAATACAGGGGTAATCTGTATTTCTCAAAGAATATCAATTTGGAGAAAGTGCAGTGGAGAACTGCAAGTTAAAGTTAATGTACTGTATGACCTTACAGAAAATCCCCTAAGACTTCTTGGAAGAGGCCTGGAATCCTGCCAATCTTTCCACAGAGAAGGGAGGTGAGGAAAGAAGGAGTAAACGGTGGTGGAGTGGTTTGAAGACAGTAGTGAAGAGTTTTTGCTTGATAGGGACATTGCTAGGCAACCACTGGAGATTTTTGAGGAGGGGGTGACGTGCCCAGAATATTTCTGTAGAAAGATAATCCGGGCAGCAGAATGAAGTAGAGACTGAAGTGGGGACAGACAGGAGGTTGGGAGATTAGAAAGGATGCTGATACAATAATCCAGTCGGGATAGAATGAGTGATTGTACTAGCTTGGTAAGATCCACTGTTTAGGTGGACTCACCTGAATTCCCATCCAACTACCCTGAGCATGGAGCATGGACCACCGAGTCGTCCATCTGGAGATTTCTGGCAAAGGAGGACATGTTCCAATAGAATTTAATTCTATTACATGGGAATTGAGTTTTCCCATATGTTGTGAAGTCTGTAAATGCTTTTGTTGTTTGAAAACTGAGGAAATCTACAGTTCAGTGCTGCATTAAAGGGGAGACCGTTAGGAAGAGTCAGTTGGAGATTCCAATAAACCAGAAGCAATGAACTCCTGTGTATTTCCTGCTACCACTGAACCCCCCACTGGCAACATAGCTGGTTCTAGCAAGGAATCTCTCTGGCTTATTTTCCGCAAAATAAGCATATTTAGTAATTCCCCATGGGGTGGGCAACTGGTCTCCTCTGAGATCAATTGGCAATTTCCTCCTCCCCTCCCACCTAATAGAAACCCCTTACTGCTCTTCCCCACTTTCTGCCTTCCAGGCAGAGTAGCCCACTGGTGACTCCCTTTCTTTTGCCCTTCCCTATACCCCAAACCCATTTCTCTCCCCAAGTGAGCATAAATGGAATGAGTTCTAGTTGATTATATAAATATTCAACATTAGGCTTTGGAATTAAATCTGCATCAAGATAAACTGAAGCAGCTTGCATTTCACTGCTCTGTTTTCAGTAACTGAAAAAGCCAAACTGCATCTCCTCTTTTCCCCAGACCCTCAGTGTTTTCCCATTCTCTACTGTGGGTTCAGTTGGGGCACCCCCAAGTCTTTAGGACTACCCAGCCCTCTGACACCTTCCATTCTTACTGCACTCCTTCAATGCTGCTCTCTTAAGTCCAGCCTGGGCCTGCTTCCAGGGTGGGATTCTGAACAGCAAGGCTAATGTGTTCTCCAGAGAATGGCAGGAGGTGGGCTTCATGGAAAGATCTCTGAAAGGCTCAGTAGCAGTGAGCAGCCAGAGCCCTGGGTAGGCTGGATAAACTTCCAGAAAAGCAAGGACGTTAAAGGGAAAAGTTAGGATTGTGAGGACATGTTAATTGGTTTAAGAAGAGTTTGGATAAATTCAAGGATGTTAGCAATATTTTGAGGCTGTTTGGATGGTCGATCCTTACCCCAGAGGATGGGTGGGCTCAGGATGGTCCATTATATGGTCCATCCTCACTGTTTGCTTCCACTGATGAAGACAGAATCCTAGTTCACACAGATTATTAGTCTGACCTATATGCTGGCTTTATGAAATTCAATGTCAACCCTCTCAGTCACTGTGGTTTGAGCTGACCTCCAAATCAAAAAAATTTAATACCTATTAAATCCATATGAAAGACAGTTACTCTTGATCTCTCTGTGCCTGGCAAACTATATATATTACACTCTAATAAAACTCAGGGAAAAAGCTCTTTTTTTCTGTAAATCTCTGAATAGCTTCCAAACATTCCACTTCAGGAAGCCCCGTAGTTTTCCTATGGTTTCATTTTGAACTTAAACTTTAGCCTAACACAAATCTTTCATTTAAGGGTTTACAGGTTCTGCCATATTCCAGCAAACCAGTTTATGCCTAAATTCTAAAGGTTATATTCCCAAACCACTGATTTCTTATTGTTTACAAGGAAAACCGTTCTGTCTGAATGTGCCTGAATTTAGTGCAATTCGAATGTTTCATCATCCATGAACATGAAAGATGTAAGGATCGCTGCAGCCACTTGTGGTGTAAGCATTACAGTTTTATACCCATCACCTGTTCGGGTGCTCGACACCCATTTTACAAAGCTACTGAGTTATCCCAGAATGGAAGCAAACCATCAGGACGGCTGAACATCAGGCTGCAAGTCTGCAAGGTGCATCTCCAAGACCTTTCTGTTGCAGTCACTGAACTTCCTTTATCACTTGAATCATGAATGAGATTAGGTCTATGGTAACTCCTAAGCAAATTAGGCTACTCTGAGTTCACCAACACCTTTAACTTACTTCACTTGAGTAAAAGACAAAGGTGCCCTGTCTGACATTTTTCCCATCATCATCAGAGTGAAGCAAGTCCGTGCATTTGGTCCAATCACACTGAGCCTACTCCACATCACCACGCTTGAGTATAATAATAATGATGATGGCATTTGTTAAGCACTTACTACGTGCCAAGCACTGTTCTAAGCACTGGGGTAGATACAAGGTAATCGGGTTGTCCCACGTGGGGCTCACAGTCTTAATCCCCATTTTATAGATGACATAACTGAGGCACCGAGAAGTTTAGTGACTTGTCCAAAGTCACACAGCTGATAAGTGGCAGAGGTGGAATTAGAACCTACAACCTCTGACTCCCAAGCCTGTGCTATTTCCACTAAGCCACTTGCAAAGAAAGACCTGAAGACTGGAGTTCTTATCCACTGGGAAACTTGTCCAACTCAACTGGCTGTTTCAGCAAGGTCTCTGACACAATCGTCCCGGAAATTGTATTTGTTAATGAGTGTTCTCTTGAGGCCCAAACACAGAAGGACATGCAGATCACTGATAATCCCTTTTCAGTCAGCACAGAGATACGGACTAAAAATAAGCCTAGGCAAGCACCAAGCTGAGATTGTGTACCAGTCTGGATGAGGAAGCAATGAACCAAAGATGTTTTCTGGAAAAACAGAATTTAAGGGCGTAGGGATGGTGTGCAGGGTCAGTTGTACCCCCACCCTCTGCCCCACAGCACTTTTGTGCCCATTCATAATTTCTTTTAATTTCTCTTCCCCACTCTAGGCTGCAAGCTCCTTGTGGTCAAGGAATGTGTCTACCAAATCTGATGTATTGTACTCCCCCAAACGCTTCATACAGAGTTCTGCACCAGTAAAGCGCTCAGTAAATATGATGAATTGATTGACTGAATGCTAGACTGAAATACACAGATAGATCAAGTAATAGAAAGCAGAAGAAGAAGAGTTTGCCTTTGGGGATTTTGGCAAGCAGAATCTGACTGCAATGGCTCAGCAAACTCTACCCTAAAGTGAAGATTCATAAAGTTGTAGAAGTTGTTTCAGACCCCTGGGAATGCTGTAACATCAGCAACAGAAAGACTAACAAGTTCTTGGTAGTGAGGAATAAACACCCAGTTCATTCATTCATTCATTCATTCATTCATTTGTATTTATTGAATGCTTACCATGTGCAGAGCACTGTACTAAGTACTTGGGAGAGTACGGTATAACAATAACCAGACACATTCCCTGCCTACAACAAGCCTAGATGGGGAGACAGACATTAAAATACATAAATAAATGTAAATCTAGAGGGGGATGAATAAAGAGAGCAAGTCAGGGTGATGCAGAGGGGAGTGGGAGAAGAGGAAAGGGGGGCTTAGTCAGGAAAGGCCTCTTGGAGAAGATGTCCCTTCAATTAGGCTTTGAAGAGGGGGAGAGTAAGCGTCTGTTGGATTTGAGCAGGGAGGGAATTTCAGGCCAGAAGGAGGACTTGGGCCAGGGGTCTGTGGCAAGATAGATGAGATCGAGGTACAGTGAGAAGGTTAGCATTAGCATTAGCACAGTTGATTTTACTGAGTAATTCAGGAAAGAGATAAGAAGCCTCAGACCACCTCATAGTTAGCACCCTACCTGATACCCTGCTTGAAGTTTATTTCAAGAATGGCATATAGCTCCTCTACATGCCTACTCCTTTCCACACAGAATCCACCTTCATTCCTAAGATTGTTGCCCATGCTTCATTTATTTTGAAAGTCAAACAACTTTCTATACAAATCTGAGGTAAGATTCACCCCAATTTTACTTGCTTCCACAGCCCATTGATTACCAGAAGAGATCACCTGAATCTACCCTTCTTCATGGGCTCCTGTATCCTAAATAGTATATTGCCCTGTGAATGTCCAGAAGCAATGAAGCCAGATATACTTCCTGCTACCAACGAACCTCGCTATTGGCAACATAACTGGTTTTGGCAAGGAATTCCTCTGGCTTTTTTTTTTTTTTTTGACATCACAAGGGTATTTATTTACTCACCATGAAACTGGCAAACTGGTTTCCTCTGTGATCAAATGGCAATTTCTTCCTCCCCTCCCAATCAACAGCATCCCATTACTTGTCCTCTCCACTGCCTGTCTACCGGGCAGGGGTTAACAAACCATGGCCCCTCTGTTGAGAAGACCTGCATTGAGGAACACTGAGTAAAGAACAGAGGCATTCTGGTCCAGCGATCCACTAAGTGTTGTTATGGGCCAGGGCACAGTTGCAGGAGATGGATGGGCCTAAGAATCCTGATTTACACAAACTCTTAAGGATAATCTGTATTTCTCAAAAAATATGAATTTGGAGAAATTGTATCAAGTCACTGCAGGAAATTCCCTCGGAAGCAGTGTAGCCCAGTGGAAGGACCACAGGTTTAGGAGTCAGAGGACCTATGTCCTAATCCCAGGTCTACCACTTGCTTGCTATGTGACCTTGGGCAAGTGATTTAACTTGGCTTTGCCTTAGTTTCCTCAACTGTAAAATGGGGGATCAATGGGACAGGGACTGTGTCCGACCTGATAACTTTGCGTCAATCCCAGCGCTTACATCATAAAGTTTAACAATACCATAAAAAATGCCCTCTGGGAAGAAGCATGGAATACTGCAGAACTTCCTGACCTCTTCCTGAACCCATAGACAGCTATGCTCCTTTCAATGATTCCTCCCTCATTGGCTTGACTGACTCTGTGGATAAGAGTTGACTGGATAACCACCAAACCATGGTGAGCTTCCAGTTTACAGGATCCGTCTTCCTGAATGACTGAGAGCCACTGGGTAGCTGGACCACCTGCATTCCCACACAACTACTTTGGACACGGGAGACCATATGAGCATCCTATCGGAAGAATTCTAGCAAAGGAGGACATGTTCCAAGAGATTTTATTTCTCCCTGAGGAAATTTAATTAACCCGTCTATAAGGAGGTTATGAAGTAATCTCAGCATCTTTGCTTAGCATGAAGAAAACAGTTCACTCTGTTCATTGTTAAGACCTCCTTCTCCTCAGCAAAGGCAGTGGAAAAATATGGAGGTTGAGGAATAAAAGTCCAACATAAAGAAAGAAATGACAGCATAGACTGGTGGAGCATTATTGGATACCCTTTGCCAGGAATGCTGTTTCAGGCAAATGCATGGGAACTCTATTATCATTCCTTCTTCATTAACACTGTAAAGTGAGACAATGGCAAATATTTAAAATTCATTGCTTACCAGAAACTGACTTCAGCCAGGTAAATTGACACACCATTGATATATGTCAGAGAATTATCCGAGACATGCTTAACGCACAATCGTTCAATCTGTATAAGGCTAAAATTTGAAATGAAATGCATTTTATAGGACTTTTTTTATCTTCCACCACCTTCTTGGATTTCACCAGTAGGCTAGAAGTCCCTTGACAATTTCAATTGTTTTCAATAGTTTTCAAATCATCTTCCGCCAACCTTTTCCCTTTGTTGCAATGTTTGATACAACACAGGCTTTGGATAACATTACATTTTGCCACAATGCAACTTCCACGTTGTAGGAGAAATGACTGCAATTTCCCAGTAGTGTGCAGTGCTGATTTGGGGGTGAGCTCTGGGCCTTAGGGACCCCATGAACCTGGTCCCAATGTCTGGAGCTGTGGGTCCCTCTGCCGATGCTTCAGCACCACAATGGTGGGCAGAAACTGCCTGAAGTTGAGGGTGGAGGTGGCCACCTGTCTGGGCTTTGCATGACTTACTGCTGAGAGTAGCCCAGGATCCCAGCAGGGAGTGTGACCCATGGCAACTGAGGTGAGAGATAGAACAGGAAGCTTCAGCTTACCTGGGATACCGGTGGGCATCCTCTGTGGCAAGAGGAAAGAGGGCTTGG
This sequence comes from Tachyglossus aculeatus, assembly GCF_015852505.1. Taxonomy (NCBI): domain Eukaryota; kingdom Metazoa; phylum Chordata; class Mammalia; order Monotremata; family Tachyglossidae; genus Tachyglossus; species Tachyglossus aculeatus. Next base: position 3,288,540 of record NC_052090.1, on the reverse strand, counting down.
GTTTTGCTAGGTCTGGGATGTAGATGAATAGTGGCAGGGGAGGGGCTGGAATTTGGGCGAGAGTAAAGGCAGGAATGCACACTATGTGAGAGATCGGAGCTTTGTTTCCCATGACCCCTTACCCCATTCTCCCCCACTCCATGCGTTCTGGAGTCAAGCAGTGGGTGGTCTGACTCTCCCCAGGTGTCTTCTTCCCCTCTCACTTCCCACTGCTCAGCCCCGTGGCTGGGGGAAGCCAGGCTACATGTTCCCCCTTGCCCTCCATCCAAGCAGGGGTCCAACCTTGGTGCCTCATCTCTTCCCAGCACCCAACCTCTGAACTCCAGCCAGAAGATGTCAGCAGGCCCAGGATGGCAGAACCCAGAGTGCCTGAGCAGGAAGAGCAGACTCTGATGGCGATGATAATAATAATAGCATTTAGTAAGTGCTTACTATGTGCAAAGCACTGTTCTAAGCACTGGGGAGGTTACAAGGTGATCAGGTTGTCCCATGGGGGGCTCACAGTCTTAATCCCCATTTTACAGATGAGATAACTGAGGCACAGAGAAGTTAAGTGACTTGCTCAAAGTCACACAGCTGACAATTGGTGGAGCTGGGATTTGGACCTATGACCTCTGACTTCAAAGCCCAGGCTCTTTCCACTGAGCCACGCTGCTTCTCATCACTGACTGATTCACAGCCCAGCAACCCATGGAAGACCATGCAGCATTTGTGCTTCCATGTCTGTCTTGGGGAGGGATTCCATAAATGACCAAATATATAAAAGACCAGATTTGGAGGTTACACTTCCTCGGCACCTGGCCTTGTGAATGTTTACTGGGACCTCCCAGGAATGGGAATAAAGGTGATTTCTAGACTGTGAGCCTGTGGTTAGGTAGGGACCATCTCTAAATGTTGTTGACTTATACTTCCCAAGCGCTTAGTACAGTGCTCTGCACACAGTAAGAGCTCAATAAATATGATTGAATGAATGATTAACTTGAATGAGCTGCTCTTTGGGTGTTTTCTATGCTACACTTCTCAATCAATCAGTGGTACTCACTGAATGCTTACTGTATGCAGATCACAATAATTAGTACGTGGAAGAGTACACTACAACAGAGTTGGTAAACCTGTTCCTGCCCACAAGGAGCTAGCCTACAGTCTTAGGAAGGAAATATACCTACAGATTATGTTTGTAAATGCCGTGGGGCTGAGGGTGGGATGGCTATCAGCAGCGTGGCTCAGTGGAAAGACCCCGGGCTTGGGAGTCAGAGGTCATGGGTTCAAATCCCAGCTCCGCTAATTGTCAGCTGTGTGACTTTGGGCAAGTCACTTAACTTCTCTGTGCCTCAGTTACCTCATCTGTAAAATGAGGATTAAGATTGTGAGCCCCACGGGGGACAACCTGATCACCTTGTAACCTCCCCATCGCTTAGAACACTGCTTTGCACACAGTGAGCACTTAATAAATGCCATCATTATTATTATTATTATTAATGGTGCATATCTAAGTGCAAGGGTGAGGCAGAAGAGAAAGGGACTTTCATGGTGAGGGAGTGGAAGTTGAAACTCTCGTGTCTCTTATAGAAGACACTATCTTCCCAGTGCTGCTGACAAACCACGTACAACATTAAACAGCAGGAGGAGATCACCAACAATGATGTCATGAACTCAATCATCTCACCAGCATTGAAGCAATGCATAGAGAAACACACCTCAGCTGGGTCTTGTCTTGTCTTGTCTTAAGCCATCGAGTCGTTTCCAGCCCTTAGCTACACCACGGACACAACTCTCCCAGAATGCCCCGCTCTCCATCTGCAATCGTTCTGGTAGTGTCTCCAAAGAGTTTTCTTGGTAAAAATACATAAGTGGTTTACCATTGCCTTCTTCCACACAGTAAACCTGAATCTCCCTTCACTCTCCCTTGCCGCTGCTTCTCAGCACAGGTGAGTTTTGTAGGCTGCATGAAAAGAATAAATGAGAGAAGGATACACAAATGCCTGCATTTAGGTGACCTGGAAGCAGGCTCATAAAAACCTGTAGGCCAGAATAAGTGATTTATCGACATAATGAAGCACAGTTTCAAATAGGGTGACATTGTAAAGGACTCTTGGAAGACCCCCTGCAGCAGACAGGTCATCCTGGCAAGCATCACTGGGAGAAAGAAGGATTATTTGCCTTGAGGAAAGTCTTCATTAAGATCAAGAGGCAGACTGGAAAATAGATGCAGGCCCTGAAAATGGCAAACACAACTTAGCAGTGAGGAGCTATCTCTACCGGCATCCTCTGGCGACTTGATTGTTGATTTCCTCTTAGTTTTCTAGCCACACCTGCATGAGTAGATAGGATTTTACCATCAGTAGTAGCGATTGTGAAGAAAAATAAAATAGTAACATTTTCACTTACAGGAAAGTGGGTTAGATTGTTTAGTGTCACAAACAACTAACTGGAATGTTTCCCTGCTCTGTGAATCTGTAAAGCAGACAACTACCCAAATGGTTGGCCAGTGATCAAACCAATCTCAAACTGATTTTCCAAAAGCTAAAAGGCAGTTCTAAAATAATAAGTATAACTGTGGTATTGGTTTGAGTGCTTAACATGTGCTGAGAACTGAATTTAGCACTCTATATTGAATCTTTGGCTGAGGCTTCAGTTATGAAGTGGGATAGAATTCGAGACAGGAAGTTATTTTGTTATTTGAGGCTATCTTCCAGTCCTAGAGAACAAAAATAAAAGCAATGGGATTATACAGGTGTAAGCAACCATACCCTATTAGAAACTTTTTTCCCCAAATTATTTTCCAAGACATTCTGGTACTTAAAAAAACTAACTGGAGATCTTGTCATTCATAAAGAATTTTAAAGAAGCTAGAGGTTAGAAAGAGCTCAAGAAGATGGAAAACAGTGATTAAGGCTATTTAATTGAAATAAAATGGTAGTAAAATGGTAGGTGACTATGATGAATGATTTAATAAAAACAATTGTATTCTTCTCTTCATTCTCAGAAGATGAGAATAAATACCACACAGTGAAATTAGCCAGTGGGCAATTTAAAGTGATAAAGCGATATGTGGATGGCTGCAGGATGTCAATTCACAGCCGTGCAAAATCATCCAAAGCATTCACCGGTGAGACTCAATTCCTATTTCCTCCTATACTGCATCACTTATGCACCCGAGTCCTCACCTGCTGAGCGCTAAGCACTTATTCATCCCATACATCAACCCCAAAGTCCTTAGGTTCATATCCTCATACCCTGTTGCTTCTTCTACCTGTAACTTATTTGAGTGTCTCCTTCACTATATCGTTCATTCTGTGAGGGCAGAGATTGTTTCTTCTAACTCCATTGTGTTCTCCAGAGTGTTTAGTACAGTGCTCTGCACAGACTAAGCACTCAATAAATACTGCTGATTGATTGACTGAAATAAATAATAGCAAGCTCAAACTGCGAGCTGCTTCTAATTTGTTATTAGAGGTTTCAAGGCACAATTCTTATCCTTTGTCTCTTATTCAAATGACTATGAGGCCACATGCACCTAAGCAATGGGGAAAGGAAAGATAAATGGGGCAGGAAGCTTCCTCTTTTTGGCGCATCAGGTCAAGACTGCTTTGCTGATTCTAGAGGTGCAGGGCACAGTCTGTCAATCAATCAGTTAATCATATTCATTGAGCACTTACTGTGTGCAGAGCACTGTACTAAGTGCTTGGGAGACTATAATATAACAATATAATAGATATATTCCCTGCCCACAATGAGTTTACAGTCTAGAGGATGAGCTTACAGTCTAAGCACAGTGAGGATGGATGTGGATGCAAATAGCAGGTTCTGAGAGTCCTTGTCCATTCTTTGAGGGAGCTGCTTGGAGCTCTGGTTTTGGGGTCCTGGGTGACTGTAATAATAACAGTAATAATGATAGGATTTGTTAAGTATTTACAATATGTCAAGCACTGAGGTAGATACAAGCTAATCAGACCAGACACAGTCTGTGTCCAGTCAGGGGCTCACAGTCTAAGTTGAAGGGAGAACAGATATTAAACCCCCATTTTGCAGTTGAGGAAACTGAGGTACAAAGAAATTAATTGATTTGATCAAGGTCAAAGAGTAGGTAAGTGACAGTGTCGGGATTAGAACTCTGATACTTGGACTTCCAGGCCTGTGGCCATGCTGCTTTATTGTACTCTGCTTCAATTGGGGTGCTAACATTTGTGCAGGCAGGTTTTCTGATTGCTTAACTGAATCATTCACCAACAGTGCAGAGTTCCTCACTACTGGGAACTTAAAAGTCTTTCTGTGGTCGCTAAGGTACTGAGGGTCTGCAACATTGTTATCTGGGCAGGAAGACCCTAGTAGAAATGTTGTGTGTCTTTCTGGCCAGTCTACTTTTAGGCTGCAACAACAGAAATTGGATTTTAAATTGTCTTCCTATTTTCCCACCAAGAGACTAGTCCTCAATTCCCCATTTTCTCAAGCCAACCCAAGTCCCACTTGAATGAACTGGAGCTTGAACTGATCCAATGTGAGAGAACTGACTGATTAATTCAATGTGGAACGTTTGTGATTGGACTGTGTTGCTTTGCTCCACAGTTCCTATAGTGACATTCCTTTTTATGTTCCTCGACTGAGAAGAAATTCTACCAGCTTTTAAAGGTCTAGTGTCTTGCAATCCTGTTGTGCCCCCCACACTCCTCTCTACCACTTATGCATAGCTTGCTTCCTCTAGGCTGGGGGCCAGAAATCACCTTTAACATAACAGCCAGGCCTGAGCAACTCTGATGTTGTGGCTCCACTGGGGTAGCCTCCTCACTCCTCATGTATCGAGGCCTGGAAGAACCCCTCCTCTACAGGATTTGGGAGATGGGAACCCACAATTACAGTATGTGGAATCTTGGGGTGGTTGGGGCAGTTTCTATTTACTCTTGCCTGAACTGAAAAGGAACCTGAGGATTAATTCCAAAGGTGGATTAACAGAATCACAAGCTCGAAGACTTCCCAGGGTAAGAAGACTTCTGAAAATTCAACAACCTTTCTGTCCAAGTTTACCCCCTGGTCCCTGCAGCGTCACCCAGACTCTTCCCTCCTCAGTTATGGAAAAATATCATAAAATTATGGTTTTAATATACTACTCAGTGGCTTCTTATTTAAATAGCAAATAGAATGAAATGATAGTTTTATTTGTTCTGGGATCACTCTCTCAGGGAACTCATCAGCTAACAAGGTTTCAGCCCACCACCTCTATGTAGACAATTCTCAGTTCCACCTTAACTAACCTAGGCCGCCAACAACTCTTGGGTTCAGAACATCTCATTCTGGATATCCCACTGACCCCTCCTACTCACTGTGTCAGAAACTGAACTCCTAATCCCACCCTGCCTAACTTTTCCATCTCAGCCAATCATACCTCCATGCTTCTGGTCCCAGAAGCCCCTAGCCCTAACTCCATTATTGATGTGCCTTGGTCCTTCAACTCCTACATACAACTCAACATGTCCAAGACTGAACTCCTTGTCTTCCCTCCCAAACCCTGCCCACTCCCTGACTTTCCCATCACTGTTGATGGCACTACCATCCTTCCCGTCTCACAAGCCCGCAACCTTGGTGTCATCGCCAACTCCACTCTCTCATTCACCCCTCACATCCAAGCCATCACCAAAAGCTGCAGGTCTCAGCTCTGCAACATTGCCAAGATCTGCCCTTTCCTCTCCATCCAAACTGCTACTCTGCTCGTTCAAGCTCTCATCCTATCCCATCTGGACTACTGTATCAGCCTCCTCTCTGATCTCCCATCCTCTTGTCTCTCCCCACTTCAATCCATACTTCACGCTGCTGCCCAGATTGTCTTTGTCCAGAAACGCTCTGGGCATGTTACTTCCCTCCTCAAAAATTTCCAGTGGCTACCAATCAACCTACGCATCGGGCAGAAACTCCTCACCCTCAGCTTCAAGGCTGTCCATCACCTCACCCCCTCCTACCTCACCTCCCTTCTCTCCTTCTCCAGCCCAGCCCGCACCCTCCGCTCCTCTGTCGCTAATCTCCTCACCGTGCCTCGTTCTTGCCTGTCCCGCAGTCGACCCCCGGCCCACGTCATCCCCCTGGCCTGGAATGCCCTCCCTCCGCACATCTGCCAAGTTAGCTCTCTTTTCTCCCCTTCAAACCCCTACTGAGAGCTCACCTCCTCCAGGAGGCCTTCCCAGACTGAGCTCCCTCCTTCCTCTCCCCCTCCTCCCCCTCTCCATCCCCCCCCTTCTTACCTCCTTCCCTTCCCCACAGCACCTGTATATATGTATATATGTTTGTTCGCATTTATTACTCTATTTATTTATTCATTCTACTTGTGCATATCTATTCTATTTATTTTATTTTGTTAATATGTTTTGTTTTGTTCTCTGTCTCCCTCTTCTAGACTGTGAACCCACTGTTGGGTAGGGACTGTCTCTATATGTTGCCGACTTGTACTTCCCAAGCGCTTAGTACAGTGTTCTGTACACAGTAAGCGCTCAATAAATACGATTGATTGATTGATTAGAACTATGACCAAATCCTGTCAGTTCTCTCTTGCTCACACTGTTCTTTCACCATGGAACTCCTTCCCTCCCTTCCCAATCCAACAATCCTTTAGGCTGTGAGCCCTTTGTGGGACAGGAACTACATCCGGCCAGATTATTTTGTATTCATTCATTCAGTCATATTGTATTTACCTCAGGGCTTAGTAGAGTGCCTGGCCCATAGTAGGTGCTCAACAAATACCACAATTATTGGGCTACAGGCCTTTCCATAGTCAAAGCCCTTCTGTAATTCCACCCCCTCCTCCAGAAAGGCTTCCTTGATTAATCTTAACCCTGGTTAAGATATATATAGCTATATAAACGAGTCAGGCAGCTCTAGCCCTTACTAATGTATTTACACCCAACATTTGCACTTGTGAATTTGTGTTCATTACATTGTTTAAATCGATCCCATGCCAGTTTTTGATCCCACACTCCACCCTCTGTTCATTCATTCAATCGTATTTTTTGAGCACTTACTGTGTGCAGAGCACTGTACTAAACGTTTGGGAAGTACAAGTTCAGAGTTCTCACTGGCCACAGTTTGTATTTTAGGCATATTAAAGCCCTATCTGGCTGTTTCAGCCCTTTCTTAGTCATTAAATTGAAAGCTTCTCTCCATACCCTCACTTTTGCTTTTATATGCACAAAACAAAGTATCATTTCCCAAAGGAAGTAATGCGAAGCATATCAATGTTTTCCTTAAAATGGACCCAAAGAATACAAATACATTTTAGAAAGGGCTAAAAACACAATTTAGTTAAAACTATGTTTTGTGATTAAATCACAATAAATATGTATCAAGAATAAAAAGTGAATTTAAACAATTAAATATTAAACCTTGCATACGTAAAGAAATGTAATTATCTTTACCAAAAGCTTGGCCCTTGTTTGTTGCAGCTCAATGGATCCCAGGCTCTTCTGCACAGGTAATTTAACTATCAAACTCAAAGTCTTACCATTTTTGCTATTTTTAAGCATCTGTCACTGGTTTATCTTTGTCTTGAGAGCCAAGATTAGGCAGCAGAAAGGTATTAAGCAGCCTTCCAAGGATGAAAGGGAAAATAAAGGGGTCATCCTTTCTTTCCCTAACCCTCCACCTCACCTTTCTCTACTGGCACCAGATTAAAAGGTGGAGTATGTGGGGAGGAGGTGTGTTAATGGATCTTAATCACTTTCGGTTACAATTTCACTGTTGTCCTGCTGGTTCATTTGGAACTCAAAAAAAAAAAATGGCCCATTGGAACCTTAAAACTAGAAATCCTCAAAGTCTTGATCAATCACTCAACCAGCTAGTACTAGGTGTTTGAGGAACTACAATACAGCAGAGTTGGTAGATCCCTTCCCAGCCCACAAAGAGCTTACAGTATAGAGGGGGAGACAGACATTCTCCTTCCCTGCCCTGACTCTAGCAGTGGCAATATTCTTCTTAACTTTTACTAATTTTGGATTGTTCAATTGTTGCTTTTTTGACCTAACCCTGTTATTATTTCCTATAGGAACTAAGAGTCTCCTCTTTCAATCAAATTAATTTTAATGATTGTCTGCAGAATGCATGCCTTTGAACTGGGCTCCTTTGTATTCAGGATATCAGTCATTTCTGAAGCTGTCTCTGCTGACAGTGAAATTCCATCCGTGTGTGAGAGTCACAAATGTATAGTTTCTTTTCTTCAGTGCATATTGATAAGTCTGAAGTTTCAATCTGAACTAGGGAATTCAAAGCACAGCCTAAAAGCTCCATGACAACACAATGATTTGATATAATTTATATGAAATCAGAAATATTTTATATTTTAGTCTTTGAAAATAGGAATTGACCTGTACTGGTTTTAATTTGCCATAAGAATATGAGTAAAGGTAATGCTGTGCATGCCTGACTAATTGTTTCCATTGCCTAATTCTCCTCTGTCTCCCTACTTAAAATCTTTTTAATTTTTTTAAGCCAGGATAATACCCTGTGTCAGGGTAGAAATGAAAGTAGCGTTCCGAGGCCTGAGATGCAGACTTGGGCTGCAAAGATTTCTTTTTTTAAAACATTTACGTACCTGCAGAGTTAGGAGGAGGCAAATGGAGGGGGAATTATCATAATTCATTGAACTACTATTGTATGCACGTCTTGGGAGAGTGCAATAGCAGTAAAAGATGCCCTCTTCTCTTTCTCTACTTTTTTTCTTTTCCTTAATTTTAGCCTTAGTTACTCACAAAACAGCCCCTCTCTAATTTTTGGTGTTGCAAAAATACACTTCACTCCTCTAATGCTAACCTTCTCACTGTACATCCATCTCATCTATCTTGCCGCCAACCTGTAGCCCACATCATACCTCTGGTTTGGAACACCCTCCCTCCTCAAATCTGACAGATAATTACTCTCCCCCCATTCAAAGCCTTATTGAAGATACATCTCCTCCAAGAGTCATTCCCTGACCCCTAAGCTCCCTTTTCCTCCTCTCCCACTCCCTTCTTCATTGCCCTGACTTGCTTCCTTTGTTCACCCCCTTATGTACATGGCTGTAATCTATGTATTTATATTAATGACTGCTCTAGACTATATGTTCGTTGTGGACAGGGAATGTGTCCGTTTATTGTTGCATTGTACTCTACCACAGGCTTAGTACAGTGCTCTGCAAACAGTAAGCGTTCAATAAATATGATTGAATGAATGCATGAAAAGCTAGATAAAAAAGTGGAGTGATCATGTAAGTAAATACGGTAGGTACCTTCTTATTCAAAGTTGATGTAACTGACCTCAGATTTTAGCAGTGTGTGCAAATGCAGCAATAATAATGCCTTTCATGGTGTTTTGTGTTCTAAGGTTCTCCTTCCAATTCTAACTCCTGTGTGAACTCTCTGCAGCTGCTGCCTGCCAGCCCTCCTAAGGTATGGCATATTATTTGACATTTGAATTCATTAGTGCCTTTTAGTGTTTCTCAAACGTTCCCGCTTAAGGTTGCCTCTCTTTATCAATCAATCAGTGTTCTTTGTTGAGCAATTACTGGGTACAGAGCACTGGATTGAATGCCTGGGAGAAGAAAGCGGGCACGATCACAGTCCTCAAAGAGTTTAAATTCTGGAGAGGGAGATAGACTTTTAAATGTTAAAGATTGGGGTTGGGGGGATAACCCACTCAATAGTGTTTATTGAGGGCTCTTTTTGTGCAGAGCACTGTACTAAGCATGCTAGAGAAGGAGCGTGGCTCAATGGAAAAAAGCACGGGTTTTGGAGTCAAAGGTCATGGGTTCAAGTCCCGGCTCCACCACCTGTCAGCTGTGTGACTTTGGGCAAGTCACTTAACTTTTCTGTGTCTCAGTTACCTCAACTGTAAAATGAGGATTAAGACTGAGAGACCCCCATGGGACAACCTGATCACCTTGTAACCTCCCCAGCGCTTTGAACAGTCCTTTGCACGTAGTAAGCACTTAACAAATACCATTATTATTATTATTATTAGAGAAGCAGAATGACCTAATAGAAAGAGAATGGACATGGGAGTCAGAGGACTTGAGTTCTAATCCTGCCTCCACCCAATGCCTGCTGTGTAACCTTGGACAAGTCACTTAACTTCTCTATTTCTCAGTTTCCTCTGTGCCTCTGTGCACAGTGCCTCTGTGCCTCTGTCAGTAAAATGAGGATTCTATTCCAATTCCTCCTCTTACTTTGATTGTGAGACCTGTGTGATACAGAGATTGCACCCAACCTGATAATCTTGTAATTACCCTAATGCTTAGAACAGTGAGACCCATAGTAAGCGCTGCACAAATACCATTATTATCCTTATTCATTATTATTATTATTATAGTACAATAAAGTTAGTAGACATGATCTCTGCCCCCAGGGAGCTCACAGTTTAGATTGGGAGACAGACATGAAAATAAGTTACAGATAGGAGAAATGGTAGAGTAAAAGGAGATGTAACCAAGGGCTGCAGGTAGGGTGAGTCCCATAGGGCTTAAAAGGTTCAGACACAAGTGTATAGAAGTTGCAGAAGGTAGGGAAAATAGGGTAGTAATAATAATAATAATGATGGCATTTATTAAGCTCTTACTCTGTGCAAAGCATTGTTCTAAGCACTGGAGAGGTTACAAGGTGATCAGGTTTTCCCACGGGGGGCTCACAGTCTTAATCCCCATTTTACAGATGAGGGAACTGAGGCACAGAGAAGTTAAGTGACTTGCCCAAAGTCACACAGCTGAGAATTGGTGGAGCCGGGATTTGACTCCAAAGCCCGGGCTCTTTGATTAGTTAGGAAAGACCTCTTGGAGGAGAATGATTTTAATAGGGCTTGGAAGATGGGGAGCATGACGTCTGTCAGATATGAGGGAGGGAGCTCCGGGACAGAAGGAGGATGTGGGAAAGGGTCGCTGGTGAGACAGATGAGATTGAGATGCAGTGAGTAAATTGGTGTTACAAGGTTGCGGGCTGAGTGGGAGTAGGAGATTAGCAGAGTAAAGCAGGAAAGGGAGAACTGACTGACTGATGATAAGGCATTTCTGTTGGATGTAGGGATAGATAAGCAGCCATCAGAAGGCTTTGAAGAGTGAGGAGATATTTATTTAGATCTTTATTTAGAAAAATGATCTGGGTAGAAGAGTGAAGTATGGCCTGGAGAGACGAGAGACAGTAGGCAAAGAGGTCAGAAAGGAGGCTGATACAGGCAGTCAGGGAAGGACATAAGTGCTTGGATCAACAGAGTAGCAGTTTGGATGGAGAAGAAAAGGCAGATTTTAGAGTTGTTGTGAAGGTAGAACCAACAGGATTTGGTGACAGACTGAATATGTGGGTTGAATGAGATTGATGAATAGAGGATAATGCAGAGGATGATGGTGTCGACTGCAGTGATGGGGAAGTCTTGGGGAAGACAGGGTTTTGGTTGGGAAGAAGAGTTATGTTCTGGACAATGTTAAGTTTGAGATATTGGCAGAATATCCATGTACAGATCTCCTGAAGGACATATGAGACTGCGGAGAAGTAGAGAGGTCTAGGCTGGAGAGGTAGATTTGTGAATCATCCGCTAGAGATAGTAGCTGAAGCTATGAGAGTGAATGAATCCTCCAAGGAAGTGAGTATGATGGAAAATGGAAAGGGACCAAGAACTGAGCCTTCAGGGATCCCCCTGTTAGGGGGTGGGAGGCAGAGGAGGAGTGTCTTAGCTGCTCATCTGGAGCTCAGCCTCTTACTTTTCAAGGTGGAGTTGGTCCGGAGGAAGGACTGCAGCTCTGGGAATCAGAAAATCTGGGTTCCGGCCCTGGCTTTATGAAGGGGAAGTGGCTGCCAGGAGTGCCTGTTGCATTCAGTATCCAATGTGTCCGACTGAAGAGCCACCGAGATCCTTCTAGGTGGACAAGCTCAGCGGGAAACCTGAGAAATAACTGGATAACTTGGTTGATGAGGATTACAGTAGCTGCCAAGGATTATTCTATTCTCTCTTTGGTCATAAATTGGGCACTGGTGGGCTCTTTGAAATCTATCAATCATCATCATCACATCCTCCTTGGCATTTATTGACATTTAATTTAGTGGGTGCAGAGCACTACTAAGCACTTGGGAAATCACAAAACAATAGAGTGGTAGACATGATCCCTGCCCTCAAGGGGAGATAGTCTTCAAGAGGAAATAGAAAACAGATTATGGATATGGGGAAAGAGTAGAGTAAAAAGATAGGTATACAAGTACTGTGAGGCTAGGTTGAGGATCAAAATGCTTGTAAGTTTACCCAGACAAGCGCATAGGTGACAATCTTTGCCCGTTGCACTCTGTACTCAAGGGGGACCACGGCTGGCAGGCTGAGCGGTGTGACACTAGACAAACGACCCAGCACTACAATTAGTTCCTTCTGGCTGGGTCTCCACCTCAGAGTCACTGGTCCATCATCAGTGAGAGGTTAGCCATCATCAGTGGCTTGTTACAGATGCTGTGGCTAGTAGGTATCAGGAAACTGAGCAATGCCTGGCTGTGATGGTGGAGTCTCCTGACCCCTTCTGTGCCACAGGCCATGGGACCATTGCTGAAAGTTGGCCTTGAAAATTACTATGGTCTTCACCACCCATGTGAATCAGCTATTTGTTTGAAGAGTCTCGCTTTCCTGCCCACCTATGGATTGCTTTTGGAGCTCTTCCAGTCGGAACACTTGCCCAGCTCTGGCACAGCCCCAGAACACGTTCCTCCGCTTGCAGAGCTGGATCTAAAACAAAGCTTTTGGATTCCCAGAACTGTGGTCCTTCCTCTGGAAGTGCAGCAGGAGGGTTCCCTGGTGAAAGAAGGAAGATGCTGCATGGGGTTGGAATCTCCAGCAGAAGTGAATGCAGTGCGTGCAAAGATTTTTCTACAGGAGGGATCCTATCACGGCCAAAGTGTCCAAAGCAGAGCACCAAAGTTGTGCTTTAATGCGGTGACTTGGCAGGCTGTTGCCTTGGTAACCACTGCAGTCTCTGTCGCCCACATTAGGAAGCTTTATTTCAGGATTCCTGCTGGGCCTATCTACTTCATGGATTGTCACAGGAGGTTGTTCATTCAGAAACCTTTTCCACTGATGGGAAGATTAATCTGGATAAGGTTCCAGGTCTCCTGATTTTCAAGGCAGTGTTTTTTCCAATGGGCCAGCAGTAGGGCTGGGTGCTGTTTTCTACACCTTCTGGATAGGCCTCTTTCTCAGTGCAGTATTACTGAGGGTAGCATTTTGAGGTTCTCCCTGGCCTTATCCCATTTGGGAGAACCTAGATTGGGAGCTCTTGGATTCCTGGGTTCTCTCCTTGTGCCTGAGATCTCTTGAAATTTTTTCCTTCTGACGACAGGGAGCCAAGCTCTCCATTACTCTGCCACCCCTATAAGCCCTCCTAAAATGCAAAGCAACATGGCAAGAGCACGGGCCTGGGTGTCAAATGACCTGGGTTCTAATCCCCAGCTCTTCCAATTGCCTGCTGTGTGGCCTTGGACAAGTCACTTAACTTCTCTGTGCCTCAGTTTCCTCACCTGTAAAATGGGCATTCACTACCTGTCCTCCCTCCTACTTAGACTGTGAGCACCTAGAACAGTGCTCGACTAAGACGGTAGGAGCTTAATAAATATAACAATAATGATAAATACAGTTATTATTAAATGGATCTTTGAGGGTTCAGTCTGTCAGTGCCTACTCCATAGAGGGCTGCTGGTAGTTCCTGGACATATTTTCCAGTCTTCCCTCTCCCTTTCCTCTGTAGCATGTCTTTCTTCTCCACATGTCTAGATTCTTTTCCATCTCTCTGAAAGCAGCCCCCCACACTGGTGAGTGACTACTAAGAAGCATTTCTTAACAGATAACCACAAACAAAAGTCTGAGCTAGAACTGCCTAGTCTAGCTTGCACAGTCCTTAAAAAGGAAGTGCAACCTCCCCGCCTATACTAGTACACCTCTTCCCTCCCCGTTATGTTCCTTAGGAATTCTTGGCATTAGTCCACTTGAAATCCTTTCACTCAATCCCTCTCTGTCGCTTGTGGATCACTTGAGAATGCTCATGCCCTCATGACTTGCACTCTGACTCAGTCAATTCATCATCGGTGGCAGCAGCGTGGCTTATTGGGAAGACCACAGATTTGGGAGTCAGAGGATGTGGGTTCTAATCCTGGCTCTGCCCCTTGTCTGCTGGGTGACCTTGGGCAAGCCACTTAACTTCTCTGGGCCTCAGTTATCTCATCTGTAAAATGGGGATTAATACTGTGAGTCCTGTGTGGGACAACCTGATTACTTGTACCTACCCCAGTGGTTAGAACAGTGCTTGGCACATAGTAAGTGCTTAAAAGTACCACAGATATTATTATTTATTGAGTGCTCACTTTGTGCACTGTACTAAGCACTTGTCTTAACTTGTCTTATGCTGTTGAGTCATTTCCGACCCTTAGCAACATCACAGAAACATCTTTCCCAGAATGACCCGCTCTCCAGCTGCAATTGTTTTGGTAGTGTATACATAGAGTTTTCTTGCTAAAAATATGGAAGTGGTTTACCACTGCCTCCTTCCACGTAGTAAACTTGAGTCTCCACTCTCGACTCTCTCCTCTGCCGCTGCTGCCCAGCACAGGTGAGTTTTGCCTTGTGGCAGATTGCCTTCCACTCACTAGCCACTAGCCTGATTCCTTCCCGTCTCACAAGCCCGCAACATTTCCTCTCCTTCGAAACCACTATCCTGCTCGTTCAAGCTCTCATCCTATCCCATCTGGACTACTGTATCAGCCTCCTCTCCATCACCTCGCCCCCTCCTACCTCACCTCCCTTCTCTCCTTCTACAGCCCAGCCCACACTCTCCGCTCCTCTGCCGCTAATCTCCTCACCATGCCTCGTTCTCGCCTGTCCCGCCATCGACCCCTGGCCCACGTCATCCCCCTGGCCTGGAATGGCCTCCCTCCCCACATCTGCCAAGCTAGCTCTCTTCCTCCCTTCAAGGCCCTACTGAGAGCTCACCTCCTCCAGGAGGCCTTCCCAGACTGAGCCCCCTCCTTCCTCTCCCCCTCATCCCCCGTCCATCCCCCCGCCTTACCTCCTTCCCTTCCCCACAGCACCTGTATTATGTATATATGTTTGTATGTATTTATTACTCTATTTATTTATTTTACTTGTACATAGCTATTCTATTTATTTTATTTTGTTAATATGTTTTGCTTTGTTCTCTGTCTCCACCTTCTAGACTGTGAGCCCACTGTTGGGTAGGGACCGTCTCTATATGTTGCCAACTTGTACTTCTCAAGCGCTTAGTACAGTGCTCTGCACACAGTAAGCGCTCAATAAATACGATTGATTGATTGATTGATTATTAAAAACTGAATGCTGGCTGGGTCTTTTCAAGCTCCAGACCAAACTAAAGGTTCTCAAAGATTTTTTGCCGTCCAAGCTTTCCTATGACTGTGAGACCTGTACCCCACAAAGACATTTCATGGAACTCTTGGCGTAGCTCTCTCGGTGTCATTTATGGGCTATAATCAACATCAAATGAAGACGGTCTCTTAACATCAAAGCTTTTCTGCTCACCTTAACACAGCTGTGCCAGGTGGAACACATGAGGATCCTGGACAACAGCAGGGTACCCAAACAACTCCTGTGTGGTGAGCTGCAAATGGATAACTGAAATCAAAGAGAATAGAAGAAATAATCTAAGGATAAGTCAAACAAAGCCTCAGGCAATACTGCATTCCAGCCAAAAACTGTAGAAATGCTAGCATGAAATTCTGCAATCATGAAATCCCAGCTCTGCCACTTATCTGTTGTGTGACTTCGGGCAAGTCACTCATTTTCTCTGTTCCTCAGTTACCTCATCTGTAAACTGGGGATTAAGACTGTGAAACATGGATTGTGTCCAACCTGATTAGCTTGAATCTACCATTGTGCTTAGTACAGTGCCTGGCACATAATAAGTGCTTTAGCAAATGCCATTAAAAAAAAGAAAGTCAGGAAACTGTTCTTTTTGAACAGTTTCCCATGTTGCAAACATCAAACATGGAAGAATGATAAGGGGCAACCTCCATCTGGGGATCATTTGTCCGGAACTGTAACTAAGGGGCACAGTTCCTTTTGGAGGTTCGGGGGTCACTTTGACCCTTTCCCAGCTGAAAGCTCTCGAGCTCCTTTAGGACATCGGGCACTTTTGGGTATCTAGGATCTTAGGGCTTTCATTTTTTTTCCTCTGCCAAGGTTCACCCTAGTGAAAATTCAGTGTTTCATCCCTTCAGATTCATTCATTCAATCTTATTTATTAAGTGCTTACTGTGTGCAGAGCACTGTACTAAGCACTTGGGAAGTACAATTTGGCAACATATAGAGACGGTCCCTACCCAACAACAGGCTTACAGTCTAGAGGGGGGAGACAGACAATAAAACAAAACATGTGGACAGGTGTCAAGTCATCAAAATAAATAGAAGTAAAGCTAGATGCACATCATTAACAAAATAAATAGAATAGTAAATATGTACAAGTAAAATAAATAGAGTAATAAATCTGTACAAACATATATGCAGGTACTGTGGGGAGGGGAAGGAGGTAGGGCAGGGGGGATGGGGAGAGGGAGAGGAAAAAGTGGGCTCAGTCTGGGAAGGCCTCCTGGAGGAGGTGAGCTCTCAGTAGGGCTTTGAAGGGAGGAAGAGAGCTAGCTTGGCTGATGTGCGGAGGGAGGGCATTCCAGGCCAGGGGAAGGATGTGGGACGGGGGTCGATGGTGGAACAGCCAAGAATGAGGTGCAGTGAGGAGGTTAGTGGCAGAGGAGTGGAGGGTGCGGGCTGGGCTGTAGAAGGAGAGAAGGGAGGTGAGGTAGGAGGGGACGAGGTGATGGACAGCCTTGAAGCTGGGAGTGAAGAGTTTTTGCTTGATGCGTAGGTTGACTGGTAGCCACTGGAGATTTTTGAGGAGGGAAGTAACATGTCCAGAGCGTTTCTGAACAAAGATGATCCGGGTAGCAGTATGAAGTATAGACTGAAGTGGGGAGAGACAGGAGGATGGGAGATCAGAGATGAGGCTGATGCAATAATCCAGTTGGGATAGGATGAGAGATGCTGACACTAATAATTCTAAAAACAATAGTGATATTTGTTATGTGCTTACTATGTGCCAGACTCTGGGTAGATAGAAGAGAATCAGGTCAGACAGTCTCTGTCCCACAAGGATTTCACGGTCTACATGGGAGAAGTGGTTTTGATCCTGGAGGAAACTGAGGCACACAACAGGCAAGTGACAGAGCCAGAATTAGAACCCAGGTCCTCTGACTCTAAGGACCATGCTCTTTCCACTAGACCTTGCTGCTTCTCAGTACATCTCAATTCAGAATTGCCCTGAAGATGAGGGGCTGGGAAGTGCTTTTGGGAGAGTTATTTCCTTTTCCCAGATGTAGATTTTTCCTCTTATTTCTAGGTGTGGGGCTATCTTAGGTTGACTGTCACTGTTTTACATTGGCCTTTTCAATTTCACACACTCACACACACACACACACACACACACACACACACACAAACACATGAATTTTTACATCAGTGAAACTAAGATCATAAACACATAAATTCATCATAAGCTTACTAGATTGAGGACAGCGATCTTGTTTACCAACCTTATTGTACTTTCCCAAATGTCGGAGTATCTCTATGCATGTAAACAAGTGATAGGGAAGGGCATAAATCAATATTTATATGCTGGAGGATTTAGAGTAGGCTGGTTGAAGACAATGAGATCATAATCCTCATCATCATCATAAACATCAACAGCACTTATTGAACACCTACTATGTACAAAGCATTATTTGATGTCCTGGAATGATTTACTCTACACTAATTGCTTGGGAAAGTTCACCAGAAGCAAGGGAGACATTCCCTGCCCACGAGGAGCTTGCACACTAGTCAGGGAGACAGACATGGAAAGACTGACGGTTGGTTGGTTCACCTGAATCATCATTGACCGAATTAGGACATGGGAGAAGCATACTAAGTTGCCTATAATGATTGTAATTGTGATATTCATTAAGCACTTATTATCAGATCAGACACAGTCCCTGTATTGAATCCCCATTTTATCTATGAGGAAAATCAGGCACAGAAAAGTTAAGTGATTAACCCTAGGTCACACAGCAAGCAAGTCGTGGAAGTGGGAATAGAATCCAGAACCCCTGACTCCCAGGCAATAGTGCTCTGTCTGCTAGGGTACACTTCTTTTCAGAATGTGAGGGGATTACAAGGGGATCCTTTTTCCCGGAATGCTAGGGGATTGGCATTCAGATGGCCACCTTGTTCTGGCAGAAGAATGTCTCAAGGGCTCCTCCCTTCCCTCTGGGACTGGAGAGGAGAATCCAAGAAAGGCAGGCAGGCAGCTTCTCCTCCTCCCTAACCAGTTTTATGGGATTTCCCCCTTGAAGGAGAAGATCAAGCTAAATATGTTTCCTGTATCTCCTCATTCTGTAAATATATTTTCTTTTAATAATTTTCCTTTAGCATCCAGTGTGGCAAATTGGCTAAACTAAGAAAAATGGAGTGTACAACCAGTCAACTGAACTGGATTTGGAGGCTGATCAGGCCAATCTTAAAGCAAAATAGATACAAATCCAAGAAATGGAACAATCCTACCTAAACTGGTCAGCATACCTGGCACTGGCCCCAACCATCCCACCTCATTTTAAATGTTTGGACTAGCAGATCCCTGCTAGAGTTATGCCCAAGAAGCATGGCAACTATGCCAAGGTCAATGCGGGCAGCCCCCATCTCAAGGTCAAAATGCTATCCGTGACCTTCTGAACTAGCAAAGAGGAACTTGGAAACATGGGCAGGGCCTTCCAACCGAGACCGCTAGATATCCCGGGTCAGGAGCGTGGAAGTAGGTGACTCTCACCTCTGTGCCAATCAAGTAAAGTATGGAGGAGGGGAGGATGGAAATTGGACAGGTGGAAGGTCGGAAACTGGATCAGCTTGGGAGCACACGTGATAAATACCTGCTGTCCCTCTGATGCTCTGCATGGAGGAATCAAGACATACCATAGCTACTTGTGTGTCTCCCCTGCCCAGAGCATTGGATACCTACTCCATCTCTGGAACCAGTGCACTAAAAATTGAGGGATCACTGGACGTGTGAGTGTTTCGCTGAGCACTTGTGGATGCTTGATGCTTCATTATGGATGAGCAATGCGTAAGTGGGAAGCATTTGTGGACGGGAGCTAGGTGCTTGGCCACGGGTGGGCAACGCATAACGTCCTGGAAGGGAAGTTCAATTCACCGCAACCAAACAATTAAATAATTATATTCCTTCTGAAAGGGAAGTTCAATTTACGGTGTGGAATAAATTTTTTTCGGCTTGGCCTTTCGATCCTGGTCTCTTTCTCTCGCCTCGCCGATTCCTGAACTTGTCCCTGGGCTGTGTGTGACAGCAACATGAATGTTGCAGAATGCTGGATGACTGATTGAAAACCCACACTTTCCCCCTCAACTTTATCCTATCAGTCACTGAGAAGGAAAGCACACAAGTTTTCCATATTACTCTGCTGCATTATCATCAAAGCCACGTTGTTTTTCTCCTGATACATGTCTACTTTATGCATGTAGTTACTCTTTCAATTGTATTTATACCCTGGAGTGACAAAAGGATGCTAAATCTGAGAAACGCATTGGGTTCAGGAAGCAAAATTAACATTGGTCGATGCCTTCCTTTTCTATTGTAAGCAGACCACAAGAGGCAGTTTTTGTGTTTGCACAATATGGACAGAACTATGGATCTCACTTTGACCTTCGCAGTCACACATGAGTTCATAGTTGAATTTCACTATTAGTAATGTCTTCTGTGAATGGGCCTGTAAGTCGGAGGACCTGAATTCTAATCCTGCCACCACCACTTGCCTGCTGTGTGACCTTGGACAAATCACTTAACTTGTCTGTGCCTCAGTTCCCTCATCTGTACCATGTGGACTAAACACCTCTTCTTTAGTAGGTACCTCGGACTGTGTCCGATCTGAACGGTCTTGCATAGAGTCAGTACTGGGTTGTTGGTTTTTAACTATATTTGTTAAGCACTTACTAGGTGCCGGGCACAGTTTGTGTCCCACCTGGGGCTCACAAAATTAATCCCCATTTTACAGATGAAGTAACTGAGGCACAGAGAAGTTAAGTGACTTGCTGAAAGTCACACAGTAGACAAGTGGCAGAGATGGGATTAGTATCTAGGTCCTTCTGATGCCCAGACCCTTGCTCTACCCTCTAGGCAATTCTGATTCTCTACTGTTGAGCTAGACAGGTAGCTACTTCAACTCCATAATCAGAAAATACAGTTTTGACTGAATTAATCTTTCTTTTTAGTATGGATCTGAGGCTTCACAAGCCACATTCATTAACTTAGTTACATTATTTGATAGACAATGAGATCCCTGGTCTTATTCTACTCTCATGATTTCTTCTAGATTATTACTTCTGTGACCTGTTACTTGGTTTAAATAATGACAATATTCAGCATTTTTTGACATCCTTAAAAGAAAATGACATCTTCTTGTTCCACTCTTCCCTCATCAGTCCCCAGGCTATCTTGATTAAATACTAGATTTAATTTCCTTAAGATTGTCTATTGTAGTTTAGACTCAAAATTACTCCTTCCTTCATATATTGAAAGAATTTCCTGAGCTCAAGGTTAAATCATAACTTCATTTCTTGCATGCTATACTGACAACAGATTGCTTCTTGTACACTTTCAGGTTTTTGAAAAATCACTTGACTAGGTTTTAGACCAAGTAATGTAGAATTTAATATACCCCTGAGGTGCCCTAGTTTGTTTTATACACAACTCGGAGGGGCCTGGCCTTTATTTAAATGAAAATAGATGCAAATAAAGAATAAGAAGGGTCTTGGGGAACAAATTGAGTCATTAGAAAGAGTCAAGGATTCTGTAAATGCTCCTGGCACACAATAAATCATCAGCTGAAGAAAACGTTGCCAAATAGCAGCATCGCTAAAGTACTGATCTTCCAAAATTTACTTCCAGCACTTTCTAAACAGTTTTCTAGAAGTATACAAATTCAGGGGAGTAGAGTAGACTCTCAGACACTATGCATGGTTGCCCATTTCTGAGAACGATATTACTGACAATTAAATTGTATCCAACTTAAACACTAATAGAAATAAGGCTATGCCCTTTTCTTCTTTAATCGGTTCCCATCTACACTAAATAATAATAAATAATAGTTGTGACATTTGTTAGGTATTTACTATGGGTCAAGAGCTGGAGTAAAAACTGTACCAATCAGATCAGACACAGTCCGAGGCAACTACTAAAGAAGAGGTGTTTAGTCTACATGGTACAGATGAGGGAACTGAGGCATGGACAAGTTAAGTGATTTGTCCAAGGTCACACAGCAGGCAAGTGGTGGCGCCAGGATTAGAACCCAAGTCCTGTGACTTCCAGGCTCATTCACAGAAGATATTACTAATAGTGAAATTCAACTATGAACTCATGTGTGACTGCCAAGGTCAAAGTGAGATCCATAGTTCTGTCCACATTGCGCAAACACAAAAACTGCCTCCTGTGGTCTTGGCACATTAGATGCCTGCTGTTACTTTTGATTTTGTCTCATTCATTCATTCAATCGTATTTATTGAGTGCTTACTGTGTGCAAAGCACTGTACTAAGCACTTGGTAGAGTACAATATAACAATAAACAGACCCATTCCTGCCCACAACAAGCTCACAGTCTAGAGGGGGAGACAGACAGACATTAATTCTTACTGAGCTTCACTGGACTCACTGTGAAGCTCACTGTGTACGAGAATGTACTCTCCCTTAGCTCTTAGTACAGTGCTCTGCACACAGTAAGTGCTTAACAAATACCACTGATCGATTTATTGAGGGAATGGATCATGTCTACTCACTCTATTATATTGTGCTTTCAAAAGTGCTTAGTACAGTGCTCTGCACACAGTAAGAGCTCAATGAATATCTCCGATAGATTGATTAAAGGACTGCTCCTTTCTCGATAGCAGTATGCCATGGTGACTTACCCTTTTATCTGGGATGTAGCCGTGTCTGAGGCTTTGTTCTACAGTGTCCTTAGAGGGTTTCTTCTGCTGTCATTGCTTTTGGTTTCTTAATTTCAGCTCTCCATCCAGCACTGGGCATTTGATGTTGAGTGTGGCCCGTAAATGACCCTGGTGGAACTGCTCAAAGAGCTAGATGTATGTGGTTCAGATCTCTGAGCCAAAGACAAGGTGCATCACCTCAGTTCTCTTGAGACTTACCATCATCCTGAAGGCCTGGCTGATTCACTAAAGTGGTTCACAATCATCCGTATGTCTTTTTTGATGGTATTTCTCAAGCGCTTACTATGCGCCAAGCACTCTACTAAGTCCTGGGATAGATACAAGATAATTGGGTTAGCCACAGTCCCTGTCCCACGGGGGGCTCACAGCCACAATCCTCATTTTACAGATGAGGGAACAGAGGCACACAGAAGTTAAGTGATTTGCCCAAGGTCACACAGCAGCAGACAAGTGGCAGATCTGCGATTAGAACCCAGGTCCTTCTGGCTCCCAGGCCATACTCTATCTTTACTTCGTAGCATGAAGCAACATGGTGTAATAGATAGAGCCCTGAGTTGCTTGCATCCATCCCAGTGCTTAGTACAGTGCCTGGCACATAGTAAGTACTTAAGAAATACCGTTATTATTATTATTATTATTATTATTATTATTATTATTATTATTATTATTATTATTATTATGTGTCTGTTGCCAGCCCCCTGTGCCCCCCTATCCTTAGATTGTGAATCCCATGGGAGCCAAGGACTCTGCATTTCATCCCTGTATTTCTTTCTCAGCACCTAGTACATATTTGCACATAGTAAATGCTTAATAAATATTACTACAACTACTACTACTACTACCAATACCACTATGACTACATTTCCTGTATCTAGAGCTCAGCAAAAATCACATCCACTGTGCTATGTTGTGGTCTAAAGCCACATTAGATTCAGAATGCATTTTATTGGCAGTATGCATTAGTAGCCAATCCAGAAGTAGTCAATCAACTATTGGTATTCTTTGAATTCTTAGTGTTTGTAGAGCACTGTACTAAGCACTGGGGAAAGTTCTGGCTAGAATCTTGCTGGTAATGGTAATTAATGAGATAATTGCCTCAATCTTATCATTTGCTTTTCTTCTTGAAAATGGAGATCATGGAGCCATAATGAGATCCTGTGGCACCTCCTGAGTGGTTCAGATCTTGAGAAAGAGCTAGAGCAAGGACTAAAGCAGGGTGCCCCTTCAGTTTTGAAGATCTCAACAGGCAAGCCATCTTGTCCAAGTGCTTTGCCATTTTTCATAGACCTGCCTACTGTGGTGAGTTTACCAAGTTAGGACAACTGTCTTTCTTCACATTCTGAAACATTTCGTATGTTTTGCAGAGCTTAATCTTCAGTCAATCAATCAGTGGTGATTCTCAAGTGCATACTGTGTGCAGAGCATTGCACTAAATGCTAAGTGCGTAGGTACAGATGTTTTGAGAAGAATTTCTAGTGTTCTTGGCATCTTTTTAGGAATCTCTCTTTGAGGGGAGACTGGATCCATCTTTACTCTTCAGAAGAACTGCGATGGTCTGAACAGGGTCATATAATGTCTTTAGAGACTTATAGCAGTTTTTGGTTTCATGAAGTCTCCAAAACCCTGAATTCTGATTTGACAAACTACCACCTAAAGAGTATTTTTCTTAATTTGATTTACAAGTCACAATACAGGCTTTTTTGCTAATCCATGTTTAGCACCACATCAGCCTTTCTTCTCCCAGATATGTGCCTCGAAAGCATAATTTTTTTTGTAGTATTCGTTAAATGCTTTCTATGTGCCAGGCACTGTACTAAGTACTGGGGCAGATGTGAGTTAATAATACTAATGACATTTGTTAAGTGCTTACTATGTGCCAATCACTGTTCCACATGCTGGGATAGACACAAGGTTATCAGGTTGTCCCACATGGGGCTCCCAGCCTTAAGCCCCATTTTGCAGATGAGGTAACTGAGGCACAGAGAAGTTAAGTGACTTGCCCAAAGTCACACAGCTGACAAGTGGCAGATCTGGGATTAGAACCCATGTCCTCTGACTCCCAAGCCTGGGCTCTTTCTACTAAATCACACTACTTCCCAGACTGGACGCAGTCCATGCCCTACATTGGGCTCACAATCTTAATCCCCATTGTTTACAGATGAGGAAACTGAGGCACAGAGAAGTTAAGTGATCTGTCCAAGGTCACACAGCAGCAGACAAGTGTTAGAGCTGGAATCAGAACACAGGTCCTTCTGACTTTCAGGCCTGTATATGTACATATATACAGACAACAGTTCCTTGACATTTCTTGTAAGAGTCTCCTTTGACGGTGTTGAGTTGACAGTGTTTCCTTGTGAATGAGAAGTTTATTCTGATTCTAGCTTCCAGGTCCCTCATTTTATCAGTATATAATAATAATAATAATGGTGGTATTTGTTAAGCGCTTACTATGTGTCAAGCACTGTTTTAAGCGCTGGGGTAGATCCAAGGTAATCAGTTTGTCCCATATGGGGCTTAGAGTCTTAATCCTCATTTTACAGATGAGGGAACTGAGGCAAAGAGAAGTTAAGTGGCTTGCCCAAGATCACACAGCCTACAAGTGGAAGAGCCGGAATTAGAACCCATGACCTCTGACTCCCAAGCCCGGGGTCTTGCCACTGAGCCATGCTGCTTCTCTAGTATATGTAGAGTGCTATTGAATAGATTGCTATTGAATAGATTGGATGGAATTGGACCAAATCACATAGCTTTGCTTCACTCCAACAGAGGTAGGGAAAGTGTTAGGCCCAGAACCTTCAACTCTGATTCAACCATTCATATCATTCTCACAGAAGTTGTCAAGGCCCTGGATGTAGCTGGTATCAGATGCTCTTTGGAGAAGACTACCAAATGGCATCCTTGGTCTTGACTACCAAATGGTCTTGACTGCACCTTGCAAAGTTGCTGCATTGCACCCGGGATTGCAGACACTGTGTAACTGAGCAAACTGCTTACCCAGAAGGATTCAGTGGGTGTTTGCCCAGAAGGATTCAGGCTAGAATCTTGTCAGCAGAGGAATTTAGTGAGATACCCTGGTATCTTCCTTAAGGATTCTTCTATTTTTCATCTAGAAAATAGTGATTTTGGTTCATTTTTTAAATTATCTGACTTTTATACAGTATTTCTACATTAAGGGAGAGCTCATACAGTCATCTAAGAAATAACTTCCCTCCTCACACAAATTTGGAACAACATTATATTCAGACGCTTTAGGCCTGATAAAATGGGAAGGACTTTGACATTTTTAGGGCTATTTTTTTCTCGGTTCCTAAAAGATTCATTTAATGTGACATCCTCAATACCAGTTCAATACTTAGCTTTGCATGAATTATCAAATCATTTGGTTTTATGTGAGTTGAAGAGTCTTTTAATAGATATGTCTTTCTTAGGTCCTGCCATTGATCTTGGAAAGCTCAATCTCTTATTTAATAAAATTGAATATTTATGTGTATCCATAGCATTGAAAAAAAATGTTCAAAATAAAATGAGGCATGTGTAAACTAATTGAGTTTTGAAGAATTTTGATTGAGGTTTTAAAACCTAGGCTTGATAGGAAGATGCCATCAGTCTAGGTATGCTTTCTCTTAACAAATAGTAGTAATAATAATAATAATAATAATAATAATAATAATGATGCTATTTGTTAAGCACTTACTATGTGCTGAGCACTGTTCTAAGCACTGGGTTAGATACAATCTTATCAGATTGTCCCACGTAAGGCTCACAGTCTTAATCGCCATTTTACAGACGAGGTAACTGAGACTCAGAGAAGTGAAGTGACTTGCCCAAAGTCACACAGTTGACAAGTGGCGGAGTCAGGATTATAACCCACTACCTCTGAATCCCAAGCCCGGGCTCTTGCCACTAAGCCACACTGCTTCTCCATAAGGATGGTATTTGTTAAGCGCTTACTATGTGCGAAACACTGTTCTAAGCACTGGTGGGGTGATACAAGGTGATCAGTTTGTCCCACTTGGCGATTACAGTCTTAATCCCCATTTTACAGATGAGGTAACTGAGGCACAGAAAAGTTAAGTGACTTTCCTGAAGTCACACAGCTGACAAGCGGCGGAGCCGGGATTAGAACCCATGACCTCTGACTCCCAAGCCCGTGCTCTTTCCAATGAGCCACACTGGGTACAATAGCATTTATTAAACATCTACTAGGCAAAAAGCACTGTGGTAAGCACTGGGAAAAAGTACAATGGTGAGAATTGGGTACAATCCTTGGTCCCCAACATGCTCACAATCTGGGAATGGAGACCCAAGGTGGCCTAATGCAGGGCAGAAGGTCTGGGTGTCAGAGGACCTGGATTCTAAACCTCACTCCTCCCTGGGCCTCCTGTGTGACCTTGGGTAAATCACTTAACTTTTATATGGCTCAGCTTCCTCAGATGTAACATGGGAATTAAGTTCTACTCCCCACTAAAATCTGACACCCATGTGTCCAATCTGATTATCTTGTATCTACTCCAGTGCTTAGTACAGTGCTTGGTACCTGGTAAGCACTTGATACACGCCATCAAAAATGGGGGGAGATGAGAGGGTCTTGGTAACAAGTAAAGAAAGATTCATTCTTCAATCATTGTCATATTTATTGAGCGCTTACTGTGTGCTGAGCACTGTACTAAGCGCTTGGGAAGTATAAGTCGGCAATATATAGAGGCGGTCCCTACCCAACAATGGGTTCACAGTCCTGAAGGGGGAAACAGAGAACAAAATGAAACAAGTAGACAGGTGTCAAAACAAGTCACTTAACTTCTCTGTGCCTCAGTGACCTCATCTGTAAAATAGAGATTAAGATTGTGAGCCCCACAAGGGGTAACCTGATCACCTTGTATCCTCCCCAGCGCTTAGAACAGTGCTTTGCACATAGTAATCAATCAATCAATCAATTGCATTTATTGAGCACTTACTGTGTGCAGAGCACTGTACTAAGCGCTTGGGAAGTACCAGTTGGCAACATATAGAGACAGTCCCTACCCAACAGTGGGCTAACAAATACCAAGATTATTATTATTATTAATAATAATAATTATAGCTATATGAAATGATATCATACATACAACATAAAAGGCAGGGGAAACGATAAATATCATAAAAGCAATAGCAATATCAACTCTGTTCTTTTGTACTCGCCCAAGCACTTAATACAGTGCTCTGCACACAGTCAGCACTCAATAAATATGATTGATTGATTAGTGTGGCTAGAGGAATAGCGGTTCGAGCTCTTTGCGGCTCAGAGTCCACAGTCTCGTTAGGCATAGCTAGAGCCACAGCTATGGTCTGTCCAAAATTCTACATTTGAGAAGAGCAGTGTTCCCTCACCATGCCCAGGCAGGGAAGTCCTCATGAGGCAGGGGCTGGACAGTTTTTCTCTCCAGCTAATGGCGTTTGGTTCAGTGATGGGGGAGTGGCTGGGATTTTACTCTGATGCTGCTGCTAGTGTGTCCTCACCTTTCCATTTCATAAAAGATGAGTGCTGAAATCTGCAAGGCTGTCCCCTCAGAGTTCAGATAGGAAGGGGGAACCCCTACACCCCCACCCCACCCCAGCCAACACACACAACCATTCCATAGTAAAGCAGTGTTCCCTGTGACCCTGCATTCCCTCACTGAACTCCCGTCAGTGGATAGGCATTTAGAGGTTGGGTCTGGGGTTCGGTTGGGCTCGGGTGATTGAATATACTGAGAAAGTGTGGCCTAGGGGATACAGCACAGGCCTAGAAGTCAGAAGCACCTGGAGCCTAATCCTGGCTCTGCCACTTGTCTGCTGTATGACCTTGGGCAAGTCGCTTAACTTCCCTGTGACTCAGTTATCTCACCTGTAAAATAAGGATTAAGACTGTGACTCCCATGTGGGACGTTGAGTATGTCTTACCTGAGGAACTTGTATCTGATCCAGAGCTTAGAACAGTGCCTGGCACATAGTAAGTGCTTAACAAATACCATTAAAAAAGCAGCTAGTTCTCTGATACACACACACTTATAAAGTCATCTATCTTTCTGAAGCAAGCAAGGCCCAGATTCTATGGGTATGCTCAGTGGCTCTCTCAGGTTCATTCATTCATTCAGTAGTATTTATTGAGCACTTACTATGTGCAGAGCACTGTATTAAGTGCTTGGGAAGTACAAGTTGGCAACATATAGAGACGGTCCCTACCCAACAATGGGCTCACAGTCTAGAAGGAGGAGA
Organism: Tachyglossus aculeatus; assembly: GCF_015852505.1. Classification (NCBI taxonomy): domain Eukaryota; kingdom Metazoa; phylum Chordata; class Mammalia; order Monotremata; family Tachyglossidae; genus Tachyglossus; species Tachyglossus aculeatus. The sequence continues at coordinate 3,260,274 of NC_052090.1, read as the reverse complement.
CAGACAACAAAACAAAACAAAACATGTGGACAGGTGTCAAGTCATCAGAATAAATAGAGATAAAGCTAGATGCACATCATTAACAAAATAAATAGAATAGTAAATATGTACAAGTAAAATAAATAGAGTAATAAATCTGTAAAAACATATATACAGGTGCTGTGGGGAGGTTCAGCTTGTGGTGTAGCGATGTTGGCTATATTCCAGCCAAGAACAAATTTTGTTTTCCTTTTTTATACACGTCCCTGCACAATCCACCCAACCCTGACCCCAGTGGCTGTGCAAATTTCAGATGTCATTAATCAGGTGCTGTGTGTTGTATTTTTTTACCGAGAAACCATGGTGCAGATTTGAACACTTCTGACTGAATCAGAGATGTCCGGATGCTGCCCATCCCACTCTGATGTAATCACCTGGCCTTAATTCAAGCTGGATGGGGTCAGATGTGGTGACTTCCTTGGCCAGCCCCAACTGTTGGAAAATTGGCCAGTGTTTCTCACCTGGCTGAGCTGTGCATCATTTAGGTTGTTTTTCCCCCAAGGAACAGGGACTGTCCAATTTCCACTTGTTTATTCTCTCCCACACTTACTAGAGCACTCTTCATGCAAAACAGCATAGCGGAGTGGTTAGGGCACAGGGCTGGGAATTAGAAGGACCTGGATCTGCTACTTGTCTGCTCTGTGTCATTAGGCAAGTCACTTAACTTCTCTGTGATTCAATTACCTCATCTGAGAAATGGGGATTAAGACTGTGAGCCTCATGTGTGACAGGAACCATGTATATTGTATCTACCTCAATGCCTGGCACATAGTATATAATTAACAAACATCATTAAAATAATTGCAGGGGTACTCAATGGTACTTAATAAAGGACAGAAGCACTAGGGTGCTTGGAGAAATTCTGTAATGGTTGCTTTCCTGGACACCCACCCTCGTTTCTTAGTTTGACCCAGTCAACACCTCATAACTTTCCCTCTACAGACAAAACTTTCTCAACCTCATTTGAACTTCCCAACAACTTCTGAAGCAAAACCACACAAATATTTGCCACCCGCTTTGTGGAAAAGTATTTCTTTTTATTAGTTTCAAAACAAACTCTTTATTTCTGATTTCTTTCTTTCTTTCTTTTCTTTTCTTCATTTCTTCATTTTCTAATCACTCCTCATAGCCATGACCTTTTTGAAAGTACTGTAACATTAAACATACCATGTTGCAGAGCACCATATTCTCTGTAAAATTGATAGTACGACTCTTTCTTTAAATGATTAAGTAGAAGTATGAGCCTTTATAACTTGAGTGACACACATTGAAAACAGTTCCTTGCTTTCTGTGCTTTAATTATAACTGTGCATTAAACTATAACTGTATGTTAGAACCAGTGTGTCCCAGTGGAAAGAGCCTGGGCTTGGGAGTCAGAGGACTAGGGTTCTAATCCAAGCTCTACCAACTGCTTACTGTGTGACCCTGGGCAAGTCACCTAACTTCCCTGTGCTTCAGTTTCCTCAACTATAAAATGGAGATTCTCTCGCCTGCTTCAACTGTGAGTCCCATGTGGGACTTGATTATCTTGTAGATACCCCATCATGTAATACATCAGAAGTGCTTGGTAAGTACCACAATTTTCATTATTCAATCAACTCTGTGGGCTTCTTTTCCAATGTTTGAAAAATATGTTTAAACAAAAGCACTAATCATGGCTTTGTGGAATCCCTGAGCATCTGATATAGGAAGACTAAAAATGAACAAGGTATTTTTCTTTTTTATTTTATTTCAATGATTCAGGATTTCTTAGAGCAGGGCCTTAATGCAAAATTTATTAGCATCAACAGCAGGGGCTCCAAACTGCCAGTTCCCCAGATTTGATTACAGGGAAAAAATACATTTAGACATTTATGAAACTTTGGAAAACTACTTTCAAGATTTTAAAAATGCGTAGCAATCATGCTGATCTACTGGAATAAATGTGCCAAGGTAAAAGAGTGGAAGGATATTTACTGAGGTTTTGAGGGCCTGAAATTATCATTAATAGTTGCTTAAAAATAACTCATCAGATAACCTTTTGTGCAAAGAACTCTAGAATACCTCTGTTAAAAAGGAAACTAGTTTTCACGTTGTTCCTTTATTCCAAAAACAATCACCACCTGTCATCTTTTATAATGGTATCTGCAGTTTGAATATATGTATTTGTTGTCATCCAAGTGTGAAAAATTCAAATAGCACTTTCTTCTGGTTGAGTTAAGTTTCTTCCTACCATAAATCATAGGCCGAATATCGAGCTCATTTCCTCTCTTAGTGTGACATAATGGGAAAAATAGAAACCTACAAAAAGAAAGGATGAAGTTGTTTTTGCCCCAGTAGAATAGATGGATGCCCATTTGCAAAACAATGACGTGCTCAGAAGAGGCAGAAGAAAATTACAGGGAATACAAACAAGATGACTGTCAGTCTTCAGTTTTTTCTTCCGAGCATCAAAGGGCTGACACAGAGAGGGACTCCTCGTTAGGCATGCTTCAATATCTAGATTTGAAGTTAGTTGCCCCAGGCTACATCACTGAACAATATTTCACACTTCGAATTGCAGTTTTTCTTTCCCTATTCTAGAACCCCAAAGATTCACAGTAATATCATGCTGGCCTCATTCCCCTTATCAGCAAATATCTAATAACTGAGTGAGACTGATTTGACCAAGTGTAGTACAGCATGACGACTTCCCTTTGAAGTTTTATCATGAATAATTAAAGTATTATTAAATTTAGCAAAATGTAATGTTTACAATACATTTTGTAGTTCAGGATGCTTCAGTACATCTTTTTGTGTAATTCGTAATAACTTTTCAGGCAAAGTAACAAAAAATTTCAGTGAATCGATGCCTAACTGAAAGATAATACAGAATCCCCATTTTTCTTAAGCTTTAAATGCTTGTGGCCTCATTTTCAGTACAATGGACATGTGTTTACTATGGGTTGTTTTTATTATAATTTACCTGGCTTCCTTTCTACTGTTTAAGAAAATATAGAGCTGTAGTTTTATATCAAGGAGGGACAATTCTCGTAAACTGAAGTTCCATAAACCAAAAACATAGCATGGCCAAGAGCTGCAGGTCAAAAAACAGATGCTCTTGGGGTTGGTGATGAGTTGTGGAGGGTGTGAGGGAAGCAAGAGAATGCCACCCTATGGGATGGGGTTGGGGTTGGGGTTGGGGACCATATTCCTCCTTGCCCAGGTCCAGTGGACAGGTGGTCTACCATCTGGAGGGCCGGAGTAGGGGCATAGAGCTGATTCCTGTGGCCATGGAGATGAAATGATAAATAATAACCAATGAGGGGTACAGAGAGTGAAGAAGAGCAACGTAAGACTTCTGAGCAGCAATTTGGTCATCCCTGTTTTGTGTCCTGGTAATTCTATTTCATTCAGTCATATTTATTGAGCATTTACTGTGTGCAAAGCCCTGTAATAAGTGCTTAGCACTGTGCTATTTCCAGCTCGCTGCTTCCTGGCTATGCTGTGGGTAGGCATTTTTTAGCATGGAAGGTGCATTCTCATGCAAACATCCCAACTGGTCTGGGAGTCTGTTGGGATGACAATTGTTTGACAGTAAATTCAGTTTCTTCATCTGCTAAATAATAATAATAATAATAATAATGATGATGATGATGACAGTATTTCTTAAGCACTTACTATGTGCCAGGCACTGTTCTAAGCACTGGGGTAGATGCGAGGTAATCAAGGTTGTCCCACGTGGGGCTCACAATCTTAATCTCCATGGGGCTCACAATCTTAATCTCCATTTTACAGATCAGGTAACTGAAGCGCAGAGAAGTCAAGTGACTTGCCCAAAGTCACACAGTTGACAAGCGGCCTAGCCAGGATTAGAACCCACGACCTCTGATCCCCAAGCCTGTGCTCTTTCCACTAATCAATCAATCAATCAATCGTATTTATTGAGCACTTACTGTGTTCAGAGCACTGTACTAAGTGCTTAAGCCACGCTGCTTCTCAATTACCTGTTCTCCCTCATGCCACGCGCCTCATGTAGGACAGGAACTGTGCCTGAGCTGATAATCTTCTATCTACTCCAGTGCTTAGTACAGTGTTTGGGTTAAAGTAAGAACTTAATAAATATCACAGTTACTTGTTTCTTGGGAGCAGGCTGGGCTCTAAATTCCTTTCAGTCCTCATTCCCCAGTTCTAGAGAAGGAAAAGTTGCCTTGTACTGTCGATCATGTCCAGAGGTTTCATAATGAGCTGTAGGAAACAGTTCAACACAAGTTGATACCACTGGCCATGATTGGCTCTAGATTTCACCTCAGGACACCAAAGTTCAGACTGTGGAATAGTAGGCTGTCTAGGAAATCCATGGGATGGCTTATTTTACTAGCTGGAGAACCAGGAGAGGACAGTATCAGTGAAGCTGAGGTTCGATAATGTTTCCAGGAGAAGTGGGTGGTCATCAGTGTCGAAGGCAGCTGAGAGGAGGAGGAGGTTTAGGATGGAGTAGAGTCTGTTGGATCTGGCAAGATTTGGGTAGAAGGTTGGCAGCGATGGCAGGATATATTCAATTCCAAGCTCCTCCTCCTTCCTCCTTCACTCATTTGCAAGGAAACCTGCTTTGAGTCATTGCAGATCCTCAAGTTCTTTTCCTCCCCCGCATTGTCTGTGTCCATCCACATTCTCCTTCCTTCCCACCTCCAGCTATCTGCCAGCCAAGATGCGTTATTACAATTTGGAATTCAGGCTGACACTCAGCACCTTTGACCATATCTCTTTTATAGTGTTTTCTAGAAATGGCACCTACATAGCTCCAAATACATGAGTTTGAACTTTGCCTAGGAATAATGGGTTCTGGATGGAATTGTGGCAAATTTTAGCTTGGACTGAAATATTATTTGCCAATAATGCCAGTTCCCGGCATAGCTGAACATTGTGAAGACTGAGATGGGGGTACTTAGGGTTTTTGCATGGGATTTTCAGAAGCCAATTGCTTGATCTCCTATTCTGTGAATTTTGTTTAACTTTACTTATTGTTCTTATATGGAAAGCTCTTCTCTCCTGCCTTTCTCCCTAGGATTAACATGTAATAACCCTAATTTAACCTCCCTGCTTTTGTTCTGACTAAAAACCAGGTTTTGTTCCAAATAGCCCAACACTTGTTTCACTCGCAATGACACTATCTAAGAGTGTTTGCCTCTTTCTGCTGCAGGATTTGGTATTTCCATGGCAACTGGACCGCAATTCTCCTTGCCTAAACTCGTCTAGAAAATGAATCCACAAATGAGCTGTCATGAATATCTGAAAATATATTCCAAAAGGAGGCATTTACTGAACAAAATATTGCTTAAAGAGGCATTTGCTTAATATAAGAGTTCTGATGATGCTTTATGTTTTTATTTTTCTCTTTAATTTTGTTCAGCTCGACTTGCTTTCATAGGAAGCCAATTAGAATGGGAATAACTCTCTATCCTGACCTTGTAGTATTCTTTAAAAACTGTGATATTTGTTAAGTGCTTACTGTGTTACAAACACTGTAATCACTGGGGTAGATACAAGTTAATGAGGCTGGAGACAGTCCCGGTCCCATATGGGGTTCACAATATAAATAGGAGGGAGAAAAGATATTGAATCCCCATTTTACAGATGAAGTAACTGAGGCACAGAGAAGTTAAGTGACTTCCCCAAAGTCACACAGCTGACAATTGGTGGATCCGGAATTTGAACCCATGACCTCTGACTCCAAAGCCCATGTTCTTTCCACTAAGCCACGCTGCCTCTCATACAGGGGAATAGCTGAGGGCAACATATGACCTTTACACCTCAGTTCCCTCATCTGCAAAATGGGGATTTAGTACCTGTTCTCCCTCTTACTTAGGCTGTTGAGTCCCATGTGGGACCTGATTATCTGGTCAGCACTTAGAACAGTGCTTTGCACATAGTAAGCGCTTAAAAAATGCCATTATTATTATTATCTGGTATCTGCTCCAGTGCTTAGTACAGTGCTTGACACACAGGGTTAAGAAGCAGATTGGCCTATTGGAAAGAGCATGGGCCTGAGAGTCAGAGGTTGTGGGTTCCAATCCTGTCTCTGCCACATTTCTGCTCTGAGACCTTGGGAAAGTCACTTAACTTCTCCGTGCCTCAGTTACCTCATCTGTAAAATACGGATCAAGACTGTGAGCCCCGTGAAGCCCATTGTCATGGGTTCTAATCCCGGCTACGTCACTCATCGGTTGTTTGACTTTGGGCAAGTCACTTAACTTCTCTATTAAGTCTCTTAACTTCACTTTTAGACTGTGAGCCCACTGTTGGGTAGGGACTGTCTCTATATGTTGCCAACTTGTACTTCCCAAGCGCTTAGTACAGTGCTCTGCACACGGTAAGTGCTCAATAAATACGATTGATTGATTCTCTATACCTCAGTTACCTCATCTGTAAAATGAGGATTAAGATTGTGAGCCCCTCGTGGGACAACCTGATCACCTTGTATCCCCCCAGTGCTTAGAACAGTGCTTTGCACTTAGAAAGTGCTTAACAAATACCATTATTCTTATTATTATTGTTATCAGGGACGTGGACTGTGTCCACCCCGATTACCTTGCATCTATCCCAGTGCTTAACAAATACCACAATTATTATTATTACTATTAATAATAATAAATATCATTATTATTATCAGTCTTGTGAATGCAGGGATGCAGGAGAATTGCTTTGCCACAGAAATCAGCCTCTAAATACCTTAAAAGTTTGGTAAGCTTTGGATTTACCTGTACTCTTGATGACTTGGCTGGCAGCACCGTAAGTGAGTCCCATACAGTTCCTCTTTATCAATGAACTTGCTGGACTCTGCATTATTATTGTTTTTGGTGGGTTTTTTTTTGCTTTGTGGTACTTTTTAAGTGCTTACTATGTGGCAGGTCCTGTACTAAGCACTGGGATAGATACAAGATAATCAGGTTGGACACAGTCCTTGCCCCATATGGGGCTCACAATCTAAGTCAGATAAAGGTATTTTCAATCACCATTCTACAAATGAGGTAACAGGCACAGAGAAGTTAAGTGACTTACCCTAGGTCACACAGCAGACAAGTGGCAGATCTGGGATTCAATTGCTGAACTGTACTTTCCAAGTGCTTAGTACAGTGCTGTGCACACAGTAAGCAGCGTGGCTCAGTGGAAAGAGCACGCGCTTTGGAGTCAGAGATCATGGGTTTGAATCCTGTCTCTGCCAATTGTCAGCTGTGTGACTTTGGGCAAGTCACTTAATTTATCGGTGCCTCAGTTCCCTCATCTGTACAATGGGGATTAAGACTGTGAGCCCCCATGGGACAACCTGATTACCTTGTAAATTCCCCAGCACTTAGAACAGTGTATTGCACATAATAAGCACTTAATAAATGCCATTATTATGAGTAAGCACTCAATAAATACGATTGAGTGAATGAATGAATGAATGAATGAATGGGGGCTAAAGGACCAGGCCTGACTCTTACCTGTGTAGTTTTTTCCCAGCATTAGTACAGTGTTTTGCACTCAGTCAGCACTTAATAAATACTATTACTACACTATTGCTACTACTTCTTCTAATATTATTTCTTGACCCCGACATATGACTTTTGTGCAAACCTATATAGTATATTCAAATTTGTGTGATCTGATTGGAATGGAATTGCAGAATTAGGGACCATTTTACTGGATAGCATGCTCTCTGGTATTGTATAAAATGGCCTGGTGCATGGGCATGACATTGGTTCAGCTGAGAGAACTATGTAATGTGAGGTTCTAAGAACACCGACTCTTGCATTAGGTGAGAACTCACTAATCCCAATTGTCCATCTTCTACATGGACAGGAAGCATGAACCCAGAAGACCACAGAGGCTCTGTCAGCTGTATTTGCTGTGACAATCTTCTCTCCCAAAAGGAGCAAAAATTCCTAGTTCTGGTCCAATCTGTTTACAGTAGTCTGAGAAACCAGACCCAATATCCTTGCCCAGCGTAGCATTTAATGAGCACTTACTGTGTGCAGAAAACTGTACTCATTGCTTGGGACAGTATAATGCAACAGAATTGGTAGAAATGTTCCCTTCCCACAATGACCTTACAGTCTAGAGGGAGAGACAGACTTTATATAAGTGAGTTATAGTTTGTTCCAGGTCCAGGCTGCTTCCAATCTACTGATGTCAGGATTGATTATTGCAATGATGCTCAGACAACTGCATCATATTGTTTTCAGAAGGAATTGGGGGCTGCCTTATGCTAAAGGGTGCTAGAAGGTGGATTGGCCAAAGGGAGGGAGATGAGAGACAGCAGAACTTTGGAGATTCAACCTACATTAAATATCTTGACATGTGTTTGCTTCTTTGTAGCAAAGTCCTGTGATGTGAACCTGGGGAGACCCAAGGTTATCTTTCCTGTCAGATAAGAACATTGGGTCATGTATCAGAGAGTTTTGACAACTTGTTATATTTCAAATAAATGATATGTCAGGGAAGGAGTGGTCTGGAGGGCAACTTAGTATTAATTAGTCTTCCTTTGCCTATTAGGATTAATAATAAAAATAGTAGTATTAGTGAGAAATATTATTATATTATTGTTGTAATACTATTATTCATTCATTCATTCAATCAATCATATTTATTGAGCACTTACTGTGTGCAGAGCATTGTACTAAGCTATTGGGAGAGGGATAATATAACAATAAACAGACACATTCCCTGCCCACAGTGAGCTTACAGTCTTGAGGGGGAGATAGACATGAATAGAAACAAATAAATTACAGATATTCATTCATTCATTCATTCGTACTTATTGAGCACTTACTATGTGCAGAGCACTGTATTAAGTGCTTGGGAAGTACAAGTTGGCAACATATAGAGATGGTGCCTACCCAACAACGGGCTCACAGTATGTACATAAGTGCTGAGGGGTTGCGAGGGGGAATGTATAAAAGGAGTAAGTCAGGGGGATGCAGAAGGGAGTGGGAGAAGAGAAAAGGAGGGCTTAGTCAGAGAAGGCCTTTAGGAGAAGATGTGCCTTCAGTAAGGGTCTGAAGCAGGGAGGGTAATTGTCTGTTGGATATGAGGAGGTAGGAGGTTCCAGGCCAGAGACAGGATGTAGGTGAGAGGTTGGTGGTGAAATAGATGAGATCGAGGTACAGTGAGTAGTTTGGCATTAGAGGAGTTTGGGTAGAGGAGTTTGGGTTGTAGTAGGAGAGTAGTGAGGTGATGTAGGAGTGGACAAAGTGATCAAGTGATTTAAAGCCAATGGTGCAGAGTTTCGTTTGATGCAGAGGAGGATGGGCAACCACTGGAGAAATGGGAAGACATAGACTGAACGTTTTTGTAGAAAAATGATCTGGGCAGCAGATTGAAGTATACCCTGGAGTGGGGAGAGACAGGAGACAGGGAGGTCAGCAAGGAGGCTGCGCATCCAGTGCCGAGACCTCCGGCTGCCATTGCCATCAAGGCAGGATAGGATAAGTGATTGATTGGATTAATGTGGTAGCAGTTTGGATGGAGAGGATAAAGTGGGTTTTAGTGATGTGAAGGTGGAACCGACAAGATTTAACGATGGATTGAATATGTGGGTTGAATGAAAGAGAGGAGTCAAGGATAATAATAATAATAATAATATTTGTTAAGTGCTTACCATGTACAGGGCACTATACTAAGTGCTAGGGTAGATACAAGGTAATTGGACTGGGCACAGTCCCTGTCCACATGGAACTCACGGTCTTAATTCCCATTTTACAGATGAGGTAACTGAGGCACAGAGAAGTTAAGTGACTTGCCCAAGGTCACACAGCAGACAAGTGGCAGAGCTGGGATTAGAACTCAGCTCTTTCTGGCTCCCACATCCATGCTCTATCCGCTAACCCCAAGGTTATAGACTTGTGAGACAGGAAGGGTGGTGGTGTTGTCTACAGTGATGGGAAAAACAAGGGGAGGACAGGGTTTGGGTGGGAAGGTAAGTTCTATTTTTGACATATTAAATTTAAAGCGATGGGAGGACAACCAAGTAGAGATGTCTCAAAGGCAGGAGGAGATGTGAAACTGCAGAGAGGGAGAGAGATTAGGGCCGGAGATGTAGATTTGGGAATCAATGGCATAGAAGTGGTAGCTGAAGCCATGTGAGTGAATGAGTTCTCCAATAGAGTGGGTGTAGCAGGGGACTGGAACTGAACCTTGTGAGACCCCCTCAGTTAGGGGGTAGAAGGCAGAGGAAGACCCCAAGAAAGAGACTGAGAATGAGTGGACAGAGAGATAGGAGGAGAACCAGGAGAGGACAGTGTCTGTGAAGCCAAGGTTGGATAATGTTTTCAGGCGAAGGGGGTGGTCGACAGTGTCAAAGGCAGCCGAGAGGTGGAGGAGGATTAGGATGGAGTAGAGGCCTTTCACAATGGTAAACTACTTCTGTATTTTTACCAAGAATACTATGGACACACTACCAGAAAGATTGCAGATGGAGAGCAGGGCGTTCTGGGAGAGATGCGTCTGTGGTGTCGCTATGGGTCGGAAACAGCTTGACAGCATAAGACGAGACAAGAGGCCATTGGATTTGGCAAGGAGGAGATCATTGGGTACCTTTGAGAGGGCGGTACACAGGCGGCAAGAGCCTGAGTCCCTGCTGCCGTGGACCTGAGTGCTGGGTGGAGACAAGGGACTGGAATCAGATTCCCTCCAGACTCCAGAACACGGGGGTCGGAGCCTGGGACCCCACTGCTCGGGGCTGAGTGCTGGAGAGTGGGAGGGGAAAGAGTGGGTGGGGTGGGGGAGAAGATTAGGAAGAGAGGAGGAAGGAGGCACCAGCCCCACAGCGGCCTAAGCTGTATGTGTGGTGTGCATTTCTGCCCTTGCTTCCACCCATGTCTCAATCCCAAAGCCGCTCTCCTCCATCCCCCTCATGGCAATGGCAGCCGGAGGTCTTGGCACTGGATGCACATGTATCCTCATTCCCACCGCATCCCAGACCCTGTGTCATTCACTGATACCCCTCTCTTCCATCCCCGGAATGCCGAAACACCCTCCTTCTCCCAGCCACTGCGGGCAGTCTCCTGCCTGAGATTCTGGGCTTTGCTCAACAACACTACCTGCACAGCTAACGTGGGTTTCCCCACCACCCTCAATATTGGGCAAGGTGTCATAGGGAACTGAGCCTCTTATTAATAAGTTAGGAATAGGGGATTCATCTAAAAACTGGCTGTTTCTCACGCAACTGGTTATAACAAATGATACTGCTTTTACAACAAATGTTTGCCCCTTCAAGTTGTCTGACTGAAGTAATATATTAGTATAGTAGTAGACTTTAGACTGTGAGCCCACTGTTGGGTAGGGACTGTCTCTATATGTTGCCAATTTGTACTTCCCAAGCGCTTAGCACAGTGCTCTGCACACAGTAAGCGCTCAATAAATATGATTGATGATGATTAGTAATATATTACTTTACTAAATTAATGAGCAACTGTTTTTTTAATATTTGAGAAGTGATTAAAATATCATACCCATGCGAGAAGAATGAAATCCAGGCCTAACAGACTTTATGTATCATTTATGGTTTGGAAGTGTTGGGAAATAGTTTTGGGAAATAATTGAAAACCTGAGAGGGCCAAAACCAGAGCAAAGATCAATGCCATAGCACAGAAATGAGAAGAGAGTCATCAACAACATCCCGACCATCTCTATATGTTGCCAACTTGTACTTCCCAAGCGCTTAGTACAGTGCGCTGCACACAGAAAGTGCTCAATAAATACGATTGAGTGAATGAATCTTGCATGGTACATCAATCAATCAGTGGTATTTATTGAGTGCCTACTGAGTGCAGAGCACTGTACTAAGCACTTGGGAAAGTTGATAGACATGTTCCGGCCCATGAGGAGCCTACAGTCTAGACAGAGAGACAGACATTAAAATAGATTATGGACATGTACATAATTACTGAGGGGTAAATATCAAGTACTTAAAGGGTGTAAGTCCAAGTACTAGATGATGCAGAAGTGAGAGGGAATAAGGGAAATATGGGTTTAGTTGGGGAAGGCCTCTTGGAGGAGATGGCTTTGAAGGTGGGGAGAGTGGTGGTCTATCATATATGTAGGAGGAGGGAGTTCCAGTGCAGAAAGAGGACATGGACAAGGGGTCAGAAGTGAGATAGGCAAGACTGAAGTACAGGGAGTATTAGAGGAGTGGAGCATGCGGGCTAAATTGACGTAGGATATACGTGAAAGGTAGGATTAGGAGAGCTCAATGAGTGTGTTGAAGCCGTTGGTGAAGAGTTTCTGATTGACATGGAGGTGGAAGGGGTGACTACTGAAGGTTTTTGAAGAATGGGGAGATGTGGACTGAACATTTTTTTAGAAACATCATCCGGACAACAGAGTGAAGTATGGACTGGAGAAGGGAGAGACAGGAGGCAGGGAGGTCAGCGAGGCCAACGAGGAGGCTATAGTATTTAATAAGCCCTTACTATATGCCAAGTATTATGCTAAGCACAAGAGAGAATGGCTTGTTGATGACATTGATGAGCTCCTCAAGAATCTGGATACTTCTTCTGTGGTTTGTTGTACATTATTTCAGCTTTAGTATGAAAGTTGATTCTCTGCTGTCACCGCATTGTTTTTGTCTGCTCCCCAAACTAAAACTGACTTTTTTGATTCTGTTTTGTATTTCTTGGAGTCTGTGCCATGTTACAGAATGTGCCGCAGTTAGCAGAATCCAGTGTCAGCAATAGCTCCTCTGTTAAGGATGAATGGTTATGGTTGTTGGGATGATTTCAATAATAATAATAATAATTGTGGTATTTGTTAAATGCCTACTATGTGAAGGACACTGTGCTAAGTGCTGCGGTGGATACCACAAATTGAGTTGGGCACAGTCCCAGTCCCATGTGGCACTCACAATCTTAATCCCCATTTTACAGTTGAGTTAACTGAGGCACAGAGAAGTAAGCCCAAGCTCACACAGCAGACATGGGATGGAGCCGGGAACCTGGGTCCTTCTGAGTCCCAGTCTATGCTGTATCTATTAGGTCATGCTCCTTCTCATAACATTTTGACAGCGTTATAAAGTGATCCATCACCGTTTGCACGTCTTCCTGTGACTATGCCTCACTTAGTACAATGCTCTGCACACAGTAAGTGCTCAATAAATATCTTTGATTGATTGTTATGTTTCAAGATCAGATTCATCTGTGGACAGAAATCCCTGAATGACTGTCTAAAATGCATCTGATGGTTTACACAACCTTTCAAATTGGGAAGAGTTTCCCTGCAGTTTGCAGTTTGCTCCTGCTTCCAAGGTTGCATTACATACCAACACAGAATAATGTTTACCACACAGTCCTGTCTCACTCTGATAGTGTCGGTAAAAGGTCAGATAGGACACCTTCAGCTCTAACTCGTCCAACTATACCATTAATGATAATAATAATCATAATAATGATTTACTATGTGCCAAGAACTGTACTAAGCACCGAGCTAGATACAATAGCAGTGTGGCTCAGTGGAAAGAGCCCGGGCTTTGGAGTCAGAGGTCATGGGTTCAAATTCCAGCTCTGCCAGTGATCAGCTGTGTGACTTTGGGCAAATCACTTCACTTCTCTGGGCCTCAGTTCCCTCATCTGTAAAATGGGGATGAAGACTGTGAGCCCCCCATGGGACAACTTGATCACCTTGTAATCTCCCCAGAGCTTAGAACAGTACTTTGCACATAGTAAGCACTTAATAAATGCCATCATTATTACTATTATACGATATAAAACAATGATATTTATTGAGCACTTACCGTGTGCAGAGCACTCAACTAAGTGCTTGGTACAACAGAGTTGGTAGACAGGTTCCCTGCTCACAGTGAGTTTATAAACTAGAAGATAGGACCTCTATTGTAGGCTCATAATTCCAGGGGTCTCCACAGCTGATTTTTTGCCAGGAGCCATTGCTCCTCTGCCAGAGGCTCTGAAATAGACTGTAAACTCATTGTGCCCGGGATTGTGTCTGTTTATTGTTGTATTGTATTCTTCCAAGTGCTTAGTACATTTCTCAGCACACACTAAGCACTCAATAAATACAATTGGCTGATTGACTGACTAGGGGCCCGGGGGTTGGCCCCCGAAGGCTAGAGATGAGTGGAGTGACTTCACATGTGGGGCTGTGGGGGTGGCAATTTCAGCCATCAGCGGCATCTGCCTCCCCAAGCTCCACATTTATCGACTGCCCATCCCCTTGCCCAGTGCAATCACAGCAGACACAATATCTATTCCATATGGGGTTCACAGTCTAGCAGGGAGAGAGAACAAATATTTAATTCATTCAATCATATTTATTGAGTGTTTACTGTGTGCAGAGCACTTGGGAAGTACAAATTGGCAACATATAGAGATGGTCCCTACCCAGCAAGGGGCTCACAGTCTACAAGGGGGAGACAGACAACAAAACAAAACGTATACAGGTGTCAATACCATCAGAATAAATAGAATTTTAGCTATATACACATCATTAATAAAATAGAGGAATAAATATGTACAAATATACACAAATGCTGTGGAGTAGAGGGAGGGAGGGGGGCGATAAGGAGGGGAGGAGGAGGAGGAGGAGAGGAAAAAAGTGGGGGCTCACATAGCAGACAACAGTCAGGATTAGAATCCATGACCCCCAGGGGATCATGGCAGAATAACCAAAATTTCCAGCTGAAATCAGGGAGACAGACTTGTTTAGCTGTTGATAGTGTCTAATGCTGTTAGGAGGAATTGCTTCCTGCATGTTTCCTATGTCTGATGATTAACACAGAATTTTCTCTTCTGGGTTTGCTCTTTCGTGTCCATACTGAAATTCAGTGAGGGCATAGTTAACTGAGTCTGACCAGATACCGGAAGCAGTACGATGCCCTACTGGTTTTTAGTCAACTCCGTTTCCTTCTTAAAATTATTATTATACAAACTAAATTGTTTGCTGAGACAGCGATGTACTGGCTTATCCAATTAATGTCCTTGTGAAATCTTCTGTAACTAGTGAGTTTTTTTTTCTTTTAAAACTGTCTACAGCCATGGATAAAGCTTTTAAATTGCTGCAAGAAGTGTTAAGATTTTGACCAATGGCTTTGAAATTAAAATAGTGTGTGGGTGGATGAAACCTGGTTGTCCTACATTTTTCAAAGTTGTGTTATACTCCTACATTACTTCTTCAGAAATTCTTCCAGAGATTTATCACACTAAATTATTTTCTTGGAAATCCTACTCTAGGCAGAAGAGAAAATGACTTGGAATTCTTTGAGGTTGTTGAGATTTTAAGCTCCTTCAGTGGGAGCTCCGTCCAAAGGGGAGGACTTAATAAATAATTGTTGATACTGATGATTGTGGCCTTCTTTTCCGTGATATTTTAGCATAATTTTTCCAAGTAGCTAGCTAGCTCACAATAAAGAAGTCCTACAATGAAATCAGATTACGGGCACTGGAGCGACTAATTCAGCTTTAATAAATCAGCCAAACAATGGTATTTACAGAGCACTTACTGTGTACAGAGCACTCTGAGAAGTTGTGTGAGGACAGTGAATGACAGTAAGATAACCCAATCATAGCTAATAATAATAATAATAATAATGATGGCATTTATTAAGCTCTTACTATGTGCAAGCACTGGGGCGGTTCCAAGGTGATCAAGTTGTCCCACAGGGGGCTCATAGTCTTAATCCCCATTTTTCAGATGAGGTAACTGAGGCACAGAGAAGTTAAGTGACTTGCCCAAAGTCACACAGCTGACAACTGGCAGAGCTTGGATTTGAACCCATGACCTCTGACTCCAAAGCCCGTGCTCCTTCCACTGAGCCATGCTGCTTCTGAGCTAAACTGGGATAAGCCATTAGGCCCCTTCTAGACTCATCTGCAACCTTTCTGTACTAGATGCACAAATCCATGACCTCCTTCAAGGTCAACTCCCTCAACTCTCTGTCTCTCCATAGCCATCCACCACCAAACCCCACAATACAATGCCTCCTCTCCTGTAGTCTTACTGCTGAATGCTCCTGGAGCAGACCATAAGATAGCTTGAGGACGGGGGTCATGTTTATTAATTCTACTGTATTCTCCCAAAGCTCTGCACACAGCTGGTTCTCAATACTATTGACTGATTGATTGCTTCATTTATTTTGGCAGAAATCTGGACAGTTTTCTCCCTTCTGCTACCTCGCTTTGCTTCAGCTCTGCCATTTCTTCATTCGGCTCACTAATATCGCCAATCTTGCTTCACTGACTTTTTTAATGGCATTTTTTAAGTGGTTACTATGAATCAGACACTGTACTAAGCACTGGGGCAGACACAAGATTGGACACAGTCCATGTCTCACATGGGACCCACAGTCTTAACCCCACTTTACAGATGAGGTAACTGAGGCACAGAGAAGTTAAGTGACTTGTCTAAGGTCACACAGCAGACAAGTGGTGGGGCCAAGATTAGAACCCAGGTCTTCTGACTTCCAGGATCATGCTTTTTCCACTAGATAACACTGCTTCCCATCCACTGACCCCCCACCCGTTGTCAAGGATTTTAACTCCAGAGGTGGACATCCTGTAGAGTGGGGATGGGTTTAAGGATCAGCATGGCAAAAGTGAGAAACCGGAGTTGGAAAGGCTGAGCCACGCAAGATTTATTCCGCGTGGTGAATTTAACTTTAACTTTTGGGAGGAATACACTTGTTTGGTTATTTGCATGTGGAGAATCATCCAGCTCCCACCCCATAAACACTTCCCTCTTGGGAGGAATACATATTTACGAGGCCAACACGGTCCTCGACTTCTAGCAGCTGGTGGAACCGGGAAGGAGACAGTGTTTTTCTCCTAGGGCTACCTTTCAAATCACCTGCCCATCAAGTCTCCAGGGCTACATTTCAAAACACCCAGAAATTGAGTTCCCCCCAACAAGAGGATGCCCATTTCTCCTTGCTCCATCAAGGAAGTCCAATTGGTCACTTGGAACCATGCATCCTCAACTCTGGGGAGAGGCAACTGGCCACTTTGGTGTGTTCCAACCTACTACCAAGAGTTCGTGGAGAGAGTTACCTCGTCTGTGAAATGGGGATGAAGACTGAGCCCCACATGGGACAACCTGATTACCTTGTCTCTACCCCAGTACTTAGAACAGTGCTTGGCACATAGTAAGCACTTAACAAATACCAACATTATCATTATTATTATTATTATTATTATTAGTGAACTTAAGCTTGTTAGCCCGGCCAAGGCCTGACTGGTCACAAAAAGCCAGGGAGTTCCACATGGGCCAGACATAAATCACTTTCTCTTGACGTGACTGAAGTTTGAATCCCACATCAATGAATTTGCCTGAGAAATTGCTCCTCCTCACCTTTCCTAACCTGGCCCTCCCCATTAATGCAGGCTTTTTGTTCTGCTCTTGCACCTAGACTGTGAGCCCTTGTGGGACCTGATTATCTTGTATGTACCCAACATGGTAAGCACCCAGTAAGTACTATTGTAATTACTATTATTGTTATTCATTTATTTCCACTCTCTCCCAGAGCCCTTGCTAATCTAAATTAGGGGCAGTACGGAAGAGTGCAGATGTCAGCACTGGAGGATGGGTGTGACCTCTGTGGGAAAGCCACAGTCCCTTCCCTTGGCATTTCACTGCACCATTTGCTTGGAGAAGCAGCGTGGTTCAGTGGAAAGAGCCCAGGCTTTGGAGTCAGAGGTCATGGGTTCAAATCCCAGCTCCACCAATTGTCAGCTGTGTGACTTTGGGCAAATCACTTCACTTCTCCAGGCCTCAGTTCCCTCATCTGTAAAATGGGGGTGAATCCTGTGAGCCCCACGTGGGACAACCTGATTACCTTGTACCCCCCCCCCCCAGCACTTAGAACAGTGCATTGCACATAGTAAGTGCTTAATAAATGTAATCATCATTATTATTATTATTATTTGCTTGCCATCTCTCCAGTGTAGACACAGCATGCATGTTCAGCTACAGTAGTATAGAGTGGAGAACAGAGAAGAAAAGGTTGGGGGTTGGAAGTTGGAGATTGAGGTGGTTAGCAGGGGGTGGGGTCCCCTACCTTTCCTGGTTAGGCAAGTGAGTAAGTGCTTGTCAGGGGAAGAGTATCAAAGTGGTATGGACTGTTGATCCTAGCATATAGATAACACAGCTGGAAGGGCACAAAGGATGGAGAAATGAGAGGTTAGTCAGGGAAGCTTTCCAGGAGGAGATTAGATTTTAGTTGGAGCTTGATGATGGTCATCTGCCAGAGAGAAGGGGAAGGCAGTTCCAAGCAGAAGGG
Organism: Tachyglossus aculeatus; assembly: GCF_015852505.1. Classification (NCBI taxonomy): domain Eukaryota; kingdom Metazoa; phylum Chordata; class Mammalia; order Monotremata; family Tachyglossidae; genus Tachyglossus; species Tachyglossus aculeatus. The sequence continues at coordinate 3,242,012 of NC_052090.1, read as the reverse complement.
AAGATATGAGTAAGGGGTTGATGGAAAGAGAGATGAAATCAAGGCACATTAAGTAGTTTGGGGTTAATGGAGTGAAGAGTGCTAAGTAGTGAGGAAGGAGGAGTGGTGGTAGAAACAGAAGGGCACTGGGGAATGGTGTTGGGGAAAGGTACTAACATTATGTTTCTCAACAGAAATGGGTCAAGGGGCAGGACCTCTCAGTCTACTATAGGAGTAGAATCTGATCTTCTGTTAGGTAACTGCTAACAGAACTCCCACCTCACCCCTATCAGAACCTGACCTCGCCAACTACTTGACTGATAAAACTGAAACCAGCAGGCATGGTTCTACCTTCACTCCCTTCTCTGGATCAAACCTTACTCTGCTCCCCAGATCATTTATCTAAATTTTCCTCTGAATGTGCTTCTACACACCTTAAAACTTTCAAAGATCACCTATTCCTCTTTTCATCAACATCAAATTCCTGACCTTTGGATTCAAGATACTCCATTGGCTCTCTCCCACTTACACATCAATCCTCTTCTCCCTCTATTCCTCAGTTCATCCTCTTCATTCCTCTCTAGTTAACCTACCAAATGTGCCTTATTAATCTCTCTCTCATGTCTCTGACCCTTTTTCATTCCCTTCTTCAGCATGGATTTCCTTCCCCCTTCAAATCCACCAGACTATAGATCTCATCTTCAAAGCCCTTTGGTAGTCACATCTCCTGCAGGAGGTCTTCCCTAATTAATATTTCCAATTCCTTGTTGTATCATTTCAATCAAAGCCAGCTATGCGCTTTTGTATTCACACTCACCCACACCATTTCATTCATTCATTCATCATCATCATCATCATCATCATCAATCGTATTTATTGAGCGCTTACTATGTGCAGTGCACTGTACTAAGCGCTTGGGAAGTACAAATTGGCAACATATAGAGACAGTCCCTACCCAACAGTGGGCTCACAGTCTAAAAGGGGGAGACAGAGAACAAAACCAAACATACTAACAAAATAAAATAAATGGAATAGATATGTACAAGTAAAATAAATAAATAAATAGAATAATAAATATGTACAAACATATATACATATATACAGCTGCTATGGGGAAGGGAAGGAGGTAAGATGGGGGGGATGGAGAGGGGGACGAGGGGGAGAGGAAGGAAGGGGCTCAGTCTGGGAAGGCCTCCTGGAGGAGGTGAGCTCTCAACAGGGCCATTCATTCATTCAATGGTGTTTATTGAGTGCTTACTGTGTTGTAGAGCACTGTACTAAGCGCTTGGAAAGTACAATTCAACAAAAAAGAGAGATGATCCCTGCCCACACCAGGCTCACAGTCTAGAAGGGTGGAGACACACTCAAAATAAGTAAACAGGCATCAATAGCATCAATATAAATAAATAGAATTATAGTTATGTACATGATAAAACAAGTAAACAGGAATTCATATAAATAAATAGAATTACAGTTATGTACATATATACACAAGTGTTGTGGGGCAGGGAGGGGAGGTAGAGCAAAGAGAGTGAGTCGGGGTGATGAGGAGCCTTCAGTAGGACTTTGAAGGGGGGAAGTGTGATAGGCGGATTTGAAGAGGGAGAGCATTCCAGGGCAGAGGTAGGATGTGGGCCAGGGGTCGATGGCGGGACAGGTGAGAACGAGGCACAGTGAGAAGGTTAGCACCAGAGGAGTGGAGTGTGTGGGCTGGGATGTAGAAGGAGAGAAGGGAACTGATGTAGGTGGGGGCAAGATGATGGACAGCTTTGAAGTCAATAGTGAGTATGTACTTCTGTACATACTGACTTACATGCCCTACTATTTAAACAACAATTCATTTACATATCTATTTTTATTTTATCTTCTATTTGTAAATTATTTTCTATCTGCCTCCCCTGGTAGGCTGTAAGTTCCTTGTAGGCATGGATCGTGTCTTCTAGCTCTATAATCCGGTCCCTTCCCCTACCAAGCTCATAGTATAGTGGTTGATTGAATTTCCCATAAATCTGAGAGTGTGGTATCAGAAAATGTCAAGTAAAGTCTGAGTAGGCATTCTTAGAGAATAGGATTTCATCTTCTGAATTCCAGGATTTCTCAGAAAGCTTCGAACACATGAAATGTCCTTTGTTACTTTTTTTATTCTCAGCTGAAACTGAATTCCAGTTCTCAAGGAAAAATTGGAGAGAAGCTCTAAATTGACTTCACCCTACCACCATCAACCTGATGAGACCTATAGAGATTCTCAGGTAGAGATTCACACCCATTAGTCTCAGTTCCAGACCAGAAAGGACACCAATTCAGACTGTAAAACTTCTCAACTGTTAATATGTTGGGAAGACGACCACCATGTCTGCAGTTGTGACTTCTGTGACTGTAGGTTTGAGCTTCAAAGAGCCTGAAATCCAGCTCCCATCATATTTATCATCATCCTGGTGTAGCATAGTTTTCAGTCATCTCCTCTTACTTGTCCACAGCCCACTCCCTTCTTAGTTAGTTGATCGATAGCATTCATTGAGTGCTTGCTGTGTGCAGAGAACTGTACTAAATGATTGGGAGAGCACTATACTATTAAGCTGATAGACATGATCCTTGTCCTCAAGGAGCTTCCAGTCTAGTGGAGGAGCTTGTCAACCACTTGGGCGTGAAGGTCCGTATCTCTAGCTCATCTGCAGAGTTCTTTTCTAATGTTTAATCACGTCCTTTACATAGAACAGGCAGTTAATAAATGCTATTACTACTGATAGCCTCAGTTTTCCTTTTCCCTTTTACATGGGTGACTTTCTCTCCATCAGCCAACTGTGTCTTTCCAGTGAACCTCTTGCCTTGGGCCTCCCTTTGGCTCTCCCTGGCCCTGGCTACACAAATTGGCCTGCATACAGGGCCGGCTGCTCTCACAGGAGGGAGAAAATAAGACCAACCCAACTGTCAGAGAACTTACCCCTTCAGTTAAGAAGTGATGGCTTTCATAGGGTCAGGATGAAGGATTCAGTGCCAAGATTAAGGTGGTGGAGCCACTCTGGACACAACTAAGCCTCCTGGACAGACCCATGATTCCATCAACTTTTACCCCTAGGGGCAGGCACTTAGCCTTGGTAGAAAGAATGGACACTCACCCTAGAATCATGTTAATGCTTCTGGCACTTCATCTGATTCCCTAAATTTTCCAGTCCTATCCCTAAACCCTACTGAGACAGTCTGGATTGCCCACAGACAACCAGCCCAACCAGGCTGGCCTGTTGACCTATTGGCCATCAAAGGGTTAACTGGAAAAGAAAGTGATGGCTTTCTCTCTTGGTATTCTCCCTTCCATAGCCTTTCTTCTTCCTTTCCCGCTTTCTCTCTCTCACTCCCCATCTGCCCATCCACCTGTTCAACTCTCAATCTGTCCATCCATCTCTCCATCCCTTCCTTTATCCCTATATTCTTTCATCACTCAATTAGTCCTCCATTAAAAATGTGACCATGTTCAGTATTGCTTCTCCCTGTTTGTGGGGTAAAGTGAATGGTGGGTCTAGGGCTGGAAGACTGTCAGTCAGAGGATGGAGGGAAACTGAAAGTCTGGGTTCCATTAATTTCATTTCCCACAACTTCTTAGGCTGGATTTCCAGCCCCATTTTTCTAACATACATGCCAAGAGTTTCTGACAGAGGCCGAAAGATCTCAAATTTGGCTGTTCTATTCTGTCAGCTCTTTGAAACCAGTAGGAAATCTCAATCATTAGCCTCCTTGCCCCAACCCATAGAAACCCCATCCACTTTTCAATCCCACATTCAAAGTGAAAAGTTGCCACCCATTTCATCTCTCCCAGCAGGCCCAAGGCCCTGACCAGACTCTCTATATGTGTAATGTGTAATGTAGGCCGGATTGCTGAGAAGAGTGGTCCTGAGGGAGGTCAGCAAAGCAGAATAATGCATAATTGTCTCCCAGGACAAAGCCCCTCATTAGGACTAACTCTGAGCTTTTTGGGCTAAAGCCACATAAAGCCAAGCTGGGCATGTAGGGCAGGGGGCCTAATAGAGAGAGGGAAAGGTAAAGGGGGAAAGAGAGATAACAACGACAGGGGTATAGGAGAAATATCTGCTTTGCTAAAGTTCGACACACCATAAGAAATGATAGCTCCTGAGTGACCTTCTTTGATCATATACCACTTGTTAAAATCATTGTTTTCTGGTTCATCTGATTAGTTCTCCCAAACAGGACAAATCTGCCAAGCTGCCCATGGAGACATTACTTTCTCTGATCGGTTCCTTCAGAGAGGATCTGACTGACAGGGGAAGGTGAGGGAAGAAAATGATGGCAGTGGCAGTGGTTGAAGTGGCTGCAGCATTTACCAGGAATTTCATGTATCATACTTAAAATAAATTTATCTTCATTGTTAATTTATAATTAAAATAAAACGGAATTGCCATCCATAAACATGCAGTTCCTTCTTAGAACCGGAGGGACAAGGGAAACAGGAAAGGCAGTGGGAGGAGGGGAAGTCAGGGAGAGGACAAGAAGGGCAGAGGAGAGGCAAAGGAAGGAAAAGATTGAAGGGGGAAAGGATGATCAGGATTGGGGGAGAGGGGAAGGGAGGAGAAAGTGCCAGGAGATGAGACATGGGAATGGGACTATAGACAGATCTTCAAAAGTAAAGAGGACAGGGAAGCAGATGGAGAGAGGGGGCGGATGGAGAGGGGTTTGTTGACACAAACAGCCTGAAATCTAACTCAATGAGCCAAATAAATATCAATAGGTGAATGAGCAATTGGTTAAATGACCAAGTGTTAATTCAACTGTTCCTTTGGATGAATGTTTTGATTTTCATTGAGCAAGTTATCAATGAAAATTTCTTTGGTGATTCAGTTTTTGCTGTTACAGTGCTTGTTCTGTCTAAACTGGGGCACTACCTGAGCTTTAAGTACACAATGGATGTTTACATTAAACTCCCATTTGTTTTACTATTACTGTATGGCGTTAGGTTTTTTTGTTTAATGATTCTGTAAAACATCAGATTTAGCTTTATTCTGACATGCTAGTCACTCTGGTGTGTCTTTTATCCTGGAATTAATAATCAAAATATGGGGTGAATGTACCTACTGATGTACCTGCTCGACATTTGGTGGAATTAAAATGGCAAAACCATGCCTTTGAGAATTCCCAGTCTGCCCAGAAGTGCACTTGGTGCTGCATCTGGAAACAACAGAATGAATCTCGAGTTGAGGCTACAGACAGTTCTCAGAAGCAGTGGGGAACACCATCAGGATTCAAACCTATTCAGCAGTATCTGGGATGGGGGAGAATTCCCAGCCTAGCTCCAGCTGATTAAACTCTGGTATGCTTGAGAAGCAACATGGCCAATTGGAATGAGCACAGGTCTGGGAACCAGAGGACCAGTGTTCTAATTCCCGCTCTGCCAATTGCTTGCTCTGAGACCTTAGGTAAGTCACTTCTCTGTGCCTCAATTTCCTCAACTGTAAAATGAGGATGAATTATCTGTCTTTATTCCTACTTAGACTGTGAACCCCATGTGGGGCAGGGACTGTGTCCAACCTGATTAATTTGTATCTATCCCACTGCTTAAAAGCAGTGAGATGCAGCGTGGCACAGTGGAAAGAGCACGGACTTTGGAGTCAGAGGTCATGGATTCAAATCCCGGCTCTGCCAACTGTCAGCTGTGTGACTTTGGGCAAGTCACTTAACTTCTCTGGGCCTCAGTTACCTCATCTGTAAAATGGGGATTAAAACTGTGAGCCCCCCGTGGTACAACCTGATCACCTTGTAACTTCCCCAGCGCTTAGAACAGTGCTTTGCACATAGTAAGCACTTAACAAATACCATCATTATTATTATTATTAAAACAGTGCTTGACATATTGTAAGCACTAAGCTCTCTATGGGCAGGGAAGGTATCTACCAACTCTACTCTATAATAATAATAATTATGGTACTTGTTAAACACTTTTTGCCAAGCACTGCTCTAAGTGCTGAGGTAGATATAAATTAATCAGATTGGGCATAGTCTCTATCCCACATGGGGCTCACACTCTTAATCCACATTTTACAGATGAGGTAACTGAAGCCCAGAGAAGTTAAGTGACTTGTCCAAGGTCACACAGTAGACATGTGGCAGAGCCAGGATTAGACTCCCAGGCCCGTCCTCTATCCACTAGGCCATGCAGCTTCGCTCCCAGGTGCTATTGTATTGTGCTCTCCCAAATGCTTAGTACAGTGCTCTTCCCTTAGTAAGTGCTTAATACCATTGATTGATTAATATATAATAATAATAATAATAATAATAATGATAATGTGTGCCTGACTGGAGCAAACCTGAGGAAGCAAATGAAATTTCTGGCCTTCTCTGCTTCCTCAAGATGCCAACATAAATGACCGACTCCTACTTCTTGTCAAGAGTTCACCCTGAAAGTCCTGAAAAATGCTAGGCTGAGCCCAGGGAAGACAAGGGAAGATTTCCAGGGGATTGTTTCCACATGCGTATTTCCTGAATGGCCAGGGCCAGTGCTTGACTCATAGCCTTCTCTGAGACTTCCTCCCAGCAACACTTCCTAAATCAGTTGTCCTGGATTTTCCTGTTTCATGGCTGTAGAGGCAGGCTGGGCACAGGGAGTATTGTGGCTGGTTGTGGTGTCTGTCACAGTAGGAGGAAGGTACTTAGTGAGAGGCTTACACTAGACCAACTTGGGGGCAAAGAAAATGGTCCAGGAAGGTTCTCTCCGGTGGGCACGAGCTAGGCTGATAGCCCAGCTCAGAGCCTGATCTTCCCACTAAAATGAAAATAGCTTTCTAAGCTCTTGTGCATACCTGTTGGGAACGAACGATAATGTACAGGAACATAAATCACTGCAAAAGCAAACTTCAGTATAAACTGTAGCTAACAATCAGTCTTCACCGAAGAAGACAGAAACATTATTAGTGTTGTGCTGATGTTTCAATGCCCAATGAATGAGATATTGATGGAGATGTATTTTCTGTGATTTTTTCTAGCATGAAGACATCTCATCTAGGAAGAAAATTTAATCACCATCAAATTGATGTTTTTTTCTCGTTTGAGACAGATGTGCCATTACTGTTAAAAGAACACTTCTCAGTTCTAAGAGAATAATGGTGATGGAATCTCCCATCAGGAAAGAAGGGCCTTGGTTCTGAAATTTCAGGACTGAGAACCTGGGAGAAGGGATTGATTATAGTGCTGGTGACAAAGAGAATAATACCATGCAGATGGTTTGTAGCATTTTTCTGGGTATTTAAAAAAAAAGAAATAACCTGCTTCTCTTATCCCAGGACCAGCATAGCGGATAGAGCACAGGCCTGGGAGCCAGAAGGTCATGGGTTCTAATTCTGACTCTGCCACTTGTCTGCTGTGTGACCTTGGGCAAGTCACTTCACTTCTCTGTACCTCAGTTACCTCATCTGATAATGGGGATTGAGGCTGTGAGCCTTATGAGGGACAGGGACTATGCCCAACCTGATTTGTTGTATCCACTTCAGTGCTTAGTACAGTGCCTGGCACTGTAAACGATGAACAAATGCCATAATTGTGGCTCAGTGGAAAGAGCACGGGCCTTGGAGTCTGAGGTCACGGGTTCAAATCCCAGCTCCACCACTTGTCAGCCATGTGACTTTGGACAAGTCACTTAACTTCTCTGGGCCTCAGTTACCTCAACTATAACATGGGGATGAAGACTGTGAGCCCCCCGTGGGACAACCTGATCACTTTGTAACCTCCCCAGCGCTTAGAACAGTGCTTTGCACATAGTAAGCGCTCAATAAATGCCATTATTATTATTATTATGAGAACGGGGAGTTAATGATGGCCCGACTTGAAAATGTCCTAATTTCCAATAGTGCATTCATTCTGAGTACACAGAACATCCAGTATTTGCTCAGCAAATACCACTGATTGATTGGCATTGTTTTCTAGAAACAAGTTTACATTAAAGTGCATTCAAGACAGATAACGTCTATTTTCATTAAGTTTTATTTAATGCCCCTTGTCCAGAAAGCACTGGCATGTGTGGCTCTAAACGGAGAACTGCAAGCAGCAACAGCTTGGCCCTTCCCATTTTCCAACTCCCAAGGGCTCCTTCTCAATGATACTGCTTCAGTGAGGGGCAGGGGCTTGAAGTTGTGGTTGCCAGTTGGAAACAGAATTACTGCTTCTCCAGTCCCCTCCTAGCCACATCCCAAAGCAGTGTGGGATACTCTTCCAGTTCCACAAAACTGGCAATGGAAAGGCAAGTTGCAATTCCCCCCTTCCCTATCCACCATGGTTTTTGGTGTCCTTAATTGTTTGTTTTGTTCCCTCATCAGTATCGCAAAGTGTGGTGTCTCCCATTAGAACTAGGGTATCATGTCCAAGTCTCAACTTTTTCAAAAAAATGGTTTATCAATCAAACAGTGGCATTTATTGAGTGATTACTGTGTATGGAGTACTGAACTAAGCACTTAAGAGAATATAATGTAGTTGATAGAACCCAATCCCAGTCCACACTGCAGCAAAGAAATTATTTTGCCATACTGAAGAGCACAAGGAGGAAAAGGGAAGAGGACAATCACATGGTGAATGCACCTGGAGAGAAGGGGAGAAAGGGAGAGGAGAGAAGAGAAGATGATGGAAACTGCTATTTAAATTACAAATTGTGAAAAAGGCCACTTAGAAGCATTGGCACCCAGAAAAAGACCTGAACAATGGCCCATAGTCCTCTAAAAGGGGGTCCCTTCTCCAAAGTTAAATCACAGAGTTACTTCCAACAGATATTGTCACAATATTGAGGGAGTGGATGCAGGGAGGGAGCATACTCCCTCATATCTTGGTGCAATGAAGCAAGCTGCAGGGCCTCATTTTGAAAATGGAACTAATTTTCCTTATTGTAATAATAATAGTAATTCTGGTATTTGTTAATCACTTACTATGTGCCAGGCACTGTACTAAACCCTGGAGTGGTTACAAGCAAATAGGATTGGACACAGTCCCTGTTCCACGTGGAGGTCACAGTTTCAATCCCTATTTTACAGATGAGGTAACTGAGGCACAGAGAAGTGAAGTGATTTGCCCAAAGTCACAAAGCAGACAAGTGGTGGAGCAGAGATTAGAACCCATGACCTTCTGATTCCCAGGCCCATGCTTTCTCCACTACTCCATGCCGCTGCTCATAAAAGTGTCAGACCTGCCCCTGCTAAGGGAAGGGTGCTAGGAGAAGGAGCTTGTTTATTTCTTGATCAAGCCAAAGCCTATAATCATAGTAATCTAATAGAATTCCTAATGACCCAATCCATCAATCAATAGTACTGATTGAGCACCTACTGTGAGTAGAGTACTTGGGAGAGTACAACAGAATTGACAGCCACATTCCTGGTTACAGTGATCTTACCTAGTGAATCAATCAATCAGTCGTATTTTTGTAGTGCTTACTGTGAGCAGCCCACTCTACTAACAACTTAGGAGAGTACAACATGACAATATAACAGACACATTCCCTGCTCGCTGTGAGCTTGCAGTCCAGGGGGAGGCTTAGCTTCCTAATAAAATTACTAAATAACCACAGACTATCTATGAATTCTAAGTGGGGCAAGCACTGTTGAAGGAACATGATGAAATACACAATCCTGCATGTGGTAAGCCCCATATGAAACCACAATTCTTCAGTGATTTCAGTTCAGAACTAAACCCTATCACAGAATTCTATTACCTAGGCAACACCCAGGCCAATGGCTCAGTGATAGACAAGGAAATACAAAAGTGAATCAGAAAGCCCAGTACAACCCTTTGGAGGCTAAAATAGAGTGTGGTGGCAACGTAACTTCAGGTTTAAGATCAAACCAGATGTTCCACTGCCTCCTGAAGCGTCCTGCCCCTCCCTAACTCCTGAAAATCTCTCCAAATGCTTTATTGGTAAAATCGAGACCGTCAGGTTAAAACTTCTCATAGTATTCTCCGCACCTCCTCACCTCTCTGCTATCCCCTTCTCATCAGACTCCTGCTTCCCAGATATTTCTCAAGAGGGGGGCAGTCTCCCACCTGCTCTTTAAATTCAAACCCTCCACTTGACTCTCTGATCCTAACTACTCTCTCTTCCTAAAAGCACTTATTCCCACTTTCTTCCATTCTCTCACTGCTATTTTCAACCTTTAGCTCTGGGATAGGTCCTATATTTTTGCCTCCCAACATGCTAAAAATCTCCTCCAAACTAAAAAATCCTTCTCTCTATCCCAAAGCCTTTACCAGATATTGCCCCACCTCCCCACATCCACACTTATATAAACTTCTGCCTTCATTTCCTCTCCCAAATCTACTCTAAAACAGGTTTTGCATGACTTCAATCCTCCACGCCTGCACTCTCTAAAATCACAGATGACCTCCCTTCCCAACCAACCTTTCCACCAAAACTCAAAGCTCCCCTCCTTCTAAGCCCTCCTAAAACCTTCTCCTCCAACAAGCCTTCCCTGATTAATTGCCGGTATCCAAAATTTTATCAGTCCTTCAACCATCTCTTGCACTAAATCATTTCTTTTATTGTCCATTTTCATCACTTGTATATCTGCTAGTGTACATTCAATTCTATTTCTTCTGATTCCTCTGCTTTTGACTACTTCAATGTTTCTCTACCTTATCAGAGTATAAGCTCCTTGAGAATAGAAAAGGTGTCTTCTTCTAATGCTATATATCCAAGTGCTTATTACAGAGTATTGTATTCAAGTGTTGCTCAATATATACAATAATTGTTACTACTATCATTCAACGTTATTAACTGAGAACTTACTGTGTTCAGTGCGGTGTACTAAGCACTTGACTATGACTACAACTAATAGTACCTCCTTATGCCTCCGTCCAATGGTCTCTACTCTCTGCTATCGCTTCTTGACTTATCTGCTGCCTTTGTGGCAGTGCAATTCAGTCCCTCCTCTTTGAGATCTTTTAACTATGTGTTCCTTGATCCTCCTATCTCCATCCCCTAACTCACCCCATTCTCTCAGGCTGGAACTCCCTTTCTTCCCAAATCCAGCAGACCACAGTTCTCTTCATATTCAAAGTCCTCCTAAAACCTGACCCCCTCCAGCTAGCCTTGCTGGCCCACGCACATCAGCCCAATAACTACCTCCAACACTTATTCTCTTCACTTGGTATCTCCATTCCCTCAAAACATGGAAATGCAAGGCTACTTTATGCTGAATCTGCTCCTTATGACATTGAGTTGCCTTGATTTGGTTTGTTCAGGTGATCGACTAGTTGTGTACACTCTATAATTTGTATTTTTCAAAGGAAAATGTAGGGAAGCTTAGGAGAGGTTTTATAGATTTAGGAAAGAAAGCCCATTGTGGGTGTTAGACGACCCATTCTGAACTAGGCATATGGAGATCTAAAATAATCAAGAATCAAGCATTGAGCATTATGGTTCTTCCAAGTTTCTTTAGCTACTGTCACAGAGGGATGTCTGAAGAGGATGGAGTTTAGAGGTAATAGGAAAATCCAGAAAACTTTCTTTATTCAAAACAAGATGAAACATGGAACTAAAAACAGCACAACTGAGAAGATTTCTGTTTTCTTGCGCTGCTGCAGCTTGGACTGCCCTTGTTCTGGAAAATGGAAAATCTGCAATTATTGCTTGCATTTCAGTGAATTTTTATCTCATTATGATATTTCAACTGGTGGCATCACTGCCCCGCCATCTAAAACCACCTACAGAGCAGTTGCAATCTCAAGCTTTGGCTCTGGTAACAAAACATCAGGAACTATCAAACAAAATTGATCGAACTCTTGATTCACTCATACTACAACCTCACAGATCTGAAGACTCACCAGTCGGTATTCAAGGATGCTGTATTCAATGTGGACCTTGTTAGATTTCACAAGAAAAAAAACACCCCACCAAAGCTGGATTTAATGAAAAGGATAGTGAGAGCAAGCAGCTTCTGGTAACCAGGAGAAATCAAAATCAAGTATGGATTAATAACAGGAACACCACTAGGGGAAAAATATCGCCCAACAGCATTACAGGCAGCTGGTAGCTCTTCAATGCCAGATGAAGAACAAGTGAAAGATTGCCAAATCTAAGAGTTGAAAGCTTCAGGATACTACAAAGACAGTATATAGCAGTAGTAGTGGTAGTACTACTACTACTAGAGAAGCAGTGTAGCTTAGGGCTAGAGCACGGGCCTCGAAGTCAGCAGGACCTGGGTTCTAATCTTGGCTTTTCCACATGTCTGCTGTATGACCTTGGGCAAGTCACTTAACTTCTCTGGGCCTCAGTTACTCATCTGTAAAATGGGGATTAAGACTATGAGCCCCAAATAATAATAATAATAATAATGGCATTTATTAAGCGCTTACTATGTGCAAAGCACTGTTCTAAGCACTGGGGTAGAGACAAGGTAATCAAGTTGTCCCATGTGGGGCTCACAGACTTAATCCCCATTTTCCAGATGAGGGAACTGAGGCACAGAGAAATGAAGTGACTTGTCCAAAGTCACACAGCTGACAAGTGGCGGAGCCAGGATTTGAACCCATGACCTCTGACTCCAAAGCCCGGGCTCTTTCCACTGAGCCACGCTGCTTCTCTGGGACAGGGACTGTGTCTAACCTCATTAACATATCTAGCCCTGTACTTAGAACAGTGCTTGGCACATAGTAAGCACTTAACAAATACCATTATTATTATTGTTAGTGTTTATTATGTGTTATGTGTGAAACACTGAAAAGTACTGGGAGAGAATGCTCAGGTGGGAATTAAAAGCAGCATGGCTTAGTGGATAGAGAACGGGCCTGGAGTCAGAAGATCATGGGTTCCAATCCCACCTCCACTACCTGTCTGCTGTGTGACCTTAGGCAAGTCACTTCACTTCCTCTGAACCTCAGTTGCCTCATCTGTAAAATGCAGATTGAGACTATAAGCCCCAAATGGAAGGGACTGTCTGACTCGATTTGATTGAATCTACCCCAGGACTTAGTATTGTAAGTGCTGAAAAAATGCCACAATTATTATTATTATTATTACTAATTAGACACAATCCATGTCTCCCATTAGGGTTTACAAACTAAGAGGTTAAGTAGGGAGAGGGGAGTGGAAACAGAAACATCAGGAGTGATGAAACATTAAAACACAATACAAACAAAAATACAAAATAGGCTCAAAGTCTCAGCAGCAATGGAGGAGTCCAAGAGTGTGTGGGAGCAACTTTTTCCCTAGCCCAGTGAACATGAAGCATGTGGGAAGCTCAGTGGCAGGAGGTACGGTGGCAGTTGACACCTTACTTTTCTTGGTGGGGATGGAAGAGTCCATTAGCACTTGGGGCAGAGGAAGGTCAGTGGGCCATACTTAACAAAGTTTAATACCTTTTAACTTCTGGGGATCACTATCCTTCCTGACAAAAATTGCCCTTCAGCATCTATGGATTAAACTTGGGCCCCAAGTTGTAAGCCTGAATTAGTAGCAGGTGGGTTCTGAGCAGCTAATAATAATAATAATGGTGACATTTGCTAAGCACTTTCTATGTGCAAAGCACTGTTCTAAGCACTGGGGAAGATACAAGGTGATCTGGTTGTCCCACGTGGGGCTCACAGTCTTAATCACCATTTTACAGATGAGGGAACTGAGGCCCAGAGAAGTTAAGTGACTTGCCCAAAGTCACACAGCTGACAGTTGGCGGAGCCGGGATTTGAACCCACCTCTGACTCTGAAGCCCATACTCTTTCCACTGAGCCATGCTACTTCCCTTCTCTAGGTGCTACTTCATCCCACGTAAGGTCAGTTTGCAACCACCAAATATTGGTCTCCTGCCCCAGGTCTCAATCTTGAAGCCAATTTGTATACCAATACGGCAAGATTACACGCACTTCCCGTGCAAGAATATGCAGGCAAATATTTTCCCCCAACTAACCTAAAATCAGCAAATAGCATTCCAACAGAGATCTAACCTATCCTTTTTGTTCTTCATCCAGCTAACGGTGATACTCATTTATAGTTCAGTGCTCTGTACACTGTGTTTAATGTATACCACTGATGCATTACCTGGACCAGGTATTGTCTGTAAGTGATATTCTGCAAAAGTCCCTTTTCCTCATATTTTCACATCCCAGCTCAGTCTGGAAGTAGGTGCCGTGGTAGAAGAATGAGTAACAATCCCTTTTGTTGGGCTTTCCTGTGCTACTAGAGAAGCAGCGTGGCACAGTGGAAAGAGCGCGGGCTTGGGAGTCAGAGGTTGTGGGTTCTAATCCCAACTCGGCCACTTGTCAGCTGTGTGACTTTGGGTAAGTCACTTAACTTTTCTGTGCCTCAGTTACCTCATCTGTAAAATGGGGATGAAGACTGTGAGCCCCACGTGGGACAACCTGATCACCTTGTATCCTTCCCAGCACTTAGAACAGTGCTTTGCACATAGTAAGCGCTTAACAAATGCCATCATCATTATCGTCATTACCAGGACTTCCAGTAAAATCTAGCAAGGTACAATTTTAACCCTCTCGACATACATATGCATCTAGTTAGAATGGACACCTAGATCCAGTTTGTAAGATTTGGGAAAACAGTTCTTTCCCACCAGTCATATTCAACCGCAGTATACATTCTACACTCTTACCCTTATTCTGTTACCTCTTAAATAAATGGAATTAGAAGAGTAAATCTCTCTCTAGCCTCGTGGCAAATTGGAATGATTCACCTACCCTGGGAATGACAATTCCATGGTTAAGTTGTAAACCCAGTTATAATTACAAATTATTTTGAAAAACATACTTCGCAAACAGACATCCAGCTTGTATAGGCAGGGCTGTATACTTTGTACATTTCCAATAATAAAAATACCTTTATTAATTTGTTTCATTTGAACCCTGTGAACTAATAGGATTACTCTGGCCAGCAATAAACTTGCCATTCTCCTTTTTCAAATTCTATTTGTTCCACTCTAAACAACTTTAAAAAAAACCATTCACATTATAGGATTCAAATTGGAATTTCCAAACCCTAATTTAAGTCCCAGTTTTGGGAATATTCTTTGTGCTTAGTAATTAAATCTCTTCTTGCCTTCTTCCCTCAAGGCTGTTGGCTACATACATTTTCTTAACCAATTTGTATATTTTAAAATTAACCCTTAATAGGCTAGTTTGAAATCAGAGCCATCTTAAATCTCTAATCTTTCTTATTAGGGATCATTTGAACCAAATGACCATGTGGTGTTCCTAAACAACAACAACAACAACAATAATAATAAATAATAAACCTCCTTTTAAACTGAAGGGATTGATAATCATTTGGTTGCCTATCAACCTTTTTATGAAGGAAACACTCCTCACTACTGGCTTCAGAGCCCTCCATCACCTTGCCCCCTCCTACCTCACTTCCCTTCTCTCCTTCTACAGCCCAGCCCGCACCCTCCACTTCTCTGCCGCTACCCTCCTCACTGTGCCTTGTTCTCGCCTGTCCTGCCATCGACCCCCGGCCCACGTCCTACCTCTGGCCTGGAATGCCCTCCCTCCTCACATCCTTCAAACTAGCTCTCTTCCCCCCTTCTAAGCCCTACTGAGAGCTCACCTCCTCCAGGAGGCCTTCCCAGACTGAGCCCACCTTTTCCTCTGCTCCTCCTCCCCTCCCCATTGCCCCTACTCCCTCCTTCTGCTCTACTCCCTTCCCTGCCCCACAGCACTTGTGTATATTTGTACGTATTTATTATTCTAATTATTTTATTAATGATGTGTATATGTCTATAATTCTATCTATTTTGATGCTATTGATGCATGTCAACTTGTTTTGTTTTGTTGTCTGTCTCCCCCCTTCTAGACTGTGAGCCCGTTGTTGGGTAGGGATTGTCTCTATCTGTTGCCTAATTGTACTTTCCAAGCACTTAGTACAGTGCTCTGCACACAGTAAGCACTCAATAAATACGATTGAATGAATGAATGAATTGTGGAAGGAGAGACTGGCATTCTCTCCTCTCAAATAATACTATACAAAGAAACACGTCTGCTTTTGCCTTTCCATGTTTCAGCATATTTAAAAACCTGTAATCCCTCTTTTTAAGTAATTGGATAGACAACTCAATCCAATTTTGCCACCAAAGAAACTTGCTCCAGTCTCTGGGGCAATCCCAGGTTTTGAAAAACATCCACATTGTCTCAGAAATTTTCAATTCTGAATGTGTAAAGAGAAACTGTTAACATTTTCATTATCTCATTACCACAAATGTACTTCTTTCTCATTGCCATAATTACAAATGATTACTGACTATTTTATACAGTGTTATACAACTCAAGAACCTATATATCTTCTTCATTCACCATTATCCATTGAACTCCATAGTACCCAATACTTTGTGAAAGGACTTCAGAGAAATTCATTAAACAAATTTGTGTTGAAGATACAAAAGAACAAATAAAAATCTTGAATTCCCTTGGCTAAAACTCAGAAGAAAACAAAAAGTTAATCTGATTACCCATCTCCCTCTTTCCAACACCTCAGTGAGCATATTCTTTACACATCTATCCCAGAATCCATATTCATATATCACTGCATGTGTTTTCAAGTACCTCTGTACTGTAAGCAAGTACTTAAAATGATTTAATCTCATTTTCTCTAATCACCATACAATCTCTAATCTCACCAACTCTGAAATCCAACTCTCACAGCACAAGTCCTCACCTGCCTTCTCTCCCATACAACCTTTCCCACAGAACTGTCCGAGGTCTCTGTAGGGACCTCCAACCTCCCCTTTCTTGATCAATCAAGCAGTGGTATTAGTCGAGTGCTTAGCATGTGCAGAGCAGCGTTCTAAGTTCTTGGGAGACTTCAATGCGATACAGTTGGTGGACAACATCCCTGCCCACAAGAACCTCACAGTCTAGAATGGTAAATAGATATTAAAATAACTTATGACAGTGTAAATGGGAGATTTTAAGGATATGGACTTAAGTGCTGTGGTGTTGGGAGTAGGGAGAGTATCAAAGATCTAAAGAAGAACTGACATAAGTTTACAGAAGTAGCAGATGGGATGGTAAATAGGGTGGGGAAACAAGTTTTTAAACAGGGAAGACCACTTGGAGGAGACCTGATTTCAGGAGGCCTTCGACGGTAGAGAGAGTGGTGGACTCTTGGATATGAATGAAGAGAGAGTCCCAGGCCTCAAGGAACGTATGGGCGAGGGGTGGGAGTGATTTAGGTGACATTAAGGAACATTGAGAAGAATAGAATTAGAGGAGTAAAGTGTGTGGGCTGGGTTTCAGAAGGAGCTGATGTGTGGTAGGAGGGGATGGGCTGATTGCCAAAAAGTTGATAGTAAGGAGTTTGTGTTTGATGCGGAATGGGTAACTATTAGGGGTTTTTGAAGAGTGGGGAGACATGGACTGAACGTTTTCTAAGAAAAAATATCCAGGCAACTGAATGAAGTATGGACTGCAGTGAGGAGGGACAGAAGGCAGGGAGGTTGGCACGGAGGAAGCAGGATAAGCATGGATCAGTGGGGTAACAATTTAAAGAGAGAGAAAAAGGTTGATTCCAGAGATGTTTCTTAACTCTGCCCTCTCCACTGAATTCCATTCCCTTTCTCCCCTGTTCTTCCAGCAATGTCCTACCTCCCACCCACAGCCCTGTATCTCCTCCACAATGCTTCTCTGACTCATGGGATCAAGCCACAGGTACTGCTGGGAGAAATCCAGACATCAAACCAACCTCAACCATATAAAGCTCATCCCCCCCTGATATTCCTCTGCCTTCCTCTGCCCAGAAACACTGCTTCTCTTTCCTTATTGACCTCAGTGTGCACTAGCCACACCAATTCATGCCTCCTTAAAAGCCCCAGTGCCTCCACCCCACCATCTCTTGCCCCTGATGACCCCCACATCGACTTCACTGACAAAATGAGAAGCAGCGTGGCCTAGTGGAATGAGCACGGGCCTGAGAGTCAGAGGAACTGAATTCTAATCCTGACTCTGCCACTTCGCTACCGTGTGACTTTGGGCAAGTCATTTAATTTCTCTCTGCCTCAGTTTTCTCAAATGCAAAATGGGGATTTGATCTCTGTTCTCCCTCATACTTAGACTGGGAGCCCCATATTAGGCAGAGACTATCTACCCCAACATTTAGATCGGTGCTTGACATGTAGTAAGTGCTTTTTTAAAAACTGTATTTGCTAAGCGGTTACTATGTGCCAAGCACTATAATAAACACTGGGATGGATAAAAGGTGATTGATTTGTGTACAGTTCCTGTTCCACATAGGGCTCACAATCTTAACCCCCATTTTACCGATGACGTAACTGAGGTACAGAGACGTGAAGTGACTTACCCAAGGTCACGCAAGGTTATAGATTAGATTAGTTCTTCCAACTCCAGGCCTGTGCTCTATCCATTAGGCCACACTGCTTCTCCTGCTTAAGTGTTAATAAAACTGAACCTTGAGGGACACCAACAGTAAATGGGGGGAGAAAGAGGAGGAGCCCGCTAAAGAGACAGAGAATGATCAGCCAGAGAGATAGGAGGAGAACCAGGAGAGGACCACTGTCAGTGAAGACGAGGTTGGATAATGTTTCCAGGAGAAGGGAATGGTTGGCAGTATCAGAGGCAGCTGAGAGGTGGAGGAGGATTAGCACGGAGTATATTCCATTATATTTGGCAAGTAGGAGATCACTCACTTGTGTCCTTCAAGGGGGCAGTTTCTGTGGAGTGAAGAGGAAGAAGCCAGATTGGAGGGGGTCAAGGAGAGAATCATATAATGTTTAAAATCTGCCCTTTGCTCTCCATCTAAACTACTACAATTCTGGTCCAAGCACTTATATTCATTTAGTCAGTCAATCATATTTATTGAGTGCTTACTGTGTGCAGAGCACTGTACTAAGCACTTGGGACAGTACAGTATAACAACAAACAGACACATATCCCGCCTTTACTACTGCATCAATGTCCTCCCTCTCTCCCATTTCTCCCCACTCCAGTCCTTACTTCACTCTGCTGTCCTGATCATTTTTTCAGAGAAAGGTCATCCCATGTTTCCCCATTCCTCAAGAACCTCCAGTCATTGCCCATCTATTCCTGCATCATACAGAAACTCCTTACCATCAGCTTTAATTTACTCAAGCAGTGTTGCAGCATGGCTTAGTGGAAAGAACATGGGCTTGGGAGTCAGAGGTCATCGGTTCTAATCCCTGCTCTGCCACTTGTCAACTGTGTGACTTTGGGCAAGTTGCTTAACTTGTCTGTGCCTCAACTACCTCACCTGCAAAATGGGGATTAAGACTGTGAGCCCCACGTGGGACAACCTGATAACCTCATATCTATCCCAGTGCTTAAAACAGTGCTTGGCACATAGTAAGTGCTTAACAAATACCATTATTATTATTATTATTAGTGGATAGAGCATGGGCTTTGGAGTCAGACGGACCTGGGTTCTAATCCCAGCTCTGCTACTTGTCTGCCGTTGTGACCTTGTGCAAGTCATTTTTAACTTCTCAGTGCCTCAGTTACCCCATCTGTAAATGGAGATTAAGAGTGAAAGCCCCATGTGGGATATGGACTGTGTCCAACCTGATTACTTTGTGTCTACTCCAGTGCTTAAAACAGTGCCTGGCACATAGTAAGTGCTTAGAAAATGCCATTAAAAACCACCCAAACTCAATCAGCTTGCTCCCGTCTACCATACCTTGCTGATTTAGTTATGTACGTTAGTACCTTCGTTGCTCTACATAGGTAAAATCACTCATCCTATCCTGACTGGATTGCTGCATCAGCCTCCTTTCTGACCTTCCAAACTTCTGCCTCTCCCCACTTCAGTCCACACTTCACTCTGCTCTCTGGGTTATCTTTCTACAGGAATGTTCAGGGACTGTCAACCCCCCTCCTCAAAAATCTCCAGTGGTTGCCTATCAACCTCTATATCAAACAAAAACTCCTCACTTTTGGATTTACAGCTCTCCATCGCCTTGCCCCTTCTTACCTCACCTCCCTTCTCTCTTTCTACATGCCAGCCCACACACTGCTCTCCTCTGGTGCTAACCTTCTCACTGTGCCTCCATCTTGCCTGTCTCACCGCCGACTCCTGGCCCACATCCTACCTCTGGCTTGGAACTCCCTCCCTGCTCAAGTCCACCAAACAAACTCTTCCCCCCTTCAGAGCCCTACTGAAGGCACACCTCCTCCAAGAGGCCTTCTCAAACTAAGCCCCCCTTTCCTCAGCTCCCCCTCCCTTGCACGTCACCTCAACTCGCTCCTGTTGCTCTTCCCCACTCTCCCCACCCCACAGCACTTAAGTATATATGTACATATCTACAGTTATATTTATTTATATTGGTGCCTGGTTAGTTGTTCTAATTTCTGTCTTCCCACCACCAAACTGTAAGCCTGATGTGGGCAAGGATTATCTCTCTTTATTGCTGTATTGTACTTTCCAAGTGCTTAGTACAGGGCTCTGCACACAGTAAAGCACTCAACAAATATGATTGAATGAATGAATGATTCCTTACTACAACCCAGCCTAAACACTTTACTACTTTTTGAGTGTTTCATCACTCCTGAAGTGTCTGCCTCTAGTCTACCCTCCCCAACTTACATTCATAGAGTGTGAGCCTTTTGGAGACCAGGGACTGTGTCCAATTTCCACCTGTGTGCTTTATCCCAGAAATCAGAACAGTAGTCTCCACAAAGTCTTCTTCAAATGCTGTAGAATCATTTCCCACTCATAATGACTCCATGGACACACCCTCATCAGAACGTCCCATCTTCTGTCACAAAGTCATTCTTCTAAGTTTGTCCATAGGGTTTTCTTGGTAAAGATTCAGAAGTGGTTTACCATTGTCTTCATCTGCACAGTAAAACCTTGAGTCTCTGCCGTTGTCTTTGATCAACATTTTGATCACTTCATCATCTGTCTTTGACTCTTTACCATGCCACTGCTGCCCCGAACAGGTGAACTGACTTTGTCCGAAGCTCCAGTTTAGACATTTCCATTATGGGTAGACCTATATAGCATAGCTCTGAGCCTTCATCAGCATATGCAAACTCTCCTGCCATGATTAGTTGTCGATTCACAGGAGAGCTGCACACAGTAAGCAGTCAATAAACACTATTACTACTCCTACTCCTAGCACAGGCACTGAGGTGATAATAGAGATTAATGGTCATTTAATACAAATGAGCTATAAAAGGATTCCCAGGCTGGTCTTCTATGATGAGCTCAGTACTGCAGCACAGCCAGAACCTGGTCTTCTATGATGAGCTCAGTACTGCAGCACAGCCAGAAGTGGCCAGAAAATTCGCAGAAAGACACCGAAAGTCCCCCCTAAGGGCACATTCCATTGTTACAAGTGCTTTGAGGTAATCCTCCCCTTCTGGTATCAGATTTGCAATTCAGCTATACCATCCCTTGAAGCTGAATGCATCACTGCAATGAAGGAGACACACTTTAAATTATTTTTAATTGTATTCATTCAGTTCATATTAGATCATCATTAGTAAACACTCAATAAATACCATTATTTGATTGACTGAGCATTCTCAGTTAGAAACATAAAATGCAAGAAATATGAAGCGGAATGTCCTAGTGAAAAGAGCACAGGATTGGGAGTGAGGAAACCTGGGTTCTAATACTGTTCTACTCCTTGCCAGTTTTGGGACCTTAAGTAAGTCACTTAACTTCTCCATGCCTCAGTTTCCTATCTGAAAAATGAGAATTTAAAACCTGCTCTGCTTTCCCCTTAGACTGTAAGCTCCATGTGAAACAGGGCCTGTGCCTATTGTAATTATTCCATATCTAGCACCATGCATGACACACAGTAAGCACTTAAAGATTACCATGGTTGTCATTATTATAAAGCTACATTTTGATTATGAACTTCACACAAATGCTTCTGTCAACTATGTCAACAGTTACTTCTCAAGATTTATAAAATCGATTTAGACTCAAACGTTATTTGTCCCCATTTTGTTAGACCTCCTCACCTCATGGGAGAAAAGTAAGGATTTAAGAGGTGAAATGTTTGATTTGTTGCCATACACAAAAGGCCTGGTCATCTAAAGCAGATTCCCTTCACAGGAGATGGGATGCACTTGAGACCGAAGCACCAGGAGTCCTGCAGTGATTTTCTTAGGACCTCAGAAATTATGGTTTCCATTGAGCAGAAAAATATGCTGAAGTATAGCAAATATTTCAAGGATTCCGTGGGCATCTTTATTTCTCTGGGGATCGCTCTCCTGCTAACCATCTAACTCTAGGAATAATTCATGGTATTTTCGGCCAAGAGGAAGCATGGTGAAATTCATAAGCAAACAATAATCGATTATTCAACAAACCCAAGATAAATATGTAAGGGGTAGGTCTGAGTTTCCATATGAATTTCTGGAGTAGCAGTGGTCAAGTAGGGTGGAGAGATGAGACTTTAATTATGGAAGGCCTCCAGGAGGAGATGTGATTTCAGAAGGGCTTTAAAGATGGGGAAAGCAGGGGCCACTGGATAAGAAGTGGGGAAGAGAGATCTAAAGGGGCAGTAGGGAAAAGATGAGTGGTAGGTTGAAGGATAGAGATGAGAATGAGATACAGTGAATAAGTTGGCTTGGGAGGAGCCAGGGCGGACACCTGAAGTGTAGTGGAAGATGAGTGAGGATTAGTAAGGAGAAGAGAGCTAAAGAAGGGTCTTAAAGTTGATGGACAGGAGTATCTTCTTAACCTGGAGAGGAGGATTTTGAGGAGTGGGGAGGCTTGTGTAGAATGATGTTTGAGAAAAATACCCCCCAGTCTGCCTAGTTGCTTGGTATGCTTCATACTTCACTTCACACTTGGGAGACTCTCAAACAGAATGTGGTGGCAACAAGTTTTCAGGCTTGGGAAGAGTTCAAAGAGTGAAGTATATGAAATGATTTGTACCACAGGGAAACTGGAGGTTGTGAGCACAAAAGGGCAGAGGGGGTGCAAATACATTGAAATGATAATGGTCAAGATATAACCTGGGAGAAGAGCTGTGATTAATCTGGGAAAGCTACCTGGAGGTGGTGGAGTTTTAGACAGGCTTTGAAGAAAGGAAAAACTATTTTCTGGTGGATTTGCAGTGGGAGGGAATTCCAGGTAGGAGGAAGGGAGTGCCTGAAACTCCCTCGCCCTTCCTATAAGACAGACCATTACCCTCGTCACCTTCAAAGTCTTATTAAAATCACATCTCCTTAGAGAGGTCTTTCCCGACTCCTACCCACTATTCCTTCTGCATCATCTATGTTCTTGGATCTGTACTCTTTAAGCACTAGATATTCATCCCGCCCCCCAGCATTTTTTTTACATATCTGTAATTTATTCTATTGTCTGTCTTCCCCTCTAAATACTAATTCCTTTTGGGCAAGTAATGTTTCTACCAAATCTGTTGTCTTGTAATCTCCCAAATGCCTAGTAAGGTCTCTGCTCACAATAAGCACTTATAAAGTAAAACTGATTGATTGAGTGAGTTGAGTGAGCAAGAGACTGGAGATGAGAGATGGAAATAAGCACAGTGAGTAGGGTTATCTTGAGAAGAACAAATATTGAGATCTGGGGTGTAGTGGGAGAACAGAATGAATAAGTAAGAGGGAGAGAGTTCATAGAGTAACTAGAAGTCAATGTTCAGGAGTTTCTACATGATGCAAAGTGGAATGGATCACCATCAAGGTTTAGAAATGTGATAAGAGCAATATCCTGGACAGGGGAGAGACTGAAAACAGGAAGGTCAGTGAGGAAGCTGATGTAGTAGCCTAGCTGGGTTCTGATGAGCCCCTGGAAAAAGAATACGGCTGTTTAGATGAATGGAAGAGGTGTATCAGGAAAGTATGTAAAGGGAAAGCCAAAAGGTTTTAGACTCAGATTGTGATAGTTGAAAAGAAGCAAGGAATAAAAGATAATGGCAAGATTGTAGGCTTCATAGACAGAAAAGGTTGATGGTGTGCTCAACTTTGATGGGAAAGTTAAGTTGAGGAAAGAACTTCGGAGGAAAGATGAGAAGTTCAGTTTTCAGCACATTGAGTTTGAGATACTGGTGGGACATTTATGTAGAGAGGCCTTGGAGGAAAGTATAATCAATCTGTTAATTAATCAACAGTATTTATTGAGTGTGTTATTGTGAATTACTGTGTCGAGCCCTGTATGATATTACTCATGGGGAGAGACATAGGGCTTGCACAGTAGATTTGGGAGTTATCCATGTGACTGTTATATCATACTCTCCCAAACACTTGTTAGAGTACTTTGCACACAGTAAGTGCTTAATAAATATGATTGATTCATTCATTGATTGATATAGAGGCTATATAGAGAGGTTATATCAATCAATGAATCATTCAATCAATCACATTGATTGATTGATTGACTGATTACCACCTCGGTAACTGAAGCATGAATTGTATATATTTGTACAGATTTATTACTGTATTTATTTTACTTGTACATATTTACTATTCTATTTATTCTGTTAATGATGTGCATATATCTTTAATTCTATTTGTTCTGACAATTTTGACACCTGTCTACATGTTTTGTTTTGTTGTCTGTCTCCCCCTTCTAGACTGTGAGCCCGTTGTTGGGTAGGGACCATCTCTATATGTTGCTGACTTGTACTTCCCAAACGCTTAGTACAGTGTTCTGCACACAGTAAGCGCTCAATAAATAGGATTGAATGAATGAATGATGAGCTTCCTTGGGTAGTGAGTATAAAGCGACAAGAATAGGAGAAACAGAAGAGTCCATGAAAGATACCCTAAATTAGGAGGTGAAAGACGGATGAGCAGCCTGCAAAAGACCATGAGAAGAGTGGCCACAGAGGTAAAAGGAAAAGCAGGAGAGAAACCAAGAATACATCACATTTCATTCATTTATTCATTAAGTTGTATTTATTGAGTGCTTACTGTGTGCAGAGCACTGCACTGAGACCTTGGAAAGTACAATTTGGCAACAAATAGAGACAATCCCTACCCAACAACGGGCTCACAGTCTAGAAGCAGGGAGACAGACAACAAAACAAAACAAAACAAGTAGACAGGCATCAATAGCATCAATCTAAATAAATAGAATTATAGATATATACACATCACCCACCCCCCTACACCCTCCACCATTCAATCATCTGTCCTGTTCCCAACTCCCAGGCCCCAGGGGGTGGCCAAGAGGCTTTCCAGATGGAGTCTAAAAAGCACCTCAGAGAGACCGCCCCCCGCCAAATCTCTCCCCTGGGAGGGGGTGGCCCTGGGGGTCCTTGGCTGTAATCCTGGGGCTGGAGGACTGACTGGGGAAGGTGGGGAGAGAAACCATCCCCCCCAAAACCTGCCCACTCTGCTGCATCTTGCACCCCGAGATTTGCCAGAAACCCCCACCGGCTTGGACCCCCATGGAGGGAGAGGGTCCCCGATCTCCTCCTTGAGAAGCAGCCTGGCCTAGTGGTTAGATCCCAGGCCTGGGAGTCAGGCTAACCTGGGCTGTCATCCCAGCTCCACCACTGTCTGCTGGTGACCTTGGGCAAGTCGCTCCACTTCTCTGGGCCTCAGTGACCTTGTCCGTAAAATGGGGACTAAGTCGGTGCATCCTGTGAAGGACAGAGACTGTGTCCAATCTAACTATACTGTACCCACCCCAGCACCCAGTACAGTGCCTGCCACATAGTAAGTGCTTAACAAATATCATTTAAAAAAAAAGAGTGGATCCCACACTGGCTTCAGCCCTTGTCGATGCTGATGGGAGATTCCCTCTCCCACTCTTCTGGGCCTTTGGGGTTCCTGGTGGGTACCCCAAAGAAGAGGCTCAATGGCTTGGCCAATCAACTCTGGACCATAAGCTCGTGGGGGGAAGGTAATGTGTCCATCATCTCTGTTTATATTGTACTCTTCCAACCGCTCAGTTCAGGGCCCTGCACATAGTAAACACCCAGTTATTATTATTATTTTTATGGCATTTGTTAAGCCTTTACTAAGTACCAAGCACTGTTCTAAACACTGGATAAATAGCACCTATTGACTCAGCAGAAGTGAAATCAGAAGCTGCTCCCTCTGGCCTGACAATTAGTCCAGGCTAAGGAGCCAAAGTCCAGGCTGGCTCTCTGCCACCTCCCTGTCCCCTTTAACCAGGGACAGGATCCCCGCCTCGGTCCACTGACCTGCCCCAGGTCTCCCTTCTAGCCCCTTAGTGATCCCCCACACATACCTTAAATCTTCTGCTGGAAATGCAGCTCGGTAATGCTATTTAACATCTTGCAAAAGGTCTTCTTGGGCATTGATGTTTAAGGCTTTTTGTATGGTATTTGTTCTTTGCTTTTTTCTTTTTTTGTGATATTTGCTGTCGGTCAGTCAGTAAATAGTATTTATTAAAGGCTTTCTATGTGCACAGCACTGTACCAAGCACTTGGGACAATCCAACAATAGACAGACACATTCTCTGCCCACAATGAATTTACAACAAATTCTCTGCCCACAGTGAATTCACAGTCTAGAGAGGGAAGCTTACCGTCTATGCACTTACTAGGTAACAGGCACCTTTACTAAGCACTGGTGTAGATACAAGTCAATCAGGTTGGACACAGTTTCTTGTCCCAGTCTAAGGTTTCTCCTAGGTGTCTAGAAAGAACTTCAAGAGCAAAGCACCGAAAGGAAGATGGAGTTCCCCACAGTTTCAAAGGCATGTAGGAAGTCAAGAAGGAGTGTTGATGCAGTGGAAATATTTGGATTTGACAAGGAGGAGGTCATTGGTGACCTAGATAGTTCTTTCTCAGGATTGAAGGTAATGGAAACTAGATTGTAGGGGTCAAGAAGAGAGTTGGAGGTGAGGAAGGGATTTGTAAAATCCTTAAGGGCAGGGATTATATCTATTAACCCGTGTACACTCCCAAGAGTTCAGGGCAGTGCTTTCCCAATAAATCCTAATTGTTCGATTGATTGATTGAGGCATCAATCATCAATCACTAGTCTGTATACTCCCTGAGATCAGGGATTACATCACTTACATTACTGAATTCTTAGTATTATTGGAGCAGTGTGGCTTAGTGGATGGAGCGTGGGTCTGGAAGTTAGAGGGACCTGCGTTTTAATCCCAGATCTACTACTTGTCTGCTGAGTGACCTTGGGCAAATCAGTGACTTCTCTGTGTCTCAGTTACTTCACCTGTAAAATGGGGATTAAGAGTGTGAGCTCTATGTGGGACAGGGACTGTGTCCGATAATAATAATAATAATAATAATAATGGCATTTGTTAAGCACTTACTATGTGCAAAGCACTGTTCTAAGCGCTGGGGGGGATACAGTGTGATCAAGGTGTCCCACATGGGGCTCACAGTCTTAATCCCCATTTTTACAGATGAGGTAACTGAGGCTCAGAGAAGTTAAGTGACTTGCCCAAGGTCACACAGTGGACTTGTGGTGGAGCCAGGATTCGAACCCATGACCTCTGACTCCAAAGCCCGTGCTCTTTCCACTGAGCCACTCTGCTTCTCCGATCTGATTGACTTGAATCTACCCCAGCTTAAAGTGTACCTTGTTATTATTATTATTGTATTTGTGAAGATCTTACTATGTGTCAAGCACTGTTCTAAGCACTGGGATAGATAGAAGTTAATCAGGTTGGATACAGTCCCTGTCTCACACTAAGCTCACAGTCTAAGGTAGGAGGCAGGAAAGGAACTGAATCCTCACTGTAGTCTCTCAAGTGCTTAATGCAGTACTCTTGCACATAATTCTCAATAAATATCATTGATTGTTGCTCCCATTTGAGGTATTTGAATAGGAATGAATACATAGTGATTGTTGGATGGTCCAGAGAGTTTTCATTTTAATTGGAGAAGCAGCATGGCTCAATGGAAAGAGCATGGGCTTTGGAGTCAGAGGTCATGGGTTCAAATTCCGGCTCCACCAATTGTCAGCCGTATGACTTTGGGCAAGTCACTTAACTTCTCTGTGCCTCAGTTACCTCATCTGTTAAATGGGGATTAAGACTGTGAGCCCCCCATGGGACAACCTAATCACCTTGTAACCTCTCCAGCACTTAGAACAGTGCTTTGCACATAGTAAGTGCATAATAAATGCCATCATTATTATTATTATTATGTGGGGGGAGCACTTTCGAAGCAGAGTGGAATTAGCTATCCAAGAGTGAGTGGTAGAAGATGGAAGTCAGGGAGGGAAGAAGAACGAACACAGATGTTTTTAGAAGGTGAGAGTGAATGGGGTCAGAGGTCCTGGTACAGAGATAGATTATAGAACAGGGTGAAGATCCACTATCGAAAGATGTGGTGAGAAGGTGGATGCATGGGCGGGAAGGAGCTGTGGATCTGAGGGGGAAACCTTTGGAAGCTCATGCCTGAGGGTTTCAATTTCATAACAAGAGAAGCAGCGTGGCTCAGTGTAAAGAGCCCGGGGTTGGGAGTCAGAGGTCATGGGTTCTAATCCCGGCTCTGCCACTTGTCAGCTGTGTGACCTTGGGCAAGTCACTTAACTTCTCTGTGCCTCAGTTTCCAGCCCCCTGTGGGACAACCTTGATTACCTTGTATGCTCTCCAGCGCTTAGAACAGTGTTTGGCACATTGTAAGGGCTTAACAAATACAACATTATTATAACAAAATAGTCGGCAAGGTTGCCCACATAAAGAAAGTGGGGAAGGAAGGGCATTGGTGATTTCAAAGTCTGGAATAACTGGTGAGGGAAATGAGCAAGAGAGCTAATGTGGGAAGAGAAAGATTATTTCTGAGCAGAAGAACCATCTGAATTATAACAAGTAAGAGGTGAATTTGAAATGGCAGAAGTTGGCCTTGTGCCTGGATTTTCCCCAAGAACGATCTGCAGCATGAATGCAGAAGTGGAAGAAACGTATTGTGGGGGTGATGCAGGAGCTGAGGGCTGGTGGATTCAGGGATGGGTAGTGGGGGAATTGAGTTCAGTGGCGAAGGCGGTGCTGAGGGCTTGGATTAGGGCTCAGAGAAACTGCATGGATCAGTGGAAAGAGCAAAGGCTTTGGAGTTAGAGGTCATGGGTTCAAATCCTGGCTCTGCCAATTGTCAGCTGTGGGACTTTGGGCAAGTCACTTAACTTCTCTGGGCCTCAGGTACCTCATCTGTAAAATGGGGATTAAGATTGTGAGCCCCATGTGGGATAACCTGATCACCTTGTATCCCCCTAGAGCTTAGAACAGTGCTTTGCACATAGTAAGTGCTTAACAAATACTATTATTATTATTATTATCATTATTATTATTATTATAAGTAGTAGTAGTAGTAGTAGTGTTTCAAAGAAAGGTAGGGAAAGAAGGGAGTCAGGTGAAACATGGTGATGATGACATTGATGATGTACTCTCCCAAATACTAAATCCAGTGATCTGCTCATAGCAAGTGCTCAGTAAATACCATTGATGATGATGATGATGATGGTATTTGTTCAGTGCTGGGATAGATAAAATTTAATTAGTGTGAACATAGTCCCTGTCCCACAGTGGGCTCACAATCTAAGAAGGAGTGAGAACAGGTTTGAATCCTCATTTTACAGATAGGTGGTGGTGGGAGGGTCCAAAGATCAGAGAAGCAGCGTGGCTTAGTGGAAAGAGCACAAGTATGAGAGATAGAGGTCGTGGGTTCAAATCCTGGCTCCCCACTTATCAGCTGTGTGACTTTGGGCAAGTCACTTAACTTCTCTGTGCCTCAGTTACCTCATCTGTGAAATGGGGATTAAAACTGTGAGCCGCATGTGGGACAGCCTCATTACCTTGTATCTACCCCAGTGCTTGGCACATAGTAAGCACTTAACAAATACAATCATTATTTATTTTATTTATTATTATCAGAGATCTCTATGGGGACAGATAAAAGTTTTTCAGGGAGTAGGGATATGAGAGAAGTTTCAGATGAGGCAGTGGTGAAAAGTGGTGATTTGGAGTTGGCGAAATTAGAAATAGTGGGGTGATGTGGTATAGCGGATAGAGCACGGGCCTGAGAGTAAGAAGGTCATGGGTTCTAATCCTGACACCACTACTTGCTGCTGTGTGACCTTGGGCAAGTCACCTCACTTCTCTGTGCCTCAGTTACCCCCTCTGTAAAATAGGGATTGGGACTGTGAGCCCTACGAGGGACAGGGACTGTGTCCAACCTTATTCGCTTATATCCACCCCAGCGCTTAGTACATGCCTGGCACATAGTAGGTGCTTAACAAATACCATCATTATCAAGCACTTAGTACAGTGCTCTGCACACAGTAAGCACTCAGTAAATATAATTTAATAATAATAATGATGGTATTTGTTAAGCTCTTACTATGTGCCAAGCACTGTTTGAATATGAAATGAGGATATCAAGTGACTTTCCAAGCTGGTGCATAATTGAGGTCAGGGAGAGCAGGGACTTGAGAAAGGAGAGGAAGTGGACAGGTTGGGATTTTATTGGGAACATCCACAATCGTATGGATATGGAAGTCCTCTAGGATCAGTGTGGGAGAGGAGAAGGAGAGAAGGAAGGAGATAAAGGAGTCCAAATCAGTGAGAACAGCAAAATGGAGGCCAGCAGGATTGTAGATGACTGTGACACCTACTTGTAGCAGGTGATGAAAGTAAATGTCACGTGGGCTTGGAAAGAAGAAAAGATATAGGACGGAAAAGTTGGTGTGACGTAGAGAAGCAGCATGGCCTATTAGATACAGCGAGCACGGGCCTGGGATTCAGAAGGACCTGGGTTCTAATTCCCATTCTGCCACATGTCTGCTGTAGGACCTTGAGCAAGTCATTTCACTTCTCTGTGCCACAGTTCCCTCAACTGTAAAATGGGGATTAAGACTTTGAGCCCCATGTGAGACAGGGGCTGTATGCAACCTGATAACCTTGTATCTATCCCAAGACTTAGTACAGTGCCTCGTTCAGAGTAAGTATTTAATAAATACCACAATTATTATTATTATTGTCCTCTATATTCTTTTTAATTTCAAGTATTTCATCTTTCCTACTGGGCCTTTCTCCAACCATTACCCCACCGGATTTTAAGATTTCGAGCATCTGAAGAGAGAGCGAGAGATAGGGTCTAGCAATTCTTTTGAATCTTTTTCCAGTAGTTAATATGGTGCTCTGCACACAGTAAGCACTTAGTAGAATACTATTAGTACTATTACCACTAGGAAAATGAGTGTGTGGTTAGCACCACAAGGATTAAAAGTCAGATGTACAAAGGCATGCCTTATATGAAGTAGTGCGGCCTAGTGAAAAGGGCAAAAGACTGGAAGTCAGGGGACCTGGGTTCTAATCTCAACTCCATCATTTGTCTGCTGTGTGACCTTGGGCCTCAGTTTCCTCACCTACAAAATGGAATTTAAATACTTGTTTTCTGTCCCATTTCATTTCATTCATTCATTTATTC
Organism: Tachyglossus aculeatus; assembly: GCF_015852505.1. Taxonomy (NCBI): domain Eukaryota; kingdom Metazoa; phylum Chordata; class Mammalia; order Monotremata; family Tachyglossidae; genus Tachyglossus; species Tachyglossus aculeatus. Next base: position 3,210,738 of record NC_052090.1, on the reverse strand, counting down.
AATCGTATTTATTGAGTGCTTACTGTGTGCAGAGCACTGTACTAAGCGGTTGGGTTTTACAAGTTGGCAACATATAGAGACGGTCCCTACCCGACAGCGGGCTTACAGTCTAGAAGGGGGAGACAGACAACAAAACAAAACATATTAACAAAATCAAATAAATAGAATAAATATGTACAAGTAAAATAAATACAGTAATAAATACGTACAAATATATATACATACATACAGGTGCTGTGGGGAGGGGTAGGAGGTAAGGTGGGGGGATGGGGAGGGGGAGGAGGGAGAGAGGAAGGAGGGGGCTCAGTCTGGGAAGGCCTCCTGGAGGAGGTGAGCTCTCAGTAGGGCTTTGAAGGGAGGTAGAGAGCTAGCTTGGCGGATGTGCGGAGGAAGGGCATTCCAGGCCAGGGGGATGACGTGGGCCCGGGGTCAATGGCAGGCCAGGTGAGAAAGAGACACAGTGAGGAGATTAGTGGCAGAGGAGCGGAGGGTGCGGGCTGGGCTGTAGAAGGAGAGAAGGGAGGTGACGTAGGAGGGGGCGAGGTGATGGACAGCCTTGAAGCCGAGGGTGAAGAGTTTTTGCCTGATGCTTACGTTGATTGGTAGCCACTGGAGATTTTTGAGGAGGGGAGAAACATGCCCAGAGCATTTCTGCACAAAGACAATCCGGGCAGTGGCGTGAAGTATGGATTGAAGTGGGGAGAGACACGAAGATGGGAGATCAGAGAGGAGGCTGATGCAGTAATCCAGTTGGGATAGGATGAGAGATTGAACGAGCAGGGTAGCGGTTTGGATGGAAAGGAAAGGGCGGATCTTGGCGATGTTGTGGAGGTCAGACTGGCAGGTTTTGGTGACGGATTGGATGTGAGGGGTGAACGAGAGAGTGCAGTTGAGGATGACACCAAGGTTGCAGGCTTGTGAGACGGGAAGGATGGTAGTGCCATCAACAGTGATGGGAAAGTCCTGGAGAGGGCAGGGTTTGGGAGGGAAGATAAGGAGTTCAGTCTTGGACATGTTGAGTTTTAGATGGTGGGCAGACATCCCATTTAGACTGTGAGCTTAGTTCCAGGTGAGACATGGACTATGTCTGATCCGATGATCGGATATCTAGCCAGCTACAGTGTTTGGCACATGGCAAGTCCCTAAGTAATACTGCTATTTTAATTATATTTTTAATGTTCTTATATAATCCATTGCCAGATAGTGTTTCACTTGTAGCATAATTTGCCATTTTCCCAAGGTAACATGTCGCTTCTAATGTTCTATTAAGGAATCCTAAATGATATTTTGTATCCAATTTGCCTGCAGAATCAGGCGAATCCACTTGCATTTAGATGAATATAATTGTTTAATAATCATATGAAGAGAAACAATTATCATCAAGACAAATAGAAATAGGGCATTGCATATTAAGAAAAATATTCCCCAAATGTCCATATTTAACAAAAAATATGTGGTATTACCTTTTAAATATTTAAAAAAGTATAGCCACAGTACATTGTATAATTCAACACACTTTTCCTGGCTTTTGCTTTGGGCCACTATTCAGATTCCCTTCCCTGGTTATTGCTTTACATAAAACAACTCCTCTGGCATTAGGACTATGAACCTAAAGAAAGATCCAAAGAAACTGGATCTCTATAAACAGGAAACGCAGAATAAATATTTAAAAATATATTGTCACATAGTTTCAAACATTGTGGCATAGCACTGGACTGTTCATTCATTCCTTCAACAGTGTTTACTGAGAAACTGCTTTGTGGTAGAGTCACTTGCTGAGAACAATGTGTGACCTTCAGTCCTGAGGCTTCAGGACCAAAAACCCATATGAAGGAATTAATTAGAGTGATAGTGGCTGTGCAGCCCCACTGTTACTCTTTTGTTCACGCCAGTTAATCAATCAGTGGTATTTACTGAGCTTTTACTGTGTGCAGAGCACTGTATTCAGCACTTGAGAGAGTACAATGCAACAGAGTTGGAGATATAATCCCTGCCCACAAGGATCTTTGCCATTTGTGTTCTCACTTGAGTAAGAATAATAATAATAATAATAATAATGGCATTTATTAAGTGCTTACTATGTGCAAAGCACTGTTCTAAGCAATGGGGAGGTTACAAGATGATCAGGTTGTCCCACGGGGGACTCACAGTCTTAATCCCCATTTTATAGATGAGGTCACTGAGACACAGTGAAGTTAAGTGACTTGCCCAAAGTCACAGAGCTGACAATATGCAGAGCTGGGATTTGAACCCAGGAACCCATGACCTCTGACTCCAAAGCCCCTGCTCTTTCCATTGAGCCATGCTGAGTTTTCATTTGTATTCAAAGATGTCACTGACAGTGAAATTCAATTAGGAGTTCATGGGTCACCAAATCGTCCTGGTTCAACCTTCACAGCATTGCTAAAATCTTTCCTTTCCTCTCCATCCAAACTGCTATAATGTTAATCCAAGCATTTATCCTATCCCACCTTCATTACATCTTCTTCTTAACCTCCCGAGTTCACATGTCATCAAATCCTCCTGGTTCAACCTTCACAGCATTGCTAAAATCCTCCCTTTGCTGTTTCACAAGTCCATAACTTTGTCATTATCCTTGACTCCTCTCTCTCATTCAACCCACATATTCAATCGTCACTAAATCCTGTCAGTTCTGCCTTCACAACATTGCTAAAATCTGCTAAATTCCTCTCCATCCAACCTGCAACTACATTTAGTACAATCACTTATCCTATTCAGCCTTGATTATTGTATCAACCTCCTTGCTGACCTCCTAGCCTCCTATCTCTCCCCATTCCAGTTCATACTACACTCTAGTGCCTGAATCATTTTTCTACAAAAACGTTCAGGACATGATTCCCTAATCCTCAAGAAACTCCAGTGGTTGCCCATCCACTTTCACATCAAACAAAAACTCCTCACTATTGGCTTCAAAGCACTTGATCACTTTGACCCCTTCGATTTCACCTTGCTATTCTCCTATTACAACCCAGTCCACACACCTTGCTCCTCTAATGCTAACCTTCTCCCTGTGCCTCAATCTCATCTGTCTTGCTGCCGACCCAAAGCCCACGTCCTGCCACTAGCCTGGAATGCCCTCCCTCCTCAAATCTGACAGTTACTCTCTCACCTTTCAAAGCCTTATTGAAGGCACATCTCCTCCAAGAGGCCTTCCCTGACTAAACCCCCTTTTCCTCTTCTCCCACTCCCTCTGCATCACCCTGTCTTGGTCCCTGTATTCATCCCCCCTCCTAACCCCACAGCACTTATGTACATATCTGTAATTCATGTATTTATATAAATGTCTGTCTCCCCCTCTAGACTGTAAGGTCGTTGTGGGCAGGGGATGTGTCTGTTTATTGCTGTACTCTTCCAAGAGCTTAGTATAGTACTCTGCACACAGTAAAGTGCTCAATAAATAGGTTGAATGAATAAACGAATGGAAATAAGGTGTTAATTATGGAAGATCTCTTGGAGAAGATATGGCTTTCAGCAGAGCTTTGAAGATGGGGAGATCCAGTGGTCTGTCAGTTGGTACGAGTAGGGGAAATGATAGCTTTGTTGGGCTTGAAGGTGGGGACAGTGGTGGTGTGTTGGAAATGAAGAGGGAGGATGTTCCAGAACAGAGGAGGAATGGGGCCTCTGGAGGGACACCTGAGATTGAGGTTCAGTTAGTATGTTGGCATTAGAAGGGTAAAGTGTGTAGGCAGTGTTGTAGTGGGAGACTAATGAGGTAAGGGAGGAGGGGGAAGAGAGCTAATTGAGTTCCTTCCAAATGGTTAGGAGTTTCTGCTTTATATGGAGATGGATGAACATCCCTCGGAGGTTTTTGAGATGTGGTCTGAATTTTTTTAAGTCTTGTCTTTCCCCACTGAAATTTGTATTTTAGGTACATTCCTGTAGCCTCTGGCCTCCACAGAGGTATGTACATACACATAGGCGCGCGCACACACACACACACACACACACACACACACACACACACACACACACACACACACAGCGCCTCAACTCACAAAATTAAAACTAAGACCCTGGTGCCAATAAAGTATGCAATTCTATAGCAAGTTAGACAAAGAGTGTAAACAATACCATTTCCTATTGTATGTGCTATTGACTTTCTAGATGCAATCTTTTAGTCTAAAGCTGTTACTTGTCCAAGAAACAAAAATTCTTGATGCTGACTCCAGGATATGGAAGAAAAGTTCCTAACTGATTTAGATAAAACCTTCAGTGCTATTCAATTGACAGACAAAAGGTTTATGCCTTCCAGAGTTCCTCCAGTCTAACTCCAAAAGTCTTATCAGCACAGATTAGAAAGTGTTATAAATTTAACCCTTTTAAAGCAATTCAATGAAGCAAGGTTCTTAAAAAATGATCCTTAAAAATGATTCCATTCTTTAATATATGCAGGAAGTATAGCATACTTGGTTTCTCATCTTACAATAACTCTATCTAATAACAATTTTCCTTTTCAATTTGAAAAAAAAAATAATTTCCAATTAGATTATCATTTGCTGCCAGTAATAGGGAAGTTTATTCCAAAACGTGTTTTTACCTTCACATAATTTTTTTTGTTCCTTTCTTCAGGTTTAGAAGTTTGAATTTTATCAAAGTGCCTGGTACAAAAATAACTGCAAGTCCTGTTTTCACTAAGTACTATTAAAACCCCAATATTACCCTCCCCTTCAATTATTTTAAGTTCTCAATTAGTAGCATCTCAATATTCATATGATTATTTTCTGTAATCCTAATAGCACAATTCAGAAAGAGAAGCAGAAAGGTAATGAATGCATTTGGAAAAGAGGCAAAGTGATTTATTTGACTTTAACATTAAGAAAAAAAAATCCACAAAATATCCATTAAAATAAAAAAACTTTGTGCATTGAACAGACTATACACTAGTAATTATCTTGCCTATATAAATTGGAATCCTGCAAATGTATAACCAACTAAACCTACACTAACATTCTTACACTAAACAGACCTACACTAAACATTCTTAAATTTAGCAACATAATAAACAGAATTCTCTTGAATAACTTTGTCTGGTTTTCAGACTTGTAATCTCTTTTCTGCAATTGCAAAGATGGTTATCGTTGAACAAGATGTGTGTTCTTGGTGGTATATTAAATCAAAGTTATGAATCATTTTTAACTTCACTGAAAAAATATATCACCATGAAACACAAATGTGCAAAAATATCAGCTAAAATGAACAATAAAAGTATCATGTGTTTCTGAATCCTCCCTCCTATGGGGTTTATTGCAATGAAATTGCCACCTAATCCAAATATGAAATGTTAAAAATGGCTAATGGTGTTATAGGGATCCTGAAAATTCTAGCAATTTTTCCTTAAAAAGTAGAGCTCATAGGAAGATTTATAAAATATAGGTCTCTCCCTCTCTCTCTCTCTCTCTCTCCCCCTCTCTCCCCCCCTCCACCCCCTCTCGAATAGTAGACTGCCTTTTTTAAAATGGTAATTGTTAGGTATGTAAGCTAAGCACTGTGGTAAAATCAAGATAATCAGGTTAGACACAGTTCCTGTCTGCCATTGAGATCCCAGTCTTAATTTCCATTTTACAGATGAGGGAACTGAGGCTCAAAGAAGTGAAGTGACTTGCCCAAGGTCACACAGCAGACAAGTGATGGAGCCCAAAATAGAACTCAGGTCCTCTGACTCCCTGACTCATACTCTTTGAAGCATTGTTGAGTTTGGAAAATGCTGTTCTTTCCCTGTTTCTTCAGTGGGAATTGGGAATTTTTCCTTTATGCTCTATATTTAAATACAATCTGCAACTGCCCTTAAGCAGAGGACAGAATTCCTTTCTTTGGACTTTACTTGGCTTTTAAGACTTTTAAGTGGAGGAGTCCACTGATGTTCCAAAGGATTTCTCTAGAGTTACATGGAAGCATTTCTGACCCTCATCGCATCCAGCATTTTAAGGCAAATAAGTTTACCAATTGGAGTAGTTATTCCATGAATGCGATTAACTATTTCTCACATTCCAAAATAAAAGAAATGCCGAGATGAAACATGTTATAAATGCCCTTTCATAGCTGAGGAATACTGAAAGGAAGGGATAAATAGTTTTGCACTTGTTAAGCTTAATTGAACAGTAAATTGTGTAAGATAATAGTGGATGGAACTGAGAATAGATAATAGGTATAAAAGGATGTATGTCTTCCTTTCACAAAGACATCATTTGGCAATGTATGCCTTATTTAAATCATTACTGCATTTGTTCTCAATAACAGCCTTCTGTTTCACTAAAATAACCCTCGATTCAATCTCCAAGTATTGATTCTCCTGCCCACTCCATTCGCATATCCTTTCCAGCTATCAATCAAGCAATGGTATTTACTGAGTGCTTACAGAGCAGAGTACTGTACTAAGCACTTGGGAGAGTACAATGCAACAGAATTAGTAGATACATTCCCTGACCACTATTAGCTTCTGGTCTAGAGAGGGAGAAAGAAGTTTCAAAATGACCTACTCTTCCAACCATAACCAAGTCCTCTCCTTTTCTCATAATAACAATTAGGATATTAATTAATTGCTTAATATGGGCTAAGTTGCCAGGCTAGATACAAGATAAGCAGATTGGACATAGACCCTGTATTACATGGAATTTACAATTTATTTTATCTCCAATTTAAAGATGAGGAAACTGACACCCAGAGAGGTTTAAATCACTTGCCCAAGTGAACACTGCAAGCCAGGGGTAAAGTCAGAACAAGAATACAGATATTTTTTTAGGTCACATTGCCTCACACCTTGTTCTTAGTTGTGTAAATATATCACTAAATTATTTCTGACCCTAATCACCAGAGAACATGCTGTCCAAAACAGAATTTGGTTAAATGTAGATCGCAAGAAGCATTGTCTTCAAGACGAAGAACACGGGTGAAAGTTTGTTAGCATGGGTATTCATATAAGAGCAGAACTAGATACCCATGTGGACAGGCATGTGTGAAATCCTACATCCGTCAGTCAATCAACCAATGAGTTGTATTTATTGTGTGCTTATTTGTGTGCAAGATTGTAAGCTTGTTGTGGGCAGGGAACATATATACCAATTCTGTTGTTTTGTATTCTCCCAAATGTCTTTGCAGTGCTTTGCTCATAATAAGCGTTCAATCAATTGATCATATTTATTGAAAACTTACTGTGTGCAATGCACAGTACTAAAGGTTTGTAAGGGTACAATATAACAATATAGCAGGCATATTCCCTGAACAAAATGAGCTTACAGTCCAGAGGGGGAGACAGACACTAATATAAATAAATAAACAGCATGGCTCAGTGGAAAGAGCATGGGTTTGGGAGTCAGAGGTCATGGGTTCTAATCCCACTCTGCCACAGTTTACTCATCTGTAAAATGGGGATTAAGACTGTGGGCTCCAATTGGGGCTCCTCTGTGGGGCTCCACTTGTATCCCCGCAGCCAGTGCTTGGCACATAGTAATTGCTTAACAAATACCATTATTATTATTATTATTATTATTATTATTATTATCATTATTATCATTATTATTACCATAATTATGGATATGTACATAAGTGGTGTTGGGCTGGGATGGGGGATGAATAAAGGGAGCAAGTCAGGGTAATGCAGAAGAGAGTGGAAGAAAAGGAAAAGAGGACTTAGTCAAGGCCTCTTCGAGGAGATGTGCTTTCAATAAGGCTTTGAAGGGAGGAGGATATTTATTCATCAGATATGGAGAGGGAGGGCATTCCACGCCAGACCCAACAAAATAGATGAGACTGAGGTACGGTGAGTAGGTTGGCATTAGAGGAGCCAAGTGTGTGGGTTAGGTAGGAGAGTAGAGAGGTAAGGTATGAGGGGTCAAAGTGATTGAGTGCTTTGAAGCCGATGAGTGATGATGATGATTGATGATGATGATGATGATGATGATGCAGAGCACCGTACTAAGTGCTTGGGAGAGTACAATATAGCAGAGTTGGTAGGTCTATTCCCTACATGTCTTTGGGCTTTTGTTTTTTTGGTTTTTTTAAATGATATTTGTTAAGCGGATGAAGCAAAGGCCTGGAAGACAGAAGGGGCCGAGTTCTAATCCTGGCTCCACAACTTGTCCTCTCTGGGTCTTTGGACAAGTCACTTAACTTTTCTAAGCCTCAGTACAGTGCCTAGAATGTAGCAAGTGTTCAATAAATGCTATATATATAAAAGTGCCTACTACATGCCAGGCACTACTGGGATAGATATAAAATAATCAGTTTGGACACAGTCCCATCTGGAGCTCACAATCTTAATCCCCATTTTACAGATGAGGAAACTGAAGCACAGAGAAGTTAAGTGACTTGCACAAGGTCACACAGCAGACACGAGGTGGAGCCAGGATTAGAATCTCGGTCCTCTCACTCTCAGGCTCGTGCTCTTTTTACTAGAACAAGCTGCTTGTGTGGACATGTGTGCATGTTTGTGTGTGTGTTTGTGCATGTATGACAGCAGGTTAGGATGAGACTAATTTTCTTCCACAGGCTATTAAATGAATTAACACTTCCTACTGTTTGTATAGAATCTTTTGTCATCCACTTGTACACATGATTTTAAAGTTCAAGAGAGCAGACTTCATGCCATGGGAAAAGTTCAATTCTTTCAACAAAAAATTTCAAGATATTCTAGGCACTTGGGTTTTCTTTTTCCTTTTCTATACTTATTTTCTTTTCTCCATCTTCTCATTAGTGCTTTTTTTCCCCAGAGCTTGGGTTCAAGATTTGTACTCTGTTTAGCCGGACAGCTCCCAACTCCTGGGAGTGCTGGAGATTTGACCTAGCTCACATGCTTCACTAACAATCTCTGGGTTTGTTCAATTTTTCTGGAACACCCCACTGGCTAGAAGGTGAGAGAGGGAAAGGACTGGGGGGCTTGGGAAAGTCAGTCAGGAGCTTCTGCTGGATCCCTGTCAGATATATGGAGAAAAATATACAGTGCTTCCTCTTAAATTGTTTTTTTCTGCCTGGTTGCAAAACTCTAGTATTATTACCCAGGCCAATTTTTTAAAAGATTTTTGTTCCTGTTTGTGCTGGGTTAGCCCTTCCCAATTTAATATTTAAAGATCTCTCATCTCATCCCTGTTAAATCTCCCTTTCTTCAGAACATGAATGTTTTGTGTTGGGTGGACAAAATTATTTCCCTAAACTGAAAGTGAAGAAAATAGGTAACCTGAAATGTTTCATTTGATGGTAGAGCTGACGTCACCCTCCATAAACTTCCTTAACAGGTAATTAAGACCGTGTAGCAAAGATTCCTATGGTGGATTATGCTTCATTTCTCCCTAAATTTGATTTCCTAGATGGTGTGTGAAGAAAACTAAGACATTTGGGAAAAACAGGAGATAGGAAAAATCTGGGAAGCTGGAAACCAGACATTGATTAAGTGTGATTGTGAAGGAATTAGTATTATTGAGAGCCCAATTTGTTTTGGTGTCTTTGGAAAGGGCAAGATGTGACTTGTTTCCCGCCCACAAAGAGCTTATTTCCTAACAAAGAAAACAGACATTACAATGTTTACAAATATAAGAAAATAATTGTCTTGCAATGTTTTAATTGAATTTGGTAAGCATTTACCATGTGCCAGGCACTGTACTAAGTGCAAGGGTAGATAATAATAATAATAATAATAATAATAATAATAATAATAATAATAATAATAATATTTGTTAGGTGCTTATTATGTGCCAAGCACTGTTCTAAGCACTGAGAGGGATACAAGGTGATCAGGTTGGGGCTCACAGTCTCAATCTCCATTTTACAGATAAGGTAACTGAGGCACAGAGAAGTTAAGTAGCTTGCTCAAAGTCACACAGCTGATAAGTGGCAGAACCAGGATTAGAACCCATGACCTCTGACTCCCAAGCCCGTGCTCTTTCCACTAAGCCATGCTGCTTCTCATAAAACAGGTTGTCAGGTGGGACACAATTTCTGTCCCTCATGGAACGCCCAGTCTTAATCTCCATTTTACAGATGAGGTAACTGAGGCACAGAGAAGTAAAGTAACTTGCCCAAAGTCACACCGGTGGAGCTGGGATTAGAGACGAGGTTCTTCTGACTCCCAGGTGTGTGCTCTATGCTGCTTCTCCATTCAATAAATCTATATGCAAAAGTGCTAAGGATGTGAGCTAATAAATTCAGAAGTAGTAGAGGTTTTTGATGAGATTATGATGATATGCTGTTTAGGGTGCTGAGAATCCACTGAAGAAGTTTATCTGTGGAAGGTGGGATTTTAGAAGCGTTTTAATGGTGAGGGGGTTAGTATTCTGTTGGATATGAAGCAGAAGGGAGTCCCAGGCCAGAAGGAGGATATAAGGAAGGGAGGCCAGTGACAAAATAATGGAGATTAAGGTACAGTGAGCAGGTTGAAATTAGAGGAGTAAAGTGTGCAGGAGAGACCATGGCAGACCACCACTATTCCCACCTCAAAGCCCTACCAAAATAAGTAAGCAGGCAAGTGGCATAGCTGAGATTAGAACCAGCCAGAACCCTCTGGCTCCCAGGCCTGTGTTTTATCCATTAGGCCATGCTGCTTTCAAGCATGGTAAAATAACCAAGTTCTCAGTTGAGGGGCAGCATATCCTCTGATTTCTTCAGCTTTGGTGTCCCAGTAAATTAGTGACATTTATTAAGAACTTACTCTGTGCAGAGCACTATACAAATTGCTTAGGAGAATACAATGGAGCAAGTGGACATGATCCCTGCCCTCAAGGATTTTGCCTTCTAACATGAGAAACAAACAATAAAACAAATTACAGCTAGAGGAAAAACAACAACGGTATAAAGATATGTATATAAGAACTGTGAGGTTTGGTGGGAGGGGTGAATATATCAAAGGCTTTAGGCAATATGGATTCAAGTGCAGTAGGGAGGGAAAACAAGGTAGGGAAATGAAAGATGAGTCAGGAAAGCCTTTCTGGGAGAGGTTTGATTTTAGAAGCATGGCCTAGTGGATGTAGGACAGGCCTGGGAGTAAAAAGGACCTGAGTTCTAATTCTGGCTCTGCCACGTGTCTGCTGTGTGATCTTGGGCAAGTCACTTAACTTCTCTGTACCTCAGTTACCTAATCTGCAAATTGGGGACTGAGGCTTTGAGCCCCATGTGAGGCAGAGACTGTGGCCAACCCAATTTGCTTGTGTCCATCCCAGCACTTAGTACAGCTCCTGGCATATAGAAAGCACTTAACAAATACCACAGTTATTATTATTATTATTCAGTAGGGCTTTGAAGTTGGGGAAAATAATGGCTTATCATATAGGAGAAGCAGCGTGGCTTAGTGGAAAGACCACAGGCTTGGGAGTCAGAAGTTGTGGGTTCTAATTCTGGCTTCGCCACTTGTTGGTGTGTAACCTTGGGCAAGCCACTTAACTTCTCTGTGCCTCAGTTACCTCATCTGTAAAATAGGGATTAAGACTGTAAACCCCATATGGGACAACCTGATTACCCTGTTCCTACCCCAGTGCTGAGAACAGTGCTTGGCACATAGTAAGCACTTAACAAATACCATCATTATCATATGAAGGGGAAGTGAGTCCCAGGCAGGAAGGAGGGTGTGAGGAAGGGGTTGAGAAAAATCTTAAATAATTCATGGTAGGGGTGGGCCACCACATAATAATTGCTTTGATAAATCGTACAAAGTCAGTTAAAAAAAGATCAGCAGCATAAAAGTAAGGCAAATATGCAAAATTGAAAAACCATGACAAACATATTAGATTTACATCATATCATTAATTACAACAAAAAATACAATACATCTTTGTGGCTGCTTTTTCAACACAACTTACATTTTAAATTATAGCGCTTGAAACAAACAAAAAACATCCTACTATACTGTAAAATGAATTGCGCAGTTATTCTTTGAAAAAATACCAAAAAACCCCACCAAAAAGCTACTCAGTTGTTTTTAAAGCAGTTCTATCAGTCACTAAATGAAAGGAATAAGGAGTATTGTAGGAGCAAAATATGAGGGCTGGGTTGTAGTGGAAGGGAGGTGGAGACAAGTAAAGGGGGGCAGAGCTGATTGACTGCCTAAAAGCTAAAGGTGAGGAGTTCCTTCTTGTTACAGGGATGGATGGGTAACCATTAGAAGTGTTTGCAGAATTGCAAGACATGCAAAGAATGAGTTTTTAGAAAACTGATAAGAACAAAATGTTTTACTCTCACAAGTGCTTAGTACAGTGCTCTGCACACAATAAATACTGATTGATAGATTGATTGATTAGCAAAAGAAGCAGCATGGCCTAGTGGAAAAGAATACAGGCTTGGGAATCAGAGGACCTAGGTTCTAAACCTGGCTCCATCACATATCTGCTGTGTGACCTTGGGCAAATCACTTAACATCTCCGTGCCTCAGTTCCCTCATCTGTAAAATAGGGATTCAATACCTGCTCTCCCTCTTAGTTACACTGTAAGCCTCATGTGGGACCTGATTATCTTGTATTTACCACAGCACTTTGTACAGTGCTTGGTACATAGTAAGTGCTTTACAAGTACCATAAATGATAATAATAATGATATAATGCAATGACAATTATTATCATTTATAAAAGGGTAAATCTGAACTGGAGAAGGGAGTGGTTGGAAGCAGGGAGGTCAGCAAGGAATGGTCAGTCCTAGTTTTTAGTCTAAGTTAATTATTCTATCGTGTCAGTCTCTTGAAGTATGTTTTGTTATGATGAAGAGCTCCAACATATTTCTAATGCATCTGCTATTTGATAGTCACTCAACCCTATGTACATACCTTCAACCCTATGTACATACCTTTAAATTATCTATTAAAAATTATTTATTTATTTTAATGTCTGTCTTCCCATCTGGACTGTAAGCTCCTTGCGCACCAGAAATGTGTTTACTAACTTCACTGTTTTGTGCTCTCCCAAGTGCTTACTACAAGGCTGTGCACATAGGAAGCACTCATTAAGTACCATTGATGATGATGATGATGATGATGATGATGATGATGCATTTCCTGCTTTGCTTAGCAATTGCCAGAATGCAGGTTTGGTGAGAATATTAGAATATTAGGTGTTTTTATAAGTTCTATTAAAATACTATACTCACTTCTGCTATATCATATGTTTTCATTAGATGATTTGGCTAAAGTATGATGGAAGAATTGTGGAAAGTGTTTTGCAAAACGTGAGTGTATTGTGGCATAGCACAGGTTTGTGCAAGAAGGTTCGGTACAGGGAATAACCACTGGGTTCGTTCGCATGACATTGGTTAAAGCATGCTGCTGGTCTCCAGCCTCTGCCTCAACCAGATTATAGTGTACCGCACAGTATTGTGGGCATCTTTCTGTTTTTGCAGCTTGACAGTATTTAATAAAGTAAAATAGTAATGAGTGACAAGGTTGAAAAGTCTTTTGCCAGTGGTGGGCATAACAATAACTTAGAAATGTGTAAAAAAATTGTCCACCATGAGGGTATTTTGAACCATCTATCCCCTAGATCATTAATTCCCTATGAATCAATTCCCCTAGAATTATTTTGAATCAATAATGTGATTTGTCCATAAAACAAGAACATAATCCCTGACATAGATACAGGAGAATCACGTTGGATATGGTCCCTGTCCCACATGGAGGTCATAGTCTAAGGTATTTAATCTCCGTTTTATGGATGAGGAAACTGAGGCCCAGACAAGTTATGACTTTCCTAAGGTAACTTTTGGTATTGCTCCCTGCACTTCTGTATTTACCATGTAGCTCATACATCTGCTGTGCTGCATTTGGTCTGAAGACACATTGCAATTCAGGTAGTGAGTAGCATGTCTATTTTTCAGTAGTCTGTTCAGAACGGTTCTGGCTGGAATCTTATCAGCAGTGGAAAGTACTGAAAGCTCTTTCCCTCTTCCTTTTGAAAATGATCATTATGGTGTCATCTTTAAAATCTTGTGACATTTATTCACTGTTTCATATGTTGAGGAAGAGCTCATCCAGCCCTCTGAGGAATCTAATCATCTCCAGGCTTTTTATATTTTTTTTCAGAATTGCCATCAGATCCAACTGTCTACTATTTTTCAAGGCTATGACTACAGAAATTTTTTTCCTCAGAAGCTGAAGTAAAAAAAGACCTTCACATTTTGGCTGATCTCTGTGCCTCAGAATGGTTGAAGGCATGTCAAGAAGATTGTAAGTACTTTTGACTTTTATTTCTAGTCTACTCCCTCAATCCCTAAATTTATTATGATGCACTCAAAACACCCTAAAAATATTCCATTGAAAGGATTATAGTGTTTATCTTATATCTGTGACTCTATCAAGTGTGATCTCCCAAAAATCTCCCCTGCCCCTCTCCTGTCCCTCCCCTCTTCTGCCCCTTCTTCAACTCTCCCATCTTTTCCAGCAGTAACTCTAGAGGAAATCTCCTGCCTTCTCACAAAATCTACCCCCTCCGCCTGCACCTGTGACCCCATTCCTTTACACCTTACCAAAACACTTGCCTTCTCCCTTCTTCCCTCCCTAATCACCACCTTCAACTGTTCGCTCTCCAGTGGCTTCTTCTCCATTGCTTTCAAACATAAACTCTCCTTTGACCCCATGGCTCCCTCCAGTTATTGCCCCACCTCCCTCCCATAATTCCTCTCCAACTTCTTGAGCGAGCTGTCTACACCCTCCATCTCAAGTTTCTCTCCTTCAACTCTCTCCTTGACCTCCTCCAATCTGGCTTCCGTCCCCTTCACTCCACAGAAACCACCTTCTCAAAGGTCACTGATGATCTCCTTCTTGCCAAATCCAATGGCCTCTACTCCATCCTAAACCTCCTCAACCTCTCAGCTGCCTTTGACACTATCGACTATTCCCTTCTCCTGGAAACATTATCCAACCTCGGCTTCACTGACACTGTCCTCTCCTGGTTCATCTCCTTTCTCTCTGGCCATTCAGTCTCAGTCTCTTTTTCAAGCTCCTCATCTGCTTCCTATGTCTCAACCGCGGGTGTCTCTCAAGGTTCAGTTTAGGGTCTCCTTTCATTCTCCATCTTCACCCACTCCCTTGGAGAACTCATTCACTCCCAAGGCTTCAACTACCACCTCTACTTGAATGATACTGAAATCTACATCTCCAGCCTTGATCTCTCTCTCTCTCTGCAGTCTCACATTTCCTCTTACCTCCAAGACATCTCTGCTTGGATGCCCTCCCATCACCTCCAGCTTAATGTGTCCAAAACAGCACTCCGTATCCTCCCACCCAAACCCTGTCCACCTGTTCACTTTGCCATCACTGCTGATAGCACCACCATCTTTCCTGTTTCACAAGCCCGTAATCTGGGCATTATCCTTGACTCCTTTTTGCCATTCAACCTATTCAAGCTATCACTGAATCCTGTCAGTTCTACCTTCACAACATTGCTAAAATCTGCCCCTCCCTCTCTGTCCAAACAGCTACCTCATTAAGACAAGCTCTTATCCTATCCCACCTAGATTATTGCATCAGCCTCCTTGCTGACCTACCTGCTTCCTGTCTTTTCCCACTCCAGTCCATACTCCACTCTGTTGCCAGGATCATTTTCCTTCAAAAATATTCAGATCACGTTTCCCCACTCCTCAGACTACTCCAGTGGCTTCCCATCCATCTCCACATCAACTCCTCACCATTGGCTTTAAAACACTCAATCACCTTTCCTCCTCCTACCTTACCTCACTACTCACCTACTACAATACAGCCCTCACACTTTGTTCTTCTAATGCTACCCTTCTCTCTGTACCTCATTCTCATCCATCTCACCACCAGTCTCTAGCTGGAATGTATCCTGCCTCTAGCCTGGAATGTATTGCATTGTACTTTCTCAAGTGCTTAGTACAGTGCTCTGCACACAGTAAGCACTTAATAAATACAATTGAATGAATGAATGCCCTCCCTCCTGATTTCAGATAATTGCTCTCCCCCACTTCAAAGCCTTAGTGAAGGCACATCTCCTCCAAGAAGCCTTCCCTGACTAACTTTTCATGTCCTCTTCTTCCACTCCCTTCCGCCTCACCCTCACTTGCTCTCTTCATTCATCCTCCAATCCAGCTTCACAGCATTTATGTATATATCTGTAATTTATTAATTTATTTATATTAGTGTCTCTCTCCCCTTCTAGATTGTGAGCTCGTTGGGAGCAGGGAATGTGGCTGTTGCTATTGTTGTATTGTACTTTCCCAAGAACTTAATATTGTGCTTTGCACATAGTAAGCACTTAATAAATATGATTGAATGAATGAATAAATGTGGTAAGGATGATTCCATCAGAACATTTCAGCAGTGGATGGTGTTTGAAGCCATAACACATCTTTAAGGTTGAGTAAGTCAATAGACTGGTCAGTCAATGGCATTTTTTGAACAACTGCACTGTGCAGAAAACTTTACTAAACAGTTTCAAGACTGCACCAGGACAAAAACCATGGTTCTTGCCCTCAGGGGGACTTACAAACTAAAAGTGGAGACTGGCACACATAAATTACTTACAAATAGTAGGTACAGTAAGAAGAACAAAGATACAACAGGATGAGCAAACCAGTCCTTAGTTTGGTGGGGCTTACCATATCACTGGATCCATTCCACTGTGGTAGCCCATTGCTGGTTGGCAACACATGATTCTTAGCTTGAAACTCATGTCTTGCAACAGATCTTTGTAGCCCTGTATTTGGTTATGATCGTGAAAAGCTGTAAGATGTTGATGCATATCCTATTTTGCTGTAAGGAATTTTAAAATCTCTGAATTGTTTTCTTATTCCAGTCAGGCACTCAATAAGTTCTCCCTCTCCTAATTTACCATAATCTTCCACTACAATCCATCCTGAACACTTAACACCAACCTACTCCGTGTACCCCCTCTCCTTTCTTTCACATTGACACTTTGACCACATCCTTCCTCCAGCCCTCCCCTTTCATATAGAGAAGCAGCATGGCTTAGTTGAAAAAGCTCGGTCTTGGGAGTCAGAGGTCATGGGTTCTAATCCTGGTTCCACGACTTGTCAGCTGTATCACTTTGTGCCAGTCACTTAACTTCTCTGTGCTTCAGTTACCTCATCTGTAAAATGGGGATTAAGACTGTGAGCCCCACATGATACATCCTGATCACCTTGTATTCCCCCAGAGCTTAGAACAGTGTTTGACGCATAATAAGTGCTTAACAAATACCATTATTATTATTATTATTATTATTATTGTGCTTCAGAAGGCACATCCAGATTCCTGAACAGTTTCACCAGTGCTACCTATGAACAACCTCAAATGGCAGGACAAAATTCCCAGCAAGGAGATCCTGGAAGGCAGGCAACCCACCAGCACTGAAGCAATGCTTAGGGCAAAACACTTTCATCCAGCAGGAGCTGTGAGAACAATGGATGATAGCAGAATACCCTGGCAGGTGCTGTACATTCAACTGAGAGGCAACATGTGCAAACAGAAGAAATGATTTTAAGACACAGTGAGGCACAATCTCAAACAGTCCACTGTTGGCAGACTGGGCTAGCCTAGCCAGTCTTTTGAGGGCTAATATTCTGCCTATCTAGGTGTTAATGAGTATGGAATATAAGATCCTGACAAAAAAGTGTAAACTGTGATCGTTTACTCCATAGTAGGCATAGATAAATAACAAATACACCTAAGCAACAGCTGCAACTGAATGGTGCCCTGGCAGTTCAAATACGAATAACTTCAGTAGCAGCAGCAGCATTGAGAACTGTACTGAGTGCCTACTGAGTTCCAGTTATGGCAAGTCTCCAGTTCATCCAGGGACTACCTGGATGAATAGCAGAAAGCATGCAATTTGCATACTCCCAGCTCCCAGCCCACCAGTGGGTCTAAAATGGTGAAGGAGTTGAATGGGGAAGACATGTCAGAAGGTAGGTCAAGGATGTAAGGACAGCTAAGTAGTTGTAATGCTATTTATTAAGCAGTTACTGTGTGACAAGTACTGTGCTAAGCACTGGGAAAGAATGCAAAGGTGGAAATTATACATGATCCCTGGCCCTCAGAGTGTTCACAATCTGAAAATGTAAAAGAAGTGAGGAGACTGGTGACATACACATAAGGAGAAATGAAAGAAAGCACTAACATAACATAAAGACCAAAGCACAGCTCATTAGGGTGCTGGTGGCTAGAGGAGAATTACAGGCTTCTCGCAGCTCAGCCAGTGACCACTATGACAGCAGTTACCACAGCTTCCTGAGGTTTAGTGAAGGTTGTGGAGGCTGTGCCAGGCTATAATTGCTTTCCTCTGTCCCCTGTGGTGGTGGGCGGTGGGTTGGGATGGAGGCTCCTCGATGATGTGGAGGAGAGCCAGTGTAGGATCTGGGGAGACAGCATGGTGGTCTGGTAGAGGAGAATGCTGAGAGCCCCAGATGTTGCGGCGGGAAGGCAGAAATTATGCTAAAGTCCTGTGGCCATCTGGTGGAGAGAGGTTGGGATGGGGGGGATGATCTGCAGTGACATATCCACAGAGCCAGTGGTGAACAGGGCATGTTGCGAGCTGGGCCCCTGGAGCCATAATGGGAGCAGGACAAGTTCAGTGCTTTGCACATAGTAAGCGTTTAATAAATGCCATTAAAAAAATCGTGGAGCCATCCGAGGAAGAGATGGTACGAAATGGTACGAAACTCTGTTGGGGGCAGAAAGTGAGGGGCATTTTGCCTCAGGGCTGGGTGCCTGGAAGGAGAACTTTCAAGGCTGTTCACTTTGGAGGAGCTGAGGGAGCCTTGTGGAGAAGGGAAAAACATGGCCTAGTGGAGAGATCATGGGCCTGGGAGCCAGAAGGACCTGGATTCTAAACCCAGCTCCACCACCTGCCTGCTGTGTGACCTTAGACAAGTCACTTAACTTCTCTGTGCCTCAGTTATCTCATCTGTAAAATGGGGATTAAGACTGGGAGCCCTATGTGGAGCATGGATTGTGTTCAACCTGATTATCTTGTATCTACATCAGTGCTTAGAACAGTGCCTGGGACGTAGTAAGCACTTAACAAATACCATCAGCAATACATTGGTCTTTTCATCTATTCCCCATCCATGGTTAGTATTTCACTGTCAGTAGTATAGTCTTAGAAAACAAAGGACTGAAGAATGTGAGTATATTCTCAAGTTCTTGGAATGAGACCTTATATTCAGTCATCATTCAGTATAGTGCTCTGCACTCAATAGGCACTAAGGACGGTGCTCAAAACTGCTAAAGCTATTCACATTTGAACTACATGGACATCATTCAGTTGCAGCCGTTGCCTATGTGTATTTGATGTTCAAAGTTGACATTTTTTGGTCAGTATTGCAGAAATTGAATCAGTCTTTTCTGATCAATCCATCAATGGTATTTATTAAGTGCTTACTTTGAACAGAGCAAGCATGTGGGAGAGCACAGTATGACAGAGTTGGCAGGCCCATTCCCTGACTATGATGAACTTACAGTCTAAAGGGGTTGAAACATTCTTTGTTTTTCATTGGCTCTTATTAGGGATGCTATTAGGATGGAAAATTCAATCAAACTGAACCAGCAAAATAGAACAGTCAGATGTGTGGCTTTGCATGTCATTTCGCTTTCCTTGGGAAAAGGCACTAAACAGCAAAACTAAGACAATTTTTCCACTAACAGCAGTGATTCTGAGAATAAAACACACAACTGTCCTATGGTGCCAAAGGAGCAAAGTGTTTTCAGTCGTTTTTTCATGTAAATTTAATTTGGGAATAATGTACGATTTGGATTCTGGTTTCGAGAGTTTATCACAAGCACCGTCTTATCATCTGCCCCGAGTATGTATTGTTCCCTCTCATCCACTGCAGTGGGAAAAAAAGGAGATAATAATGATAATATTTTTTGTTAAACACTTACTACATTCCAAGCACTGTACTGAACACTGGGGTAGCTACAAGATCATCATGTCCCACATGGGGTTCACAGACTAAGTAGGAGGGAGGATGGGTGTTGAATCTCCATTTTTTATATGAGGGAACTGAATCACCGAGAAGTTAAGTGACTTGCCCAAAGTCATAAAGGAGCTAAGTGACAGATCTGGGATTAGAACCCAGGCTCTTTCCATTAGGCCATGCTGCTTCTCAAAAAGTTGTGGATAAGGGAGATGCGGGTGGAGAATTCCCTGAATGGAAATGGGCAAAAATCACATTTACTCTTAAATTTCCTTTCCGGCACAAGTGCATGGTATTTTCACCCAGAACCCTACATTCCCAACTTCTTTCTCCTACTCTGAAAACATCCCATTAGTCGTGAGAGCTTAGGGTCAAAAAGAATGCCTTGTGCACAGGAGTGGATCTTCTATAATATGGGTAATCTCTTTTGCTCCCTTGCAGTGGGCTAGAAATCAACTGCAGCAGTTTTCTCTTTGGCATAGCAGCACTGAGACTCACATCGCTGAGCAAGGCCTGATAATATCAGTAGAAAAATGAGATGGAGCCTTCCAAAGCCAGCAGTTTCCAGGGAAAGTAGGCCCAAATGCAGATTCTGGTCTCAGCCCCACTCCTCACCTGCCTCATTGGAGAGAAAAATCATTCCAATTCAAGTAGGAAAAATTCCTGGAGCATCCTTGATACCAAGTAGCAAACAGCCTGTCAAAAGGCTATGTTTGTAGACACAGAAGGATCCCACAGCCACCCTCCCAAAGGAGGATTTCCTAAGGACTTTGGTCTTTGTTGACTCAATCAATCACATATATTGAACATTTACTGTGTGCCAAACACTGTACTAAGCACTTGGGAGAGTACAATGTAATGGAGTTGTTAGACATGTTCCCTGCCCACAAGGAATTTACAATCCCAAGAGGATGATTGGTTTTCAGGAAGTTGGTGGGACAGACAGTGATTGGGGGCTCTCCAGCCCTTAACATGTGCCTCTCTGGGGTAACATGTCAAGCTGACACATTCAACTCAAAATGTCCAAATCCGATGTCCTCTTCCCTCCTAAATCCTCCACCTAGCTTTCCTGATCTCTCAAACCATCAATACTGATATTATCTTTGGCTCATCTCTCTCTCTCTCTCTCTCTTTCAACCCCCATATTCAGTCTGTCACTAAACCCGTTCTCTTTTTCCTTCACAACTCCAAAATGTGCTCCATCCAAACTGCCACCATGCTTGTCTTAGCAGTTTGTCATATCCTGACTCTACTACTCTATCAGCCTCCTCACAGATCACCTTGCCCCAGTCTTTCCCTCCCCCAAGCAATAGGGCACTCTGCTGCCCAGATCACTTTTCTACATCATTGTTTTGCACATATCTCCCCATTTCTCCCAAATTGCATTGGTTGTCTCCACATCACACAGAACTCCACTAGCTTTATATACTCAATCAGCTCTGTTCCCCCAACTTATCCTTGCTCCTCCCCCAAACCCAGGTTGCAAAGCACACTTTGGCCAAAGGTCAACTGATTCACCTTCATTCATTCATTCATCCAATAGTATTTTTTGAGCACATACTGCGTGCAGAACACTGTACTAAGTACTTGGAAAGTACAATTTGGCATCAGATTAAAGATCTGATCTCTCCACTTCAGTCTATACTTCATGCTGCTGCCCGGATCATCTTTGTGCAGAAACGCCCTGGGAGTGTTACTCCTCTCCTCAAAAATCTCCAGTGGCTACCAGTCAACCTACGCATCAAGCAAAAACTCCTCACCCTCAGCTTCAAGGCTCTCCATCACCTCGCCCCCTCCTACCTCACCTCCCTTCTCTCCTTCTCCAGCCCAGCCCACACCCTCTGCTCCTCTGCCGCTAACCTCCTTGCTGTACCTCGTTCTCGCCTGTCCCACCTTCGACCTCCAGCCCACATCCTCCCCCTGGCCTGGAATGCCCTCCCTCCACACATCCGCCAAGCTAGCTCTCTTCCTCCCTTCAAAGCCCTACTGAGAGCTCACCT
Organism: Tachyglossus aculeatus; assembly: GCF_015852505.1. Classification (NCBI taxonomy): domain Eukaryota; kingdom Metazoa; phylum Chordata; class Mammalia; order Monotremata; family Tachyglossidae; genus Tachyglossus; species Tachyglossus aculeatus. Next base: position 3,188,881 of record NC_052090.1, on the reverse strand, counting down.
CCTTCAGGAGGCCTTCCCAGGCTGAGCCTCCTTTTTCCTCTCCTCCTCTCCACCCCCCCCAACCCTACCTCCTTCCTCTCCCTGCAGCACCTGTATATATAATAATAATAATAATAATAATAATGACAGCATTTATTAAGGGCTTACTATGTGCAAAGCACTGTTCTAAGCGCTAGGGAGGTTACAAGGTGATCAGGTTGTCCCACATGGGGCTCACAGTCTTCATCCCTATTTTACAGATGAGGGAACTGAGGCCCAGAGAAGTTAAGTGACTTGCCCAAAGTCACACAGCCGACAGGTGGCGGAGCCAGGATTTGAACCCCTGACCTCTGACTTCAAAGCCCGTGCTCTTTCCACTGAGCCATGCTGCTTCTATGTTTGTACAGATTTATTACTCTATTTATTTTACTTGTACATATTTATTATTCTATTTATTTTGTTAATGATGTGCATCTAGCTTTATTTCCATTTATTCTGATGACTTGACACCTGTCCACATGTTTTGTTTTGTTGTCTGTCTCCCCTTTCTAGACTGTGAGCCCGTTGTTGGGTAGGACCATCTCTATATGTTGCCAATTTGTACTTCCCAAGTGTTTAGTACAGTGCTCTGCACACAGTAAGTGCTCAATAAATATGATTGAATGAATGAATGAATGAACCTCCTGCTCTCACCCCCTCTTTTGCCTGGAATTTCTTCATCCTTCACATCTGTCAGACCACAGCTCTCTCCATCTTCAAATCCCTTCTGAAATTTAATCTCCTCCATGTGGTCTTCCTTGATTAATCTTTCATATCCCTAGTTTATTTCCCATGCTATTTCTCTCCTCCCTGCCAGTGCAGCACTTCTGCATCATCTAAGCACTTTTACTCACGTATATCTTTTGACGTCTTATTATTTTCCCAATAATAATAATAACAATAACAATAATAAAACAATTATAGTACTTGTTAAGCACTTACATGTGTCAAGTACTGTTCTAAGCACTGGTGTAGATACAAGCTAATTGGGTTGGACACAGCCTCTGCCCCACATGGGGCTCATGGTCTTAATCCCACTTTGACAGATGAGGCAACTGAGGCACAGAGAAGTTAAGAGACTTGCCTAAGGTCACACTTCAGACAAGTGGTGGAGCCAGGATTAGAACCCAAGTCCTTCTAACCCCCAGGCCAAGGCTCTTTCCACTAGGCCATTCTGCTTCCCTACAAGTAATTTATTGGCATGGACCATGTCTCCTAACTTTCCCTTCCAAGCACTTAACACAGTGTTCTGCATAAAGTAAAATACCTACTAAATATTATTGAATGATTAATAGATTGACTGTTTATGACATTCCATCACTGGTGATTTTTAACAGTACGTGATTAGGTGAATGCACGACAGGCAGCCCCTTCTGCTTCACGGGTCAAAAAAGATGACCACTTACTGCACTATGCACCATTGTGATTGTTATCCACAGTGTCTGGCACTATTTTAATTCCTTTTTTCATGATCTTTTCAAAGGCTTTTCACCAAGACAGTCACCTTGTTTCTGACTGCTGCATGCCAGGCTGATAGGCCTTCTCCTGCCATCTCCCAGCTGTCCACAGGCTATCCCATCATTTGTGGCTTTCCTTCCTTGTGTCTAAAGCATTTCTTCTCTCTCTCTCCCCTTCTTACAATTTTTGTATTTCAGCTTTCCAGAGAGCAGCTGTTTGGGAGTTCCTCTGTCACCCAAGCTCCTCACAGCAAGAACACAAGTCATCAGGTGATGGGGTCTCCTGTCAGGGAAGAAAGATCAGTCAGTCAACCAATGGTCTTTACTGAGCACTTACATTCTGCAAAGCACCATACTAACTGCTTGGGAGAGTACAATACAGTCCATAGGCATGATCCCTACTCTCGAGGAGCTTACAGCTTAACTGAGAAGCCCCTGTCCTAAGACTGGAGGACCTGCAAAGAGGAAATAATTTTAGTGTTAGGGGTGTAGGTGGAGTCAATCACACTCTCTTGCCCTGTTCTTTCCTTCATGGCCCAGACTGCATCAAGCAGGCTAGTATTCAGGGGTATAGCCCTTGAGACTCACAACAAGCAGAACTGGGGATTGGGACACCCTCTACAATGTAAAGATTTTGTAGGCAAAGAACTTGACTACTGACTCTGTTATATTGTACTCTTCCAAGGGCTTAGTACAGTGCTGCATGCACTGTAAGTGCTCAGTACATATTACTGATTGACTGACTGATTGATTGATACACCCAGGTATCCTGAATCCCAGAGCAATGCTCTTTCACCTGGATCAACAGCAGGGCTAAGGAATCAGATATGCTTCAAGGAATTTCCCATCTTGAATCCCTCCTAATGAGGCCTAAATGGTCTCATTTAGCACTTTTTGATGGAATTTGTTAAGCACTTAGTAGATGCCAGACAGTCTTCTAAGCGCTGGATGTAGAACTATTTAAATACATTAATTATTTTATTTTGTATTTATCACATGTAGATTTGCTCTTACTTTTTACCCAGTGTGTACTTTGGCCACGTCTGTCCCTTTACCTCCGTACTTCTGTTCCATTTTCTTGCAGGCTTTGCTCACTAAATGCCGCTCTTGGAGATACTGAGGAGGAGCCGATGGGCTGTTTTATTTTGTTGTCCGCCTCCCCCTTCTAGACTGGGAGCCCGTTGTTGGGTAGCGAACGTCTCTATACGTTGCTGACTTGTAATTCCCAAGCGCTTACTACAGTGCTCTGCACAGAGTAAGCACTCAATAAATACGATTGAATGAATGAACCCCGAACAGGTATTCGAGCCCGCTGTGGGCTGGCTTTGAGAGTTCCTCCCTGTGGGCCTGGTGTGTCCCCTTGGATTTTTTTTAATGACATTTATTAAGCGCTTACTATGTGCAAAGCACTGTACTAAGCTCTGGGGAGTTTACAAGGTGATCAGATTGTCCCACGTGGGGCTCACAGTCTTAATCCCCAGTCACACAGCTGACAGTTGGCAGAGCCGGGATTTGAGCCCATGACCTCTGACTCCAAAGCCCGCGCTCTTTCCACTGAGCCACACTGCTTCTCTAATCAGGAAATCAGGGATTTCCGACCCTGATCCTGATGCTGGCGCGGTGAGACTGCCCGTCGAGGTGGAGGTGGAGGGTCCATGGTCCCTTGGGAACCCAGGGTCCCCCGGGCCTGCGGGGCTCAGCCCCCTCCTTGCCCCACCTCAGTCCCAGCCTCGGTCTCCCCCCGAGCCCCTACCTCGCTGTCCCCAATCCCCCAGTCTTGTTTTTCCCCAATTCCCCAGCCCCTGCACCTCGGCCCCCCAGCCCCCCAGCCTCCCCTTCTCCCCGGGCCTGTGCCCGTCGGGCTGCAGGGAGCAGTGCCCTTTCCCCGAAGGCCGCGGTGGGGCCCCTGCGGAGAGAAGACCCCGGACCCCCCACCACCACCAGCCCCCAGCCCTTCCTTCTCTACCCGTCGGGGGGGAAGCAGGGGGGAGGGCCCCGAGGGCTTATCTCCCCCTCCCCTCCCCTCCCCTCCTCTGCTTTCCCCTCCACTCCCCTGTCCTCCCCTCCCTTCGCCTGCCCTCCCCTGCTCTCTCCTCCCCTGCTCTCTCCTGCACTCCTCTCTCCTCCCCTGCCCTCCCCCTCCTCCCCTGCCCTCTCCTCTTCTCCCCTGCCCTTCCCTCCCCTCCCCTCTTCTGCCTTGCTGTCCTCTGCCCTCTCCTGCCCTACCCTCTCCTCCCCTCTCCTCCCCTGCCCTCCCATCTCCTCCCCTGCCCTCTCCTCTCCTCCCCTGCCCTCTCCTCTCCTCCCCTGCCCTCCCATCTCCTCCCCTGCCCTCTCCTCTCTCCCCTGCCCTCCCATCTCCTCCCCTGCCCTCTCCTCTCCTCCCCTGCCCTCCCCTCTCCTCCACTGCCCTTGCCTCTCCTCCCCTGCCCTCCCCTCTCCTCCCCTGCCCGCCCCTCTCCTCCCCTGCCCTCTCCTCTCCTGCCCTCTCCTCTCCTGCCCTCCCCTCTCCTCCCCTGCCCTCTCCTGCCCTCCCCTCTCCTCCCCTGCCCTCTCCTGCCCTCTCCTCTCCTCCCCTCTCCTCCCCTGCCCTCTCCTCCCCATGCCCTGCCCTCTCCTCCCCATGCCCTGCCCTCTCCTCCCCTGCCCTCCCCTCCACCGCCCTCCCCTGCCCTCTCCCTCTCCCCTGCCCTCCTCTCCCCTCCCTTGCCCTGCCCTGCCCTGCCGTGCCCTGCCCTCTCCCCGCCTGGCCGAGTCCCCCGCCAAAACATTTGGAGGGGCGAAGGGGGCCTCCCCCCCTGTGCCCCCTGTGCCCCCCGTGCCCCCTCCCCGGGCGCCCCCTCCCCCGGCGGCCCCTCCCCCGGCTCGTGCTGGGCGCGCAGGGGGGCGGAGACCCCGCAGTCCCCACCGGCAGCAGCGGCGGCGGCGGCGGCAGCTGCAGGAGGAGGAGGAGGAGGAGGAGGGGGAAGGAGAGGAGGGAGGAAGGGGAGGAGGAGCAGCAGCAGCAGTAGGAGGAGGAGGCGGCTGCCGTGGGCGCAGGCTCCGGGAGCCGCAGCAGCCGGGCGGGCGGGCGTTAGGGAGGCCGGTCCCCATCCCCGTGTGTCCCCCGGCCGGTCCATCGCCACGTCCATCCATCCCGTGTCCCTCCTCGGGCGGGGCCGGTCCCGATCCCCCCCCCCCCGTCCCGTCCCCTCCCCCGGCCGGCGGGGTCCCGGCGGGATGCGGGTGTGGGGCGGTGGGCGGCAGGTGGCTTCCCGCGCGGCCCCCCGCTGAGCCGGGCCCGGGGCTTCCCCCCCCGCCACCCCCATTTCCCCGGACCATGGGGGCCTCCGGGGCTCTGTGGGGCCTCGTGCTCTGCGCCGTGGCGGCCGCCCAGCACCGACTCTCCTCGCCAGGTAAGGCTTTGCCCGGGACCCTCCGGGGCCGGGGCCGGGGCCGGACGGGGGCCGACCCCGGGGGACAGGGACCCCCGACGGCCCGGGACCCCCGACGGCCCGGGACCCCCGACGGCCAGGGACCCCCAGGGGTCAGGGGCGGCCTGGACGGACCCCGAGGGTCAGGGACTGTGAGCCCACTGTTGGGTAGGGACTGTCTCTATATGTTGCCAACTTGTACTGCCCAAGCGCTTAGTACAGTGCTCTGCACACAGTAAGCGCTCAATAAATACGATTGATTGATTGATTGATTGGACGGATCCCCAGGTGTCAGGAGCGTCCTGGACGGACCCCCAAGGTTCAGGGGCGGCCTGGACGGGCCCCCAGGGGTCAGGGGCGGCCTGGACGGACCCCCAGGGGTCAGGGACAGCCTGGACGGACCCCCAAGGGTCCCCCCGCAGGCTCAGCCTCAGGAGGAAAATCGCTGCTCCGCCTGGGCACCAACTTGCTCGGAAACTCAGCTCTGCTCCGTGTGTGTTTGCGTGCCCGTGTGCGTGTTTGTGTCTATCTGCCTGGGTATGCATGCGTGTGTGTCTGTGTGTTCCTGTGCGTGTGTGTACCGATCTGCGTAGGTGTGCATTCTCGTGTGTGTGTGTGTTTGTGTGTGCATGGATACCCGGTGGGGATGGTGTGTGTTATTTGTTTGCGTGGATGGCTAGGTACGTGCTGTCTCACTTTGTGGATTCCCTGTACGGTCGTTATGCTGGTTTGCCATCGCGCACGGAGCCGGAGCCTGAGCTTCGAGGGTGTCCGGCCCTCCTCAGCACCTCCGGCGGGAAACCTGTCCCTCCTCCCCACCCCTTCGGGCCTCTTTCCCCTAACACCCTGCTTTGGCCGCGGTGGAGGTGCCGCTTCCCTTCTGTGCGTGACCTTGCTCAAGTCGCTTAACTTCTCTGGGCCTCGGTTTCCTCATCTGTAGAGTGGGGGTTAAATATCTGCTCTCCATTCTTAGACTGGCAGGAACAACCTGATTGTACCATATCTCTCCAGTGCTCAGCCCGTAGTAAGCGCTTTATTATTATTATTATTATTACGATGATGATGATGCGTCCCTAGCATCGTCCTATAGCTATAATTCTATCGATTCTAACAGTTTTGACACCTGTCTACATGTTTTGTTTCGTTGTCTTTCTCCCCCTTCTAGACTAGCCCGTTGTTGGGTAGGGACCGTCTCTATATGTTGCCGACTTATACTTCCCAAAGCCCTTAGTACAGTGCTCTGCGCACAGTAAGCGCTCAATAAATACGATTGAATGAATGAATTAATCCTCCTCCCGCGGGCTGAGTGAATCCCGGCTCCCGGAGCCACCAGGGATGCGAATCTCCTTTCAGCACCGCAGACAGGTCCCCGCCCTCCTTCCCTGAACGCTCCGCTCCGTATCCCGGGGAATCAATCAATCATTCGTATTTATTGAGCGCTTACTGTGTGCAGAGCACTGTACTAAGCGCTTGGGAAGTACAAGTTGGCAACATATAGAGACAGTCCCTACCCAACAGTGGGCTCACAGTCTAAAAGATGATGGAATGATGGAGCGAGGTCCCAGATTCCAAGCCCCCCGCTGGCACCGACGGGAAAATCTTTGAGCCGATTGGAAAAGGCGCAGGATGTGTTTATGATTCTTCCCTGATGGCTCTTTAAAACCGTCAGCTCCCCCTCCCCAGTCCCCCTCAACGCTTCCCTGCAGTAACAATCCCACCCTCTCCCCTCAACCCAGGGGGATGTTGAACATCACCTCCTGAGGCTGGGGAGAGACCCCCATTCCCCGATAGGGCCGCAGATCCAGACAAGTCCCCTCCTTCTGTGGGGGAGTTTCGCCCTACTGAAAACTAGACCAAATGCAGCAAGATGCCAGTTTCAGTCACGGAGCTGGACACGCTTTGAGCACCGGATTGGTGACGATAATCCTGTCTCCGGTATTATGCTCAGTTTCAGGGCTCTCCCAAACCACTCACTTCTTTAAGTTCAGATGGTGTATTTAAAGGCACACCTGAAAGTTAATTTGGGTTAGACAGTAAGCTGTTGTGGTCAGGGAACACATCTACAAAATCTCTTGTATTCTCCTAAGCACTTACTACAGGGTGCTGAACACAGTAAGTGCTCAATAAATACCACTCACTGAGAGCAGGGATTCACACAGGTTATTGGAAACAGCACACCTTGTTTGGAAGCAGCACAAGCTGACACTAACGGCTCATTCGAAAGAATGTGCCTGGAATGTGCATCTTAATAAATGATTATAGTCTACTCTTTGGACCATTAGAGATACTCGGTGTCTACTTCAGTTCAACATATCGATTCCCAGATTCTAAGTAACCCTGTAGAATATATTAAAGCAACCAGGCTGATATTTCAAATTGCCCCATGCCAAATTCGTCAGAGAGTGGCATGACATGTCATGTTCCCAAAGGGAGAGTTGGATCTAACGTATGTCTTTTTGCTAACCCAGAGGAGTGATTAGTTGAACTGGATAGTCTTCTACTATTTTTAGAGGTAACTGACATAGGTTTCTGCAGACTATCTAAGCAGTCTGGGGGACCTAGGAGAGGAAGACGGATGAAACAATTAAGAAATAGAACATGAGAAGAGGGAGAGACAAAAGAGAGAAATGTGAGGAAAGCGTCATCAAAATGGAGAAGAGGGAGAAGGAACCAAATATGGGAGGAGAGAAGGCAGAGAGCAGGAAGATTCCAATACAATGTGCACGTCTTATCTGTTTTTCAGAAAAATTCACTGAGTTTCCCCGGAATGTTACTGCAAATGAGGGCCAGAATGTGGAGATGTCATGCGCCTTCCAGAGTGGCTCCACCTCCGTCTACTTGGAGATCCAGTGGTGGTTCTTGAGGGCAGCTGAGAGCCAGGAGCCTGGACCAGAGGTGATGGGCATGCAGATGCAGCATTCCGTCCCTGCTCTATCTCCTCCTTTCAGTTTAGAAGTCTGAGTTGCGTGGAGGGTTGGAGAGGGTTACCTGCGATGGCCAAGCCTGCAAAGAGGTGTCCCAGACAGACTGCCACCCTTACCCCTCTTCTCTGGGATCTCCCAGAGCCCTGGCCTGATTCACTGTCACTCTTCATCTTGGAGAAGTATAATGGAGCTGGAATGGGTCACCAATGCTTCCCCTAACACCACCTCCAGTTTCCTCTGCTTCCAAGTGTGGGAATGGTTCCCTCCAACACCCCCCCCCTTCCCACCCCGGTGGGAGAGGGGGCATCTGTGCTCCCTAAGCCCTGCTCTCTTCCAGCGTTCATCATACCCAGGACCCCACAAGCTAGGCCTAGAGATGGCATCTTTTCTTCATTCTTCCTCACAGGGAAACACTGAGTCAACACACAACATATCCTCTCCCCCCTCTCACAAAACATCTGCTCCTTCCACCCCACTGTCTCAAAAGAATACACACCACATAGGCACATTCAAGCATGGATTCACTGTTACAGAACAAATACTGTTTGTTCCGTAAAAGATGAGTAAAATGTTGCAGCACATAAAGATTCATATAGTGTTTTGGTTTGCAAAACATCACAGATAGGTATATTGTTGTACACACACATACACTAGGACACCACACACATCCATACACTATGGCAGCATGCATACATGCATACACACACACACACACACAGATGCGGCACATTAAATAGAAACTCTGCAAACCTACTTGATAGTGGGCAAAGTTTCCCCAAAACAGTTTAGATTTGGAAAGGTGCCTCTTTTTGTCTCAGCCCCTTATTTTTCTTCCCTATGTAATTCACATATACAGTTTAGAAACCATGCTTCAGAAAGCATGGAATGAAACCTTGACACCACTGTGGGTCAGGATATAGGCTTCCATTAGCTCCCCCATCCCCTTTCAGCTCTCTATTTTCCCCAAACTCATAATTTCTCCCTATCCAGACTTGGGCACCTTTGAGGTGTCAGGGAAATTGTGGGAAGGGTTGGGGAGAGATCGCCTTGATATAGAATGAAACTGCCTCTGCTTCTCCTTTCTCCTCTGCAGGAAATGCTGCCGACAATGTCAGCATTAGATGCTAGAATTTTCTGTCATGTAGGTGGCTGCAAACAACCAGAGGGCAATCTGTCACAGCTCTGGAGAGCTACTGAGTGTAGCCCAGGGCAGGGGCTGGGGCAGGACCGGGAGCGGGGTTGGGTTATGCAGGGTTGGTCTAGGGCTGGGATCTGTGCCAGGGCGCCTCTCCAAGTCCAGCAGCCTGATCTTGCCTGACCTGGGCTGGGCAGTGTGAGTGTGAAACTGTGAGTCATTGACACCAGCATGGAATCGGTTAGCAGTAAATAGGAACGTTTTCCCACAGGTGGAACTGTTGCCAGAAAGAGACCTGGACAGTGATGGGACAAAGATAAGTGTAAGTTTTCCCCCCTCCAAAGGTTAGGGACATTCACCTCTATTCATTGTCAGTCCCTTGATTTGCATTAATTAGCATCTATCCCCCTACTTACCCCTCCTTCCCCCAGCATGGGACAGATGCGCGGAATGATGATTGCTCTCTTCCCTTTTGAACATTCTCTGTTTTCAGAAAAGGTGGGTGTGGGGAAGCAGAGCGAGGAGAGAAAGGGTGGAAGGGAGAGAGGATAAAGAGTATTGGTGAAGAAGAGAAACACTGAAAGAGATTGCCTAGAATATGTTGCAAGTGCAGATGTCCCACCAGGTTGGCTCAAAAAATCCTCCCTCTCCTACCCTCCAATTTTAATATTCTTCATATTTTGTATCCTGGAGCAAATAATACTTTACTAAAAACAATTAGACATTTAGTTTTTTTTGTCGTTCCAGAATACTTGAAATTCAAATGTGAATACTAAAACTGAACTAAAATAACATTTTCATCTTCTGGGCTCTAAAGGACAGAGCATGTTTCATATACATTTTCCAGCAGCCACTTATAAATGAAGAAACATAGGGAAGTTGGTGGTCATACGAAGGCATTAAAGTACTAAGACTACTCAAAAATAATTGATAAGAAAGATTACATTTGAAGATGAGATGAGATGAGATGAGAAAAGTCATTTTGGAGGGAACATCAACAAGAATTTGATTAGATTTAATAATTTGATAAAATGACACAGATGTTTCAGATGACACTGATGATCCTAGAAAAAAAAAGAACATACACTTTTTCCAGTTTTAGAATTAAGGTGCTTTATCATATGGAAAAATAAGCAAGTACTTGTCTCAACAGTTGTGTTAAAATTATAGTTGTATTAAAGCAAGCATATACGGTTCCTGCTTTTGAATCGTTAAGGGTTAAATTTTAAAAAATCAACTATGAATGTGGATCTGCGCATTCCAAGCCTATGAATTTATAATAAATTCTATGAACATGTTCCCAAATTGAATTTGGAAATTACATAATTTAGATTTTTTTTTCAACAGTTAATAATTGTGGAATTTATTTAGTGCTTGCATGTGTCTAGCACCATAGTAAGCATCAAGTTAGGTTCAAAATAATCGGATCAGACACAGTTTCTGCCTCATTTGGGGCATTAAGTGAAGAGAGTTGGCATTTTTTCCCCATTTTACAAATCAGAAAACTGAGGCACAGAGGAGTTAAGTGACTGAGGCACAGACAGTGAGCAGAGTGCCCCGGTGGACACAGCACTGGTCAGGAAATCAGAAGGACCTGGGTTCTAATCCTGGCTCTGCCAGGTGTCTGCTGCATGACCTTGGGCTAGTCACTCAACTTCTCTGTGCCTCAGTTACCTCACCAACAAAACAGGGATTAAGACTGTCAGCCTCATTTGGGACATGGACTGTCTCCAACCTGATTAGCTTGTATCTACACCATCGCTTAGCAGTGCCTCGCACATAGTAAGCACTGAACAAATACCATAAAAAGTGGTTAACAGATTACATTGCCATGAAACTCTATGCCTTAGTCTTTAAAGATATTTATAGATTTGAATATAATGATTTCCTGAAGAGATAAAAGCATGCTTTCTCTTGGAAATTGGAAGATTTGTTGGGCAGTTGAAAGACGTGGCTAATTTCCTCCACGGCTAGATGTCCGCAATGAACAGTGTATCAGAAGCATTGTTACCCCCTCCCCACATAAAGAATATTAATCCTAAATCCATAGGCAGACAATGGAGGCTGCAATTTCCCTTGGAGTTAGGAGAGAAGCATTGGAAAGTGATGCATCTCGAAGGGGTTCACATTAGAGCTAATGACTTTTGGATTTCTGTTTTCATTAAAAAAATCCCAAATCGATGGGATACAGATCTTCTAATTCAAGTGGGAATTCTAAACTTTGCAGAAAAGCCTGCAAATTGCAAATGTTAATAAGTGATAATAATGAATAATTCCATATTATAAATTTCCTAGCCACCTCGTTCAGTAAAAACGTAGCAATTTCAAAGATGTGCTTTGAAAGATCAGTTATTAGGAATGTCGAGCTACTGGAAATAATTTATTGAACAATTAAAATGGCAACAGATATCTGCCTAAATCAAATTAAATAGTTGGGGTGGAGGAAGTTAGGATCCGAAAAGATATGTCCATGTCTGCTGTTTGTGCCTTACCCTGTCTATATGAGCTAAAAAGATACATTACTTGGAAAGGGTCTAGTTGAAAACACAATTTTGTTTGAGGTCTTTCTTTTCTTAGGCTCTCAGATAGTCATTTCCACAAGTAGTTAGCTGATCTTTGCCGTGGATCATCAATTCACTAAATCCCAGGTGCAGAAGGGGCAATCCTGCTTCCCGGGCAGGGTATGGGAATGTCAATCAGAGGGCAAAGTATAGTATTATGCAAAGAAGCAATACAGTCTAGTGGAAAAAGCATGGGCCTATGAGTCAGGGGACCTGACTTCTAATCCTTCCTCTGCCACTTTCATTCATTCATTCAATCATATTTATTGAGCACTTACTGTGTGCAAAGCACTGTACTAAGCGCTTGGGAAGTACAAGTTGGCAACATATAGAGATGGTCTCTACCCAACAGCGGGCTCACAGTCTAGAAGGGGGAGACAGACAACAAAACAAAACATATTAACAAAATAAAATAAATAGAACAGTAAATATGTACAAGTAAAATAGAGTAATAAATCTGTACAAATATATATACAGGTGCTGTGGGGAGGGAAAGGAGGTAGGATGGGGGGATGGGGAGGGGGAGAGGAAGGAGGGAACTCAGTCTGGGAAGGCCTCCGTGTCTGCTGTGTGACCTTGGGCAAGTCACTTAAGTTCTTTGTGCCTCAGTTTACTCAACTTTAAAATGGGGATTCAATGCTTGGACTATGAGTCCCATGTGGGGCAGTGACTGTGCCTAATCTGATTATTTTATATCTACCCCATGCTTAGCACAGTGCTTGACACATAGTAGGTGATTAACAAATACCTTTAAAAAGAAAATAATAATCAAAAGAATTTTTCCTGGAGCGAAAAATCACTTGTCCCTCATGGACATCATTTTATTTCTTCAAAAGGTTTCAGTTAGTCCTTTAGAAAAATAAATAGATCACTATAAATACTAGTGGAATTGGTAATTTGGTCTTTAGTATACCCTTTGGGAATCATTACTGAGAAATGACTATTGCCAGGTGCCAATAGAGTGCTCATCAAAACATAAAGCTATCCTTGGAAAAACAAATGGTGCCTGCATGGTGAATATTTTTAAAAGGATTACAAAGAGAATATTGGCAATCTTTTTCTCTGTTTCTAATATAGTAATTCAGTAATAGTAATAATAATAATGATGATGGTATATGATATGATTTGTTAAGCCAAGCACTATTCTAAACGCTGGGGTAGATAGGTACAAGATAATCAGGTTGTCCCACGTGGGGCTCACAGTCTTAATCCCCATTTTACAGGTGAGGCAACTGAGGCACAGAGAAGTTAAGTGGCTTGCCCAAGGTCACACACTGACAAGTGGCAGAGCTGGGATTAGAACCCATGTCCTCTGACTCCTAAACCCGTGCTCTTTCCACTAAGCCATGCTGCTTCTCTTAAAATCTAGAGTAGGCCTGAATTGTGAGCAGAGACTTATCCAAAGATATGCTTGGGTTTTCCCTTTAAGAATAGTTATAATTGTCAAAGATGTAGCTTAAAAGGAGAATTCTTTCTTAAATTTTTAATTTGAGGGGTTATTACCATTTCAGTAGTAAAAGTTCTCTATTTTGAAAATTCTTCCATTGAGATTTCCTTGTTTGGAATTGAGGACAATGGGGGCTAATGGAATCTGCAATGGATGATTTGGGATTCAATTATCCCATTGTTCCTCATGTCCATTTTGAGTGAACTGAGAAACAGAATCCACCCTCTGAGTGTTTTCCTTAAAGAGGGGTCCTCTGTCATGAAGGATTTTCGGTCTCTAAGACGTTCAGACTGAACGGCCAAAAGAGGATTGATGAAGAGTCTTTTTTCCTACGCCTCTTGCAGACAGTGAAAGTGCAGGGAAATGACATCTCCCACAAGCTTCAGATTTCCAAGGTGAGGAAAAAGGATGAAGGCTTATACGAGTGCAGGGTGACAGACGCCAACTATGGAGACCTTCAGGAATATAAAGCCCAGGCATATCTGAAAGTGAACGCCCACAGCCACTCTCGGAGAATGCAAGCCTTTGAAGCATCCCCAATGTGGTTGCAAGATCCCAAGCCACGCAAGAACGTCTCGGCTGCTGCGCCCAGTGGCATCCATAACTCTGCCCTTCAGCAAATGCGCTCCACCTCCAGCCCGCAAGCCACAGCCCAAATCCCTAAACAAGGCCCACAATCAGGTATGACCAAGTCTTTTGAACCTTTCATTTTGTGACGAACTAGCTCTCAACCTGAGGATTGTTTCTCCAGAATCACCCAGAGGGTGGTACTTAGGGGAAGACTGGGGGCTGGAGGTTCACAGAACCCGTATTGGAAACAAGACATCCCTTAAAATTCAGGTGAAGTTTCACAGCGAGTGTTGATTTGCCGGACTAATTCCTTTCAAGGCCACCCTTGGGGGAATGCAGCAGATGAATGCCAATGCTGCTGGCATTTCCTCAAATACAAACAGCAGATAATGGGAAGAGGACACCACTAGCCAGTGCATATTTGCTTTCTTTGAATTCTGCTGCAGTACTCATTCCCCAGTTTAGAGGTTTCATACCTTTTCAAAGCAGGCACTGGGGAATGATAACACTATGCCCACTTTCTGAGCCTTTTGCTTGAAAATAATAGTGTCCCCCAGGGATTTGGGGATCTGAGCTAGAAATTTCAGCCGATGAACCCAGGGTGCTGTACTCTATCTAGCTGAGAGGAATTTGAAGATGACAAAGCAGCAGAGGCTACAAACAGGAAGCCATTTAGGAGTAGTTATTCCAGGTTGATGGGGATTGAGAAACCACCTTTACTCAAGCCAGATGTGCAAGTTAAAGCTTCTCTAAATGGTATTTGCTCATTTAATAATCTAACAAATTCTTAGAGGTATGTCTTACAGTTAAGACAATGGTTAAGGCTTTATTGGAACCTCCTCTTCTTTCCCTAAGAGCTAATTCCATTCTATTGTATTAGGGTGCCAAGGACGCATAAGGGGATGTTTCTTCCCTTTTAGGTTCTTATTTCACATTTTCATGGAAAATATATCCACAAATGATTCCTATTCAATTTGGGGAGGGGAAGTTTCTTCCCTTTTAAATTCTTATTTCACACCTTCATAGAAAATATATCCACAAATGATTCCTATTCAATTTGCTAAGGAAGAAGAGTGCTCTTCATCTCATTTTGGGCCATTTTTGATGTTGTCTTTCCGTTTACATCAAAACAGATCATTTGTAATCCTCCATTTTCCTTGCATAACTTTAAAGGCATGCAGGTCAATGAAAGCTATTTTTCAGCATTTCTCCTTGATGAAGGACAGGGCCAAGGTGTGACTATCTATCTGTCTATCTATCTATCTATCTATCTATCTATCTAGAACACTAAGCAGCTGAATTGGGTTTCTTGTAATTTCTTCTCAATGGTTTCATCTTTTGGGAAACATGAACTTTCTCTTCAGTTGATCAAAATAAGATTGATCTTGGACTCTGCACTGTACAGCTTGGTAATGCTACAATACTACTACTACTACTACTACTACTACTACTACTACTACTACTACTACTACTACTACTACTACTACTACTACTGTCACAGTATGTTAGGACTCAGGTTTATGGAAAACTCCAAATGACAAAAGTACAATTTTAAGCATTCAGAGGAAGGTCGATACCCTTTTTTTCATAATTCCCTAATATAGCATAAAATAATCTCAGGTCTCTTTAACTGCTTAATATAGGTTCTTTTGATGTCAAAATAGAAAGTTGAAAGTTGTACTAGTTGTTGGGTGAAAAAATATAGGTCGTTTATTAAAATTTCGAGTTATGAACTTCAACAGATAGATTACTTTTTTAATTAAGCACTTACCCTATGTCAAGCACTGTACTAAACAAAGGATAGCTACAAGCTAATAAGGTTGGATACAGTCCATTTCCCACATGGGGTCACAGTCTTAATCCCCATTTTATAGAAGAGATAACGGAGGCACAGAGAAATTGAGTAACTTGCCCAAGGTCACACAGCAGAGAAGTGGCAGAGCCAGGGTTAGAACCCAGGCCCGTGCTCTAACCATTAGGCAACACTGCTTCTTACTTACATAGCAATGGAATTAAAATAACAGTATGTCCATAATTGGGAAGAATTCTTTAGAAAATCACACATATGATCACTTCCCCATATTTTTATACTTTGGATCCCAAAAACACATTTTTGTAGAAAACAAACTATTTGACGGAAGTGCCACAGTACAGAAGGGATTGATTTTCTATAGAATGTGCAGCAGAATAGATTTTCTATAGAATGTACCCAGCAGAAGGGCTTAGATGAGTCAATGTAAAGAAAATCATTTTTGTGCTGCCATGCTATAGGTGTTGATTCCACAACTGCAGCTAATTATTCAAGGGTACCTACAGGGGTTGTTCAGAAAAGAGCTCATCATCATCAACATCATCATCATCATCATTATCATCACTGTCATCACCATCTCCAGAATTAATGTTAATAAACCAAAGCACTACCTTCAAGCATATAATAAAAAGCTTCATTTCCATTTGCTCTTCCAGAGTATTCTTCATACACAATTTAACAGAGTCATTATGCATGTTAGAATTACGGTTTAAATTTACAACATTTAAAATTTAATTTGAAGACAGTAGATTTAATTGAACCCTTTGGATGGCTCCCTGAACTTTCATCTAACCTTTAATCCTACATCCTCCTCTTGCCAATTAGACATCTTCACTTGGACATCCTGCTGTCACCTCAAACTCAAACTGCATACAAAAACTACTCATCTTTCATCCTAAAGCCACTTGCCTTCCTAGCTTTTCCCTTTCTGTGGATAATACTGTTTTCTCTGGATCTTGCAGCCTCTTCAGCTATCAGCCCATCTCCATACCCCTAACCTATTCAAACTTCTTCAATTATTATGAAGAATAGAGATGGAGGCATCTCTAGTCTTGCCCACAACAATCAGGTTTTTGATCCTTTTACTTCTCCAAGTTTGGACTCTTTTAGGTCCCAGTTTATATTCTCAGAGCTAATTTCAATGGGCTCTTCGCTTTCCTAATCCTCCTTCACTTTCTTCTTGCCTTTGAGCCTGCAAATCATTCCTTCCTTCTTTCCTCTAGACTGTAAGCTCGCTGTGGGCAGGGAACATGCCTGTCGTATTGCTATACTGCACTCTCCCAAGTGTTTAGTACAGTGCTCTGCTCATAGTAAGTGCTCAATAAATATGATTGACTGATTGAAACACTATCGGGCCTCAGTTTTATTGACACTGTTCTCTCCTGATTCTCATATGTCTCTGCCTGTTCCTTCTCAGTTTTATTCATTAGTCGTTCTCCTGCCTCTCATTCCCTATCTTTTTGGAAAACAGAACACAAAGCTCTGTCCTGTATTCCCTATTCTTCTTTCTCTCTACACTCTCTCCCTATTCTCACTCTACGTAGATGACTCCCAAATCAATCTCTTCAGCATCTGACACTCAGCTAAGATTCAATCCTTCATCTCCTCTTATCATCAGGAAATTTTCACTTGATTATCCTGCCAGCACCTCAAATTCAACAAATCTAAGCCTACTAAACCCTCCCTACTTCTAACTTTCCCATCTTAGTTGATAACACCCACAAGTAATGATAATAATTATTTTTTTTGAGCACTTATTTCATGCTAAGCAGAATACAAATCTCTGGGTTAGAAGCAATTTATCAAGATCAGATTATCAAGATTTATCCCTATTCCATATGGGGCTCACAGTCAAAGTGGGAGGCAGGGCAGTGTTTAATCCCCATTTGAAAGATGAGGAAACTGAGGCACAGAGAAGTTAAGTAACTTGCCAGAGGTCACACAGCAGACAAGTGGAGGAGCTGGAATTCAAACCCAGGTCCTTCTAACTCCTAGGACCATGCTCTTTCCACCAGAGCACACTGCTTCTCACATAACATCTCCCAGATCTACCCATTTCTCTCTACCCAGATCTCTATGGACCTGGTCCAAGCTCTCATCGCATTACAGGTAGGCTGTAATCAAGGCTAATTTCCCACTTCCCTTCAGCATCAAGCCAAGACTCCTCATGATGGATTTCAAGGTTCTCCAATCAACCCCCAACATCTTACATATCTGCTTTCCCCTATTTCCCACCCAACTTGCTCTCTTCATTCCTCACAAGATAACCTTCTAACTCTCCTTGGCTCTTGACTCTCTCTCCTCCTTTCCCTTGTTCATACTCTTCCCCTACCCACAACAGGAGCTCTCTCTCTACCCACATCAGACAGACCCAGCTCTAGCCATCTCCCAAACCCTTCTAAAATCCCACGTCCTCCAAATATTCTTTCCAGTTTAAAGCCCAATATCCATGCATCATTTTCAACAATTGCATATTTACTTACATCCATCTCCAGGACTTGTGCACGTGTTTATTCAATTGCTCATTCTATTTATTTTGATTTCTCTAGTTGTAGTTATTTTAATGTTTGTCTCTCCCATTAGAGTGTAATCTACTTGTGGGTAAAGAATATGCCACTTCTTTGTGTTCATGCTTACCTAAGCACTTAGTATATTTCAGTGTGCCCAGTTGGTGCCCAATAAGTGCTTTTACTGCTATTGCTGTTTCTATTACTCCTACTATTGCTACTGCAACTGTAACTATTGCTGATGTTTTTACAAGGATTATAAATAATAGAAAGTTACTTTAAAGCTGGTAACATTAATTTTAGTAGGTAAACTGGAGAAGCAGAGTGGCTAGTGGAAAGAGCACAGACCTACTAGTCAGAAATGCCAATACTGTTTCTGCCACGTTTCTGCTGTGTGACCTTGAGGAAGTCACTTAACTTCTCTGGGCCTCAATGACCTCATCTTTAAAATGGGAATTAAGACTGTGAGCCTTATGTGGAAAAGGGACTATGTCGAAACTGATTATCTTGTATCTACACCACTACTTAGTACAAGGCCTTAGTTCAGGGCCCAGCATGTAATAAGTACTTTACAAATGTCATTTAAAAAGAAAAAAGCCCGTAAGAGAATTTAGCTTTTCTCATAGGGTCTTTACAATTTTAGTTGATATGTTACTGTTCTTTTCCCTGAGCAAATTTAATGTGCCGTTGTTGTTGTTCTTACACTGTTGAGTCGTGTCCGGCAAGCAGCGTGGCTTAGTGGAAAGAGCTCGTGCGTGGGAGTCAGAGGTCATGGTTTCTAATCCTGGCTCTACCACTTATCAGCTGTGTGACTTTGGGCAAGTCACTTAACTTCATTGTGCCTCAGTTACCTCATCTGTAAAATGGGGATTAGGACTGTGAGCCCCACATGGGACAACCTAATTACCTTGTATCTTCCTCAGTGCTAAGAACAGTGCTTGGCACAAAGTAAGCACTTAACAAATATTATTATTATTATTATTATTATTATTATTATTATCATTATCTCTCCTGGAATACCCTATCTCCATCTGCAGTTATTCCAGTTGTGTATCCATAGAGTTTTATTGGTAAAAATATGGAAGCAGTTTACCATTGCCTCCTTCCTCCCAGTAAACCAGAGTGTCCACCCTCGACACTCTCCCATGCTGGTGCTGCCCAGCAAAAGGGAGTTTTGACTTGTAGCAGATTGCCTTCCACTCGTTAGCCACTGCCCGAGCTAGGAATGGAATGGATATGCCTCTGCTTGACCCTCCCTCCCATAGTCGAGACTGGTAGAGTACTGGAAACTCTCCAGGTGTTCATGTGCTGTAGGACTTTTTTAGCTTTCCAATAACAGATTAAACATTTCATATGGGGTTTGATATGAAATCCTCTTTGTTTGGCGCTGTAGAGGCCATTCTCTCAAATTCTTGAACTGAGGGAAGCCCCGCTTGGATCAGATGGAGGTTTTGAGGGCATCATGCCTGTTTGTAGTTGCTTTGCAGGCAGACAGGGCTTGAACTGGGCTGTGTTGATTGATGACGGAAAGTTCAGGGAAGGCATTTTTCTGGCTAGAAATGACTTTGGGTGTTCTTAACATCAGAATCTCTAAGCTTCCTTAATTTACCATTACTTCAAGTATTTTTGGTCTTTCCAATAGTGAATTAATCAAATGATGCTGAATGGCATGTCACAGAAACCTCAATAGCTTTTATGGGGGAAGTGAGTGCCACTCAACAATGGGAACAATGGCAATGCTCTGCCAATTGCTTGCTATGTGACTTTGGGCATGTCACTGAACTTCTCTATGCCACAGTTTCCTCATCTGTAAAATGAGAATTTAATACATGTTCTTCCTTTCCATTAGACCAGGAGCCCGTGTGGGACAGGGACTGTGTTTGGCTGATTGTTTTTGTTATTATTATTATTATAGGACCCGAGGAACACTTCCGTTCATCCAAGCCCTCTTACTAGCCAAGAGAGCCATAAGATCTATGCTAATCCCTGGTAGATAAAAGGGAAATCGCACTGATTGATCTGGGGTGAAAACACAAATGAGATACCAAACAGAATAAAACTGAAGATGGTGTCTCAGAAAGTCATCATGTTATATGATGATGAGAACAATACTCATCTAATTAGGAGAATGACACTTGTCAAGTATGAAATAGAACTGGAGTCAACATTGAATCGCTAACATAAATCAGATTTCACAGTGAGGGATGGTCCCCAGAAATAGCTAGGAAGTGGAGAATTTGAGTTGGGAAGTACAGAAAATCTCATGTTAACTCTCTCTTCTTCAAGTCATTATGTAATCCCAGAGGGCTAACATGGAATGTGATCAAATGATTGGATGGTCTGCTGATAAATTCTCTGGGTGTTGCCAGTTTGAGTCATTACTGATTATGGCTGCATTTTGTTCTGACAATATGGATATTCATGCTGATTTAGGGAGCTATTACTCCTGAGAGGGAGATCTTTTCATTGAGCATGACTATGGGTGAGTAGACCAACCAATCAATCAGTGATATTTACTGAGTGCTTTCAGGGTACACAACACTGTACTAAATGCTTGGGGGAGTACAGTTTAAAAGAGTTGGTAGCCATGTTCCCACCCACAAAGAGCTGCAATATCAGAGCTACCTTGGGCATTGTAAACATATAAGAATATGTGGGTTTTTTCTATACTGTTGGGATCATCCCATTCAGGGCCTGTCTTTGTTTTTGAGGCTACCCATTCTAATCGATGTGAAGCCTTTTTTCTAGAACAACCCTTTTCACCAGACTGGTCTGTCTGCTGAGGTGGCTTGCCCGTAGTCCACAGCTTGTTCGCATTGTTTGAGACTGGGCTTCACTGTCTTTAAAACATTTATTCTGTGCTAGTGACTTTCAGTTCACCACACAGCGGGTCCTTGGTTATCCTGCTGTCATCCTTTTGCTTCATTTGTCCCACCTGCAGAGCAATTTTGCTCTGAGAATTGCCTCAATGCAGATGAGCTGTCTGCATTCCAGGGCTGGATATATGCGTATGTATGTTTATGTGGTGTGTGTGTGCATATAAAAAAAGACATATAAAACTCCAACAGTTATATTTTGAATTTTTATCTTATAAAAAAGAGGAAATGCATTTTAACTCCCGAGATCTTTAATAATCATTTTTGTTCCATGTAAGATGGAGTTACCTAAGCTTGTTGTGGGCAGGGAATGTCACCGTTTATTGTTGTGTTGTACCTTTCCCAAGCACTCAGTACAGTTCTCTGCACACAATAAGCACTCAATAAATACTACTGAATTGAATTGAATTAAATTAGGAATCACTTGAAAGAAGTAGAAGTGTTTTTAACCTCAAACCATGAATTTACTTTCCCTAAAAAGAACCAGCAGTAATCAGGATGGACTGTCCCCTGGTGTATCAGGAAGGAAACTGGGCTTGGTATTTCTGGTCCAGTCTCTTGCAACTTGGGCAAAGAGGCTCCCGCTCTTCCTTTAGAAATCCAAAGTTGCAACGAGCCAGGAGGAGTGTGACCTGCGGAGGGAGAGACAAAGCCATGAGCCCACTGTGGCATCCATTCAGCTGCATGCCCCAACTCATGGCAAGGATCATCAGAGCTTTTTCCAGAAAGTCTGTGAATCTCTGAACTGTAGACTGGAATCTTCAAGTGATGTAAGTTTGCTTAAGATGGAACAATTGCACAAAAGTTGCTGAGAAATGAGAGCAGAAAATTGGTAATAAAAAAGTTCTCAGTTCCCAAATAAAGAAAATCAATCCATAGCATTTATTGAGGGCCTAATATGTGCAGAGCACTGTGATTACACTTGAAAGAGCATGCTATCATTAGAATACATTTTCCCTGCTCTCAAGCCTATAATCTAGAGGGAGAGACAGACAAAATCAATCAATTGTATTTATTGAGCGTGTACTGTTTTGCAGAATACTGTACTAAGTACTTGGGAGAGTACAATTAATTCATTCATTCCATCATATTTCTTGAGCACTTACTGTGTGCAGAGCACTGTACTGAGCACTTGGGAAGTACAAATTGAGTTGGTAGACACATTCCCTGCGATGATCTTGCAGTTTAGAGAAAGTAATGGAGAGTATATAGCATTTGTACATAAGTGCTATGGGAGGTTGAAAGTATGTGCTTAGGTGGCATGAAAGGGCTGAAGTGGTAGTTAGAGGATGTAAAGTGGAGAGAGAAGAAACTAATTAGGAAAGGAATCTAGAAGGATAAGTGATTTCAGAAGAGCTTTGAATACGGTGGGGAGCTGGGGAGGGCAACATCATTTGGTGGATATAAAGGAGGAAGGAGTTCCAGGCATGTGGAAGCGATCCAGCGAAGAGTCAAAAATGGGAGATGAATGAGTAAAAGCAATGAAAATTGAGAGCTTGGGTGTGGTTGGAGAAAAGAGGCCAAATATGAGAGAACAAAAGAGAGAGTTGAGTGTTTCCAAGTCAGTGGTCAGGAGCGTCAGCTTTATGTTGAAAGGAATAGGAAACCATTGAAGGTATTTAAGGAGTAAGGAGAAGCACAAAAAATTCTGTTTTAGAAAGTTATCTAGACAGCAATGAAGTATTGCCTGGAAAAGAGAGAAACTGGAGGCAAAGAGCGTAGTGAGGAGACTGACATAGTAGTGAAGCTGGGATTATCAATTGTGCTTGGATCAGCACGATGACTATACAGAGTTAAGAAAAAGGGGTGGATTGCAAAAATGCCCTGCCAACCCCATGCCATGAAAATAATCCCCTTCAACTTCTCTGTTGGAATTCAGTAGTCTTTGTTGAAAACAATGGAATAACAGTTATGAAGGGAGTATGTGGACTAGATAGTGGTTGCCCATCCACCTCTGCATCAAACAGAAATTCCTTACCATCGTCTTTAAAGCACTCAATCACCATACCTCACTGTTCTACTCCTACAGTCCTGTCAGCCCATTTCACTCCTCTAAAGCCAGCTTGCTCACTGTGACTCGATTTTGTCTGTCTCGCCATGACCCCTTTCCCAAGTCTTCTCTCTTGCCTGGAACTCTCTCCCCCTCCATATATAACCAGACCGCCACTCTCCCCACCTTCAAAGCCTCCTTAAGTTCATAGTTCCTCAGAGAGGCCTTCCCTGATGAAGTCCCCTTTTCCACAGCTCCCTCACATTCTCTCTGTGCCATCTATGTTCTTGGATCTTGGAGAAGCAGCATGGCTCAGTGGCAAGAGCCCGGGCTTGGGAGTCAGAGGTCGTGGGTTCTAATTCTGGCTCTGCCACTTGTTAGCTGTGTGACTTTGGGCAAGTCACTTCACTTCTCTGTGCCTCAGTTCCCTCATCTGTAAAATGGGGATTAAGACTGTGAGCCCCACGGGGGGACAACTTTGATTACCTTGTAGCCCTCCCAGTGCTTAGAACAGTGCTTGGCACATAGTAAGCACTTAATAAATACCAACATTATTATTATTATTATTATCTGTGACCTTTGACATTGTATTATTCATTCAATCATATTTATTGAGCACTTACTGTGTGCAGAGCACTGTAGCTCTTGGGAAGTACAAGTCAGCAACCCCCACAGCACTTAAAAACATACTTATAAACTATTTATTTATACTAATGTCTGTTTCCCCCTCTAGACTGTAAGCTCATTGTGGGCAGGGAATGTGGCTACAAACACTGCTGCATTTTACTCTCTGAAGCATCTGTTTTCCCCTCTAGACTGTAAGCTCATTGTGGGCAGGAAATGTGGCTACAAACACTGCTGCATTTTACTCTCTGAAGCATTTGACACAGTCCTTTGCACACGGTAAGCCCTCAGTAAATCCCATTGATTGATTAATAATTATACATTCTCAAGCCCCAAAACGTTCACTCAAATCAGAGAAACTAAATATAAAACCAATCTCAAGAAAACTTCCATTTATAGAGTTCATCTACAACTTTGGAATTCATTATAACTGCAAAGGGAAACACTTCTCATCATTCAATCCTACAGGATATCTTTGCCCAGGCTTCAGATGGCTGGTGATAAATTGGTAACTCAGCACAAACCTTATAGAGACAGCAAACTTGGGACATAATTTTTCTATTTTAGCTAAATTCTGGTGAACATAAATTGAACTTAAGTACTTGTAAAAAACAAAATTAGGAAAGAATCCATATTCTCAATCTAATTGTAAAATGCGCAAAATAAAAAGTCTTTCTGTGGTATGTATCTTATCAGAAAATAAACACCAAAACTAATTTCCCCGGTGAAATAAAATGAAAACATGGCCAAATGTCTGAAAGCATTTTCAGAGAACATTATGTCAACGTTTAATGAAGGTAGATCAACTATTTTATAAGAATGGGAAAGAAATTCTGGTCTGTTTTTAATACATAATATTGATAGGGACCTTAGATTAAAATGAAAATTTTAAAATTTTAAAATGAAAGGTGCAATTTTGACTTAGTCCTGGAAAGAATACATAATGTGGTCCCAGCCAGTTAGCTGTTCTGACTCTAAGGAGCCCCCGAAATATTGTAATTGATCCTAGTTGCTTTTTCAGCCAGGATTTTTCAGGATTTTTCAGGATTTTTCAGCCAGGCCTGGGAAGTCAGGCCTTCCCAGACTGAGCCCCTTCCTTCCTCTCCCCCTCGTCCACCTCTCCATCCCCCCATCTTACCTCCTTCCCTTCCCCACAGCACCTGTATATATGTATATATGGTTGCACATATTTATTACTCTACTTATTTATTTATTTATTTATTTATTTATTTTACTTGTACATTTCTATCCTATTTATTTTATTTTGTTGGTATGTTTGGTTTTGTTCTCTGTCTCCCCCTTTTAGACTGTGAGCCCACTGTTGGGTAGGGACTGTCTCTATGTGTTGCCAATTTGTACTTCCCAAGCGCTTAGTACAGTGCTCTGCACATAGTAAGCGCTCAATAAATACGATTGATTGATTGATTGATTGATTATTCAGAAAATGGCTCATCTTTGGAGCCAAGAGGACTAATTCTGAAGTGAACGGATTACTTTTCATTTCCATCCTCAGGGCACCTAATGTAGGATCTCTCTATTCCAATGTGAAACAATTTTTTCTTTTTCTTTTGCAAAAATCAAGACAAAACCCCACAACTTAGCATTTGCTTTGTAAAAAAATCCCCTCCCCTTTGTGCATGTATCCTTTAAAATTCTGGAAATATTCTGTTATGAAATGTCGCTTTAAGAAGCATCTCAGTAGGGAATGCATAGCAGGAAACTGAAAGGCACCAAATGGGCAGGTTTACCCGTTTCAAAGCAGTCATTAAAGCCCAGCTTCTCTTTTGTCTCCTGAATCCAGGAAATCACCTATTCATACGGAGATCAAAGTCACCAGAAGGATTAGTCTCCCAGCAGGTGCAAGGATAATAAAAAGAGTTGAAAGGCTTTGGAGCAGATTGGTGTGAGGTTTCATGACCACAGCCACAGGAAATGTTTCAGATATAATCTTTTGTATTGATTCAATCAATCAGTCAATCAATCACGCAATAGCATTTATTGAGCACTTATTGGTGCAGAGCACTACATTGGGTACTTGGGAAAGTAAGGTGTAGCAGAGTTGGTGGGTGCATTTTCTGACCACAGGAGCTTATAGTACCTAAAAACTGAGCCAGACATTGATAAAACTAAATTACAGATATGTACATAAGTGCCGTGGGAGGGTTGAATAATGGTTGCAACTCCAAATGCAAAGGTGAAGCAGAGGGCAGTGGGAGAAAAGGAAATGTGGGCTTAGTCAGAGAAGGCCTCTTAGAGGAGATGTGATTTTAACAAGCTTTCAAGGTGAGGAGAGTGATTGTCAGATATAATAACAATAATAATAATAATGATAATGATATTTGCTAAGCTCTTACTATGTGCCAAGCACTGTTCTAAGAGCTGGGGAAGATACAAGGTAATCAAGTTGTCCCATGTGGGGCTCACACTCTCAATCCCCTTCTTACAGATAAGGTAACTGAGGCACAGAGAAGTTAAGTGACTAGCCCAAGGTCACACAGCAGATAAGTGGAGGAGCAGGATTAGAACCCATGATCTCTGACTCCCAAGCCCGTGCTCTTGCCACTAGGCCATGCCACTTCCGCCAAACTAGCTGTCTTCCTCCGTTCAAAGCCCTACTGAGAGCTCACCTCCTCCAGGAGGCCTTCGCAGACTGAGCCCCCACCTTTTCCTCTGCTCCTCCTCCCCTCCCATCACCCCCACTCCCTCCCTCTGCCCTGCCCCCTTCCCCTCCCCACAGCACTTGTGTATATTTGTAGATATTTATTACTCTGTTTTATATAAATGATGTGTATATATCTATAATTCTACTTATCTATTTTGATGGTATTGACACTTGTCTACTTGTTTTGTTTTGTTGTCTGTCTCCTCCTTCTATACTGTGAGCCCAATGTTGGGTAGGGACTATATCTGTTGCAGAATTGTACTTTCCAAGTGCTTACTACAGTGCTCTGCACACAGTAAGCACTCAATAAATATGATTGAATGCATGAATGCTCCTATAGAAAGGGTGAGGGGGTTCCAGGCCAGAGGCAGGATGTGGGCAAGACATTGGTGGAGACATAGACTAGACTGAAGTATAGTGAGTAGGCTGGGATTAGAGGAGCGAAGTGAGTGTGCTGTGTTGTAGAAGGAAATTTGAAGCGTTCCAAATTTTTTGAACTCCTTATCTTGCCTCCCAAACCTTGCCCTCTCCCTGACTTTCCCATCACTGTTGATGGCACTACCATCCTTCCCGTCTCACAAGCCCGCAACCTTGGCGTCATCCTTGACTCTGCTCTCTCGTTCACCCCTCACATCCAATCCGTCATCAAAACCTGCTGGTCTCACCTCCACAACATCGCCAAGATCCGTCCTTTCCTCTTCATCCACCCTGCTCGTTCAATCTCTCATCCTATCCCGACTGGATTACTGCATCAGCCTCCTCTCTGATCTCCTATCCTCCTGTCTCTCCCCACTTCAGTACATACTTCATTCTGCTGCCCGTATTATCTTTGTACAGAAACACTCTGGGCATGTTACTCCTCTCCTCAAAAATCTCCAGTGGCTGCCTGTCAACCTACGACTCAAGTGAAAACTCCTCTTTCTCGGCTTCAAGGCTCTCCATCACCTCGCCCCCTCCTACCTCACCTCCCTTCTCTCCTTCTACAGCCCAGCCCGCACCCTCTGCTCCTCTGCCACTAACCTCCTCACTGTGCCTCATTCTCTCCTGTCCCACCGTCGACCCCCAGCCCGCGTCCTCCCCCTGGCCTGGAATGCCCTCCCTCCGCACATCCGCCAAGCTAGCTCTCTTCCTCCCTTCA
Organism: Tachyglossus aculeatus; assembly: GCF_015852505.1. Lineage (NCBI taxonomy): Eukaryota > Metazoa > Chordata > Mammalia > Monotremata > Tachyglossidae > Tachyglossus > Tachyglossus aculeatus. Next base: position 3,161,749 of record NC_052090.1, on the reverse strand, counting down.
AAGCCCTACTGAGAGCTCACCTCCTCCAGGAGGCCTTCCCAGACTGAGCCCCCTCCTTTCTCTCCCCTTCCTCCCCCTCCCCATCCCACACGCCTTACCTCCTTCCCCTCCCCACAGCACCTGTATATATGTTTGTACATATTTATTACTCTATTATTTTACTTGTACATATTTATTCTACTTATTTTATTTTGTTAATATGCTTTGTTTTGTTGTCTGTCTCCTCCTTCTAGACTGTGAGCCCGCTGTTGAGTAGGGACTGTCTCTATATGTTGCCAACTTGTACTTCCCAAGCGCTTAGTACAGTGCTCTGCACACAGTGAGTGCTCAATAAATGCGATTGAATGAATGAATAAAGGACACTGTACTAAGAACTTGGGAGAGTGCAATGCAACAGAATTGATAGACATTTTATCTGTCCTAAGAAGCTTACAGTCTAGGGGGACTGTAAGCAACTTGAGGACAGGGATTGTGTTTACTAACTGTATTCTACTTTTCCAAGTGCTTATTAGTATAGTGCTCTACACAGAGTGCTCTACTCAATGAATCCCAATGATGGATTGATTGGCTAGGGGGGCGTGAGAAGGCAGATTATGAAGTTGAAGTCAAAGTGTGGGATTTCAGGATTGGTGAAGTTAGAAACTGATGATGAGATGCAGCCTGTGTTCAGATTGTTGAGTGGGGTGGAGCAGGAGATCTGGGATACTGAGGAGCCAGAGGAAGCAGGTGACTGGGGTGTCACTGGGAATCACAAAGTGGATATTGAAATTCCAGAGGATCAGTGTATAGTTGGAGAAGCAGAGAAGGAAGGTGAGAAAGCCATCCAAGTTGTAATTTGTGGTACCAACCACTTAGTTCAATGCCTCCCCCTCAGTGAATGCTCAGTAAATATAATTCTTGCCCTTATGCAAATAAAGCTCAACATCAGTACTCTCATCTTTGAATCCCTACTAAGGGTGTTTAGACATGCTTAGACAGTGTGACAGGGCCTGTATATCTGAAAATATTCACTCACACCTACACACACCCTCATCTTTGAACCTAGGGGACAGCTATGAATATTTCAACAATGATGGAGATATTGACAATTGATTAATCACCAAATTGACTTAGGTCTGCAATGAAATGATTAAAATTGATTCATGAAATTAGCCTGCCTCCATGTTGCTGCCACTCTCAGAGTGATGTAGTGTAGAGAACACAAAGACAACAGCTCACTCCAAGTCAGGCACATTTCAATTCTGCTCCCTCAGCACACGGCCACCACTCCAGGTACTGAGTTCAGGCCACTTACATGGGTGGGGTTTTAACACACTTGTTCATTTGCATAAACCAGCCCATAGCTGACCTAGTTAGCACCCCTTAACCCTCCCAAAGATGGGCCCCCCGAGTGCAAACCATCACTGGTCCCTGAACTGTCAGTCGGTTTCAGGAGCCTCTCACTGGTGGTTGAGCAGTAAGTTGGTAACTCTCAGTCTTGGTACCCATTCATCACTCTTGGTCATTTCTCCAACACTCCCATTGATCTCCACCTCGTGGCCTGATCCTCCACCTTGGAGCCATGTGGCCCAGAGGGAAGGGGGACTGTGGGGATATTCCCCCAAATATTGAGGTGTTGGGATCAATCCCGAACTGCAATAGGGTGAGGGTTGGAGGTGCGGCAGTAGTAGAGAAGCAGAGAAATAGAGAAGCAACGTGGCTCAGTGGAAAGAGCCCGGGCTTTGGAGTCAGAGGTCACGGGTTCAAATCCTGGCTCCTGGGCAGGTCACTTCACTTCTCTGGGCCTCAGTTCCCTCACCTGTAAAATGGGGATTAAGATTGTGAGCCCACCGTGGGACAATCTGATCACCTTGTAACCTCCCCAGCGCTTAGAACAGTGCTTTGCACATAGTAAGCACTTAATAAATGCCATTATTATTATTATTATTATTATTATTATTAATAACACCGGGGTTACAGGACAGGGACTGGGAGATGCACCATGGCCTGTGGTGATAGAGGGTGTGTGGGAAGAAGGTAGGTGATGGCCCTGAACTGCCACAGCTGGTCCAACGGTGGAGCTGGGCCCTGGGATATGTACATGTATGTGTGTGTGGGAAGGGACTTGTGGTTCTGGGCTGCTGGGCCTTTGGACACCAGTGTACCACAAAGCAGTCTGTAGCAGCATTTGTTCAGGCCCTTGGTGTGGGAGGGGCCCGGACTGCAGAGATGACAATGCAGCGTGGCTCTCCCTCTTTGCACCACAGAGCTGATGAAGCAGCTCAGAGCTCCTCTGCACCACGGAGCTCAGATCACAGTTTGGATGGGGGAGGGAGAGAAGGGGAAAAAAATGTCCCCTGTAGCAAAGAGTCACCCTGCGGCAGCAGAGGATCTGTGTGCTGAGCTCCATGGAGCCGGGGGTGGGGGGACAGGGGATGGAGGAGAGTATGACAACAGGCAAGAAGCAGGGGGAAGGCACCAGTGTTGGCTCCAATGTGAAAGCACTTCTGCTGCTGAGCCCAAACCTGAGGAAAGCAGGGAAAATCCTCTTCAACCAGTGAAAAAGTTCATATTTGTGTCTATCATCCTCATCCTTTATATACAGGCAATATATCAATGCTATTTATTGAGTACTCACTGTGTGCAGAGCACTGTACTAAACTCTTGGGAGAATATAATAATGCTGTTTGACATGATATTTGCCCACGAGGAGCTTATACTCTACTGGGGGAGACAGACATTAAAATAAATTACAGATATTGATTTGCTATGTGTTTAGTACATAGCAAGTGCTTAATAAATGCCATCATCATATTGATCAATGAATTCATAGCATTCTTTGAGTTCTATATGCAGCACTGAACTAAGAACTTGGGTGAGTATAATCGAGTAAGAAACACCATTCCTAACCTCAAGAAGCTTTCAAGCTAACAGGAGGGTGATGGTGTATGTCAGAGGGCAAAACAACAAGAGAAGCGTACTTATAAAAATGACTGAAATCACTAGTATTCATTCATTTAATAATAATGTACTAAGAGGTGTCCACGGAGTCACTACGGGTTGAAAATGACTTGACGGCATGAAACGAGATGAGACAAAGAGTTTAGGATTTACAATATAACAATAAACAGGCACATTCCCTGTCCACATCACTTATAGTCTAGCATTCATTGGGAAGCGGTGTGGCCTGTTGGAAAGAACATGGGACTGGGATTCAGGGGAGCTGGGTTCTAACCCCGGCTCTGCCACTATTCTGCTGGGTGACTTTGGGCAAGTCACTTTACTTCTCTGCACCTCAGTTTCCTCCTCTTCAAAATGGAGGTTCAATACCTGCTCTCTGTCCTACTTAAATTGGGAGCCCCATGTGGAACATGATTATCTTATATCTACCCCAGCACTTAGTACAGAGTGCTTGGAACATTGTCAGTGCTTAGAAAATACCCTAATTATTTTTAAGCGTTTACTTTGTGCAGAACACTGTGCCGAGGAGGCACAGGAGGGTAAAATTCCCTCATGGGGAAAATTCATTCATTCATTCAATCGTATTTATTGAGCGCTTACTGTGTGCAGAGCACTGGACCAAGAGCTTGGGAAGCACAAGTTGGAAACAGAGAGAGATGGTCCCTACCCAACAACAGGCTCACAGTCTAGAAGGGGGAGACAGACAACAAAACAAAATGTGTGGACAGGTGTCAAGTCGTCAGAACAAATAGAATTAAAGCTAAATGCACATCATTAACAAAATAAATAGAATAGTAAATATGTACAAGTAAAATAGAGTGATAAATCTGTACAAAAATATATACAGGTGCTGTGGGGAGGGGAAGGAGGTAGGGCGGGGGGTGATGGGGAGGAGGACCGTGAGCCCGCTATTGGGTAGGGACTGTCTCTATATAATAATAATAATGATGGCATGTATTAATCGCTTACTATGTGCAAAGCACTGTTCTAAGCGCTTGGGAGGTTACAAGGTGATTAGGTTGTCCCACAGGGGGCTCACAGTCTTAATCCCCATTTTACAGATGAGGTAACTGAGTCCCAGAGAAGTTAAATGACTTGCCCAGAGTCACACAGCTGACTTGTTGGCACTGTGATGGATTCTGGAAATGTTGTGAAGAAAGGACCGCAAGGGTTTCATGGCAGACTGAAAATGGGGGTTGAAATAAAGAGAGAGAGAGGAATCAAGGAGCCGTGGTTTGGACTTTAGGGGCTGAGAGGATGGTGGTGTTGTCAGTGATGAGGAAACTAGGTAGAGGAGAGGATTTGTGGGGGGAAGATGAGAGGTGCATCTTTTGTCATGTTGAGCTTGAGGTGCTTCCAAGACATTGAAGTAGAAATGTCCTTTAGGCAGGAGGAAATGTGAGATTCCAGAGAAGAAGAGAGGTAGGAGCTGATTAGGTAGATTTGGGTGTCATCCTTGTAAATATATAGTTAAAGTGTGAAAGTGGACTAGCAACTCAAAGGAATGACTGTAGAGTGAGAATAGAAGGGGACCCAGAGATGAATATACCATTGAATCCACATAAGTAGAGAAGTGCAGAGGATGACTGGAAATACTCAAAAATTAAGAGTGGCTGGGTTCTTTTTTATTGTATTTGTTAAGTGCTTATTGTATTCCGGGCACTGTACTAAGCACTGGGCTAGATACAGGCTAATCAGGTTAGACACAGCCCCTGTCCCACATGTGGCTCATGGTTTTTACAGATGAGGGAACTGAGGCACAGAGAAGTTAAATGATTTGCCCAAGGTCACAGAGCTGACAGGATTAGAAACCAGGTCCCTCTGACTCCCAAACCTGTGTTCTATCCATTAGGCCATGCTGCTTCTACAGCATTGATAAAACACAGGTCCTGGGAACTAATTGAAGTACCCTATAGTTCCATTTGGATGATGCCAAGGTATCCTGTAATACAGAAATTACATTCATTCAGAATTTTGCATTAAAACAGCTTTGCTTGTTGTATTGGCTCTATTTCTGGTGTACACATGTATTTCTTCTGACACTGCATCACGGTGCATGCAGTCTTCCATGTCAGAAAAATGTTCTGAAATTCTGCTATTGTGATCTAGCCATGAAGTGAAAAGATAGTGGATCTTAAGTGTATTTTTTCTCAGATGCATTACTTCACAATTGACCATACTGAAGATTACCTGCCATTTTTTGTCCCTTTCACTCACTGTTAAAAGGTACTTCCTTCCTTAATGACACTTGATAATAATAACAGTAATAATGGTATTTGTTAAGCACTTACCAGGTGATGATGATGGCATTTGTTAAGCGCTTACTATGTGTGAAGCACTGTTCTAAGCGCTGGGAGGGATACAAGGTGATCAGGTTGTCCCACTTGGGGCTCACAGTCTTAATCCCCATTTTACAGATGAGGTAACTGAGGCACAGAGAAGTTAAGTGACTTGCCCAAAGTCACACAACTGACAAGTGGCAGAGTCGGGATTAGAACCCCTGACCTCTGGCTCCCCAGTCCGGGCTTTTTCCACTGAGCCACGTTGCTTCTGGGGGTAGACACAAGGTAATCAGGTTGTCTTATGTGGGGCTCACAGTCTTAATCCCCATTTTACAGGTGAGGTAACTGAGGCACAAAGAAGTTAAATAGCTTGCTCAAGATCACACAGCAGACAAGTGGCGGAGCAGGGATTAGAACCCACGACCTCGGTCATCTGTAAACTTGCAATCTTCACAGCATGCTACCCTTTTCAGATCATTTATGAAGATGTTAAACAAACCCATTTAAAAACTGATTTTTGAGGAACTTCAATATTTATACTTCTCCATCCTGGAAACTGAAGCATGATTTCCCCACAAAAAACAAACAAAAACAAAACCCAAAAACAAGAAAACTCAAAAATTCTTCTTTCCCCATAATAGGAGCAATTTGTTGGTCGGTTCTACTAATTATCCAAATATAGAACTGAAATTTATAGTCTTCATTTGCCAGAATTACTTCAGGAACACTTCTGATATAAGGGAATTACATTGGTAAACCCCCGTCTACTGATTCATTGGCCTTCTGTAAGGATAGGTGTGGAAATCTCTTTGACATCTTCAATAAAGACTGCATTAATAGTAATAGTGATGTTTGTTAATTACACAAGTTCCAAGTGCTAAGGTAGATACAGAATAATCTTTCCTTGGCTCCCCCATCCTTGTGCTTCATCTACACACTTAGATCTGTGACCTTTGGGCATTTGATATTCACCCCACAGAACTTAAGTATATATTTATAAATTCTGTATTATAGATTCTATATTTATATTAATGTCTTTCTACCCATCTAGATTGTAAGCTGGTTGTGGCTAGGGAAAGTGTCTACCAACTCTGTTGTATTGTATTCTCCCAAGCACTTAGTACAGTGCTCTATACAGCGAAAGTGCTCAGTAAATTCTGATGATGGATTGATGATGATGATGATGATGATGAAGATGATAATGATGATGATGATGAGGTGGGACACTGTTCTGCTCCCACGTGGGGCTCGCAGTATAAATGGGAGGGAGAACAGGTACTTAACCCCCACTTTACAGATGAGGAAACTGAGGTACAAAGAAGTGATGTCAAACAGCAATCAAGTGATGGAACTGGGAACCCAGATGTCCTGACTCCCACCCCTGTTGTCTATGCACTGGACTATACTGCTTCTCAGTGAAGGAAGTATTGAGTCATTTTTCCCCCTGGGAGGGGAAGGGGCTTTTACTCCAAGAGCATCAGGAGATCCATAAATGATTTTGCCAGTATCCGGATTTTGGTAAATTTGAAGAATATTTTGTGATTAAATCCCTTGCCAGGAGACATTCAAACTCCTTTCTGATAAACCTAATTTTCTATGTTTACCCAAACCCTGTCCTGACAACTTGTTAATGAATCAGGTACCTGCTCATTGCAAGGAATTCCTATGTGATGATGTGTTTTGCTACTGTGGATTCCATTATTCTGCATAATAATAGTAATAATAATAATGATTATGGCATTTGTTAAGCGCTTACTATGTACGAAGCACTGTCCTAAGCGCTGGGGGGATACAAGGTGATCAGTTTGTTCCACGTGGGGCTCACAGTCTTAATCCCCATTTTACAGATGAGGTAACTGAGGCCCAGAGAAGTTAAGTGACTTGTCCAAAGTCACACAGCTGACAAGTGGCAGGGCCGGGATTAGAACCCATGACCTCTGGCTCCCAAGCCCATGCTCTTTCTACTGAGCCACGCTGCTTCCTGCTAATGCTTCAAGGCCATTGATAAAGCCCTTCACAACATCTCTGAAAGGCAGTTGACACCACTTGTAGAAGGGGTCTGCAGTCCTAGATAAATTAGTATATTTCATTCATTCATTCATTCAATCGTATTTATAGAGCACTTACTGTGTGCAGAGCACTGTATTAAGCGCTTGGGAAGTACAAACTGGCAACATATGGAGATGGTCCCTGTTCCAAAATGGGCTCACAGTCTAGAAGGGGGAGACAGACAACAAAACAAAACAAGTAGAGGCATCAATAGCATCAAAATAAATAAATAGAATTATAGATATGTACACATCATTAATAGAATAATAAACATGTACACGCGTACACAAGAGCTGTGGGGTGGGGAGGGGGGTAGAGCAGAGGGAAGGAGTCGGGGTAATAGCGACGGGAGGAGGAGCAGAGGAAAAGAGGGGCTCGGTCGGGGAAGGCCTCCTGGAGGAGGTGAGCTTTCAGTAGGGTTTTGAAGAGGGGAAGTGAGCTAGTATGGCAGATATGAGGAGGGAGGGCATTCCAGGCTAGAGGTAGGACATGGGCCAGGGGTCAACAGTGGGACAGGTGAGAACTAGGCACAGTGAGGAGGTTAGCAGCAGAAGAGCAGAGTATGCGGGCTGGGCTGTAGAAGGAGAGAAGGGAGGTGAGGTAGAAGGGGGCAAGGTTATGGAGAGCTGTTATAGTGAGGAGTTTTTGCTTCATATAATAATAATGATTGTATTTGTTAAGCGCTTACTATGTGCAAAGCACTGTTCTAAGCGCTGGGAGGGATACAAGGTGATCAGATTGTCCCACGTGAGGCTCACAGTCTTAATCCCCATTTTACAGATGAGGTAACTGAGGCACAGAGAAGTTAAGTGGCTTGCCCAAGGTCACACAGCTGACAAGTAGAGGAGCTGGGATTCGAACCCATGACCTCTGACTCCCAAGCCCGTGCTCTTTCCACTGAGCCACGCTGCTTCGTAAGAAGGTTGATAGGTAGCCACTGGAGATTTTTGAGGAGGATTTTCTGGGTGACATGCCCAGAACATTTCGGTAGAGAGATAATCCGGGCAGCAGAGTGAAGTATAGACTGAAGCGGGGAGAGACAGGAGGTTGGGATGGGAGATCAGAAGGGATGCTGATGCAGTAATCCAGTTGGGATAGGATGAATGATTGTACTAACAAGGAAGCAGTTTGGATGGAGAAGAAAGGGCAGATCTTGGCGATGTTGTGAAGGTGAGACCTGCAGGTTTTGGTGATGGATTGGATATGTGGAGTGAATGAGAGACAGGAGTCAAGGATGACACCAATGTTACGGGCTTGTGCGATAGAAGAGATGGTAGTGCCAACCACAGTGATGGGAAAGTCAAGGAGAAGACAGGGTTTGGGAGGGAAGATAAGGAGCTCAGTCTTAGATCTGTTGAGTTTTAGGCGGCGGAGATGTCCTGAAGGCGGAGGAAAAAGGAGCCTGGAGGGAGGAAGGGAGAGAGAACAGGGGAGGAGATGTAGATTTCTTCAGGTTCCCACCAGGTAGCAGAGGCTGTAAGGTCAGGTAAGGGATGGGCCCACTTATAATAATAATAATTATTATTATGGCATTTGTTAAATACTTTCAATGTGCCAGGCACTGTTCTAAGGTCTGGGTAGATATAGGATAATTGAGTTGGACTGTGTCCCAAATAGGGCTCACAGTCTTCATCCCCATTTTACAGATGAGGGAACTGAGGCACTGAGAAGTAAAATGACTTGCCCAAGGTCACACAGAAGATAATTGGTAGAGCTGGGATTAGAACTGACTCCCAGGCCCATGCTCTTTCCACTAGACCATGCTGCTTCTCTTCCCGGAATGATCTCAGACAGACCTAGAAAATATAGTGGGAACGAACACAGATCAAAGGCTATTTTACATCAAGTGGCACCCTACAGTTACAGGAGAGGCTTAATTTTCTTTGTACCATGGGCAGTCAGGGACCACAGGCTTCACAATTGCCAAGGCTGCCTTGACAATTATGCTTTTAGGATATTTGGAAAAGATCCACAAAAACCCAAAATGTTTGGGCATCTTTGGGGAAGACAGTAAAGTGAAACACATTCACTTTCCAGGATAGTGGTCAGGCACAAACACAAATTCTTTAGTCTGAGCAGAGACTGAAAAAGAAACCTACAAACTCTTATTCTTCCTTTGAAAGGGGAGAAGATAATGGAGATTCAAAGGGAGTTTTCTGGCTGAGTGCACAGTTGGTAATTTCCAATTCAGAAAGATGAGGCCACAGCTCAGGGTAAGAGAATGAGTTGGAAGCCAATGTTCAAGCTGAGGAATATACATAAAAATGAAAATACCAAGGCTCCCATATAGAACAGCAAATGGTAGACTTCTGGGGAAAGAAAATATTAAAACCACATACCATCTCACCTAAGCTGAAGCTTAAAGACAAAACTGCTGTGTTGTGTGAAAGTCATTGCCTTAGAATAACAAACAGTAGCTAAGATAACTGTTTCAAAATAACCTGGAGAGCTCGTGTTCAGACTCAGTCAAATTTCTAAAAGAGAAAAGTACTGTGTTCAAAGGAGTGAATTTAAAATAAAAATACTATTTAAAAATACCATAAAAACACTATTAAATTTGATATTGGTAAGCAAGACTATTAGAGGTAGCCCTATTTCTACCTCAAAGAGAAATTCATACATTTTATAATTCTAAATTTGACCATTTAATGTTCCCATTGGCAATTAGCTCAAGTTCTGCACAACGGTGTGAATGGTCACACTGTAAACTTGTTGTGGGCAGGGAATATGTCTGTTTATTGTTTATTGTAGTCTCCCAAGCACTTAGTACAGTGCTCTGCATAAAGTGCTCAATAAATATGATTGACTGACTAGTCAGACCAGCCCCCAAAATGATATTTCCTAAGTGCTTACTATGTGCCAAGCACTGTAGTAAATATAAGATGATCAGGTTGAACACAATCCCTGTCCCACATGGGGTGCACAATCTTAAGTAGGAGGGAGTAGGATTTAATCCCCATTTTACAGATGAGGAAACTGAGGTACAGAGAAGCTAAGTGACTTTGCCCAAGGTCACATGGCAGAAAAATGGTGGAGCTGAGATTAGAGCCCAGGTCTTCTGATTCTCAGGGCTGTGCTTTTTGCACCAAGCCATGCTGCTTCCCACAGATTCCAGATTTCTCAGGAACATAAAAGAAATGTCCAGAGCCACAGCCCAAGCTCAGTGGTCTGCTCTCACTTCTTAGTCAGTTCTCCCCTTGAACGTGTTTAGCTGGAATGAACAGACCAAAGTGTATAACCCTAAAGAGTGGCCCTAAGACTTCACTTAAGAAAATAATACACCCAGCACGTCTTCTTTTTTAATTTCATCATCATCATAATTACTGTCATCTTCACTCCTACCGCCACCCACCATTATCATCCCCATCATCATAATCAACTATATTTATGGGCATCATCTATGTGCTGAGCACTGTATTAAGCAGCAAATTGTAAGGTATATACAGGCTCTAAACTATGTGTACGCTGTAAACTATGTCTGGAGCACTGAAATAAATCTTATAGATTATGAGTTCCTTGTGGGCAGGGATCATATCTACCAACTCTGTTGCACTGTACTTTCCCAAGTGCTTGGTACAATACCTTGCACAAAGTGAGTGCTCAATAAATACCATTGATTAATTGACAGCCTACTAGAAGAAAAATGCACAATCCCCGCCACCCCTGGGTGCTTAAAATCTTATGCTTCAGTGGAATAAATTTCTAAACACATTATCTGGGAAATGTTCTGGGGAGGAAAGGGAGGCATGCAGAAGAAAGTTTGGAAATAAATCCAAGAGAAACTGGCATTTGTTTTTGGAAGAGAGCAAACAATTCAGACTGTGGCACGGAGGAAGGTTATTGGAAAATTACGGAAACAATAGTGAGATTGTCTTTCTTACCATGTCCTTCCTTTGTATTGAGATCAGTCTGTGTTAGGATGTCTAGTTGTTCTCCACTGCTACCAAAATGCATTTATTTTTCATTTACGTTCATGTTTTCTGAAGAAGTGCAGGTCCCTGAAAGTCCAGGCCTATAAAACAGGGCTTAAGACAAGAAGGATTCCTGAAGCCAATTAGAAGGAAAATAGCTTTCTTGCACCATGATTGCTAACTGCTTATAGCCCCCCAAATTTAATGATTTTAGTACACTTGGATTATAGTTGAATGAACTGAAAACAATTGAAACATTTTCTCTTTATTCTGTGGTTTTCTTCTTAAATGTTCATTACAAAATGCATTCCATAAGTGAGTTTTACCAATGAAAAGTTTTCTACTCTTCCCACAATAAAAACATAAATTTCTCAAGTATTTTTGGTCAAATGCATGAGAAAATTCTAAATATTAATAAAAAAATCACACATTTTATTAGTGTTATGATTACTGATCAGTGTCTACTCTTCTAAGTCACTTTTCTAGGTAAAATGAATCATGGTATTCGGTAACATCACTGAAGCTGGCTGTACTCAGGAATTGCTATCTTCCCTCCCAAATCCTTTTCTTCGCCCGTTACAGGGAAGAACACCATCATCCTTCCCAATTCTGAAGTCCACAAACTTGGGCACTATTCTTGCCTCCTCTCTCTTTTTCACCTCCCATTAGTCTGTTACCACAGACTGTTGGGGAATATTGCACTAAGTGCTTGGAAGAGTACAGTACAGATAGGAAACATTATCCCCATTCTCAAGGATCTTACCATTTAGCAGGGCAGTCACAAAGTAATTTACAGAAAGGAGGAAGTAGGAAAATGGTGAATGCTTAAGTAATAGGGTATGTTTGTCAAAACTTACCAAAGTGCTACGTGGGGTTGTGAATGCCCTGATGCACAGTAGTAAGTTCTGTGAGGGCAGAAATCATGTCTCCTATCTCTAAGTTCTCAAGTCCTTAGCAGATCTTTTTGCCCATAGTGGTGCTAATTATAGACTACAGATTAATGATTCAATAAACCTTCCCAGGCACATATTTAGCACATAATAGAATAAGGTCTCCCCTGCATCTAAAGGTAAGTAAATTAGTGAGGAAATTGAAATATGTTTGCATTCAAAGGCAACTTGAGTAGCATCATTTTTTTCTTTTCAGCATCCTGCATCCACTGTGGTAACACATGGAAGCAGTAGAAAGTGGATCTAATATGAAAGACTTTCTTGTGATTCTGTGGCAACACTGATTTCAGTCAGAAATCTGTGTTGTAGCCTAGACATCTTATAAAATAAGATGGATCATCTTTTTGTTATTTGTCCATACCTTGGGAGCTTAAAACTGCATGTTATTGTTATTATTCCTGCATATGTGTGGAAATGAATTCTAAGTATTCAGAATAACTAAATACAATCTATCATATTAAAGAGGAGCTCATTTGAGCATTTTTTTAAATTGTTGTTATTATTTCCTCTGATTCTGCTTTAACTTGCACATCTTGATATCATGACAGAAAATAAGCAAACCCCCCAATATTCCATGAGTAGTTAGTTATAATGCATAAAGCAGTTGCTATAGGCTAAAAACTGTGCTCAACACTGGAGTGGGTGCAAGATAATCATGTTAGGTAGTCTGAACCATGGGAGAACAGACTTAATAATGTGAATTTGTTTCATAAAATGAATGAGTTAAAAGGATACTGTAAGGTGTGTGGTTGTACCCCTTTCTAGTTCCTGCCCCTGGCAGGAAAGTGTTTGCTTCGCAAAAACAATAAGTAGCATTCTACCTTCACATTTTAATGGGCCATTTTTAACACAGTGCAACAGAAACACAAGTTTTTGATTGTTCAATTGTGATGCCATTAGCTATCCATAGAGCTGAGAGAAGAAATGGATGCTTTTCTGTACATTTCTGAATGGTTCCATGGCACGTTTCCTCTCAGATGTTTGAAAAGAACCCCGTGCCTCCTGTGGGTTTCAGAGGACCAACCACACACTATTTTCCCAAAGAGGAACTTGGTGCCCTGCTTCGTTCATGCCCATACAGTGAAACTGCTAAGAACACCCCGATCCTGCACCTCAGAGAGCATTCTGTTAATGTACTGAAACAAGAATGGGAACTATGGCAACCCAAATAGCAGACTCTCCAGTTAAAAGCGACACAAAAGTCAAATCACTGGACACAGAGAAAGATTGAGAATTGAGACAAGTGAAAATAAAAATCTATACAGAGTCGATATGAAAAGTCTATATGGGCCCTGCCAGTGGCCTAATCCAGCTAAGTGTTCATAATCATGCAGTGGAAACAGGACATTTGGAGGAATAATATGTGGTGACTAAATATTTATGGCTCAAAAGAAATATTCTTGCCTGGTATCAGTTATCTGGTTCAAAACATTGCCTGTACAGATTAAAGTGATAATAGACCAAAACACTTTTGAAATTTCTCCATACAAGGGTGCTGAACCATTACTTTTAGCCTGCATTTAGATACCTCTTTCCTTTTATTAAGGTTGGAATGCCCTTTTTGGAATTAATTATTTAAAGCACAGTTGAGAAGTTTAGGCATACATAATATTATCAGCAAAAGTTCAATCCACATCATTTCAGTAGGAAGAGCATTCCTCTTTTAGGGAGTAGAGAATATATGGTGTTACGATCTTAGATTTCAAGTTTATTTTGTTAGAGTATCTGACTCAACAAAAAAAGTCTAATCACTGAATTAGCTCAATTCTTATATACCTGATTTCATCACAAACCTTTTGAAAATTAACATCAGTCCACGTGGCATTTGTTGGTTTATGGGTTCTTGCTGAAACTGTCCTTCCAGAATGATATTAGGACCTCAGAATGGTAGAACTCACTCAGATGGAATGTTCTGGGGGAGGGTTCGCCTATATGTGTCAATGTATTGGATTAATGTTTGAAAAAAGACCAAAGAAGCCATGAAAACCTTCCCAAGACTGAAACCCTTTGTATGTCATTATTTGCAGTGCATGCCAAGACACTCATGAGCACCAAAGCCAAGCTGGCGAGCTTTGTAGATAAATGAGTGTATGTGTGTTTGAAACAGCCTAATAAGGAGCCTTGGAAATCTGCAAGATGAGCGAATATCTTATAACTTCTTCCGCAGGTGCGAGGATAGCTACAAGCCATGGACTTTCTGTCCTGCTTCTTGTTTGTGGCTTTGTGAAGGGTGCTTTGCTTTAATATAAAGTGCTGACTTTTTCCAATATCACTTTCTCTTCTTAAAGCAAAGAGCAAATCGCCTGTAAAATCTACGGAGCGGACAGCAAAATTGGCCCTAAACTCCAACCGCCACTCTGCACCCAATGTACTCTAACACTTCACGCAGGAGTACCTTCTTCAGGAAGAACACAAGGACAGGAAAACCCATTTTATTGATAATGTTTTCATTGATGAATCACTGATCTTTTATTTCAAAGAGCTGCAGTCTGCAGTGATGCCTCCACACACGCAGGATCAGTTTCTGTTTTTTTGTTTTGGTTTTCGCTTTTGTTTTTTTGTTTTTGTTTTTTGGGGCACAATGAAAACTCATTTGTCGGCGTCTTGGGGATCGATCTGCAAAGCATCAGGATAATCAATATTCACTGTGGATAATGTTGGTTCCCTTCCTGGAGAGACCATTCACAACTGGAGGTAAATAGAGGCTAAAAGAAACAAGCCACAAACTTCAAGCAAAAATCCACTTTGGGAACACAAATATTGGCTCTGCAGGAAGCCCGTGACACACTGTTTCAAGGAGAGACAACGAGAACGGAGCACTTAGGGTTTATTTTTCCTCTTGGGATTTTCTTCCTATCTGGTTTCATTTCTTGTTCAATCATGGCAAGTGCTGGCACAGGCTGGTCTCTGTTAGTTACCTGGACATTTATAGAGATAAATTTTGTCATGTGTTCTATACTTCAATGTGTTTGATCTATTTTTGCAACTCCTGCATATGCAAACTGACATAAATTCTGTAAATTGCTTCCAGTCCATGTGATATTACTTCCTAATAGGCCCTTACGCAAGTCAGTTTTTAATATTATCTCTAGCTGGATGTATATGTCGTGTTACCCACAGAGGTCTTTTGTTTCCTTTTGGATGTGATAATCCTGATTAATTTGTAATACTTTATTGTATAGTTTAGTAAATCATACCTTTGCTTCACCTGGTTGATCAGACAGATAGTGTTCATCACTCTCTGCTTCTTTGCGTAAAATGCACACTAAAGTTTGCAATGATCTTTGATGAATGATTTTAGTTTCGCGTATGCTGTATTGGGGATTGTTTGCTCTGTGCCCTCCTCTTTATGGTGTTTATCAATGAGATTTTTATTCTGAAAAAATGTAATCTGTTGCTCTGTGCTTCTGCAGGGCAAAAATAAGTATTTGCTGCTAGAAGAGTTTGCTTTAAATTCCCAGTTTGGGGAAGGTATTTTATCGTATTTACTCCCTGAAATCATTCAAGAACCCTTCCTGCTGTGGCTGAAAATGTTGCTTTATTTGCCCTTTCTGTAGGTGGTTTTCCATAATGCATTGTTCTGTCATGTTGTTAATTAATTTTCTTTATGTCTCTGAAGTGACAATTAAAGTTTTGTTGTTGGCTGGAAGTGATCCCTATACGATGAATCCAAATTACTGTTAAAAACAGAGAAATAGATTTTGCATTTGTTTATGTCAATGGACTGGGGACTCCTTGGGATCACTCAAACCCTTTCATCTTTTAAAAATCCAGTGCCTCCCCTGAAGGTAGGGGTATCCCTTGCATATGGAAGGGAGGGTAGAATTTAAGGGTAGACAGGAGAAGGTAGGGAGAAAAGGTACTCAGGTAAATTTGGTACCAAAAATGGGATGGAGAGTTGGAGTGTTTGAACCTTCCCCCCAAGGTGATGAATCCATGCTATTTACTCAACATTGTGTAATCACTCCCATCCCTTTCTCTGTCTCTGTGCAAAATGACAAACTCCCCGATATTTCTTGTCTATGAAGCAAACCTTTTCATGGATTCATCTCCTGATACATACACCTTACTTTAGTCCATTTACTTTGAACTGCTTCATCACTTCATGCTGTGGAGTCCTATAAAATTTTAAAAAAAGAATAGGAAAAAATTGTTGGGATGACCCTAATAAGGCAAGCAGGGATATTTCCATGATGGCTTTTCAGACATAAGCAGTTTCTAGTGAATAGTCTATTTGACTGCTCTATGAGAAACAGGCTTAAAATCAAGCTCTTCTGTGATTCATGTTTGTGTAGAATATGGTCCCAGTGCTCCCACTGAAACCAGAAAGCGTGCCACCAAGACGGGACAGAAACATAGGCAGAAATTATCTGAGATTGGAAAATTCATGAAACCTGGGCCCCTTGAGCCAACACACTGCAGACTGGCAAACTCAGGAAAACCTGGCATGCCACTGCTTTCATTACTTAGTACAGTACTAAGCCCTTAGTACAGTGCTTCACACACAGTAAGTGCTCAATAAATATGATTAAATCAATGAATTACTTCTAAAAGGCTCATTCCAGAGAAGATCCTAGTCAGGAGAAGGCCCCAACAAACATTATTGGGTCACTGGCAAAGGTTTCCTGAAAGTAGCTAAATATCTTGAGTAGGGATCACCCAGGATGTTGAAAAGTTCTTTCCCAATGGTTAGGTGACCCAATTCTTCCCCAGAAGGATCTTTGCTTAGTACTGGATTAGGGAAGCCTTCAGGAAGTCTATCATTTTGATTCAGTCCTTCACTCAATCATATTTCCCTCTGGGTCTAAAGCTGGGCAGGGAACTCTGAACTCTTTGTGGCAATGTCACTAAAGACTGCACAGAATGACATTCTCAGCCATGGGCCAGTGCCAACTGTTGTCCAACCTTACAGTGAAAAGTGAATGGTTTGAAATGCACTAACTCTCTGGAGCTGTCATATGTCCAGTCACTGTTCACTGAGGTGACTAGGAAAGATGGCAGAGATACCATGTACCCAGCTTCTCCTCTTGGACGGATTAAGTGACTGGAATATAGACCAACAAACTTGTTTTTCTTTTGAGCTAAGAGGGACTCCAAATCCAGAGACTTTTACAACTTTTAAAAATGGAATTTGTTAAGCACTTACTACATGTCAAGCACTTTTTTAAGTACTGGAGTAGGTACGGGTAAATTAGGTTGGACACAGTCTCTGTCCTACATGGAGCTCCCAGTCTACAAAGGAGAACAGTCGTTGAATCCCCAATATATACATACCAACTGCATAGACCAAACCTAAATGCATCTATATTGATTTGAATTCTCTACTGGATGAATGATTAGCTTGGTCTGGATTCATAAACCTGGAAACCAGAACTGTTTTTAAACCAACTCCTTAATGCAGAAGTTTTCTTGACTGCTGTTACTACAAACACCAAGCCCTTAAAGCAATTAATATTTTACTTAATTTTGGAGACTCTGAATCTTACTTTAATATTGAATAAAATGTTTATTTTTTCCAGTATAAAAGAATGAAAGACCAGCGCCCTGAACAGTCAGTGGCAATATTTGTTATAGGAAAAATCAGACCTGTAGTTCATTATCACAAACCACACAATTTTTACCCACCAGACCCCTTGTAAATTCATGTCTCTGTTCTGGGTTTGCCTTAGAACAAGGATTCTGAAGAGAACCCCTAATGGGCATCGCATCATTTATTTTCAGACATGCCCAAATCTACCATTTCTCCCAATGCATCTAAGTCAAATCTGATACAGCCTTGCCAAATTGTATTCTGTCAAGTATAGAGAAGCCTGTTCTCCCTCCTACTTAGACTGTGAGCCCCAGGTGGCACAGGGAAGACTCTAACCTAATTAACTTGTACCTACCCCAGAGTTTAGAACAGTATTTGACACATAGTGAGAGCTTAAGAAATGCCTATGCTTTTAACTATTCAAATGGATGATAAAACATCATAAAACATACTTGTGGATGAGATACATTGCATGGATAAGAAGCAAAATATGAAATGTTAAACTGTGATGAAACATTTGCATTAACTGTGGATTTAGGATAGCTCTAGCAATGAGTAGGGCAAAAATAAAACTTTTCAATGTTCCACTTGGATTAAAACAGAGAGCTCCATGTGCCTAGAGCTGTCCTTCCAATATAAAGATAACATTAGGATCTCTGAGAGGGAGATCCTACTGATGTGAACAAGTCTGACTGAAAAGTTATTCATTTATGACCAACAGTACCATTCACACTATACATTTGTGTATCTTGTTTCCTTTTCTACTACATTCACCACTTTTAGGTTTCCTCTAATCTGCCTGGTACTCCATTGTTGTCAAGGTCTTCTTGATACTCAGTGCATGATTAGATAATGCCCTGCCTAGTTGGCAGAATCCAGGGACCGCATTAGGTTCTGTGTTGACTATGAAAAATCCTAGTTTAAAGGATTTCCTGGGTGTCATTTGGTATAGAACCTCTGTTTTCTATCCACCCAGCATTCTTTTCTTTCCAGTACCACAGCATGCAGAGCTTGTTGGGGGTCCTATCCAAATACCTCTGAAACATGTTGAAATTTTTTGCCTGACCACTTTTTCTGGTAACAAATTCTATACACCCAACCCCCACTTAGTTAAGGTATGAACTTGTGCTCATTTTCAAACTCTTTGAGTTTCAATGATATCCTCTCATGCTGGTGGTATGGAATTTGGTGGTTAATATTCCTGTGTCCACACCCATCATGATTTTGCTGACTTCAATCATCAATCAATCAATCGCATTTATTGAGTACTTAGTATGTGCAGAACACTGTACTAACATACTGGGACAGTACAACAGAGGTAGTGGACATGTTTCCTAACCACAGTGAGCCCCTACTCAAGAGGGAGAGACAGACTTTCTTTTATGGCATTTGTTAATCACTTACTATGTGTCAGGCACTTTCCTAAGGGCTGGGATAGATACAAGGTAATCAAATTGGACACAGTCAATGTCCCACATGTGGCTTAGAGTCTTAATCCCCATTGTACAGAGAAGTTAAGTGATTTGCCCAAGGACACACAACAGGCAAGTGGCAGAGCTGAGATTAGAACCTAGGTCCTCCTTACTCCCAGCCTTATGCTCTACCACTGGGCCATGCTGGTTCTCTCTTAATACAAATACAAATAACTATTTTGCAATATAGAATTTATAGGTGTGTATGCAAGTGCTGCAGGATTGAGGGTGAGGTTAATATAAAATGTTTGAAAGTCAGAGATCCATGCCTCCCACCAGCCCTAGCCCTGCCAGATGAAAATCTAATTAGCTCCCTAATAATTCCGTTGCCCTTCTCAATACTAGTCAGCTCTTTCTAAGATGGGGTGACCAGAATTGCAGTTTACCAAGTATAAGGGCACTGTGATTTAGATTAGTGGTGATTAGGAGAAGCAGTGTGGCTCAGTGGAAAGAGCACGGGTTTGGGAGTCAGAGGTCACGGGTGCTAATCCCGTCTCTATATGTTACCAACTTGTACTTCCTAAGCTCTTAGTACAGTGCTCTGCACACAGTAAGCACTCAATAAATATGATTGAATGAATGAATGAATCCCGACTCCACCACTTGTCAGCTGGGTGACTTTGAGCAAGTCACTTAACTTCTCTGTGCCTGTTACCTCATCTGTAAAATGCGGATTAAGACTGTGAGCCCCATGTGGGACAACCTGATCACCTTGTTTCCCCCAAGTGCTTAGATCAGTGCTTTGCACATGGTAAGCATTTAACAAATACCATCATTATTATTATTATGGATTTTCTCTTTTATTGCATCCATTTCCTGATGATGCCCAAATTTTGGTTGGCCTTTTTGGCTACTGCCATTCTGGGAATTGCTGACTTCCAAGGTACATAACTTTGCACTTGCTCACACTGAAACCCGTCTGGTTTTTGGAGTCCAGCCACGTAGCTTTCTCAGATCTTTCAGAGATCGTTAGGGTAAAACAGGAAAATTATAATTTGAAATTTGAAATCGAAACTCACTAAAACTAATGACAGAGATCCCCTAAGAAATAGCCTCAGATGAACCCAGTGAAAAGGTACCATAAAGAGGAGACAGTATGACTGACTCTTGGCAAGTATACTCGAAAAGACAGCTTTTGCATAATATAAACAGTGAAAAATTATCTACAAATTTTCAGTGAAATTCTCACAGAATGAACATATTATTATTATATCTTATGACGACAATGTAGGAAAGAAGCTAAAAAGAGGAAAAATCAATATGATGTCAGAATTCAGAGATCATTTCAGTACATAGTAAAACAATATAGAACCCAATAGAGGTCAAAGATCTCATCAACAAATTGAGCATCATTGCTATGGATGTGCTTGCAGTTTGTCATTTCTATCGGTAATACATAATTGATTGTGCCTTTCCTTTGAGCATTCTAGCTCCTAACCAGCTAGTTACAGGGGAAGGAGCAGAACCTGAGTGGTGACCTTCTAACGTCTACATTCTCCTGCATGGAGTGGACCTTGAATCTTCATCTGAGACCCCATAGGCCTTCTCTTCAGCTGCTTGCTAAACTGTTAGCTCCTTGAGGTCAGGGATCATGTCTACTAACTCTACTGTACTTTCCCAAGTACTTAGTACAGTTCTCTGGACAGAGTAAGAACTCTATAAATCTGACTGGTTGATTGTTCAGGGAAGAGGCAGATTTGTCTGGGACAAGGAGGATCACCTGTGAGTAGGTTTAATCCAACAAAATATCAGCAATTCCTCTTAATCCTAGGATTGTAAAGGATATAGAACACTCCAAGGATTGTTTAGTTCTTCTGGGGGGAAATTGATAATTTAAGCTTAGTTTAGAGATGATGAGAGAGTGGATAGCATTCAGACCCATGACTGATCCTACACAGAAGTCCTGAGACTAAGTTCAGATTTAGGGGTGGGAGAAAGTGGTTCCCCTTTGAAGAAGGATTAACTCTAGCTCTCTGGAGAAGATTTCTTGAAGACAAGTGGAAAGATCATCGAGTGGTTAAAGAACAGTTGCAGGAATCCTGTGACTGATAGACTCTCATAAGGAGGGGGCTAAAGAAAGTCAGAGCTTGCCATAGGTGAGTGTTACAGGGTGAATATTACAATTCCATCCCTTGAGAGAGCCTGAAGCTGAAGAGTGGAAGAGGCAGGTCTTCTTGGAGTAACTGGTTCATCAAGAATGTCCTGGGACTGGGGTAATCTTGCTTGGCAACATTTCCCTTTGATCATTCACTAGTAACCACTACCAATAATGAGATATAATGTATTGGGAAATTGCTGAAAAACAAACATCAGTCAGTCAATTAATCAAACTTATTGAGTGCTTACTGTGTTCAGAGCACTGCAACACTAAACAATTGGGAGAGTACAGTATAACGGAGTTGGTAGACATGTTCCCTGGCTTACAGTTTAGAGGGAAGACAGACATTAATATGAATTAAATAAATGATAGGTGTGTACATAAGTGCTGTGGGGCTGAGGGAGGGATGATAAAGGGCGCAAATCCAAATGCAAGGGCTGCCTATAAGAGAGTGGGAAAAGAGAAAATGAGGACTTAGTCAGGGAAGTTGTCTTGGAGGAGATGTGCCTTCATTAAGGCTTTGAAAGTAGGGAGAGTAATTTTCTGTAGGATATGGAGAGGGAGGGTGTTCCAGGCCAGAGGCAGGATATGGGTGAGAGGTTTACAGTGAGATAGGTGAGATCGAGGTATAGTGAATAAATTGGCATTAGAGGGGCAAAGTGTGTAGGCTGAGTTGTAGTGAGAAATCAGGGGGCAACGTAGGAGAGGGCAAGGTGACTGAGTCCTTTAAAGCCTAGGGTAAGGAGTTTCTGTTTGATGCAGAGGTGGATAGGCAACTCGAGTAGGAGGAGACAGTAGGCAATGAGGTCAACAAGGAGGCTGATACAGCAATCAAGGCAGGATAGGATAATTGGTTAGATTAACATGGTAGCAGTTTGGATGGAGAGGAAGGGGAAGCTTTTAGTGATGTTATGAAGGTTAAACCAACAGGATTTTGTGATGGATTGCAAATGTGGGTTGAATGAGAGAAATGAGCAAAGGATAACTCGAAGGTTATGGGCGTGTGAGACAGGAAGGATAATGATGCTGTCTACAGTGATGGGAAAGTAGAGGGGAGGATGGGTGAGAAGATAAGAGGTTCTGTTTTGGGCATGCTTAGTTTTGAGGTGTCGGGACATCCAAGTAGAGATATCTTGAAGGCAGGAGGAAATATGAAACTGCAGAGAAGGAGAGAGATCAGGGCTGGATTCATAGATTTGGAAATCATCTGCATAGAGATGGTAGTTGAAGCTCTGGGAGCAAATGAGGTCTCCAAGGAAGTGATTATAGGTGGAAAACAGAAGGAGAACCAGAGCTGAACATTGAGGGATTCTCACAGTTAGGGGGTGGGAGGCAAAGGAGGAGCCCTTGAAAAAGAATGATAACGAGGGGCCAGGGAGATAGGCGGAGAACCAGAAGAGGACAGTGTCAGTGAAGCCAAAGTTAGATGATGTTTCCAGGAGAAGGGGGTGGTCGACAGTGTCAAGGAGGATTAGGATGGAGTAGAGGCCATTGGATTTGGCAAGAAGGAATTCATTTATGATCTTTGAGAGGACTGTTTCTGTGGAGTGAAGGGGACAGACGCCAGATTGGAGGGGGTCAAGGAGAGAATTGAAAGAAAGGAACTGGGACAGAGTGTATAGACAATTCGCTCAAAGAGTTTGGAGAGGGATGGTAGGAGGGATATGGCACAATAACTGGATGAAGCTGTGGGGTTAAGGGAGGATTTTTTTAGGATAGGGGAGACATAGGCATATTTGAAAGCAGTGGAGAAGAAGCTATTGGAGAGCAAACAGTTGAAGACTGGTGATCAGGAAGGGAAGAAGGGAGGGGGCAAGTGCTTTGATAATGTGCAAAGAGATGGGGTTGGAGGCTCAGATGGAGGAGATGGATTTTGAGAGAAGGCAGAAAATCTCCTCATGAGATACTGCTGGGAAAGATGGGAGAGTTGAAGAAGGGGCAGGAGTAGGGAGGGACTGGAGAGGATCCAGGGAGATTTTAGGGGATAATATCTGATGGTTTCAATTTTCTCAATAAAGTAAATGGCCAGGACATGAAAGGCAAGAAATGGGGTAAGTGGGGAGGACAGGGAGGAGAAGACAATGGGTATAGAGGTGTCAATCAGGGTGGAGAAATAATTTTTCCGGGCAGAGAAAGGACAGAGCTAAAGCATGCAAGGATGAACATGTGGTGGATTGGGTCGGGCTGATAGCTGTATTTCCGCCAGCAGTGCTCTGCAGCTCATGACCAGGAGCGAATGAAGCAGACTATGGAGGTGATCCAGGGGTGTGGGTTAGTGGTGTGAGTTCGATGAAGGGATAGGGGAATGAGTAAGTAGAGTTTTGTAGAGAGGGTGAAGTTGAGGGAGTCAATTTGGTCATCAAGAGAAGGTAGTTTGGGTATGGAGACTAAACGGAGCATGATAGAGAAGCAGCATGACTTAGTGGAAAGAGCCCAGGCTTGGGAGGCAGAGGTCATGGGTTCTAATCCCGGCTCCTCCACTTATCAACTGTGTGACTTTGGGCAAGTCATTTAACTTCTCTGTGCCTCAGTTGCCTCATCTGTAAAAGGGGGGTTAAGACTGTGAGCCCCACATGGGACAACCTGATTACCTTGTCTCTACCCCAGTGCTTAGAAAGGTATTTAGCACATAGTAAGTGTTTAACAAATACCATTATTATTATTATCACGATTTGAGAAAATTGGTATGGATCTAAAGATTGAGGTTTCTATGGGGAAATAGTACAGATTTCATTCATTCATTTGTATTTATTAAACATGTACTGTGTGCAGAGAACTGTAATAAGAGCTTGGGAAAGTACAATACAACAATAAAAAGTGAAAATCCCTGCCCACAATGAGCTCACAGTCTAGAGCAGGGGAGACAGACATCAATACAAATATACAGACATCAATAAAAATAAATAAAATTACATATATATAGATAAGTGATATGTTCGGAGAGGAGAGCAAAAGGAGCAAGTCAGGTCGACAGAGAAGGGAGTGGGAGATGAGGAAAAGTGGGGCTTAGTCTGGGGAGCCCTGTTGGGGGAGATGTGCCTTTAATAAGGCTTTGAAAGGGGGAAGGTTGATTGTCTGGAGGATTCGAGGAGGGAGGGCGTTCCAGGCCAGAGGGAGGACATGGGCCAGGGGTTGGCGGTGAGATAGGAGAGGTCGAGGCTCAGTGAGAAGGTTAGCACCAGAGGTGTGAAGTGTGTGGGCTGGGTTGTAGAAGGAGAGAAGTGAGGTGAGGTAGGAAGTGGAAAGGTGATGGCGTGCCAATGGTGAGGAGTTTTTGTTTGATAAGGAGGTGGTTAGGCAACAACTGAAGATTTTTAAGGAGGTGGGTGACATATTCTGGACGGTTCTGTAGAAAGATGATCCAGGCAGTGGAGTGAAGTATAGACTGGCGTGGGGAGAGGCAGGAGGTTGGAAGGACAGGAAGGAGGTGATGCAGTAACCTAAGCAGGATAGGATGAATGACTGTATTAGCATGGTAGCAGATTGGATGGGGAGGAAAGCGTGGATTTTAGTGATGTTGTGAAGGTGGGACCTACAGGATTTGGTGACAGATTGAATATGTGGGTTGAATGAGAGAGAGGAGTGAAGGATAACACCAGGGCCATGGGCTTGTGAGACGGGAAGGATGGTGGTGCCATCTACACTGGCAGAAAAGTCAGGGAGAGGACAGGGTTTGGATGGGAAGATAAGGAGCTCTTTTCGACCCTTTAAGTTTGAGGTGACAAGAAGACATCCAAGTAGAGATGTCTTGAAGGCAGGAGGAGATGTGAGCCTGGAGAGAGGGAGAGAGATCAGGGGAGGAGATGTAGATTTGGATATCATCTGCATAGAGATGGTAGTCTCTTCCCCAGTCTGTAAGCTCGTTGTGGGAAGGGAAAGTGTCTGTTTTATTGTTGTGTTGTGTCTCCCAAGCACTTAGTGTATTGCTCTGCACACAGTAAGTGCTCAATAATTATGATTGATTGTTTTCATTCTAAGGGCTCTGAATTTGAAATACTAGGTGCAGGAATGTGGAATGTAGTGGAATCTGTCTGGAGAAGAATAAGAATTTAGGGGAATTTCAAAAGGAGACACCAAATTGTAATAAATTTCAAATAGGAGGCCAGCCTAGGGGTCTATCTTTTTGTTCCTTGAAGAATCACCCGAGAGAACCAACTGTGTGTAATTCCTCTTGTCAAGAGCATTTATCTTATCTGAGTCCATATCATTCTGCATTTTGTGGGGTATGATCTCTGTGTGATCACACCACCTCTACACTATTCCTCATTAAACACAAGCAACATTGTCCTTTGCAGCAATGGTATTCCCCACTTAGATGGTCTGTTGTTGTTTCCTAACCTGTCATTCATCTCCTAATCTTCCTCAAACCTCAGAACAATCCGTGTCCTGAATGTCACCTCTTAGTCAATCAAAGAAGGGTATTCACTGTAAACCTACTGCCTGCAGAGAACACTGCACTAAGTGCTTAGAAGGGAACCATGGATTTAGTAAACAAGAGCCCTGTCCTCCAGGAATTTACAATTTAGTGGGGAGACAGATGCTAAAATAATAATTTACAGATAGGAGGAAGTGGATTGGCCAGTGAGTGAGTTCTTAAGTGATAGGGAAGGTATAAAAGTCTTACAGAGGGTCTTGAAGACATAAGGGTATGATTGGTACAGAGTATTAAGGTATGGTGGGCTATAACCAGGCACAGTGCGTAGGTTAAGTCACTGAAGAGCAGGTCTTGGGTTGTGTTAAGACTCCTGCATGTTGATATCAAAGGATATTGATGATGTTTTGAGCTGAAAGAATTTCCTAGTGGATCAGAAGTGTATTCTGACTTCGGCTTTCAAGTCGCTGGCTGCACTCTTAGGCATGGCAGCATAGAATAGGGGAAAAAGGCCAGGGACTACTGAACAGGCTTGAACAACTCTAATATTCATGGGGAAAGGATTCAAAAGGGAACCAACCATCAACTTTGACTTTTCTAACATACCAGTCAGAGTAGCCTATTTTATGGTATTTGTACTGCTGTGTGCTTAACATTTCTAAGCACTGGGGTAAGTACAAGCTAATTAGTTTGAACACAGTCCCCATCCCACATGGGACTCACAGACTTAATCCCCGTTTTCCAGATGAGGTAACTGAGGCCCAGAGAAGCTAAGTGACTCGCCCCTGGTCACACAGCAGATAAGTGATGGAGCCAAGTTTAGAACCCAGGAGTTTAGGATGCTGATGAATTTATCATGGCAGCCACTCAGCCAGTTTGGCTGAGTATTTTCCAGAGAAGCAGCATGACCTAGTGACAAGAGCAAGGGCTTGGGAGTGAGACGACAATGGGTTCTAATCCCTGTTCCACCATTTGTCTGCTGTGTGACCTTGGGAAAGTCACTTAACTTCCCTGTGCCTCAGTTACCTCATCTGTAAAATGGGGATTAAGACTGTAAGCCCCATATGGGACAGGGACTGTGTCCAGCCTAATTACCTTGTATCTATCCCAGTGCTTAGAACTGTACTTGGAACATAGTAAGCACTTAATAGATAGCATAATTATTATTATGCTATTTATCACCTTGGTGGTGTTAATTCCTTTTAAAAAAATCTACCTTCGCAGATTAATCCTTCTTTTCATTCATTCATTCAATAGAATTTATTGAGCACTTACTGTGTGCAGAGCACTGTACTAAGCGCTTGGGAAGTACAAACTGGCAACATATAGAGCTGGTCCCTAACCCAAAATGGGCTCACAGTCTAGAAGTGGGAGACAGACAACAAAAGAAAGCAAGTAGACAGGTGTTTCCCCTACTCCCCTTCCCATCTGTCTCACCTAGGCATCTATAATCTTTAAGCACTTGATATTCACCTCAATCTCGGGCCCAATATCTTTTTATTTATTCATTCAATCATATTTATTGAGTGCTTACTGTGTGCAGAGCACTGTACTAAGTGCTTGGGAAGTACAAGTTAGCAACATATAGAGATGGTCCCCACCCAACAGTGGGCTCACAGTCTAGAAGGGGGAGACAGACAACAAAACAAAACATTCATTCAATCATATTTATTGAGCGCTTACTGTGTGCAGAGCACTGTACTAAGTGCTTGGGAAGTACAAGTTGGCAACATATAGAGACCGTCCCTACCCAACAGTGGGCTTACAGTCTAGAAGGGGGAGACAGAGAACAAAACAAAACATATTAACAAAATAAAATAAGTAGAATAAATATGTACAAATAAAATAAATAGAGTAATAAATACTTACAAACATATATACATATATACAGGTGTTGTGGGGTTGGGGAAGGAGGTAATAAAGAAGTTAAGTGGTTTGCCCAGGGTTACGGAGCAAGCAACTGGCAGAGCCGGGAGTAGAACCCAGGTCCTCTTACTCCCAGGACCACGCTCTTTCCACTGGCCATGCTGCTTCTCTAATGCCCCTGATTTAGAGTGATTGACAGATTGATCGATTGATCCCAGACCTCTGTTCTTTCCCCTCAGCTTCACCACCTCAATGCCAATAGACCCCTGAATCCAAAGGTCCCCTGGCCCCCCATGCCAGGGGAGAGCCAGGCCCAGCCTGAAATGGGCCGGCCCAGGGAGCACGGTCAGCTCCTGATGCTTGCTGCTATCAGACTCCCCTCCAGCCTCGATGGGAGTCCTGAGGGACTTGGACCTAATAAGCCAATCCCTAGTCTACAGGTGCTTTGGTCAAGCAAGGGAGCTTTTTCTGGTTGGCTTTTTAATGGTATTTGAATATTAACAAGATAAAATAAATAGAATAGATATGTACAAGTAAAATAAATAAATAAATAGAGTAATAAATATGTACAAACATATACACATATATACAGGTGCTGTTGGGAGGGGAAGGAGGTAAGGCCGGGAGGATGGGGAGGGGGAGGAGGGGGAGAGGAAGGAGGGGGTTCAGTCTGGGAAGGCCTTCTGGAGGAGGTGAGCTCTCAGTAGGGCTTTGAAGGGAGGAAGAGAGCTAGCTTGGCAGATGTGTGGAAGGAGGGCATTCCAGGCCAGGGGGAGGACGCGGGCCGGGGGTTGATGGGGGGACAGGCGAGAACGAGGTACAGTGAGGAGGTTAGTGGCAGAGGAACAGAGGGTGCGGGCTGGGCTGTAGAAGGAAAGAAGGGAGGTGAGGTAGGAGGGGGTGGGGTGATGGAGAGCCTTGAAGCTGAGAGTGAGGAGTTTTTGCCTGATGTGTTGATTGGTAGCCACTAGAGATTTTTGAGGAGGGGAGTAACATGCCCAGAACATTTCTGCACAAAGATGATCCGGGCAGCAGCGTGAACTATATATTGAAGTGGGGAGAGACAGGAGGATGGGAGATCAGAGAGGAGGCTGATGCAGTAATCCAGTCGGGAGAGAATGAGAGATTGAACGAGCAGGGTAGTGGTTTGGATGGAGAGGAAAGGGCGGATCTTGGCGATGTTGCGGAGGTGAGACTGGCAGGTTTTGGTGACAGATTGGATGTGAGAGGTGAATGAGAGAGCGGAGTCGAGGATAACACCAAGGTTGCGGGCTTGTGAGACGGGAAGGATGGTAGTGCCGTCAACAGTGATAGGAAAGTCAGGGAGAGGGCAGGGTTTGGGAGGGAAGATAAGGAGTTCAGTCTTGGACATATTGAGTTTTAGATGGCGGACAGACATCCAGATGGAGATGTCCTGAAGGCAGAAGGAGATACGAGCCTGGAGGGAGGGAGAGAGAGCAGGGGCAGAGATGTAGATTTGGGTGTCATCAGCGTAGAGATGATAGTTGAAGCTGTGGGAGCGAATGAGTTCACCAAGGGAGTGAGTGTAGATCAAGAACAGAAGGGGACCAAGAACTGAACCTTGAGGAGCCCCTACAGTAAGGGGATGAGAGGGGGAGAAGGAACCCACAAAAGAGACTGAGAATGAATGGCTGGAGAGATAAGAGGAGAACTAGGAGAGGATTTATATTAATGTCTGTCTCCCCCTCTAAACCATAAGGTCCATGTGGGCATAGAAAGTGTCTATCCACTCTGTTGCATTATACTCTCCCAAACACTTGGTACATTGCCCTGTATACAGTAAGTGCTCAATAATTACAACTCATTGATTGTTTGATTGATTTATGA
Source organism: Tachyglossus aculeatus (assembly GCF_015852505.1). Taxonomy (NCBI): domain Eukaryota; kingdom Metazoa; phylum Chordata; class Mammalia; order Monotremata; family Tachyglossidae; genus Tachyglossus; species Tachyglossus aculeatus. The sequence goes on along the minus strand of NC_052090.1, from coordinate 3,132,431 downwards.
AAGTAATATAGTAGTCTTTAGATTGCTTCCTGAACCTCTCCCCTGTTTGTTATGTGCTGAAGATCAGGACTGCAGGATTGGATTTTGTTCATTCATTCATTCAATCGTATTTATTGAGCGCTTTCTGTGCGCAGAGCATTTCATTCTCAAGACACAGTGTGATTCAGGATTGAATGTCCATCTGTACCCTTCAGTGGTCTCTGTGTGACAAGTAATAGAACGTTTTAGATCTCCCCTTTGTTATAATAAGAGGAGCTGCAAGGTATTGATTATCCAACACTTACTTTCCTGCAAGTAATGTTTTAATCTCTTAGTCCGTCAATCAATGGTATTTACTGGGTATTTACTGTATGCAGAGATTTGTGCTAAATGCTTGGAAAAGTACAATATAACAGAGTTGGTAGATATAATAATGATGGTATTTGTTATGCACTTACTAGAGAGGCAGCGTGGCTCAGTGGAAAGAACATGGACTTGAGAGTCAGAGGTCATGGGTTCTCATCCCAGCTCCACCACTGTGTGACTTTGGGCAGGTCACTTAACTTCTCTGTGCCTCAGTTACTTCATCCGTAAAATTGGGATTAAGACTGTGAGTCCCACGTGGGGCAACCTGATTAACCTGTATCCCCCTCAGCACTTAGAATAGTGTTTCGCACATAGTAAGTGCTTAACAAATACCATCATTATTATTATTATTATGTGTCAAACACTGTACTAAGCATTGGGGTGGATACAAGCTAATGAGGTTGGACACAGTCCCTGTACCACATGGGGCTCACAGTCTAAATCTCATTTTATAGATGAGGTAACTGAGGCACCGAAAATTAAGGGACTTGTCCAAGGTCACATAGCAGACAAGTGGAAGAGGTGGGATTAGAACCCAGGTCCTTCCGACTCTCTGACCCATGCTCTAACCACTAAGCCACACATATCAGCCCCCAAGGACTTTACGGTCTACAGGGGAAGGCAAACATCCAGCGCTTAGAACAGTGCTTGCACATAGACGTGCTTAACAAGTGCCATCATTATTATTTAAAAAAATTACAGATAAGGGAAAGAGTAGCATATTGGGCTATGTATAATAGTAGAGCATGGGGTAACTTCTGTGATGCCGGTGTGAATATCAAAGTGCTTAAGGGGCACACAGCCAAGTGTCTAAGTGACACAGTTTGGAGGGCATATGGGGAAATTAAGCCTTGGTCAGGAAAGGTTTCTTGGAAGAGATGTGATTTTAGGAGGTGGAGAGAGTGGTGGAATTTAGGATATGAAGGGGGAGAGGGTACCAGTCCCAAGGGAGGATGTGGGTAAGGGATTGGTGGCAGAATAGATGAGATCGAGGTGCAGACAGTAGGTTGGCATTAGAGGAGGGGGGTGAACAGATTGGGTTGTGGTAGATTGGCAAGGGGAGGTAAGGAGAAGTGAGCTGACTGAGTGCCTTAAAGCTGATGGCAAGGCATTTCTGTCTGAAGTAGCGGTGAATGAGCAACCATTGGATATTGGGAGCTATGGACTGAATGACTTTTCAGAAATAATGGTCTAAGCAGGAGAGAGAAATATGGACAGGATAATTATGATAATAGTGATGGCATTCAAAAAGCACTTAATATGTCTCAAGCACTGTTCTAAGTGCTGGGTTTGTTACAAGCTAATCAGGTTGGACACTGTTCCTGTCCCACATGGGACTCAGCGTCTTAATCACAGTTTTAATCATGGTCTTAAAATGGGAATTAAGACTGTGAGCCCCACGTGGGACAACTTGATTACCTTGTATCTACCCCAGAGCTTAGAACAGTGATTGGCTCATAGTAGGTGCTTAACAAATATCATTATAATTATTATTATTATTGTTAATCTCCAGTGTACAGGTGAGGTAACTGAGGCACAGAGAAATAAAATGACTTTGCCCAAGGTCACACAGCAGTCAAGTGGTGGAGCATGGATTAGAACCCAGGTCCTTCTGACTACCGGCATGTGTTTTATTTACTAGGCCATGCTGCTTCCCTAGAATAAGGGAGAGAAGCACACAGGCAGGTCAATGAGGAGGCTAATGCAGGCAGGCAGGAAATAGGAAGATCAGCATACCAGCCATTTGGATGGAGAGGAAAGGGCACAGTCATTTTTCTCAAACCAATTTTTGTGATGCCTCTTTTTGATACCCATTATTCATTCATTTAATCATATTTATGGAGCCCTTACTTAGTGCAGAGCACTGTACTAAATGCTTGGAAAGTACAGTGTACAATTCGGCAACAAATAGAGACAATCCCTGCCCAAATGGGCTCACAGTCTAGAAGGGGGAGACAGCCATCAAAACAAGTAAACGGGCACCAATAGCATCAATATAAATACATAGAATTATAGATAATAATAATAATTATTGTGGTATTTGTTAAGCACTTACAATGTGCCAAGCACTGTTCTAAGAAATGTGGCTCAGTGGAAAGAGCATGGGCTTGGGAGTCAGAGGTCATGGGTTCAAATCCTGACTCTACCAATTGTCAGCTGTGTGACCTTGGGCAAGTCACTTAACTTCTCTGTGCCTGAGTTACCACATCTGTAAAATGGGGATTAAGACTGTGAACCCCATGTGGGACAACCTGATTACCTTGTAGCTACCCCAGGGCTTAGAACAGTGCTTCGCACATAGTAAGTGCTTAACAAATGCCATCATTATTATTATAGAATTATAGATATATACACATCATTCATATAAATAAATATAATTATAAATATATACATATATCTACAAGTGCTGTGTGGTTGGGGGGGATAGAGCAAAGGGAATGAGTTGGGGCGATGGGGAGGGAAGAGGGAGCTGAAGAAAAAAGGGGGCTTAGTCTGGGAAGGCCTCCTGGAGGAGGTGAGCCTTCAGTAGGGCTTTGAAGGGGGGAAGTGTGATTGTTTGGCAGATTTGGGGAGGGAGGGCATTCCAGGCCAGAGGTAGGACGTGGGCCAGGGGTTGGCGACGAGACAGGTGAGAATGAGGCATAGTGAGAAGGTTAGCACCGAAGAGCAGAGTGTGCAGGCTGGGCTGTAGAAGGTGAGAAGGGGAGGTGAGGTAAGAAAGGGCAAGGTGATGGAGAGCTCTGAGGCCAATAGTGAGGAGTTTTTGCTTTATATGGAGATTGATAGGCAACCCCTGGAGATTTTTGAGGAGGGAGGTGACATGCCCAGAACTTTTCTGTAGAAAGATAATCCGGGCAGCAGAGTGAAGTATAGGCTGAAACGGGGAGAGACAGGAGGAAGGGAGATCAGAGAGGAGGCTGATGCACTAATCCAGTAGGGATAGGATGAGAGATTGTACTAATGTGGTAGCAGTTTGGATGGAGAGGAAAGGAAGAATCTTGGTGATATTGTGAAGGTGAGACCGGCAGGTTTTGGTGACAGATTGGATGTGTGGGGTGAATGAGAGAGCGGAGTCAAGGATGACACCAAGGTTGTGGGCTTGTGAGATGGGAAGGATGGTAGTGCTGTCCACGGGAAAGTCAGGGAGATGACAGGGTTTAGGAGGGAAGATAAGGATCTCAGTCTTAGACCTGTTGACTTTTAGGTGGCAGGAAGACATCCAGCTGGAGATGTCCTGAAGGCAGGAGGAGATACAAGCCTGGAGGGAGGGAGAGAGAACAGGGAAGGTTATATAGAGACAGTTGTCTAATAGATGGTGCCTCTGAGATGAGCTCATTCTCTGTTCATAGTGAAACTGTTAGCTGAGGTTGCCACAGAGTACCCTTGAAGGGTTCAGTGTTTTCCAGGAGTTTGGCATTGAAAAATAGCTAGGATTTCAGCTTTCAGAACTTGGGTTGTATTGCTATTATGAGGGAGAAGATATCCATGGTCAGTTCCATCAGTTGGCACCTCATATACCTACAAAGATCCTTCAGAATTGATCATCTATCTGCTTAGATATAAGTATATCAGGATAGTGATATTTACTATTTTATTTATTTTGTTAATGATGTGCATCTAGCTTTATTTCTATTTATTCTGATGACTTGACACCTGTCCACATGTTTTGTTTTGTTGTCTGTCTCCCCCTTCTAGACTGTGAGCCTGCTGTTAGATAGGGACCGTCTATATGTTGCCAACCTGTACTTCCCAAGCACTTAGTACAGTGCTCTGCACACAGTAAGTGCTCAATAAATACGATTGAATGAATGAATGAATGAATATTGGGAGGTCGGAGATAAGTGCCGATTCAGAACTGGTGTTTGTCCTACTCTCTGAGCAGGATCAGATCATTTATCTTAACTTTCCAATCCCAGGTGTTCCCATGATCTTTTTCACCTTGTTGTGTCAGCTACTATTTAAATGCTCCAGTAATCAAGTCTAGCCTTATGGAAATTTTTTCCTCTTCATTGCTATTGGTAGATGTTGGGGCATAGAAACTGATGATGATAGCAGTACATTTTGACTTCAGGATGGAGATTTGGCACTACTGATTAGCTGCTTGTGTGTCTGGGGCCGGGTTGGGACACTAAGATTTGTCCAAATGCAAATCTAATAATCTGAAACATGTCACTGAAGCAGCAAGGCCAAACAATCCCTGTGAGCTATTTTTCATCAGATCACCTGCATTCCTTACCTCTTAAACTGTGATCCCTGTTATCTTCTGCCTACCTAGTGCTTAGCACAGGGTTGGGACTCAATCAATGCCATAACAATAATTATTATAACATCATTATTATTGTAATCATTTTATTCACCAATGTGAAGTATTGATGCCAACTCTCCACTTCTTCAAATCCCTCCTAAAACCCCATCACCTCCAACAGTGTTTCCCTGATTAATTTCCCAGCACCCTGAGCCATTCAAAGCCTGCTCAAGAATCCCATTTACTCCAGAAAGTGCTCCTCAACTAAGTTCCCAGCATCCTAAGCTATATCATCTCTTTAGCCCAAACAAGAACTTATGGATTCATTTAGACTTTACTTACCATCTGAGGTATACATGGCCACTCAGTTTATTAATTCTGTCAGTGTTATAAATATTTTTATGTTGTCCTTCCCCAACCTGCTTGTGGGCAGGGAACGGGTCACTTATTCTATACTTCCAAGCACCTAGTATAGTGCATACACCAAATGGGCGCTCAATAAGTGCTAATAATGTCACTACTATTATTATGACATATCTGTTTTCCTCACCCAATATTCAATCTATTCATTTCAATGCATGTAGTTCGATGAATAGTCACCAACGGTGCTGTATCCAAAATGCAGAGCCAAAACACGCATTATGGAAGAATTGAATGGTGTTTTTGGACACAACGGATGATGGGGAGAGTCCAAACTTTGCTAGGAAGAAGTCACCTGCATCTTGGAGACATGGGAACCTTAAGAAGTAAATGAAGTCCTTCAAGAACCCGGATTCCATTCAAAACTCTGGAAAGATGTCATACTTCAATCAGGTAATCAGTCAGTGGTATTTATTGAGTGCTTACTGTGTGCAGCACCTTGTACTAAGCACTTACAAAAGTACAATAGGGTTGTTAGACATGATCTCTTCCTCCTCATCTACTCGTGGAATGAGAAAGTAATTTCATTGATTTGAGCAGTAGACTCAGACAGCGCTTCCTCTGGAGTTTACTATGAGATCTAGCATGTGGGAAGTGTCTGCAAAATGAGTGTATTTTGGATGAAAGCATCATAGTAGATGCATAGGGATATCTGTACTTGTAGCCACTGACAGATGTGTAATCATTACATGATTCAGTGCCAAAGCTGTCTGTTTACAGACAGAAATGTTTCATCCTGACATTACTCTTTATAAATAGCAACTTGGGTTTACTGAGATAAAGGAATTAAGACCCAATAATGGGATCAACAGTCCTTGCAGTCTATGTTTTTAAAGGTTAATCTGCCAGGATTAACATATCTAAAGAAGATTAAACACACTCTAACTTCCTGTGTTAGAAATCATAAACTCTCTGGAGGAACATATTCAAGAAGATATGAAAATGATTGTTAATTTATTTGTGAGGCAGAGCAGTGCAATGGGGGAAGAAGATTGAGTTTGTTCAACAGCCTGCAATAGGAAAACCTACAACCAAAAAATTTCATTAGTAACAAGAAAATTAATGCTGTCATTCATTCATTCATTCATTCATTCAGAAGTATTTATTGAGCCCTTACTGTGTAGAGCACTGTACTAAGCGCTTGGGAAGTACAAGTCGGCAACATATGGAGACGGTCCCTAACCAACAACGGGCTCACAGTCTAGAAGGGGGAGACAGACAACAAAACTAAACACCAAATTGTGTTACCTAGGTAAAAGCACTGAACAAATAACACTGTTAATATTTTATATATCAGGTTAATTATACATTATAAGTTATATATATTTATAATAAGTGTCTTATTTGTTAAGCACTCACTCTGAACCAAGGCTGCATAGATACAATATAAGTAAACTAGGTATAGCCCCATCCTACATTGGGCTCACAATCTAAAAGGAAGGGAGAACAAGTATTTAATCTCCATTTTACAGATGAAGAAATTGAGACACATAGCAGGCAAGTGGTGGAGGTAGATTAGAACCCAGTTCTTTGATTCCTAGGCCTGTTCTTTCCAGTAAACCAACTTCCTTCTCAAATATTTATTTATGATGGAATGGCTCATCATTCAAACAACTTTTTTCAGTCATGCCTCCATGTTTGGATAGTATTTTTCTGTCATTTCTGGGGCATCTATAAATAGGAAAGGCAGATAAATACATATATTAAACTGCTTGAATGACTCTCAGACACATGAAACCTGAGTTATAGTTCCTTTTTGTAGATATAATTCAATATCTATACATGTAGTTTGGTAGTTTGAAAGCAGTTTTAATTTGATTTCATTGATAGGGACTCCTGAATTTCAGTTTGTTCACCATTTGTCGTGGTGATTTGCCAAGAGACATGCACATTTCCTCACCTCATCCTTCAGTGATCAGCCCCAGGCACTGCAAGACAGATGATCAGGGTTGGCAGTGCAGTCTATGGCCACGAACACCACTTTGTCCAGAAGCATCGCTTTGCTCTCGTCCTTTTCATTTACCATTGTTGAAGTGGTCTTTTACGTCTGGCACATCATCCTGGAGTCTTTCTCGTTGGAGGCCAGGGTTCACAGGGTGAAATTGAAAAGAAAATTTCAAAGGAAAAGGGGATGGTATCCTGCACACACTAGCACACATGCACTTCAAAGTTTCCTGTTCTTCACCTCTCTTTTAGCTGCTCTTTCCTGTTCCCCATTCCAATTTCCCCACCAGCCCTCCGCTTTCCAGTTTTGCCTATGAATTAACAGTTCTCTCGCATTGCCCATTTTATGTCAAGAGAATACGTCAAAAAATATTTGAGAGAAACATTTAAAACTCTCCACATACATAAACTTGCAAATACAATCTATTAGAGAAGCAGTGTGGCTCAATGGAAAGAGCATGGGCTTTGGAATCAGAGATCATGGGTTCAAATCCCGGCTCCCCACTTGTCAGTTGTGTGACTTTGGGCAAGTCACTTCACTTCTCTGGGCCTCAGTTACCTTATCTGTAAAATGGGGATGATGACTGTGAGCCCTCCGTGGGACAACCTTATCACTTAGAACAGTGCTTTGTACATAGTAAGCGCTTAATAATTGCCATCATTATTATTATTATTAAAAGTGTTTATTAAACATCTACCCAGTGTAAAGCTTTCGGGATTATGTCAATTTCCATCTGCTTATTCTCTTCCAATGGTTAGTACAGTTCTCTGCAGACAGTAAGCATTTAATAAAAACCATTAATATTGCTACTAGGCGTTGTGAAAAAATATATTGGTGACAATTAGATACAGTCCCTAATCCCCAAGGGACTCATAATCTAAAAGGAAATGGAAGAGAAGGAATAAAAGGAGTTGGGAGCCAACCTATACAAAACTACAGTATCCAAGAGACACAACAGACACAGCTAACAGTCACCATCACGTTGAGAATGCCTCATTGCTATTATATCGACATGTACCTCCCTTTTCACATTGGAGCAGAGGCTGATGTATATGCATCAAGGCGGTGGAAAGAGGAACTGGGTAGATTCTTTCTCAGGTTACAGTCCTCTAGACTGGGGTCTCACTTCCAAGTTGCTGATAGTTTCTCACCCTTTAAGCCTAATGATTATTTTATTCATTCATAAGAATAGCAATTATGAAGGTATTTATTCATCATTTACTCTGTGCCAAGATCCAGGCTATGCACCGAAGCAGGCACAAGATAAACAGATCAGACTCCCTGTTGCACACCTGCCTCACAGTCTAAGAGGGAGTGAGAATTGGTACCTTTTCCTATTTTACAGATTTGGAAACAGAGGCACAGAGAAGTGAAGCGACTTGCCTAAGCTCTCATAGCAGGCGAATGTTGGAGCTAGGTTTAAGACCCAGACCCTCTGACTTTCAGTCCCATACACACTTCACTAGGCCTCATTATCAAACATCTACTATGTGCAAAGCACTGCACTAAGTCTTGGGGAAGGATTATAATAAAGGATAAACAAGCCTCCATTCATCATTCTCAGGGAGCTTTCAATCTCAAAAGGGTGTAGGGATTTGGGAAGAAGTAATGGAGAAAGGTTGAATGAAAATGGATGAAATGACATAAAAACACACAAACAAATGAAGAACCCCAAAGCACTGTGATGGAGGGACCTGTTTTCAAACTCAGGGAATGCTTCCCAGAGTCCACAGGTCAAAACATTCATAAGCCACAGACCACCCAATGTTCTATAATTAATAGAAGCATCACTCTCCCCAACTAGAATGTAAACTCCTGAGGACAAGGATGGCATTCCTCTACTGTCTACCTTCAAGTGCTTAGTACAGTGCTCTGCAAGGAATAAATGCACAGCAAATTCTACTGATGGATTAATTGACTGTACCTTGCTACCTTTGTTTTACTGCTCCTGTAAGGAGCTTGGGGCCCCACAAGATGAAGTGGGGGTGGAGGGAGGGAGGAAGATACTTCAGGCAGGGAGACTGGCTGTCTTGTAACTTGGGCTGCTGCTGCTACTTCATTCTCTCTTGGTTTCATTAAAAAATCCTCTCACCTGGTCCCCAAGCTTTGAAAGATGATCAACTGAACTGTAAACTCGTTGTGAGCAGGGAATGTGTCTGTTTATTGTTGTACTGTACTCTCCCAAGTGCTTTGTACAGTGCTCTGCACACAGTAAGTGTTCAATAAATATGATTGGCTAAGTAACTGGCATTAGGGATGTAGTCTGAGGCCATCGGATCCCTCCACAAGAGTGGACAGGGTTCATTCACTGTCCACCTTTTACACAGTTGTTGAGTGAACTCACATCTGCCACGGCAAAATGTTGGTGTTATTTATAATTATTCTAAATTAATGTCATATGCACTCAGCTACTTTCCAGAAACCAGGCAATAGGGACCATTAGTGGGAATGACAGACATCAAGGGTGGAAGGCTGCAGGCTTATTGGAAAGGGAAAGGGGAAAGAGCAGCAACAGGATGTTTAAAGACTTGGAAAATCTCACTCAGAATTGAGAGGATAGATTCTTCAGGTGTGCTATAGAAAGTCACATTTAGCTCTATCCTAACCCCAAAGAAAACAACACTTCCTCACAGGGATCGGGGATGCGGGTTTGCACTTGACTTTGGGCAAGTCACTTAACTTTTCTGGGCCTCAGTTACCTCATCTGTAAAATGGGGATTAAGACTGTGAGCCTCACGTGGGACAACCTGACCACCTTATATCCTCCCCAGCGCTAAAAACAGGGCTTTGCACAAAGTAAGCGCTTAACGAATGCTATCATCATTATTATTATTATCCCCCACTTAGAGCCAAGGCTGTAACACTATATGCATCTTCCTCCCCATCAGCTACCCCAAATCCAGACTCACTTGTGGTGTTCTGGAAATCACGCTAGATTCCAGGTCTTCCTAGACTGAGAAACCAGGTGCTTCAACTCTGTCACAGAGTCCCAGAGTCCCAAGGGAAAAATTTCCTCCTGGTAGAATTAAGGACCTTGAGGCTGCCATTGATCCCTACCCTAGGATCAAATTTGGGATTTTTCAAAGTGTTTCTAACCCTCCAACCCCCGCTCACCCCACAATATCCCAGATTCAGTGTGGATACAACCTAACTCTAAATGGATCCTTTAACTTGGGAAAGGGCCTACTGGACTCCTTCCAGGCCCAGGGAGCAACAGCAGGGCTAGGCACACCGCGTTTTGTGTCTCAGAGAATTGGGGCCAGAACACAGGTAAGGCTGCCATTATCAAGAGCTCTGAAAGAGTGGCTCATGACCCACCTAGGCCATTCAGGGTTTACTGAAGGGCGAACTTCTGGTTCATCTTGGTTTCAGTTCCAACAAGATTTCTGTCTTTCTTAACCTCATGGAATACTTTCAATCTGAATCCATAAGACGTTCACATTGGCAGCATTGGTGCGCCCTCGTTCCAGTAACCACTGTTGTCAGTTCCTGCACGGCTGCTGCATCGGCCAATCGGCTTTCTGTGGATTTGGCGAATCGCTCTGGCATCTCTCCTTTCTGGCTTCCATTTTGCAGTAGCTGCCAGTTTCCTTTTTTCTTACTCTGTAGCTATGTTTCCCTTCCCACTCTATTCCCACTTCTCCACAGTGTCTTGCTGAGAGGACCCTTGCCGTCTGCTGGCTCTCAGGCAGCCGTGACAATTACGGTCTTGTCTTTGCTGGCATGCGGGATTGATGTTCAGTTTCAGGATGCAAATCTGGAACAGGTTTAATTGGAGAGGAGGCATGAACTGGTCCAGAGAGCAGCGGGAAACCAGAGGTAGGTGAGAGTGTCCCAAAGGGCAATTTGATTGTGTAAACACAGAAGCTGACTGTTTCTTAATGAGTCAGCTAATGGATGCCCAGTGCCAAAAGATCTGTCTGTTATCCATCATCCCTGTTACCTCGCCCTTTAGGTCTTATTACTAACGGGAACATTATTTATAACTATAAAAAATAGCTGTGTATATGTACCTGTAAAAACTCCACAATGTATTTTGTGTGCAATGTCAGGATGAGATTTTATTGAAATATTTTGCTCAGTGTTCCGTTGAGATTTCAATGGACATGGTGATCCACAGACCCACTGTAGACTCAGTTTTCCCCTTCTGTAATCAATCAATCAATCATATTTACAAAACACCTACTGTATACAGAGCACTCTAGTTAGCATTTGGAAGAGTACAGTAATTAGACACAATCCCCGAGTTTACAAAGAATTTACAATCTAGCCCGGGAGACAGACACTGAAATAATTTACAGATAAGAGGAAGAAGGCATAGTGGATATGTATAAAAAGTTAGTGTTTGAGAGTTTGTTTCAAAAGTGCTGAAGTGATAGTTATTTTGGAAGGAGGCAGCAAGACTTGATGGAAAGACCACTAGACTGGAAGTCTGGAAACCTGGGTTCTAGTCCCAGCTTTGCCAGTGGCCTAATGTGTGACTTTGGGGACTTAATCTCTCTGTGACTGATGTGTCATTTCTTATTCATAGTGACTTTATAGATTTATCCATTGGGTTGTAACCATACGTATCCATAGGTGCAATGCTGGAGAGGATATAATGGTTTCTTCAGCCCCATCCATTCATTCTGTCCCTCTCTTTCTCACAATTTCATAGAATCATTGCAGGGCTGGCATCTCACCGCAGCCCAGTGTGCTGTGAAGCCAGGACCCACCTGAGATCTGGGGTCAGCTGGGGATTGTCCGATGACCAGAACAGGCTGGTCCAGCCTGCCCATCACTGCAGGAGCACAGGTTCTGCCCCTGGGTGTCAGGGATATCTCACAATCAATCAATGGTATTTATTGAGTGCTTACTATGTGTAGAGTATCAGAGTAAGCATTTAGAGGAGTACAACAGAGTTTGTAGACACATTCCCTGCCCACAGTGACCTTACAGTCTAGAAGCTGCTAGATCTTTGAGGATACTGAACCCTTCACAACTGTGGGTTCAGTGAGAGGACTTCTAGACTGTGAGCTCCTTATTGGGTAGGGACCGTCTTTATATGCTACCAATTTGTACTTCCCAAGTGCTTAGTACAGTGCTCTGCACACAGTAAGCACTCAATAAATGTGATTGAATAAATGAATGACTTGGAGGAAGGGTGTGTGTGTGAGACCCGTTCACAGAGTTGGAACAGGAATGGGAGCAAACGTGGGAAGATACCTGGAGAATACATCAGGATCCTGAGAAGGCCTTTTTAGTAAAGGTAAGATGTGAACATACATGAAGGTAGAAGGGAAATTATCTTTCCTCTTCTCTTCCTCTCCTACACTGATGCTTAGGGATTTCAACATTTACCTGGACATCCCTGATGACCCTTCGGTCTCCTGTTTCCTCTCATTCATTAGCTCCACAGACCTGCTCCACCCCAACTTACCTCCATTCCAACTTTTACATCCACAGAATCTCATCAACAATAGTCATTGGAACATTTCTAACCTCACCATCTCTCTACCCATAAACTCCTCAACTGCCATCTTGCCCCTGTCTCCCATCCCCTCAAAACTGTCCTCTCCCCTGACATAAACCTCCAATTCTTAAGGCTCCTCATGTTCCAGGTCAAACTCCCTTCTCTTGATGTTCAAATGCACCCACCTAACACTAACCTCTCCACTGAATTCAACTCCTCTCCCCAATCCTTCATCAGTTGTGTACTATTAACTCCCAGGACTGGATTTCTGGATTTCTCCCACCTTCACAGGTCCCTCTGATCTCTCAACCTATTCTCTCTTTCTTCACTGCTATCTTGCTATCTCAGCTATCTTGCCCCTTCCTGTAACACATCATTTAGGTACATTCATTCATCCATTCATTCAAACGTATTTATTGAGTGCTTACTGTGTGCAGAGCACTGTACTAAGCACTTGGGAAGTACAAGTTGGCAAAATAAAGAGACAGTCCATATCCAACAATGGGCTCACAGTCTAGAAGGGGAAGACAGAAAAGAAAACAAAACATGTGGACAGGTGTCATCAGAATAAATAGAAATAAAGCTAGATGTACATCATCAATAAAATAAATAGAATAGTAAATATGTACAAGTAAAATAAATAGAGTAATAAATCTGTACAAACATATATACAGGTGCTATGGGGAGGGGAAGGAGGTAGGGTGGCGGGGCTGGAGAGGAGGAGAGGAAAAAGGGGGCTCAGTCTTGGAAGTCTGTACATATCTTTGCAAGCAACTTCTTCCCCCAACCTGTAATTTATTTCAGTGTATGTCTTTTCTACTAGGACTGTAAGCTCCTTGAGGGCAGGGAATCATGTCCACTGACTCTTTTGTACTCTCCCAGATGCTTAGTATTATGCTCTGCACAGAATAAGGACTCAGTAGATACTGTTGGGAAACAGGATCACCTCAATGATAGCCTTCTTTCACTTCTGCAGATGTGCTGTTGGCAGAAAGCCAGGCATCAGGATAACTTAGGTCACTCTGAGTTCATATTTACTTGTTATAACTCTTGTCTCTCTTCTATGCAGCAATATTGTTTCTTATCCTTCATTGCCCATCGCCTCTCTTGCCCATTGTCTCCACCAATTATTCCCAACCATTAACTCCATCCTGAAGCCTGCAATGCACCTCCCTTCTTCCTTTCTTACTTGTGACCATCTGGCCAATACTTTGTGTGCAAAGTTGTCACTATCAACTGTGAACTCCCCTGAGCCTTTGGCTTACCTTCCCAAATCACTCCCATCCTAGAATCGACTCTCTCATTCTTGCCAGCTACATCTCAAGAGATATCCCGCTTGCTCTCACTCAATCAATGAATGATATTTATTGAGTGCTTACTGTGTGCAGAGCACTGTGCTGAGTGCTTGGGAGAGTAAAATATAACAGCATCTGTCGGCACACTCCTGCCTACAATAAGTGCAGCGCTCTGAACACAGTAAGCACTCAAAATATACGATTGAATGAATGAATAAGCTTACAGTCTAGAGGGGACTCTCAAAATCTAGTTCTGGGACTCGTGCAGCCGACACCAAGCTCTTGCATCCACTCTTTCTCTCTTCATAACTGCCCTCTTCAACTTTCTGATGGCTTTGTCCTACCTCCTTCAGTGAATCAGTCAATATTTACTGAGCATTTGCTGTGTGCAGAGCATGGTACTAAGCACTTGGGAGAGTAAAATACAACTGAGTTGGTAGGCAAGTTCCCTGTCCAAAAGGAGTTCACAGTCTGGAAGGGGAGACAGACATTAATATAAATGAACAAATTACAAATATGTTCACAAGTGCTGTGGGCCTGAGGTTGGGGCGAATATCAAATACTTAAAAAGTAAAGTTCCAAGTGCATAGATAATGCAGAAGGGAAATGAGGGCTTAGGGAGGATTTCTTGGAGGGGATGTGATTTTAATGAGGCTCTGAAGGCAAGGAGATTGAGCTATAGTGAGTAAGTATGCATTAGAGGAATGAAGCGTAGTTTGCAGTAGGAAAGCAGCCAGGTAAGTTCAAAGAGGGCAAGCTGAATGAGTACTTTACAGTCTGAGGTAAGGAGTTTCTATTTGATGCAGGGATGGATGGGCACTCACTGGAGGCTTCTGAGGGCTGGGGAGATGTGGACTGATGTTTTTTATAGAAAAATGATCCAGGCAGCAGAATGGAGTATGGACTGGAGAGGGATGAGACAGGAGGCAGGGAGGTCACTAAGGAGGCTGAAGTCAAGGAGGTGTATGAAAAGTGCTTGGATCAGCAGGGTAGCAATTTGGATGGAGAGGAAAGGATAGATTTTTGAGATATTGCAGAGGTAGACAGACAGGCTTTTATGACATTGAATGTGTGGGTTGAATGAGAGATGAGTTGAGCAAACATGCTCACATTTCTGTTACAGTAAAAACAAACAAACAAAACCCTCTCTTCCCCTCCCCATTCAGATATACTCATGTCTCTGTTGCCTCTGCATGTCTCTGTTGCCCTGTCTCCAGTAGCGCCCAGGGCTGGAGCTAAGCTCTGCAGCAGAGCATGGAGATACTGCTACTATGGGAAACTTGCAGATTACCCTTCCCCCTGTGCCCCCCAATCTTAGGGTTGGGTTTCACCATGAGACTGGCCCCAGCAGCCTGTATGCATCTCCCCACCAAGATGCCACAGCACACCCCAAGTCCCCAGCTCCAGAACTGAGACCTAAGAACTGAGAAGTAGCACGGCATAATGGTTAGGGCACAAGCCTGAGAGTCATAAGGTCATGAGTTCTAATCCCAGCTCTGCCACTTGTCTGCTGTGTAACCTTCACTTCACTTCATTTCTCTCTGCCTCAGTTACCTCATTTGTAAAATGAGGATTTAGACTTGAGCCCCACATGGGACAGGGACTGTGTTCAACCACAGTGCTTAGTACAGTGCCTGGAACATAGTAAATTGCTTAACAAATACCATAATTATCTCCTCTCTAGACTGTAAGCTTGCTGTGGGCAGAGAATGTTTATTCTTGTATTGTACTCTCCTAAGAGCTTAGTACAGTGCTCTGCACACAGTAAATGCTCATTAAATATGATTGAATGAATGAATGAGAGCTGCAGTAGTCTACAGAGCCCCTACCACCATGGACAATACCAGGTTAGGATGGCATCACTCCCCTCTCCTTCTCAGTCCTAGGTTTGGACCCCACTGCAAGACCCCAGCTCCAGGGGCCCGAATTCCCCACACCTGTGGTGATACCCTTTCCCCATCCCCCACAGACAATATCAGGATCAAATCCAGGACCTCATATTCTCACTGTGAGTAGGGAATGTGTCTGCCAATTCTGTTACGTGGTACTCTCTCAAGCACTTGTGCGCTGCACGTAGACAACATTAAATAAATACCATTGATGATGAGATTCTCCCAACCCTTTGACTTAAGGGCTTTCCCCTTCCACCAGATGATAGCAATGGCTCCAAAATGGTGAATTTTACTACGAGGAGGAGATATTGAAACAATCTTCAAGGTCCCCAAGGAAGACTTGCAGAGACTTTCCCACCAGCAAGGACATTAGAGACAGAACCAAGAATGAGGCATGAGCATCACTGTAGACAAAATGGAGCAGACTTCCTACCTGCTGACCAGTGACAAGCAGCAGAAGCCAACTGACAGCTCAGCAGCTATTAACTAGTCATGAAGTCTTCCTGTCAGTAGGATCTTCTGAGGTAGAGGCAGGGGAAGAGCTCTGCTTCCACTAGGGGTAGTTTATGATAGGGATGTCAAATGGGAAAGTGGATTAAAAGTTCAGGTCTGCAGGCTACATGAGCTCAGTGCAGGGACCTGTGGACATGTGCTGAGACCACCCAGAAGGGAAGGGGAACAAAGCCCTGGAATGAGCCCTAGAAGATTAATGTTTTCTATGAGACACTTCTCTGGCAATGGTAGCAGTCTCGTATATATATATATATATATATATATATATATATATATAATGATTTGTAGATCCCACTGCTCCCTCCAGCTATCACTCCATCTTCCTTCTCCCACTGATGCCCTCACTCCTTGATTGGGTGACACACATCTAATGCATCCACTTCCCCTCTTTTCCCTCTACAATCTGTTTTCTGCCCTCTTCACCCAACTGAGAACACTTTCTCCAAGTCACCAGTGACTTCTTCCTTGACATTACTAATGAACTCCACTCTTCGTTCGTCCTCCTTGACCTCTTAGCTGCCTTTGACACATTTTACTGACACATTTTCTTATTGGTTCTTCTCTTACTGATCTGCCCACTCCTTCTAAGTCTCTTTCACTAGCCCCTCTTCCACCTCTCATGCTTAACTGTGGGTGTCCCTCAGGGCTCTGTTATAGGTTTCCTTCCCTTCTCATTTTTCACTCTCTCTTTCAGAAAACTCATCCACTCCCTCCTCTTTGTGGATGACTTCTATATTTCCCTCACCAGCTTCAAGAATTTACCTCAACTACAATCCTTCATTTGTTCTCGCTTCCAAACATTTCTTCATGGATAATCCACTCACACCTCAGTACAGTTCAGCTAAATGCCTTGGCTTCCCTAACAAATCCTCTCCTCCCTCTAACTGTCCCATCACAGATGACACTATGACTGCCCCTTCCCCACCATTGCTAACATCCTCATCTTTGGTACTATCTCTCTTTCAACACCCCTTTGTTGTTTGTCACCAAACAACACATGTGGAGCACATCAAAAGACAAGCTTTTGTGTGCCCAGTGTATCTGGGACTGTGGATCCTGCATGGGCCTTTTCACACACACCCCGCCCCCACACACACCCCACACACACATCCATAAGTGAATTTCACCTTCAGTGGTGTTTTCTTTGAATATCAGGGAGAGCTGCATATAACAATGTGTGGAAACCTTGATGTTTCCTGCAATTCTCTTGTATCTCAAATGCGATAAAACTCATTCCTGCTGTGTCCCCCTCAGGTCTGAAGTTGGGTTATGATTCTAGGAGTACAGGGTTAACAACGTTGTTTCTTAGTCCAAGAGGAGAATATTACCAGGAATTGAGAGCACTGACATGTCACTGTAATCTTCAAAGTCAGGTCTCTCTCCCTTCTCCTTGAAGACAGAAGTCACGGTGACAACCCATAGTAATGGGATTTAATGCAATCCTTAAAAACACAAACTCTCTAAGCAGTAGTAGATAAACACTCAATTTCCAATCATAATGTTAAATATTCTCTACATGATCTGAATAAGTCATTCCCATCAATCTTTCCTGGTCACAATCTCAGAAGTGAAATGCAGTCACAGCACTGTCTTCCTTTCCCAGGATGATTTTGCAATAATTGACATGCTAAGTGGAGTTCAGCGGAACAAGGGTCAAACACAGGGTGAAGAGAATACCAGTGATGGAGAAGCACATAGATGTGTATGAATGTCAGATAAATGAACTAATCTGTGTTTATAATGTAGCTTCAAATCAGTCAAAATGTAATATTGCGTATATGAGAGAAATGCAATTCCTTAAGGCCTTTTCACTATTTCTTTCTGTCATTAATTTTCCATTATTGCACAAGGCTGTTTCTGAAACAAGCCTTTGCCATTTTGAATCCCAATTATTCCTCTGTCAAAACCTTTCAAGTGGAGGGCATTGAGACACACATTATTGATCTTTGCCTGAAGGAGGAATCCAACAACTATTTCCAAACTCTCAAGAAGACCTGCCCAAATCCAGAAAATGACAGTCACAAATAAATAATGGAGTAATAATGGAGGGTCAGAAAAAGAAAACCTTCATTTGAAATCCAAATAAAACGATCTTTGTCTCCAGACCAAAGAGATTTCATAAACTCCCTGAGTTGAATACTACTGGGCTCTAGTGGATGTTTAGGAAATGCGGGAATGTCCACTTCTCTTCGTAAACTCTACTAATGAGCCTGATAGCCCTGGGCTGCTTGTATGCCCGAAGAGGGGGGCCTTGCCCAGTACCCAGGAAGGGAGATTATGCAGCACAGACATAGTGACTGTATTTTTGAAGGCACATCTAGAGTTCATCCAGGGCTCTGCCAGGGACTTGGTTGGGATCTGCCATCACCTCAGCCACCATGTCTGCTCCCCTCCCAGCCTTTGCCTACTGAGTTGGGAGAGAATGAAATGGGTGTTCAGGAAAAGCATGTAACCAGCTCAGCAGTTGTCCCTTTGAAGCAGCTGTCCTCTGACCACAGAGAACTTGGTGAGGGTGGAGGGATGGGGGTGAGATGTTTGCGCAGTTTTATGGCACTCCTGAGAGGGAATGTGGCTGAACTCTGGGGATGCCTCAGATGGGAGAAACAGACTCTTCCCATCTTACTTCTCCAGAAGACAGTGTGAGTAAAACTCAGGGCACATCTCCTTATTTCTAGATTCACCACAGGCCTGCCGGTTTCATATCTTTAATAACTTCCTCAACCATCTTCCCTTCTAAACATCTCTTCCCTTCAATACCCTCCACAGAGAGACTTCCAATCTCTTGACTCTCTCCACTTATCCCCAGCCATCTGCCCCATTTAATCTCCTCCTCATCTTCCCCCTACTTGATGTGCAATTCCATGCTCAACTCTAAACTCACCACTGACCACACCTTCTCCCGCCCCTATCCCTTTGATGATAAACCTCCAATCCTTACCTCTGGATCACCTTCACAGTTCCCTTCCTCTGCTCTTCTAGTCAAGCCACGGAGAGCTACTGGCAGAACTACACTCACCAGGCAGGTCTCGTCTAACTGAAATTCATCCTCACATTGAAACAATTGAAGCCATCAGATGTGAACTCCCCCAAATCTCCCTCTCACCTCCCCAGTCTCTGCCCCTCTTACTCCTGCACCTGATCTCTGCTTCCCACTCATCTCTCAAGGAGAGATCTCCTGCCTCCTTTCAAAATCTACCCACATTACATGTGCCTCCAACCACAGCACTTAGCACCTTATTAAAAAATTTGCACTCACCCTTCTCTCTTTGACAGTCACCTTTAACTGCTCACTCCAGTGGTTCCTTCCACTTCACTTTCAAGTACACTAACGTATTTCCTAACCTAAAAAATACTATCCAAAAAACCCTCCCTTAACCCCATTGGGCTTTACTATTTCTGTTCAAATTCATTCATTCATTCATTCATTCAATCCTATTTATTGAGCGCTTACTGTGTGCAGAGCAAATTCCCTGAACCAGTTGCTTATTCTTGCTGTCTCAGCTTCCTCTTCTCCAACTCCCTACTTAACCCCCTGAAATCCATCTTCCTCCCCAACCTGACTCCTCCATTCCACTGAAACTGCCCTATCCAATGTCACCAATGGTGTACTTATTATAACCAAATGGACTCTACTTCATCTTAATTTTCCTAAACCTCTCAGCAGCCTTAGACACTGTGGACAATCTCCTTCTCCTGGAAACATTATAAAACATTGGTTTCTCTGGCTCAGTACTTCTTCAGTTCTTTTACCTCCTTCTAGATCTCTTTTGCAGGCTTCTCCTCTGCCTCCCCTTCCCTAACTGTAGAGGTTCTTAAAGTGTCTCTTCTTGGTTCCTGACTATTCTGCATTTACACCTACTCCTTCAGAGGACTCATTCACTCTCATGGCTTTTACTACCATCACTACATGGAGGATTCCCAAATCTACCTTTCTAGCCCCAACCTCTCTCCTCTGCAAACTCACATTTCTTCCTGCCTTCAGGATATCTCTACTTGGATGTGTCCCCAGCATCTCAAATTCCATATGACTAAAACTGAACTCCCCATCTATACTTCCAAATTCTCTCCCAACAACTCTCCTGTCACTGTTGACAAAGCCATAATCCTCCCTGTCTCCCAAACCCACAGCCCAGATATTATCCTTGACTTCTCTTCCCTTCTCTTTCCTTTCCTTTCAGTCAGTTACCAAATTCTGTCAGTCCTAACTTTCTCTCCATCCAAAGTGCAACCATGCAGGTCTAGGCACTTGTCATCTCCCATCTCTACTATTGAATCAGCCAATCAATCAATCAATCAATGGCATTTATTAAGCACTTACTATGTGCGGAGCACTGTATTAAGCACCTGGGAGAGAGTAAAATACAACAAAATTAGTGGACATGTTCCCTCCTCGTAAGACATTTACAGTCTAGAGGATGAGCTTACAGTCTCCTAGAAGATTTCCCAGTCATTACCCACACATCTTTCCAGTCTATACTTCACATAGTTGCCTGTATAGCTTTTTAAAAAATTCTATTCACTCACTATTTTCCAACTCTCTCACTTCATTCCTCCCAAGCCAAACTTTTAAATGTACTCCAATATCAATTCTCCTGCCTCTGTCTCCTCACATATGCTATTCCACTAATTTGAAACATCTCCTGTCTTTTCCCAGCTTTGCAGCTTTCCTAAAATCCCACCTCTTCTATTAAGTTTTCCCCAAAACCCATTACATCATCCCACTAGTGATTTTTAGCACTTACATATTTCTTTACGTATGTCTTCTCTCCAGTTTTATGCATTATCAATTGGATGTATTCATTCAGCTTATCCTGTTTGTAAAAGAAGTCTTTATTTGTCTCCCTCTTTAGAGGGTAAGGACCTTATACACAGGGAAAGTGTCTTTAGCTTCTGCTTTACATTTCCAAGTACTTAGTTCAGTTAATTCCACTCAGTAGGTGCCCTCAATAAATACCTTTACTAGAACATATATAAACAAGGTCAGAGGAAAGGCTAAAGTTAATAATAGTTGAACATGGCTGCCAGAATGATGTGATTTGGGAGTTAATCAGGAAAGTCCTGCTGGAGGAGTGAAATTTTGGCAGGGTTTTCAACATGGGAATAGCTGTGGTCTAACAGACTTTTTTAATGGTATTGTTAAGTGCTTACTAGGTGCTATTAAACTCTGGGGTAGATACAAGATAATCAAATTGGATACAGTCTCTGTCCCACATGAGGGTCTAAATTGAAGGGAGGAGGAGTAATCCCTATTTTACAAATGAAATAACTGAGGCAGAGGAGCTAAATCAATTGACCAAGGTCACAGAGCAGACAAATGGCATAATTAAGTTTAGAACCCAGGTCCTCTGATTCCCAGAGTCCACTAGGCCACACTGCTTCTCAATTCGGTGGGGGTTGTGATTCAAGGCCAAAGGAACAGTGGGTATGAGGGAATAAATGAGACAGAATTGAGAGTCACACACATTTGGGCTTGGGGGATGGGAGAGGTGAAGGGAGAAACACATAAATGCCAACACAGGGTTAACTGTCAGACAGCAACCGGCAACTCTATTGCAAGGTTAGGTTAGGAATAGAGAAGCAGAATTATCTAGAGCATGGGCCTGGGAATCAGAGGACTGGGCTTTAATTCTTGCTGTCCACCTACATGCTGTGTGATTTTGGGCAAGTCACTTAACTTCTCTGTGCCTCTGTTATGCACAGTTATGCATCTGTAAAATCGGAGTTAAGGCTGTGAACCCCAAGTTCGTTATGGAATGTGTCCAACCTGATCAGACTTCTCCAGTGATTAGTACAGTACCTGACACGTAATAAGCACTTAACAAATTCTGCAAGAAAAAAAAACAAAACAAAACCTGGGTTCTAATTCTGGATAAGTTACTTTCCTGCTCTGTGATCGTGAGTAAGTCACTTAACTTCTTTGTAACCCAGTTTCCTCTTTTATAAAATGGAGATAAAATACTTGTTCTCTGTTCAAGCACTATGTGGAATAGGAACGGTGCCTGATATGCTTACTTTGCATTAACCCTAGCATTTTATACAGTGCTTGGTATATGCTAAGTGGTTAATATTATTATTTACAAATACCACAATAATTATTATCATTAAGGAGGTGTATCCAAGGATATGATCCTTCAGAAGCAACCTTTCTGCACAACCTCATCTTACTGCTTTGTAACAATGGAGTCCAAAAAAAATCAAGTTCCAGCAACATAGCAAAAGGGGTTTATATTGCAATATTAAATACTGAGCTGTATGGATCAGGACAGAGACAGTCTCTGCTGCCCTAAAGCAGGCTCAGCCTCATCATGGAAAGATGGGAGAGATAGCTATTTATAGTCTGTGATATACTAGTATTCCTTCACACCAACAACAGAATCCAATTAAGTATGGCTCCAGTCTTCTAAAAAGGAGGACAGGATGTGGCTGAAGCATGATTTAGGAAAACAAGGTAGATTAATTCAAAAATGGAGACTGAAAACAAGATGGAGTAAGGCTGGACAAGAGTTAGTTTCCACATATCCCTAGTGGGCAGAATAGTGAAGTGAGTCCTAATAGCAAATTACCTTCTATTAGCTGATGAACAAGGGAGATTTCATGAAATTCATGAAGGAACATGTGATTCCCACTCACTCATTGCAAAGCCAAATTACTATTTCTCATCTGTGACACTGCATTTCTGGGTCAGTCAGCTTTTGGTCAATTCTGACACCATTTTTTTCTGCTCTGTTTATGTCTGGCTAGTCTTTCCTGTTTGGCATTTGTGCTGATTGATCATCTCCCCTAAGAACTCTCCCTTGAACTTGTCCTTATTGAATCTCACCTGATTTTTTTAGGTCCATTTCCCCAGTTTGTGAAAATCAATGACCTTGCCACAGCCTCCTGGTCCCTCCAGCATCCTACTTTTCCATGGGCTCTTCAAACCTTAATCATCATGTTTGGCCTAGTCAACCGTGCAGATGGACTGTCGGTGACTACAAATCAAATGAATCTGTTCCGTACCATCCTCAGAAAAAATCCCAACTAAAAACTACATGGATGACTAGAGTAGAAACTGTTTCAGACAATACGACAGAGAGACCTGCTGGCTCTTAATGGTGAGGAATCGCAAACAGTTGGCTTTCTTGAGCAATTCAACAAAGGAGAGAATGACGGAAATCTCAGGCTGCCCCATGGTTAATGACAGCACATTCTACCTTCATATTCAGGACATTTGCAACAGAAATAAATCCGTCTTCAGACCTGCTTTACATTAAATTGACCCCTAGCTCCTACTGTGGTGTGGACAATGCTTGGGAATTTCTAATGATGTGCATCTATGAATCCGGTTTATAACCTGTCAGCTTTTCAGTAATTGCCTCACCAATGGGAATCTTCTTCATGTGGCCTTGAGGGAAGTTGGCTGATATCAATGATGTCACTGATCCTACAGAAGGACTAGTAGGTATCCACCCCTCTTCCATCTCCCTAGGGAAAGAAGTCCTCACAATGAAGACATCTCTCTCACTTTTATTTCATTTTTTGCTGGGCATCAGGTACAGAAATGAAAAGAACAGAAAACATGCTTTCAGCTAAAGTATCTCTATGATGGTTACCCTTAGCATCAGAAAAATAATGCCAGGTGTTATAAACCTTAAGTACAACAACACAAGAGACAATTTTTTCAGTGCCCCATGAGGCTGGGACTGGGAATCCCAAACTGGCCTTTCCAGCCCCACATGCATTCATAGGTGAACTTCATTGTGGCGTCTTAGCATAAGATGGCTCTGCCATTTGTCTGCTGTGTGATCTTGGGCAAGTTATTTAACTTCTCTGGGCCTCAGTTACTTCATTTGTAAAATGGGGATTAAAACTGTGGACTCCACGTGGGACATGGACTGTGTCCAACCTGATTCGCTTGTATAATAATTATAATTCTGGTATTTGCTAAGCGCTTATTAAGTGCCAGGCACTGTACTAAGCACTGGGGTGGATACAAGCAAATTGAATTGGACACAGTCCCTTTCCCAGATGGGGCTCACAGTCTTTGGAAAGAGCCCTGGCTTGGGAGTCAAAAGTCATAGGTTCTAATCCCGGCTCTGCTACTTGTCCCCTGTGTGACTTTAGGCATGTCACTTCACTTCTCTGCGCCTCAGTTCCCTCATCTGTAAAATGGGGATGAATAGTAATAATAATAATGATGGTATTTGTTAAGCACTTACTATGTGCAAAGCACTATTCTAAGCACTGAGGAGGTTACAAGGTGATCAGGTTGTCCCACAGGGGGCTCATAGTTTTAATCCCCCTTTAACAGATGAGGGAACTGAGGCACAGAGAAGTTAAGTGACTTTTCCAAAGTCACACAGCTGACAGTTGGCAGAGCAGGGATTTGAACCCATGACCTCTGACTCCAAATCCAGTGCTCTTTCCACTGAGCCACGCTGGATGAAGACTGTAAGCCTCCCGTGGAACAACCTGATGAGCTTGTATCTACCCCAGCGCTTAGAACAGTGCTTGGCAAACAGTGCCTGGCGCACTGTAAGCACTTAACAAATACTATCATTATTATTATTATTATTATTATTATTATTATTATTATTATTATTAGTGCCCATTTTACAGATGAGGAAACTGAAACCCAGAGAAGTAAAATGACTTGCCCAAAGCCTCAAAGCAGACAAGTGGTAGAGCGAGCTGGGCTTAGAACCCGTGACCTTCTGATTCCCAGCCTCGTGCTCTATCCACAAAGCCATGCAGTTCCCTGTGCTTGTACTTACCCTAGTGCTTAGTATAGTGCCTGGCACATAGTAAGTGCACAGCAGATACCATAAACAAAAAAAGGCCAACTAAATATAGATCTGCCTGTCAATGTATATATCTTTCTATATCTATCAATCTATCTTTATCTGTCTCTCCCATCATCACCATCATCATCATCAACAGTATCTATTGAGTGCTATGTGCAAAGCATTGTACTAAGCACTTGGGAGAGTACAATATAACAACAAACAAACACATTCCTGCCTACAATGAGCTCACAGTCTAGAGGGGAAAACAGACATTAATGTAAAAAAATAAATAAATAAATTACAGATGTATACAAATGTGCTGTGGAGATGGAAGTAAGAGCGAAGGCAGAAGGAAGTGGGAGAAAAAGAAAGGTGGGCTTAGTCATGGAAGGCTTCTTGGAGGAGATGTGCCTTCAATAAGGTTTAGAAGTGGGGGAGAGCAATTATCTGTTTTATATGAGGAGAGAGGGTGTTCCAGGCCAGAAGTAAAATGTGGGCAAGATTAAAAATATTAAAATATTATATTAAAACATAATGTCAAATATTTGATCCTTGGTACAAATTTATATTCTTATTTGATGTTGCAAGTATAATTACTGTGCCTTTTAAGCACTGTTTTTAGTATATTTATGAAGTGGCCAATTTTTTAATCTTGGGAAGCATTCATGAACTTAATATTGTTTCCTATAGGAAACTATACATGGTTTACACTCTGTTTTCATCAAACCAAGTAAGAGCACTAACTTAAAATGGTTCCCCTGACCATCTTGCCTCTTATGGGGATGCTTGGTGATTCATGTGAGACTGGGCTAAGGGGGATAAGTGAAGATGGGGACAGAAAAACCCCAGACTTGGATGGCCCCAGATTTGGGATGGGAGGGGGAAAATGATACCTCTACATCCTCTAGTCCTGAAAACAGTAGCTGACTCTCTTGGGACTCAGGGAAGACATGAAATGTAAATTTTCATGGCAAAGGGGAAGATAAACCTTTATTTTTTCAAGCACCTTATTCCTGTTCTTTCATCTTTCCATTTTCAATAAGTCTGCAGCCTTTGACCATCCATGTGTGCTTGCCTATTATATGGCTTTTTTGTATGCGCCTAAGTGCACCTTCATTTAGAATAAATATGTCAAGACCCCAAAGTTTCAGTGACAGATAAATGATAAAGGTTATCAGTGTCTGGTGATGAAAGGTTTTGAGCTCCACAGTCTACAGCTGTGTAAACAGTGGACCAGGACACAGAAGTGACTGCTGATGCCAAAGGAGGACAGATATATTTGGTCCCATGGCCACAGACTTTACCTCTAACCCCTATCAGCTGTTATTTAATGCCTGCTGCTGATTGAAGCATTGTGGCTGAAGACAGTGTGGATGACTCCGTGCGAATCATCACCACTACTACAAAACACCTTAAACTTGTGTTCCGCTGACAGTGGGATTTCCCGTCTCCTTGCCCCTAACTTAAAGTGTTTGGCAAGGAAGTGTTTGGCTCAGGGTGTTGGTTGTTCAATTGCTGATGAGGTGAGAGGAATGCTGGTTGGTGATGAACCAAGAGCAGCATTCAGAGACAACTTGAATGGCTGAGCATGCACCATTCACCCTAGATGGGGTGGAGTTCAGAAAGGAGCTCTATGAATTGCCCACCTCACCAAACTCAAACCTGGCTAACCAGAAAAACATATCTGGGGAATGATAATAAGCAGCCTATTAAACATCTGGACATTTGCAGATGTCCACCATCCTTGGCTATTGATAAGATTTAACTGCAACCCTGAGCTCTTATCCTGAAGATTGTGATTTGTCTCATGAGTCTGGGTTCTATCATGGTTACTGCAGTGCCATTTTGTTGCAACTGGGGTCAAAGGCAACAGCTCCTACTCTTGCTCTGGTGGTTTGAGATGATTTAAGAAACATTTCTTTCAATCCATCTGAAAAGTCTTCCAACTCACTGAGTTATAAACTTTACCAGAAAGTCTTCCCAATAGCCTTCCAGGTACTGCTTTATGATGACAACTGTGCTCTTGAAACACAGTCCCAAAAAGATATGCAAATGATGTTCCTTCATTTGGCAGTTTTGGTACTAACCATGGGTCTAATCCTGACTCCACTACTTGTCTGTTGAGTGATCTTGGGCAAGTCAATTCACTTCTCTGGGCCTCAGTTGCCTCATCTGCAAAAGGGGGATTGGGACTGCAAGCCAACTTGTCCAACCAGATTTGCCTGTATCCACCCCAGCACTTAGTACAGTGCCAGGCACACAGTAAGTGCTTAACAAATGCCATAATTATTATTATAATTATTATTATTACTACAGATTGACTAAAGAAAACTGAAGGTGTTTTCCAGACTATGTCTGTTGTATTGTGCTCTCCCAGCCACTTAGTACAGGGCTTTGGATCCAGTAAGTGCTCAATAAATACTATTGATTGATTGATTATACTTGGAAAAACTAAATACAACCAAAGACTTTGTTTGGCAATAAACTAAATTCAGCTATGCAGTACACTCTACACAGTGTGGTGACAGTGAGGCATTAAGCTTCAAGTTGAAAGTCTAAAATGCTGTAATCGTGTCCAATTTCCACATGGCTTGGACTTCTAAGAAGTCACACTGAGATTCTTGAATAGCTGCAGCAGTTTCCCCTATAAACCACACTCAACTTTAAGTTGAGTGTGGCTCAGTGGAAAGAGCATGGGCTTTGGAGTCAGGGGCCATAGGTTCAAATCCGGGCTCTGCCAATTGTCAGCTGTGTCACTTTGGGCAAGTCACAACTTCTCTGTAACTCCGTTACTTCATCTGTAAAATGGGGATTAAGACTGTGAGCCCCTCGTGGGACAACCTGATCACCTTGTAACCTCTCCAGCGCTTAGAACAGTGCTTTGCACACAGTAAGCACTTAATAAATGCCATGAAAAAAAAGTAACAGGACAAGCTCACCAATAGCAAGCTCCTGGAAAGCTGTCATCTCACCAGCACTGAAGCAGATCTCAAAGCAACACAGCTCCACTGGCTGGGATACATGAAGCAAATGGATGAGAGGAGTATTTCCAAGTGGCTGGACATCGTGAGCTGAAAGAGGGTACACAAACTGAGAGAATAAACATGAGCTGAAAGATAAAAACTTTAAAACTTTCAGCTGTCTGCAGCTGTATAGTGATACCCTCTAAGGGCTAATTATTAGGGGAGGAGGGAAGAGGGTTTCTACAGTCAACTGAAGTGACTGAAGGTAGGTGAGATTAGCTAAGAAAGGCTCCATTAAATACATGAAAAACGAATTCCCCATTTCTAGAAAGAATTAGGCTGCTATTCATCGATGTCATGATTCACTTTCACTTCATTCATCAGCACAAACAAAGCCCTCAGAAAACCTGTAAAATGAGTCATTCTAGAAGAAGATAGCTTTCGATATTTACTCTGAAATTCCCAACACTGATTTAGTACAATTTGAAGTAAGCAATTTATTTCCCAAAATCTATACACTTGGGAACCCTTTCCTGTGGTTTGAAAAAGAATGCCTGTGAGAGAAAGAATGCCCTTGCTAAGTGTCTTTAGCTCTAAGACTGGTTGTACACATTATAATTCACACTATGGTCAAGCTAGAAGTCTAAAAGAGAGAATCACATTAGACCGTAAGCTCCCTGAGGACAGAGACTGCGTCTTTTGCTTTTGGTTTGCTCCTCTAAATACTTATTGCAGAGTTCTACCCACAATAAGTGTTCAAAATATATCACTGACGGGTAATTCATTATTAACAACATTTACTGAATACCTTCTGAGTTCACAGTACTGTAGGAGGCTGGTTAAAGTTTGGGTAATTATTAAGTGTTTATTTTGTGTAACACTTTGTACTCAGCACTGGGTTGAATACAAAATAAATAGTCCAGATACAGTCCCTGTACCTGATCCTCATCTAGGAGAGGATGATGCCTTACATTTGAAATGACTCTCTCACAAATGAAAGGTTTGTTATCATGACCTACAAATACTCTTTCCATCAGACTGAGAAGTGTTCTTTTGTGAAATCTTTCTTGTCATCTTAGGTGGAAAGTAGGCCGCCCTTCTCCCCCACCCAACACCAGCTACTGAGCTGCTCTTTATTGTGCCACCTCACCCTCACAATATCAATTACATATTTGCCCAAGCCCTACCCCTTCTCTCAGTTGCCAGCTTGAAAGCAAATATGATTTGAAGGATGACTTAAAAAGAACTTTCCAATTCCAATGGGCAGTGGAAGTTCTCAAGTGGTAAGAGAACTGGACTCTTAGGCATTATATCTTATTTATTTTTCATGATTTTCATATTCATACCTTTTTAATTACAGAAATTAATTTTTCCATGTTGATGCTTTATGTGAGGTTTTCCAATGTCCCTATGGATGGTATGGTGGCCAGTTACATCGCCCCCTCACTTAGGAGACGAAGGAGGAAGCCAGGGGAGTCACTCACTGATGCCTCTCCCTGAAGTATAAACCAAACCAATCAGAGATAGGGACTGGGGAGAACCTAGAGGGGCATGTTGGGAAGAGCAGAAAGAACCAACCATCTTGAAAGTGAGAAGTGAGCTGGTATGCTTGGAAGAGCAGGATGAAACATGGACACAAGAAAGAATCATAGAGGATCCCTGGAGGTTCAGAGACCAGCGTCCAGGACACCAGAGAAGCAAAGGTCCTGCCCCTGAGAGGGAGAAAAACCTAAGCCTCAGGGCACCTTCAGGAAAATAGAGAGGGTACTGGAGGGGAAGAGTATTATATTGAGGGAAAGACAGATAAACTTGGAATTATTTTGGTTATAACCTTCTAAAGAATATATTAAATGCTGTAAAAATCCCTGCAGAGGCACACCCATTCCATTCCTAGCTTAGGCAGTGGCTAGCGAGTGGAAGGCAATCTGCTATAAGTCCAGACTCACCTGTTCTGGGCAGCAGCGGCATGGGAGACAGTCGAGGGCAGAGACTCACATTTACAGCATGGAAGATGGCAATGGTAAACTACATTTGTATTTTTACCAAGAAAGCTGTACAGGCACACTACCAGAACAATTGTAGATGGAGGCGGAGCATTCTGGGAGAGATGTGTCCATAGAGTCGCTATGAGTCGGATATGACTCGACAGCATAAGACAAGACTTTTGAAGGCACCTTATTTCTTGGACTGTCTCCTTAGCTGAACTCCATGGCCCCACGATCCTGGCCCTTGAGTACTTTACAGTGCAGATTTGATTAATTTCTCTTGTTCTCACTACATTACCCCCATCACTGCCACTTAAGTACTTCTACATCACCTATCCACCCTGATTCTCATCTTCTATGAACTTGGGTACTCAACCTCTTCCATCCCCAGGTAGCCCTATATCTTTCAATTCTATTGCTTCCCCTACCTGTACCTTATAATAATAATTACTAGAGAAACAGGGTGGCCTAGTGGATGGAGCATGGGCCTAAGAGTCAGAAGGACCTGGGTTCTAATCCCAGCTCTGGCA
Organism: Tachyglossus aculeatus; assembly: GCF_015852505.1. Classification (NCBI taxonomy): domain Eukaryota; kingdom Metazoa; phylum Chordata; class Mammalia; order Monotremata; family Tachyglossidae; genus Tachyglossus; species Tachyglossus aculeatus. The sequence goes on along the minus strand of NC_052090.1, from coordinate 3,102,080 downwards.
CTTGTCCGCCTTGTGACTATGGGCAAGTCAATTAGAATATACTATTCTATTTCTTTTGTTAATGATGTGCATATAACTTTAATTCTATTTGTTCTGACGATTTTGACACCTGTCTACATGTTTTGTTTTGTTTTTTTGTCTGTCTCCCCCTTCTAGACTGTGAGCTCGTTGTTGGGTAGAGACCATCTCTATATGTTGCCGACTTGTACTCCCCAAGGGCTTAGTACAGTGCTCTGCACACAGTAAGTGCTCAATAAATACGATTGAATGAATGAACTTCTCTGTGCCTCAGTTCCTCATCTGGAAAATGGGGATTAATACTGTGAACCCCATGTCCATCCTAACTAGCTGGTATCTTATAACAGTACGTGGTTTATAGTAAGCACTTGACAAATACCATGAAAAAGATTATGAAACTTTTTATGTGCTTACTATGTACCAAGCACTGTACTAAGCAGTGGGGTAGATACAAGATATGAAACTGCACAAAGTCCTTGTCCCGCATGGGGCTCACAGTCTACTTAAGAGAGAACAGTTTAGTGCCGGTCTCCCTGCCAGACTGTAATCTGCTTGAGGATAGGGGTCACGTTTATTTCCTCCAAGCTAGTAGTACTATGTAGTGCCAAGTAGTTAGCGCAGTGCTATGCAAAGAGTCTGCATTCAATAAATAGTACTGATTGGTGGGAGATGAGGAGAGTCTGGAATCCCAGGTAATGGGCTGGAGGGAGGAAGTCACACCCTAAACCCACAGTAGTTTGGTGACCATACATACATGGGTCCCAGTGGTGGCTAACTTGGAAATAAGAACAGAAGTAAAGTACACCATTCCTGTAGATTACAATCTGAACTTTCTAAACAGAGGTAGACACTCAATATAAATTTAATTAAGGCATATCTCTAATCCTGGAGGTCCAGGGTCAATGGGCAAATACACTGATTGGATATTGATTTTTTAATATAAAACATATCTTCCGCAAGCTTTGGTTTACTCAAGTTGAGTCTTTGAATTCAATGAGAACAGCTAATTCATTATCTTAATGAAAATTGTTTTCAAGAACTCTTTTTCAGAAAATACCTCTTTCACATTTATCACATTTAATATTTCCGTAAAGAGAAGACAAGAGACCTATTGTCCCAACACCGGGAAAACAAACAAAGGGAAGCTGTAAGCTCTTTCCTCTGCTCATAAATAAGTGCTCGGTAAATGCCACTAAAAATTAATTGATTGATTGATTCCCTCAGTGGGTGGTAAGCAAGCAGGTTTCATTAGATCAGGAAATTATAGCCAAGAGCTCTCCATAGGCTCAAGAGGGATCTTGGATAACTATAGGCCATGGTAGGTCAATAAAAGGAAGTTTAGGGATTTAGAAAAGATTTTAATGATTCATTCCACTTAGTATGGATATCATGGAAGGCAGACTTCACATGGGTACCACTGCCAGAGACAGAATAATTGACTGAATAAGTCATTGTTCTGGTCTAGAAATTGTTTGTTTTTATGTTCTTACTGGTGGGACTTTCTAGTTTACTTGGCCAGAATCAGTCCTTGAATAGCTGGTTATCACATTGTGATGGATCATATGTAGGCAGAAAGGTCCAAGTGGAGCAGCTGTGGCCTTAAAAATGAGGAGATGAGGGTTCTCATCTCAGTTAATAATAATTATGATAATGGTGGTATTTGTTAAGCGTTTACTATGTGCCAGGCATTGTATTAAGCGCTGGGGTGGATACAAGATATTTAGGTTGGACATAGTCTCTGTCCCACGTGGGGCTCACAGTCTCAATTCCCATTTTACAGATGAGGGAACTGAGGCCCAGAGAAGTCAAGCGACTTGTCCAAGTTCACACAGCAGACAAGTGGCAGAGCTGGGATTAGAACCCATGACCTTCTGACACCCAGGTTCGTGCTCTAGCCACTACACCATGCTGCTTTTCCAATTCTTCCATCTACCCACTGGGTGACCTCAGGTAACCACTTCATCTCTCACAGCCTTGGTTTCCTCATCTGTAAAAGGGTGGTAATAATCCCTGCCTTTTCCTTACTCAATAAAAGGAGAATAAGATGAGATAATTCCTCTTGACCCTGGACAATGTTCACTGTGGACAGGGAACATTTTTACCATTTGTGTTGTACTCTACTCCCCCCAGTGCTTAGTACAGTGCTCTGCACAAAGTAAGCACTCAATAAATACCATGGATTGACTGACTGAAAGGGCAACAGGCAGAAACAAGCTTCTACAAATTCAAGGTATTATAATTATAATTATCACTGCTGTCCTTGTGTAATAGTAGTAGTAACATTAGAGAAGCAGCGTGGCTCAGTGGAAAGAACATGGGCTTGGGAGTCAGAGGTCATGGGTTTGAATCCCTACTCCGTGACTTGTCAGCTGTGTGACCTTGGACAAGCCACTTAACTTCTATGTGCCTCAGTTACCTCATCTGGAAAATGGGGATTATGACAGTGAGCCCCACGTGGGACAGCCTGATCACCTTGTATCCCCCCAGTGCTTAGAACAGTGCTTTGCACATAGTAAGCGCTTAACAAATGCCATTATTATTATTATTAAATGCTTGCTGTATGTAGAATTCTGTATTAAGTGCTGGAAAATAATACACATTTGAGAATTAGACATGTCTCTGTCCCTCAGAGAGGTCCTCTCCATCCAAACCACTACCTTGCTGGTTCAATTTCTCAATTTATCCCTATTGGATTGCTGCATCAGCCTCCTCTCTGATCTCCCATCCTCCTGTCTCTCCCCACTTCGGTCTATACTTCACTCTGCTGCCCGGATCATCTTCGTGCAGAAATGCTCTGGGCATGTTACTCCCCTCCTCAAAAATCTCCAGTGGCTGCCTGTCAGCCTACAAATCAAGCAAAAATGCCTCGCTCTCAGCTTCAAGGCTCTCCATCACCTCGCCCCCTTCTACCTCACCTCCTTTCTCTCCTTCTACAGCCCAGCCCACACCCTCCGCTCCTCTGCCACTAACCTCCTCACTGTACCTCAGTCTCGCCTGTCCCGCCGTCAACCCCTGGCCCACGTCCTTCCCCTGGCATGGAATTCCCTCCCTCCACACATCTGCCAAGCTAGCTCTCTTCCTTCCTTCAAAGCCCTACTGAGAGCTCACCTCCTCCAGGAGGCCTTCCCACACTGAGCCCCCTTTTCCTCTCCTGCTCCCCATCCCCCCGCCCTACCTCCTTCCCCTCCCTACAGCACTTGTATATATATATATATATATATATATATATATATATATATATATATATATATATATATATATATATATATATATATATTTGTACAGATGTATTACTTTATTTTACTTGTACATATTTACTACTCTATTTATTTTGTTAATGATGTGCATATAGCTTTAATTCTATTTGTTCTGATGATGATTTTGACACCTGTCTACATGTATTGTTTTGTTGTCTGTCTCCCCCTTCTAGACTGTGAGCCCGTTGTTGGGTAGGGACTGTCTCTATATGTTGCTGACTTGTACTTCCCAAGCGCTTAGTACTGTGCTCTGCACACAGTAAGCACTCAATAAATACCATTGAATGAATGAATTAATGAGGTCACAGTCTAAAAATAAAATGGGGAAAGGGGACTGGCAGCAGACACATAAACGTGATGGAAAAAAAAAAACATTAGGAAAATAAAACAGATCAGTTGGGTGCTGTGACTAGAAAAGCAGAGTTCCTGCTCCTTGCAGCTCGTTCATTCATTCAGTCATTCAATAGTATTTATTGAGCATTTACTGTGTGCAGAGCACTGTACTAAGCACTTGAAAAGCGCAATTCAGCAACAAATAGGGATTTGTCTACACTCGCTGCCTAGAATTCCTCAATAACAACTCTCTCCTCGACCCCCTCCAGTCTGGCTTCTGTCCCCTACATTCCACGGAAACTGCCCTCTCAAAGGTCACCAATGACCTCCTGCTTGCCAAATCCAACGGCTCCTACTCTGTCCTAATCCTCCTCGACCTCTCAGCTGCCTTTGACACTGTGGACCACCCCCTTCTTCTCAACACGCTATCTGACCTTGGCTTCACAGACTCCGTCCTCTCCTGGTTCTCCTCTTACCTCTCCGGTCGTTCTTTCTCAGTCTCTTTTGCATGCTCCTCCTCCCCCTCCCATTCTCTCACTGTGGGGGTTCCCCAAGGTTCAGTGCTTGGTCCCCTTCTGTTCTCGATCTACACGCACTCCCTTGGTGACCTCATTCGCTCCCACGGCTTCAACTATCATCTCTACGCTGATGACACCCAGATCTACATCTCTGCCCCTGCTCTCTCCCCCTCTCTCCAGGCTCGCATCTCCTCCTACCTTCAGGACATCTCAATTTGGATGTCTGCCCGCCACCTAAAGCTCAACATGTCGAAGACTGAACTCCTTGTCTTCCCTCCCAAACCTTGCCCTCTCCCTGACTTTCCCATCTCTGTTGACGGCACTACCATCCTTCCTGTCTCACAAGCCCGCAACCTTGGTGTCATCCTCGACTCCGCTCTCTCATTCACCCCTCACATCCGAGCCGTGACCAAAACCTGCCGGTCTCAGCTCCACAACATTGCCAAGATCCGCCCTTTCCTCTCCATCCCAACCGCTACCCTGCTCATTCAAGCTCTCATCCTATCCTGTCTGGACTACTGCATCAGCCTTCTCTCTGATCTCCCGTCCTCGTGTCTCTCTCCACTTCAATCCATACTTCATGCTGCTGCCCGGATTATCTTTGTCCAGAAACGCTCTGGGCATATCTCTCCCCTCCTCAAAAATCTCCAGTGGCTACCAATCAATCTGCGCATCAGGCAGAAACTCCTCACCCTGGGCTTCAAGGCTGTCCATCACCTCGCCCCCTCCTACTTCACCTCCCTTCTCTCCTTCTACAGCCCAGTCTGCACCCTCCGCTCCTCCACCGCTGATCTCCTCACCGTACCTCGCTCTCGCCTGTCCCGCCATCGACCCCCGGCCCACGTCATCCCCCGGGCCTGGAATGCCCTCCCTCTGCCCATCCGCCAAGCTAGCTCTCTTCCTCCCTTCAAGGCCCTGCTGAGAGCTCACCTCCTCCAGGAGGCCTTCCCAGACTGAGCCCCTTCCTTCCTCTCCCCCTCGTCCCCCTCTCCATCCCCCCATCTTACCTCCTTCCCTTCCCCACAGCACCTGTATATATGTATATATGTTTGTACATATTTTTTTTACTCTATTTATTTATTTATTAAATTTATTTGTACATATCTATTCTATTTATTTTATTTTGTTAGTATGTTTGGTCTCTGTCTCCCCCTTTTAGACTGTGAGTCCACTGTTGGGTAGGGACTGTCTCTATATGTTGCCAATTTGTACTTCCCGAGGGCTTAGTACAGTGCTCTGCACATAGTAAGCGCTCAATAAATACGATTGATGATGATGATGATGACGATAATCCCTGCTCACAATGGGCTCACAGTCTAGAAGGGGGGAGACAGACATCAAAACAAGTAAACAGGCATCAATAGCATCAATATAAATAGAATTATATATATACATCATTAATATAAATAAATAGAATTATAGATATGTACACATATACAGAAGTTCTGCAGGGGGACGGGGTAGAACAAAGGGGCTATGGGGAGGGGAGGGGGGGTCAAAGTCACAATGGCTGCCACAGTGTCTGCTGTAGCAGACACCCCCAGTCTTCCAGAGGTTTTGTAAAGGTGGTGCCACCCTGAAGGTGCTTTTCAATGCCATGCCAGGTAGTGGAAGGCAGATTTGAATGGAGGCTACTTGGTGATGTGGAAGACAGCCAGTGTGGGATCCCAGGGAGGCACTGTGGCTGTTGTTACCTTTTTATTTTTATTTTTATTCCTGTGATTAGCCTTATGTGGAAACTGATTTAATCACACAGTAACAACAATTAGTAATAGCAAATCTGTTCATTTGATCCTCAAATTACTTATCTGGCTTGTTATTCTGAAGTCATAGAGCCAATGTTCTAAATGAATACCTGCAGGGTGCACATTATTCATATATATATTTCCAGGTGCTCTACATTCATCAGCCCTGTCATGACAGTCGTGGATGTTAGTTTGTAATGCTGTCTTTCCAGAAGAGTGATTTAAAGTAGGCTGTAAGCTACTTTCCCAAGCTCATACATTGTTCTGCACACTGAAAGTACTCAATAAATAATATTGATTGATTGACTGATTGATAAGTGTTTCCTTGTTTTGTCTGGAAGGAGGAAGTCAACTTGTTCGTTCATTCATTCATTCAGTTGTATTCATTGAGCCCTTGCTGTGTGCAGAGCACTAGACTAAGCCCTTGGAAAGTACAAATTGGCAACAGATAGAGAAAATCCCTACCCAATAACGGGCTGACAGTCTAGAAGGGGGAGACAGACAACAAAACAGAACAAGTAGACAGGCATCAATAGTATCAAAATAGATAAATAGAATTATAGCTATATACACATCATTAATAAAACAAATAGAATAATAAATGTGTACAAATATACACAAGTGCTGTGGGATGGGGAAAGCGGTATTCATTCATTCATTCAAGCGTATTTATTGAGCGTTTACTGTGTGCAGAGCACTTTACTAAGCACTTGGGAAGTACAAATCAGCAACATATAAAAACGGTCCCTACCCAGCAGCGGGCTCACAGTCTAGAAGGGGGAGACAGACAATGAAACAAAACAAGTAGACAGGTATCAATACCATCAAAATAAATAGAATTATAGCTATATACACATCATTAATAAAGTAAATAGAGTAATAAATATGTACAAGTAAAATAGAGTAATTAATATGTACAAATATATACAAGTGCTGCGGGGAGGGGAAGGGGGTAGGGCAGAGGGGGGAATGGGGCAATGGGGAGGGGAGGAGGAGGAGAGGAAAAAGCAGGGGCTCAGTCTGGGAAGGTCTCCTGGAGGAGGTGAGATCTCAGTAGGGCTTTGATGGGAGGAAGAAAGCTAGTTTGGCGGATGTGAGGAGGGACGGTATTCCAGGGCAGAGGTAGGACATGGGCCAGGGGCTGACAGTGGGACTGGCAAGAATGAGGCACAGTGAGGAGGTTAGCAGCAAAGGAGCAGAGTGTGTGGGCTGGGCTGGAGAAGGAGAGAAGGGGGGTGAGGTAGGAGGGGGCGAGGTGATGGGTGAAGCCAGTAATGAGGAGTTTTTGCTTGATTCAAAGGTTGACAGGCAATCATTGGAGATTTTTGAGGAGGGGGCAGTGACATGCCCAGAGCGTTTCTGTAGAAAGATAATCCAGGCAGCAGAGTGAAGTATAGACTGAAATGGGGAGAGACAGGAGGATGGGAGATCAGAAAGGAGGCTGATGCAGTAATCCAGTCGGGATAGGATGAGAGATTGTACCAGCAAGGTAGCACTTTGGATGGAGAGGAAAGGGTGGATCTTGGCGATGTTGTGAAAGTGAGACCGGCAGGTTTTGATGATGGATTGGATATGAGGGGTGAATCAGAGAGCAGAGTCAAGGTGTGCCTCTTCCGCCTTTGAAACACTTCTCTCTGCCTCCATCTTATATTTTCCTTCTCTTCCTTCTCCTTCATTCAGGGTCCCTGAGGAATGGGTCTTAGGCTCACTATGTTACCTATGTGCCTTGGAGCTCTATAGCATGTTCACAGATCTTACAAGAACAGAACTACTTGGCCTTGGCAACTAGTAAAGAAATCTTGCTTGCCTGAAAAGTTTCCACAGACAAAATGTTCCTAGTCCAAGCCACAGACCAAATCTATATTTGATATGAGACAATATTTCATAGGGCCTTATCTATATTAATGGAAGGTGTGTTCAGAAGATAACTGAAATTGTTGTTGCTATCTCTGCTGGATTCCTTTCCTTTTTCCTTTCCTTTCCTTTCCTTTCCTTTCCTTTCCTTTCCTTTCCTTTCCTTTCCTTTCCTTTCCTTTCTTTTCCTTTCCTTTCTTTTCCTTTCTTTTCCTTTCCTTTCCTTCTTTCTCCTTTCCTTTCCTTTCCTTTCCTTTCCTTTCTCCTTTCCTTCTTTCTCCTTTCCTTCTTTCTCGCTTCCCTTCCCTTCCCTTCCCTTCCCTTCCCTTCCCTTCCCTTCCCTTCCCTTCCCTTCCCTTCCCTTCCCTTCATTCCCCAACAATCACAGCACCTCACAGCAATAGCCACAACCTTCCAATGTTTTAAAGGGTGAGCAGGCCTTTGTGTGGCAGAGAGGATGTCGGGAGTCCATGGCATAGGATTTAGCAGCTTCTCTTCTGGGCAGGAGGCTCAGAGGTCAGCAGTCTAGTGATACTGTATTGTACTCCCCCAAGTGCTTAGTACAGTGCTTTGCACACAGAAAGCGCTCAATAATACTACTGAATGAAAGTATAAATGAATGAATAATAGGCTGGGGCTCATGCTGCTGGTATCTCTTCATCCCAGTGGGCAGAAGGGACTACTTGGAGGTTTTGAGCACCTCTGCATCATGGAGCTCTACTCAAACCATGATTTGGAGTGGGGAAAAAGAGAGGGAATGGGGACAAAAATTCTGAGGTAGTTTAGAGGTGCTCCACTATGGCAGAGACTCTATGTGAGGAACTCTGTGCCATCGGGGGTTAGAGGGACTCAGTGACAGACAGAAAGGTAGGGATCAGGGAGAAGTCTTGGCTGCATGGGGGCTCACCTCTCTGCCACAGAGCCCAAGTCTGTAAAGGGCCAGGGAAACATTCATTCAATCATATTTATTGAGTGCTTACTGTGTGCAGAGCACTGTACTAAGCGCTTGGGAAGTATAAGTCAGCAATCTATATAGTCCCTACCCAACAACGGGCTCACAGTCTCACACACAATCATTTCCAGGTAATCAAGACCAGATGGGCCCGATTGAAACAATCTATTCATGGAGATATTGCAGAGACTGTCTGTGAGAATCAGGAAATGTTTTCTTGAGAATTACAAGCATGCATAAATTGATTTGCAGCATTGACAACAGTGCAGTAAACCCACACTGTGAATTCTCCCTAACTAGTCAAGCAATCAATCAATCAGTGGCATTCAATGAATCCTTACTGTGTGCAGAGTACTGTACTAAGTCCTTGGGAGAGTACAACAGATTTGATAAAATGCAATCCCTGCCCTTTAGTGGGGGAGACAGGCATGAAAATAAATTATAAATAGGGAAATTAAAGGGCACAAGGATACCTACATAAGTGTTGTAGGAGTAAGGATGGGGAGATTATCAAAATGGTTAGGGGGTATGAACACAACTGAGTAAGGGATGCAGAAGGAAATGAGAGTAGTGGGAAGATTCATTCATTCAATAGTATTTATTAAGTGCTTACTGTGTGCAGAGCACTGTCCTAAGTGCTTGGAAAGTACAATTTGACAACAAATAGAGCCAATCCCTAACCAACAATGGGCTCACAGTCTAGAAGGGCGGGGAGACAGACAACAAAACAAAACAAGAGATGAGAGATTAGTCGGAGAAGGCGTTCTGGGGGAGATGTGATTTTAGTAGGACTTTAAAGATAGAAGCAGCATAGCTTAGTGGAAAGAGTCCAGGCTTGGGAGTCAGAGGACATGTGTTCTAATCCTGGCTCTGCCACTTGTCTGCTCTGTGGCCTTGGGCAAGCTACTTATCTTCTTTGTGCCTCAGTTACCTCATCTGTAAAATGTGGATTAAGACTGTGAGTCCCAAGTGGGACAACCTGATTAGCTTATATCTACCTCAGTGCTTAGAACAGCGCTTGGCACATAGTCAGAGCTTAACAAATACCATAATTATTATTGATTATTAATATGGAGAGAGTAGTGGTTTGTTCGCTATGAAGAAGGAAGGAGTTCCAAGCAGGAGAGAGGGTGTAAGCAAAGGGTTGTCAGCAAGAGATCTGAAATCCAAGTGTAATAAGTAGGTTGGTGATACAGGAGCCGAATGTATGGGTTGTGTTGTAGGTGAGGAGCAAGGTAAGGCAGTTCAGAGAGAGCGGGTAACCATTAGCAGTTTTGGAAGTGAATGGAGACAGGGACTGAATTTTGAGCAGCAGGGTGAAATGTGGATGGAGAGAGAACGGAATAAGGTAGGTAAGCAAGGAGGCTGTTGCAGCAGTAAAGGCAGAATATAACAAGTGCTTGGATCAAAGTAGTAGCAGTTTGGATGGAAAGAAAAGGGTTGGGTTCTAGGGATGTTGCGTAAGTAGAACGGACAAGGTTTAGTGACAGATGGAATGTGTGTGTTGAAAGAGAGAGACGATAGAGGATAATACCAAGGTTGTGGGCTTGTGAGAGATAGAGAGGATAGTCTGAAGTTACGGGAATGTCAGGATCAGGGAGAGAATTTGGGTCCGAAGGCAAGGGGTTTTGTTTTGGACATATTAAGCTAGAGGTGTCTGCTGAATATCCAAGTAGAGATGTTCTGAAGGTTAAAGGAAATGTGAGGAGAAGAGAAATTGGGACTGGATAGGTGGATTTGGGAATTGTCCATGTAGAGATGGTAGTTGAAGTCATGGGAGCGAATAATAATAATGGCATTTGTTAAGCACTTACTATGTGTGAAGCACTGTTCTAAGAGCGAATGAGTTCTCCAAGGGAGTGGATTTAGATGGAGAATAGAAAAGGAATCCAGAACCAAGCCTTTAGCGAGTGAGAGGCAGAGGAAGAGCCTGCAAAAGAGACTGAAGACCAGCTAGAAAAGTAGGAAGAGAACCAGGAGAGAACAGTATCAGTGAAGCCAGGCTCTTTAATAATAATAATAATGATGGCATTTATTGAGTGCTCACTATGTGCAAAGCACTGTTCAAGCGCTGGGGAGGTTACAAGGTGATCAGGTTGTCCCACAAGGGGCTCACAGTCTTAATCCCCATGGGCCACACAATGCCCAGATCATTTGTCCCTCCCACCCAACCCAGTGGGAGCCAAGTTGTAGAGGGTAGGGGCAGCAACCAAAAGATATATGACCCAGAGAATCTCTGTGCCACTTGGTCCCAAATTGAGGGAGGTGCTCAGTGGTTCATACAATGATCTGACTACTGGGATGGTTGAAACAACTTGTGAACAAAGACCAAACCCTGGAGTAGAGGTAAACCTGAAACTTCACCTAACATTTAGCTCCTAGCTTTACTGTTTCTTGTTGAATGTTCACTTGCTGTCACTGTGTTAATATCACATTCTTTTTTCCCTTTGTCAGTGCCCACTCTCTTGGATTGTGAGTTCTTTATGACCCAGAGATTGTGTCTTTACTGATTCAGCACTACTACTGCACACTGTAAATACATAATAATAATAATAATGACATTTGTTAAGCACTTACTATGTACAAAGCACTATTCTAAATGCTGGGGAGGATATAAGGTGATCAGATTGTCCCACGTGGGGCTCACAATCTTAGTCGCCATTTTACAGATGAGGTAAATGAGGCACAGAGAAGTTAAGTGACTTGCCCAAAGTCATACAGCTGACGCTTGGCAGAGTGGGGATTCAAACCCATGACCTCTGCTTCCCAAGCCCATGCTCTTCCCACTGAGCCACACTGCTTCTCTTGTAAATGTAAGTAATGATATTATTAATAGTAAATATAGTCATGTGTAATTTGTATCACTTTTTTAAGTGCCAGTTAAACATGGTAATGGTTGTTTCATATGAGGAAAATAAGTCATCATGCTTATCGATGATCACTTTTCTTTCTGAAATATAAAGACTGTAACTCATTAGTATTGACTAAGTTCAGTGATGAGCACAAACTCTAACGGAAAATTTAACTTATTCTATAGGTCATTATTTGAAAGTGTCCATACTTTTTCTATGGTATTCCATTTGCTTCTCCTTAAATAGATATTTTAGCAGAAAGTAAAAATCATGAAACTGTTTTCAACCTAATGGTACATTTTTGATGTTCAAGCCATTGTATATGGCTTTGAGATTTGACTAAGAAAGAATCTATATTACCAGTTTTCAAGAAAACACTTTGTAAAAGGATTTTAACCAGCTTGGGGCCTACCTTCTTGATGGAGACAATAAATTCTTTCATTTGTAGACACAAAGCACTTTCACATTTTTCTTTCAAAAGAGCTTTGTTTCCCAGTACACTGCTATTGTCTCCTAATGAAAGTGCATTCAAATGAAGCTTAATCCCTGCTTTATTTCACATTGAACCCTGGGGGAAAGGGGGCTTCATTGCACAGACAGCTGAACAATGACTTGGGAACAAAGTCAGTAGTTACTAAAGTAGATATACACTTCAAAAACTAACATCACTGTCAAAGCACTTAATATGGAGCAAACCTGGGCAAAGTGTATTCAAATTTGTTTCTAGTCAAAAATGATTAGGAGGCAGGACACAAATATAGCCTCCTTGTTTTAACTTTATCTTTCAACTTAGTACCCAGGGAGTGCTGATTTACTATAAATTAAAGCTAAAAACTCATATCCATTTACATTTTCAAATAGCAAATGGTAGATGTGCAATACTTTCATATTTGCAGGGGAAAAAAAACATGTGAAAACTCAAAGAGACACACACTGAGGTTATGAGCCCGTTGTTGGGTAGGGACAGTCTCTGTAGCCGAATTGTACTTTCCAAGTGCTTAGTACACTCTAGTACTGTGTGCTCTGCACACAGTAAGTGCTCAATAAATATGATTGAATGAATGAGTTATTGTTAAGGGATATCTGATTATGTAATATTTAAAGAAATAAAGGCACCCACCACATTTAGGACATTTTTGTTCACTTTTTTAAAACAGCTCCAATATTATTAAAAATCAGCACTGAAAAATAGCCTCATTAAAGTGAGTTTGTCTCACCTTAAATAAAGCTAAAACGTGGATTATTTTAGCAATGAAAGCTATGTTTGACACTAACGCTTAGAACCTCAAGGATTTCTGAAAATTTCAGCCTCATGAACCTCGGTTCTGCCTCCTTTCTCTGAAAGTATGGTAATCTATGCCAATGAACTGACACCTGTTCTGTTGAGAATTCAGCAGAGGTTTTTAATTGTTTGTGGTAAGCATTCATCCAAAATTCAGGCCATGGCTTCCCATCACGCATGTCTTGTCCTATCCTTTCCTTGATGGTCCACAGAGACTCACCTTGGTCATCTTTTGGCTGTTTCTCAGTTCAAAGCTCTTTGCTGACACTGAGAGGTAGTTCACAATCAATTTTGTGTTTTCGTAAAGCACATCCACTTTTTCTCCTGTGTATTTGAGTTGGATTTACAAAACAACACAGAATTGATTTTTCATACATATATATCCCCTTGTAGACTGTGAGCTTGTTGTGGGCAGGGATTTTCACTGTTTATTATTGTATTGTTCTTTCCCAAGCACTTGGCACAGTGCTCAATACATAGTAAGCACTTAATATATATGATTGAATATATAATATGAATAATATGTAAAATAATAATAATGATGGCATTTACTAAGTGCTTACTATGTGCAAAGCACTGTTCTAAGCACTGAATGGAGAGAGAGAAAGAGGGGTTGTTTGTATTGAAAGGTGACGCTATTGATGACGAGGGCCTACTTGGGAGAGTGAATGTAACTGAAAAGACATATGTGGGAGCCACATATCCTCTCCCATTGTTTAGGTAGATCTTCATTGTACCAGCAGACTTGTCACACATCTAACCTGCTTGTTTACTAATATCTGCCTCCTCACACCTCCGTCCTCATGAAGACTTCACTCTAGGACAACAATCCCCTCCCTACTTCTGCAAGTCAGACCTGTGTGTCTGCTGCAGGGGTCTCCCAACAGACTGCTACTGAGTTTCATTGCTTGAGACATCATTAAAACATTTTTTTCTGCCTTTCAGGGTTGCATATGCTCCCTATTTAGCTCCTTACGTAGCTGTCGATTAGGTACCCTGCTCATGCATCCCATCCTGCAGAGCTGAATTGCTTTATTGCTGGTGAAATGGGGAACATGTCAAGACCTCATTTTGGGTCATTTTTGTTCTCCTATTGTTGAGAGTGATTTGTGGATGATGCTAATGAAACTGCTCTAGACTCCTCTAGGCTGTGAGCCCACTGTTGGGTAGGGACCGTCTCTATATGTTGCCAACTTGTACTTCCCAAGCGCTTAGTACAGTGCTCTGCACACAGTAAGCGCTCAATAAATACGAGTGAATGAATGAATGAATGCTCTAGGAGCTGGATACGTCCTCTGTTCTAAGTCCAGGTCTTACAGCCATAGAGCAAGCTGGACACTGCAACGCCCTTCTAGAACTTTACTTGGTATGAAACTTGGTGTCCTGTTGCTGCCACACTCTGTCTTCTGCCTTCAGTTTCCCTACTGGCCTTTTTGATTCTGCTTTCTCTCCATCTGCTCATCATGCATCACCTCACAGATACTTCCTGGGCAGTCATCTGTGTATAGGAACTCATCTTTGAGGGATCCAAAGACTTCTGGGGAAGCAGCATGGCTCAGTGGAAAGAGTGTGGGCTTGGGAGTCAGAGGTCATGGGTTCAAATCCCTGCTCTGCCACTTTTCAGCTGTGTGACCTTAGGCAAGCCATTTAACTTCTCTGTGCCTCAGTTACCTCATCTGTAAAATGGGGATTAAGACTGTGAGCCCCAAGTGGGACAACCTGATCACCTTGTATCCCCCCCAGCACTTAGAACAGTGCTTTGCACATAGTAAGAGCTTAACAAATACCACTATTATTATTATTCTTATACCCATACCCTATTTGGAAGAGTTTCTAAAATGATCAGAAAAAATATTCTGACAAGTTTCTTTTTAGATTCCTTGAGCATGGCTGCCCAAGTTGAAAAAGTTGTTTTGAACAAGACTGGCCCAGTTATACACAGACCTGCTTTACTCTGGGTGAAGGGGAAATCATCATACAATGACTTTAATTCTGACACTCCAACATCTACTATCTACTACTTTCTAAGAATTCTAGAAAAATGGCCAAAATAGAGGGAATGATAGTAGCTCTGACTAATAAGGAAAGGAACTTCCACAAAGTCCCAAGAACTGAAGAAGTACCCAGATCTAACGGCATTCTTCCAGAAATCTACAAGAATAGAAAGTCTTAATTCTTAGAGGTCTTCCCAAGCTTTTTCTCAGCCCATGAAACATCTATGGAAATGCCCAAAGGTGTCAAAGATGGCACTTGGATCATCATCATTTGTCATCAATCCAAAGAAAAGGGAGAGAACACTGGGACCTTCCTGCTTTAGGGCTGATGTTAGGGCTCAAGGAAACTGAGTTCATGTATTATCTTGTACAGGGAAGCCAGAAAAACTTCCAAAAATTTGTATTAGCAACACAAATCTCCATGCTGTTACAGAATTATCTAGGCAGCAAACTTACCAATGATTCAGTGATAGAAAAGGAATAGAAAACTGAGTCCAGAAGGCCAGCACATTCTCTGGAAGACTGTCAGAGGGGGTGTCAACATGGTATCAGGCTCCAGACCAAACTAAGGGTATACAGGGCCATAATTTTGTCCAACCTTTCCTACAGCATGGCGTGGTGGATAGAACACAGGCCTGGAGTCAGAAAGTCATGGGTTCTAATCCCGGCTCCGCCACTTGTCTGCTTTGTGACCTTGGGCAAGTCACTTCACTTCTCTGGGCCTCATTTACCTGATCCGTGAAATGGGGATTGAGACTGTAAACCCTGAATGGAACAGGGGCTATGACCAACCTGATTTGCTTGAATCTACCTCACAGCTTAGTGCAGTGCCTGGCACATAATAAGTGCTTAACAAATGCCATAGTATTATAATAATAATAATTATTATTGTTATTACAGCTGTGAGAAATGTACCCCACCCAAGCAACATATCCTGCTCCTTCAGCAATGGTCCACTAAGGCACATTAATTTGCATGCAGTCATTCTTTAATGATTTTCTCTAGAACTTTAAATGATGATCAAAATCAGTTGGAAAAGCGATTACTATGTGCTAAGCACTATGCTATACACCAGAGTAGATATAAGATAATCAGATTGGACATAGGAGTAGATATAAGACAATCAGATTGGACATAATACCTATCCCATATGGGGCCCATAGTCTTAAAGTAGCGTGGCTCAGTAGAAAGAGCCCGGGCTTTGGAGTCAGAGGTCAAGGGTTCAAATCCCGGCTCTGCCACTTGTCAGCTGTGTGACTTTGGGCAAGTCACTTAACTTCTTTGGGCCTCAGTTGCCTCATCTGTAAAATGGGGATTAAGACTGTGAGCCCCACGTGGGACAACCTGATCACCATGTAACCTTCCCAGTGCTTAGAACAGTGCTTTGCACATAGTAAGTGCTTAATAAATGCCATTATTATTATTATTAAAGAGAGGGAGGACAAGTATTTCATTTCCATCTTAAAGGTGAGGAAACTGAGCCACAGAGAAGCTCATTGACTTCATCAAGTCACCAGAGCAGGTATGTGGCCAAACTGGGAGAAGACTTCTAAGTACCAGTCCGTGTGTAAATAATTTTGTTGTTTGTCTTCCCATTACATTGTAAGCTCCTTGTGTACAGGGAATATGTCTTTTGTTTCTGTGATACTTTCCCAAGAGCTTAGTGTAGTATGATATACTCAGCAGGTTTGTTCTACAAGGCACTTGAATGGTGTGCTTAGTAAGCAGGCGATGAAGATGCAACCAAGTGTTTCCACCCCTTCCTTTCCATCCTCATCTACTACCCAGTTTTTGTTTCTTCTCATCTCCTGTTTAGATTACTGTAACAGCCTCCTTGCTGGTCTCCCTGCCTCCAACTTCCCTCCATGCTCAAACCTTTCCACCTTCCTAGGAGAGGTAAGCATTATGTCCTCATGAACCTTCTAGAAAAAAAAAGCGAAAAAAAAACTGTCCAGAAGATCAGGTAGTGTTAGCCTGGCAATAGCCTTGGAAATTTACAAGGCAGTGCTTCCAGGCAGACTATGCCACCTTGTAAAATCAAGTGTTTGTGCTATTTAACTCATGAGCCTCTATTTCTATTTTTCCCCATTACCTAGGCTGGCTAATGGAACAACATTTCTGAACATTGTGTCACTTAACTTTCTCCAATTTAGCTAAAAAATGAAAGGGGAATTTCCCTCTGAAAAGGTCATTTCACTTAGAGTGCCCTCACTCTTGTCTCACTCATGACTTGGAAGAAGCAGTAGTAATAATAATAATAATAATAATAATAATGTTGGTATTTGTTAAGCATTTACTATATGCCAAGCACTGTTCTAAGCACTGGAGCACTGTTCTAAAGAGACAAAATTTAACAAATGGAAGTTGAAGTCCAGACATTGGTAGCCCTTGATTTTGCTGCATCTCATTGCTAATAATTTCCTTTTCTAATGATGGATTGCAGTGGCTTTTGTCAAGAATGCCAGCAGCCCCTAGAATTTGGATTGGATTTCTTATTCTTTTGAATTTTTCAAGAAACTTGGCATTATCCTTCACTCTTCTCTCTCATTCAACTCAAATATTCAATACATCACTAAATCCTGTCTGTTTGACCTTCACGACATCACTAAAATCTGACCTTCTCTCTCCATCCAAACTGCGACCGGGTTAATTCAACCACTTATCCTTTCCTGTCTTGATTACTGAATCAGCCTCCTTGCTGACCTCCCTGCCTCCTGTCCCTCCCTGCTCCAGTCCACATTTCACTCTGCTGCCAGGATTATTTTTCTTCAAAAACATTCAGGAATTTCTCCACACCTAACGCAACTCCAGTGGTTGCCCATCCACCTTTGCATCAGACTGAAACTCCTTACCATCGGCTATAAAGCACTCAATCACCTTGCCCCCTCCTACCTTACCTCACTACTCTCCTACTACAAGCCTGCCCACACAATTCACTCCTCTAATGCCAAACTTTTCACTGTACTTTGATCTTGTCTATCTCTCCTCTGACTTCTAAGGAAGTCCTGCTTCTGGTCTGGAATACCCTCCCTCCTCAAATCGGACAGACAATTAATCACCCCATCTTCAAGAAGTGGGGAGAAGCAGTATGACATATGAGAAACAGCATGGGTGCACGGGTTTGGGAGTCCGAAGGTCACGGGTTCTAATCCCAGCTCTGTAACCTGCCTGCTGTGTGATCTTGGACAAGTCGCTTCACTTCTCTGTGCCTCAGTTACCTCATCTGTAAAATGGGGATTGAGAGTGTGAGCCCTATGAGGGACAGGGACTGTGTCCAACCCGGTTTGCTTGTATCCACCCCAGCGCTATGTGCTTGGCTCATAGTAAGTGCTTAACTAATTCCATAATAAATAAGTAAATAAACACAATACCTTGCACATAGTAAGAGTTTAACAAATACCGTAATTAATATTGTTGTTATTATTATTATTATTCAAAGCCTTATTGAAGTCACATCTCCTTCAAGAGGCCTTCCCTGACTAAACACTCATTTCCTCTTCTCCTACTCCCTTCTGCATTACTTTGACTTGCTCCCTGTATTCATCACCCGTCCCAGCCCCACAGCACTTATGTACATATCTGTAATTAATTTATATTAATGTCTGTCTCCCCCTCCAGATTGTAACTCATTGTGGGCAGGAAATGTATCTGCTATATTGTTCTGTTGTACTTTCCCAAGTGCTTAGTACAGTGCTCTGCACACAGTAAGTGCTCATTCATTATGACTGACTGACTGACTGACTGATGGGCTTAATAAAAATAGAGCAGAAAAACTTGCTACCCACTTCTCTTGTACTCAGCCAAGAGAATGAGGCAGGAAGTAAAATGAAGAAAGATATTTTTTATATGAGTTACAAAACAAAGCATTACAATTAGGCTTTTTTTAAAGAAAAAGAAGTAAAAGACATAATGTGACATACCACGGTGCTTAACAGAATGAAATATAGTAGGTGTTAAAATCAGGCAATTAAATAAAAAAGAAAGCCAAAAAAAACTTGGTCAAAAAATTCATCTTTCCTTTATAGACTATTCTTACATGCCAGCTTGCACAGTGGGGAATGAAATAATTAACATTGAGGTGTCCCTGATGGAGAGCTTTGCATTCCCAAGGTAACCATCCCACAAGATAATGTCAACAAGGCAGACTGTGTCCAAATCACCTAAGATTCTTGGAAACAATATGGCCAGCTGTAGCCAGTTGTAAACTGAGGCGCAGCCTCCTGAGGTATAGGTGAAAAAGACCACCTAAAAGCTGCCCTGTGACCTCACCATGGTGATCAAACATGCACAGGGACAAAGATGATACTTTTTGAAGTTACAAGAGACTCATCGATGGTCGTGCCAAGCTGCTGTAACATAAATGCACTCTCAGCCTCTCTGGTAGACTATCTGAGCAGGGAGTAGGTGACAAACATCACTCTGTTCTCTGCACAGAGCTCATGTGATAGACAGGTAATAAAACTGTAATCCCACTTGGGAAATGTGTGTTGGGGGAAGGGGTTCTCAACTCCATTCAAACAGTGAACGTCTCTATTTGTCAGTTGACTAAATGAGGATTCAATAGGGACGTGAGCTAACAACTAGATCTGCTTCATGTTCATATTAAATCACAGATGTCATTCACTTAACGGAAGCCAGGGAATAATAATAATGATGATGATGATGGTATTTGTTAAGTGTTTAATATGTGCCAAGTACTGATCTAAGGGCTGCCAGAGTACTTTCTGAGTAGTCATCATATCTCCCTGTAGCAGAGGCGAGTGTCCTAGGCCATACAACTCAGTGCTCCACATTTCGTTGTCCACTGTTGATTGACTGTGGAGCAACTCTGGGAAAGAAGTGGTAGGGGGGATAAGTATGAGAGGATAAAACAGGAGAGAAAAAGGGAGAGGAAAATGTTTTCTAACTTTTCTAAATAAGGGGACAATCCTTCCCACTAGGCCTGTGGGAAAATCATTACCCGAGGAGCAGAAGCCGAATTTTGTGGTGAGCTGACAGGTTAGAGGATGTGGTGGCTCTCCACCTTTTAGTACAATGAATGTTGTTTCTTGAGAATTATCATGGCAGAATTTTTGTCTAAATGGGAAATCTGCTGGTAAAATCCTCAGTGATTTGAAATTAATTTAGAAACAGTGGAAAGTAGACCTCCTTTGCTCCTGAGGTGGGTGCACTGTGGAAAGATGACGTAAGGCCATGACTTCTGAGACTGGATCAATCAATAGTATTTATTTAATGTCTTCTGTGTGCAGAGCACTGTACCAAACACTTGAGAAAGTTCTGTGGAATTAGTAGACATGATGCCTGCTCTCATATAGCCTACAGTCTAGAAAGGAAGACAGATGCTAAAATAAATTACAAATAGGAGAAGATAGCAGTTTAAAGACATGTACATAAATGTTTAAATGGGTTGTGAGTATTTAAGTACTTAGGTGGTATGGAAGTGCTGAAAGGGCAGTTGGGGGATTCAAAGGACAGAGTTCAGGATTCAGGTAGGAAAAGCATCCTGCAAAGATGTGATTTCAGGCAAGTTTTGAAAGTGGAGAAAACAGTAGTTTGTTGGATCCGAAAGGGGCAGGAGCTCCAGGAAGAAGGGAGAGAATGAGCAAGAGGTCAGTATTGGGAACGATGAGAAAGAGGTGTAATGAGTAGGCTAACTTGAAAGGAATGAAGAGTTTGACCTTGGTTGTACTGGGAGAGGAGAGAGGATAACTAATGGGGAGCTGATTGGAATGCCTTCAAGCTGATTGTCAGGAGTTTGTGTTTTATGTAGAAAGGAATGGGCAATTTGTTAGAGGCTTTCAAGAAATAGCGAGTGTAAAATATGGACTGGAGTGGGGAGAGACTGGAAACCAGAGATTTGGTGTGGAGGTTTAAGTAAAGAGATGGCAATTGCCTGGTCCACTGTGGTGGCCATTTGGGGAGGGGGAGGAGGTAGGGCAGGGGGGATGGGGAGGAGGAGAGGAAAAAGGGGGCTCAGTCTGGGAAGGCCTTCTGGAGGAGGTGAGCTCTCAGTAGGGCTTTGAAGGGAGGAAGAGAGCTAGTTTCGCGGATGTGTGGATCCATTTCATATTTTCTCAAGTCCTGCACCCTCAGAATACTCTCCACGGAAGGAGAGGGGTAATGGAAGGACTGGTTTTCAGAATAAAACTGGCTATCCCAATTGGACACACTGGAACTCTTTCCCAAGTTTTCCTTCCCCTATTCCACTTGAAGCACTAAAGAAGCAGCATGGCCTAGTGGATGGAGCATGGGTCTGGGAGCCAGAGGACCTGAGTTCTAATCCTGGCTCTGCCACTCATCTGCTCTGTGACCTTAGGCACTTAACTTCTCTGTGCCTCCGTTACCTCATCTGCAAAGTGGGGATTCAATACCTCCTACTTAAGTTGTGAGCTCTATGTGGGACAGAGACTATGACCGACCTGATTATCTTGTATCTTCCCCAGTGCCCTGTCTCACAAGCCCGCAACCCTGGCATCATCATTGACTCATGTCTCTCTTCTGAATTGCATATTCAGTCAGTCCCAAATCCTGTCAGTTCTATCTTCACAACATCTCTAGAATTCATTGGAGATATTAGGGAAGCAGGATGGCCTAGTAGATAGAGCATGGGCCTGGGACTCAAAAGGACCTAGGTTCAAATCCCTGCTCTGTCACTTGTCTGCTTGGGCAAGTCCCTTAAATTATTGGTGCCTCAGTTGCCTCATCTGTAAAATGCAGATTAAGACAAAGGTGTCCAACCTTGTATCTATCCCAGTGCTTAGAACAGTGCTTGATACATAGTAAATGCTTAAAAATACCATTATTATTATTCTTATTATTATTACATTCCCCTTCAACCAAATAGCTAGTGTTGGTCCAAGCACTTGTCATATTCCATCTCAACTAACTGCATTATCCTCTTTGCTGATTCTTCAGCCTCCAACTTCTTCCATCTACAGTCCACATTTCACTCCACTGCCAGAATCATTTTCGTAAAAAATAGTTTTACATACACCTTCACGCTTTTCAAATCCCGACTCTGCTGCTTGTCTGCTGCGTGACCTTGGGGAAGTCACTTAACATCTCTGATCTTCAGTTATCTCATCTGTAAAATGGGGATTAAGATTTTGAGCCCTGCATGGGACAACCTGATCACCTTGTATCCTCCCCAGTGCTTAGAACAGTGCTTTGCATATAGTAAGCACTTAACAAACACCAAAAAAACTTCCAGTGCTTGCCCATTCATCATCCATCAAGCAAAAACTCCTCACTGTTGTCTTTAAAGCACCACATCATCTCTCTCCCCACTACCTAACATAGCCATTGTATAGTCCAGTCCACAGACTTCACTCTTCTGACACCAACCTACTAATTAATCCTCAGTGTCTCTCTCCAAGGGCCACTCATTCATACTCTCCCCACTTCCACTTCACATCCAACAGGCCAACATTCTCTCCATCTTGAAAGTCATTTTCAAGTCACTTCTCCACCAGCTAGTTTTCCCTAATTTCTCATCTCCCTAACCTACTTCTCCAAACTTCACCTAATCATTTGAGTCTATAGAGAAGCAGCGTGGCTCAGTGGAAAGAGCATGGGCTTTGGAGTCAGAGGTCATGGGTTCAAATTCTGGCTCCACCAAACGTCTGCTGTGTGACTTTGGGCAAGTCACTTCACTTCTCTGGGCCTCATTTACCTTGTCTGTAAAATGAGGATGAAGACTGTAAGCCCTCCATGGGAAAACCTGATCACCTTGTAACCTCCCCAGGACTTGGAAAAATGCTTTGCACATAGTAAGCACTTAATAAATGCCATCATCATTATTATTATACCCTCCCACTATCCAAGAAGTTCTATATCCTTATATTGGGTTGCCTCTCTTATCTGCAATTTATTTTATTTTATTTCTATCTCCCCCTGTAGACTGTAAGCTCCTTGAAGGCAGAGGTCATGCCTACCAACTCTATTATATTGTATCTCCCATGCAATGTTCCAAGTACATACAGCACTCTGCACACAGATGTGATCGATAGATACTGCTGATTGACTGATTGGTTAAAGACATCACAAGGCATAGCATGGAAAAGGGCTCACTGGCCATCAGAAAGAGGCTGTACAGAACACAGCCAAGGATTTTAAGTGAGTGCTGTCAGAATCAGCTCATCCTGCAAGAACAGGGGTGGTTGGTACATGGACAGTATGCAGAAGTACTGGGTATTCCACTTTGGCCTTTTCTGTGCAACTCAGTTTTAGATGAAAACAGGGAATAAGAACCTTTCACAGGCACATGAATACTTCAACTCCTGCAAGGCTATAACAGAAATGTGTAGACTGTCAGCTCCCTTTTAGCCTGCAAGGTCATTTTGGACAGGGATCCTGTCTATCAACTGTACTGTCATTGCCCAAGTGCTTGGTACAGTGCTCTGCACAGAGTGAACACGCCATAAATATCATTGATTGATTGACTGATTGGAAATGTTTATATAAACATAGCTGAGAACCAATTCCTGAGATAAATTGAGGGTCCCAGGAATCGTCTTTAAATATTCAGGGGGTTTAATTCAGAAGATGGAATGGATAAAACAAAGGGGATACCTATAGAAAAATACTGCCCCTCTCAGGGTCACACCTGGAGAGTTTCCAGCACTCCACCAGTCTCAGCTTTGGGAGGGAGAGTCAAGCAGAGGCCTACCCATTCCATTCCTAGTTTGGGCAGTGGTAGCGAGTAGAAGGTAATCTGCTACAAGTCAAAACTCACCTGTGCTGGGCAGCAGAGGCAGGGAACTGAGTTGAGGGTGGAGACTAAAGTTGACTGCGCAGAAAGAGGCAATGGTAAACCGCTTCCATATTTTTACCAAGGAAACTCCATGGGTACACTACTGGAATGATTGCAGATGGAGAGCGGGGAGTTCTGGAAGAAACATGTCTGTGGTGTTGCTACGGGTTGGAAATGACAAGATGGCATAAGACAAGACAAATAGAAAAATCCCACATAAGCCATGTCCAAAATACCGAAATCCCTCTTACCTTAACAGGATTCTAATTTTATTTGGAAAACTCTTTCACAAAGGACCTGCCCCTAAATTTCCAGGAAAGTCAACCCTTCTGGGAAATATAGTCTCCTTAAGGAAGTTTTTCCTCCTTCCTGTTTATCTTTTCTTCAGTCCCTTAGCTCTGCCTCCACATTGCACTTGAGATTCAGTTTACGAACAGTACAACTCACCTTTACTCACTAGCCCAGGTAGGGATTGAAATCTGTAATAGCAACTGTGATGTGGAGGAAAATTACTTTCCATGCCTGATATTTTGAGTGTTGAATTTATAGATAGAAGGAATAAAAGTGGATATGTAGATGATTGAGTGCATGTCCCTCATCCTTTCCAGTTGTTCCAGATGTTTAATTCCTTTTAAAGCCCCTGTCCCCTTGCTTCCCCCATTCCGAGTCCATAATAACCTAGCCACCTACTTTACTGAAAAAATTGACATTATCAGGCATGAGCTCCCTAAAATCTCCCCTGCCCCTCCCCAGTCCCTTTCCTCTTCTGCCCCTTCAACTCTCCCATCTTTCCCAGCAGCATCTTTAGAGGAGATGTCCTGTCTCCTCTCAAAATCCACCCCCTCCACCTGCACATTATCAAAACACTTGATCCCTCCCTTTTTCCCACCCTAACCACCATCTATAACTGCTAGCTCTTCAATGGCTTCTTCTCCACTGCTTTCAAACATGCCCATGTCTCCCCTATCCTAAAAAAAACCCTCTCCCTTGACCCCATGGCTCCCCCCAGTTATCACCCCATCTCCCTCCCACCATTCTTCTCCAAACCCCTTTAGCATGTCTATACCCACTGTCTCAAGTTCCTCTCCTCCAATTCTCTTCTTGACCCCCTCCAATCTGGCCCATCCACCTCTGCATCCATCAGAAACTCCTCACCATTGGCTTTAAAGCATTCAATCATCTTGTACCCTCCTACTTCACTTCACTACTCTCCTACTTCAAGACAGCCAGAAAACTTACTTCCTCTAATGCCAACCATCACACTGTACCTCGATCTCATCTAAAGCACTGGTAACCTCTCACCAACATCCTGTTTCTGACCTGGAATTCCCGCTCCTTATATCCAACAGACAATTACAGACAATTACTCTCCCTCCCTTCAAAGCCTTATTGAAGGCACATCTCCTCCAAGAGGACTTCCCTGATAAGCCCTCCTTTCTATTCTTCTCACACTCCCTTCTGCATCACCCTGACTTGCTCTCTTTATTTATCCCCTCTCCCAGACCGACAGCACTTATGTACATATCTGTCATTTATTTATTTATTCACTTATATTAATGGCCATCTCCCCCTCAAGACTGTAAACCTTTTGTGGGCAGAGAATGTGCCTGTTATATTGCTCTAGTGTACTCTCCCAAGCACTTAGTACAGTCCTTTGCACACAGTAAACGCTCAATACATACGATTGATTGACTGACCAAAGTAATAGGGTACATAGGTCGGTCTATACAGAAGTGCTACAGGCAGAAGGGAGTACAAGTGTGCATGGTACAATTACTGGTATGCACATACCTCATTTTTTAATCTTTCTAATAATAATGATAGCATTTATTAAGTGCTTACTATGTGCAAAGCACTATTCTAAGCGCTGGGGAGGTTACAAGGTGATCAGGCTGTCCCACGGGGGGCTCACAGTCTTAACCCCCATTTTATAGATGAGGTAACTGAGGCACAGAGAAGTTAAGTGACTTGCCCAAAGTCACACAGCTGACAAGTGGGGAAGCCGAGATTAGAACCCATGACCTCTGAATCCAAAGCCCGGGATCTTTCCACTGAGCCCTGCTGCTTCTCCACTCTTAAGAGCATAAGCAGGGCCATTACTGGTTCAGAACAATGTTCCATCCTATCCAAATTAATCCCTCTGATGGAAATAAAAAGGGAGGAACAGAAGGCTGGATGTCCTTGTTGAGATGGCTATCACCACCAACCCTTATACATGATCTACTCTCTTACTTGTAATTTACTTTAGTGTCTGTCTCCTCTGCTAGACTGTAAGCTCTTTAGGATAGCAATCACATTTACTTATTCTTTGGTTCTGTCCCAAGCGTTTATACAGTACTCCGCATGCATTGAGTGCTCAATAAATTACATTGTTTGATGGACTGACATGAATTGGCTGATACCATAGTTGACTTTTGTCCAGCATTCTTCTAAGAATAGTTTCCATCATATTCAAATACAATTCCACTGATGATGATGTTCATCTATGGGTGTTCCATCTAAAGTAGACACACACACACACACACACACACACACACACACACACACACACACACACACACACACAATGGTTCCTCTTTTGTGGTGATGTGTTTGCCAGCAGTGACTGGTGTTCTTTTTGTGTTTGCTTCTTTGTCTCACAGTTCTTTCAAAGCTTCCCTTTCACAGGAGCCTCCTGTTTCTCCATGACGACATGCCAAGTTGATCTGCCAGCTTCAGTTGCCGCCGCACAATTCCTCTGTGATGCTGCAGTGTCTGAAGGGGAGATCAGGAAAGGGTTTCTCAGCTCTGATATAACCAGCTATGCATCCTGCCTGCCTCACGGCTCCTACACCACATTGTTTGAGATTGCCTAAAGGTAACTACCTCCTGGGATGAGTGTAGGCAGATGCCCAGACACATACAGCTTCTGTCACACACAAATATGCATGCAGCATGGCTTAGTGGATGGAGCGTGAGCCTGCAGATCAGAAGGACTTGGGTTCTAATCCTGATTCCACCACTTGTCTGCTGTGTGACCTTGGGTAAGTCACTTAACTTCTCTGTGCCTCAGTTACCTCATCTGTAAAAAGGGGATTAACAGTGTGAGCCCCAGACTGTGAGCCTGTTGTTGGGTAGGGACCATCTCTATATGTTGCCAACTTGTACTTCCCAAGCTCTTAGTATAGTGCTCTGCACACAGTAAATGCTCAATAAATATGATTGAATGAACGAATATGGGACAGGGACTGTGTCCAACCTGATTAACTTGTATCTACCCCACTGATTAGAACAGCGTTTCACATAGTGAACGCTTAGCAAGTACCATAATAATAATTATAATACATGTGTAATGTAAATATTATACATCACATAATATATGCATAACATAATATACATAATATGTAATGTGTATTAGACATGTATTATACATGTATCTGTGCATATATTCAGGTATAAATAAATAAATATATATGTGTACCCTACTGTATATGTAGCTGAATTCCTTACTGGTGATAAGATCCCAATAGGGCATGTTACTGTGGCTGAGAAGAGCCCCCCTCCCCAGCCTTGCATTGTTTACAAATAAGGATTTATGCTTGTTGAGCTAATGGGTTTGTCATATATTAGGCCTGTCTCAATTTTCAACTCTGCCTCCTTACCTCCCAGGCCTCAGGAAGCATTCGTTTTAGGAGAGCAACCTCTTTCCTAATTTCTGCTCACCAGGCCTGTCTGCAGAGGTGAAAGTAAAAAATTATTTTTCGTGGTTCAGCGAGCGGGAGTTCTGAGGGATGTGAGTGATGAGAGTGAGCAACTGGGAACCAGAATAGAGGCCAACAGAGAGGTTAGGTGCAATAGATCTTCACCTGACCACGTTTTCTCTCAACACATAAATCCCTGCCCTAGACACTGCCCTTTCCTTGGAATTCAACTCAGTCCCCCTTCTGTCACTCCATCAATCTCATACCATCAACCCACAGCCCTGAATCACCTCCACAGTGATTTCTATTCTCAGTCCATCATGCCATTGAGTGCTACTGGTGGAAATCCTGGCATCAGGATTTGGCTATCTCAAACTCATCCTTACCTGCTATAAATTGGCCTTCTTCTCTGCCTAGAAACAATGCCTGTCGCCTTTATTGATTCTCATGCCCAATCCCTGCACCAACTCTTTGTGACTTTCAGTTCCATCCTTAAAATCCCAGAGCCTCCATCTCCCCGATCTCCTGCCCTCGATGACCTTGTTATCTTCTTCCTTGACAAAATTGAAGCCTTTAGAAGTGAAGTCCCCCAAATCTCCACTTTACCCCCCATCCAGTTCAAGACCCTCCTACTCCTACTTCCATTCTCACATCTTTCCAAGCCATCCTTGAATAAAAAAATCTCACCTCCTTTTGAAATCTACTCAGCTCTTTGACCTCTGGCCCCATCACTTCACACTTGATTATAGTATTTGCCCCCACCCTTCTTCCCCCCCTCACTGCTATCTTTAGCCATTTGCTCTCCAGTGACTTCTTACACTCCTCTTTTAAACACATCCAGATATCTCCTGTCATAAAAAAACTGCATCTTCCAGCTATCACCCTATTTCCCACCTCCCATTTCTGTCCAAAGTCACCAATGACCTCCTTCTTGGCAAATCCAACAGCATCTACTCCATCCTAATTATCCTTGACTTCACACCTGCCTTTGGCATTGTGGACCATTCCCTTCTACTGGAAACACTATCAAATTTTGATTTTACACACATTATCTTCTCATTCTCACTTAGCTCTCTGGCTGGCTAGTCAGTCAGTCATTCGTATTTATTGAAAATTTACTGTGTGCAGAGCATTGTACTAAGTGCTGGGGAGAGTACAATGCAACACTAAGCAGACACATTCCCTGCCCACAACGAGCTTACAGTCTAGAGGGTCTTTTTCTTCCACTTCTTTGTGTCCCTCTCTCCCATCTGTGGGGGTCCCTCAACACTCAGTTCTGGGTCCTCTTCTATTCTCCCTTTGCCCCCACAGCTTCAGATACCATCTCTAGGCTGATAATTCCCCAAATGACCTCTCAGCCCTGATTGCTTTCCTTCTCCACAGTCTTGCATTTCCTCTGGCCTTAGGGACATTTCTATCCGGATGGCTGCCAGAAAGTTACTCAATCTTATTGATTCTATCACTGAAACCTCTCCAGAATTTGCTCCTTCCTCTCCACCCGAACTGCTACCATAGTGGTCCAAGCATTTGCCTCAGCCTCATCACTGATATCCCTGCCTCCATCTTCAACTCTTTACAGTCCATACTTCACTCTATGCCCTGGATCAATTTTCTAAAAAAGTATTTTTCATTCATTTATTCATTCATTGAATCGTATTTACTGAGCACTTACCTTTTGCAGAGCACTGTACTAAGCACTTGGGAAAGTTATATCCAACAGTAAACAGTGACATTCCCCATCCACAACAAGCTCACATGTCTAGAGTTGGGGAGACAGAAATCAATACAAGTAAATAAAATTATGGATATGCACATAAGTGCTTTGGGGCTTGGATGGGAAAAGAGCAGAGGGTTAAATAAAATTACAGATATGTACTTAAGTGCTTTGGGACTGGGGAGGGAGAGGAGCAAAGGGAACAAGTCAGGGTGAGTCAGAAGGGAGTGGGAAGTGAGAAAAAGTGGGGCTTAGTCTGGGAAGGCCTCTTGGAATCTTCAATGTGCCTTCAATAAGGCTTTGAAGTTGGGGAGAGTGGTTGTCTGTCAGATTATAGGAGGGAGGCAATTCGGCAGTGAGACAGGAGAGATCGAGGCATAGTAAGAAGGTTAGCAGTAGAGGAGCAAAGTGTGTGGGTTAAGTTGTAGAAGAAGAAAAAGCTAGGTGAGGTAGTAGAGGACAAGGTGATGGAGTGCTTTAAAGCCAATGGAAAGGAGTTTTTCTTTGATATGGAGGTGGATGGGCCACCACTGGAGTTTTTTGAGGAACAGGGTGACATGTCCTGCAAATTTCTGTAGAAAAATGATCCAGGAACTAGGGTGAAGTATGGACTGGGGTGGGCAAAGACAGAAGTCTGGGAGATCAGCAAGGAGGCTAATGCAGTAATACAGGTGGGATAGGAAGGGATGATTGTATTAACATGGTAGCAGTAGGGATGGAGAGGAAAGGGCAGATTTTAGCAATGTTGTGAAGGTATTTGGTGACAGATTGAATATGTGGGTTGAATGACAGAAGGGAGTCAAGGATAGTGCCAAGGTTACGGGCTTGTGAGACAGGAAGAATGGTGGTGCTGTCTACAGTGATGAGAAAGTCAAGGGGAGGACAGGGTTTGGGTAGGAAGAAAAGGAGCTCTGTTTTGGACATGTTAAGTTTCAGGTGATGGGAAAACATCAAAATAAAGATGTCTTGAAGGCAGGAAGAGATGTGAGACTGGAGAGGGGAGAGAGCCCAGGACTGGAGATGTAGATTTGGGTGTCATCTGCATAGAAGTGGTATTTGAAGCCATGAGTAAGAATGAGTTCTCCAAGGGTGTGGGTAGAGATGGAGAATAGAAGGGGATCTAGAACTGAACCTTGATGGTACTCTACATTTAGGGGGTGGGAGGCAGAAAACTATACTCACTTACCTCCTCTACCTGTAGTTTATTTTAATGGCTGTTTTCCTGGCTAGACAGTAAGCTCCTTGAGAGCAGAGATTGTGTCTCTGTACTCTCCTATACTCTCCCAAGGGCTTAGTAAAATGATCCGCACAGAGTGAGTGTTCAATAAGTACCTCTTTATTTATTCCTGCAATATTGTACTGCACACTGCCCAGGTAATAGAATTTGGTGAATGCTTTCAGTTTTGTCCATAAACACCTTATGGTGGTGTGTGGGCATTCCTGAATATGGACTTGTACAGGGCTTTTGTTGTTTATAGCAGCCTCCTTGTTTGGTTCCTTTTCTCCAGCATCTCTTCTTCAGTTCCAACAACACGCTGTGGCATGGTTCATCTTCTTAAAGTGTCTCTCAGCGTACACAAAAAGCATGTCCTCAAAAGCCTCCTTCTCCAAAACAATCAATCAATATTTTATTGAGCACTTATTGTGGGTGAATCGAATAAAAACTCCTCAGAATTGACTAAAAGGCACCTCATCCACTCATCTCGCCTGATCTATCTGCTCTTTTCACCCAATTCTTGTAGTCAATTCTGAGGAGTTTTTGTTCCTTAAGTCATTCTCTTCATACATCCCAAGCTAATCTTCCATATATAACACTACTGGCTCACTATCCTCACTATCAGCTTCAAAGCTCTCCATCACCTCACCCCCTCCTACCTCACCTCCCTTCTCTACTTCTACAGCCCAGCCCACACACTTCGCTCCTCTGCCGCTAACCTCCTCACTGAGCCTCGTTCTCGCCTGTCTCACCATCAACCCCTGGCCCACGTCCTACCATTGGCCTGGAATGCCCTCCCTCCACACATCCGCCAAACTAGCTCTCTTCCCCCCTTCAAACTCCTACTGAGAGCTCACCTCCTCCAGGAAGCCTCCCCAGACTGAGTCCCTCCCTTTTCCTATCCCCGTCCTCCCCTCCCCATTACCCCCCTCCCTCCCTCTGCCCTACCCTCTTCCCCTCCCCAGAGCACTTGCATATATTTTGTACATATTTATTACTCTATTTTATCACTGATGTGTATATAGCTATAATTCAATTTATTCTGATGGTATTGACACCTGTTTACTGGTTTTGTTTTGCTGTCTGCCTTCCCCTTCTAGACTGTGAGCCTGTTGTTGCGTAGGGACCGTCTCTATATTTTGCTGAGTTGTACTTCCCAAGCACTTAGTACAGTGCTCTGCACACAGTAAGCACTCAATAAATATGATTGAATGAATAAATGAATGAACACCCTCTGGACTTTTCCATCTCTGTGCCTCGTTCACTCCAACTAGGAAGTCCCTTCCCTTCACGTTCAAAGCCTTTCCTCTAAAAAGTCTACTCCTAATGAGTTCCCAGCAGTCAAAGTCATATAAACCCACAAGCCATCTCTACCATTTGTGAACTTTTTATCTCCACCTTCAATAATAATAATAATAATGGCATTTATTAAGCGCTTACTATGTGCAAAGCACTGTTCTAAGTGCTGGGGAGGTTACAAGGTTATCAGGTTGTCCCCCGGGAGGCTCACAGTCTTCCTCCCAATTTTACAGATGAGGTCACTGAGGCACAGAGAAGTTAAGTGACTTGCCCAAAGTCACACAGCTGACAATTGGCAGAGCCGGGATTTGAACCCATGACCTCTGACTCCACAGCCCATGCTCTTTCCACTTAGCCACACTGCTTCTCTGCTACTCTAATATTTTTTGATACACTTGTAAATTTTATTCTTTATTTTGACTACTGTACTTGTAATGTTTTTTAGGTTGGTCTCCTTCAGTAAAGTATCATCTTTTGTGGGCAGGGAACATGCCACTTCTTCACTTTGTTCTTACCATTCATTCATTCATTCATTCAATTGTATTTATTGAGCGCTTACTGTGTGCAGAGCACTGTACTAAGTGCTTGGGAAGTACAAGTCAGCAACATATAGAGATGGTCCCTACCCAACAACGGGCTCACAGTCTAGAAGGGGGAGATGGACAACAAAACAAAACATGCAGACAGGTGTCAAAACTGTCAGAACAAATAGAATTAAAGTCACATGCACATCATTAACAAAATAAATTTTTAGTACACCAATTGATAAATGACATTACAACTACTAAAGTTAACCTACTCTTTCACTCTTCTGACCCTTGTTATTCTTTTAATAATAATAATGATGGCATTTGTTAAGTGCTTACTATGTGCAAAGCACTGTTCTAAGCACTGGGGAGGATACAAAGTGATCAGGTTGTCCCACGTGTGTCTCAGTCTTAATCCCCATTTTATAGATAAGAGAACTGAGGCACAGAGAAGTTAAGTAACTTGCCCAAAGTCACACAGCAGACAAGTGGTGGAGCCGGGATTTGAACCCATGACCTCTGACTTCCAAGCTTGTGCTCTTTCCACTGAGCCACGCTACTTCTCTATGGTAATGGTATTTGATGGTATTAATGGTATTTTAATGGTATTTGTGCTAGGCACTGTACTAAGCTCTGGGGTGGACAGCCCTTGTGCCACATGGAGCTCACAGTCTTTAACCCCACTTTACAGATGAGGTAACTGAGGCACAGAGAATTTGCCCAAGGTCACACAGCAGACAAGTGACAGCCCGCATTAGAAGCTAGGTCCTTCTCACTCCCAGGCTGTGCTCTATCTGCTAGGCCACACTGCTTCTCTAGGTCATGCTGCTTCACATCTTCATCCTGCCTGGAGCTCCCTCAATCAATCAATGGTATTTATTGAATGCTTGGGAGAGTACTAAGTGCTTGGAAGAGCACTGTACTAAGCACTTGGACGAATATAATACAGCAGAATTAGCAGACACATTCGCTACCCATAAAGTTCTTAAAATCCACCAGATCAAAGCTCTATCTGTCTTCAAAGCTCTTCTCAAATGACATTTCTTCCATTAGGCCTTCCCTGATTAGTTTCTCTTCTCCTCAAATCATAGTCTTCCAAGTCCCACTTCAGCACTCCTGAGCCAATTATACATTCACACCCACCCCTTAGCACTTTTGTATTCACTGTAATGACTACTCTCCTATGTATTCATTCATCTAAATATCCACTTTTCCTTTTTTCTTCTCTCTTTAACTTACTTTGGGTCTGCGTTTCCCCCACTGACCTGTAAGCTCCTTGATTGTCAATCAATCAATCAACCAATCAATAGTATTTACTCCAAGCTTACTTTGTGCAGAGTACTGTTCTCCCTTGAAGACGTGTCTTCTACCTCTATTATACTCAGCTAAGTGCTTAGTAAAATGCTCTGGACACAGTATGTGCTCAATAGGTATTATGCACACCCGCACATGCACATACACAAAGTGCAGTTCATCAATCTTAAATTCTCCCTAATAATGAGATCCCATTATGTTATCATCACTAAAGAATAAGATGAAAATTTAAAAATAGTGTTCTTTTTGAAGATATACTGTGTTGGGTTGGTCAAGACAGGACCACAAAAAATAAATTGGAAGGATTTACTGAATGCAAATCTTGGTGGAGTACAATTGAAGCCAGACAGCAGTGCTGGGAAAGACTACATAAGTAGAAATTAAACACAGTCCCTAACCCTCAAGGGACTCACAATCTAAGAATACCAAGCAGAGAGAGAGGACTAGTGACCTGTACATAGGAGAGAAGAAACATTAAATACTAAAACAACATCAAAGACAAGGACAAATTCACAAAATTAAAACCAAAAGCATCAATCAATCACTCATTGGTATTTATTGACAATTATTACTACCAACAGAGCTGGTAGCTATGATCCCTGTCCACAAAGAACTTACAGTTTATAGGAATAAAAACCACTTCATCATTACTAATTCTGACAGATAAGAGAGGGTTGAGAGGAAATAATGATTTCAAGCTACTGGCTGAGGGAAAACAAACGAGATGTTTCCACCCAGCCACAAACAGACTACCTTTAGCATGCTCAGCAAACTCGATAACCACTACACTACTTTTTAGGTGTGTACCTCTAGGGCTCAGTCTTCTGCATTGAATTATTCTTGATTGATTTCCTTTAGGATTTTGGATGATGCTCAAAGACTGCTGAGTTGGAAGTTATAAAATATTCATATACACAAAGTGCTGAGGATCAAAATAAAACAAAATTCATGAGTGTTAAGGGCGAGCGTGACTGTTGGGTTGATGTGACTAGCATGGTATGACTCAATCAATAAATCAATCAGTGGTATTTATTGAGTACTGAGTTTTCAAAGTACTGTACTAAGTGCTTGGGAAAGTACTATGTAATAGATGTGATGCCTGCCAAAAGGAGTGTACAATCTACTAGGGAAGACAGACATTAAAATAAATTGCAGAGAAGGGAAATGCTAGAGTATGAGGGTGTTATCATTATTATTGTTATTGTATTTTTGTATTTATTGTTATTGTATTTAAATTTTTACTATGTATCAAGCACTGTTCTAAGCACTAGGACTCCAAGTCTAAGTAAGAAAGAGCAGCTCGGACCTGGGACCCAGAAGGACCTGGGTTCTAATCCCTGCTCTGCCACTTGTCTGCTATGTGACCTTGGGTAAGTCACTTAACTTCTCTGTGCCTCATTTACCTCATCTGTAAAATGAGGATTAAAGCTGTGAGCTCCATGTGGGACTTGAGCTGTGTCCAACCTGATTACTTTGTACCTACCCCAGTGTTTAGAACAGCGTCTGGCACATAGTAAGCGCTTAACAAATACCATAAAAATAAGAGAATGGGCAATAATAATAATAATGATGGCATTTATTAAGAGGGTGTAAATCACTGTTCCAAGGTCTGGGGAGTTTACAAGGTGATCAGGTTGTCCCACGGGGGGCTCACAGTCTTAATCCCCATTTTACAGATGAGGTAACTGAGGCCCAGAGAAGTTAAGTGACTTGCCCAAAGTCACACAGCTGACAATTGGTGGAGCTGGGATTTGAACCCATGACCTCTGACTCCAAAGCCTGGGCTCTTTCCACGGGGCCATCATCATCATCATCATCAATCGTATTTATTGAGCGCTTACTGTGTGCAGAGCACTGTACTAAGCGCTTGGGAAGTACAAGTTGGCAACATATAGAGACAGTCCCTACCCAACAGTGGGCTCACAGTCTAAAAGGGGGAGACGGAGAACAAAACCAAACATACTAACAAAATAAAATAGAATAGATATGTACAAGTAAAATAAATAAATAAATAGAGTAACAAATATGTACAAACATATATACATATATATACATATATATATTACAGCGTACTCTCCCAAGTGCTAAGAATAGTGCTCCACAGACGGTAAGTGCTCAGTAAGTATGATTGAGGGACTGACTGATTTCCCATAATGATCTTACAGATGAGCTCAGGTTTTGGGACCCCCTCAGTGAAGCCCCTTACCATCTTAGAGCGTCCCCCAGTTTGAGTGTTTTTCCTCCACAGAAAAGACAAGAGACTCCAAGCGAGAGGACCCTTAGGGAGCTATGGAAGTTTCCCTTGTTTCATATTCATCATCATCATCATCAATCGTATTTATTGAGTGCTTACTATGTGCAGAGCACTGTACTAAGCGCTTGGGAAGTACAAATTGGCAACATATAGAGACAGTCCCTACCCAACAGTGGGCTCACAGTCTAAAAGGGGGAGACAGAGAACAAAACCAAACATACTAACAAAATAAAACAAATAGAATAGATATGTACAAATAAATTAAATAAATAGAGTAAAAAAATATGTACAAACATATATACATATATACAGGTGCTGTGGGGAAGGGAGGGAGGTAAGATGGGGGGATGGAGAGGGGGACGAGGGGGAGAGGAAGGAAGGGGCTCAGTCTGGGAAGGCCTCCTGTAGGAGGTGAGCTCTCAGCAGGGCCTTGAAGGGAGGAAGAGAGCTAGCTTGGCGGATGGGCAGAGGGAGGGCATTCCAGGCCCGGGGGATGATGTGGGCCGGGGGTCGATGGCGGGACAGGCGAGAGATGGCGGGACAGGCTAGAGATGGCGGGACAGGAGAGAGATGGCGGGACAAGCGAGAGGCGGGCGGGCCACTTTACAGATGAAGAAATTGAGACACAGAGAGGTGAAGTGACTAGTCCAAAGTCACTCAGCTGGCATGTGGCAGAGCCAGGATTAAAACCCAGATCCTCTTATTTCCTGACCTGTGCTCCTTCTAGTAGTCCATGCTGCTCCTCATCTGAGATCCTAGAGAAAGAGACTGTTTTCCAGGCCCATGCTGCATGGGGCTTAATGTTTCCAGCACCTACTGGGGTCTTATCTACTTCAGACTCCAGGTGTTTAACATCTGTGTGGAAGGGACACGAATAACTAACAGTGACAGTTTGTAAATTTTACTTGTGGTTTTTCCTTTTTTAAAATTTCTTTTTCTAGTACTTGTTAAGCCCTTACTCTATTCCAGGCAATGTTGTAAGTGCTGGGGTAGACAAAAGTTAATCTGGCTGCCACAGTTCCTCTCCTTCATGGGGTTCATGATTCAAGTCAGCCAGAAGAGGATTTAATCCCCATTTTCTCTGCCATCTCCTCCCCTGTATCTATGTATAACATTTTGGGAGATGCATCATTTTTTGATGTTAAGAACAAAGTGTCCCTCTAGGAAAGGATGCTGAAAATAAAGGGGAAATTGCTATGTCAGGTTGTATGTTTTATGGTATTTCTTAAGTGCTTACTATGTGTCAAGCACTATTCTAAATGCTTAGATACAAGTTAATTAGGCTGGATAAATTCAGCCCTGTCTGACATGAGGTTCACGGTATAAATAGGAGGGAGAACAGGTTTTGAATCCCCATTTTGCAATTGAGGAAACTGAGGCACAGAAAGTTAAGGGTCTTGCCCCTAGTCATACACCAGGCAAGTGACAGAGCTAGAATTAGAACCCAGATCTTCTGGCTCCCAGGCCTGGGCTTTATCCATTAGGCCACACTGCTTCCAGTGTATGCTCCATCCAGGGTAGTATTTGACACACGGATCCATAACCAGGGTGTTTGGTACCATAAAACCACAGAACCACATCTGAAGTGGACATTATGTTCCTGTGAACCCAGCAGCAATACAAAAACCACGATAAGAAAATGCTGCAATTGGAAGCAAAGGATTAAATCCTTTCACTCCTGGGAGAAAGTTTTTTGTGTGTGTATGTGAAACAAATGTCATGGGTAACTACTATTATTTGGAACTTAAGTGAGGGGAATTAATCCTGAGTAGAACTAGTGTTTTGAGATTTGAAGAAAATAGTTTGTGAGGGACTAATAACTATTTACAGAAAGGACTGTGGAAAATGTCTGTCTTCCCTTGCAAATTGCTAGCTCCCTTTGGGCAGGGATCAAGTTCATCAACTCTGCCACACTGCCCCTTCCCAAACATTAAGCACAGTGCTCTGCACACCACAAGTTCTCAACAAATACCACTGATTGATAGAGTGTTGGGGAGGTGTAGGTTTTATAAAACCTTAAAATGTATGTTTAGCTTTGCAATATGGTGCAAGGGCGACTCAGAACCTGACCACTGACTGATGAATCTCTCGTGCCAGTTTCCATATCTAGAAAATAGGGATGACAATATTGACCCCGTTTTGGTTTTGTGAGATATAGATAATGATAATAGCAATAATTAGAAAGCACTTGACTGAAGAGTATATAGACAGACCCACTGGTAAAACATACAAATGTTTTTGTTATAATGCTCTGAACACAGTAGGGGCTCAATAAATACTAGAGAGTGAATGAATAAATTTCAATTAACTTCTTTCTGATGAGGGGGTAAACCAGGTTTTGATCCTTATAGCATTTGTAAATTGGAACGAGGAAGGATAGGATTGTGTCTACCAACTCTGTTATTTTGTACTTTCCCAAAGTGTCTCAGTGCTCTGCACACAGTAAACATTCAATATTGATTGATTGATCGATATAAGATACTTGATTGATAGCTTTCTTCATATATTATTTCATTATTCCTTAATGCAGTCAGAAGAAAGGGTCAAAGAGATATGTGACCTATGAGGGTTGAGGTTTATTAAACAATTATTATTAAACAATTTATTATTAAACAATTCGCCAGAAGATTTATCTGTTTTTTCTCTTTTCCCAGATTCTGAGTTTTTCAAGGAAAAACTAGGTTTCTTTTTAGTTCCTTGAAATCTGAAGAATTAGCTTGCTCAGATAAACAACCAAAGAAAGGACCAGAAACAGTTATGTAGCCAATGCTCCTGCCCTTGGGCCAGTAGCTACTAGGAAGGGCTACTCTGAAAAAAAGGTGTGTGTTTCATGGTCAGATTTGGGAGTGCTCAGACCATAGAGAAATAGGTGGGCAGAGAGAGTCTGAGTGTCTTGTTGGGTCTCTAAGAGGGCCAAAATCAAGGCTCCCATTTCAGGGCCCAGGGTCACTAATTCATTCAATTGTATTTATTAAGTGCTTACTGTATGCAGAGCAGTGTACTAAGTGCTTGGGAGAGTACAAAATAATAAGAAAAAGATACATTCCTTGCCCAAAGGGAGTTTACAGTCTAGAGCTACTAGAGTCTTGAAGTATATTACAATTAGAACAAAATGTATCTAGATGAAGCTGCCTAGAAGTGTGCTAAAATGGTATTGTTATAGCTATATTCATTCATTCATTCAGTCATATTTATTGAATGCTTACTGTGTGCAGAACGCTTTACTAAGTGCTTGGAAAGTACAATTCAGCAACAAAGAGAGACAATCCTTGCCCAGAATGGGCTCGCAGTCTAGAAGTGGGGAGACAGACATCAAAACAAGTCAACAGGCATCAATAACAATATAAATAAATAGAATTAGATTATATATACACATCAGAACAAGTAAAACAGGCATTACTATAAGTAAATAGAATTACAGGTCATGTACATACATGCATATGGAGAAGCAGCGTGGCTCCGTGGAAAGAGCCTGGGCTTTGGAGTCAGAGGTCATGGGTTCAAATCCCAGCTCAGCCAACTGTCAGCTGTGTGACTTTGGGCAAGTCACTTGACTTCTCTGTGCCTCAGTTACCTCATCTGTAAAATGGGGATTAAGTTTGTGAGCCCCACATGGAACAACCTGATCACCTGTATTCCCCCAGCGCTCTGAACAGTGCTTGGCACATAGTAAGCGCTTAACAAATACCATCATTATTATTATTAGCATATTCACAAGTGCCGTGGGGTGGGGCAGGGTAGAGCAAAGGGAGTGAGTCAGGGAGATGGGGAGGGGAGGAGGAGCTGAGGAAAAGGGGGGTTTAGTCTGGGAAGACCTCTTGGAAGAGGTGAGCCTTCAGTAGAGCTGAAGTTTGATGGTTTGGCAGATTTGAAGAGGGAGGGCATTCCAAGCCAGAGGTAGGACTTGGGCCAGGGGTCGACGGCGGGTCACTTCAATCCTACTTCAGTCTCATTCACTATTGCTGGAGTTATATTTCTAGCCAATTATATGTTTGGCAAAATTCACATTCTGTAGGTCAGGGAATATGCATTACATAATCTGAAAAATGTTTACTGGTTAAGCATTAAAAACCTGCTAGTTTTGCATAGCTAAACTAAACAAACCACACCCCATGAAATGGGGTTATTAGAGTTTAGTAGCTACAAGGCGAAGGGGGCAGCCTGGGCAATATACAGTGATCATGGGATGCTCCCTTGCCTCTCGTGTAGTGACATTTTTTGGCGGGTGGAATGGATCAATTTCTAACATGTTTTCACAAGTTCATTCAAATTCATTTTGCTCAAGTCTGCATTGAATGAGGGCTTACACCACACACACATCGTGGCTCCCTGGAAATCTCTGGCCTGACCTGAGGTGAGTCTTCATCTAAAGCCTGGAATGGCTTAACTTCTGTGGGCCTCAGTTACCTCATCTGTAAAATGGGGATTAAGACTGTGAGCACCACGTGGGACAATCTGATCACCTTGTATCCCCCCAGTGCTTAGAACAGTGCTTTGCACATAGTAAGTGCTTAATAAATGCCACTATTATTATTATTATCATGTTGTGTAGTACTCACACAAGAAGCCTAGCCAAATTACAAGTGTGCAGACTATCAGAGAAAGTTTCGATAATCAAAATAGGTAAACAAAAGTCAGCTACATTTCACACCTTTTAATGAAAGAGTGATTTTTTTTTTCTATTTAGGCAATATAATCAAGCAGTTGTTTTCAAAGGCCTTTAAATTATGATAACTTACTGCTTTTTTTAGCATTCTCATGTGACTATTATTGGTGTGAGCCTGGGAAGAGTATTAAAGTGCTTAAGTCAATGCAGAGGATATTCTTGGCAATCTTCCACTTCCCAATTCCCCTCACTTCTCAACTCCACTGAGCTCGGGCTCCATTCCACCTCATGCACTCCCCACAAATCTGTCCTGTTCCCCCACAGAGACTTCTGATCTTTTGACTGCACCAAGTCATCATGCCCCATTTCTAAACACAACCTACCTTCCCTTGACAGACAGATCAATGCCCTCAATACCACACTCCCTACTCAATTCAACTCATTAGCTGCCCTATCCCTTTGCCTATCTCACACCTCTAACTTACAGCCAGAGATGCCCTAGCTTCTCACTGCCCCCTCCCCCTGAGGGCCCAGTGGTGAAGGCCGCTCTCATGGGGCATCAGAAGGTCATGGGCTCTAATTCCTGCTCCATCACTTGTCTGCTGTGTGACCTTGGGGAAGTCATTTCACTTTTCTGTGCCTCAGTTACCTCATCTGTAAAATGGGGA
The DNA here is from genome assembly GCF_015852505.1 of Tachyglossus aculeatus. Classification (NCBI taxonomy): domain Eukaryota; kingdom Metazoa; phylum Chordata; class Mammalia; order Monotremata; family Tachyglossidae; genus Tachyglossus; species Tachyglossus aculeatus. Next base: position 3,061,245 of record NC_052090.1, on the reverse strand, counting down.
TTGAGACTGTGAGCCCCACATGGGACAGGGACTAAGTCCAACCTTACTTGCTTTTATCTACCGCAGAGCTTAGTACAGTGCCAGGCACATAGTAAGCACTTAACAAATACTATTATTATTATTATTATCATCATTATTATCACCTCCACAATATGTTTTCTTCAGTCCTCTGCATGTGTTGCTGCAGATCGCTTTTGGTCGCAGACCAGATCCTTGTCCATCAAAAAGTAAACCTCACCTGCTTTATCTTGCTTTCTTTTCTGTCCAAGAACATTATTTTTCCATCCTTAATGACTCCCATGTCTATTTCCCTCACCAGTTGTTCCAGACACTTAACTCCCTCCTCAAACCCTTGGTGCCCTCACCCCCGTCTCTTGCCTCTTAATGTCCTGACTACATATTTTATTGATGAAATTAAAGCCATCAGGTGTGATCCCCCTAAAATCTCCCCTGATCCTGTCAAGTCCTTCCCTTCTCCTGCCCCTTCTTTGACTTTCCCACTTCACCCAGCAGTATCTCAAGAGATCTCCTGCCTCGTCTCAAAAGTTACCCCCGCCAGCTGCACCTCTGACCCCATGCCCAAGTTCCTTATCAAAACACTTGCCCCTTCCATTCTCCCCTACCTGACAGCTATTTTTAATTGTTTATTCTCCAGTGGTTTCTTCCCTACTCTTTCAAACACACTCATGTATTCCCTATTCTAAAAAAACCTTTCCCGCACCCCATAGCTCCCTCCAGTTATCGCCCCATCTCCTTCCTACAACTCCTCTTCAAAATCCTTGAGCGAGTTGTCTATATCCACTGTCTCCATTTCCTCTCTTCCAATTTTCTCCTTGACTTCCTCCAAACTGGGTTCTGCCCCCTTTATACCACTCTGCCCTCTCAAAGTTCATCAATGATCTCCTTCTTGACCAATCCAATGGCTTTTCCTCCATCTTAATCCTTCTTGACCTCTCAGCTGCTTTCGACATAGTGGACCACCCTCTTCTGGAAACATTATCTAACCTTGGTGTCACAGACACTTGCCTCTCCTGTTTCTCCTCCTATATCACTGGTCATTCTCAGTCACTTTTGCGGACTCCTCCTCTGCCTCCCACCCTCTGACAGTGGAGCCCCTCAAGGGTCAGTTCTGAGTCCCCTTCTGTTCTTCATCTAAACACACTCCCTTGGAGAACTCATTCACTCCCATGGCTTCAACTGCCATCTCTATGTGGATGATTCCCAAATGTACAATTCCAGCCCTGATCTTTCTCTCACTCTGCAATCTCCTATTATTTCCCCCTTCCTTCAAGACATCTCTATTTTGAGGTCCTGCCATCACCTCAAATTTAACATGTCCAAAGCAGCACTCCTTATCTTCTGACCCAACCTCTGTCTTTCCCCTGATGTTTACATCACTGTGGAAAACAACAGCATCCTCCCTGTTGCAAAAGCCCATAAGCTTGGCATTATTAATAACTCATGTCTCTCATTCAATCCACATGTTCAATCTGTCACCAAATCCTGTTGGTTCTACCTTCATAACAATCCTAAAATCTGCCAATTCCCCTCCATCCAAACTGCCATCATTCTCCCCTTGATTACTGTAGCAGCCTCCTTGCTGACTTTCCTTGTCTCCTGTCTCTCCCACTCCAGTCCATACCTCTCCCTACCTCCCCCTCCTAACCGGATCATTTTTCTAAAACAATACGTTCAGTCCATGTTTCCCCACTCACGAATCTCCAGCAGTTGCCCATCCACCTCCAGGTGAAAGAGGAACTCCTAACCATTGGCTTTAAAGCACTCAGTCATCTTGACTCCTCCAACCTTTCTTCTCACTGTTTTCCGACTACAACCCAGCACACTCACTTCACTTCTCAAATACCAGCCTACTTGTTATACTGCAATCTCATCCATCTCTCTGCTGACTCCTTTATAAGACCCCTTCTGCAACTAAGCATTCATTTCCCTTACTCCCTCTCCCTTCTGCATCTTGGATTTGTATCCTTTTTTCGTCTGACCTCCAGCCCCATTCCACTGATGTATTCATTCATTCAATCATATTTACTGAGCACTGTACTAAGCGCTTGGGAAGTACAACTCAGCAATAAAGTACAACTCAGGAATAAAGAGAGACAATCCCTGCAAACAATGGGCTTACAGTGTAGAAGCGGGGAGATAGACATCAAAACAAGTAAACAGGCATCAATAGCATCAATATAAATAAATAGAATTATAGATATATACACATCAAAACAAGAAAACAGGCATTACTATAAACAAATAGAATCATAGATATGTACATATATACACAGGTGCTATGGAGTGGGGGTAGAGCAAAGGGAGCAAGTTGGGGTGATGGGGGGAGGGGGAGCTGAGAAAAGGGGGGCTTAGTCTGGGAAGGCCTCTTGGAGGAGGTGAGTCTTCAGTAGGGCTTTGAAAGGGGAAAGTGAGATTGGTGGATTTGAGGAGGGAGGGTGTTCCAGGCCAGAGGTAGGACGTGGGCCAGGGGTCGACGGCGGGACAGGTGAGAACGAGGCACAGTGAGAAGGTTAGCACTAGAGGAGCAGAGTGTGCCAGCTGGAATGTAGAAGGGGAGAAGGGAGTTTAGGTAGGAAGATGTATATATCCATAGTCTGGTTTAATATCTCTCTTCCCCTCTAGACTTCCAGGATCTTGTGGGCATAGAACATGTCTACCAACTCTATTATATTATACTCCTCTTCCAAACACTAAGTACAGTGCTACACAGACAGTAAGTCCTAAATAAATTTGAGTGATTGACTGATTGATGATTGGAAGTTCTCCTGAAGAAGGAGGACTTTTAGGAGGGTTTTGAAGTTGGGGTATAATCTAGTGTATTTGACTGGGGTAGGGAAAGACAAGCTGTGTGAGGGCCGTGAAACCAAGTTTGAGGAAATTTTGCTTTATATGGAGGGACTAGAAAAGTACTGGAAGTTTCGAGAAGCTCACCTGATCTTAATGTGTTAAACCCTGGATTTGCCAGCATATTTTTCTTATACCCCAATTGGCTTAAACAAAACTATTAATATTCAAGTGTTCCAGGGCTGAAATACTTGAAGAGTAAATATATTAAATTTAGTACAAAGCAACAGAAACTCAATTAATCAATCAATGATGAGCAGCACGGCCTAGTGGAAAGACCATAGGCCTTGGAGTTAGAAGACCAGTATTCTAGTCCTGGCTCTATCCATTGTCTGCTGTGTGACCTTGGCAAGTCGCTTAACTTCTCTCTCTGTGCCTCAGGTTCCTCAACTGTAAACTGGGAATTCACTGTCTGTTCTCCCTCCTACTTAGACTGGAAGCTTCATGTGGGACAGGGACTGTGTCTGACCTGATTATCTACCCCAGCACTTAGAACAGTGCTTGGAACATAATAGGTGCATAACAAAATCCATAATAATAATAATAATAATAATAAAGTACTAAATGCTTACTGTGTGCAGAGTACTGTACTAAGTGCTTGACAGAATGCAACAGCATAAGTAATAATAATAATAATAATAGCAATTATGATATTTGTTAAGTGCTTACTATGTGCCAGGCACTGTTCCAAGCACTGGGATAGATACAAGATAATTGGGTTGGACACAGTCCCTGTCCCACTTAGGACTCACAGTCCTAATCCCTATTTTACAGCTGAGGGAACTGAAACACAGAGAAGTGAAGTGACTTGCCCAAGGTCACACAGCAGACAAGTAGCAGAGCCAGGATTAGCACCCATGACCTTCTGACCCCCAGGCCATTGCTCTATCCACTAGGCCTTCAAGGAGCTTATAAACCAGTGGGTTTTATTTCCAAATTTTCTTTTTGGAACCTTATATGATAAATCCATTTGATTTTATATGTGGTTTGATTTTAGTTGTTTGATTTTTGACAGCTTCCTGTGAAATTCATATAAATGACTAATCCACACAAAAACTGCAATTTACAGTGAGTTTCATCTTTCAAGAAATCCAGGTTTAGAAATCACTCTTCAGGGGTGGTGTTGCAGATCGTTAAAACACATTCTTTCCGAACACAGTTCTCAGGTTGAAAGGGTCATGTTTTGTTAGAAAATTCTACAGCTTCTCAAACCTCTCTGAAAATTGTAGGTCTATGCTATGAAAGAAAAGGTTGTGGTATTTCTAGGTAATATGTAGTCCTGCAGAGCTTGTATTAAAATTTTAGTCCAAAAATATATAATGATAATAATAATCATAATGGCATTTGTTAAGCACTTACTTTGTGCAAGGCACTGTTCAAAACGCTGGGGAGGATACAAGGTGATCTGGTTTTCCCACATGGGGCTCACAGTCTTAATCCCCATTTTACAGATGAGGGAACTGAGGCTCAAAGAAGTTAAGTGACTTGTCCAAAGTCACACAGATGACAAGTGGTGGAGCCGGGATTTGAACCCATATGACCATTGAGTAATAGTTTTTAATAATAATAAAAATAATAATAATAACAACAGTACTTGTTAAGCATTTACTATCTGCCAGGCAGTGTTCTAAGATATGGGATTGGTACAAGTTAATCAGGTTGGACTCAGTCCCTGTCCCATACGGGGTTCACACTCTTTATCCCCATTTTACAGATGAGATGACTGAGGTCCAGAGAAGTTAAGTGTCTTGTCCAAGGTCAAACAGAGCTGTGCTGGGCAGATCTGGGATTAGAACCTCTGAATCCCAGGCCCATTCTCCAACCACTAAGCAACGCTGCTTCTCACCTTGGCTAACACACTCATTTAGCGATAGTCAAAGACTAAGAGTGATAGTAGGAATCGCTGTACATCATCCAACTGAGAAACAGCATTGCCTAGAGGAATGAGCATAGGCCTGAGAGTCAGAGGAGCTGGGTTCTAATCCTGGCTCCACCACTTGCCTGCCATGTGATCTTGGGCAATTCACTTAACTTATCTGTGCCTCAGTTACCTCATCTGAAAAATGGGGCTTAAAACTATGAGAACCATGTGGAACATAAACCATGTACAACATGATTAGCTTGCATCTGCCCCAGTGCTTAGTACAGTGTCCAGCGCACAGTAAGCACTTAACCAATACCATGAAAAGGAAAAAAAAAGCTTAACTTCTTGATGTCTCATTCATTCAATCATATTTATTGAGCGCTTACTGTGTGCAGATCACTGTACTAAGCATTTAGTACAGTGTTCTGCACACAGTAAGCGCTCAATAAATACGATTGAATCAATGTACTAAGCACTTGGGAAGTACAAGTCGGCAACATATAGAGATAGTCCCTGCCCAACAACCCGCTCACCGTCTAGAAGGGGGAGACAGACAACAAAACAAAACACATAGACAGGTGTCAAAATTGTCAGAACAAATAGAATAAATGCTATATGCATATCATTAACAAAATAAATAGTAAATATGTACAAGTAAAATAAATAGAGTAATTTATTTGCTTATTTGTCACAAGGGGATTCAATTGCCGTTATCCCTCCTGCTTAGATTGTGAACCCCATGTAGAACATGGACTATATCCAAAGTGCCTATACTGTATGTACTCTAGCGCTTATTACAGTGTTTTGCACACAGTAAGCATTTAACACGTATTATTATTATTATTATTATTATTATTATTATCATTTCATCAGGTGCTGATTTCAAGATGAATTGGCCCTTTTCTCCTATACTGATAAAGTGCTCAGATAAAGAGAATTATGATGGTCTTCACTACATTGTCTTTGACGTCTGTGTTTCAGTCCAGGAACATCTTAACTTCTTAGTACAGGTCAGCCTCAAAAATACAATGCACCCTAACTCTGGAGATTGTCTTTGGGTGCATCTGGCCCTACATCCACCCAGAAGAGCTTCCTCCTGTCCCAAGTTGCCCTTCCATCCCACCATCCCATAAAGACAGCATGGCACAGTGGATAGAGCACCGGCTTGGGAGTCAGATGGTCAGGGATTCTAATCCCGGCTCTGCCACTTGTCTGCTGTGTGACCTTGGACAAGTCACTTCACTTCTCTGGGCCTCAGTTACCTCATCTGGAAAATGGGGAGACTGTGAGCCCCGCATGGGACAGGGTCTGTGTCCAGCCTGATTTGCTTGTATCCACCTCAGTGCTTAGTACAGTGTCTAGCACACAGTAAGCACTTAAATACTATTATTATTGTTATCATGGATCTGGGTGATATCTCCCTCTGTCTACACTTTTGTGTCCTCTTCTGAGAACAAACAAGCTCACAATTTTTCTGGTGTGGGTGTGACTGGGTGTTACTTAAACCCTCTGGCACCTTCCCAGAGCACTTCTCTCCAGTGCTTTGGTGCTTCACAGTAATGACACTGGTGCTCATGGTAGAGTTGCCATGAAACTGAGTAGCTACCACTGTCTACATCTGGTCTGGCAACACGCCTTGGGTTCTATGTTGCTGAAGTCATTTACTGGCATTGCCCTGCTGGGAATGGCAAATTCTGCCTACCTGGGATACTTGGGAAATATCCAAATATCAACAGGAATATCGTCACTCAACATCATACACCTACTGAGTGCATTCATTCATCCATTCATTCATCCAACTGTATTTATTGAGTGCTTACCATGTGCAGAGCACTGTACTAAGCGCTTGGGAGAGTACAATACAACAATAAGCCGACATGTTCCCTACCCGTAATGAGTTTACAGTCTAGAGTGGGAGACAGGCACTGTACTAAGCACTTGGGAGAATACAGCAACCGATCAATCAATGACATTTATGGAACACCCACTGTAAGCAGAACAATCAATTGGTCAGTCAGTCAATGATATTTATTGAGTGCTTAATTTGCACAGAACACTGTCCTAAGTGCTTGAGAAAGTACAACATGATAGAGTGACCTTTGGACACTTGATATTCTCCCACCCTCAACTCCACAGCAATCAGGTACACAGCTTTAAATCATATATTATAAATTATTATTTATTCATATTAATGTCTCCCTCTCTAGCCTGTAAGCTCGTATGGGGAGGGAATGTGATGGCTAATTCTGTTGTATTGTACTTTCCCAAGCTCTTAGTACAGTGCTCAATAAATATGATTGATTGATTGAATAGATACGATCCTTGTCCACAAGAAGATGACAGTCTACTGGACTGCCACCCTGCCTCTCCAGAATCCCACCTGGCTCTCCTCCACATCATCAACCTGCCTTCCACTGTCCTAGTCACAGCCACAGCCTGGGCCCACCACCACAAAACCTGGGGAAGACTGGGGTAGCTATCGTTGTAGAGGGTCACTGTGGCCATGGTTGTGATTGTGGACCCGGAGCCGTGAGGAGCCTGAAATCTGCGCCTAACTGTACTGAAGCACATGAGAGAGGACAACTTAGAAGGAAATAATAATGATGGCATTGGTTAAGCGTTTACTATGTGCCGAGCTGCTGTACTAAGCGCTGGGGTGGATACCAGGTCATCAGGTTGTCCCATGTGGGGTTCACAGTCTTAATCCTCATTTTGCAGATGAGGTAACTGAGATACAGAGAAGTCAAGTGATTTGCCCAAAGTCACACAACTGATCAGTGGCGGGGCCAGGATTAGAAGGAACAATCCCTTCTCTAAGGGAGTTTTTTAACCTAAAAGGGGAGACAGATATTAAAATAGATTACAGATAGAAGGAAGCAAAATATCATGTTGCTGACTTGTACTTCCCAAGTGCTTAGTACAGTGCTCTGCACAGAGTAAGCGCTCAATAAATATGATTGAATGAATGTATGAATATAAAATGTGTACATAAAATGCTGCGGGAGTTGTGGTAACATAAGTGCCTATATAGCGAGGGGCTGAAATGACAATTGAGGATTATTAAGTGAGGAATTAGAGATTAATCTCCTGGGGAAATGCACTCTCAAACAGGCTTTAAATAAGGGAGAGATGTGGTCTGTCAGATATGAAGTGGGAGGAAGTAGGGGACCTATAAATTGGAGGAATGAAGATTGGGAGCTAGGGTGTGGTGGGAGAGCAGTTGGGTGAAAGCAATGGGGTGAAAGCTGACCGAGTGCTTCAGAGACAATGGTTGGGTGTTTCTGTTTGATACAGAGTAGAATGGGCAAGGAGGATTTTAAGGAGTACAATAGAAACAGGACATATGTTTCCCACCCTCAAGGAGGCACACTGAAATTATTTAAGAATTGTAGAGACAAGAGGAAGAACAAGGATAAAATTGTCAGAATTAAATCACTGAATGAATAAGCAAATAGATTAATACGCATCTCTACTTACATAATAACAGTGTCGGTTGGACTCTACAAGTGTTGAGAGCCATCTCCACACAGGGCTAGCTGGACTTCTGAAGAATTTTCTGGGCAACCTTATGTAGCCACCCTGTTACACAGCTACACATGGGAATCCCCCAAAGCACAGAGAGTCTGTATTCAACAGAAAGTTCTGTTTGTTTACTAGCCCTCCTTAATAATAATAATAATGGCATTTATTAAGTGCTTACTATGGGCAAAGCACTGTTCTAAGTGCTGGGGAGGTTGCAAGGTGATGAGGTTGTCCCACAGGGGGCTCACAGTCTTCACCCCCATTTTACAGATGAGGGAACTGAGGCCCAGAGAAGTGAAGTGACTTGCCCAAAGTCACACAGCTGACATGTGGCAGAGGCAGGATTTGAACCCATGACCTTTGACTTCAAAGCCCGTGCTCTTTCCACTGAGCCACGCTGCTTCTCCTTCTCTAACAAATTGTAATTGCTGGTGAAAGAATAAGGATCAATAAGAATAAGTACAAATAAGAATAAGAATCACTACCCTGGGCAGACAGAAAAATATGTGCCTTCTGCATTTTGTTACATCCAGGATGTAGTCAGAACACAGAAGCCAAAACAAACCAGTGCTGTTCTATTTCAAACAATTTTCCATTTTAAGGATCCAATTCCTCTCAGTTACCTCATCTGTAGAATGGGGATTAAGACTGTGAGCCCCACATGGGACAACCTGATCACCTTGTATCCTCCCCAGCACTTAGAGGTGCTTTGCACGTAGTAAGCGCTTAACAAATACCAAAATTATTATTATTATTATAGTAAGCGCTCAGTAAATGCCATTGATCGATCGATTGACTGAAAGATCAGGCCAGTGTTTCCAAGCCAAGGGGAACTTGAGTTTCCCTAGAGCTGCTGGAGAGCTAAACATTTTGTTGATTTGGCTCACAGGGTAAACCTCTTTGTCGGAAAGAAGCCAAAGAAGCCCAGGCTTAGAATTGGGAGATTCCTCGAGGAATGCAGTAAATAGTAGTTGATGAGCAGAGAGCTGTGCCCTTCTCTCGACCTCTTGTGCCTGGGGAGGTTTGGAGGTAGAATTCACTACATTTAGTGCAGTGATTGAACCCAGGACACTGAATCTCAACAGACCAAAATTCCCCAAGGACACGTTGCCAGAGGAAGCTGTACAAGCAGTACGCCGTGGTTTGGGTGTGCTGGCAAACCAGAAAGTTACTCACCACACTGGTTTTTTTTCCACCGTGAACGAGAAGAGGACAGAAACAAGGCAACGAAGTGTGCAACGAAAGAAAGAAATGCCACGCAAGCTGGCCGTTTGCTGTAGGCATGGTAGAGTATGTAGAGAAGCAGCGTGGCTAGTGGAAAGAGCCCGGGCTTTGGAGTCAGAGGTCATGGGTTCAAATCCCTACTCCATCAATTGTCAGCTGTGTGACTCTGGGCAAGTCACTTCACTTCTCTGGGCCTCAGTAACCTCATTTGTCAAATGGGGATGAAGACTGTGACCCCCCGGGGGACAACCTGATCATCTTGTAACCTCCTCAGCGCTTAGAACATAGTAAGTGCTTAATAAATGCCATTATTATTATTACTATTATTAACTATCATCCATTTACAATCCTGACGTATTGACTATACTTACTGTGCTACCCTATTATGTGTAAGATGAATGCTTTGTGGATAAAGTTCATTAAAATTAAATACTTACATACCAAAGAGAAATTTGTTTAATAGAGGAGCAGATGGATAATGATCTTTTACTAGCCACAAATGGCTTGCAAACCTTTTAGTAGGAGTTTGTCAACAGAAAGGGAAGTGGTTCTGGACAAGGATCAATTGCCTGGAATCAGGACACAATCTCATCTGAGGCATTTTCATTTAGTTTTTTTTAAATAACACGAACAATATGATGGAGTCACTTTACTGGAAACAAAGGATCAGAACAGACAAATTTATACTCCTTTAGACCATGGAATCCCAATTGGCCCAATCACACATGCATTTTTCATGTCTGTAGAGATATTAAAGCTACCAGTTATAGCTTTTCCCACTGAGATAACAGCCACTTGGAAGTAGGCCAATTCTGCAGTATCTGTCGTTCAAATACATTTCTGCTGTTGATCAAGTACGATCTATAGTTTTAATCAGAAGGTTCTTTTGGTTGTCATTTCTTTTTTCTTCTGCATTCCCTTGACAAAGTCTTAGCATTCACCCATCTTGTGTTTGATTCCAGACTGATTAATGGGTTGGACTGCCTGCAAAACCCAGCTCATACATTCAGTTTTGTTCTGGGATCAAAAGTGCAAAATATTCCATGCAAGAACTTGGGAGGATTGTCTTATTGCAAAAATGTACAGGATCATTCTGAAATACAATCATCTTGTATTCCCTACCTTATCTCACTATTCTCCTCATACAATCCAGCCAGGACATGCTCTCATCCGTCTCACCACCGACCGTTTTCCCAAGTCCTTCTTCTTTCCTGGAACTCTTTCCTCCTCCATATATGCCAGACTACCACTCTCCCCACCTTCAAAGCCTTGTTAAGTTCACATATCTTCTTTCCCAGTGAAGGCCCCTTTTCTGAGGCTCCCTTTCTCTCTTCTGCATCATCTATTCCCTCATCAGCGCTTAGAACAGTGCTTTGCACATAGTAAGTGCTTAACAAATGCCATCATTATTATTATTATTATATCTGTGTGCTCTGGGCAATAGTATTACCTGCACCCTCAACCTCACAGCATTTAAGAACATATTTTAAAATTATTTATTTATACCAGTATTTGTTTAGTTTGCAAAAGATGAGTTCACTCTTATGAGTGTAGTCCTTGAAAATCAGTTGGGGGGCGATTGTCTGGAACAAACCCAAGAAAAACAATACTGATAATAACAATAATAATAATAGTACCTTGTTAAGTGCTTACTATGTGACATGCATTGTTCTAAGCACTGGGGTATGTACAAGTCAGTCAGGTTGGACACAGTCCCTGTCCCACACGGAGCTCACACTCTGATTCCCCATTTTACAAATGAGGCAACTGAGGCTTGGAGAAGTTAAAAGACTTGTCCAAGGTCACACAGCAGACATGTGGCAGAGCCAGAATTAGAACTCTGGTCTCTCTAGCTCCCAGGCCCATGCTCTATCCCCTAAGCCACTAAGCCATGCACTCATAATGTGCAAAGCACTCTTTTAAGCTTTAGTTAGATACACTATAGGAAGCAAACTTGCCAAAGTCCCTGTGCCACATTGAGCTCACAGTCCATGGATCAGTGAATCAATCAATCAATTGCATTTATTGAGCATCAATAAATAAATAAGGGGAAGGAGAACACTACCTTCTGTGTGGCTGAATACATTTCTGGGTGCTTACTCTTTCCAGACTCCTATGCCACATGTACATGGAGAAATCATCTCCAACTAAACTGTTGTATTTGTCATCATTTATCATCACTTCTCTCACTTGGGGTCATGTTCTTCCCACAGCCTCTGATGTAAAACAATCATCACTGGTCTCCCAGACCTTCAGACTCTCCCCCTTTCAGTCCAGACTTTACTCTGTTCCTTGAATCTTTTTTCGAAAAAAAGCTCAATCCACATTCCCACTCAACAAAAACCTCCAACCTTCAAGAGCCCATTAAACAGAAACTCTTCACGATTGTTTTCAAAGCACTCTATCATCTCTGCCCCGAATATTTTCATCCCCCTCCCAGTACAACCCAGCCCTCACACTTAGCTCCACTTACACCAACCTATTTACTCTTCCTCCATCTCCTCTCTCATTGTCCTCCTCCGCTTATGCTTGTCCTCCTTCCTGGAACTTCCTTCCACCTTTAAATCCAACTAACCATCACTCTCCCCAGTTTCAAAGGTCTACTTCATAATCATCATCATCATAATTATAGGTAAGCATGGAGAAGTAGCATAGCTCAGTGGAAAGAGCTTGCTTTGGAGTCAGAGGTCATGGGTTCAAATCCCAGCTCCACCAATTGTCAGTTGTGTGACTTTGGGCAAGTCAATTAAATTCTCAGGGCCTCAGTTACCTCATCTGTAAAATGGGGATTAAGACTGTGAGCCCCACATGGGACAACCTGATTATCTTGTATCCCCCCCCAGTGCTTAGAACAGTGCTTGACACATAGTAAGCGCTTAATAAATGCTATTATTATTATTATTATTATTATTATTATATTTATTGAGGACTTATTATGTGAGAGCATTGTACTAAGTGCTTGGGAGAGTACTCCAGAGTTGGCAGACATGTTCTCTGCCCACGACATACTTACAGTCTAGAGGGGGAGACAAATATTAATATAAATACATAACTCAAATCATATCTTCGGGTTGCCTTCCCTGACTTAAAGTCTCAACTTCCTACCTTATTCTCCTTTGTGTTTGCATCACCTAGCACATAAGGCTGTACCTTTGCTGCTTCTTCTACCTGTAATTTATTTTTCTGTATATCTCCCACTAGATTGTAAGATCCTTGAATAATAATAATAATAATAATGTTGGTGTTTGTTAAGTGCTTACTGTGTGCCAAGCACTGTTCTAGGCACTGGGGTAGATACAGGGTAATCAGGTTGTCCCACTTTGGGCTCACAGACAACCCCCATTTTACAGATGTGGTAACTGAGGCACAGAGACGTTAAGTGATTTGCCCAAAGTCACACAGCTGACATAATTGGCAGAGCCGGATTAGAACCCTTGACCTCTGATTCCCAAGCCCAGGCTCTTTCCATTAAGCCATGTTCCTTCTCTCAGGGATCGTGCCTTCCAACTTTATTGTACCCCTCAAAGTGATTAGTTCAGTGCTCTGTAAACAGTAAGCACTCAGTGTATACCACTGATTGATAGGTTAAAAATATATCTGCCATAAGACTTCTTTTGTTGCTTCTCTCAGAAATCTAAAATGACAGTACATTTTTCAAAAATCTCCACTCTATTTCCACTTCATTTCTGCTAGATCAAAAAAGGCTCCTGACCATTGGCTTTAAGGCTTTCCATCAGTGTTCTCCTTTTTTCTTTCCTGTTTTCTAGGAAAATTTTCCAACTTCTGTTTTTGAGTCCTTTCAAACTAATTCACCTCATTCTTACCTCTGACCCCTTCCTCATACCCTTTTCCTTTCTTGGGATATCTAACCCCTTCACATCTGCCAGACATGCAGATTTTCCAAGCCTCAGAGCCTCCTTTGAAAATATGTAAGGCACTCTAAAATACCCGAGAGACAGTTTGCAGTGAAGAATAATTTGATCAAAAGATTTACTTGAAGTAGTAGCAGGGGTAGTTGTAGTAATAGCAGAAGTAGTAGTAGCAACTGAATTTGTTGAGTACCTACCTGGTAGGATGCACTATACTGGACACCTGGAGAAGCAGCATAGCCTAGTGGATAGAGCATGGGTCTAGGAGTCAGAAGGACCTGGGTGCTAAGTTCCAGCTCTGCCACTTGTCTGCTGTGTGACCTTGAGCAAGTCATTTCACTTCTCTGTGCATCAGTTCCCTCACCTGTAAAATGGGGATTAAGACTGCGAGCCCCCCCATGAGACAGGGAATGTGTTCAACCTGATTGATTACCCTGTTATCTACCCCAGAGCTTAGGGCAGTGCCTGACACATAGTAAGTGCTTAACAAACACCATAAAAAAATAAGGAGGTGGCGTATTACCTGCTCAAGAGGAGCTTACACTCTAATGGGAGATACAAACATAAAAGTACTTACAGCTAGAGTGGTCAAAAATGCTGGAGTTGGCTGAGGGATGACTCAGGATACTGAGAAATCAATCAGTGAGAGATTGCTGGAAAAGTTGAATTTTGGGGCAGATCCAAATAGGAGAGAGAGCTATGATCTATCTGATGTGGGGAGAGAGCGAGTTCCAGGCAAGGTGTGCAGCACAAGCAAAAAGAGAAGCAGCATGGCTCAGTGGAAAGAGCACGGGCTTTGGAGTCAGAGGTCATGGGTTCATTCATTCATTCACTCAATCGTATTTATTGAGCGCTTACTGTGTGCAGAGCACGGTACTACGCTCTTGGGAAGTACAAGTCGGCAACATATAGAGATGGTCCCTACCCAACAATAGGCTCACAGTCTAGAAGGGGGAAACAGATAACAAAATAAAACATGTAGGCAGGTGTCAAAGTCGTCAGAACAAATAGAATTAAAGCTATATGCACATCATTAGCAAAATAAATAGAACAGTAAATATGTACAAATAAAATAGAGTAATAAATCTGTACAAATATATAAGATACAAGTGCTGTGGGGAGGGGAAGGAGGTAGGGCTGGGGAGATGGGGAGGAAGAGAGAAAAAAGGGGGCTCAGTCTGGGAAGGCCTCTTGGAGGAGGTGAGCTCTCAGTAGGGCTTTGAAGGGAGGAAGAGAGCTAGTTTGGCAGATGTGGGCATTCCAGGCCAGGGGAAGGACATGGGCCGGGGGTCGATGGCGGGACAGGCAAGAACGAGGTACAGTGAGGAAGTTAGCAGCAGAGGAGTGGAGGGTTCAGGCTGGACTGTATAAGGAGAGAAGGGGGGTAAGGCAGGAGGGGCTGAGGTGATGGAGAGCCTTGAAGCCGATAGTTAGGGGTTTTTGCTTGATTCGTAGGTTGACAGACAGCCACTGGAGGTTTTTGAGGAGGGGAGTGACATGCCCAGCTCGTTTCTGCACAAAGATGATCCAGGCAGCAGAGTGAAGTATAGACTGAAGGGGAGAGACAGGAGGAGGGGAGATCAGAGAGGAGGCTGATGCAGTAATCCAGTCGGGATAGGATGAGAGATTGAACCAGCAGGGTAGTGGTTTGGACGGGGAGGAAAGGGCAGACCTTGGCGATGTTGTGGAGGTGAGACCGGCATGTTTTGGTGACAGATTGGATGTATGGGGTGAACGAGAGAGCGGAGTCGGAGATGTCACCAAGGTTGCGGGCTTGTGAGATGGGAAGGATGGTAGTGTTGTCTACAGTGACAGGAAAGTCAGGGAGAGGGCAGGGTTTGAGATGGAAGATAAGGAGTTAAGTCTTTGACATATTGAGTTTTAGATGGTGGGTACACATCCAGATGGAGATGTCCTGAAGGCAGGAGGAGACCCGAGCCTGAAGGGAGGGAGAGAGAGCAGGGGCAGAGATGTAGATTTGGGTGTCATCAGCATAGAGATGATAGTTGAAGCCGTGGGAGCGAATGACTTCACCAAGGGAGTGAGTGTAGATAGAGAACAGAAGGGGACCAAGAACTGACCCTTGAGGAACCCCTAGAGTAAGGGGATGGGAGGGGAAGGAGGACCCCACAAAGGAGACCAAGAATGAATGGCTGGAGAGATGAGGAGAACCAGGAGAGGACGGTGTCAGTGAAGCCAATATTGGATAGCGTGTTGAGGAGAAGGGGGTGGTCCACAGTGTCAAAGGCAGCTGAGAGGCTGAGGAGGATTAGGATAGAGTAGGAGCCGTTGGATTTGGCAAGAAGGAGGTCATTGGTGACCTTTGAGAGGGCAGTTTCGGTGGAGTTTAGGGGATGGAAGCCAGATTGGAGGGGGTCAAGGAGAGAGTTGGTGTTGAGGAATTTGAGGCAGCGGGTGTAGACGATTCATTCAAGGAGTTTGGAAAGGAATGGTAGGAGGGAGATAGGGTGATAACTAGAAGGGGAGGTGGGGTCAAGAGAGGGTTTTTTTAGAATGGGGGAGACGTGGACATGTTTGAAGGCAGAGAGGAAGAAACCAGTAGAGAGTGAGTGGTTGAAGATGGAAGTTAAGGAGGGAAGGGGTAAGAGATTTGATAAAATGGGATGGAATGAGGTCTGAAGCACAGGTGGATGGAGTAGCACTTGAGAGGAGGGAGAAGATCTCATCTGAAGATACCGCTGGGAAGGATGGGAGAGTAGTGGAGCGGGTTGAGAGTGGGGGAGTTGGAGAAGGGGAAGGAGTGACTTTGTTCAAACCCTGCAGGAGTTCAAACCCCGGCTCCGCCAATTGTCAGCTGTGTGACTTTGGGCAAATCACTTAACTTCTCTGTGCCTCAGTTCCCTCATCTGTAAAATGGGGATTAAGACTGTGAACGCCCCATGGGACAACCTGATCACCTTGTAACCTCTCTGTCCCTCAGTTTTCTTATCTGAAAAATGTGGATAAGATTCCTGTTCTCTCATCCTGTCATTTCTTTTTTCCTCTGCATTCCCTTGACAAAGTCTTAGCATTGACCCATCTGGTGTTTGTTTCCAGACTGATTAATGGGTTGGGCTGCCTACAAAACCCAGCTCATACATTCAGTTTAGTTCCGGGATCAAAAGTGCAAAATATTCCATGCAAGAACTTGGGAGGATTGTCTTCTTGCAAAACTGTACAGGATCATTCTGAAATATAATCATCTTGTATTCCCTGCCTTATCTCACTATTCTCCTCATACAGTCCAGCCAGGACACATTTTCATCAGTCTCGCCACCGACCCTTTCCCAAGTCCTACTTCTGGCCTGGGACTCTCTCCTCCATACACGCCAAACCACCACTCTCCCCACCTTGGAAGCCTTGTTAAGATCACAGACCTCCTTTCCCAGTGAAGGCCCCTTTTCTGAGGCTCCCTCTCTCTCTTTTGCATCATCTATTCCCTCATATCTGTGTGCTCTGGGCATTAGTATTACCTCCACCCTCAACCCCACAGCATTTAAGAACATATTTTAAAATTATTTATTTATACTAGTATTTAGTTTGCAAAAGATGAGTTCACTCTTAAGAGTGTAATCCTTGAAAATTAGCTTGGGGGTGATTGTTTGGAACAAACCCAAGAAAAACAATACTGATAATAACAATAATAATAATAGTACCTTGTTAAGTGCTTACTATGTGACAAGCACTGTTCTAAGCACTGGGGTAGATACAAGTCAATCAGGTTGGACACAGTCCCTTTCCCACACGGAGCTCACCCTCTTATTCCCCATTTTACAAATGAGGTAGTTGAGGCTCGGAGAAGTTAAGTGACTTGTCCAAGGTCACACAGCAGACATGTGGCGGAGCTGGGATTAGAACCCTGGTCTCTCTGGCTCCCAGGCCCACCCTCTATTCCCTAAGCCACCAAGCCATGCACTCATAACGTGCCATTTGTTAAGCACTTACTATGTGCAATAAATGGCATCATCATTATTATTAACAAACATAGGAGGGAGAGTTGAGAATGAGGTACGGCTGGAAGTTTGGCTTGCACAGCACTGAACTAGACACCTGGGAACATAAAATAAGAGGAAGAGACATAATTCCCACCCACAAGGAGAACATCATCTAATGGGAATGTGGAAATTTGGGGACTCCTCAGCCTTTCCTAGTCAGAAATCCCTCCAAAGTTACTTTTAAGAAGACGTGAGCTCTTGGAGGTACGCAGGTTCCTAAGCCCCTGGGGAGTTTTTCTTCTGAGATGTGGGGTGGTTTGGGGGTTCACCATGATATAATCCTAAAATTTCACCTAAGTCCCACAGCCTTCCTTTGACTATCAGGAATAGAATCAGGCAGGGTCCAGATAGCCAGTTCTGCTTCCAAGGGGGATGATTTCTGGGTAACCTCTTGGTCTTTTAGAGACCAAAGACCAAATACTTAAAGACCAAAGAGACCCAGGGCAAGACTCTCTTGACTCAGGGCAAGAGAGAGGATATAAGGCTTAGAATATATCTGACTCTGAGCTGATCACTTAATAAATGTAATTATAATAATTGTGCATTTGTTCAGTGCCAACCATATGCCAAGCACCATTCTAAATGCTGGGGTAGGTACAATATAAGCAGATTGGACACAGCCCCTGCCTGACATGGGGCTCACAGCTAAAAGGATGAGAGAACAGGAATCTTATCCACATTTTTCAGATAAGAAAACTGAGGGACAGAGAAGTTAAGTGACTTGCCCAGTGTCACACAGCAGACAAGTGTGGAGTTAGTGTTCAGGCTGTGTCACTCCAGTCTTGTACTCTTTTTAGAAGGCCACGCTACTTCCCTTAAGCCTGTGTGCAGATGTCCCCTGTAGTAGCTCCACGTGACATTAATCCCACTAAGATTCACTTGGCTCTGAACACTGGGGAGTCATTCAGTCCTAGCCTAATAACTGGTGACTAATAATCTGAAAAACCCCTAGCTGAGCCCAGCAGCCAGCACTGAGTCACTTTAGGCTCTTCACTTATTCAATACATTAGATGGAGTGATTCCTGTGACTTCTCCTGAACCTTTGAACCCAATGACAATGATCATTACTATTTATTATTTGCGAAGAGAACTGGTCCCAGATCAGAGTTTTGAAATTTCAATTTGAGGCCCATTTTTGAGTTATTTAAATAAAATTTTTTTTCTTTAAAGGTTACATATTTGCGTAGCTAAGATATTTAATTAAGGGTTTTGGTTTTTCCTTTCTGCATCACCCTGACTTGTTCCTTTTGTTCATTCTCCCCACCCAACTCCACAGGACTTAGGCACATATCTGTAATTTATTTATTTATATTCATGTCTGTCTCTCTCTCGGCCTCCCCTCCTACTCCCGGCCCCATCCTCTGTCTGGACTGTAAGCTCTCTGTGGGCAGGGAATGTGTCCATTTATTGTTGTACTGTACTCTCCCAAGTGCTTAGTGCTGTGCTGCATGCAGTAAATGCTTAATTTATTAGCATTATCATTTATTAAGCATTAATTAATTTATTTATTAATAAATGTGATTGAATGAATAAATGTGATTGAATGAATAAATGAATAAGTAAACTTGAAAATTAAGTTACAGCTTTAAGGGTCATGGGTTAAGAACAGTAATAATAATAATAATGTTGGTATTTGTTAAGCGCTTACTACGTGCCAAGCACTGTTCTAAGCCCTGGGGGGATACAAGGTAATCAAGGTTGTCCCACGTGGGGCACACAGTCTTAATCCCCATTTTACAGATGAGGTAACTGAGGCACAGAGAAGCTAAGTGACTTGCCCAAAGTCACACAGCTTACAAGTGGCGGAGCTGGGATTAGAACCCATGACCTCTGACTCCCAAGCCTGTGCTTTTTCCACTGAGCCCGTTGAAAACAGAAATAATTGCATCATTTTGCTACATACCCCAGCCCCACAGCACGTATGTACATATTCTTATACTCAACTCTTTTTTAATGGTATTTGTTAAGTGCTTACTATGAGCCAAACATTATACTAAGTACTGGGGTAGATACAAGGTTGGATACAGATATGTCTCATATGGGGCTCACAGTCTTAATCCCCATTTTACTGGTAAAGTAACTGAGGCTAAGAGAATTGGAATGAGTTGCTCAAGGTCATATAGCAGACAAGTAGGGAAGCTGGGATTAGAAACCAGGTCCTTCTGATTCCTAGGCCGGTACTCTTTCCATCGGATCATGCTGCTTCTCATCTGTATTTCCCCCATTGATAATTCATTTCAATGTCTGCCTCCTCCTGTAGATTGCAAACTCCTTGTGGGCAGGGATTATGTCTACCAACTTGATTGTTTTGTAATTTCCCAAACATTTAGTACAGTGCTCTGCACATAAGTGCTCAATAAGTATGATTGATTGATTGGTTGATATTTCCCCATAAAAAATCATAAATGTGGCAAAAAAAAATCTTCCAAAGATCACAGTTCACCATAAACAAATCAGTAAAAGAAGCCAAGCTTACTGAGAATGAATCATCAAACACTTTCATCTAAGCCTGTAATCAGCAGACTTCAAATGAACTTGCTTATATTAAATCATTCATTCATTCAGTAGTATTTATTGAGCCCTTACTGTATGCAGAGCACTGTACTAAACACTTAGAAAGTACAGTACAGCTATAAGGAGAGACAATCCCTGCCCACAATAGGCTTACATCAATCAATCAGTAGTATTTATTGCATGTTTACTATATACTGAGTACTTTTATAAGCAGTTGGGAGTGTACAATACAATTAGCAGACAAGTTCCCTGCCCATAACAAGTTTACAGTCTAAAGGAGCAGACAGACATTAATATAAATAAATAAATAATTTATAATATATCATTTAAAGGTAAGTACTCTGAGGTTGTGGATGGAGTGAATATTAAATGTCTAGTGTTCACAGCTTCAATTGTGTAGACAACACAGAAGGAAGAGTGATCTGGGGAAGAAAAATCTTAATCAAGAAGGGCCTCTTTGTAGGAAATGTGACCTAATAATGCTTTCACGGTGCATAGAGTGGTGGTCTAGCATATATGGAGGGTGGGGGAATTCCAGGCTAAGGGGAGAATGTGAGAAAGGAGTCAGCAGTAAAATAGATGAGATCAGGCCACAGTGAATAAGCTGACACTAGAGTAGTGGAGTGTTCAGACTGGGCTGTAGTAGGAGATCAGTGAGGTGAGGTTGGATGGGACGAGCTGAATAATTTAAATAATAATAATAATAATAACAATAATAATAATGGCATTTGTTAAGCACTTACTACATGCGAAGCACCTCCTAAGTGCTGGGATAGATACAAGGTGATAAGGTTGTCCCACGTGGGGCTCACAGTCATAATCCCCATTTTACAGATGAGGTAACTGAGGCTCAGAGAAGTTAAGTGGCTTGCCCAAGGTCACACAGCAGTCCTTTTAGACTGTGAGCCCACTGCTGGGTAGGGACTGTCTCTATATGTTACCAACTTGTACTTCCCAAGCGCTTAGTACAGTGCTCTGCACACAGTAAGCACTCAATAAATACGATTGATGATGATGACGTGGTGGAGCGGGGATTAGAACCCAAGACCTCTAGCTCCCAAGCCCATGCTCTTTCCACTGAGCCACGCTGCTTCTGCTAATGCCAATGGTAAGCCAGTAGTGAGGAGTTTCTGTTTAATGCAGAGGTGGATGGATGACCATTAAATGTAGACAAAGCGATCCTTTGAACCATTTTACTTTTTCCACCTAGCTTTCTTGATTACTCCTGAAGCTACTTAGGAAAAAGAAAATGTGGAAGCAGAGTGCCTTAGTGGATAAAGTACGAGCCTAGGAATCAGAAAGACTTGGGTTCTAGTCCCACCTTCGTCACTTGTCTGCTGTGTGACCTTGGGCAAGTCACTTCACTTCTCTGGGCCTCAGTTACCTCATCTGTAAATTGGGAACTAAATACTGTACTCTCCATGTGAGCTATAGACTGTGTCCAACATGATTAGATTGTATCTACCCCAACACTTAGTACAGTGCTGGCACAATCATTCATTCATTCATTCAGTCATGTTTATTGAGTGCTTACTGTGTGCAGAGTACTGCACTAAGAGCTTGGAAAGTACAATTCGGCAACAAAAAGAGACAATCCCTATCCAACATTGGGCTCATAGTCTAGAAAGGGGGAGAAGAAACAAAATAAAACAAATAGACAGGCAGACACAGAGTAAGCACTTTAGAAATACCATTAAAAAAAGTGTTTCTAGGGATAGGATCCACAGAAGGTGTTGTTAAGCATGGATACTTTCCTGCAGGCAATTTCTCGCACAGGACTTGAGGTGTCTTAATCTTTTCCTGTTCTTTTCATTCACCCTTATACACACATATACAATCTCACCATCAGTGGCATCAACCTCGAAACTGAAGGATAGCTTTACATATATGACTGAGTGATTCAAAAAGCAAAACCACTGGTTTTGTTCTGTCATCTTTCATTCCAGAACTTCCACTAATCAGAAAAGCTAGTTTGAGAAGGAGATATGAGTCCCTTGCAGTAGCCGATAGTTTGGTAACAAGAAGTGATACCAGCTATTCATTGAAAGATTCATTAACCTTTCCCCTTAGGACCTGGCTTTTAGATATTTCTTTAGGATTTTTTCTATTTATATGATAACCATCATCATCGTATTTATTCAGTACTTACTGGGTGCCAAGCACTTGGGTAGACACAATGTAATCAGATTAGATAGTTTCTGTCACATAACAGGGATAACAATCTAAAGAAAAGGGACACCAGGTATTTGTCTCACATTTCATAAATGGGGAATCAGAAGCCCAGAGAGATTAAGTGACTACCCTAAAGTCGCACAACAGCCAGTGGCAGAACTGGGACCAGAACGTAGGTCTCCTGTCCATCAGTTCCATACACTTTCCCCTGGGCTATGCAGTCATTCTGCCATAACTGAGGATTTAAAATAGCTAGGATATTGAACCACTGCCATTGTTTGAAACAAGTCACCATCATGGGCTGTGCCTGATGTGCCTGGGCAGTGTGAGGAAAAGCAGAATTTTGAGGTGAACTGACAGTTCTTTAGCTGTGGGGCCAGAAATCATGTGCTTTCCCCAATTTTCAGTTCTGTTGCACTTTTGCCTCCTGAAAGCAAGCGTTTCTATGGCAACGTTAAGGGCTCTGTGTCAGACAAAACCTACACATCAGTTATTTGTAAATTCCGGTTCAATACTTGTCTCCATGCCCCTTGGCCCTTATGTTTTTGAAGGGGTTTAGTACACAGTTATAGCTGCACATAGAATAGATATATTGTTCAACCTGTTTCGGGAGGGGCTTCATGAGGCATTGGATAAACTTAGAGGAATATTCACTCTAGGAAGAGAACCAGAGATTTCATGTCTGATCTTCATGTCCTTTCCTTCTTGTTGTCCATCTCAGTCTCGTGGAATCCCTGGGTTGGTGTGTGTATGTCCCTAACGAATCTTTGCCATGTCACTACTATCCTGGTTTGTTTACCCGAGTCCGCCTCACCTTCCTGGCCCCCTGGCTACCTAATGGTCTTCTTCACTCATAAGCCAATCCTTCTGATCCCATTTTCCTTGCCAGTGTTCCAAGATCAACTGATGCCCAGCCAGTGTTGTGGCTGGTCTGAGGAGAGACTGCCATTTCTCTCAGCATTTCTCTCAGGTGGCTGGATTTGATTACAAATATTTCACTTAGTTTTTTTCTTTTTTTTATGGTATTTGTTAAGCATTTACTAGGTGTCAGGCACTATAATAAGTGCTTGAGTAAATACAAGCTAATCAAGTTGGACATAGTCCATGTCCCTCAGAGGGCTCACAGTACTAATCCCCATTTTACAGATGAGGTAACTGAGGCCCAGAGAAGTGAAGTGACTTGCCCAAGGTCACACAGCAAATGAGAGACAGAGCTGGGGTTAGAACCCAGGTCCCTCTGGCTTCCAGGCCCATGTTTTATCCACTAGATCACGGTGCTTCCGGATACCCCTTCCATTTCTCTATTTGTTAACTTGTTCCCACTCAGAAATTCCTCATTTAACTTTATTCATTGAGCACTTACTGTGTGCAGAGCACTGTACTAGGCTCTTGGGAGAGTACAGTATAACAATAAACAGTCACATTTCCTGCCCTCAGTGAGCTTATAGTCTAGTGGGGGAAGACAGACATAAAATAAATGTTACAGATAGGTACCTAAGTGATATGGGGCTGGGATGGGGGATGAATAAAGGGAGCAAGTCAGAGTGATACAGAAGAGAGTGGGTAAAGGGAAAAGTAGGGCTTAATCAGGAATGGCCTCTTGGAGGAGATGTATCTTCATTAAGGCTTTAAATGGGGGGAGAGTAATTGTCTGTCGGATTTGAGGAAGGAGAGTGTTTCAGACTGGAGGCAGGACATGGGTGAGGGGTTGGTGACGAGATAGATGAGGTCAAGTTACAGCGGGGAGGTTAGCATCACCCTAGAGTAGCACTTAGAATTCTCCTTAGATCCATGTCTGCTTCCAAAGACATTTTTCCCTTCTCTGGGACAAGGACCCGGGACCCAGGACCCAGCTTAACCCAGGTGCATCCTCTCCTCAGGGCTCACCCTTTTGTCCAGGAATTAGAAGTGTTCTTCTTGGGCTATGAGGGCAAGGGACAAGGAGGCTACAGTACAGGAGGTGGCCCTGTCATCATTCCCAACGCCTGTCACATAGAGAGATGTTCGTCTCATTGGGAAGGTTGAGCGGGCCACAGCCTAAACCCCAGCCTCCTTGTTCCTTGCCTTCACAGCCTGAGACTACTTTGCCATGTCACTACTATTCTGGTTTGTTTGCCTGAGTCCGCCTCACCTTCCTGGCCCCCTGGCTACCTAATGGTCTTCTTCGCTCGTAAGCCAATCCTTCTGATCCCATTTTCCTTGCCAGTGTTCCAAGATCAACTGATGCCCAGCCAGTGTTGTGGCTGGCCTGAGGAGAGACTGCCATTTCTCTCAGCATTTCTCTCAGGTGACTGGATTTAGTTACAAATAGGGAAGCAGAGTGGCTCAGTGGAAAGAGCATGGGCTTTGGAGTCAGAGGTCATGGGTTCAAATCTCGGCTCTGCCAATTGTCAGCTGTGTGACTTTGGGCAAGTCAGTTAACTTCTCTGGGCCTCAGTTCCCTCATCTGTAAAATGGGGATGAAGACTGTGAGCCCCCGTGGGACAACCTGATCACCTTGTAACCTCCCCAGCGCTTAGAACAGTGCTTTGCACATAGTGAGCACTTAATAAATGCCATTATTATTATTATTATCATTACTATTATTACTCTGGGAGGAGGTCAGGCAGTGACCTTGACTCCTACTTGGGAAGGAAACCTGAGCAGTAGAAGGGGGTTCTGATAAGTATGCCAAGCTCTGCAAACCAAGAGGAGAGTCCAGCACTGGCACAGGTCAGCCCACAGATACCATGGGCTCAACTAGCAGGACAAGGTGAAGACCGCCCTAAGCCAAACCAGGTTGCTGCATGTCAGGCTTGGAAGATGCCCCAGTCCACAAAATTGATATCACCCAAATTAATCCTGTAGTCTTCTACAGAATTGCCTGTCCCTCTAAACACCGGTGAAGGTCTGAATGGGGAGATGCCTTTGGCAGCTTCTGTGAGCACAGAGACTCACCTGTGCAGCAGGACAGGCAGGTGAGGTCACCTGTGCAGCCATTTAATGGGCTGGTCACAATCCTGAGTCTTCTAAAAATTGTCAGTTAGAAGGGCCAAACTCCAAATTTAACCAGGTCTGTGGAGGTTGGGTTGGATTCGGGCTGGGAAATGCTTGGACTGGTGGTAACGGATCCCTAACAGCTTCCAGCTGGCAGACTACTGCCACTGCCCTTCTCGGGGTGTAGAGAAGATTGTAAATCATTCCACACTGTAACTGTGGAAACAGGGTGGTTTTAAATATTGCATATGTATTTTTATGACAGCTGCACTAGTAATGTAGATTGCTACTCATCCAGCTTTTGAGTAGAAATGTAGTTCTACTTTAGCCAGGAACTCATTGGGTAACTCTGATGACCAAGTATCATTGGGACATTGATGCTAATCAGAAGGCATATGTACCGGGTCCTTGACGGGTCCTCTGTGAAATATTACTCAGGTAAAATCCTTCAAGATGATACAACAAATGGGTGTTTGCAATGGCCATAGAATTACGGCCGTAGTTTGAATTACGAGGTCGCCCGATCTTCTGAGCAGAGGACGGTGCTGGGGATGAGGGGGCAGGACTTTCAGTGAAGATCCTCAGAAGGAAGAAATGTGGGGCACAAGCAGGCATGCTTTCCTTCTAAACTGAAGTGAGTGTGGGTGAACCTGGGACTGACTCCCAAGCAGGGCCGGGGGTAGGGGACGGGAGACTCCAGTCTGGGTTCGAAAGCTGAAGCTCTCCCAGATGGTAGCAGAGGGCTTCCACTGCCATCGCCACCACTGCCAGGCTGTGTGGGTGAACACACATATGATTTCCACTGCTGGACAGAGAGGCCATTTCCTCAGGGGCAGTACTAAGGGTGGGGCAGGTACATCTCCTCACTCATCAGCCCAGGCTTCAGAATGGGGAAACACTTTTCCCTCCCCTCAAAGTGGGAAAGTGGAGCAAACTGGAACAGCTTTGTTTGAAGCAGCATGGCTCAGTGGAAAGAGCACAGGCTTGGGAGTCAGAGGTCATGGGTTCTAATCCCGGCTCCACCACTTATCGACTGTGTGACTTTGGGCAAGTCACTTCACTTCTCTGTGCCTCAGTTCCCTCATCTGTAAAATGGGGATTAAGACTGTGAGCCCCCTGTGGGACAACCTGATCACCTTGCATCCCCCCAGTGCTTAGAACAGTGCTTTGCACACAGTAAGCGCTTAACACATACCATCATTATTATTATTACCGCCCAAGGCCCTTCACCCTACAGCAGAGAAAGCAGTAAAATACCTGTGAGAAGGCTTGTGTTTGTTTTATCACCAAATCGTGTTGGTTCAACTTTTGCAACATAGCTAAAATCCACCCTTTTCTCTCCATCTAAACTGCTACCACACTGATCCAAACACTTATTCTATCCCTGCTGACCACCCTGTCTCCTGTCTCTCCCCACTCCAGTCCATACTTCAGTCTACTTCCGGGATTATTTTTCTACAGAACCATTCAGTCCATGTTTTCCCACTCCTCAAGAACCTCCAGTTGTTGCCCTGTTACCCATCCACCTCCACCTCAAACAGAAACTCCTTACCATTGGCTTTAAAGCACTCAATCATCTTGCCCACTTCTACTTTACCTCCCTGATTCCCTCTTGCAACCCAGCCCTCACAATTCCACCACTCTAATGCCAACCTGCTCCCTTCCCTCTCATATCCGACAAACCACCATTCATTAAAATCTCACCTCTTCCAAGAGGTCTTTCCTGACTAAACCCAATTTTCCCTGCTCCTTCTGTGTCACCCCCGCGCTTGGATTTGTACTCTTTAGGTGCTTGACAGCCACCCTACCTTCAGCCTCCCACCACTTATGGACATATTCATAATGTATTGAAATATCTGTCTGCCCTCTAGACTGTGAGCTCCTTGTGGGCACAGAACATGTCTTCTAACTCTGTTGCATTGTATTTTCTCAAGTGCTTAGTACAGTAAGTGTTCAGTGAAGACCATTGATAGGTTGATTTTCATTTACAAAAACAGAAAATAAATCCCCTGAGGCTGAGGCATGGGTGCCCGTGACCCTCAGACCGGGGAACTCTACAACCATTGTCTGGCCCAGCAGGGCCACATATGGAGATTGGAAACCAGGTTGGCGTCAGTTTGCATCACATGACTGGAAAGTGACATCGTCATAATGGGTCGTAGTTCAACCCCTACACCTCAGTTTTGGTAGAACTGATAAAGGTGCCCAGACAAATCTGCGAACCAACCAAACACCTCCTGTGCAAATCTAACCCCCGTTATAGGCCCTATGTCCTTAGTTTCCCTTCTGAGTCCAACTTAATCACCATGTAGACAGATAGCAACTCAGAATTTTTCACCCTCCATTAGTGTGACCCTGATCTCACTCCCATTCTCAATGATTTGAAAGCAGTTTCCAGAATCCAAGTAGACTGATTTAGAGAAGCAGCATGGCTCAGTGGAAAGAGCCCAGGCTTTGGAGTCAGAGTTCATGGGTTCAAATCCCAGCTCTGCCAATTGTCAGCTGTGTGACTTTGGGTAAGTCACTTAACTTCTCTGTGCCTCAGTTCCCTCATCTGTAAAATGGAGATTAAGACTGTGAGCCCCACGTGGGACAGCCTGACCACCTTGTAACCTCCCCAGTGCTTAGAACAGTGCTTTGCACATAGTAAGCACTTCATAAAATGCCATCATTACCAATTTTTTTGCATTGCTCTCTTCCAGATGCTTGCTTAGTACAGAGCTCTGTGCCCCAAAAATGCTCAATAAATACCTTTTATTGATTGACAGACCACACACATACACACCAAATCACATCCCACCTCCACAATCCAAGCCAGACAGTCTCAAGACCAAATTGGGTTGGATAGTAACAACAAAATGCTTGACACGAGTCTCCTCTTTAAAGGGGGCTGGAATTTCAAAAGGCAGTAAACTGCATTCATTCATTCATTTATTCAATCATATTTATTGAGTGCTTACTGTATGCAGAGCACTGTACTAAGCATAAGCATTAAAGCCAATATGCTGAAGAAAAGCAGAGTGAGGTTCCAGGATGCTTCAGCACAGCCCTACATTTCTACAAAGATTTTTATCAGCAATAAACACAGCTTAATGCTGTCAACAACTTCTGCTACCTAAGCAAAACCCCAACCAAGGATATTCATATCGAGAAAGCAGACTTGGGAAACCAAATTAAGGAGGCCAACGTGGCCTCAGGAAAATTAGGAAAATTAAATAGAATAATGACAGGGCAACAGTAAACTTCATTCAAAACTGAAAGCACTCAAAGTTGTGTTGGTGTTCAACCTTCCGTGTTGTGAAACTTAGATCTACCCGCTGAGGGCACATCCAAAGTCTTGAGTGTTAGCATCACTTATAGCATCACTCACCCTCTCAGAGTAGTACCTTGGGAGTTTCCAGTTTTCTACCAGTCTAGCCTACAGGAGGGAGAGTCAAGCAGAGGCATACCCATTCCATTCCTAGCTTGGGCAGTGGCTAATGAGAGGAAGGCAATCTGCTACAAGTCAAAACTCCCCTGTGCTGGGCAGCAGCGGTATGGGAGAGAATCAAGGATGGAGACTCAAATTTAATGTTTGGAAGGAGGCAATGGTAAACCACTTCCATATTTTTGCCAAGAAAACTCTGTGAATCCACTACCAGAACAACTGCAGATAGAAGTGGGATGTTCTGGGAGAGTTGACACTTGTCTACTCGTTTTGTTTTGTTGTCTTTCTCCCCCTTCTAGACTGTGAGCCCGTTGTTGAGTAAGGACTCTGTTGCCAAATTGTACTTTCCAGGTGCTTAGTACAGTGCTCTGCACACAGTAAGCACTCAATAAATATGATTGAATGAATGAATGAATGTGATCATAGCGTCACTATGGGTTGGACATAACTTGAAAGCATAAGACAATAACAGCCACACTCAGCATCAAATTTAGGATCAGCAATAATAAGGTCCTGGCTCATAGTCAATTTACCAACACTGAGTGGAAACAACCGAGGGTGAGCAACTGCAAGTTCCTGAAGTACTGTCAGATGACCAGAAATACACCTTTGCTGGGTGGGACAGATGGTGAGAATGGAAATAACAAGACCTCCAAGGACTTACTGTTTAGGCAATTGAAGTGGGGCCCCCTCAAGCATGCAGGGTGGAGCAGGCCTTTTTACAGGCCAAGTGAAGCTGAGTCTCAAACAGCACTGATGCTGTGGACAGGGAATGTTATATCGTTGCGTTGTATTCACCACTTAGCACTTAGCTCTGCACACAGTAAGCACTCAATAAATATGACTGATTGACTGACTGACTGCTTAAAGACAAGAACAGCAGACAGGCTGCTTTGGTGAAATGTCATCAGATAGACATTAGGGAGGATTAGGGGATCAGAATGAAGACGGATACCATACTGCAAGTGGCAAACATACCCTCTCTACAAAGATCTTTCTGGTCTCCAGATTGCAGTTAGGTTTAAGTTTTTTAATTCACCCACTTACATGGCTCACCTATTATTGTGTCATCTTTGAATACAGAGGATGACTAGGTATGGATTTTTGTTTTACCTTTCAGTTTTAAGCTGTCATGCTATTGACCTCGTGAAGATAAAGGATTCAAGCTTCAGTGTTTAATGGGAAGAAATGAAAAAAATGTTCATTACTCATGTGCCTTCTGCTCTAACTGGCCCCACTGGTCTTCGAAATGAGCAACATACTGGGTTGGGAAAGTTGAAAGAAGGAAAGAAGGGTTTTCACTTTCCCTCTTGCATCTGTTTTGGCTGCAATCGGTTTGAGAAGGCGTTTTGGAAAGATTTAGCTTTTCAATAACATTCTATTACATTTCCCTCCCAGGCAATGGTGAACGCCTTGCAAAGTAGTTTTTCTTCATTTTAGCCATCTGCTTTTGGAAGTGTTTTTAGTGAGAATTTTTGGCAGACTGCTTTAGTCCAAAAGTTTGGATACCTAAGTCTGCTTCTTTATGCTGCTGCATCACTTGGATGCAGCCCTGCCCTGTATGGATGCCAGATGCTGGGGGTCAAGGCCCTCATATGACTCCGTAGAGAAGCAGCATGGCTCAGTGGAAAGAGCACGGGCTTTGGAGCCAGAGGTCATGGGTTCAAATTCCAGCTCCACCAATTGTTAGCTGTGTGACTTTAGGCAAGTCACTTAACTTCTCTGTGCCTCAGTTCCCTCAACTGTAAAATGTGGATTAAGACTGTGAGCCCCACGTGGGGCAACCTGATCACCTTGTATCCCCCCAGCGCTTAGAACAGTGCTTTGCACATAGTAAGTGCTTAACAAATACCATCATTATTAGGGGAAGCAGCGTGGCTTGCACCTGCGTTCTATTCCTGGTTCTGCCACTTGCCAGCTTGTGCGACCTTGGGCTATTTACTTCTCTTTGCCTCAGTTTCTAAAATGAGGATTCACTAACTGTTCTCCCACCTACTTAGGCTGTGAGCTCTGTGTGGTAATTTGTCCCTATCCTGGCACAGAGTACAGTGCTTGGTAGATAATAAGGGCTTAACAAATATTCTTCTTCTTCTTATTATTATTATTATTATCATTAGGGGGAGAGTGACAACTGTCCTTGACTTACACCTTTCACCAGTCCCACCTGCCTTGACTATTTACCCTCCCTAGGACCTAGACAGGCAGTAAAGCGTTTCAGACATTTCCCCTGCCTCATCTCACCTTCCCCACCCCATCCTGTCATTCAGAACTGCCTCAGATAGGCCGGTGGCCAGGGGAGGAATGTAACATTCAGATCCATCAAAACCCCAGGTTCGTTCTGAAATCAGAGCTAATGTCAGCCCAGCAGGCAACAATCAGCGAAAGCATATCTTCCAACCTGCTGATTCAGCTCCTCAGCCCCAACCTGATGTTCCCAGAGAGATTTGAGCTGAACATAAACTGAACCAACAATGGGCCAGGAAGCAGTTTTTTAAAGGTTCGGTTCTTGACTCTGTTTTTGGTCATCTTTTCCAGATATATACTGTATATGGGACTCAGCATGCTTATTAGCAAATTGAGGGACTTCTACTGTTCATTCTTATTGCATTTCAAGCTACGTATTGGTCATTTTACAGTGTAAATCCCTAGCACAGGCATACCTCCTTCTCGTGAGAGGAAGACGCAAAAGTTAACTCCTCATCCTGAATTACCTTCTCATCTCAGCCCATCACCAACCCATGCCATTTTGGTATATCCCAGTCCACTTTACTATCCCATGCAGCTTTGCTCCCACTCCCTTCCGGATCACCCTGAATCACTTACGATGCTCTTCTTTACCCTTCTCCCCACCCCACAGTACTCTATTTATAACTCTATTTATTTATATTGATGCCTGTTTACTTGTATTGATGTCTGTCTCCCCCGACCCCAGACTGTGACTCTGGGAGTTACAACACCTGTATTCTAATTCTGCCTCCACCACTGGCTTGCTATTGACTTTGGGCAAGTCACTTCACTTCTCTGTGCTTCAGTTTCCTCAAATGTAATGTGGGAGTTAAATACCTATTCCCCCCCCACTCCCCATATTAGACTTTGTCCCTGTGCCTGATGTGATTATCCTGTATCTACCAAAGTGCTTAGTATAGTGTTTGGCACACAGTAAGTGCTTAACAACTAGTACAGGTATGATTAGTTAATTCTGGTGAAGAACCTCTGAGAAACAGGGCAGTCACAGAGAAGCAGTATGGTCTAGTGGATAGAGCATGGGCCTGGGAATCAGAGGACCTAGGTTCTAATCCCAGCTCCACCATTTGTCTGATATGTGACCTTGGACAAGTCAATTAAATTATCTGTGCCTTTGTTTCTTCATCTGTAAAATGGGTATTAAGGCTGTGAGTCCCACGTGGGTCATGGGCTCTGTCCAACTTGATTAGTTTGTATCTACCCCAGTGCTTAAAATAATGCCTGGCACATAGTAAACACTTAACAAATACTATAAAGTGAACATCTTCCCTCAGTAAATACTTCACCATCAGTTGATTCCTTTGGTCCCAGGTGCAATCAGCTCCCAGAATCTAGGTTGAAAAATCATCATGAGATCATTTTCCTCCCTCTGCCCAAGAAAATTGAAAATCCATAGGAGAAAAGTGTCCAGCAGCTGGTGACAGTTAAATGCTAATTCAGCAAAGTTGACGGACCGGGTGAGCTGCATCCCTGGAGGATTGAAAGGATTAATACAGCATGGCCTATTGGAAAGAACACAAGTCTGGGAGTCAGAGGACCTGGGTTATAATCCTGCCTCAGCCACTTGTCTGCTGTGTGAACATGGGCAAGTCATATTTCACTTCCCTGGGCCTCAATTTCCTCATCTATAAAATGGGGATTAAATCTTACTCCCTCCAATTTTAGACTGTGCACTCCATGTGGGACCTGGACTATTCTGACCTGATTGTCTTATATCTACCCCAGCACTTAGTCCAATGCTTGGCACATAATAAGTGCTTAATAAATACCATAAAAATAGCTTTCCTTTCTCATTCTCCATTCATTCAATCATATTTATTGAGCACTTACTGTGTGCAGAGCACTGTACTAGGGGCTTGGGAAGTACAAGTTGGAGGCAGGGAACGTGTCTACAAACTCTGTTGCATTGCACTTTTCTAAGTGCTTAATACGGGGCTCTGTCCACAGTAAGTGCTCAATAAATACCACTGATTGATCTCTGTGGGGAAACATGGTGGGGCCAAAGCAACTGATGAAACACGGAGAAGAGTGGCGCTGCTACTTCTGAGTGCAGAAGAGATAAGGAGGGAAGTTCTTACCTTGCCCAAATAGTAGGAAAACCCTTTGGACTTCAGCCTTACAGTATAGAAAGAAGGAATCCAGGGTCCTTATGAAATCTCAGCTCATGGGACATTAAAGTGAATTTTCTGATCAGAGTAAAAAGAAACTAGAGTGAGCTAAAATGTAAAAAAATAAAAAAAACTTTGAGGATGGAATGGGTTTGGTAACGAGATTTGAGTTTTATTTTTAAAACCCATCCACACAGCTAGAGCTTAATGAGCTCTGGGGATTTTAAAAAAGCTATCAGGGTAAAAATATCCTAATGAGAACAAACTTGACAGGCAAAGAAAAGGGAAAGAAATGATGGTCTGCTCATTTACTCCATCCAAGGGATGTCAGAAACATTCCCAGAAAACGAGTCTGGAATTTACAGGAAAAATATCACCCTCACTGATTAATTTGGATTCTTTCTATTTCTTCAGTGAAAGCTCTTCTTTTCTTATCCCTTTTCCAGCCCTGTTCCATATTCATGATGTTGGGTTAGATTTTCTTTTCTCCCAAATGCACAGAAGCACTAATTTCATTGGTAGTTGTTTGACTAATGCAGCACCCAGCTTTATGGATTACGTCGAAGCTATCATAAAGCATGAAAAAGAAAAAAATGCCTTGTAAAGTTCTTTAAGTGCCTGACAATTTGATAATGGATGTGTTTCCTGCCTTGAATATAGAAAGGCACAGTCAGTGAGAGACACTAGTTTGCCTCTTTTAGTGCAGGGATTGTGTTTACTTAACCTATTGAACTCTCCCAAGTGTTTAGTATAGTGCTCTGCACATAATAATTGCTTCATAAGTAAGACTAATTGATTGATTGAAGAAAGGTTTCATTCTACTTTCGTGCATGGCTTGTTCAGGCCAGGTCAGATGATGGCAAGGCATTGATGAAGCAATGATTTCTGGTTAGGAGAACAGTAACATTGGTTGTAATATTTACTGAATGTCCACTTAATAATAATAATGATGGCATTTGTTAAGCTCTTACTATGTGCAAAGTACTGTTCTAAGCACTGGGGAGTATACAAGGTGATCAGGTTGTCCCACGTGGGGCTCACAGTTCTAATACTCATTTTACATATGAGGTAACTGAGGCACAGAGAAGTTAAGTGACTTTCCCAAAGTCACCCAGCTGACAATTGGCAGAGCTGGGATTTGAACCCATGACCTCTGACTCCCAAGCCCGTGCTCTTTCCACTGAGCCATGCTGCTTCTCACTTGGTGCAATGCTCTGTGCTGAGCATTTGGAAAATATGAAACAAATAAATGACAAGTTCCCTACATTCGAGGAGCCTGTATTCCACCAAGAGAGATTTAGAATGTTTACCGAAGGAGTAAAGAAAAATAACTGAAGGAACAATTGAATAAATGTAGATTCAAAATTGTCGACAATGGGTATAAAAAGTTCATATAAGTACTAGAGATGGCTGATGAGTTGTTATAACTTAGGGTGCTGGGAATTAATCTGGAAAAACTTGTTGGAAGGAGGATTTAATGAAGGGAATTAATGAATTGAAGGGAAAGGACACATGAATGAATGAATGGAATGAATGGAATGAATGAAGGGAAGGCTGGATTGGGGAAGGGAGGGTGTTCCAAGCTCAGGGAACAGCATGGAGGTGGAAGAGACTAGAGCAGGGTAGAGTTAGAAGGTCAGCTTGGGTGGGAAGAAGAGAGCGATTTGGGGGTTACGGGGCAAAGAGAGCAGAACAATAAAGTTGGGTGAGTTGGCAGAGAACCTCAAAGATGACTGTGATGAGATTTCATTTGAAACCAGTGGAAGGTTTTGGGAAATGGAAATATGGGTGCTGAGTGATACTTCAAGAAAATGATCCTTCTAGCAGTATGTACAATAGACTGGAACAAGGAAAATGGAAGATGGGGAAAAAAAAGCAAGAAGGCTCATGCCCAAGATATGGTCAGAGTTTGTGTCAGAGTAATAGCTGTTTGGGTGGAGAGGAAATGACAGTTCCAGGAGATGCTGTGTAGGAAGAAACTTTTGTCAGTAGATTCAATTTATGAGTTGGAAGACAGCAACAAATTGGGATGACTCTGAGGTGGCAGGATTCTGGGACAGAGAACTTGGTAGAGTTATTGACTGAGATGGGATAGCTAGGAAGGGAAAAGATAAGTTCTGTTTCAGACATTTTGAATTAAAGTGCTGGCGGGACATCAAAATGGAGATAATGTGCAGGCAAGAGCATAAAGCAAAAGCTCCTCACTCTCGGCTTCTAGGCTGTCCATCACCTCGCCCCCCCACCTCACCTCCCTTTTCTCCTTCTACAGTCCAGCCCACACCCTCTGCTCCTGTGCTGCTAACTTCCTCACTGTACCTCGTTCTTGCCTGTCCCACCGTCGACCCCTGGCCCACGTCCTTCCCCTGGCCTGGAATGCCCTCCCTCCACACATCCACCAAGCTAGCTCTCTTCCTCCCTTCAAAGCCCTACCGAGAGCTCACCTCCTCCTAGAGACCTTCCCAGACTGAGCCCCCTTTTTCCTCTCCTCCTCCCCATCCCCCTGCCCTACCTCCTTCCCCTCCCCAAAGCACTTGTATATATATTTGTACAGATTTATTACTCTATGTATTTTACTTGTCCATATTTACTATTCTATTTATTTTGTTAATAATGTACATATAGTTGTAATTCTATTTGTTCTGACAACTTTGACACCTGACTACATGTTTTTTGTTGTCCGTCTCCCCCTTTTAGCCTGTGAGCCCATTGTTGGGTAGGGACCATCTCTATATGTTGCCGATTTGTACTTCCCAAGCACTTAGTACAGTGCTCTGCACACAGTAAGCGTTCAATAAATATGATTGAATGAATGAATGAATGAAAAGGGGAGATTTGGGATTGTGGACTAGAAAGGTGCATGTGGGAGTCACTTCCATAGAGATGGGAGCTGAATTATGTGAGTTGATGAACTCTATCAGAGAAAGGGGAAAGAGCCAGAAGAATGGGGACCTAGAACAAAGCCCAGGGTAAGGTGATGAGAGGAAGAAGAGGAGTCAGTGAATGAAACTGAGAAGGAGCAGTGAGGGAGGTAGGAGGAGACCCAATTTATACATAGTGCCAAAAGCCACGGAGAGATCAAGGAGAATCAGGACAGAATACAGTCCTTTGGATTTGACTAAATGGAGATCATTGGTGATAATAATAATAATAATAATAACTGTGGTATTTGTTAAGGGCTTACTATGTACCAAGCCATAGTGAGCACTAGGGAAGATAAAAGATAATCAGGTCCCATCTGGGGCTCACAGTCTAAGAAGGAAAAAGAATGGGTACGGAATCCCCACTTTACAGAAGAGGGAATTAAGGTACAGAGAAGTTAAGTGACTTGCCCAAGGTCACTCAGCAGGCAAGTGGAGGAGCCAGGATTCAAGCTCCAGTCTTCTGACTCCCAGGCCCGGATTTTTTTCCACTAGGCTATGCTGCTTCTCTAGAGAACTTCTTCTCTAGAGACTTAAGAAAGTACAGTCTCGGTGGAGTGAAGTGGGCAAGAGCCTGACTGTAGTGGGTCTAGAAGAGAGCTGCAGGAGAGGAACTGAAGAAAGTTCAAGTTGAAGACAACATGATCCATGCTAAGAGTTTGGCTCGAAATGGGAGGCGTGAGAGGTGGGATGATAGTTGGAAAGGACCATGGGGTAGAATGGGAAAAATCTGAGCAGTTTGAAGGCAACAAGGAGGGAACCCCTGGAGAAAGAGAGGCTAAAAATAGTGATGAAGAGGGAAGGAGTGTAGATGCCGTTATTTTAGGAAGTGGGAGGGGAGTCAGAGAGCAGAAAGATGGTTAGAGTTAGAGTTAGATAGCAGGTGGGAGACCTCTTAAGAAATAGGTAAGAAGCATGAGATAGACTAGAAAGCGGCAGCAGAGTGAGTGGTGAGTGGATTGGGGAGACTTTGGGAAGTTCATGCCTGATGGATTTGATTTTTCCAAAGAAGTAGTTGGTGAAGTCATTAGGGCTAGGAAGAGAGGTGGTGGGGAATCTGATGGCTTCAGGAGGGAGTTGAAGGTTTGAAAAAGTTGGTGGGGTTGAGAGCATGAGGAAAATAAGCAGAAAACAGAGATTCAGGACAGACTGAATTTGCAGTTCAGAAGTCAACTTGGAGCTGGATTTCCTCCAGCTGCATTGAGTCCCATGAATGTCCAAGCAGAAGAAGGAGACTTGTAATAGTGATTCAGCGCTGGGGTAGGAGGTGTGAAAGTCCAGTGGACTGGGGAACCAGGGAATTGGAATGGGTAAAATGGGAAGAGTTGAGTGCCTAAGTTTTTGAATACATAGTTGGGAAGGCCGTCAGGGAGTGCCGGCAGGCCAAAATTGGCAGTGGTGGCGTGGCTCAATATAGAGGTCATGCTAGGAGGTGAGGATAGACATTGTGGGTGAGTTGATAGGTTAGAAACTTTTGGCTGGGAAGTGACAAGTCAGAATTATAGATGTTAGAAATGGAGTATTGTTTAGACATGATTAGATCTAAGGTGCACCAGTGCAAGTGAGTGGCTGAAGTTAGATGGGGCATGAAAGTCAGAGGAGTTGAAAAACAAAAGGGAACAGGAGGCTAGTGGAATCAGTAGTTTCACCAACTTGAAGGTTGAAATATCTAAGGATACTTGGATAATAATAATAATAATAATGATGGCATTTATTAAGCACTTATGTGCACAGCACTGTTCTAAGCGCTGGGGAGGTTACAAGGTGATCGGGTTGTCCCACGGGGGGCTGACAGTCTTAATCCCCATTTTACAGATGAGGTAACTGAGGTCCAGAGAAGTTAAGTGACTTGCCCAAAGTCACACAGCTGACAGGCAGCAGAGCCAGAATTTGAACCCATGACCTCTGACTCCAAAGCCCGTGCTTTTTCCACTGAGCCACGCTGCTTCTCTAATACTTGCTTGGATACTTGCTCTCTGTTCCCATGCCCCTGGAACATCTCAGAAAGGAGAAACCAGACTTGAGTCTTCATCTTTTATTAGAATGGACCTAATGACTTAGCCCCTACAAGCACTAGGGACTCAAACCCCACGATGGTGTGAGCCCTTACTACAATCCTTTGAACACAGTAAGGGCTCAATAAATATATCAGGGATTGATGGGGACAATCACTGGTATACTGAGCTGGAAACTCCACTTCCTCCTGGCACAGTAAGAGACGAGAGTAGATCATGGTTTCTGCAAATACTATTGACCGCTCTTTCCCCTTAGAAACTCCCCATCTTTGGTTTGTTTCAATGACATGGTACTCTCCATGTTTTCCTTCTAACTTTCTGACTACTCTTTTCTTAAATCATGAGCTCCAGGTGGGACAGTGACAGTGTCCAACCTGATGACTAACATCCCAAGCCAACTGCTTGCACAGGACTTCTGTTTTTGGGTAGGGAGGTTAGGTATCCTGCAGTCAGGAGAATTCTGTTGCTCACTGTGTAGTATATGAAACTGTATTTTGATGTCATATAAGGTAAAGGTCATGTCTAAGAGCAAAAAGGGATTTCAGGGGCTCGACTTGTATCTCTTCCCCTCTCCTCTGATCCTTCTGTCTTCAA
The DNA here is from genome assembly GCF_015852505.1 of Tachyglossus aculeatus. Lineage (NCBI taxonomy): Eukaryota > Metazoa > Chordata > Mammalia > Monotremata > Tachyglossidae > Tachyglossus > Tachyglossus aculeatus. The sequence goes on along the minus strand of NC_052090.1, from coordinate 3,022,938 downwards.
TTTTCCTTTCCTGCCCTTTCTCCCTGCTTAGTTCTGGAGTCACCCCCTGCCCCTGATTGCCCATATTTACTACTCAGATTGTACCTGCTCAGGTCCAGAAAGTGAGATCCCTTTTCCTGTTTTTTTTCTCTGCCCAATTATGAGACCAGAAGAGTCCAAGAAAAGGGGAACATGTGACACCCAACTGGTCAAGCCAAGCGATGGGGTTATGGAGTTCAGCTAGGGAGGCAGTCCAAGAAATAAGGTACGTTGAAAAGTTTTGTCTTGTCTTATGCTGTCGAGTCATCTCCGATCCATAGTGACTCCATGGAAACACATCTCCAAGAACACCCCACCTCCATCTGCAATCATTCTGAAAGTGTATCCAAATAATTTTCTTGGTAAAAATACGGAGGTGATTTAACCATTGCCTTCTTCAATGCAGTAAACTTGAGTATCCGACCTTGACTGCCTCCCTTGCTGCTGCTGCCCAGCACAGGTGAGTTGTGACTTCTAACAGATTGCCTTCCATTCACTAGCCACTGGCCAAGCTAGGAATGGATTGGGTATGCCTCTGCTTGACTCTCACTCCCATAGCCAAGACTGGTAGAGTACTGGAAACTTTCTAGCTGTGATCCTGAGCGGAAGCTTGAAAGTTGCAAGTTGGGATTTCTGTGAGGAAGATTTAATGTACAAAGAAAATTGAAGGATGGTCTGGGGATGTACCAAATCTCCAACTCTACTTTTGTAGAACCACAAAAGTGGTTCACTTTTGTAGCAAACTGAGAACTGTACCTAATCAGTTTTATGGGCATACAATACCCTTTTTTGCCCATGTCTTCCCTCAGGTCTGGAACTTCCCTCCCTCCTCATATACAACCAGCCAACACTCTCTACACTTGCAAAACCCTAGTGAAATCACATCTCTACCAAAAGGCCTTCCTGACTAAGCCCTCACTTTCCCAATTTGCCCTTCCTTTTCCATCACCTTTACACTTAGGTCTGCATCCCTTCAGCCCTTTGATATTCAAGCCATCACCATCATCAAGCCATAACACATATGTTCACAAAAATCTGTTCATTTGATTTTAATGTATGTCTTCTTCTATAGTCTGAAAGCTCCTTGAAGGCAGGGATCATTTCTACCTATTCTATTGTATTGTACTCTCCCAAGTGCATAGAACAATGCTCAATAAACAGTACATTATCAACAAATATCACCGATGGATTGATTGATTGAAAAGGATTGAGGGAAAGTCAATCCTGTTAGATTTGGGTACACGTGTCTCTGGTCATGTGCATCTATAAAGAAATTGCTGCCTTGGCTGATCAGGGCAGCCCCTCCTCCCCCCGCACCCCTACCACCAAATCACTGACAATTTAAATTCACTCTTTCAGGATTTCCTGACATCTACTCGTGAAGCCAAGATAGCTCAAAGAGTCAGCAGGGTCACAGTCAGAGCAGGCTGTGAAAACTGAACAGAAGCAGTCCATCTAAAAATGCTATTTCTGTAGCACATTTAACAAAAAGCTATAGCTAAGATTCTACACTGATACCTAGTTCATAATGGATAACTGTATCAAAGAGTCCCTAAAATGGAAGGCATTTTTCTTCTTATTAGAGGCAACAAATGATTTTGGTAAGAAGTTGGAAAAGTAAATCTAATTTTTGTTTGTTTGTTTAAAATCAGGAGCAATTGGAAGGGTAGTTTCTTTGGGCAAAAGCCTAGAGCTGATAAGTCAGGAAGAAAGGAGGGGTGAGTAGGTGTTGTCCATGACACAATTCCTCATTGGTCAACATGACTGAGTCTTCAAGACCTCCAACTTCTGGCAGTACAGGAAAACAATCCAAATCAGGACTCTCTGTGAGTCACTCCACTTGAGATGAAGTTTCCAACCAGCCTTCTTTATCCACTTCCTCTCTGGTCTCCTTGCTTCCAGTCTCTCTCCCCTCTAGTTGGTATTCACTTGGCTGCAAGTGTCATTTCTCTAAAGGGTGCTCAGTACACATCTTCTCCCTTCTTCAAAAACCTTCAGTGGTTACTCTTTCCTCACTATACATCACTTAACCACATTTCTCCCAATTTTCAAAGCACTTCTGTTTTCCCACCTCCTTCAATCAATTTTATTTCTTGAAGGTTCACTATATGTGTGGCTCTGTATTTAGAGCTTGGGAGAGTACAATAGAGAAGCAGCGTGGCTCAGTGGAAAAAGCCAGGGCTTTGGAGTCAGAGGTCATGGGTTCAAATCCTGGCTCTGCCAATTGTCAGCTATGTGACTTTGGGCAAGTCACTTAACTTCTCTGTGCCTCGGTTACCTCATCTGTAAAATGGGGATTAAGACTGTGAGCCCCCCATGGGACAACCTTACCACCTTGTAACCTCCCCAGCACTTTGAACAGTGCTTTTCACATAATAAGCGCTTAATAAATGCCATCATTATCATTATTATTACAATATAAGAGAGTTGGTAGATACCTTCCTTGTCCTCAAGTAGTTCACAGCCTAGAAGAGGAATTTACAGTCTAAGAGGCCAGGAGGTCTTGCCTAATAAATAATACTTAACTCCAGTTCATTTCCCCACATCTACCACCTCATTTGCACCACTTCCAGGGGTCATGGGCAGCGAAAGCATATACCAAATCTGTTGTATTGTACTGTCTCAATCATTTAATGCAGATTGTCTCTATTGCTGAACTGAACTTTTCAAGCACTTAGTACAGTGCTCTGCACACAGTAAGCGCTCAATAAATGCAATTGACCGAATGAATGAAGTACACAGTAAGTGTTCAATTAATACAACTGATTGATTGATTCCACACATTTGCACTCACAGCCACCCAGAACACTTTAGTACATATTAACTTACATGCTTCATTATCTAAGGACTTAGTCATACACATATCCATCTGTCTTCCCCTTAGATGGTAAGCTCCTTTAGGGCTGGCATCATGTCTCTAACTCTTTGGTATTCTTCAGAGGGGTAAGTGCAGTGCTCTGAGCATAGGAGATGCTCAATAACTACTTTTGGTTGATTGATTGAATGATTGCTTGGTGCTTATCCCTTGGAGAAGATCAGGAGGTCCCCTGGAGAGAGCTGTGTCATGATGGAGGGAGGTGAGGGAGTTGAGCCACTCTGGCTTGCCAGTAATAATAATAATAATAATTTTGGTGTTTGTTAAGTGCTTACTATGTGCAAAGCACTGTTCTAAGTGCTGGGGAGGATACAAGGTGATCAGGTAGTCCCATGTGGGGCTCACAATCTTAATCACCATTTTACAGATGAGGTAACTGAGGCACAGAGAAGTTTAAGTGACTTGCCCAAAGTCACACAGCTGACAATTGGTGGAGTCGGGATTTGAACCCATGACCTCTGACTCCCAAGCCCATGTTTTTCCCACTGAGCCACGCTGCTTCTCAGTATTGTCCTAATGTCTTGATGTTCAGTGTTGATCCAGGTGCTACATTAATGCCCATCATCCAGCAAATCTCAATATGACAGTGGGTCCAGCATCCAAATACTTCATCAGCGCAGCAAATCCTCAAAGGCTGGTTTTAGTCAACCGAGTAGAGAAATGCAAAGTTCCGATCAGCAGAGATCAGCTAACCAGCTAACCAGTTTGGGAGAGAGCCATTTTGCTGGTAACCCCTGCCATTCTGAGCAGACATTAATCTATGCTGCCCCGTCTTTCATTTCTTAGAAAGAACCAGTGAAGTGCCCTGTCCTTTATCTGGGGGTAGAGAGGACGTCACAAGGGACAAGAGAATGAGAGAGTGGGGACACACCTCACTCTCTCAATGCACAAATTTCCCAAAGCAGAATTTGGAGCAGGAGCAAATAGAATAAATTACAGTTGGTGGCATCCCACGACACTGGCTGTTTCCCTGGAGTCCCCTCAAGGGTCATGCACTCAATCTGCTCTCTCCTTCCTAACTTACTTTTCTTTAACTTCTACTGCAACCCAGATCACTTACTCTAATCCTCTAATAATAATGATAATTATGGTATTTGTTAAGCACTCATTACGTGCCAGGCACTGTACTGAGCCCTGGGTACAGATACAAGCAAATCTGGTGGGACACAGTCCCTGTCCCACGTGAGGCTCACAGTCTCAATTCTCATTTTAGAGATGAAGAAACTGAGGCCCAGAGAAGTGAAATGGCTTGTCCAAGGTCTCACAGCAGACAAGTGGCAGAGCCGGGATAAGAACCCATGACCTTCTGACTCTCAGGCCTGGACGCTATCCACTATGCCATGCTGCTTCTCATGCCAACCTACTTCTGTTCTTTGATCTAATCAATTATTATTATTATCATTATGGTATTTGTTAAGCGATTAGTATATGTCAAGCACTGTTCTAAGCACTGGAGTAGATACAAGATAATCAGGTTGGACACAGTCTCTGTCCCACACAGTCTAAATAAAAGGGAGCAGGATTTAATCCCTGTTTTATAGATGAGGAAACTGGGACACATACAAGTTAAGTGACTCTTTAAGTGACCCTAGGAAGAGTCTTTCTTGCACCTAGGAGAACTGCGGAGCTCTTCTGTTTTATTGCATCCAGAGCAAATTGGCAGTGATTTTCACTGTATTCCTGTTTCTCTGGGCCTCAGGAAGTGATGCCAGTGTTTGGGTTTAAACGGTGGTTTCTAACACATGTGGGAATGTCTAGAATATTGGCTTTGAATTGGTTTTGAGTTGTCCCAGTTCATTATAATTTGCCTAATTGAACTTAAGCTTTGTAAAACCAATATGTAAATATATGCAAAGTGAGTCCCAAATTGATATTTGGAGTAAAAATCTTTTGAACATGACTGCAGCATTAGGCAGAAGTACCTCACGTCAATCATTTCTGCTGAAAATCTATCAGTTTTAAAAGGCCCGCAGTGGAAACTTTACTATCTTCCATGATATTAAGCACATTTTCCTCTGCTCTTTGAATTCACTTGGCACAAGAAAACACAGGCAGTGTGCCTAGGGATACATGTGTCTCCATATGAAAATACCATAATCAGATTTGCATTTAACTCAACATGCAATGCACTTTATTTTCCTAAATCCCCTCAACTTCTCCCTATTAGCTTTGGGAAGTTTTGACTGAGATGAAATATTTGTAGTGAGCTAAGGAACTTTCCAAGACTGGAACAGTGACTGCCGTCAACCCTGACTGACGTGTTGCTGAAGTATTCCCCTGGGCAGACTTGCTTTTTGGAATGATGAGGGACATTAAGCAGAGTGCATTTTACAGATTCACAAGCTGCCAAAAAGAATGTGTGCAGATAAAGATGGCAATTACTGTGTAAATTGAGCTGCCCTGAGAACTTCATCAGTATTCAAAATTGCTCCAAGATGACAGGGATGGCCATGCCCAGAGTCAGGGCTGCTCTGTCTGATCTGTTTCCCCAGGGGTGACTAAACCATGGGTCCAGTTTATGGCAGAGGTCTATATGGTCGCACACCCCCAGAAAAGGAGTAGAACACATAATCAAAAGCAGATTTTACAGCTCTATAAATAATAATGGTGTATGTAAACACTTACTCTGTATCAAGCACTTATTCTATGTGTTTGGGTAGATGCAAGTTAATCAGACTAAACATAGTCCCTGTCTCATGTGGGACTCATAGTCTAAATAGGAGGGAAAATGGGTATTAAATCCTCATTTTTACAGATGAGGAAACTGAGGCCCAGAGAAGTTAAGCGACTTGCCCAAGGACACACAGCAGACAGGTGGTGGAGCCAGGATCAGAACCTAGGTCCTCTGACTCCCAGCCCATGTTCTAACCACTAGGCAACACTGCGTCTCAAAAAAAAAATTGGCACCTGTGGTATTTGAACCCATACCTCTGGGGAGACTGGAGCCTAAATCCAGTGCTTTAGAAGGCTTGGCCACATTACAAACACTAATATAAACCATCCAAATAGCAACCAAAATAAATAGAAACCATATGGAACCTGCCCATGGAAAACTGAGAGCAATTCTGGTTATCAGAATAGAAAGACAGCTCTTTCTGTCAAGAAAGAACAGAGATCACTATCTGGGAAGATCAGAGGTGTAGAAGAGCTTCAGCTCCAGGGGAGACCAATGGGTCAGGACTCTTCAGCCTGAAAAGACGAAATAAAATAGGGAACTGGATTGAATGGTGTAGATGAGGCAAACAAGATATGGCCTTCCCAGTTCCTGTGGAACCAGAATAAGGGAGAACCTATTGGAGCTTCAGGGAAAGAGGATAGAGTTTGACGCCATTTATGAACAGCGGTCCAGAATGGAGCATTAGAAGCTTCTAGGATAGGTTACTAGAGGAAAGTTAGGGATGTAGAAGGGAAAATTAGGTGGTCCATCAACTTTTGGGAAGCAGCATGGCCTAGTTGAAAGACCAAGGGTCTGGGACTCAGAGGACCTAGGTTCGAATCCCAGCTCCATCACTTGCCTTCAGTGTGACCTTGGACAAGTCGCTTAACTTCTCCATGCCTCAGTTATCTCATCTGTAAAATGGGGATTAAGGGTGTAAGGCTCAACTGGGACATGGACTGGGTCCAGCCTGATTATCTTGTAACTAACCCAACACTTAGTACATTCATTCATTCAATCGTATTTATTGAGCACTTCCTGTGTGCAGAGCACTGTACTAAGTGCTTGGGACAGTGCCCTCACCAGTTGTTCCAGATGTTTAATTCCCTCCTCAAACCCCCTGTCCCCCTGCCTCCCCCATCTCTTGCCCGTAATAACCTGGCCACCTACTTCATTGAGGAAATTGAAACTATAAGGCATGATTTTCCTAAAATCTCCCTGGCCCCTCTCTAGTTCCTCTCTCCTCCTGCTTCTCCTTCAACTCTCCCAGGTTTTGCAGCAGTATCTCAAAGTGATCTCCTGATATCTCTCAAAATCCATCCCATCCATCTGAGCATCTGACCCCATCATTTTTCACCTTGTCAAAGCACTTGCTCCATCACTTCTTCCCTCCCTGACTGTCATCTTCAATTGTTTGCTCTCCAGTGACTTCCTCCCCACTGCTTTCAAATATGCACGTCTTCCCTTTTCTAAAAAAACCCCTCCCTTGACCTCACGGCTCCCTCCTGTTATCACCCTATCTCTCACCCCTCCAAACCCCCTCTAGACCTAGATTCTCTCCTACACCCCCTGTAATCTGGCTTCTGTTCCCTTCACTCCACAGAAACTGCCTTCTCAAAGGTCACAAATGATCTCCTTCTTGCCAAACCCAACAGCCTCTACTCTATCCTAGTCCTCCTCAACATCTCAGTTGCCTTCAACACTGTTGGACTGGAAACATTATCCAACCTCAGCTTCACTGACACTGTCCTCTCCTGGTTCCCCTCTGGTCACTCATTCCCAGGCTTTTTCTCATTCCTCTGCCTCCAATCCTTTGATTGTGGGAGTCCCCTTCTATTCTCCATCTGCACCCACTCCCTCGGAGCACTCATCCACTCCCATGGCTTCAGCTACCAACTCCATGAGGATGATTCCTAAATTTACAACTCCAGCCCTGATCTCTCTTCCTCTCTGCAGTCTCACATTTCCACCTGCCCTCAAGACATCTCTCCCTTTTTTCTCCATCCAAACCACTACCCTGCTCATTCAAGCTCTCATCCTATCCTGTCTGGACTACTGTATCAGCCTCCTCTCCGATCTCCCATCCTTGTGTCTCTCCCCCACTTCAATCCATACTTCACGCCGCTGCCCAGATTGTCTTTGTCCAGAAACACTCTGAGCATGTTACTCCCCTCCTCAAAAATCTCCAGTGGCTACCAATCAATCTGCACATCAGGCAGAAACTCCTCACCCTCGGCTTCAAGGCTGTCCATCACCTTGCCCCATCCTACCTCACCTCCCTTCTCTCTTTCTACAGCCCACCCCGCACCCTCCGCTCCTTGGCCGCTAATCTCCTCACCGTGCCTCGTTCTTGCCTGTCCCGCCGTCGATCCCCGGCCCACGTCATCCCCCTGGCCTGGAATGCCCTCCCTTCCAACATCTGCCAAGCTAGCTCTCTTCCTCTCTTCAAGGCCCTACTGAGAGCTCACCTCCTCCAGGAGGCCTTCCCAGACTGAGCCCCTTCCTTCCTCTCCCCCTCGTCCCCCTCTCCATCCCCCCCATCTTACCTCCTTCCCTTCCCCACAGCACCGGTATATATGTATATATGTTTGTGCATATTTATTACTCTATTTATTTATTTATTTTACTTGTATATATCTATTCTATTTATTTTATTTTGTTAATATATTTGGTTTTGTTCTCTGTCTCCCCCTTCTAGACTGTGAGCCCACTGCTGGGTAGGGACTGTCTCTATATGTTGCCAACTTGTACTTCCCAAGCGCTTAGTACAGTGCTCTGCATACAGTAAGTGCTCAATAAATACGATTGATTGATTGATTGATTGATCTCTACTTGGATGACCCGCCGACACCTCAAACTTAATATATACAAAATAGAACTTTTATCCTCCTACCCAAACTCTGTCCTCCCCTGATTTTCCAACACTCATATTTTCCCTTAGACAGCACCACAATCCTTCCTGTGTCACAAGCCCACAACCATGACATTATGCTTGACTCATCTTTTTCACTCAACCCACATATTCAATCTATCACTAAATCCTGTCAGTTCGATCTTCACATTGCTAAAATCTGTCCTATCCTCTCCATCCAAACTGCTCCCATGTTAATCCAAGTGTTCATCCTATCCCACCTTGATTACAGATTACCATCAGCCTCTTTGCTGACCTCCCTGCCTCCTGTCTCTCACACTGGCAGTCCATACGTCACTCAAGTGCCCAGATCGTTTTTCTACAAAAATGTTCAGTCCATGTTTCCCCACTTTACAAGAACCTCCAATGGTTTCCATCTACCTCAGCATCAAATAGAAATTCCTTATCACTGGCTTTAAAGCATTTATTCATCTTGCCCCCTTCTATCTCACCTCGCTGCTCTCCTACTACAATCCAGCCCCCATACTGAACTCCTCTAATGCCAACCTACTCACTGTACCTAGATCTTGTCGATTTCATTGCTGACCCCTCACCCATGTTCTGACTGTGCCCTGGATCATTCTTCCTCTTCATATCTGTTAGACTATCACCTTGTCACCTTCAAAACCTTATTAAAAACACTTCTCCTCCAAGAGGTCTTACCCTACTAAGACCTCATTTCCTCTTCTTCTCACTCCTGTGTTTCCCTAGCACTTAGATTTGCACACTTTATTCACCCCTTCCTCAGCCCCACAGTACTCATATACAGATCCATAATCTATTTGTATTAATGTCTGTCTGCCCTTCAAGACTGTAAGCTCGTTGTAGGCTGGGAATGTACTTACCAACTCTGTTACATTGTACTATCCCAATTGCTTGGTACATTGCTCTGCATGTAGAAAGTGCTCAATAAATATAACTGATCGATTGAATGATGACACTAATGTGATCAGGTCTCTCAGCCGTTTTTAAACAATCTGGATCTACCACATTTGCTAAAGGGGACAATAGGACCTCGAGGAAAGAACTTGCATCCTCGTGCCCACATAGTAATAATAATAATAATAATGGTATTTGTTAAGCGCTTACTACATGCAGAGCACTGTTCTAAGCACTGGGGGGATACAAGGTGATCAAGTTGTCCCACGTGGGGCTCACAGTCTTAATCCCCATTTTACAGATGAGGTAACTGAGGCCCAAAGAAGTTAAGTGACTTGCCCAAGGTCACACAGCAGACGTGTGGCAGAGTCAGAATTCGGACCCATGACCTCTGACTCCAAAGCCCGTGCTCTTTCCACTGAGCCATGCTGCTACTTCACATCTTCACATCTTGTCTTTGGCCTGGAATGTCCTCCTTTTTCATATCTGACAGACGATTACTCTCCCCACCTTCAAGCCTTATTGAAGGCACATCTCTATTTACTGAGCACTTACTGTGTGCAGATCACTCTACTAAGTGCTTGGGAGAGTACATTGAAACAGAGTTGGTAGGCACATTCCTTGCCCACAATGAACACATAGTCTAGAAGGGGTGTAAATAAATAAATTATGGGTGTATACATATGGATTGTGGGGCTGAGGGAGGGGTGAATAAAGGGAGCAAATCAGGGTACCTACCAACCCTGTTTCATTTTACTCTCCCAAGCACTCAGAACTGCCTACAGTAAGTGCTCAATAAGTATGATGGATTGATTGATGGATTGATTCAGATCCTTCTGACTTCCAGCCCCATGCTCTCTCCACTAGGGCATGCTGCTTCTCTAAAAGACTCATATCAAGGCAATGCAGGCAGGATAAGAAAGGAAATGAGTATGATTAGCTTGACTTGATTTACATGAATAAATTAAATCCAGGAAGATATTTGTATATTCACTTCCCTTCCCCTGAAAAATATCATTAGCAGAGGAAGCCATTCTCTCCTCATTGCCCCTTCCAAAAGGGAAAGCTAATCAGAAATGTGTTTAACATTACCTAGGACTCCACCTGGACTATCAGGAGAGGACCAATGACATAAGTGATTCAGGAAAGGAGAGCAAACTAGGTACAATAAGAAGAGGATTAAGGTTAGGTACACTACGTCACAGAGGGGACCGGTGTTATTGGAGTGGTTACGAAAATGGAACAACCTGTTTCTCTCTGTTAGAACTGAAGGCAGGATCCAGAGTGCAGACCTGAAGAGCTGGAGCTCCTCAAGGAAGTGTGGAGCTGAAGTGAACTCCCAAGCAGTCTCTCAGGCCAGCTGAGCATGGAGTGCTGCATTGAAATATCTGATGTCTGAGTATCTGAGGAAATGAGGAGGGAGGGAAACCCCTTAGGAACCAAATAAGTTTATGAGGTTGGTGGTTCAGGGTCAGACTTATGTTCATTTGTTACCTGGTCTAGAAGCGTTTTATGCTTGGTGAGCTATAAATTAAAAACAAGCTTTTTAATAGTGTTTGTTAAGTGCTTACTATATGCTAAGCACTGATCTAAGCACTGGGGTAGATACAAGGTTATAAGGTTGGACACAGTCCCTGTTCTGCATGGGGCTCACAATCTAAGTAGTAGGGAGTAGGATTTAATCCCCATTTTACAGTTGGGGAAACTGAGGCATGGAGAAATTAGATGACTTGCCCAAGGACACACAGCAGACAAATGGCAGAGCTTGGATTTAGAATCCAGGTCCTGTGCTTCCCAGGCCCATGTTCTTTCCACTAGGCCACACTGCTTCTCACCAGTTTTTACAACTAATCCCTAGGTCTGTGTGTAGGCCAGAAGGTGCTTAATGAAGCTGGATGGAAAGAAACTACTATCGGAATAGGGAAAAGGAAGGCTCAATATCCTCTCTGAGCAGCAAGCCCTCTAGAAGCAGGGTTTAGCTTTAGAACTGGTAGGACCCCTTTACCACTTGTAGGTGCTTAGCTGAAGAGCCAACAGCTGATGGAGGCAGTAGTGGCAGGAGACAAGTTTTAGTGACCTTTTCTGAGATTTCTAGACATGACCCCCTGCCCCAAGAAGGAAAAATCCCAAGGGTTTGGGTACACTGGGAATAATGCGAGGCTTTCACAAATTTTTCCAGTGACTTAGGGGTATTTGACCTAAAAGAAGGGATGGAGAGTACCAAGGCCATCACAAAGTCATGGCAGCAGGTTTGGAGTAGGACTTCCTTGTGTCTACAGTTTGACTAGGAGTAATAATAATGATGGTATTTGTTAAGTGCTTACTATGTGATAAGCACTGATCTAAGCATTGGTGTAGATAGAAGCTAATAAAGTTGGGCACAGTCCCTGTCCCACGTAGGGCTCACTTTCTTAATCCCCATTTTATAGATAAGGTAACTGAGGTACAGAGAAGTTAAGTGATTTGACCAAGTTTATAGCACAATGAAACAGAAGTAGACCCTTGACCTACTCTTTCCTGCTCTCCTGCCCCACCTAAGGACACGGTGGATTTCCTATGGCCTTTCAAACTCACAGTAAAACTAGGAACCAGGTTAGGGGAAGGGTGGGAAAGGTTGTTATCCTTACAATCAACTAGGACAACATAAACAGGCTCAGAAACATCCCTGGTGGGGCAGTGTTCCTAATGGAGATCAATTATTGTGTATCTGTTGAGATCTTACTATGTTTCAAAAACACTATGCTAAGCACTGGGGAAGGTACAAAACTATGAATACATGTTTGAGGTTGGATTTTACAGTTTTCTCCTATGACATTTGGGCTAAAATATATAATTTGAGACTAAAGAATTTCAATGGGAAAAACTCTCAGGTCCCATTTAGAATGAGGTTCTAATCTCAGCTCCATCACTTGTCTGATGCGTGACCTTGGGCAAAACTTCTCTGCCTCAGTTACCTCATCTGTAAAATGGGGATTAAGACTGTGAGCCCCACGTGGGACAACCTGATTACCTTGTATCTATCCCAGCACTTAGAACAGTGCTTGGCACATAGTAAGTGCTTAACAAATACCAACATTATCATTATTATTATTCTTACTTAAACTTGTTTGTGCCCCAGTTTCCTCATTTGTAAAACGGCAATTTAATCCTACTCCCTTCTACTTACACTATGAACCCCTTGTGGGACAGGAACTGTGTCCAACCTCCTTATCTTGTATCTACTTCAGCACTTAGAACAGTTTTCTGACACTTTCTAAGTATTATTATTATTATCATTCTCATTATCATTATTGTTATTTACCAATTCTGTTGTATTCTCCCAAGTGCTTACTACAGTACTTTGTGCACAGTGAGTACTCAATAAATGGTATTGATGGATTGATTCAGCATGAAGAAAGGGGAAATGGATGAGGAGACCAACCACATAAAATAGAAGTTTTGTGGGGACTCTGGTTCTACTCCTCATGGGAGTGGTCTTGTTTGGTCTGAGATTTTCTATTCTATATCTGATCCTACTTCCCGTTCTCTGTCCTCTCTCTCTGCTTCTATTATGCTTGGTGTAAGGCCCCCTTGTCCTGCAGATTGTCTATTCTGTATCCGGGCTTAGTGTTGTACCCACACAATGATTTATATTAGCCCCCTGGTTGAAAGCCACTTCCCCAGAATTCTCCACTTTGCTTAGTACCTTCAGCACACTCACTACGGTATTCTGCATTCAGTAAGTACTCAATGAATACCATCGATTGATTGACTGATTGACTAAAAAAGATTACATCTCCACTGTAATCCCATATGGGTAAGCAGGATTTTCAGAAAATGATTGTTACATCTCCAGACTGCAAGGTTTACATTTGTTTCATTATTTAACAAGTCCATGCTGTTCAGTTTGGCCCTGTAACTATTATTGTCTCCTATGTGCTGTCTTTGATGACAGCCACATCAAGTTACAATATTTTCTAAGCACATGGGACTCAGTATCCAAGGCATTCAAAACCCAGAAAATATGCAACATAAACCAAACCTGGGAGATGTAGTCAGCCTGCTAGGCACAATTGCCTGGGGTTGATAATGGCTCTGCATGGGAATTTCCAGATAGATGATAGCAGAGACATTAGAGAAGCAGCATGGCTCAGTGGAAAGAGCCCGGGCTTGGGAGTTAGAGGTTGTGGGTTCTAATTCCGGCTCCACTACTTGTCAGCTGTGTGATTTTGGGCAAGTCACTTAACTTCTCTGTGCCTCAGTTCCCTCATCTGTAAAACGGGGATGAAGACTGTTAGTCCCACGTGGGACAACCTTATCACCTTGTATCCCCCCGCCCAGAGCTAAGAACAGTGCTTCACACATAGTAAGCACTGTTACCATCATTTGGTAACAAATACCACCATTATTATTTGACATCATCTTCAAATTCCAACATACCACCACAGCACTTTTTTTGTTAGATTTTTATGGTATTTGTTAAGCGCTTACCATACGCCAAGCACTGTATTAAAAGCTGTGGTATATGCGAGATAATTTGGCTAGGCACACTCCCTGTCCAACATGGGACTTACAGTCTAAATTGGAGTTAATTTCTAGTTTCCTCAGGGTGGCCAGAGGTTGCCCAGTTCAATTTCATCTCCACAAAATGAGGTAAGGGTAATCTTAAAAAGACTAGGTGTACTTTCATCTTTGGAGAGTGTTCTTTGAGATCCCAATATGACATGAGGAAAAGCAGAGAAGCAGCCTAGCCTACCAGGGAAGGCACAGGACTAGGAGTTAGGAGACCAGCATTCTAATCCTAGTTCAACCACTTGTCTGTTCTACAACCATGGACATTGAAGCCAAGGTTGAATAATGTTTGTAGGAGAAGGAAGTGGTTGACAGTATCGAAGAGGCAGTGTGGTTTATTGGATGAAGCACAGACCTGGGAGTCAGAAGGATATGAGTTCTAATCCTGGCTCTGCCACATGTCTACTGTGTGACCCTGGACAAGTCACTTAACTTCTCTGGGCCTCAATTACTTCATCTGTAAAATGGGGATTAAGAGTGTGAGCCCCATGTGCGACAGGGGCTGAGTCCCTGATTAATGATTAATTAACTGATTAATGTTTATCTAGCCCAGTACTTAGAACAGTTCTTTACACATAGTTAGTGCTTAACAAGTACCATTATCATTATTATTATTATTGTTATTATGACAGCTGAGAGGTCAAGGAGGATTAAGATGGAGTAGAAGCCATTGGATTTGGCAAGAAGATCATTGGGGACTTGTGCTTCTTCAAGCATCAGAAGAATGACTGGTATCTTCGGCCACCACCTTCGTTAAAACATTTGTTCAGAAGAGGGTAAGGACTTCGTATCCTCAGAAGGGCATGCATTTGAGTTATTTTTCAGTAGTGGTGACGGGTTGCATTGAGTCGTGCCTTGTGCAGAACATTGTACTAATTGCTTAGGAGAGTATAATACTAGAGAGTTTGGCAGACACATTCCCTGCCTGCAAAGAGCTCTCAGTCTAGAGGGAAATTCAGAAATTACTGTAAATAAATACATTACAGTAAATAAATCATTACAGAGATGTATATGAGTGCTGTGTCATACACTAAATCATAGTGTTGCAGTAGAAAGTGAAATTTGTGCAGGATCATAGCAGCCTTAATAACCACAGGTAGAGCAAAAAGTTGAACTAGAATTTATTCACCCTTGCAATACAACCACTGACTTAAAGAGTAGTTTTCAAATTACCAAAAACCTAAATGTTAGATTCCTAACGAGTTAAGGATTTTGAATTGTTGGTGGGGACTGCAGATGAGATTGCTTGGGAACAGAAGTTTTCTTGCACATATACAATGGGAAGAGGAAATCTGTAGAAACAGATGTCAGCACAGTTTTTGAATTTCTGCCAGAATAATTTAGTTATACATAGAAGAAGATTGAGGAGGTGATCCAGGCTGGGTGTTGTCAGGGTGACAATAGAAAAGAGCTGGTCCAGCTGGACAGAACAGAGTTAAAGGTGTAGACCTTTCTGTCCTGTATGAAGTGGAGGGGACTGTTAGGGAAGTCAGGAGATAAACAACATTTGCTGAACTTTCTAGGAATGCTGACCCTGACAGGTTTCCTGGAGCAACCATTAATACGTGAATTCAGGGCTCAGTTGCCATTATTTTCTCCCCTTTTGATGAAGGTGATATCCCTAAGACTCCCTTAATTTCATAACATGCCTCCATCAGGCAATATATTTGCACCTCCCTCAGCCCCACAGTACATATATGCATTTCCGTAATTTATTTATTTATATCAATGTATGTCTCCCCCTCTAGACTGTAACCTCACTGTGGGCAGGGAATGTGTCTACCAACCATGTAGGCACTCTCCCAAGCACTTAGTACATTATTTTGCACACAGTAAGGGATCAGTAAATACAACTGATTGATTGACTGATTGATAATAATGCATTTCCAGGGAGGAAGTAGATTGGATATTTAAGGTTTCTGCGTTTATAATCAAATCTATACTAATCTCCAAATTTAGTAGCACCTAAATATGATGCTTTTTGGTCAGCTACAAAGAAGAGTATTGTTCTAGTTGTATGATAAATGTAATCATTTATGAATGTGGAATATGTTGTAAAGAAAGCCTGGTGTATCTGAAGATTTGTCTGAAATTCAATGTCTAAAACAATGCACTACATTAAATAATTCTTCATTTTAGTTCACTTTGAGGCTTAGTACAGTGCTCAGCTCATAGTAAGTGCTTTATCAATACCATTATCATCATGAGAAGATGGTTGGTAAGACTGGCCAGGGATTGGGAACATAATTAACCCTGGAAATAGATTTTCTGTTTAGATTCCCTGTATGTCGACAGGAATGGGGAATATGAATCTGAAGATTCTAAGAAAGTTAGATATAAAAAAAAGTCTCGTGCCTCAGTGGAAAGAGCATGGGCTTGGGAGTCAGAGGTCATGAGTTCAAATCCCAGTTCCACCACTTGTCAGCTGTGTGACTTTGGGCAAGTCACTTAACTTCATGGATTCTAAACTTCATGGATCTATATAGCATATTTCATCTGGTGAGCTGCGGTGGAATTACTGTACAAATAAGATGCTAAAGACACAGTCAAATAGGGAGGATGAAGATAAGTTAGGCTGGCATTCAGCAGTTAGAAATGGGGGAACCCTTTTAAAATGGAGCCTTCAGGAAGATTGTGAATGAAGGTAAAGAAACAAAAAAGGAGCCAGACATCAGTTGCAAATGTAACAGCATGGAAAAGGGGAAATCTGTACATGATAATGCTGGGAAGTGGAATGTCAGTCGGGATTCATTTTATCAGACCCACTAACACTGAGATTACCTCATTGTTGGTAGAATTGTCCTTGAACTCTGGAAAACAGATAAATAAATGTGTGTCTGGCCTGTCATATGTAGTTGGAACACGAGTTCCCTCTGCCCCTGGCCAGCTCTCGTGGGAAAGGAGAGAGAGAGCAAGCAGGGAGAATGAGGTTTTCAATTATCTGGATTTTTTCCCAGGTTTCAGTGAATTTAATTTAGGGCAGATCGACTCATTTCATAAATCCATGACCTTTTCTTGACACCAGGTTGCACTTGGGACTTGGAGGTTACTCCATCAGAGTGGAAGGTCCTTGTGATCAGTGAATATGTGCCATACTTCCAATGTTAGTGGCTGCACAGTAAATATCATTCCTACTACCATTATAATTTCTAGGTCAGAGTTGTGACGTGGGCTGAAGGATGTATTCCTTCAAGCATGTTTCCAGACTTTTGCACTGACTTTGACACTAGTGTTGGGACAAAGGATTGTACCAGATTTAACAGATGTGCTAAAGAATATCTTGGGGTTTAGCCCTACCCTAAATTGTTATACCCATCATCGAGAACATTATGAGAAAGTGCTTCATTTTCCTCCTTGGGGAGTGGAGGGACACAAATTCCCCAAACCCTGGCCTTCTGTAGGCAAAGAAGGAGTGGAGAGCAACATCCCTGAGCCTTCTTCTGTCTCATCGCTTCCTGAACAAGAGAGAACATATGCCTGTTTATGATCAGGTACCATTTTGATAATAATAATAATAGCGGTATTTGTTAAGCACTAATTACAATTCCAAGCACTGTTCTAAGTGCTGGTAGATACAAGATAATCAAGTTGTCCCTCATGGGGCTCACTGTCTTAATCCCCACTTTACAGATGAGGTAACTGAGGCACAGAGAAAAAAATAGGTTGTTAAGTGTTCACTATGTGCCATGCACTGTTCTAAGCGCTGGGGAGGTTACATGGTGATCAGGTTGTCCCACAGGGGGCTCAAAGTCTTCATCCCCATTTTACAGATAAGGGAACTAAGTCACAGAGAAGTTAAGTAACTTGCCCAAAGTCACACAGTTGATTAGTGATGGCGTCGGGATTAGAACTCATGACCTCTGACTCCGAAGCTCATGCTCTTTCCACTAAGCCACGCTGCTTAGAAAAGTGAAGTGACTTGCCCGAGGTCACACAGCAGACAAGTATAGGAGCCAGGATTAGAATCCAGGTCCTTTGTCTCCCAAGCCCGTGCTCTTGCCACTAGACCATGACGCTTCATATGCTATTTTGATGTCATCTACTGGCATCAACCTAATGGAATCCTGAGTTTGGAAAAAAATAAACCAGACCCCCAGAACTCGGAGGGAGCACTAAGCATCTGCACCTCTTCTGAGGAAACTTAAAATAGAAACAGCTTCTTCGGGATTTTAAAGAAAAACCTAATTTTCTGCCTTGATAGCCTCCCTGCTCTCCACATTCTTGTTACTGGAGGGTCCAGAGCTACAGAATTCAGTATTTACAGCTGAGAAAAAAAATTATAAACTTCTGAATGGTTGAATCTAAGCCACATGCCAGAATGGCCTTCCTGAGCAGCATTAGTAATTTTTCTCTAATTTGGACCAAGCATACTGAGAAGCAGAGTGGCTCAGTGGAAAGAGCACAGGCTTGGGAGTCAAAGGTCATGGGTTCTAATCCCGACTCTACCACTTGTCAGCTGCGTGACTTTGGGTAAGTCACTTAACTTCTCTGTGCCTCAGTTATCTCATCTGTAAAATGGGGATTAAGACTGTGAGCCCCATGTGGGACAACCTGATTACCTTGTATCCCCCCCCCCCCCCCCACTCCCAGCGCTTGGAACAGTGTTTGGCATATAGTAAGCACTTAACAAATACCATTATTATTATTATTATTATTATTATTATTGTTATTAGTGGAAAGAGCACAGGCTTGGGAGTCAGAGGTCATGAGTTCTAATCCTGGCTCCACCACTTGTCAGCTGTGTGACTTTGGGCAAGTCACTTCACTTCTCTGCTCCTCAGTTACCTCATCTGTAAAATGGTGATTAAGACTGTGAGCCTTCATTACCTGATTACCTTGTATCTACCCCAGTGTTTAGAACAGTGCTTGGCACATAGTAAGCGTTTAACAAATACCAATATTATTATATTGATCCAGGTATGAGACAGGCAAAAGTCAAGCCATGTAGTCTCAATGAGAAATTTCCAGGTTTGGTGCAATACAATTTCTCCATAGCTGTAAATCAAGTTATGAATGATTTCCTAAACTACTAGAGAAGATCACAAACAGATAGAAGGGGTTGGGAACACTCTAAGAATGATGAGCACCAAAGCCTAAAGTTCTTGCAGCAATCTTTAAATAATACTGTCAGTTACCACCAAGATATTAGTGTTGATAATCACCACCAATCATTTACAAACAATGTGTATGACAACAATGGTAATTTGTTATAAAATGCATGAGAAAAAGTAGGGTAGAAATACCACACTATACAGCAATCTCCCATTTCATGATAAAAAAAAATATAATGTTACTTGCAGTGTTTTCTCACTTCAAGATGATGCTACAAAGTTTGTCTCGCCTTTAGGCGGAATTGGAAGTGGAAGATAAATGAGCGCACAGAAAATCCCTGACATTCAAACTTTTTCATTATTGCTACATATTTTCACCACTATTTGATCATGCAACTCTATTTGCTATGTTTTAATCACATTTAAAAGCATATTTATATTCTTTTGGTCCAGTTTGGATCTTGGGAACACATTAGGAACTTGAGAAAAGTTGGAACATTTAGGAAACAAAGTATAGTTGCTTAAATGAAATAACATAAAGTGCATATATTTCATTTAGGAGAGGCCCTTTTGCTGAAATCTATTTCATGGAACCAAATTAAGAACGCTGAGTAGAACAATGCTTATTCCTTGGACAATTCTTGTTAAGCAGGAGTGCATGAAAGACTAAACTGTACTCTGAGACAGTTTATTTTCCATAGAAAAGAACAAAGTCTAAATGTCAAAATTCTTAAAAAACTTTATGCATAAAATCTTAATTGAATG
Source organism: Tachyglossus aculeatus (assembly GCF_015852505.1). NCBI lineage: Eukaryota > Metazoa > Chordata > Mammalia > Monotremata > Tachyglossidae > Tachyglossus > Tachyglossus aculeatus. The sequence goes on along the minus strand of NC_052090.1, from coordinate 3,003,232 downwards.
CTTATCAAATCTATGGAATTGGAGTTCTTTTCAATAATATTCCCCACATGCTCATGCTGTTCAGTATTCTGCATTATTGAAGTAGGGAGTTTGTTCTCATACAAGTCTCAGATTGAAACCCAGAGATAAATATGCATCTGAATTCAGTACATGTTAGAATCCAAATCACCTTTAAGGAGCAGTGTTGCTTAGTGAGCCTGGGCCTAGAAGTCAGAAAGAACTGGATTCTAATCCCAGCTCTGTCACTTGTCTGCTGTGTGACCTTGGGCAAGTCACTTAACTTCTCTGTGCCTCAGTTACCTCATCTGTAAAATAGGGATTAAGACTGTGAGCCCCATGTGGGATATGGACTATGTCCAACCCGATTAGTTTAGACAACCCCAGCAATTAGTCCAGTGCCTGGCACAGAGTAAGCACCTAACAAATACCATAAAAACAAAATAAAACAAAACTTTCATCTATTCAGAGAAATCTCCACATTCTGGAAAACTCAGAAATGTTGATGCTTCCTGAGTTTTCTTGTTAAGGGAAAATAATTTTCCAATCTCTTTCCTGATTACACTCTAAGGTTCATTTGGGTCGTGGGACAAGGACTGTGTCCAACCTGATTATCTTGTATCCACCCCAGTGTTTAGTACAGTGTTTGGCACAGAATAAGCACTTTATAAATACCACAATTATTAGTATTACCATTATTATTATTATTAGTTGTCAATCATGGATTGGGCTAATTATTCACATCCACATATGGGTTAAAATATCATTAACTGGATCTCACACAAACTGGAGAAACTTCACCTATCAATCAATCAGTCGCTCTGTATTAATTGAGGGCTTACTGTAGGCAGAGCACTGTGCTAAGTGCCTGGGAAAGTATAGTACAACAGAATGGGTAGACATGATCCCTGCCCACAAGGAACTTGCAGTCTAGTTGGGGAGACAAACATTAATATAAATACATAAATTACAGTTATGTACATAAGTGCTGTGGGAATGAGGGTGGGTTGAATATCAAGCATTTAAAGAGTACAGAAAATGACACAGAGGGAAAGCATGTAGAGGAAATGAGGGCTTAGTTGGGGAAGTCCTCTTGAAGATGTGATTTTAGTAAGATTTTAAAGATGGGGATACGTGGTTGCTTTCATCAAGCTCAGGCTCTGTGGCAGAATGGTGAAGCCCTGGTCACTTCCACCATGGAGCTGATTCATTCATTCAATTGTATTTATTGAGCATTTACTGTGTGCAGAGCACTGGACTAAGCACTTGGAAAGTACAATTCGGCAACAGAGACAATCCCTACTCAACAATGGGCTCACAGTCTAGAAGGAGGGGGACAGACCACAAAACAAAACAAGTAGACAGGCATCAATATAAATAAATATAATTATATATAAATATTAATAAAATGAATAGAAAATGAAATAATAAATAAGTACATATATACACAAGTGCAGTGGGGTGGAGAGGGAGTAGAGCAGAGGGAGGGAGTAGGGGTGATGGGGAGGGGAGGAGGAGCAGAGGAAAAGGGGGCTCAGTCTGCGAAGGCCTCCTGGAGGAGGTGAGCTTTCAGTGGGCTTGGAAGGGGGGAAATATGCTATAATAATGATGGCATTTGTTAAGTGTTTACTTTGTACAAAGCACTGTTCTAAGCACTGGGGAGGATACAAGGTGATCAGGTTTTCTCATGTGGGGCTCACAGTCTTAATCCCCATTTTACAGATGAGGTAACTGAGGCACAGAGAAGTGACTTGCCCAAAGTCACACAGCTGACAGTTGGTGGAGCTGGGATTTGAACCCATGACCTCTGACTCCCAAGCCCATGCTCTTTCCATTGAGCCATGCTGCTTCTTTGGTGGATGTGAGGAGGGAGGACATTCCAGGACAGAGGTAGGATGTGGGCCAGGGGTCGACAGAGGGACAGGCAAGAACGAGATACAGTGAGGAGGTTAGTAGCAGAGGAGCAGAGTGTGCGGGCTGGGCTGTAGAAGGAGAGAAGGGAGGTCAGGTAAGAGGGGGCAAGGTGATGGAGAGCTTTGAAGCCAATAGTGAGGAGTTTCGGCTTCATGAGAAGGTTGATAGGCAACTACTGGAGATTATTGAGGAGGGGGGTGACATGCCCAGAGCGTTTCTGTAGAAGATAATCCAGGCAGCAGAGTGAAGTATAGACTGAAGTGGGGAGAGACAGAAGGTTGGGAGATCAGAAAGAAGGCTGATGTAGTAATCCAGTTGGGATATGATGAGTGACTGTAGTAACAAAGTAGCAGTTTGGATGAAAAGGAAAGGGCGGATCTTGGCGATGTTGTGAAGGTGAGACTGTCAGGTTTTGGTGACGGGTTGGATGTGTGGGGTGAATAAGAGAGTGGAGTCAAGGATGACACCAAGGTTGTGCGCCTGTGAGACAGGAAGGATGGTAGTACTGTCCACAATGACGGGAAAGTCAGAGAGAGGACAGAGTTTGGGAGGGAAGATAAGGAGCTCTGTCTTGGACATGTTGAGTTTTAGGTAGCAGGAGGACATCCAGGTGGAGAGGTAGAGAGGTGGTGGAGAGGAGATGTAGATTTGTGTATCATCCACATAGAGATGATAGTTGAAATCGTGGGAATGAATGAGTTCACCAAGGGAGTGAGTACAGAGGGAGAACAGAAGGGGACCAAGAACTGACCTCTGAGGACCCCCTACAGTTGGGGGATGGGAGGGGGAGGAGGAGGCCACGAAGGAGACTGAGAATGAATGGCCAGAAAGATAAGAGGAAAGCCAGGAGAGGACAGAGTCTGTGAAGCCAAGTTTGCATAACACGTTGAGGGGAGGGGGATGGTCGACAGTGTCAAAGGCAGTTGAGAGGTAGAGGAGGATTAGGATAGAGTAGGAGCCATTGGATTTGACAAGAAGGAGGTCACTGGTGACCTTTGAGAGGGCAGTTTCTGTGGAGTGGTGGAGGAGGAAGCCAGATTGGAGAGAGTCCAGGAGAGAGTTGGAGGAGAGGAATTCAAGGCAGCGAGAATAGATGACTCACTCTAGGAGTTTGGAAAGGAAGGGTAGGCGGGAGATGGGGTGATAACTGGAGGGGGCAGTGGAGTCAAGGGAGGGTTTTTTTAGGATGGGAAAGACATGGGCATGTTTGATGGTGGAGGGGAAGAAGCCATAGGATAGTGAACGGTTAAGAAGGGGAAGAGGGAAGAGGTGGGAGTTTTTATAAGGTGAGAGGGAATGGGGTCAGAAGCACAGGGGAGGGGGTGGCACTTGAGAGGAGGGAGGAGATCTCCTTTGAAGATACTACTGGGAAGGATGGGATAAACTGATAAGCTGATGCATATCCCTGTCCCCCACTTCCATCTCATCCCCCTTCCCACTTCCCAGGTGCTGCAGAGCCCCATACATGAAGCCACTCCTTCCCAAAGTGTTGCATTGGTCTTCCTTTCTCCTCCCTCATTTCATCCCCATGGCCCCGGGTGAGATCCTCAGCATGGAAAAGGGACTCTGAGTTGCTTCCATGTTGGAGTCAACTCTGCCCCACCCCCCAACACTGACCCCACTCCTTCGTCATCCATGGTACACCCCAGGGGCCTCACACACGTAGGCACTGCCACTATGGAGAATCTCCATGTTGGGCTGGTGTCTCCAGGCCCACACACAAACTGCCTCTGTCTCCCACTCAGGTCTCCTGCCACTAGTCCTGGGGCCCAGTTCCACTATCATATTAGCTCCAGTCACCCAGAACCAATACCCCCTACACCCAGATGCCCCAACCCTGGGATGCCATGATGCAACTCCCAATCCCTGACCCAGACCCCAGCCCTTCAGCAATTCCTGGAGCTGCTGCCACTAGAGAACATCTCCAGCCTCCTCCCCATTGCATCTTGAGATCAGCCCTAACACCCGCTGTTTTCCCAACACCATGTTATGGGAGTTTGCCTCACCAAACTTTGGACCATGAAACCATGGGGTGGATATCAGCGGAATGGGTGCCATTGGAGACCAAGTGGTGGTGAATTCCTGCTCAATCGCCAATGAGAAGCCTCAGTATTTGACTGACAGCTCGAGGACTAATCAATCAATCAATCAATCAATCGTATTTATTGAGCGCTTACTATGTGCAGAGCACTGTACTAAGCGCTTGGGAAGTACAAATTGGCATCACATAGAGACAGTCCCTACCCAACAGTGGGCTCACAGTCTAAAAGGGGGAGACAGAGAACAGAACCAAACATACCAACAAAATAAAATAAGTAGGATAGAAATGTACAAGTAAAATAAATAAATAAATAAATAAATAGAGTAATAAATATGTACAACCATATATACATATATACAGGTGCTGTGGGGAAGGGAAGGAGGTAAGACGGGGGGATGGAGATGGGGACGAGGGGGAGAGGAAAGAAGGGGCTCAGTCTGGGAAGGCCTCCTGGAGGAGGTGAGCTCTCAGCAGGGCCTTGAAGGGAGGAAGAGAGCTAGCTTGGCGGATGGGCAGAGGGAGGGCATTCCAGGCCCGGGGGATGACGTGGGCCGGGGGTCGATGGCGGGACAGGCGAGAGCGAGGTACAGTGAGGAGATTAGTGGTGGAGGAGCGGAGGGTGCGGGCTGGGCAGTAGAAGGAGAGAAGGGAGGTGAGGTAGGAGGGGGCGAGGTGATGGAGAGCCTTGAAGCCGAGGGTGAGGAGTTTCTGCCTGATGCGCAGATTGATCGGTAGCCATTGGAGGTTTTTGAGGAGGGGAGTGATATGTCCAGAGCGTTTCTGGACAAAGATAATCCGGGCAGCAGCATGAAGTATGGATTGAAGTGGAGAGAGACACGAGGATGGGAGATCAGAGAGAAGGCTAGTGCAGTAGTCCAGACGGGATAGGATGAGAGACTAATGATGATTCGCACCAGTGTGATCATCTTCAGAAGGGACAAGAGGAGCCGACATGCATCAGCCAAGGGCAGGTTTACATAAATGGACAGATGTGTTAACCTTACTTAGCTAAACTGTTCCCCTGGACCAGTGACCATGTGCTGAGGCCTCTTGGAAAGGAGTGGGATTAATAGTGCCTGACTTGGAGTGAGCTGTTGTCTCTGTCTTTTTTACAATACACTTCACTGGTAGCAGTGGTCTGTTGTATATGAAAGAGGAGAAAGTTCCAGGCTAGAGGAAGGACGTGGTCAAGAGGTCATCAGTGAGTTAGATGAGATTGAGGTTCAATGCGTAGGTTGGCACCAGAAGAGCAAAGGGTTGTAATAATGGTGGCATTTGTTCAGCGCTTCCTACGTGCAAAGCACTGTTCTAAGCGCTGGGGTGTAGTAGATCAGCAAAATATGGTAGGGAGGGGGAGCTGATTAAGTGCTTTAAAGCTGATGCCAAGATGTTTCCATTTGATACAGGGGTAGAGGGGTTCTGGAGGTTCTTGAGGAGTCGGGTGACATGGACTGAATGGTTTTATAGAAAACTGATCCAGGCAGCAGAGTGAAGTAAGGACTGGAAAGGGGAGAGACAGTAAGCAGGGAGTTCCGTGAACAGGCTGATGGAATAGTCAAGGCAAGATATAAAAAGTGCTCGCATAAAGCGTTTCCTGGTTGTGATAAAACTCTAATTCTGAGCTTTCAAAACCAATATTTCATTTTCAAGTGTGTTGATTTGAAGCTCACCTAAATACTCTTCATTTTGTTTTGAGGGCGTTTTTCTGAGTGTTCTGATTAGAACCGGGTTAACATTTTTTTCCTCCTCATTTCCTTCATTATTTAGATCAGTAAGTCCAGCTGTTACTTTCTTGTTATTCCGGTGTTGAGATATCATCACTTTAAGTCTCATTGCCTGGGCAGTGAGTTTGCTTCTGGAGCCAAGAGGTGGCTTCTATGAGCCCAGGTTTGTGTCAAGGATGGCTCCTCTGTAGTCTGGACGAAGGTCTGCAGCCCCCTCACTCCCCACCTGGGAGGTGTTTGGGCTCAGGATCCAGCTAAGCTCCAATAGGGGCCTGGTGATTCCTTTGGAATATCCTCTTAGTGAAATCAATCTATCAGAGGTATTTATCGAGCACTTACTGTGTACAGAACACTGTACTAAATACTTGTAAGTATTCTTCTTACAACCCTTAAAGCAGCCAAAAACTCAATGAAGGGCATCTAGAACTAAGACAAGGTCTTTATATTCTTGACAGATCTTCATATCGTGTTCTGTAAGGATTCCAGGGGACATTATTTTTTCTTTTTACTACTGCATGCATCGACACTTGGGAAAATCTGCACATGGAAATGAGAAACTGAATGAGAAGCAGCATGGCATAGTGGAAAGATCACGGGCCTGAGAGTCAGAAGGACTTGGGTTCCAATCCCAGCTCTGCCACTTGTCTGCTGTGTGACTTTGGGCAAGTCACATCACTTCTCTGCACCTCGGCTCCCTCATCTGTAAAATTTAGATTAAGGCTGTGAGCCCCATGTGGGGCAAGGGACTGAATCCAACCTGATTTGTTTGTATCCACCCCTGAGTTCAGAAGAGTGCCAGGGACACAATAAGTGCTTAACAAATACCATAGCTATTATTGCTACATGTCTAACCTGATGAACTTGTGTCTACCTCAGTTCTTAGTACTGTACCTGGCATATAGTAAGTACTTAACAAACACCATTAAAAAAGAGGTCTGTTACTTCTTGAATGTGAGTCCCCAAATAACCACCGCTTTTTTTCAGTTTCATGGATGTTTGACTATCCGGGCTTATTTGGGATTTTCTGTTGGTCAGTGACTCGGAGGCTGCAAAGATGATTGTGGTGAAAAGGAAGGCACCCTAGTGCTCCCTTGCTTGGGGCAGAGAATTGGGGTCTAATCTCCCCCAGGTTCCCATGAGGAGTTTAAGCGGGTGGAGAGGATCACAGCAGGACTGCCATGCACAGACATGTGCAGACAATTGTGTCAGAGCTGTTCACTGCGGGCCCTTTCCTGGCCCCTGCAATGACACATTTGGCTGTGGGGCAGGGGTAGAGCTGGGAGAAGGGCTGCCTAGATAAACTGCATCCATTTTCCTCTAATGCTTCCCCATCTTACTATCTCTTTTAGACTCCAGAATCCCTTCGGCACAGAAATTTAAGCCCCTTCCAAAATGGAGACTCAGATTGATATTGGCAGCAGCATCAGATATCTCAGATATCTCAGATATCTCTGATATCTCAGAGCCAGTCTCAGCTCCGCAACATAGCCAAGATCCGCCCTTTCCTCTCCATCCAAACCGCTACCCTACTAATTCAAGCTCTCATCCTATCCCGTCTGGACTACTGCACTAGCCTTCTCTCTGATCTCCCATCCTCGTGTCTCTCTCCACTTCAATCCATACTTCATGCTGCTGCCCGGATTATCTTTGTCCAGAAACGCTCTGGACATATTACTCCCCTCCTCAAAAACCTCCAATGGCTACCGATCAATCTGCGCATCAGGCAGAAACTCCTCACCCTGGGCTTCAAGGCTCTCCATCACCTCGCCCCCTCCTACCTCACCTCCCTTCTCTCCTTCTACTGCCCAGCCCGCACCCTCCGCTCCTCCACCGCTGATCTCCTCACCGTACCTCGCTCTCGCCTGTCCCGCCATCGACCCCCGGCCCACGTCATCCCCCGGGCCTGGAATGCCCTCCCTCTGCCCATCCGCCAAGCTAGCTCTCTTCCTCCCTTCAAGGCCCTGCTGAGAGCTCACCTCCTCCAGGAGGCCTTCCCAGACTGAGCCCCTTCTTTCCTCTCCCCCTCGTCCCCCTCTCCATCCCCCCGTCTTACCTCCTTCCCTTCCCCACAGCACCTGTATATATGTATATATGGTCGTACATATTTATTACTCTATTTATTTATTTGTTTATTTTACTTGTACATTTCTATCCTACTTATTTTATTTTGTTGGTATGTTTGGTTCTGTTCTCTGTCTCCCCCTTTTAGACTGTGAGCCCACTGTTGGGTAGGGACTGTCTCTATGTGATGCCAATTTGTACTTCCCAAGCGCTTAGTACAGTGCTCTGCACATAGTAAGCGCTCAATAAATACGATTGATTGATTGATTGATTGATATCTCAGTGAACGGGCAGCCAGCGGCTTCAACTGACCATCCAATGGCAATTTGTATGGCTCAGGGAGAGGGAGAAGATGACCCTGGAAATTCCTCTTAACCTAGGCAAATGGGAACATCCCAGGGGTGGTCTCATGAACACAGGACCCCAACCACAATACAATGGAAGCTCATAGAGGTCTGGCTCCCCTTCTAAACACCGTTCTCAGCGTTTGAATCTACTTAATACTTTCTCAAGACCCCCGCAACATATGGATGCACTCCAAGAGCATGACACATAAATAGGTGTCCTTACAGACATTTGAAAAAATTTGATATAGAAATTGTCCTAGAGTTTGAAAATGAAGCTGAAAACAGTGGGACTTTATCAACTTTTATGAGTGTGACTGATGAAATGGCTTCTTGCTGCCCTTTTGCAGTTGTTACCCAATTCTTGAGGCTGTTTTCATTTCTCCCTCTTCATTCCACAAACCTGCTGAAATCCCTAAAGCAGTTATCTCATTTCCAAATGCTGTAGGACAACATGAACTGTTCTCTGGCTGTCTCCCAGCTGTCCAGGACTGTGCCACTCATTTTGAGGTTTGATTTCACATGATTTAAAGCATTTCTTTAGTCCACCCAGTTTTGATTACCTCTTCAGCTCCCTGCAGATCCTCTTTGGAACTCTGCTGCTTTTCATTCTGCTCCGCTCCGTGAGGGCAGGGATTTCATGTTCTAACTCTTTTGTATTCTCCCAATCCCTTAGCACTGTGTACAGTATGCGCTCAATAAATGCTTTTGATGATGTTGTTGATAGTGGTCAAAAGTCCAGTGTAAGCAAGATGTGAGGATGTTATTGCTCTAACGGTTCCACGATTTCTTTGTCTGCGACTCTGCCTAGTCGCTGGTTGTTAATTTTATACACAGATGTTATTGGTGGAATGACACCACAAGTCAGAAGTTGTAGAGGAGCTCCAGGCTCTCAAATTTAGAGCAGGTTGGATTCTAGTATTACAAACTACATTTTGAGCAGAGATTTTTGAAACCAATTTGGATTCCCCATTCAAACCTGGCTCTGGGGATCCCCCAAAGCCTGAAGAATCCATCTGCTTGGAACTTCCAATTCTGGTGTATTACAAGAGAGATTGCTTATGAGGAGAACCTTCCTTCATAAAAAATTATTAGTATTTAAATTAATTTTCTATGTTTGCAATTCTAGCATTATTTATCTAGCCCCTGAAGGAAGGTACTCTCTAGTCTTCTCCATCTATTTAATTGGATGAAAATAATGTAACTCAGAGGAAGTCAAGTCAATCTTATTCTCAGTCTCTCCCAACTTCTAACACCTCAGTGAACATTTTTCTGCTTGCAATTAACAAGATCAGACCAATAATCTCTCCAGGCATTCCTAAATACCTGTGGGGTCTAAGGCAAAAGGTTTTAAATCAATCAAGCAATGGCATTTATTTTGCAATTAAGTGTATGCAGAGCACTGTACTAAGCACTTGTGTGAGTATAATACACTTGTAGACACAATCCTTGCCCACAAAAGCTCACAATTTAAATGCTTTCAGGACCACATCACAGGGCTGCTGAGAGAAAGGAGACAAATTAGAAACATTAAAGAACCAAGTCAAATAATGAACTCAAATCCTAAAAAGTAATTTACCATTAAGTCCCTAAATTCAGATCAATTCCCTTAATAATAAAGGAAGTGAATATCGGTGTGTTTGGGGCAACAAAGCCCTTCAGCCCCAAGGACACACACATTTTCATCATGCAGCCCCATTCATCCCAACACAAAACTTTCTGTATGCCTTCACATAAACGCAGAAGATGAACTCCAACCCAGCACATTTCATCAATCTTGTTGGCAGCTTTAAACTGAACCCAGAGGCTCATTCTTCACTATTGCAACTTTCCTTGATGGCTTCCATGTCAAATGAAATCCCTTGACCTGTGACTCTGGTCCCCAGGGAACCTGGTGCCAGATTGTAGTGCAGAAAAACCTGGACAACTCTGATTCCTATGAAAGACTGCTGCTTGTTTGTGCAACTTGAGAAACTTGATAAATGTCAGTGGGAAGTGTCACAATTATTCCTATAACGGGGGATCCTGATTTCCCAAATGGCAGATGGCCTCTTGGTTCTTTGTGTAGGTTATCTTGCCCCCTTAGAGTGGTCTTCCAAATGACTGCATATGGTTTTAAGACTCTGTCGTAAGCACCTCCATCTTGTGAGCTCTTTTCCCTTTTGGCCTCTTAACCAGATGCCATTTCTTCCACATCTTCCCTGTTTTTACCATCTCACACTTTTCTTTACACTTATTGGTCTCAGCCCATAAGACCAACACCACTGGGACTAATTTTGGTGATTGAGGTCCTTCACTTCCAAATCATATCCTCTAGACTTTAATTCCTCAGCTTCCTGCCTGAGATCTTGCACTTTTGTGGGCAGGAAAGGTGCCTACTAACTTTGTTAAATTGCACTCTCCCAAGCACTTTAGTACAGTTCTCTGCACACAGTACAAGCTAAATCATCATCAATCATATTTATTGAGCACTTACTATGTGCAGAGCACTGTACTAAGTGCTTGGGAAGTACAAATTGGCAACATATAGAGACAGTCCCTACCCAACAGTGGGCTCATAATTGATTGATTGGCTCCTCTCTGCCACCAATTCCTGTAAAGCAACTTCCTTAATATGATAAAAATGACTATTACTATTATCATTCTGTTTGTTAAGTATGTGTCAAGCACTGTTTTAAGTTGGACATAGTCCCTGTCCTTCATGGGGCCCATAGTCTAAGTAGGAGGGAGAACAGGTAATAGATCCTCATTTTACAGTTGAGGAAATTGAGGCACAGAGAAGTTAAGTGACGTGTCCAGGGTCACACAACTGGTAAGTTTCCTACAGCAGGAGAAGTAGCATGGTACAGTGGATAGAACACAGACCCGGGAGTCAGAAGGACCTGTGTTCTAATCCTGGCTCTGGCACTTGTCTGCTGTGTGACCTTGGACAAATCACTTAATTTCTCTGTGCCTCTGTTGCCTTATCTGTAAAATGAGGATAAAACTTGTGAGCCCTACGTGGGACAGGACCTGTGTCCAACCTGATTAGCTTATATCTAACCCAGCACTAAGTACAGTGTCTGGCACATAGTAAACACTTAACAAATACCGTAAAAAAAAGCTGTGGAACTAAAACTAGAACCCAGATCCTCTGTCTCCCAGCCCCGTTTTCTTTCCACTGGACCAACTCTTGATACACATATGATCCTTTTTCACTTTATGAGATTTAAATGATTCTTCCTCCCAATCCCTTAGGCCTAGCCAGGCTTAGGGTCAAGGGGATTCTCATTATCCACTACTTATCAGATTGCACTCTTTGCTCTCCTCAAGCTGATATTCAAACTGTATCTTCCTCCCAAATCACACCTTTACCCAATCTCCCATGCTGTTCTCCTGGCCTGAAACTCCTTCCACAACTAAATCTGCCATACCATTGCTCTCTCTTCAAATCTACCAGACAGCAGTTTTCCCCAACTTCAAACCCCTCCTAAAAGCCTATCTCTTCCAGGAAGTCTTACCTGATTAATTCCCAATACTTCGAATCATGCTAGCCCAACAACCACCTATAGCATTTATGTATTTATACCCATCCTCACAAGTTATGTCTACATGAACATTTAATTTTATATTGACCATTTATTTGGCTATATCAACATGACACAGTAGTATTATTACTTATTGCATATTTGCTTTCCCTTCTTTTCCCCCTTAATTTACCATTTGAACTATCATTTCCTAATTGTAAATGATCTGTGGCTGTCTTCCCCTCTAGACTGTAAACTCCAAGAGAGGAGGGAATGGATTCCTCCTTCTGTTAAATTTTCCCAAGCACTTAGTCCAGTTCTATGTAACCAGTAGGTGTATACTAAATTCCAAAGATTGGCTGATGGATGAACACCATGTAAAAGTTTTGTTGTTGTTAACTGAATTTCCTCCATTTCTGATGCAGCACGGATTCTTCATCCTATTTGCTGATGCCATACTTGGATCTTGTGATAGCATGATACATGCTTTTGGGCAACTTTTGGTGGCTGTACATGTGAGATACACTAATTCTGAATTGCTTCAGAGAACCCATGCAGTTCTAAGTACTGACAGTAAGTCTGAGCGCTTACTGTGTGCACAGAACTGTATTAAGTGCTTGGAAAATACAATTCGGCAACACATAGAGACAGTCCCTACCAAACAATGGGCTCACAGTCTAGAAAGGGGAGACAGACAACAAAAGTAGTAGACAGGTGTCAATACCATCAGAAATGCTTACTATGTGTCAAGAACTGTTCTAAGCACTGGAATAGATACAAGTTAATCAGGTCAAATACAGTCCCTGGCTCACATGGGCTCACTGTCTAAGTAGAAGGGACAGCAGGTATTGAATCCACATTTTGCTGTTGAAGAAACTGAGGCACAGCAAAGTTAACTGACTCGCCCAAGGTCACACAGCAAGGAAGAGGCAGAGCCAGGATTAGAACTTAAGTCCCCTGGCTCCCAGGCTTGTGGCTTTATAATAATAATAATAATGGCATTTATTAAGTGCCTACTATGTACAAAGTACTGTTATAAGCGCTGGGGAGGTTACAAGGTGATCAGGTTGTCCTAAGGGGGGGCTCACAATCTTAATCCCCATTTTACAGATGAGGTAACTGAGGCCCAGAGAAGTTAAGTGACTTGCCCAAAGTCACACAGCTGACAATTGGTGGAGCTAGGATTTGAACTCATGCCCTCTGACTCCAAAACCCATGCTCTTTCCACTGGGCCATGCTGCTTCTCTTATCCACTATGCCATGCTTCCCACCCTGGCCCCCGTTCCAGACTGTGAGCCCATTGTTGGGTAGGGACCGTCTCTATATGTTGCCAACTTGTACTTCCCAAGCACTTAATACAGTGCTCTGCACACAGTAAGTGCTCAATAAATACAATTGAATAAATGAATGAATGCTTAGTTAGACAAGTAGAAAAACAAATCAATACATGACCTATGAGAATTGTGCCATCACCACTGTCCCCAGTGTTGCCGATGCTACTACCCCTCTGGTAGAGTGTAAGCACCCAGTGGGCAGAGAATGGGCAACTTCTTTATTCTGTGCTTCCCAACCACCTAGCACTGTGAACCACTCCAAGTGGGTGCTCAATAAATACTCAACTAATACTACTACAAGTATTATTACTAACAGCTGTTACCTATGCCAATAACAAGGAAGACAAGAATATGTTGAAACAGGTTAGACTGGAACACAAATAGAACTAAAATGGAATATTTGATAGGCAGGAATCCCAAAGAAAATACCACACAATATACTTCACAAAAGGTCAAAAATTGAACCAGAGTTATCTGAATGTTTAAAGATTGAACTCTGAACAGTCATAAAAAGAAAATAATATTCTAACCACAACTTGTTGAATACACAAATGTAATTTTCAAGTATAATTTTTGTCATACAATTTGCATTACATAAAAGCTCTAATTGTGATCTTAGGTTTGTGGGGAAGGACTTTGTCTCAGGCACTCCTAAGAATGTCTAGTTTGCCTGAAAGTTTGTGAGAAAAATACCAAGTTAAACCATTAGCTTAATCATTGTTATAAGTTAAAACATCATCATTTTCCAATCATTTAATAATAATAATGATAGCATTTATTAAGCACTTACTATGTGCAAAGCACTGTTCTAAGCGCTGGGGAGGTTACAAGGTGATCAGGTTGTCCCACTGGGGGCTTAGTCTTAATCCCCATTTTACAGATGAGGTAACTAAGGCACAGAGAAGTTAAGTGATTTGCCCAAAGTCCCACAGCTGACAATTGGCGGAGCCGGAATTTGAACCTCTGACCTCTGACTCCAAAGCCCGCTCTTTCCACTGAGCCATGCTGCTTCCTACTGCTAGCTGCTGCTAGCACTATTTTTATTTACATAAAACTAGCAGAAGTACTTGCAGTTGCCCAGGCAAATTTCCTTAAAAAGTGGGTAGGACAAAATAAAATGGCAAATTAGGCCTATTTTGGGCTGGGCAACGTCTTCACTTTGTCATTTGTGTACATACCTACCTCTTTGCTCCAGTCCTATAGCCCTTTGGTTAGTCATTTGTGTATATGTAGGATACACTGGTCTTCTCATTTACCTTTCAGTCCCATAATCATTTAGTCAAGCCAGATGTGTAGCTGCTGTTTCTCATTTCACTCACTGAGGACCCAGAGAAGTGGTTTCCAGGCATTTGACCACTTGGAAGTGAAAGGCCCTCACTTGCTCCCTTCATTCAGTGTGGCTCAGTGGAAAGAGCACAGGCTTTGGAGTCAGAGGTCGTGGGTTCAAATCTCAGCTCCGCCAACTGTCAGCTGTGTGACCTTGGGCAAGTCACTTAACTTCTCTTTGCCCCAGTTACCTCATCTGTAAAATGGGGATTAAAACTGTGAGCCCCCCATGGGACAACCTGATCACCTTGTAACCTCCCCAGGGCTTAGAACAGTGCTTTGCACATAGTAAGCACTTAACAAATACCATTGTTATTGTTCATCCTCCCTCCCAGCCCCAAAACACTTATGTATATATTTGAAATTTATTCATTCATTCATTTATGTATATTCTTTTCTACCTCCCCCTCTAGACTGGGAGCGCACTGTGGGCAGGGAATATATCTGTTGTTGTTCTGTACTTCCCCAAGCACTTAGTACAGTGCTTTGCACACAGTAAGCACTCAATAAATGTGATTGAATGAATGAAACACTACTGCTTGGCAGCAGCCCCAGGCTGGGGAATGGAGATTCTGGCCGGCCCTGTGCCTGAAGTCCCTGTTGGAGCAGGGGCCTGGGCTGGATGAATCGGGACTTACAACCCCAGGCCCAAATGAAGCTTTTTCAGACCAGGAGTCTTCTTGGAGAGGGGGGAGGATTCAATACCTGCTGTCCCTCCTAATGAGACTGTGAGCCCATGTGATCCAGGGACTGCATTTGGCCTGATTATCTCTCTTGCAGCCATCCTCCCTGGTTGGTTATTTTCCTCCTTTCTCCCACCTCCCCCTCATCCTGGCCCTGAGGCTAGGGAAGCACTTGCAGCTGCTGTGGCAAGCCAGTTTGGTGGTCTAAGATGACCTGGCATGAATGAACGCAGGTGGGCCATGCTCAATCAGTTCCCCTATAAAGCCTCCTGCAAAGGCCCCAAGGACCTATTTAATATTTCAACTAGCATATTCTGTTGTAAAACTTAGTGCACTCAGATAATTTGAGTGGTAGGATTGCTCACCCAATGTTTGGTATCAGCAGCTAATCAAGAAGTATGATTTCATTTTAAACAAACAAATCCAAAAATAAACAAACGATCCAAAATGCCAAAACAAGGTTTCAGTTAGCTAGTACTATACTATATCTACCTTTAGATATACAAGGTCATTCTTAAAATGAGTAAAGTATGAAAACAATTTGGTGCATTTTGCATTAAATAATTAATACCATTTTAAAAAATGAATCAATACAATAAAAGCAAAAATGAAAGCATGCTGAGGAATGCCATTGATGATGCATTAACAATTCTATAATATAGTTTCTGACCATTAAATAGAATAGTAAACATAATGTTTGCCGTGTTGGAAATCCTCTCCACCTCAATTCCCCAACACAGTTGACATCACCATCCCTCCTGCCCCATCTCTCAACTCTCTCCAGTCACTGCTGGCCACTCATTTCATCTAAAGTGTTATTCTGCACATGTCTTCTCACTTGTCAAAAATTTTCATTACTCATTCCTTTCCATATCAAGCAGAAACTCCTAACCACTGACTTTAGGGCACCAAATTAGCTCTCTCCTTCCTTCAACTCTCTTTTCTCATTACTCCCCAGTTCACACTTTTTACTCCCGTCTAGCTAACTTACCATGCCTCGTTCCCTGTTCATAGTAGTCAGTATATAACAATGAATGAGTCAATTAATCGATGGACACTGTGATCATATTCCTCCAAGGATTCCATGATCTCTTTTTGATTAGCTATAATAGGATCTATTTTGTCCTAATCCATGGCCACCTGGCAATGGGCCACTTCCATCTCTTAGGAACCCTTTCCAGCCTGGGTTTTACCATATCATATTCTTCTGGTTCTTTTTCTGCTTCTCTGAATCTCTTTCTCTGCTCTGACTTTTCTTCCCTGAATAATGGGTGCCCCAGATAGCTCTGTTCTAGTAAGACTGTGAGCCCCATGCAGAACAGGGACTACATCCAACCTGATTTGCTTGTATCCATCCCAGCACTACAGTGCCTGGCACATAGTAAGCATTTAACAAATACCACAATTATTAATATCATTATTGTTATCAATGAATTATTAATTATTATTATTAGCCCATGTTGGAGCAGGAGCTTGGACTGGGCTGGTATGGTTGAATATCATATCAATCATATCAATTATTATTATTATTATTACCTCTGCTCTTCCTTTTTTTGTTGGTATTTCATAAGTGCTTACTATATGTCAAGGATGGAGAAACTGTCAATAGTGGAAAGAGCATGGGCCTGAGAGCCAGAAGAACCTGGGTCCTAATCCTGGCTCCACCACTTCTCTGCTGTGTGACCTTAGACAAGTCACTTAACTTCTCTGCACCTCAGTTACTTCATCTGTGAAATGGGGATTAAGACTGTGAGCCTCGTGTGGAACATAGACAATGTCCAACTTGATTATATTGTAACTACCCCAATGCTAGTACAGTGCTTGGCACATAGTAAGAGCATAACGCCATAAATGCAAAAAAACACTGTTCTAAGTTAATCATATTGGATACAGTCCCTGTCCCGCATGGGCCCCACTGACTAAGTGAAGGGAGGACAGATATTGAATCCCCCTTTTACACATAAGGAAATTGAGGAACAGAGAAGTTAAGAAGACATAGAAGACAAATGGCAAAGCTGGAATTAGACCCCACTTCTTCTACTGGTCATAGGCCATAATTCTTCTACTCTTCTCCTTCTACCCCTTCTCTAGTGTACCTCAGCACCAGAAACTAAATTCCTCATTTTCCCTCTTAATAATAAATTCATTCATTCATTCATTCAATTGTATTTATTGTTTACTGTGTGCAGACCACTGTACTAAGCACTTGGGAAGTACAAGTCGGCAACATATAGAGATGGTCCCTACCCAACAATGGGCTCACAGTTTAGAAGGGGGAGACAGACAACAAAACAAAACATGTAGACAGGTGTCAAAACCTTCAGAATAAATAGAAATACAGCTATCTGCTCATCATTAACATAATAGAGTAGTAAATATGTACAAGTAAAATACATAGAGTAATAAATCTGTACAATATATACAAGTGCCGTGCGGAGGGGAAGGGGGTAGGGCAGAGTGAGGGGGATGGGGAGGAGGAGAGGAAAAAGGGGGCTCAGTCTGGGAAGGCCTCCTGGAGGAGGTGAGCTTTCAATAGGGCTTTGAAGGGAGGAAGAGAGCTAATTTGGCGGATGTGTGGAAGGAGGGCATTCCAAGCCATGGGAAGGATGTGGGCGTTGACGGCAGGACAGGCAAGAACGAGGCACAGTGAGGAGGTTAGCGGCAGAGGAGTGGAGGGGGCAGGCTGGGGTGTAGGGGGAGAGAAGGGAGGTGAGGTAGGAGGGTGTGAGGTGATGGAGAGCCTTGAAGCCGAGAGTGAGGAGTTTTTGCTTGATTCGTAGGTTGACAGGCAACCACTGGAGATTTTTGAGGAGGGGAGTGACACGCCCAGAGCGTTTCTGCACAAAGATAATCTGGGCAGCAGAGTGAAGTATAGACTGAAGCGGGGAGAGACAGGAATCAGAGAAAAGGCTGATGCAGTAATCCAGTCCAGCAATTGAACCAGCAAGGTAGCGGTTTGGATAGAGAGGAAAGGGAGGATCTTGGCGATGTTGTGGAGGTAGTGAGACCGGCAGGTTTTGGTGACAAATCGGGTGTGTGGGGTGAATGAGAAAGCAGAGTCGAGAATGACACTAAGGTTGCGGGCAACCTTGGTGAGACGGGAAGGATGGTAGTGCCATCTACAGCGATGGGAAAGTCAGGAAGAAGACAGGGTTTGGGAGGGAAGATAAGGAGCTCAGTCTTGGACATAATAAAGGTATCAGAATCATATTAGACAAAATCCATGTCCCACATGGTGCTGGCTCATAGTTTAAGGGGGAGGGAGAACAGATATTAAATTCCTCTTATACAGATGAGAAAACTGAAGAACAGTAAAGTACTTTCCCAAGGTCATAAGGTAGGCAAGGCTGAGATACGAACCTCGTAAAATTCCTTTCAAAGTCAAAAGTTTCAATGGTTACCCATTTCTCTTGTACTATTACTACTACTACTACTAATAGTAACATCCATCATAGTGGTAATAGTAATAATTGTGGTATTTCTTAAGTGCTTACTATGTGTCAAGCACTGTACTAAGCACTAGTTATAAATCAGGTTCCACATAGGGCCAACAGTGAGGAAGAAAAACTTCACAGACCCTGCACTGTGTTTAAAAGGATATGTCAGAGACAAGTTTATTACTATTAGCAGTTTTTCCAGCACTAGTAGGGAGAGGAGGTTGGGCAGGAGAGATTCCCCTGCTAATCAAGGCCAGCTCAACTTCAAGTAATACAGAGTTTCTTTATATACCGTTAGTATAGCCTTCAAAATGATCAGAAGAATACAACCTAAGAGAAATGCTTCAGGATAGAAAGCAGTAAGTCCCTCAGGGCATGTTAATAATAACAATAATAATAATAAGAGTAATATCAAATAGGAATCATCTCTAACTACTTCCTTCCTAGCTCTTCACCATCCATTTCCTCTTGGCCCTTCCCTCTTGTCTCTGCTCCGGCTCCAAAACTCCCCACTTTTGAGGTTAACCTTCTAAAAATCCCTTGCTCTTGCCTTTCTCCTCCCTACAGCATTGTGAAAGTCCTTCATAAAATACTTCCCCCCGCACCACACCTTCTCCTCTTTAAAACCCTCCACTAGCTTTCCATGTCCCTTCATATCAAGCAAAAACTCCTCATCAATGGCTTCAAGTCTATCAACTATCTCTCTCTATTTCAACTGTTGGGTCCCTTCACCTGCTCTTGATCCACTGCAAGACCTGTTCTCCCAGCTTAGAATTCCTTCCCTCCCCAAATATGATAGCCCTCATCACTCCCCACATTCAAAACTGCCCCTAAAGACCTTCTGGAACACCCAACCACCCCCAGCAAACCTTCCAGGATGCAGTCCAAGCACCTCAAAGTCATAAAAAAACCATCAACCCTCTCTAACACCTTCCTACTTTTTTATATCCAGTCTCATTTTATATATATATATGCGCTTATTCACTAAACTGTAATAAGGAGGCATGTCTTGGTCTGACTTTAGACTCACTGTAATGATGTTTCATCCCCTCATCTCCACTGAGACTGCTTATCTACAACATCACCAATGAACTCCTCGTAACCAAATCCAATGGGCTTTACTCTGCTCAAATTTTACTTGACCTGTTGGTTGCTTTCAATATTTTTGCTCACTCCCTCCTCCTTGAAATGCTATAAGATCATGATTTTGATGACACAGTACTCACCTAGTACTAGTAATGAGCTCCTTCTGAGTACAATGCATTGCCCTAAGTGTATCAATCAACCAATCAATCATCATATTTATTGAGAACTTACAATGTGCAGAATGCTAGACTAAATGCTTGGAAAAGTACAGTGTAATGGAGCTGATAGACATGTTCCCTGACCACTATGAACTTACAGTTTAGAGGGGGAGGTAGACAATTCCATTTTTAAAAATTGTGGATATTACATAGGTGATGTACGAGTGAGGGTGGGGTGGATAAAGGGTGAAAATCCAATTAGAAGGCCAAAACCTCTCCCTCTCCCCCTAAATGACCACCATCCTGATTTAAGCCCTCATTATATCATTAGACTATAATATCAATTTTCTCAATTGTTTTCTAACCCATGATCTCACCCTTCACAGTCCACGTTTCAAGTTGTTGTCCAGATTATCTTTCTGAAACATCACTTGGTACTCTTCTCTCAATTCTTCCAAAGCCTCCATTACCAACACATTTGCCTCCATAACCAGTAAAAGTGGCTTTCAGGGGACTCCATTTACCATTGCTCCCATGCAGTAAACTTGAGTCTCCACCTTCAAGTCTCTCCTATGCCGTTGCTGTCCAGCACAGGTGAGTTTTGACTTGTAGCAGATTGCCTTTTATTTTTATTTAGCCACTCTCTTCAGCTGGTATTTCCCAGCTCACACATGTCTCCTTCTATTAGTATTCCTAGCTCTCATCATTTTCAAGGTCCTAATATTCTAATACCTATAAGAGGCTGTTCCCAATTAATTGTTTTCTCTAGGTTGCATCTTCCTATCACCTCAGGACTAATGCACTTATAACCTCCACAGATATACATATTGATTTGCACATACTAATTAATTAAGCACTTCTTCCTTCCATGTGTAAATCATTTTGTGTCTATCTCCCCATTAATTTGTCAGTTCCTTGAAGGGAGACATCATGTCTTCTATCTCTACTGTATTCTGCCAAGTGTTTAGCCCAGTGTTTGTTCTATACAAAAGACAATCAGTGATTATCATGGATACCCTGCTCTTCCCCTCCACAAGGCCTGGATTTTAAGTATATAAGCACTGTAGAAGCTTGCCCTGCATAAAGCCATTAGCTTAGTAATGGCTCCGAACTTCCTAAAACAAAAGAAACCAAACTGAGTGCCTCACCGTAAATATTCTTCTTCTTTCATTTTTAGCCACAATTACCAGATGCAGAAGTCCTATCTTCTGGGGTAACAACTGAAGAAAAAGAATGCAAAACTGGCAAAACAACAGAAGCAGCACAGCTTAGTGGAAAGAGTATGGGCTTGGGAGTCAGAGGACGTGGGTTCTAATCCTGGCTCTGCCACTTGTCTGCTGTGTGATCTTGGGCAAGTCACTTAACTTCTCTGTGCCTCAGTTACCTCATCTGTAAAATGGGGATTAAAACTGTGAGCCCCACGTGGGTCAACCTGATTACCTTGTATCTACCCCAGAGCTTAGAACAGTTTTTGGCACTTGGTAAGTGCTTAACAAATACAATAACAATTATTATTATTTTTAAGAAGGTTGATGAAAAGTTACATTTAAACCTTTCAGTATCTATTCACTTTTCAGCACAAGATATTTTAAAATACATTTTAATATTTTTAAAATCTCGCTTTCCATTGTCACTTCATTTACCCAACATGAAACCAAATCCATTTTGAGAGATTGGGTTTGGTTTTATCTTTTTGGTCATTCCAATGCAAATTTCCATTTTTTGCTTACCTTTTCAAATGACAACCCAGATGATCACTTGGATACTCCTTTTGACAAAGTTCATATCCTTGAAGAACTGTACAAGATTTCCAAATTGGATTTACCAGTGTCAAACTGCCCTGCAGTCACCAAGATTATATCACTCTGTCAGCCAGTCTCCAACTGTGCTGGTATGAATACTTAATCTCTGCATCCCCGGCTCTTCTCCTTCTTCCTGGGATGTGAGGCATCCACCAATAGGGTTCTTGGGCCAGAATATTTCCAAGAGCAAAGTAAAACAAGTCCCTGGGCAGGGAAGTGCTTCTGTGAATGATGATGTTGACATTTGTTAAGCTCTTACTATGTGCCAAGCACTGTTCTAAGCACTGGGGTAGATACAAGGTAATCAGGTAGTCCCACGTGGGGCTCACACTTTTTATCCCCATTTTACAGATGAGTTAACTGAGGTGCAGAGAAGTTAAGTGACTTTCTCAAAGCCACAGAGCTGATAAGTGGCAGAGTCCGGATTAGAACCCATGACCTGTGACTCTTAAGCCCTTGATCTTTCCACTAAGCCATGCTGTTCCCACATGACAAGGATAAGGGCCCCTCTATTACTTTTTCAACTGGCTGGCTGTTTAATATCCGTAACATGCAGCTCATGGGATTGGGGACATCTTTGTACAGAATTTGATAAAATAGATTTTCTGCCATTTTTCACAACTCTTCTTTACCATGGGGTGTAGGAATATAATTGAAGAAGACAGAAAGCCTCCTCCGTATTGGTAATTAATGTCTTCTTAATTATGGGTTGTACTTGTGACTCCACATTCTGAAAAAGCAGGGACAGAGATGATTTTACTGTCTTGATAACTTTAATAGGCCCATTATACCAGGAGAGTGAATGAAAAAAACCAGGGTCTGAGTTACAGTGCTGGAAAGCATGCAGTAAATCAGAGCTTCTGTCACCGATAAATATGCTTTAAGACTCTGAAAGTCCTCAGAGGACTCCATCTGCATTTCACTGAAGGAATTAAATATCTAACCTGGAACAGCTAGAAAATCATTATCCCTAGTTTAGAGTCCTATCTGCAGCAGTTAGCTCTGAGTCAATTATTAAAGTCAATGGTTATCTCTTTGGAGTAGCCTACTGCATTTTTAATTGAATTTAAGCATCTTTAAAATAGGTATTCTTTGCTGGACTTCTGTTCTTTTCATAGAAAGCCGTTTCAAAGCAAATGAAAACATCGGAACACCACAGAAGAATACAGCCCTTTGTAATCAGTCAAATCCACGAGGGAAATGTTAATTTGTGAATAGCTCACACTCCGAGCAGCAGCAAGATAGATAAGAGTGTTAGTAACAATCACCTTCAATCTTCATTAAAAAGTTTCCACTGAGTCAGAGGCCAAAGATAAATCCCACCAAGGAAGCATAGAAGTGGAACAGAGGACAAAGATAAATCCCACCAAGGAAGCAAAGAAGTGGAACTTCTAGTGGGGAGAAAACAGGACATTGAAAACCCGCTGGAGGGTTGTACCCATGAGTCAAAGAATCAGTCAGTCAGTAGCATTAAATGAGAAACTCCTGTGCACAGCACTGTACTAAGTTTTTGGGAAAGTTCAATGGAGATAAAAGACATGGTCTAATCCCTTAAGGAGTT
The DNA here is from genome assembly GCF_015852505.1 of Tachyglossus aculeatus. Lineage (NCBI taxonomy): Eukaryota > Metazoa > Chordata > Mammalia > Monotremata > Tachyglossidae > Tachyglossus > Tachyglossus aculeatus. The sequence goes on along the minus strand of NC_052090.1, from coordinate 2,980,258 downwards.
TACAGTCTAAGCAGGGAGAGGTGGCCAAGAGTAAAAATCTTTATACCTATTGCAGTGGGAGGAAAAACAAAGATACAACTTGTAGTAGAAAAAAAAATGAAAAGGTGAAGAAATGAATAAATGAAGTAATGCATATGGCATGAAGCTAGATATGTGCATAAGTGCTTTATGAACTAAACAGAGTGGATGAAAAGAAATCAGGGAAGCCTTCCTGGAGGAAGTAGGAGTTCAGAATAACTTTGAAGCGGGATTTGGGTCACCTCAGGGGAGTCACAGCTGGTGGTGTTCTCCAATACTGAGAGGTACTCTGCAAGAACTATAGTTATGCTGTTTAATGTTTTCATTCATTACCTTGAGAGCAGGCTCATGAATGGAGGACATATATCCACAACTAAGAGGAGATCAGGCAAACTCAGAAGGACTTTGGTAAAATGGAACGTTGGTCAGAGAAAATGAAACCAAATGCAGGTAAAAAAAAGGAAAAGTGTTTTTCTGTGACCAAAACAGGACTCTGAACATTGCTTCTGTGGTTTAGATCCTTGGTTTATCCAGCCCAGAATTTTTATCCAACCAGTTCCCAGAACACCTGGAGAAACCAGAGGCTGGTGGTTCTCCTAGACATTCAAGCTCATCGCTAAGTAAGGCCCATCCAACACCTCTGTCTCTCCCCTCTCCATCCCCTACATTCGCTCCAGTGGCCTAGCCCACACCTCTGACCTTTGTATCTAAGCAAAATCCTCTTAACTTTGTAATTTCAGTACAATTTACCCCTATTAAAGGAATTAGGATAATTCAGTCTGGAGAAGAAAAGACTTGAGTTATCATCATATTTCCTTTCTGAATAGAGGGACTGATTAACTGACAGTGCTTTGAAAACTACCATTATTATTGTCATTATTTGGGCTGGGATGGGGTGGGGGGGACATTAGGAAATGGTAGTGATACTCCGAGTAACACAATCCCATGAAGCTGGGTCATGGGGACCTTGATTGCTGATGCTGCAGAGATAGTCTATGGTAAGAGGTGGAAGTACTGACAGTGTGATCTGCGGTAGAGGTTGATGGGGGGTGGGAGAGAGAAGTTTGCCCTCCACTCCAACCAGAGTCCAGTTTCAAGGGTTCTTTCTGCTGGGCATAGAGCCAGGCGTCACCCCATTTAGGAGTGAGCTATGGCAGGAGGGAGGTAATGTGGCCCTCCACAGGTCGGCAGAGCAGGCAACCGTGATTGAGGAGAGGTTGTTTCCTGGAAAAGAGAATTGTGGTTGTGGGCCTGGACTTACACTTCCAAGGATGGACAAGAAGACCCTGGGTGCATGCTCAATCTGGAGCATGAAGACCATGGATTTCATTTCTGGTAGATGCTTCCCACTCTGAGGAGTGATACAAGAATCTTTGGGTAATAACAAGGTGAGTCAGTGTGGCCCAGAGAGCTACCAAGAAATGTGAAGAGTTGGCTCTTCCAAGGAGCAGTGATGGGACCAGTTTTGTCCAACATTTTCATAAATGCTCAGGAGGAAGGAACATGCAGTGAAGTCTCCATGTTTGCCCATCTGTGTCATGAGATGCTGTAGAGATGGGCTCCAGTGGCAGGAAACATGGTACATAAGTGGAACCAAATAACAATAGGTGACAAGCTGTGCAGGGGGATTTCAATCAATAGTATTTTTTGAGAGCTAATTACAAGCAGAATACTATACTAGGGGCTTGGGAGGGTATGATAAAACGGAGTTGATAGACCCGTTCCCTGCCCACAATGCACTTACATATTGGTAGGGTAAAAAATATTTGACTCATGGACAAGGAGTCAGAATGGGTTAGTTTAGGGTAGGATAGGGAGAAATTTAGGAATGTAACCTGGCACAAATCTAATGATGAGGGTGGATGCCTAAGGGGACACCATCAATATTTCCCCAAGTATCCTGGTGCCTCTGACAGAGACACCACTGAGCTAGATGACTCACTCAGTAATTCACTGCCCAAGGTATATGTTCTTTTCTAAAACTGTAGGATCCCAGCAGCCAAAAATATGCACGAATGTTGGTGCGTGTATGTATTCATAGGTGTTCCTAAATGCCATAATTATCACTGGAGGAGGAGCTGATTTGGGTAAAATAATTCTACTTGGTAAGCACTTACTATATGCTAAGCACTGTACTGCTCATTGTGGGCACCAAGTGTCTGCCAATTTTGTCTCATTGTACTCTCCTAAGTGCTTATTAAAGTGCTCGACACATAGTAAGGGCTCAATAAATATCTCTGATGATGATGATAATTAAGTCCCACATGGGGTTCACAGAGAAAGAAGGAAGAACAGATGCTGAATCTCCATTTTGCAGATGAGAGAACTGAGGCACAGAGAAGTTTAGTGACTTGCCTAAGATTATGCAGCAGGTAAGTGGCAGAGCCAGGATTAAAACCCAGGTTGTCTGATTCCCAGGGGCCATACTGCTTCCCTAAAAACCCTGAGGGCCTCTCAAAACCCTGTAAATCTAACCTACCTCTGTTTGTACTCCTTCCTCTGGCCTGCCCAGAGCTAGCCTGCTCAGTACTGCCAAATCCTCCCCATTCTGCTTGGGTTTATCCTGTGCAGGGCACTGTTGGAAGGTCGGTGGCTTGGGACTATTCTCTGGACTCATAGTTGGCTCTAGATTGACTCCTGACTTACTCTGGGGCTGAGAGGGCAGCACCCATAGAGCACTCAGTAAATACTAGTAATGCAACTGCTAGTCAACTTTGATGAAATTCAAATTAAGGGCATTAAGGGCAATCACCCTTTATAGAACACAATATCCTCACACCTGAGAGACTGTTTGATGGCCAGGTGCTTGAAATGCAACTTCCTTTGCAAACTTACCCCAGATTCTGCTCAGACCATACCATTGTAAAATCAATCAATGTCCTAGGCATACACATGCTCTTTAGACTGTAATTTTGTTGTGGGCAGGGAATGTGTCTATTCATTGTTATATTGTACTCTCTCAAGTGTTTAGTACAGTGCTTTGCACACAGGAAGTGCTCAATAAATATGATTGAATGAATGAATTCTTCATCAACTGATGAATTTTCATAGTAATGTAATAATCACTATGACATTGATTAAGCAATCACTACATGCCTCTAGAGATAAATCATCAACCACTGTGCACTGTCACAGACAATAGAGCTATACTCACTCATTCATTCATTCAATCATATTTATTGAGCACTTACTGTGTGCAGAGCACTGTACTAAGCGCTTGGGAAGTACAAGTTGGCAACATATAGAGACGGTCCCTATACTCGAGTTTCAAAACGCCTTAAGCTTTGGGCACTCATTTTTTTGAAGAAGTGGAAATAAATATTCTTGAGCCAACCCCTCATGTTTGATTAAGGATTGGAAATTAATGGTAGAAGTTTACTACAATTTGATGTGTCAGAATTGCTCTATTATGTATCCAGAATATGAATAAAAATGGACCCTTCTCTTGTATATTATATGTAGGCAGAGAGATATGTATCACTGGTACTTGAGTGACACAATCTAGCCTAGTCTATTCCTCTGCCTCTAAATGCCAGGCTATACCAAAACCAACAAGGTAAATGTTTTCTTAGTACAGTGATTTGCATACAGTAACCACTCAATAAATACCATTAACTGATGAAATGATTGCTAAACGCTAAAATGATAGATGACTATGAGATCAGACACAGTTTTGGTCCTACAAAATATTCACAATCTTTTTTGTATCCATTTTACAGATGAGGAAACTGGGGCTTAGAGAAATTAAGTGACTTGCCCAAAGTCTCACAGTTGGACAACGGTAGAACTAGGACTTTAACTTGGGTTTCTTAAACCCAGTCCTGTGCCTGTACAGGGAAGTGTTTAAAATGAAAAATGTAAGTTTTCTGACCTACAAAATAATCCAAACGCTTGACGCACCTGATCACACACATTCTCTCTCATATACATGTGTACCCATATTGCCATTAGCTTGCTTCCCCTTTTTAGGGGAACTGGGGCCTCAATATTTCATTGAATAGAAATAATTTGCAAATAACGCGGAGATGAGATAAAAATGGTTACACCTACTATTATTTTTCTCATGCAGCACATAGAACCCAAAGCCAGGTTTATACAGATAAAAATCCCATGCTAAATCCAATATACATGAAATTCATATTGCTTCCATTATTTGGATGCTTCTGAACACAAATCAAAACCCTAACCTACTCTTAAGCATTCCCAATTATTTGAAATGGTTTAGAGATTATAATTTTATTCTCGCAGAAATGAGTGATTATTTAACATTTATCCCTTAAAGCATTCATTATCCTTTAATATGGCAAAAAGTCAGAAAAATGAGACCTTGAGATTCAGCATTGGTAGTGAGAATGAGTAACAATTCAGGTGAAATGACTCTGGACCAACAGGAGGTGAGGAATTAGATGAGATTAAAGAGGATCTGAATCCATGAATTTGCCCCAATTTAATAAAAAAAACTCTGATTATTCTTTTATAGTAGCATATCCTCAGCCTCCTCACATCCCAAAACATCATACAAATCACTAACTCATTCTGATGACAAATTTTTGAAGCAGATGGGAGCACATTTCCATAAAATAGGTACAGAAAAGAAAATATGAATTTTGGTACAGTGGAGGGGGGAGAATTACATTTTTGTCCATGTGGGTAGTGGATAGGTGTATGTAGAGAGAAGAGGGGGGGTGGAGGAGAGGGAGGGTCTTTTTGGACACCTGCAGCAGAAAACCTAGATTCTAGGGTTGTATATAGTTGATTCCAGGAAAAAATAACGTCTTTATGAACAGCAAATGCTGCTACTGGGAAAAGTCCTTGGAAAGATAATCCAAAATAATGCTGCAGAGCCTCACTGCCTCAACCACTGTTTAAAATCTTTTAACTCCCTTATTTTTGGCCTAGGCAGAATGTGGAGCCAGGAAAGAGGCAGCGTAGGACATTCCAGTGAGCCCACCCCACCTCTCCAGACCTCGGTTTTCCCTCCTCCTCCTTCTCTCTGTTACTTTCATAGGCAGCAGTGTTAGAGCCAGTGGTTATGGAGAAGTACGCTCTGCATATTCCCTCCCAAGAAGGCACGATGGAGCACCTCAGTTATCCCTTTTTCCTCCTTTTCCTCCTCTCTGTCTGGAGCAAGTCTTGAGGAGAAGAATTGCTGTCAGTAGGGAATGATGTATCAGACTTTTTCTATTATGTAATTCCAGAGTGTTAATAAAAATGAACCCTTCTTTTATATATTATATAAAGGTCTACACGCACTCCCTTGGGGAATTCAGTCACTCCCATGGAACAGCAAGCTCTAGATGTATTCTCTGTACTCAGGAGGAATAAGCATCCCCACAAACTCACAATGAATCAGAGGACACGGCCCATGAGTGTGCCATGAAACCAACCTATCGACAGGTGAAGTTGAGCCAGAGATGCCCAGGAACCAACCATTTGGATTTTAGCAAAGGTGTACCTCTATTTTGTACCCTTCGGCACTGATAATCTTCCAGACAGATAGTCAGTTATAGCTCTCCCAGACTGGAGGGCATTAAGACTGATTGCCTGACTGCTTTTTGTTCCTCCATGATGGGAGTTCCCAGAAAACACTCAATTTATTTTATGTAAAGAAGGAGATGTGCCTTCAATAAGGCCCTGAAGCTGGGGAAAGTAATTTGTCCTTGATGGGAGTCCCCAGAAAACACTCAATTTCAACCTGGATTTGATATGGGAGCCCCCTGTATGTCTTGCATAATTAATGGCATAATTCATTCATTCATTCAATCATATTTATCAAGCATTTACTCAAGTACTAAGTGCTTGGGAGAGTAAAATACAACAATAAACAGACAGATTCCCTGTCCACAACAAGCCTACAGTCTAGAGGGGAAGAAAGACATTAATATAAACAAATAAATGGCAGATAAGTGCATAAGAGCTGTGGGGCTGGGAGGGGAGTTTAATAAAGGGAGCAAGTCAGGGTGACACAGAAAGAAGTGGGAGAAGAGAAAAGGAGGGCTTTGTCAGGAAAGGCCTATTAGAGGAGATGTGCCTTCAATAAGGCCTTGAAGCTGGGAAAAGTAATTGTCTGTCAGATATGAGGAGGGAAGGTGTTCCAGGCCAGAGGTAGGATGTGTGTGAGCGATTGATGGTGAGATAGATGAGATCGAGGTAGAGTACTAATGCTAATACGGGTTAGCATTAGAGGAGCAAAGTGTGTGGGCTGGGTTGCAGTAGGATAGTAGCGAGGTGAGGTAGGTGAGGAGTTTTTCTTTGATGTGGAGGTGAATGGACAACCACTGGAGGTTCTTGAGGAGTGAGGAAATATGGCCTGAATTATTCTGTAGAAACATGACCTGGGCAACAGAGTGAAGTATACACTGAAGTGGGGAGAGACAGGAAGCAGGGAGGTCAGCAAGGCAGCTGATACAGTAATCAAGACATGAGAGGATAAATGGTTGGATTAATGTGGCAGCAGTTTGGATGGAGGGGAAAGGTTGGATTTTGGTGCTTTTGTAAAGGTGGAACTGAGAGGATTTAGTGTTGGATTGAATATGTGGGTTGAATGAGAGAGGGGAGTCAAGGATGATGCCAAGGTTATAGGCTTGTGAGACAGGACAAATTGCGGTGCTGTCTACCATGATGGGAAAGGGGGAGGACAGGGAAGATAAGAAGTTCCATTTTAGACATATTACATTTGAAGTGATGGGAGGACATTCTAGTAATTATAATAATAATGATGATGGCTTTCGTTAAGCACTTACTATGTGTCAAGCACTGCTCTAAGCACTGAGGTAGATCAACAGGTCTACAGGTTGTCCCATGTGGGGTTCACAGTCTTAATCCTCATTTTACAGATGAAGGAACTGAGGCACAGAGAAATTAAGTGGTTTGCCCAGGGTCACACAGCAGGCAAGTTGTGGAGTCAGGATTAGAACCCATGTCCTCTGACTCCCACACCCGTGCTCTTTCTGCTGAAGGCAAGAGGAAATATGAGACTGCAGAGAGGGAGGGAGAGCAGGGCTGGAGATGTAGATTTGGGTATCATCCACATAGAGGTGGTTGTTGAAGTGAACAAGTGAGTTCTCCAAAGGAGTGGGTGTAGATGGAGAATAGCATGAGACTCAGAACTAAACCTTGAGGAAAACCCACAGTTAGGGGTTGGGAGGCAGAGGAGAAGTCTCTAAAGAGACTGAGAATGAGTGACCAGAGAGATAGGAGGAGAACCAAGAGAGGACAGCAACAGTGGAGCCAAGGTTCGATAATGTTTCCAGGGGAGGGGAGTGGTCGACAGTACCGAAGGCAGCTGAGAGCTCATAATAGTGTTTCATGAAGAAAGGAGGAGTCTACAGAATCAAAGGTTGGTGAGAAGTTGAGAAGAATCAGGATGGAGTGTAGCCCTTTGAACTTGGCTAGAAGGTCATTGATGGCCTTAGAGAGAGCAGTCTAGGAAGAGTCAAGGGGTCTAGAGACTTATTGTATTAAGTAGTCTAATCTTTAGTCACTGTACAATCTCCACCCTCACTAACTCAGAAATCCCTCAATCTGACCAAAAACTCTTCATCTGCCTTCTCTCCCACACACCCCCTCCCCAGAAATCGGTCTTGTTTTCAGACAGAGACTTCTGGTCTTTCTCCCCCATCTAATTTTCTCAAGTCATCATGCTCCATTTAGTCTCCATACTCAAACTACTTTCCCTTGACAGACAAATTACACATTAATGCCCTAATATTACCCACTTTACTAAACACAACTCACTCGCCTGGAATTTGGAATACTTTAACGTGTTGGTTGGTAAGGATAGAGCAAGCAATGGCAGAATATAGTTCTGCTGACCAGGACAAGTTGTGGAAGGCTTTGTTGGGACCCAATATGGTGGGGGTCTTGGTGGTGGGGGGGGTTTACCCAAATGGCAAAAGAAGTGGTAAAAAACATGATTTGGGACATATAGCCAAAGTGTGACAACAGAGAGGGTTAGACCAAGAGGTGGGGACATCCTCAGACACTGGTGGGCAGAATTGAATGTGGGAGGATATTCAACCAGAGTCAGCCAGGATCATACCACCCTTCCTAGTAGAGTGAAGGGTCAGTCCATTGTTATGACCAGACTAGGGGGGATGCCTCATGGAAGCATGGGGCAACCTTATTGATCCTGAATGTAGGAGTGAATTGGAGATACAAAGTGGAGACTTGGTAGCAAAACTACTACACAAGTATCTGGCAAAGGCAGGGGTTTGGTGGAGAAATAAGATGGCAGAAGAGAGACCAATGGTTAAAGTGCATCAGAGAGGCATGAGTTACAGAGTACACTAACCAAACATGTCAAGCATGGTGCTCTCACAACAAGCTGCCTTATTAGTGACTGTTGTGATCCCGTGAACAACATGAACAACAAGGAACAGAATCGCAAAGCCACTGATTTGCTCTACTTAAGGCTGGTGATTGCGAGCCTGTGGGGGTGGAGCATGGAAGGAGGTGAGGTTTTTTCTCCCTGCTCTACCCAGTAATGGGCCTGGACAAATCAGTGACTGCCATGTAGAGCCACAGCTGCAACCCCTAAGGCAGATAAAAAGCAGTCGATTTGAATGGCAGGGAGGCACATGCAGAAGCATTAGAGGAGAAGCAAGCAGGAGGCATGCTGAGAAGCAGAGGGAAGCACCTGGAACAGAAGAACACAGAGAAGAAGCAAGAAGGAATCAGCAGAAGAGTAGCACTTGGATGCAGAAAGAAGAAGCATTGGCAAAATGGGCTCCCTTGACCAGCAGACTGGTACTGGACCATTGGTGGAGCAGAGTGAGAGTGTGTATGTGTCACTCCCTTGCATGTTGGTAAAACTAAGTAAAAACTTTCCACTGTAACCTTGGTGATCAGAGGTGTGGTTTGACTCTACTATATATCACCAAGTCTCCCTCAGTCCAGGAAGGTCCTGGTTGGTATGAATCAGGGGCTCGCGACACCAAGCTACAATCGCAGGTATCCAAGAGACTGTGGGAGAATGACAGATGGACCCAAACACAACAAGCAAACTGAACGTCCCAATCAAGCATCATGAAGGAGAGAAAGGAGGCTTAGTATAATTACGGGACCCGGGGATTGGGTCTTATTGTGGGGCATGTCATTTTGCAAGGAATGACAAAGGTTTTAGGTATGATACTGTATGAATGGGAACTGCGGGAGTCATTTGGGAAGAGAGAAAGGGAGGAGAACAATGTAGCCATTCCACTTTATGGGACAAATTCCTTATGGAGTGAGAGGGGTTGGCCCAGCATATCCAAGAACCTGGGCTGAACTGACAGATCCTGGGTAATTGTGAGGGAAGCAGGGGAAAAGTAGGATCGGGAATTACTAATTGACACTGCGGTCACCTATAATATCATATCTGGGCAAAACACAAAGTGTGGAGCAACAGGGCATGGTATGTGGAAAGGGGCTGATGGCTAAGGGACTTTGATCCCTTTGGTAAAGCGGGGGGTTACTCCGGGAAGCAGAATGCACTATGACGGGACTTGACCAGTCAAGCCGGCACATAACCTGTTGGGCACCCCAAGGAAAACACTTATTAGGGCAAACATGACCTTTCAGTGGTGGGGTCCCACTTACTGGAAAAGGGGAGAGGTCAACAATTGTCTAGCAATTGGTTCCATAAAGGAAAGGAAGACTGGTCTTATCTGAACTGCCTGAGAGAATATCTTCATATGGGTCAAGCACAGCCTAGAAGATGGCCCTCTCTCCAAAATATCCACCACCATCTGGGAGAATGGTCAAAAACCCAGAGATATCACTGCCTTACAAACGAGGCAGGTGTTCCAGTGTTTGGGGACGAAGAGTTCCATCACCCCTGTAGGCCCACACGACCTGGTGGGAAGTGAAGGGCGCCTTGCAGAAAGCTCCCTCCTTGCTGCGGGTTCAGGAAGATAAACTGGTATTCCTGTACCATGAAGAGGACTGCTACTACTTTAAGACAATCACTCATCCTATCCTGCTTGGATTACTGCATCAGTCTCCTTACTGACTGCCCAGCCTCCTGCCTCTCCCCACTCCAGTCCATACATCACTCTGCTGCCCCTCTCATCCATCGCCCGCCACATACACATACCCCAGCACCAACCCCTGACCCATAGTAGTTTGGGATTGACCCTATGTCACCGGTTGAACCAACACTGGGTAACTCCTGAGTTCACAGATTGAAGGGTTGAAAATGGATTCAGAGACTTGAGGGTTATGGGTAATGGAAGCAGGTTTATAAAGATGATAACACAAAGAACCCATGATAGGTAACCCTCAGAAGCAAAGTTATTCCTAGGATGATAAGCAATAAGTACACTGGTCAGCAAGGTACCCCTCTTCTAGCAGCTGGTGAAACTGGGAAGAAGACACCTCACAAACCACTCCAAATGGGCTACCTTTCAAACAAATAACACCCAACAGACCACCTCTCAAATCACCCCAAATGGGCTTCCTTTCAAGTTCCCGGGTCAAGTTCCTAGAATATTCAGTCCTCCTAGTTCCAATGAGGAGGTCCGATGGGTCTCTCAGCACCGCACACAGTCTGACAGAGTGGGCATCCCTGACGCTGGGTAGAGGTGAAATACCATAAAGATGTGATATAGTTACAACCTACTACAAAGAGTTCATGGAGATCTTTCCTCAGATATACCTTGCTACTTCCAAATCCACTTCCCTGCCATTGGCCATATTTGGGGTAAAAAAGGATCATAGGACAAGACCCATCACAGTTTTCTCATTCCGGTTCTAATTGTTCAGCTTAATTGTTCATCCAGCTTCTCCGGGGATGGTAGCACTGGGATCTGTGGGAAGTGCTAATGCTTCATACAGCTCCCTGCCATCCTCTCAGGTGCTAGTGAGCTAGGTTTATTAGCTTGGCCAGGGTATGACCACACTCTAATGCCTCATGTTTCCCCAGAGACTTTGATGTTTTGGGGCTGCCCCCCACTCCAGGTCACATGGCTCCAAGATATCAGATCAGGCCACGAAGGGAAGATCAATAGACTGTTGTTGGAGCAACTAAGAGCGATGAATGGGGACCTTTAGAGAACGAGGGATGGCAACTTCATACTCAACCACCAGTGAGAAGCCATGGAACCTGATGGACAGGATGGGGACTAATGAGGGTTTGCTCCCATAGGAGCATCTTTGGGAGGGCCAAGGGGAGCTGCATGTGACATCCAGGGGAAGATTTATGCAAATAAAAAGATGTGTTAAATGCCCCCCATGTTAGTGGCCTGCCCTCATTATTTGGACCACTCAGCCTATGGACCGCTCCATACCTGGACTGGCGGTCATGTGTGGAACCCTATACGGAGGGAGTGGGATTAAATATGTCTGTCTTGGAGCAAACTGTGGTGTCTAGGTTCTCTAGGCTACACCTCACCTGGAGGGGTAGCCGATCTTTTTTCAAGTACCTCGTAATCAAGCACTGTAATTTGGCTTTCCAAAGTCTTATACTATATGAAAGTCTCTAAAATATTCTGGAAGGTTAAAGGCCTATTTAACTCACTCTTTACTTTGTTTCACAATGCTACATGGTCTAAAATATTAATTGATTTCTTAAATATTTTATTGCCTTGTGTGTTCATGGCTTTTTATTGCTATGAAACAGTTTTTTCTCCTGTAGAATGTTTAGTCTTGGAACCATCCCAATCCTCTTCCTTGCTTCTTTATTTATTTATAAGGATGCTGAATCTTTGAATATGCTCCTGTTCTCAGACTTCTGGATTTGTCTTCCCCTGAACAGCGGTTGCTGTGACCTGTGTCAAAGGCCCCGCTGGGCACAGTTGCCCTGCTAACTCTGACAGGGTAAAATGAAATGAGATTCATGAGAGGAGTCAATCAGGTCCCAATCTGTCCCTCCACACCTCTCCATGCTCCCAGCTCCAGTGTCCCAGGAGGTGCAGACAGTCCCAGGAAGGCCAAGAGCAACAGTGCCACTCTAGGGCATCAACCACGGCTAAGACTAGGTAAAGAGTTTTAACCCAGGTGCTCTTCTATTATAGATTATCAGCCTATTGACCTAAGCAACTTACTTGCCAAGCAATCTATCCATTGATTGATTTATGACATAGTTCTATTGATCTGTTGATGCCTGACTAACTAGATATTTTACTGTTTTATTATAATTTATTTCACTTTTTAATTTATCTATCAATTTACTAATACATTTTCTGACTTCCTGCTTAACCAATTAATCCATATATTTATCTGTCAAGCTGTCAGCCTACTTATTGATGCATTGATTTCTCAATCAGTTAATCTATCTATATATCTATTGACTGACAATAATAATAATTATGATATTTGTTAAGTGCTTACTATGTGCCAAGCACTGTACTAAGCGCTGGGGTGGATATGAGCATATCAGGTTGGACACAGTCTCTGTCCCACCTGGGGCTCACAGTCTCAATCCCCATTTTACAGATGAGATAACTGAGGCACAGAGAAGTGAACTGACTTGCCCAAGGTCACACAGCAGACAGTGATAGAGTCAGAATTAAAACCCATAACTTTCTGACCCCCAGGACCATGCTCTATCTACTACACCATTCTAATTAGTAGTTTATGCCTAACTTTCTTTCCTCTGTGCGGCATCTGGTATGACTTGAAAAGACCTAAGGGAAGCCCCATTCCCCATTATTTAAGTGGAAAGGACTTTGCCCTGCTAATGGTCTTTCTATTTCCTCTTCTGTCACTGTTTTTGAGACTGACTCCTGATTTTTATTATTATTATCATTATTACTACTACTACTATTAATAATAATAATGGTCTTCATTAAGTACCTGCTGTGTGCCAATCACTGTACTAAGCACGAGGCAGATAAATTTAAGCAAACTGGATACAGTCCCTGTCCCAAGTGGGGCTCACAGTCTAACTGCCCAATAAATACAATTGATTGATCAATTGATTGACTGAGTATCCTCTCTGTTGATTGTCATGTTACAGACTGGTGTATGTGCTGCGGTGATCTTCCAAGGGTCCACTGCTACATTACCGTTTTTGAAACTGGGTTTGTCTACATTTATGCAATGTTTGTTCTATCCTGCTGGCCTGCGTGAGCTGCAATAGAGTTCACTACATAGGTATGTGCTTAAGGAGCCTGCCTTTTTTCACTGTTCTTAGGGTTCAGCACTGCAAGTTGTGTTGCTACCAGCATTACCACCATGATGGGAAACAATCTGCTTCCCAGGACTTCCGTGTTCATCATTCTTCTTGACATTTGAGGTTGAAGATGGTTCCTGAGAGGCCAGTATAGAGCTACATAATTCCCTTCCATGATCAGTTTCTGGGGTCCTTCTGAAGACTGGTGAGATGCCCTATTATAGGGTGACAGGGAGGATAAAGAAATCTTAAAGTACCTGTGAACCATGGGGTTGCTAGAATTAATTATTCAGAAAACTCAGAGAAGGAAGTGGAACTAGTCTTCCTGGAACACAACTAGGCAGGAGAACAAATAATTCTTTTTGGGTTCCTCAGCTTCCCCTCCCAAGAACAAAGTGGTTGTAAGAAAAGCTGCCTGATGAAGATAGGTAGACTTAACTTGGATTCAGGAAGGACCAATCAGAAGAGGAGTTGGGAATATAAGGTGGAAGCTAGGAGGCAAAAGAAAAGGTTATAAAAGAGAAGCAGAAAATTAATAGCCTCAAGACTTGGACTTAAGTTGCAGATCTGATCCTCCTTTTTTGCTTTATGATGCTTGTTAAGTGCTGACTATGTTCTAGGCACTGGACTAAGTGCTGGGGTGGATATAACATCATCAGGGTTGGACACAGTTCCTGTCCCACACAGGGCTCAAAGTCTTAATCCCCATATTACAAATGAGTTAACTGAGGCACAGATAAGTTAAGTGACTTGTCCAAGGTCACCCAGCAGCAAAGTGTTAGAGCCAGAATTAGAACTCAGGTCCTCTGACTCCCAGGACCAACCTTTTTCTACTTCTGCTTCTTAGCGGCAGGTTGCAGAATACAGAAACTGAGTCCTGACAAAAGAAGCTGCCAGCTGCTGATGGAATTAATTAAGGGGTTCCCAAGGAATTAAGAGGCAGTTGTATAAGAGGGGAAGTTGTAATCACGTGGTAAGAACTGTTCAGGGTAGGGCTAGGTGGTTCTGATCAGATTTGGTTTTTCCTATGATTTACACCAGAAATATTACCCCCTAAAGTACCTTTCCTAGAGACTGGAGAAATACATTTTCAGGAGGAGTAATAACTGTACTTATTAAGCCCCAGCTGTGAGCAAAGCATGAGCTACTGGGAAAAATACACGTGAGATTTAAACCCTGTCAGTCACAGCCACAACCCACAGAAAGTCTTGAGATCTTTCCTAGCCAGAAGCCCCCACCCCAGGAAGGTCTGAACCCTTTCCTCACCCTCTCAGCCCCCCAAACCCTTCTGCCTAGAAGGGGACCCTCTCAGGTCGAGTTGGAGTGGAGGCAAATGAAGGGACGACTAACCAAGAGGGGGTCATTTTAGGAGAATTCTCTCTCTCTGCCAAGAGAAAATCCTTGAAGGATGCGAAACTCAGAATTTACTTCAGGGAACCTGAATCCTCCTTAAAGTTGAATCCCTTGGATTCCTTAAGCCAGGACAGGAAAAGGAGGCCCACTAAACTGTACTAACCTCTCTTCTCCCTATCCTATTGTCCCCCCCCTCCTCATTGCCTTTGCACTTGGGTCCTCACTCACCCCAAACCCACCATCCATCCCTTCTGTACTTATACTCTGTGGCTTCCCCCTACCTGCAAGATATTTTGATATCCACGTCCCCAAAATTGAAATTTTCCTGAGGACAATGGTCATTTCTATACTGTGCCTCAGGTGATACCCTGCCCAAAATTGAGAGGGCCACCTACCTTAACTGTGCTAGTAGTGCTTCCAGACAGAGCCCAAGGTATCAGCCAGAATCAAGTCCATGGTGGCTGGGGGAAGGGGTGGGGGGTTTCAGTGTTCCTGCGGTGCAGGTGAGCAGGATTGATGGACAGCAGCAGGAATGAAGAAGACAGGAGCGTGCATCATGCTGAGATCTCAGGCTGCTATAGCAGAGGTGGGGCAGGGTGGGAGTGACGGCAGGACTCCACGTAGAGCATGGGCTGTTGTGGGGCTGGCATCCCCTGCCCCCTCTCCTCAGAAAACAGAGCCCTGGTTTCAGCCCCATTCACCCTTTTCTTCCCCACCCCACACTTTCTAGATTGGAGCGGCACATGGAATTCAGCCAGCCCTACCCTGAGTACCTCCTCCCCATCCTGCTTCCCACCACTGAGCCCTGTGGTGATGGAGACCCCGGTTCTGCCCCTGTGCCCTCTGGAGTCTGTTGGAGGTCTGACCCTGGCATCTCACCTTAAGCCACAGAACCTGGCTGTGAGGAAGTGGGGAAACCAGGATGGTGGGTTCATTTGCACTCCACCAGGAGGAGTGAATACTGATAGTGATGACCACTGACTGGCTGAGGGAACTGATTGACAGCCTAGCAACCAATGGAAGGACATGGAGAATTTGTGCTCATGCGATGGTCTGGGGGAGCATTTGGGTAAATGGGCAAAAGTTATAAAAGGCCAGTTTTGTAACGTAGTGGATAGAGCATGGGCCTGAGAGTCAGAAGGTCATGGGTTCCAATCCCCACTCTGTCACTTGTCTGCTGTGTGACCTTGGACAAGTCACTTCACTTCTCTGGGCCTCATATACCTCAGCTGTAAAATGGGAATTGATACTATGAGCCCCCTGTGGGAGAGAGACTGTATCCAACCTCATTTGCTTGTATCACCTCAATGCTTAGTACAATGCCTAGCACAAAGTAAGTGCTTAACAAATACCACAATTATTAGTATTATTATTAGGCAACACTTGCACAGCACCTGGACTTCTAGGATATACGCTGGAACTTCCCAGGAGAGAGGGGAAATAAGGGGGCTTGACAGGAATCAGATCCTGGGGGGTGCTTTCTACGTTTTACTCCTCTGAGGAGTAGTAGCATATACCAACATTATTGTACTCTCCCAAGCACTTAGTATAGTACTCTGCAGTCAGTCAGTTAATCATATTTCTTGAGCACTTACTGTGTACAGAGCACTGTACTAAGCGCTTGGGAGAGTACAATATAACAATATAACAGACACATTCCCTGCCCATAGCAAGCTTATATACTCAGTGAATATCATTGATTTAGTGCTTGGTTGATTGATTAAGGCCTCATAGTTATTAGACATTGGACACTATTGTCTATTTGTATATCTTCAGCTAGATATGCAGCTTAATGTCCCATTGTGACCAAATGCTGTCCATCAATTTCCCGGACATCAGGCTTTTTTAATTGGGTTTTCTACTTCCTGGTTTATCTGTACTGTCCAGGGAGTAAAATTCAGGGATAACACTAAATTCCTTGTAGCTGATGACATTTCTTGACTGTGTCTAGAATTTTTCCATCACTGGCTGTTTCATAATCTCAGTTTTCTTCAGGCTTATAGTTGATCCAGTCTGCTGTGCTGACTTTGAAGCACTTTTTAATCATATTGTGTTCCTTTGTATATATGCCTTCAGAATAGTCTTAGTTCCTGTTGACAATTGATAGTCAAAGATGAATTACGTATGTTCTTGGAGTTCCCACATGCTTAATAGCAGCTGCGACACTCACAATATACTAACCCTAGAAAACTAGATCATCAAATAGATACATATAAACAATTCTTCCACAAGAGTATCAACCCAGCAAATGCCCAGATACTTCAAATACTCATGATTTAGTGTCCTGGAGCTTAAACGTTTTAACCAAGCTTATTCTTCTCCTCACTGAAGTTCTTCAGCTCCTCTGTCAGAGGTCATGTGGTGTAATATGGTGCAATCAGTGGAATTTATTGAATGCTTATGTGTGCAGAGCACTTTACTACAATGCAGAAATGTTGGTAGTTGCAATCCTTGCTCTCAAAGACCTTTCGATCTAGGGGGCGAGGGGGACAAAGAACTTGGGTTCTAATCCCAGCTGTGCTGTTGGTTTGTTGTGTGACCACACATAAATCACAACCTCACTTGCCTCATATCTGTAAACAAAGGGTACTGAGACCTGCTTCTCCTTATCTCACAGAAGTGACGAGGGTAAGATGCAATCATTGTTGTGAAATGACTCAAGTTCATGGGATTATTATAAATACTGCTTCTTCAGGTTCCCAAAGACTATATTAATAGTAATATGCTTTATTAAATGCCTACTGTGTGCACTGTACTAAGTACTGGGAAAAACTATGTGTGTGAGAATTAGATACAGTCCTTGACCCCCAAGGGACTCATTAGCAAAGAATAAAGGGAGCAGAGGAGGTCGGTGACACAAAGGATGAAACAATAAAAATGCAAAAAAAACCATTAAAGACTAAGGCAATGAAATATACAATAAGTGTAATCTGGTTCTGTGCTGGAAGAGCAGAGTTTTAGGCTCCACATAACTCAGAGACTCAAAATTCATAGCCACAGCCTTCCCAGAAAAGGTTGAGATGGAGTGGAACTGCTAGCATCACTTCACCCATCCCAGATTGCAGCAACAGCTGGTTGGTGGTACTCGGGAGATAGTTTCTGCCTGGGTGCCAGCTTTCCAATGTTGAGTGAGGTGATGGCCATCAGGTTGACCTGTGCTGGTCACACTGCCGGGAAGAACCCCAAGGTATGAGCTAGTGGGAAGGAGAGGGGTGGGAAGTTCCATCTTCACTGGGATATGACTGGGTGGCCTCCACAGTGGGAGGGGAAATAGCTAGGTTTCTGCAAGGGCTGGGATATGAATACTTGGAGAGTACAATGGAGGATGGGAAAGGTGGTACTGGGTCCGGGATGAGGGCAGGAGTGAGAGCAGGAGTGAGTATCACATAGAAAGCTCAGACTGCTGCAGGGTGGGGTCCCTTGCCCTCTCTCCTCAGAGATCAGAGCCCCAGTTTCAGGCCCTGTTCATCCTCTTCCCCCTCACCCCTGGCATTGTTCTGGCATTGAAAGATAGATGGAGCTCATCCTGGCCCTCTCTGAGTGCCTCCTTCCCCTCCTCCTTCCCTGCACTCACCCTATAGTGGGGGGACTCAAGCTGCATCTCCCTGCACTCTGGAGTCTGGTGGGATTCCAAACCTGGAATTTTGCCTCTGCCCAATGCTCAAGCCTTTGACCTCGGCTCTGTGGTGGTGATGAACCCTGGATGGTGGGTCCCAGTGTGCAGACTCTGAGGGTGGTCACGTTAATTGGCTACACAAATGGATTCATAGCCCAGCCATCAGTGGAAGGCCAAGGAGGATTTATGTGGGTGTGATTGCCTTGGCCCCCTCAGGGTCGCACCTGGAGAGCTTCCAATACTCTACCGGTCTCTACTATGGGAGGGTGAGTCAAGAAGAGGCATATCCATTCCATTCCTAACTTGGGCAGTGGCTAGTGAGTGGAAGGTGATCTGCTACAAGTCCATACTCACCTATGCTAGGCAGTAGTGGCATGGAAAACAGTCGAGAGCAGACTCAAGATTACTACACAGAAGGAGGCAATAGTAAACCACTTTTGTATTTTTACCAAGAAAACTCTATGGATAAACCCTCAAACCATTGTAGATGGAGGTGGGGAATTCTGGGAGGCATGTGTCCATGGCGTTGCTATGGGTCGGAGTTGACGACAGCATAAGTAAGACAAGACTGTCTTGGGGAGGGAATGTATAAATGGCCAAAGCAATAAAAGGCCAGATATTTAGGCAACATATGCTCAATAGATGGACCTGCAGACCTGTGCTGGGACCTCCAAAGCATGGGAATAAAGGCACTTGAATTGGAAGGAGCTGCTCTTCAAGTATTTTCTAAGCTACACCTCTCTGTGAAGCAGATAGCTTCTCTACTATCAACTTACTCCCTATGCCTCGCTCTCATCTCACTCATCAACCCTGTTCATTACTTCCCTCCTTCCTGGAACACCCTCCCACTTTGCAACCAGCAGACCACACTTCCACCAGTTGATGAAGGGCAGTTCACTTTTTTCTCTGAGAGGCCTTCCCCCTTCAGAGCAACAGCACTTTGCAATCAGATAATTTGAAATCTTTGGTCTCCCAAATTTGCCAAAGGCAGGTGTCCCCACCCTTGCCTCCAAAGAAACAGTGCTTTTTGACCACCATTAGCACATCTACTCTGAACAATGATGAATGCTGACAGATTGAGGGTAAAATTGCATAAGCAGCTGAGCAAATTCATTACCCCAGGGCCCAGATTTGACAAAATGATCATAATGAGGGATTCTGATGCATGGGAGGATAACAATGGCAAAGCATGAAAGAAAAATCTTCATACTCCGTGAGGATGGCACATTAAGTAGCAATGGACTTCTGTTCAAAGACTGTGACAAGCCTCAGCCCCTCCCAATAAGAAAATGTCATCATAGATACATGTACAGTGTAAAAGAAATTGTCATTGATTATATATTATGAAATTCCAACATACACTATACCAGATTAATCTGTTCTGTTTGATGATTGCTAGATGCTTGGAGTTTCATTTCACTGGGTCTTTTAAACCTTTTTTCATATCATCCTGTTTATGGTTAATAATAA
Source organism: Tachyglossus aculeatus (assembly GCF_015852505.1). NCBI lineage: Eukaryota > Metazoa > Chordata > Mammalia > Monotremata > Tachyglossidae > Tachyglossus > Tachyglossus aculeatus. Next base: position 2,960,708 of record NC_052090.1, on the reverse strand, counting down.
TGATAGCATTTATTAAGCACTTACTATGTGCCAAGCACTATTCTAAGCACTGGTTACCATTCCCCTTGGCCTCTTCAGGCTTGGGTCCTGTGGCAGAGAGGTGAGCCCCAGGCTGCTTTCACCATGGAACCCCACATGGTGGGGGGCAGGGGGCTCTGCTGCAGCAGGGTGTCCCCGGACTGCCGTGGTGATTTTTTCCCTGCTTCTTCCCCTCCCCTACTTCAAACTGTGGTCTGACTTGAGCCCCACAGTGCAGAGAGAGAAATCTAAGCTGCTTTGTCTTCCCCTCAGTCCCAGAGAGGGCCCCTCAGAGTGAAGAGGGGGTTCCCAGCTGCCACCACTGTTAAGCCAATGTCACCCCCTCCTCCCCCATCCCTTCTCACCTGGGGCACAGCCTGAGGGCCTGAACCACCGCCACCACGGAGGATCTCCACGGATTCAGCAGGTACCTCTATATATTAATGTCTTCCTCTCCCTCTAGACTGTAAGCTCATTTTGGTCAGGGAATGTGTCAGTTTATTGTTGTATTGTACTCTCCCAAGTGCTTAGTACAGTGCTCAGCAAACAGTAAGTGCTCAATAAATACGAATGACTGAATGAGTGACTGACTGGAGTGTAGCACCCCTGCCACCATGTTCCAGTCCTGGGGCTCAGCTCCACTGTTTTACCAGCTCCAGCAGCCCAGGATTGGCTCCTCCTTCCTACACACTCCACAAAACCACATGCCATGTGTGTCCCCCAGGCCCTTCCAGGAGTGTTGCAGGACATCTCCAACCCCAGCTCCATCACAGCTCAGGTGAGATTCTAGCTCCCAACGGTTTCCCCGATGCCTTGTTATTTTGGCGGTGCTTCCCTGACCCCCTCAGGCCATGTGCTCCATAATGGTGGATTGGGCTTCTAGATGGAGATCAATGGACCATTGGAGGAGGGACTAAGAGTGATGAATGTGTACCACTGGAGATGACGGGATGCCAACTTACTGCGTAACTGTCAAAAAGAAGCCACGGAACCCCACTGACAGCAAGGGGACTAATGATGGTTCACTCCTGTGGGAGAATCTATAGAAGGGCCAAGGGGAATTGACTGTGTCAGCTAGGGGTGGGTTTAAGCAAATGAGTGGGTGTGTTAAAACCCCACTCATGCTCAGTACCTGGACTGGAGACTGTGTCCTGAACCTCCAGGGGAGGAGTGGGATGCCTGACTTGGAGTGAGCTTTTGTCTTTCGTTTTGCTATATTACACCTCTCTGGGAAGGGTAGCAATTACCACATTTTCACTCTCCATAGGATGGATTTTTGTTTATCGCAAGTGCTGACTAATGAAGGCTTTCTTTTTTGTGTTTTTTATGGCATTTGTTAAGTGTTTACTGGGTGCCAGGTACTGTACTAAGTGCCGGGATAGATTATCTTATATCAATCAGTTTGGACACATTCCCTTTCCCACATAGGGCTTACAGTCTTAAACCCCATTTTACAGATGAGGGAACTGAGGCACAGAGAAGTTAAATGACTTTCCCAGGGTCACACACAGCAGGTAGGTGGCAGAGCCAGGAATAGAACCAAGGTCCACTGACTCCCAGGCCCGAGCTGTATGATCTAGGAAACTAGACCACATTGCTTCCTTGCTTCTGTTACAAGAGACTTTGGTTAAAAGAATTGTTTTAATGTTGGTAGTCTGAATGCATTCCAGGACCTCATTGTTCACACTTCTGTCATGCTATGGTATGCTAAATATTGCACACAGATGCTCTAGAATTTGGACACGGTGTCCACATAGATAGATCCAAGTCACAACCTTAAACAATATTGAATAGTGTAATTCAAGGTCTATAGCTCTTCCATTTGGCTTGCATGCTGATGCCATGTTGGTTTCTCAGTCTTTCACCCTCGCTAAGGGCACATTAGTCTTCTACATCGTTATACCTCTTTGTTCATTCTTCCATCATTGGGCGGCTTGCTGCCAAATTAGCAGAGTTTCATAAGCACTTTCTGCTTATGACTAACAGAGAATCTTGAATATGTAAAACGTTTACCAAGGGCAGGCTGTTACAGAATCTAGGTTGCATTAACAATAATTTTCAATCCAAAGTGCTTTTTGATTGACCAAAGCAATGTACATTCATCTGCATTTTCTCTTTGTGTACATCTGTATATGCCCACATTCTTCTAAGTCACTAGAATGAGTTTTTCAAGGATTTTGGATGAAAAGTGCAAAGGGTTAAAGATCCTAAAGGATCAAAACCCTATTTGGATATCAACTTCCAGATTCTCTGTTATACCTTCAAGCCTGGTTGCATAGAGCAGTTTGAAATAGACAGGTGCCCATAACCAGCCCTATTTTAACTCCTTAGTACTGGGACAAAGATTGGACAAGATACCTCCGATTCCCAAATAACCAACCATGTATTTAGATATGGAATCTTTTCAGGTCAGATAAACTTGTTTAAAAGTTGCTAGTGTCCAGGTGCCAAGGTGTCTCACAGACTCTTTGACAAGCTCTGTGTGCAATGGAGTGCCGAGATAAATGCTGCTGCTATTTCTTTCGGTGTCCCACCCACCAGACAGACACACCACCTTCCTGACTCTTCTCTGTGCCACTGAGGTGACTCCATTCCATCCTGCCATCCACCACTCCATCAGGAAAAAGAACAGCCCTCACAGCACGAGGACTGTTGCTGTAGTGGTTGCAGTGGCTTTCAAGGTGCTCTGAACTCTGAGCCCCAATGAGCCTGAGATTCTGCTCCTGTAGCCACAACAGACTCCTGACTTTTTACTTGTATATTTGTCCTTGTCTTTCAAGTTGTTTTCTTCTTTTATTGTTTCATCTCTACTTCTGTGTCTGAATCCAGTTCTTTCTCATTCATTCATTTTTATTGAGAGCTTACCGTGTGCAGAGCACTGTACTAAGAGCTTGGAAAGTACAATTCAGCAGCAAAGAGAGACAATCCCTGTCCACAATGGGCTCACAGTCTAGAAGGGGGGAGACAGACATCAAAACAAGTAAGCAGGTATCAATAGCATCAGTATAAATAAATATAATTATAGATGTATACACACATCAAAACAAGTAAACAGACATTAATATAAATAAAAAGAATTATAGATATGTACATATATACACAAGTGCTGTAGGGGCAGGGTGCGAGGTAGAGCAAATGAAGCAAGTTGGGGAGGTCTGGTGGGGGGAAGGGGAGCTGAGGAAAAGGAGGGCTTAGTCTGGGAAGACCTTCTGGAGGAAGTGAGCCTTCAGTAGGGTTTTGAACAGGGAAAGCATGATTGATCTCCTCCCTTGCATTCTTAGATTGTGTGCCCCTTGAAGGCTAGGGACCTCTAGACTGTAAGCTCATTGTGGGCCAGGAATGTGTCGACCAACTCTGTGGTATTGTACTCTTTCAAGTGCTCAGCACACAATTAAGCACTCAACAAGTACCACTGATTATGCCTAATTCCCACCTCTTAATAATTTTCTAGTGCTTACTACAATTCTCTGCACATAGTAAATGCCTAACAGATCATCATCATCATCATCATCAATCGTATTTATTGAGCGCTTACTCTGTGCAGAGCACTGTACTAAGTGCTTGGGAAGTACAAATTGGCAACATATAGAGACAGTCCCTACCCAACAGTGGGCTCACAGTCTAAAAGGGGGAGACAGAGAACAAAACCAAACATACTAACAAAATAAAATGAATAGAATAGATATGTACAAATAAAATAAATAAATAAATAAATAGAGTAATAAATATGTACAAACATATATACATATATACAGGTGCTGTGGGGAAGGGAAGGAGGTAAGATGGGGGGATGGAGAGGGGGACGAGGGGGAGAGGAAGGAAGGGGCTCAGTCTGGGAAGGCCTCCTGGAGGAGGTGAGCTCTCAGCAGGGCCTCAGCAGCTCTCAACAGATATTATTACTACTACTACTACTACTACTACTACGGTGTAGTAATAGGCTTGATGCTGCTTGTCTCTTGTATCTGATTTGTTACCAGATTTATGCCTGTTGACCCCTCTGCATTACAGTCTGAAACCATGCTATGATTCTGAATGTTACAGTGATCCTATGGAGACAAAAGCACCTCAGTGATTGACTGATTGATTGATTGGTTGGTTGATCTGCCGAGATGTTGGGAGCAGATGAACTCCCCACAGGAGTATATTGTATTATACTCTCCCAAAGCACTTAGTACAATGCTCTGCATATAGTAAGCACTCAATAAATATGATTGATTGATTGATTGAATGTAGACTGAGGAAAAAGTGGTTCAGAAATGAGCCTTGAGGTCAAACCCCAGTAAGGAAGTGGAAAGCAAAAGAAAAGCTGGTGAAGGAAACTGAGAAGTATTGTCCAGAGTGGAAGGAAGAGAACCTGAGAGGACTTTGATGATACAAAACTCCTCTCTTCTCTCAAAATCCAACCCTCCACCTGCATATCTGACCATATTCCTCTGCACCACATCAAAGCACTTGTCCCTTCCCTTCTTCCCTCCCTAACTGCCATCTTCAACTGTTTGCTCGCCAGTGGCTTTTCCCCACTGCTTTCAAACATGTCCATGTCTTCCCTATCCTAAAAAAAATCCCTTCCTTGACCCCATGGCTTCCTCTAGTTATCTCCCCTTTCATTCATTCAGTCATATTTATTGAGCGCTTACTGTGTGCAGAGCACTGTACTAAGTGATTGGGAAATACAAGTCAGCAACATATAGAGATGGTCCCTACCCAACAACGGGTTCCCTCCTACCATTTCTCTCCAAACTCCCTGATTGAGTTTTCTACAACCATTCTCTCAAGTTCCTCTTCTCCAATTCTCACCTTGATCCCCCCTTCAATCTAACTTCCATTCCCTTCATTCCACAAAAAACCCCCTCTCAGAGGTCACCAGTGATCTCCCTTTTGCCAAATCCAACAGCCTCTGCTGCACTCTAATTCTCCTTGACCTCTTAGCTGTCTCTGACACTGTCAACCACCCTTACTGGAAACATTATCCAACCTTGGCTTCACTGACTCTCTTCTGCTGGTTCTCTGCCTATCTCTGGCCGCTCATTCTCTGTCTCTTTCATGGGGTACTCCTCTGCCACCCACCCCTTAAATGTGGGTGTCCCTCGAGGGTCAGTTCTGGGTCCCCTTCTATTTTCCATCTACACCCACTTCCTTGGAGAAGTCATTTGCTCACATGGCTTCAATCACCACCTCTATGAGAATGATGCCCAAATCTACATCTCCAGGCTTAAAATCTCTCTCCCTCTCTGCAGTATTGCATTTCCTCCTGCCTTCAAGACATCTCCACTTGGATGTCCTACCATCACCTCCAACTTAACATGTCTAAAACAGAAGTTCTTATTTTCCCACCCAAACTCTATCCTCCCCCTGACTTCCCCATCACTGTAGACAGTACCCCCACCTTTCCTGTTTCACAAGCCTGTAAATTGGCATTATCCTTCTCTTCTCTCTCTCATCCAATGCACATATTCAATCATCATTAAATCCTGTCAGGTTAGACTTTCACAACATTGCTTAAATCTTCCTTTTCCTCTCTATCCAAACTGCCACTATGTTAATCCAATAATTTATCCTATCCCCTCTTGTTTACTGTATCAGCCTCCTTGTTGATCTCCCTGCCTCCTGTCTCTCGCCACTCCAGTATAATACTTCATTCTGTTGCCTGGATCATTTTTTCACAAAAACAGTCAGGCCATGTTTCCCCATTTCTCAAGAATTTCCAGTGGTTTCTCATCTACCTCCTCATCAAGGAGAACCTCCTCAACATCCACCTAGTGTTTCCAGAAGAAGTGAAGTGAGTGGTCCACTCTATCTAGAGCAGCCAAGAGCTTAAGGAGATTTGATAGAGTAGATTCAATTAGATTTGTTAATCAATCAATCAGTTAATCAATGGTCAAAAATCTCCAGTGGCTACCAATTAATCTGCGCATCAGGCAGAAACTCCTCACCCTCGGCTTCAAGGTTCTCCATCACCTTGGCCCCTCCTACCTCACCTCCCTTCTCTCCTTCTACAGCCCAGCCCGCACCCTCCGCTCCTCTGCCACTAATCTCCTCACCGTGCCTCGTTCTCGCCTGTCCCGCCATCGACCCCTGGCCCACGTCATCCCCCGGGCCTGGAATGCCCTCCCTCTGCCCATCTGCCAAGCTAGCTCTCTTCCTCTCTTCAAAGTCCTACTGAGAGCTCACCTCCTCCAGTATGCCTTCCCAGGCTGAGCCCCTTCCTTCCTCTCCCCCTCATCCCCCTCTCGATCCCCCCCATCTTACCTCCTTCCCTTCCCCACAGCACCTGCATATATGTATATATGTTTGTACATATTTATTACTCTATTCATTTATTTATTTTACTTGTATACATCTATTCTATTTATTTTATTTTGATTAATATGTTTGGTTTTGTTCTCTGTCTCCCCATTCTAGACTGAGAGCCTGTTGTTGGGTAGGGGCTGTTTCTATATGTTGCCAACTTGTACTTCCCAAGCGCTTAGTACAGTGCTCTGCACACAGTAAGCGCTCAATAAATGTGATTGATTGATTTATTGAGCACCTACTGTGTACAGCACACGGTTTCTAAGCACTTGAGAGAATACAATAGAGTAGGTAGACATATTCCCTGATGATAAGGAGCTTACAGAATAGAGGAGGAGGCAGACATTGAATTGAATTACAGATGTGTATGTACATAAGTGCCAAGGGGTTGGGTGAGGGGTAAATAGGGGTACAGACCTGATACATAGTGCAAAAGAGAAGGTAAATATAGGAAGTGAGGGCTTCATCAGGGACTCTTGGAGTAGATAGTTTTTTAGTAAGGGTTTTGATATGAAGGGGGAGTGAATTACAGGCCAGTGGACTTGGGCAAAGGGTCAGTGGCAAAGATGAGATGGAGTTACAGTGAGTAATTTGGTGAGCGGGCTTGGTTGAAGTAGATCAGCAAGATAAGCTAGGAGGTGGAGAGTTGATTGAGTGTCTAAAAGTCCATAGCAAGGAGTTTCTGTTTGCTGTGGAGATGAATAGTTAACTTGACCTTTAAAGGAGTAGTCCCGGTGAGGTAAAAAGAGCCTAAATTACAAAGTAGAAGTCAAGCAGGAAATTGGGTAGAGGTTGTAGACAACCCATTCAAAGAGTTTGGACAGGAGTCAATCAGTACTGTACTCAATATTGTACTCAATATTATACTCTTCCAAATCCTTACTACAGTGTTCTGCACATAGTAAGCGCTCAATAAATATGAATGATTGGCATTATCCTAGACTCTTCTCTATCATTCAACCCACATATTCAATCCATCATTAAATCCTGTCAGTTTGAACTTCATAAAATTGCTAAAATCTTCCCTTTCCTCTCCATCCAAACTTGCTATCACATTAATCCAAGCATTATCCTATTCCACCTCGATTACTGTATCAGCCTCCTTGCTGATCTCCCAGCTTCCTGTCTTTCCCCACTCCAGTCCATACTTCAATCTGCTGCCTGGATCATTTCTCTGCAAAAACGTTCAAGCCATGTTTCTCCACTCCTCAAGAACCACCAGTGGTTGTCCATCCACCTCTATATAAAAAAGAAACTCCTTGCCATTGGCTTTAAAGCTCTCTATCACCTTGCCCCCTCCTACCTCACCTCCCTACTCTCCTGCTGCAACCCAATCTGCACACTTTGCTCCTCTCATGCTAACCTTCTCATCTTAATCTCTCCTATCTCACCACTGACCTCTCACCCACCTCCTGCCCCTTGCCCGAATGCTCTCCCTCCTTGTATATGACAGACAATTACTCTCCTGAGCTTCAAAGCCTTAACGATGGCATGTCTCCTGCAATAGGCCTTTCCTGCTTAAGCCCTCCTTTCCTCTTCTCCCACTCCCTTCTGCATGGCCTTGACTTGCTCCCTTTATCCGAACCCCCTCCCAGCCCCACAGCATTCATGTATATATCCGTAATTTATTTATTTATATTAAAGTCTGTCTCCCCCTCTAGACTGTATGTTCTCTGTGGCAGAGAATGCGTCTGTTACATTGTTATATTGTACTCTCCCAAGCACTTAGTACAGTGCTCTGCATAGAATAAGTGCTAAATAAATATGATTGACTGACTGAGGAGGGAGATAGGGCTATAGCTGAATGGGGCAGTGGTGTCCAGATTTTTTTAGGCTAGGGCAGAAGTAGGCATGTTTGAAGGTAGAGGGGAAGGAGCTACCAAGAGAGTCACAGATGTGTCCTAAGTTTATTTTATACCCCACGTTATAGCCTTTGATCACTTTTTGTAAATGCTGTCATAATGCTGTTGACATGTTCCTTGTATTGCTGCAAGTGACACTGAAATCTGGCAGTCATTCTCTTAAAGCAATTTTGAGATTGGCAGCATGCTTAGACCCAAATGCTACCTAAAAGAGAATCTCCTGTAGAGATAAAGGTTGTGGACACTTTGGGGGAAAATTTGGTTTCTTACTCTAACAGGGCTGTCTCAATACTGATGCAAGATTTGTTCCATATATTTCATTCTCCAGATATGTGACACTTGGCCACCTGGGAGCTTGGAATGTATCAGCTTGGACAGCTTGCTTAATAGCAATAATATTTACTTATTTCAGCTCTGCTGTTTCTTTGCACAGTTCTTCATGAGAACAGATGAAAAGATTAACTTGGACAAGAATAGAAAAGTGGGAAGCAGATGGTCTTCATACTTCCCCAGCTTTGTCTAGTTTTCAAGGTATCTCAGTACAAACCTCTCTCTGCTTAAGTTTCAGGGATCTGCCCTAAAATTCCCATCTCTGGGCCCCTCATTTTACCATTTCTCACCACCCAGAAGTGGGCTTCTTTGTGGTTTTGGCCATTTTGGGGGCCTCCTAGTCTCCCTCAGTGGGAGTCTTCTAGACTGTGAGCCTGTTGTTGGGTAGGGACCGTCTCTATATGTTGCCAACTTGTACTTCCCAAGTGCTTAGTACAGTGCTGTGCACACAGTAAGCGCTCAATAAATACAATTGAATGAATTGAATTAATGAGAAGGCCTTTTTCTCCTGACTGACCATTAGTCCCCTAGCTCTTTTGGCCAGGCAGCACAGATTGGAGAGAGCTAGAAGAAGGACCATTCATAAGCTCCTACTCTAAACTGTAAGATCCTGTGGGCAAAGATTGGATCTACCAACTCTGCTTTATCGTACTCTCTTAGGCACTTAGTACAGTGCTGTGCACATAGTAGGGGCTCAATAAATTCAGTTGATTGACTGATTAATCGAAAGAATCTTTAGCATCTATTTCTCCACATGTGCTAAATTTTCCCATGAGAATTAGCTTGTCTGGTGCTGGTGGGTTGAGTCTTTCCCAATTCCTAGGTATTTTTCTCCTCATTGGTGTCAGTCAGGGAAATACTATGTGCTTTAATGGCTGTGCCAGAACACTTCTGTTCTAGAGGTAACAGATCCATTGGACAGTCACAGTGCCTCTGGGAAGACAATGAAGACTTGAAATAAACAATTCTCTGATTGTGAAGCTTATGCCTGGGAACCTTTGCTCAGAACTTTGCAAAAAAAGGACCTCCAGAACAGAACAAACTTCCACTTAACCCCCTAAATTAGAATTACCTGTTTTATTCAAATAAAACAATGGAAAAATTGAAAAATTGAACTGTTTGTCCTATTCACCTAGGACTTTCTTCTACTCCTTCTCTTCATTTTTCTCTTCCTCATCTTCATTCACTTCATTTCTCTTTCTCTGGTTGTAGCCCAAATTCTGAAGGTGAATGCCATTCTAAGATCACCTTGGAAGTTTGATTCATTATTTAAGGGATCCACTTGGCTATGAGGCCTAGACTGTTATATCCTGATAGTTCTGAGGAGAAGCTGCTCCTTGCTGAGGGCTCTCTACTCTGCCCTGCTTCAGGGGGATCATTTGGACCAGGGCAAATTGTCGCTGAGCCTGATGAATTTGGCCCTTTGTTCAGAGTTTATCAGGGACCTATTACTTTCAGATCACTGATTATCCTTTGGGTTCCATTTTGCAGTTCGTACTCAAGAAATCAATTGTATGAAATCTCAAGTCTTTCTGCCTTATCGTGCCTTATATGGTTAAAAATAACCAAGGGGATTCTAGCCAGTGTTGTCAATAATCAATCAATCAGTGATATTTATTGACTGCTTATTGTGTGCAGCGCACTGTACTTAGTGTTTGGGACAGTACAATACAATAGAGTAAGTAGACATAATTCCTGCCCTCAAGGAGCCTTCAGCTTAGTTGGGGAACAACCACCCTCCTTTGACAATGTCCTTCTGTGTGAGTCCCTGAAAGAGAACACACAAGAGTCACAGTGCACCCCAGCACACTCACCACCCATCACTATCATGCCAAGAGGTCCAGAAAGATGTGGCTTACTGTCTCCCCTCTTCTAGACTGTGAACCCATTGTGGGCAATGATTGTCTCTATTTGTTGCTGAATGGTACTTTCCAAGTGCTTAGTACAGTGTTGTGCACACAGTAAGTGCTCAATAAATACAATTGAATGAGTGTATATACATACAGTGTACACAATTACCCAACAGCAGCACAATGACTACTGGTCCCACTCCAGTGGAGCAAAGTGCAACAAGGCCCTTTTACCTCCTGCAACATCCCACATGTCTACCTTGCCTTTGAAATATTTCCTGAGGTCTTGGGGATTTGGGGTGTTCCTGGCTGATGATCACATCTGTAGGAAGCAGATACATGGTATCTTTCCAGCATCCTCCTCCTCATGGATTCTGCCCGGTCTTCTCCAAGATTAACTTTCAGTCAACCAGTATCATCTTCAGGATCAAAGGTCTTCTTCACGGTATCTCTTTAGCATCAGGAGTCCCTCCCTTATCTGACTTTTTCCTTTCTCTGGGTTTCTTATTCTGGCTCCATCCTCTCCTTGGTTGGGTGTCCTTTGAGGATAATCTCCAGATATTATTACTCCTTCATCTTGCTATTCTATCCTGGGTTCTCTTCCATACTGTCCTTTTGCCTCAGATCCCAAGCACCCCTAAGCAACCCAAACTCTGCATCACAGTCAGCCCCCACAGATTGACTTAAAGTTTTAAGACAGAAATGCCTGATTATGTTTCTCAAGATTAATTCGAGAAGGACATATTTTTCTCCAATTTCTATCATCTCTCTTTATTACTACTGGAAAGGACCCTTTGCTAATCTGACAAGGAAAATTGAGATACAGTAGATCTGTTAATTAGTTTTGGAGATTGAAAATGAATAATATTGTTAGTTTTGTAACTAACCCTACCATTTCTATTCCAAACCTAATGAAAATATGTGACTTAACTAGAAACAAACAATAGTTTAATTAATTTGAAGACAGAGGGTCTATCTAAATCATTATCTCAATTAAGGAAAACATCAAGTCAGCTATAAATAGGCAGATAGTACAGTGTACTGACCACAAGTATACTAACTACATTTTAATGTGAATTACATGCTTCTACTCCAACATATTATCGAATAGCTCATCCACTTGAAATTTATATTTTCATTGCAGTAATGCTTTTAAATGACTATTAAGGCTGAATTGCTCCTCATCATATCTGATTATAGTCTCTGGATTTTAAAAAAGTCATGTGAAGTCAATGTGATCTACATCCCCAAATCTCTAGGATAGTTCTCTCCATGTCTCAATACTGTGGACTGACTCCTGCCCAGACAGACTGCCAGGTAGGGCCAATAGAATCTCCAATCTGGTAGGAGGCAGATGTTCCACTGATGTTTGGTGATGATATAATCTTGATTTATGACTTCACTAATGAACTGTCTATATGCCCTTAGGTGATGTTTTATAATAAATAGCTGAAAGGCCTTCATGAAGTCCTTCTGAAGTCTTAAAGGGTAGTTTGAAAAATGGTGATTTTAGGGGTTTTGAATCTAAGGTTAATATCAGAAACTCCCTAATGTTAGTAAATTCTCAGCCCATAGTTTAATAATTTGATGAGTCTTTTATTTTTATATGCTTCCCAGGTTACTAGTACAGAGTTCTACACACAGCAGATGTAGCCAGTACTTTCAGCCAATCTGGATTTTAATTGATTTCTTCAGAGTTTGGCAGTTTGGGGTCAGACCTTCCTTTCTCTTCTGTTGTCACTACATTTAATAGTTTGGGCTGGAGCTCAGAGATACTTGGGCCAAAACATCCGCAAGACTCACCTGTCCTGTGCCAAGGCTTGTTACTTCCTGAAGCTGTCAAGACCTATCCCCAGCCCAGATTTGTGGAGTGTATTGTAATTTCAAGTTTTCTATGCTTTCATAATTTTGCAGGAATGATTCCCAGCCAAGGCCCCATCAATTTACTTGTAAATTGCTGCCACCTTGAAGTTACAGTCAATCAGTTAATAAATCAATATTATTTACTGAATACATAATATCTGGAATATACTTGGGGGAGTGCAATAGAAGAAACAGATATGTCCCTTGCCCTCAAGGAGTTTACAAAGTAATAGGGCAGACAGATAATACAGTAATTTACAGATGGGGGGAAAAGAAAAAGGGGATATGCATATGAGTTAGTGATGAAATAATATGGAAAGTGAGATAGGTACATAAAAGTTATATGTGCCATTTTGGGTACACTAGTGGTTAGGTGGCCCAGCAATCTTGAAGTAAAGGTTTGAGGAAATAACATAGCCTGGTGAGATAAGCAATTAATTGGGGGAACCTTCTTGAAGAAGATAGAGTTTCAGAAGGCTTTGAAGATGGGATGAGCTGAGGACTTTAGCTCTTAAGTGTGAGGGAGCTAAAAGCAACAGAAAGTCATGAGCAAGAGGTTGGGGGGAGGAGAAACAAGAGGCACAGTGAGTGAGTTCGTTTGAAAGTTATGGAGTGAGAGAGCTGGGGAGCAGTCAAACCATTATATAAAAAAGTGACTGAACCAACATGGTGGCCATATAAATAAAGAGAAAAAAGTAAATTCTGGAAATGTGGAAGAAATACAGATTGTAAGGGAACCTGGAGACAATCCCAAGGTTACAGGTTTCAGAAACAGGGAGGATGGTGTTTATTCTCAACTGCTATGGGAGAGTTGGGGGAGGAGATAATTTGTAAATGAGGATGGGGAGTTCAGTTTTGGACATACTGAGCTGGAGCCACTGGTGGGATATTCCTGTAGTAATGTCCTTGAGCAGGACGAATTGAGAGATTCAGAGGTCGCGAGAGTCTGGAAGTTATGCGGTAGATATGGAAGTTAACAGCATCTAGGTGATAATTGAAGATGCAATAACTGCGATATTTGTTAAGTGCTTACTATATGCCAAACATTGTACTAGCTTCTTTCTACTTCACTCCACTGAGTACACTCTCTTCATGACCATCTCTATATGTTGCCGACTTATATTTCCCAAGTGCTTAGTACAGTGCTCTGCATACAGTAAGTGCTCAGTAAATACGATTGATTGAATGAATGAATGATTACCTATGACCTTCTCCTTGTGAAATCCAATGGACGCTACTGTATACTAATATTCCTCCATCTTTCAGCAGCTGTCAATCTATCATTCAATCCTGCAGACCATCCCCTTCTCCTGGAAACACTAGGTAGCCTTGGTTTTACTGACACAATTCTCTCCTGGTTCTCCTCTTACCTATGTGGATAATCAGGTCCCACATGGGGCTGAGAGGGTAAGTAGGAGGGAGAACTAGTAATGAATCTCCATTTTGCAGATGAGGGAGCTGTGGCCCAGAGAAGTGACTTGCCCAAGATAACAAAGCAGATAAGTGGCTGAACTGAGATTAGAACCCAGGCCTTCTGATTCCCAGGCCCAAGCCCTTTCCATTAGGCAATGCTATAGGACTAAAATAACATGTCAATGCAGCAAGTATAAACTGAGAATAAGAAGGGGTTCCAGAAAAGAGCCATGAAAGATGGCTACAGTTAAGGGCAGGAGGCAAAGGAAAAGATGATGAAAGACACCTAAAAGTAGCAGTCACCTAGGTAGAAGGAGAACCAGGAAAGAATTTTGACAGTAAAACCTAGTGTTTCCAGGAGAAGGGGATGGTCTGCAGTGTTGAAATCAGCTGAAAGATGGAGTAAGATTAGAATAGACCAGAGTCCATTGAATTTCACAAGGAGTAGGTCACTGGTAACTGTGAACAGAGTGTCCTCAGTGGAGTGAAGACAAAAGAAACTAGATTGTAGAGGGTCAAGAAGTGAATTAGAGAAGAGGAAATGTAGGAAGTATGTGTATACGACTTATTTGAGGTGTTTGGATGTGAATGGGAGGAGGGAAGTGGGCTGATAGTTATATAGTGGAATGTAGTATAGAGCACAGATTGTTTTAGGAGAGGGGAGCCGTAAGTATGTTTAAAGGCAGAGGGGAAGGAGCCAACAGAGAATGAAAGCTCGATGATGGTGATCAAGCAGGGAAGAAGAATGGTCTGAAGTCTTTCAGTAGTTGAGAAGAGATACAGTTGGAATGAGAGGTGGAAAGTGTAGATTTTGAAAGTTTGTGGGAGACCTCTTTAGCAATGGCTGAGGAGGATGAGAGAGTGGATGTGGGGAAGGGAGGGAGTTGGACACGTGAGGTGGAAACATTAGGGAGATGGTTCTGGCTTTCTCAATAAAGTAGTTGACTGTCATGAGGGCCAAGAGATGGGGGATAAGGGGGTACTGGAAGATTCAGATAGGGGTGTCAAGCATCTGGAATAATTAGTTGGGCAAAGGCCATGGGAGTGATGAGGAAGTAGAAGTAAATTTTCTGTTCAGAAATTTCACTGAGGCTATCTGTTCTTGAAGCGTTTTCTGAATCCAAGCCCCTCCCTCAAGAGTGTGATACCAATAAGGACATGGGTGTCCAGAACCCGTCACACAAGAATTAAAAAAGAAAAGTGTTTTCAGAGTTGACAACATCGCCTGCTCCACAACTCAAGCCTATACAATTGGCATTACTCTTATTCAAATGAGAAGCAGTATGGCCCAGTGGAAATACTTGGGTGTCAGCAAAGGAAGAAGAAGGAGAAGGAGAAGAACAAGGAGAAGGAGAAGGAGAAGGAGGAGAAGGAGAAGGAGGAGAAGGAGGAGGAGGAGGAGGAGGAGGAGGAGGAGGAGAAGAAGAAGGAGAAGAAGGAGAAGGAGAAGAAGAAGAAGAAGAAGAAGAAGGAAGAAGGAGAAGGAGAAGGAGAAGGAGAAGGAGAAGGAGAAGGAGAAGGAGAAGGAGAAGGAGAAGAAGAAGAAGAAGAAGAAGGAAGGAGAAGAAGAAGAAGAAGAAGAAGATTTTGTAAGTGCTTACTGTGCACTGTACTAAGCCATTGGGAAGAAGTTCACAAGTGGAATTTAGAAACAAACCTTATCCCAATTTACAGATAGAATAACTGAGTTAAATGACTTGCCCAAGGTCACATAAAAGACATGTAGCAGGACCTATGACTCCAGGCCCGTGCTCTTTCCAATAGGCATCACTGCTTCCCTCTTCCAAGCACACAGTAAGTGCTCAACAAATACCATTGACTGATTGGGAGAGAGTTCATCTTGAGAAAGAAATCACATCCTGTTTTATTCCTTCTCAATTTCAGGCACGCACACTGTACATTTTCCAAAAAACATGACTTTTCAGCAATAGGCTAACCCCATGTGGTTATATGACTAACTGTAATGAAAATCAGTCCTATGAGAAAATATGCCAGTGAACAGAGTGGAATAGAGAACAGGAAACTTCTATGTCACCATTCTCTACATCACCAGAGTGACTGCGTGACATGTATTCTAATTCCGGCTGCATCACTTGTCTGCTGTGTGACCTTGGGCAAGCCACTCAACTTCTCTGCCTCAGTTACCTCATCTGTAACATGGGGATAAAGACTGTGAGTCTCACATGGGACAACCCGATTACCTTGTAACCTCCCCAGAGCTTAGAACAGTGCTTTGCACATAGTAAGCACTTAATAAATGCTATTATTATTATTATTATTATTATTATTATTATTCTAGGCCATGATGCCTCTCATCTGCATACTTAGTAGGGCACATATTCTTGCATCATCTCTTCACTTTTCTGCTCTGTCCACATGACATACAAAGTTTCATAACCTTGAGAAGGAAATCAATCGAAACTACATATTCACTGATGTCTCCCATGCCTCAGTCCTTGCAAGGTAAACAAGTCTACATGGCTATCCTTTCTTGGAAACTGCCGTGTTTGTTTCTGTGATGAGCCAGAAAATTAGAGAATCTGTGGGCACGCAATAAATGTTAATTATCTGATTTGAGGGACTAATTAGGAAGTCAATACAAAAAGAAAATAAGGAGAAACTGTTTCGGCATTCATAGGCAATAGTTTGCAGTAGCCAAAGTAGGCCCACTCTGAAGTCCTGGGAAACCCTATTTGCATTTCTTCTCTCACCACTGTCCAACATCCTGGCTTCCTGTTCATGCCATCCCATAAACCAACTTAGCAGTCACAGATACATCCATTCTTTTTCACTTCTGTGTTTGCTTGTTTGCTCTGTTTGCAGTTTATCTACCCTTGAAGTTTAGTACGGAGATTGACACATAGTAGGCACTTAACAAATTCCACCATTATTATTTTGTGCTTTTGTAATTCATATCATTATCTGTTAGTGATTTGCGTTCCTTTTTTCCTACATTTAATGTGAGTTCCATGAAGGTAGGAGACATGTCTTTTACCGGTGCGGTAGGTTCGCCAGCACCTTCAGCACCGTTCTGCCCACAAGGTATCCTTTGGGTTTGAAGATGAAGGCCTTCCCAGACTGAGCCCCTTCCTTCCTCCCCACCTCGTCCCCCTCTCCATCCCCCCCATCTTACCTCCTTCCTTTCCCCACAGCACCTGTATATAAGTATATATGTTTGTACATATTTATTACTCTATTTATTTATTTATTTGTTTTGCTTGTACATATCTATTCTATTTATTTTATTTTGTTAGTATGTTTGGTTTTGTCTCCACCTTTTAGACTGTGAGCCCACTGTTGGGTAGGGACTGTCTCTATATGTTGCCAATTTGTACTTCCCAAGCGCTTAGTACAGTGCTCTGCACACAGTAAGCGCTCAATAAATATGATTGATTGATTGATTGATTGATTGATTTGAAGATGATACTAAGGATGCCACGGGGCCCTGAATCTAGAACACATGCAACAGTTGACTCTTAGAGAAGTTCCACCAGTGGCATAAACATAGAGTTCTTAACATCAAGGTCTTCTCTCCACAACAACTGAAGGAAACAATCCGTAACTACACGTACCTCCCTGTGCATCCTTGGCCCTTCTCTGCTGGGCCTGAGCAAAGCTCAGCTGCCTTACCTCCCCAGCACTTGGGGCCCCTGCTCCCAACATGTTCTGTGTGCGCAACACTGGGAATAAAAACAACAGCTGAGTCTTCTCAGCGTCTCTGCACTACAACCGAGCAATACAACTGGTAATTGCAGCCTCATCTCCCTGTGTGTTCTCAACCTCTCTCCACTGCAGCTAAGCAAAGTGCCTTCCCTCCTGTCTCTGAAAGTCCCAGCTTCTGACATGCTCTGCACTTACTGGGCTGCAAGGATATGTAAGCTTCTTGCTGAGTGCTTTTGGCATCCTCCTGCCAGACAACTAGTCATGCTCCTTCCCTGGGTACTGGCACTTGCCTCTCCTCTGCACCATTAAGGAGACTCCATCCTGATGGGAAAGAGAACAACACCTGTAGCATGAGGCCTTTACAACACTTTTGGAAGACTGGAGCCTGCTGTGGTTTTTCTGTGGCTTTGGATGTGCCTCAGTAGCTGAACCACAGAGAACCTGAAATTCTTCTATTCTAGCCCCAAGTACCTTGTTTAATTTAGTTCATTTGCCCTTGTCTTCTATTTTGTTTTTAGAGTTTTTCTTTTCCACTACTCCTTGTGTTTCTGTCACCAGTCTTCTTCCACTTATGTTTTCAGATTGAGAGTCCCCTGAGGGCCAGGGACCATGCCTTATTCCCACCTCTGAATGTTTTCTCAACACTTCTTTAAGTGCTTTATAAATACAATTACTAATACTATCCAGGGGTGAGACAGGTTCACAAGAGGTCAAACCACCAGGATTGAAGCAATGCTCATAGTCAGTCAATCAGTCAATTGTATTTATTGAGTACTTATTTGGTGCAGAGCACTGTACCAAGTGCTTAGAATAATAATAATAATAATAATAATAATGGTATTTGTTAAGTGCTTACTATGTGTAAAGCACTGTTCTAAGAGCTGGGGAGGTTACAAGGTGATCAGGTTGTCCCATGGGGGGCTCACAGCTTTAATCCCCATTTTACAGATGAGGTAATTGAGGCACAGAGAAGTTAAGTGACTTGCCCAAAGTCTCACAGCTGACAAGTGGCGAGCTGGGACTTGAACCCATGACCTCTGACTCCAAAACCTGGGCTCCTTCCACTGACCCACGCTGCTTCTGCTGCTGCTTAAAAGGGAACAAAATAACAATAAACAGACCCATCCCTTCCCACAGCAGGCTCACAGTCTAGAGCAGGAGGCACACATTAATATAAATAAACAAAATTACAGAAATGTACATAAGTGCTGAAGGGCTGGGAGGGGGATGAATAAAGGGAGCAACTCAGGGCAATGCAGAAGTGAGTGGAAGAAAAGGAAAAGAAGGCTTAGTTAAGGAAGGCTTCTCGAGGGAGATGTGCCTTTAATAAGGCTCTAAAGTCGAGGAGAGTAATTGACTGTTGGATATGAAGAAGAATGGCATTCCAGGCCAGAGGGCAGGACATGGGGAAGAGGTTGGTGGCAACATAGACAAAATCAAGGTACAGTGAGAAGGTTAGCATTACAGGAGTGAAATGTGTGGGCTGGGTAGGAGAGTAGTGAGGTGATTGAGTCCTTTAAAGCCAGTGAAGAGGAGTTTTTGTTTGAGGTTCTTGAGGAGTGGGGAAACATAGCCTGAACATTTTTGTAGAAAAAAGATCTGGGCAGCAGAGTGAAGTATGAACTGGAGTGGGGAGAGACAGGAGGCTGGGAAGTCAGCAAGGAGGTTTAATCAAGGCAAGATGGGGGCAGTGCTTGGATTAACATGGTAGCAGTTTGGATGGAGAGGAAAGGACAGATTTCAGTGGTGTTGTGAAGGTGGAACTGATAGGATTTAGTGATGGATTGAATATGTGTGTTGAATGGGGGAGAGGAGTCAAGGATAGTGCCAAGGTTACAGGCTTGTGAGACAGGAAGGAGGGTGATGCTGTCTACAGTGATGGGAAAGTCAGAGGAAGGACAGGGTCATATTATGCATTTTTCATTGTGCAGCTACTGAGTGCAAGGTACTAAACTAAGCACTTGGGAAAAACACCAAAACACAGACATTTTTCACAAGGTGTTTGCTTCTGCTAAAAAATCCAAACATTTTCTACAAAGAATGATCTAGTCCGTAGGGGTCCTATCTTCCACCCATCATCCATGAGGCATGTGAAAAATAACAAGATAACCAAACAGATACTTTAAGGTGAGCTGAAATGCAAAAACCATAAATAAGACAGAAGAAATGTTTTACAGGCCCCATAAGGCAAAATGGCACATAGCAAGATGACATCGAAAATCAGGTTAGCCTCGTGTGTAGCAATCACAAATGGAGTGACTGCATATGAGTGGAAACCTTAGGAAAGTCATGGAGCCAAGAAGAAAAGAAAACACCATTAGGCACTGTGGGTGTCTCCAGAGGATTGTTAGGTCACACATTGATCAAACAGTCACCCAGCAATCCTCTCATCATGTCGCCTCAATGTGCAGCTATTCTGTATTTTTCTTTTTTTCTGCCCCTTCCCTTCTTCCTCCTCCCCTGCTGCCCGTGGGCCCTTTCCCCACAGGATCACATAGGAGTGGCTCCTGATCCCAAAGTGGGACTACACAGGCTCAGGGACACATCCACACTGCCTCTCTCTTACCTTGCAAAGGACCCAGCTCACCATCTCAGCTGAAGTGGGGGCGGAAAGCTGCAAGAAAAAAGATCTTTGCTTTGAGCATCTACCCCCCTGAACCAAAACAACAGAGCAAGAGAGAGGAGCCTAGTTAGAATCCTTCAGACAACCAACTCCACTGCCACCTGCATTCTCAATGCAGGCTCTAATTAGCAGCTCCCAGACCAAAGTCCACCCTTGCAGCAATGGGAAGGTGTGAAACAGCCAGAAGGAAGGCAGTGCCTCCTGGGACTATACTATCGAGAGTGGAAATCTCTGACTGAAGCTGAAGCAGAAGGATTTCCCGGGGCTAATTTAGCAAATTCAGTGACTGAGTCTTCATAGGACATTACACGCTTACAGTGCAAAAGTGTCCATACATTGTTTTCATAGGGTGCATGTTTCCAAATCCATTTTTAACGTGGATTAGGGTGGATAGGGTAAAAACCAAATTTCTAAGACTGTGGGCCAATGATATCCCTGCCCCTTGCAGAGTGGGTTGGAGCCTACTTGGGTTGGAGTTTGTTTCAGACTGAAGTTCTTACCTGTCTTGCCTGGGTGAGGAGTTAACCATAAATTCTGACATAGCTTCAGATGCTCAGTTGCCCATAGAGGTATAGACAAAATCCACCTGGAAAAGAGTTTCAAAGATCAGAGTTCATCCAAACTCTATAATAATAATAATTGTGATATTTGCTAAGTGCTTATATGCCAAGCTCTGTACTAAATGCTGGGGTGGATACAAGCAAATTGGATTGGACAAGTTCCTGACCCAAAAAGGGGGCACAGTCTCAATCCCCACTTTAGAGATTAGGTAACTGAGGCACAGAAAAGTGAAGTGACTTGCCCAAGGTCACACAGCAGACATGTGGAGGAGCTAGGATTGGAACTCGTGACCTCCTGATTCCCAGGCCTGTGCTCTATCCACTATACCATGCTGCTTCTCAATCTCATAGCTCCACCAGGAACCTTAATCCTAACAGCAGTTTGAAAAGAAATATTGTTGTTACTTGGAGTTTTTGCAGATTAGTTAAAAGCAAATTCCCCCATGCTGTTCTTCCTGGCTGGAAGAGCAAGAACCAGCAGATGGTTAATCAATCTACAAACAGCTAAGAACAGCTGGGAATGGTCAGCACTAGCAAACCCATCCAGTGTAAATGTGAATTTGGAAATGCAAAGTATGGGAGCATAATCATTTCTTTGCCATAATACAAAGAAATTTCCTGGCTGAAAAATTTTTTAAGCATTTGAACTTTTCAGAAACAACTGTATTTTTCAGTTACAATACAATTCCATAGCCTTTTGCTCAAACCATTTACAAACTGTAAAAAAATGCATTTAGAAGTTAGGGATGCTAGTCTGATAATAATTAAATCAAATGAGCTCGAACTAGGCACAGTTCATAGTTTTCAATTTATACCATTTCAAATACTTTAATGTCTCAAATATCTTCTTCTGTAACCCAACGCCCATACCTTCCTATACATAGTAATCTTTTTTGTAGTCAAAACGACCAGCCCTTATGGTGAAAAATTAGATCTGGTTACGCCAAAAAGAACAATGAATGACTCAACCTCTTGCATGGACAGACCTCAATCCACTGGTTTTTGACTTCATTCAGCACTGAAGCAGCTGAAATTAATGTCAATTCTGAATGCTTGATTGATAGTCTGACTGGAGACTTCCTCCGGAAGGGCCTTCCTTTTCCTGATGACCATCCATTCATTTGGCCTCTTCCCCAACATCATCTCTCAACAGTCCATGTTGCTCTCACATTGTCTGAAGTGATGCTTTATGTATTTATCTCATTTCTTAGACATACTCATCTTGGGTCTCCACCACCAGTTCACCGTGCAACAGATGCTTAGACATTTTGCTGTAGTCCATTCCCTTTATACGTCCTATTGAGAAGCAGCATGGCTCAGTGGAAAGAGCCTGGGCTTTGGAGTCAGAGGTCATGGGTCCAAATCCCGGTTCTGCCAGTTGTCAGCTGTGTGACTTTGGGCAAGTCACTTAACTTCTCTGTGCCTCAGTTACCTCATCTGTAAAATGGAGATTAAGACTGTGAGCCCCCTGTGGGACAACCTGATCACCTTGTAACCTCCCCAGGGCTTAGAACAGTGCTTTGCACGTAGTAAGGGCTTAATAAACGCCATTATTATTATTATTATTGAGTGGTGTCATTTGGCAGTGAGCTGGGAGCTGGCTGTATTTCAGGGCATCTTTGTTGATCCATCCTATCTTTAAATGCCTGGTTTCATGCATAGGAGAAAATACTCAAGGAGCTGGATGAATTCTCTGCTCTCACAGTCCTAAAGATGGTCGACCCCTCTGTATCAGAGAAACATCATATCACTGGCTTTAAGGCACTCAGTCTGTTCTCTCTCCTATTTTAACTTGCTCACCTACTCTAACTCAATCCACACACTGGGCTCCTCTAATGCCAACCTACTCTGTGTACCTCGATTTCATCTATCCTGCCGCTGACCCCTTGTTCAGACCCTCCTTTGACCCTGGGAGTCCCTCTCCCTTCATATCTGGCTCTCCATTACCAGTTTGTTTTGCACAGGGAATGTGTCTGTTATATTGTTGAGTTGAACTCCCCCAAACACATAGTACAGTGCTCTGCAAACAGTAAGCACTCAATAAATATGATTGATTGAATGATTGATTGATTCAAAGCCCTCCAAGAGGCCTTCCCTTAATCTCCTATCTGCCTTCCACTCTGTGTCAAATAAGCACTTGGCTATGTTTTCTTTAATCACTCACCCCAGCCCCACAGCACTTATGTACATAACCTTATACTCTATTATTTACCCTTCTTGTAATTTATTTTAATGTCTGTCTCTCCCTGTAGACCATAAGCAGGGGTGATATCTACCAGATCTACTTTTCCAAGCTCAGATTACAATGCTCTGCACACAATAGGCACTAAATAAACACTATTAATTCTATCCCACAGCAGTAGTAGAAATACTGTGTCAGTCAGTCAGTCAATCATATTTATTGAGTGCTTACTGTAGGCAGTGCTTACTGTGGACAGAGCACTGTATTAAACCTTTGGGAGAGGTCAGTGTGCAAATCACAGGAAGCAGTGTGACCTAGTGGAAAGCGCATAGGCCTGGGAATCAGAGGACCTGGGTTCTAATCCTGGCTCTGCCATTTATCTGATGTGTGACCTTCAGCAAGTTACTTATAACTTCTCTGTGTGTCAGTTCCCTCACCTGCAAAATGGAGATTCATTACGTGTGCTCCTTCCTACTTCGACCGTGAGCCCCATGTGGAACCTGATTATCTTGTGCTTGGTACATGGTAACAAATACCATAATTATTAATTATTAATAAGTGCTAGGAAAGAATATACAGGTGAGAATTCGACATGGACCCCAAGGAGCACACAATATCATAATATAAGATTTTTCATTGTCTTGTCCTCCTTATTTACAGCCTACATATTTTAGTTCATCGGGGAGCAGCAGTTGGGATACCCTGCTGGGGCTCAGTCTCTTTACTTGTCCAGATGATTTCACAAAGGAACAGCACCTTTATGAACAGTAAAGATCAGTAGCCATGAGGTCTGCACAGTAGGCCAACTCAGTGTTTTCTTAAGTCCTTCAATCACTGCTTTCACCTGTACTGGGGAGGCAAACAGGGTGGGACCTTCCCATTCCCTAGGTCCTCCTCAGTCCCCCCCTGCCATCCTCCTCCCCACATCTCCTACTCAGCAAATGCAGCCATATTAACCCAGGAGCAACCTCTGGATCTGAAGCTTGCTGGGAAAGCCCCACCCACTACCCTCCACCACTCGGACAAATTTTGACTCTGCATTTTAAAACAAAAGCATGATGTTGCTTTCTTCAGGGATTCTAGGGCATCTTAAATTATGAAATAAAACAAAAAACTGGCAGGAAACCTAATCAGATCCTGTCTGGCAATCCGAATCTGAATCAAACTAGGGAAGCCCCCCTTCTCTGCCGAGGCTGGCCACCGCTACCATACTCAAATCACCACCCCGGGAGCGAGCTTTGCATATTTTAAAACAAAAACCTGATCTTGTTTTCTCTAGGAATTCTAGGACATTTTGTACTATGAAACTCCTTGCAAAGGTTGCAACTGTTGCTGACATTTTCCTTTCTTCCCCACCCTCAAAGCAATCAAAGGAAGTCTCAATGGTCAGATTCCCACATGCGTCCACCAATAATATTGAATCTTGGGGAACCAGTCAGAGGAAGCAACCTGTAAATACTTGGTAAAGCAATGCTTTCAACTAGTAGAATACAATATCATTTCATAGTCCTTAGTGCCTTAGCAAGTTGGATCTTTAATGCCTGTCCAGATCATGAAAGGAACAATGCAATTAGTGGTGCTTCCTGCAAGTGGTCAGGCTGCACAACAAGGCCTCAGTATCTGTGATTTAGTCTTGCCATTTGATGATAGATATAATAATAATAATAATGATGGCATTTATTAAGTGCTTACTATGTGCAAAGCACTGTTCTAAGTGCTGGGGAGGTTACAAGGTGATCAGGTTGTCCCACAGGGGGCTCACAGTCTTAATCCCCATTTTATAGATGAGGTAACTGAGGCACAGAGAAGTTAAGTGACTTGCCCAAAGTTGCACAGCTGACAATAGGCGGAGCCGGGATTTGAACCCATGAACTCTGACTCCAAGCCCTGTGCTCTTTCCACTGAGCCACGCTGCTTCCTGTAGGTTCTGGTAGAACTATCCAGTTGAATATGACATCTTTGGTAGGTTCAAATCTCAGTCATAAAGGTTGGATACAATAATTGCCCTATGGACTTTCAGTTCTGCCTAAATCTTGATGCTGTGCTGATACTATAAGCAATTAATCTCCCCAAAGCCATGCTGACCTTCTTGATTCAGCTTTCTCATTTTGTCTGTGCTTATACCAGTCAATCAATCAATAAATCAGTGCTATTCAGTGAGTACTTACTGGGTGTTGGGCACTGTAATAATAATTAATAATTGTGGTATTTGTTAAGCATTTACTTTGTGCCAACCACTGTACAAAGCACTGGGGGAGAGAGAAGATAATTAGGTCCCATACAGGGCTCATAGTCTAAGTAGGAGTGAGAATTGAATGCCCATTTTGCACATGAGGGAACTGAGGCCGGGAGAAGTTAAGTGACTTGCCCGAAATCAGACAGCAAACATCACATTAGAACCCAAGTATTCAAACTCGTAGGCACACACTCTCTCCACTAGGCCACATTTCTTCTCTGTCTTCTTGAAAATGGTGATAATGGTGACATCTTTGAAATCTGTGAGTTCATCATTTGTTGATAAGGACCCTGTGAAGGCAACTAAGTATCATGTCTCCTTCCTGCTAGGAGATCTTGTCTGGTAAGACTGCAGAACCAAGGGTTTTGCCATTCTCCAATCATTGGTAAATCCACTGACACTCAACAATCATCCAAAATTTGCTGTAGAAAAGTCAAGTATGCACACGTTGGCAGGCAACTCTTCAGTGGTGGAAGGAGATCACTGATGTGTTATCACTACTTTAAGATTCCTTCTTTATTTATGATGAGAGTAAAACCATTTCTACTCTGTACTGGTGCTATAGTGGTGTGTGGAGGTCCAGATATACTCTTCTAGGATGCAACAGAGTTGATAGTTTGATTCCAGTGGGCATAGCCTTGCATCTCTTTAGGGCTTCACCCGTCTTGTCACCCATGTTCTCAGCTTGTTCTTTATTCCACAAAGTAGGTGTAGATAGGTATCCCTTTTCAGCTGGAGAATGACTGATAAGTTTTTGACATATTGTATATTTTGCATAAATAGCTCTTTTACCTGCAATAATTCTTATCAAACCAGTCTGAGTATTTTTCTTCTGGAAGTCCCCACAGTTTCAAGTACTGCCAGATAGAGCGTGCCCTGTAGAATTTGGCAATTTTTTGCCACATTGGATTTTCTTGATCTTTTTGAGAAGGTTATCTATTGTGTTGACGTGACTTGATGTGTCTTCATTCCCCAGTAGTTTAGCATTCTGCCTTCCTGGGAGTTTGGGTGGCACTTGGTGATTATGTGTCTTTATCATCCTTGGATTGAATTTGGAACATACCAGATGATAATCATTCTAGCACTATGCATAGCAGCAGCAAACACAATTTATTCAGGTCTTGCTAGCCAATGGTCTAATCCACAGGTGCCAAGGCCAATAGGTCAGTCATTAGCATTTACTGAGCACCTATTTAATAGGCAGAACACTAGGAAAAATACAATAGATTTAGGAGATATGATCCCTGCCCTCAGGCATCTTACAGACCAGTGGAAGAGGCAGAAACTAAAGTACATTATGGCATATTTTAGATAGAAGGAAGGAATAGGGTATAAAGCTAAATATATAACGACCACAGGTGTGTGTGTGAGAAACACCAAAAGTAATATGGGGGCCATCACCTCCATAGTTTTGGGCAGGGTAGACAGCTGCAGCTAATCAGCTCCTCTCCTTGGAGCTAGAAATGAAACAGAGACGGAGCCAAAGCATTGACTCCATCTCTTGGAAACTGCCAACATGTCTCCACCCCAATACCACTATTTGCAAACCACGCCAGGCTCAAAACTTGTTCCCCAGAGGATGATACTTGTTGAACGTAATGATTTGGTGCAATAGTAAATAATATCAGGCCTTATATGAAAGCATAAACAAAACCACAGCAAGTAACTGTCTTTAAGTGTACATATCGTCTAACTGTAATTTATTTTAATTTCTGTCTCCCCAACTAGATTCTAAGCTCCTCGAAGACAGGGAACATGTCTACCAATTCTATCATATGGTACTCCAGCGCTTAGAACAGTGCTGTGCACATAGTAAGCACTTAACAAATGCCATCATTATTATTACTCTCCCAAGGGCTTAGTACAGTGCTCTTCACATGGTAAGGTTTCAAATGCCATTGATTAATTGATTTGGGAGAGAGTGGGAAGTATACATTTATCTTTTTAGTCATATTAATATGCATGGCTAGGATATAACCATTGATAGGATATAACCATTTATAATATCGCCTTTGAAAACAAGGTGATGTTTAGTGATGGTCGGTTTGGTGCCAACTTAGGGTAAAATCAAACTTGGGATACCTCTCCACACATATGTTTCCTACCTTAATAGGCAGGTGTGGTAGGGTATCCCAAGTTTGGTTTCACCCCAAATTTGCTTTCTCACACGGAGTGTGGGAAGAAAGTCCAAAAGACTAGACAGATAGAGATAGGAAAGTTCAGAAATGGAATCAGGCACTCAGGTGTCTGGAAATGAAAGGTACTGATTAAGATCAATTGGAAAGCCAATTTTCCAAAAGAAATTCCCTTGATAAAGAAGACCATGTTGCATGAGGACAGGATGAAGCTACAGAAAATCCAGAGAAAACATATCCCAAAGCAAAGCTCATTTACAGGTCCAACAGGGCTCATTTCCAGGGCTACAAAAAGAGGTCCAAAAAGACCCCTTGTTCCCTTTCAATCCAGATCCTGCCCTCAGTGTTCCATGAAGCAGCATGGCTTGAGAAGCAGCGTGGCTTAGTGGAAACAACACGGGCTTTGGAGTCAGACATCATGGGTTCAAATCCCGGCTCCTCCACTTGTCAGCTGTGTGACTTTGGGCAAGTCACTTAACTTCTCTGGGCCTCAGTTACCTCATCTGTAAAATGAGGATTAAGACTGTGAGCCCCCTGTGGGACAACCTGATCACCTTGTAACCTCCCCAGCGCTTAGAACAGTGCTTTGCACATAGTAAGCACTTAATAAATACCATCATTATTATTATGAAGCCAATCCAACATTTTGGACAGAGATCCTCTTGTTAGATGAATTCCCCAAAGATAGACCATTTCCAAATCAGCTTATCAAAGTTATTATTCCCTTTCTCAAGTGAACAGAGGCTTGGGCTTGGCACTGCTAGTGAAGAGGGGGTTGGGAATGGGAAGGAGGCAGGGTGGAACTCCCTTGCAGTCAAGGGAGGTGCGGATGGTTGGGTGTTCATTTCCTGGGGGATTCACTTCTCTCTGGATGAGTCTGCAGAGAGGATCCCCTGGGTTGCCGACCTGCTCTACTACTTATAACCAACTGCTCTGGGGCTAAAGAGAGCCCAGGTTACCGTCCAAGCTGGGGAGGGTATAAGGGAGTGAGCACCCTCTCAGGCTCATTTAAACTGCTTCCATCCCACATCTCTGCACCCTTTACTATGGAAAGAGTACGGGGTGAGTAGTCTGGAGACCTGGGAAACAGTGTCTGATGTTATGAGAAGCAACACAGAGTGGGTTCTGACTGAGCATGGAACCCACCTTCCCACATTCAAAACCAGGGTGGGGGGGATTGTGTTACTGGTGCATGACACTCAACAGATTTGTACACCAATCAGACCCTGGCTGGGGGAAACCAGTCAGAGGAGCGTGGCAGATCATAAACCGAGCAATCCAAACAACGGTTTCTTGGTAGCTTTTAATTTGCCCTGGGAGTTTATTAGATTAACAATCACTTACCCCTCTCAGACTCTTCCCTTGGATCCAACAGTCCTCTTGTAGTGGCTATCAACTGAATACCAGTGCTTTGCACACCCCCAAAATGAAAATACATAAAGAACAGTTTAGTCATTATCACTTTCCCTGCTTTTTTTATAAAGAGTTTTCTCCTGTAAGTGCCAGAATTCTCTCTGGTATATATGAAATTCAGTGTTATCACTGATCTTTCACGTGGGAATGTGCTGAACTCATAAAATTAAACACAAATGGAAAGCTGTCTTCTCATTATCCCTTTGATGAATTCATCCCATCATGTCATCAGCTCTCTTGGGCAGCAGCATTTCACTGCTTTCCTTTCACTGTTCCTAATTAAGCTTGTGCTGGTTTATTCCAAAAGAATCTGAAGAGCTGGTTGTGAAATCATTTGCTTCTTTCTAAAGCCTTTAAAACTCTGGCACTCACGATTTTTTCCAATCAATTCAGATCAAACACCTGCTCGGAATGAATAGCAAGTGTCATATCTGAAAATAACTGTTCCTTTCAAGATGTATGTTCTCTGGTAGAAGTTGTTTATATATCAGTTTATGTTATCTCTGAGTATTTATCACTTGTATTAAGACACAGGAGCTGAGACAGGCCAAACTTTTAGTCAGCAATGGGCATGTCTATGGCTCCATTCTCCTCCAGCTGTACTTAGTGATGACGCTTTTTCTCTTGAGATCAGCTCCATCAACAAGCCCGGTGCAGATAGATGGGTGAATGTGATGGTAGTAGCTCTCAATCGATTCCTGCAGCACATATTGGAAAGTGTTACAAAATGTGGAATATCTTTAACTTCAACATTCTGCCAATTATTTCCCATACCCCAATCTTGACCTTGTTATGGGTTGGCAAGGTGAATGCTTACTCCTTCAGTAGCTCATTGAGTATATTGCTTTAAAACATTTTCTTCCATCCTATCTGGAGTTTCTGAGGCAAGCCACACTGCTGAAAACAGTCATGAAAGTCCTAGACACCTAACAATCAATAAATCGTATTTACTGAATCCTCATTGTGTGCAGAGCACTATATTATGCATTTAGGAGAGTACAGTAGAGTAAATAGACATGATCTTTCCCTCAGGGAGCTTATAGTCTAGCAAGGGAGAAAGAGATTACACATAGAAGAAGAGGCCAGGTATAATGATATGTACATAAATGCTATGGCAGTGGGGTGAGTGGAAACAGACTCAAGTTCAAAGGTGACATAGGAGGGAGGGAAAATAGGAAGGGAAAATAGAGTGGGGAGATGTGAGATTAGTCATGAAAGACTTACTGGAGGGCATGGGATTTTAATAGGGCTGTGAAGTTGGGGAGAATGGTGGTCTGTCAGATATGAAGCGGGAGGAAGCTAAAGGCTGGAGTGGGGGGTAGTGAGCAAGGTGTCGATGGTGAGAGGGAAGAGAATGAGGTGGTGAGGAGATTGCTATTAAGAACAAAGTGTGTAGGCTGGGCTGTGGTGGGAGAGTGAGGGTAAGTAGAAGGGAGAGATTGAGAGGCTTAAAGCTGGTGGTGAGGAGTTTCTGTTGGATGAGTAGTTGTATGTGCAGTCACTGGAGGTTTCTGATGGGTATAGAGTGGTGGGCAGAATGATTTTTTCAGAAAAATGATCTGGGCCAGGTGAGTGGAGTATGAACCTAAGAGGAGAAAGGCTAGAGGCAGAAAAGTCAGAAAGGGAGGCAGTTTAGGTCACCACTATGGTGTAGCTGTCTTTTAAACCTACAGCCTATGCCTACTTGGGTAGCACATCAATCATGAGAAAATGAACTTGTAACCATTGTTGAGGAGATAAAACTGGTTCATGTCAACAGGCTTGCCTTTGACATCTACATCTGAGGCAATTATTTTTTTTCTCCAGAAATGGATCCAAGCTGGCTTGTGCAGGGCATTAACCATTCAACCATTTGCTTTATTTGCTTTCTGTTCAACCCACGCTTCCTTTGCCTAACCTCTCAAAGCAAGTCTTTAAGCTGGCCACGAATTAGTAATTCACAACCTTGAGCAGGGCTGCCCATTCCAGATATTTCTGAAACAGGGGTAGAGTCTCCTCACTCGATTTAGCACAAACTCAACCATGCTCCTCAACGTGATTTTTATATACAGAGTTTCTTACAAAATAATAGCACCCAAACAATTCATTTCTTCTCTACATAGTGCGTGTTGGGGTTTCCAGGTACAAATCCATTATATCAATCAATGACATTTATTGAGCTTCTATTGTTGTGGAGCATTATACTAAGCATATGAACTTGATATAATTAAATTCCAAAAACATGACACTCTGAAAATAAAGCATGAACAGAATTCCATTAATTTTTTTTTGAAGTGCAGAAACAGCTGCTCAGTCCCCTTCTGTTTAAGGGTTTTTACTCCCTCCCCAGCCCCCAGAGGCTAAAATATGAACAAATGCAGATCCCCACCCTGCGTCTTACATGAACATGGCACTAGTTCCACAACTTCAAATGACATGTGTGTCTTTCAACACACTCTGTGCCACCCAGTTTAGGGGTAAAAGAACTCAACTGAAGATTTCTGCAGAATCATTGATGAATCTCTCTAGGATGATGGGATGACAAGGGGTGTCCTCAATGACTAGAAGTGATTTAAGCACTTACTATAGTGCCTTGCACACAGTTAGCACTCAATAAATATGATCTAAAGAATGGATGTGGTTGTTGTGGGCAGGGGGGTGGGGTGTGCAACTCAAGGCCAATCCCAAATGCAAGGCCAAGAGTAACCCTGAGCAAGCAATTGGGGAACAGCACATCTACAGGATTCAAACATCTCCTAGATGGACTAGATGGACTAGACTGTGAGCCCACTGTCACTGTCACTGTCAACTGAGCCCACTGTTGGGTAGGGACCGTCTCTTTACGTTGCTAACTGGTACTTCCCAAGCACTTAGTACAGTGCTCTGCACACAGTAAATGCTCAATAAATACGATTGAATGATCTCCACCCAAACTGCTACCGTGCTAATACAATCACTCATCCTAACCCACCTGGATTACTGCATCAGCCACCTTGCTGATCGCCCAGTCTCTCCCCACTCCAGTCCATACTTCTCTCTGCTACCTGGCTCATTTTTCTACAAAAATGTTCAGGACATGTTTCCCCTCTCATCAAGAAACTCCAGTGATTGCCCATCCACCTCCATATCAAACAAGAATTCCTCATCTTTGGCTTTAGACTCAATCATCATGCCCCCTCCAACCTCACCTCGCTACTCTCCTACTACAACCCAGCCTACACATTTCACTCCTCTAGTGCCAACCTTCTCACTGTGCCTCGATCCCATCTATCTCTCCACTGACCACTTGCCCACATCCTGCCTCCCATCTGGAACACCCTTTCTCCTCAAATCCAACAGACAATTACTCTCCCCCTTTCGAAGCCCTCTTGAAGGTACATCTCCTCCAAGAGGCCTTCCCTGACTGTCCTCTTCTCCCTTTCCTCTTCTCCCACTCCCTTCTGTCATCCTGACTTACTGTCTTCGTTCATCCCCCCTCGCAGCCCCACAGCACTTATGTACATATCTGTAATTTATTTATTTATATTAATGTCTGTCACCTCCCCTCCCCCTTCCAACAAGACTGTAAGCTCATTGCTTCCAGGGAATATATCTGTTTATTTTTATATTGTACTCTTCCAAGCACTTAGTACATTGTTCTGCACACAGTAAGTGCTCAATAAATGCAATCGAATTGAATTGTACCTCCACATCATTTTACTCCAAAGGATCCCTTCCCTGGATGTCCTCAAGCATTAAACCCCATTGGCTGGTGCCATCAAGGACCTGCCCACTGATGGGCATGGGTGTTCCAGATTGGGTGGCTGGGCCTTGAAGACCAGTGGGAGTGGAAGGCCCATCCAGTCCCTGTTTCCATTTTTAGTGATTAGTTCAAGGACAGAACTTTCCCAGAAGCCCCACCATCAAATTGACAGGGGCTAGAGAACAATAGAGAGGAGATGGGGGGAATCTTGATTTGAGATCAGGGTGGGAGCTATTTTGACATATAGGAGGAGCTAATAATAATAATAATTGTGGTATTTGTTAGTGCATACTATGTGTGAGACACTGTACTAAGCACTGGGGTGGATACATTCAAATTGGGTTGGACACAGTCCAACACAGGGGGCTCACAGTTTCAATCCCCATTTTGCAGATGAGGTAACTGAGGCACAGAGAAGTCAAGTGACTTGCCCAAGGTAACTAGGAAGACATTTGGCAGAGCCAGGATTAGAATCCATGACCTTCTGACTCCTAGGCCTGTGCTCTATCCACTGTACCATGCTGCTTCTCAGGGAATATTTTGACAGCTTGACTGAGATGGGAGTGGATTTATTTTGACACTGAGATGGGAGTGGATTTATTTTGACAAATGAGCAGGGCTTCTTTTGGCAGCTGGGTGTGCCCTATTTTGAGAGGGGTTATGTATTCTTTACTGCATTTCCAATTGCCTAGTAAAATTCTCTGCTCATAATGGTCACTCAGTAAATATGAATGAATGAATGAATGAATGAATGAATGAATGAAATAATGAACATGGCACACAAGGAAATGAAAGATCATGTTTCCTCCATGAATTGTGCCACATCACAGGAATCATTATTCCAAGAACTGGCATGCTACATCTTTCCTTTGGAGTATTGGAAGCTTAGTATAAGATTTCTTCACTTATGGAGTTGTTCCCTCCCTCTAGGTCATCTCCCCTACACAGACTGAAGGTTTTATCTTCAAGTTATAATTCTAACTGCAAAATGGCTTTGCCTAAATTCTGGTGGCTTAGAAATTATCAACCTGGTTGAGATGGTTATTCATGTCTATTCTTCCTTTGCCTTGTCATTTGAAAGCTTTATTTCCAGCTCTAACTCTCCAAGGACATTTTGTAATTTGCTACCTGTTCTAAAATACTCTCAGGGCCTCTCTCCCTTCCTGATGGAAAAAAATCCTAAATTCATATTTTGTTTCCTTCAAGAAAAGAAAGAAGATAGAATAATTTCCATAATTATTCTTTCAAAAAATCTGACTCTGTTCCCATGAAACCATGGCATCTTTGTTCAGGGATGAGCAAACTTTTTGGGGTGAAGAATGAAACTTAATGAAAGCTTTGAGCAGTTGGTGCACAAATAGTCATTTAGGATTTCCCATTTGACACGTTATAGTATACATGAAGCAAGATGAGATATCATTGCGAATCATTAACTTTCCAGCCCATGAGGATATCCTGTGGTGGTAACAACACTGCAGTACTCCACAACTCTGCAACTGGAGGTGAGGCACCTACTATTCTGTGAAGGCATGGCAGTTGTCCCAACTACTGAGGAAGAACTAAGGCTTCATGAAGATCAGTACACGAAAGGGTCTGCCTCCTCTATCTGTGCCATACGAGAAACAGATATTCCAACTCTTCTTCCCTCTCTGATTGTCACCTTCAATGACTCAGTCACTGATGGCTCCTTCCACTTTTCCTTCAAACAAGTTCAAATTTCTCCTGTACATAAAAAAAGAGTTTCTTGGATCGCACAATGCACCCTTCATCTACCATCCCATTCCTTTCTAAACTCCTCAATAAGGAAGCAGCATGGCTTAGTGGATAGAGCGCGAGCCTAGCAGTCAGAAGGTCATGGGTTCTAATCCCGGCTTGGCCACTTGTCTGCTGTGTGACCTTGGGCATGTCACTTCACTTCTCTGGGCCTTAGTTACCTCATCTGTAAAATGAGGATTGAGACTGTGAGCCTCACATGGGTCAGGGACTGTGTCCAACCCAATTTGCTTGTATCAACCCCAGCGCTTAGTACAGTGCCTGGCACATAGTTAAGTGATTAACAAATGCCATCATTAATAGGGATGTGTACATCCTGTCACCTCCACTCCCTAGACTTTGATTTTCTTCTTGACACACAAGATTCTGCTTTCTGCTCCCTTCACTCTGCTTAAATCATACTCTCCTTGGTCACCAATGACCTCCTCCTTTCCAAATCTAATGAATTTTCCCTAGCCTATCCTTCACGATGTCTCAGCTGCCTTCAACACTGCAGATCGCTCATTTATCCTGGGTTCTCTTACCTCTCAGCCTGTTCCTTCTTAGTCTCCTTTCTTGACTTCTCTTCTATGTCTCACCCCTGAACAGTGAGTATTTCTCTAGGTTCTGTTCTAAGTTCCCTTCTCTTCTCACTTTATGCTCACTCCCTTGAGGAGTTCATTTGCTCCAATGGCTTTAAGTAGCATCTCTAGGCAGATAACCCCCAAATCTATCTTGGTAGGCCCAACCTCTCACCTCCACTACAATCTTGCATTTCATATTCATATAGAGCTTCTCATGGGACAGCCCCATGTTGATGTCCCACTAGCTCCTTAAACTCAATATTTCTAAAACTGAACTCATCTTCCCTTCCAAATCAGCTCCTTTAACCAACCCTATCCCTGAATCCCACAACTTTGGCATTTTCCTGCAGTCCTCAATCTTCTTCAATTTTCACCTAAATCTGTTACTATATTCTATCTTTTTCTACTCCACAATATTTCCCAAATCCATCCCTCACTCTCCATCTGAATAGTCATTGGTCCTGGCCCTTGTTCTATCCTGCCTAGACTACCATATCATCCTCTTTATTAGTATCCCTATCTGAAAGGCTCTCTGCTCTCCAATCCACACTGGGCCCACTAGATCATTTTTCTTAAATACCATTTTGTACCCTCTGTTAGGGAATGAGAGGTACAGAATGACTAAGACTGAGAAGCAGCATGGCTTAGTGGATAGAGTATGGGCCTCGGAGTCAGAAGGACCTGCCCTCTGTGTGTCCTTGGGTAAGTCACTTATCTTCTCTGTGCCTCAGTTACCTCATCTGTAAAATGAGGACAATTCATTCATTCATTCATTCATTCATGTTTATTGAGCACTTACTGTGTGCAGAGCACCGTACTAAGTGCTTGGAAAGTACAATTTGACAACTGATAGAGGCAATTCTACCCAACAACGGGCTCACTGTCTAGAAGGGCGGAGACAGACAACAAAATCAAGCAAGTAGACAGTCATCAATAGCATCAAAATAAACAAATAGAATTAAAGTTATGAACACATCATTAATAAAATATATAGAATAATAAATATGTACATATACACAAGTGCTGTGGGGCAGGGAGGGAGGTAGAACAGAGGAAGGAAGTAGAGGTGATGGGGAGGGGAGGAGGAGCAGAGGAAAAGGGGGGCTCAGTTTGGGAAGGCCTCCTGGAGGAGGTGAACTTTTAGAAGGGCTTTGAAGTGGGGAAGAGAGCTAGTTTGGTGGATCTGAGGAGGGAGGGCATTCCAGACCAGAGGTAGGACATGGGCCAGGGGTCAACAGTAGGTCTGGTGAGAACGAAGCTCAGTGAGGAGGTTAGCGGCAAAGGAGTCGAGTGTGTGGGCTGGGCTGTAGAAGGAAAGAAGGGAGGTGAGGTGGGAGGGGGCAAGGTGATGGAAAGCTTTAAAGCCAATAGTATGGAGTTTTGGCTTGATTCAAAGTTTCAAAGGCAACCACTGGTGATTTTTGAGGAGGGGGGTGTGACAGGCCCAGAGCATTTCTGTAGAAAGTGAATCTGGGGGGCAGACTGAAGTATATAGACTAAAGTGGGGAGAGACAGGAGGTTGGGAGATCAGAAAGGATACTGATGCAGTAATCCAATTGGGATATGTTGCTTGATGAGAGTGTGAGCCCCATGTGGGACAGGGACTGATTAACTTGTATCTACCCCAGTGCTTAGAATAGTGCTTGTCACATAGTAATAATGATAATAATAATAATAATAATAATAATGGCATTTATTAAGTGCTTACTATGTGCAAAGCACTGTTCTAAGCGCTGTGGAGGTTACAAGGTGATCAGGCTGTCCCACATGGGGCTCACAGTCTTAATCCCCATTTTCCAGATGAGGTAACTGAGGCCCAGAGAAGTGAAGTGACTTGTCCAAAGTCACCCAGATGACAATTGGCAGAGCTGGGATTCGAACCCATGATCTCTGACTCCAAAGCCCAGGCTCTTTCCACTGAGCCACGCTGCTTCTCTAAGCACAAATACCATGATTATTCTTACTGTTATTATTAAGGAGCTGCCAGAGAGGTTGGGGGAGAATCAGGAGAGAGCCATTATAGTGAAACCATAATTGTATAGCATTTTCAGGAGAAGGGAGTGAACAACAGAGTCACAGACCATGAAGGGAGAAAAATAGATTAGAAGAGAGTAGAGAGCATTAGATTTGATTCTCTTAGAGAATGTAGTTTCAGTATAGCGAAGGAGATGAAAGCTAGATTTCAGTGATTCCATAAGAGAGGGGAGGGAAGGAGGCTGGGAGCAAGTGCTGGGAGAAGCAGAGTGGCCTACTAGAGAGAGTCCAGGCCTGGGTGTTGGAGAAACTCGGTTCTAATCCCGGCTCTGCCACTTGTCTGCTCTGTGACCTTGGGAAAGTCACTTAACCTCTCAATGCCTCAGCTACCTCATCTGTAAAATGGGGATTAAGACTTGAAGCCCTATGTGGGAGGGACTGCATCCAGCCTGATTATCTTGCATCTACCTGTCACTCGTCACCCGGGGATGGGTTTGGGATCGGCCAGCAAAGGAGAGAGAGACCAGGGACGAAAAGCCTGAATTTTATACAAAATTTATTCTGCCAGGTGAATTGAATTATTTGATTATTTAGACAAACTTCCTAACTTCCCTTTCAGGAAGAATATGATTATTTGGTGATATTAGAGCTTCCCTAATGGGAGGAATATACTTTTATGTTACTCGCATGTGGCAGAACACCAAGCTCCCACCCAGGTGGAATCCTCTTATGGTTTGTTCGCATGTGGTGAGGCAGTTAGCTCTCACCCACGAGCACTTCCCACTCAGGAGGAATCCTTTTCTTCACTCAATCATATTTATTGAATGCTTATTATGTGCAGAACACTGTACTAAGCACTTGGGAAGGACAGTTCAGGAACAGAGACGGTCCCTACCCAACAACGGGCTCACAGTCTAGAAGAGGGAGACAGACAACAAAATAAAACAAGTAGACAGGTGTCAATACCATCAGAATAATGTGTCCGGTAGTCAGAAGACATGATCCCTGTGGGATTTTACACTCTCTCAGAGGAGACAGGAAAAACATAATTTACAGAAAGGAAAAGAAAAAGAAAAACTTGGTATGTATGTGAGAAATTGATTGAATAGTAGGGTTTGTAGATTAATATGCATTGAAAGGCTATGGGTGGGTTGGAGTGCCTTTGTGTAGATTCAGAAGTGCTGAAGTGGTATTTGCAGGTACATGATAGGAATCAGGGTAGACTTTCTGGAGAACATATGACTCTCTTGAAGGACATTAACAAGGGGGGACTTGGTGCCTGGAAAATTTAAAGGGAAAACAAGGTCCAAGGAGAAGGAAGCATATAAGAGTTTGGAAGAAGGAAAGGTGAGAACTAGGCTGGTTAGTAGGTAGATACATTAGTTTAAGAAGAACTAAGAATGAATTCTAGTGCTTAGTGAGAGAAGAGTGTGGATAGATAAGAGGGAGAGAGCTGGCAGGATTTATAAAGCCATTTGTGAGGAGTTTCTGCTTGATGCAGAGAGGAATGGGTTGCTATTAAAGGTTCTTGAGGAATGGACAGTAGTATGCAGAATAATTCCAAAATGATCTGGACCTCAGAGTGAAGTATCAACTGGTCTGGGGAGAGACTGGAAACCAGGAGATTAGTGAGGTGAATGATAGAGTAGTGAAGCTGAGATATGATAAGTGCTTGAATCAGTGCAGTGCCGGTTTGGATGGAGCAGAAGAGATTGAGCCAGAAAATTTTAGACAGACAAGATTTGGAAAAATTGAAATAGAGGGAAGAATAAAGGATGATGACAAAAAGGAGGGCTCCAGAGATGAGAAATATGGTGTCATCAATTGTGATGGGAAAGTTGGTGAGAGAGTATTTTGAAGGGAAAATGAGGAGTTCAATTTTAGCCATAGAGTTTAAAGTACTAGCAGACATCCTGTGGAGGTGTCTTGGAGATAACAGGAATTGTGAGATTGCAGTGGGCATGAATTTTGTTTTAATGGTATTTGTTAATACTTTACTATGTGCCAGCACTGTACTAAATAATAATAATAATAATAATGGCATTTATTAAGTGCTTACTATGTGCAAAGCATTGTTCTAAGTGCTGGGGAGGTTACAAGGTGATCAGGTTGTCCCATGGGGGGCTCACAGTCTTAATCCCCATTTTACAAATGAGGTAACTGAGGCACAGAAGTTAAGTGACTTGCCCAAAGTTACATGGCTGACAATTGGCGAAGCTGGGATTTGAACCCATGACCTCTGACTCCAAAGCCCATGCTCTTTCCAAGATGCAAGCTGATCAGATTTGACACAGTCCCTGCCCCATATGGGGCTGAAGGTCTTAATCCCCATTTTACAAATAGGTTAACTGAGGCACAAGAAGTTAGTTGACTTACCCAAGGGCAGGCAGCAGGCAATGCAGAAGCAGGATTAGAACACAGATCCTCTGGTTCCCAGGTCCTTTGCACTAAGCCACAATTGCTTCCCACTAGGCCCTGTTATGCTGATGATACAACCCTACTAGCAGAAAGTGAAGAAGTCTTGAAGGGCTTATTATTGAAAGTTAAGGAACAGAGCAAAAAGATGGGCCTATATTTGAATGCCAAGAAAACAAAGATCATGACAACTGGAAGTTTTAACACATTTTCAGTGGGTGAAGATTGAAATAGTTGACAATTTTTCTCTCCTGGGATTGACAGTAATCAATAATAAAGGAACTAGTTGTCGAGAAATACACCGAAGATTAATGTTAGGAAGACTTGCTATGAAGAGCCTGGAAAAAAATCATGAAACGTGCTGACGTAACAATTGCCACAAAAATACAAATTGTCACTTCTGTGGCTTTTTCAGTGACAGTGTATGTATCCAAAAGCTGGACAGTGAAAAAACAGGATAGAGAAAACATTGATTCTTTTGAAATGTGGTGTTGGAGATGGATTTTACGAATACCATGGACTGCCCGAAAAACAAACAAATGGAGCTTGGAGCAAATTAAGCCAAAGTGGTCTTTGGAAGGCCAAATGACTCGACTTAGATTAACATACTTTGGACACATAATCGGGAGGACTAATTCTCTGGAGAAGACGCTAATGCTAGGAAAAGCCCAGGGAAACGATAACAGAAGAATCTTTGGAAATGCTGTGGAATATGGCAGAAGATGGGATGTTCTGGAAAAAGTATATCCATGGAGTCACTGTGAATTGGAAACAACTCAACGACGCTAAATAATAACAATAAGCCACATTGCTTCCCACTAGGCCACACTGCTTCCCATGGCCTACTTGATGCTAGAGAGGTAGATGTAGCAGTCATGGGTGAGGAGCAGCTCCCCAAGGGAGCGAGTGTAAAGTAAAAAGAGGAGGGAACTCAGGGCAGAACCCTAAGGGACAACTGCATTTAAGCTGTGAGCAGCAGAGAAAGAAAAATTAGTAAAGGTTTAGGAGTAGTCAGAGAGAAAAGAGGAGAACCAAGAGAAACCTGCATCAAAAAAGAGCAGCAGTGTTGCCTAGTGGATATACCATGGGCCTAGAAGTCAGAAGGGTCAGGATCCTAATCCCCACTTTGCCACTTGTCTGCTTTGTGACCTTGGGCAAATCACTTCACTTCTCTGTGCCTCAGTTCCCTCATCCATAAAATGGGGATTAAGGCTGTGAGCCCCATGCCGTATATGGACCACGTCAAATCTGATTAGCTTGTATCTACTCCAGCACTTAGTACAGGGCCTGGCACATAGTAAGTGATTAACAAGTACCATAAAAAAGAAACACAACAAAAAAAAACAAGGTTAGAAAGCATTTCCAGGAGAAATTAGTCCATGGTGTCAAAGGAAGATAATAAGGATTGGGTTAGAGGAGAGTCCATTTGATTTGGAAAGAAGGAAGTTATTTGTGACCTTAGAAAAATTTCATTTGAATTAGTGGAAACCAGATGTGTAACGATCCCATTCCTGTTTAATTCAATCTTTTCAACCATGCTAGAAGATGCAATGAGAAACCCGGATGTAGGCACATACATGCCTTCTACTTTTGGAGGTGAGGCCCTTTGAATAGTCAAAAACATTCCACTATACACAACATATAAGCCAGGGGAACTGTAGTGCTGTCTAACCTTCCAGGTGGCTATGACCTTGGACCTCTGCCAAAGATGCCATACCCTAACTCTGAGATTGCTCTTGCCTCTGGTGAAAGAGCCAACCTCTGAGGTTTGATAGGTCCTATTCCCTGCCCAGCTTGACGGGCTCACCTCAGTGCTGCTACTCTTTGCATGGGCACTCATGGTAGTGTTGAAAGTAGCGCAAATTCACTTCTTCCGTTGAATGTGGACAAATGGCCAGTGGGAACACCTCTGGTTTCTGGTCTAGGTGAGACCATGTCAAACCAGTAGAAGATGAGAAGCTGATTAGCCATCTTATCTTTCCTTCAGTCCTTTCTCACTCAAACAAGTGGGAGGGCAAGTTATTTCCTACCCAAAAATCTTTGGGCAAAGAAGATGGTATCACCCTCATGATGTCCACACAGAGTAGCCACCTTTGACAAGAGACACATTTTTCTTCAAAAAGAGCTAGACATGGCTCGTGAACTACAGCTTTCCAACCCTGATCTAGAAATTTTTTCCCAAATCCTGCACCTTAAGCAAAACTATTATGCTATTAATAGAATGGTTAATGAAGCACTGTTTATGAAATCCATGCACAGCCTGATTAATACATTGAACATGTTTACTTGGAATAGATGGTAGGAAGAGAAGATAATAACTGCTTGATGAAAATGTTCAGCTGCAACAATCAGGGTGATTACTTCAACTTCATTAGATTACTGTTTTTCCTCATGTGCTTAGTACCCAAATAATTTAAGTGCAAATTCAAGGTCTGATTAATAAAGGAAGAATTTTAAATTGTTTAAATGACATTCTTCAGTTCCTTATGAAAAAAAGATATTTTTTGAGAATCGGCATACCAATGAATGACTCTTTTAGATGCCTATCTCTTTCAGAGCACAATGTACAGCTTTTTGGCGAGCAGGCACTTCATTGAAAAATTGAAGAATAATTTAAATGATCTCAGAACTATATTTTGAATGTTTCAACCCAGAATATAATGGGCAATAGGTATAAAATGAGTGCATACTTTTTTATTTTCAAAAATTTTTTAAATGAGAAAGAGGGAAAAAAGAACGATTAAAAAGAGGAGGAAGAATTTGCAGATGATATTATGGGCAGTGAGATTTTATCTATATAAAGCAGAAGAGAATGATTCATAGTTGATAATCCCTCCCACTGTAGATACACAGAAATATAATCCTCGTTTTGCTTTGCTTGGTGCTGTTTTTGAAGCTGCCTTTCACTATGATAATCTTTTTGAAGTCTCAGCCTTAAGAGACATCTTATTAAAAGAGAAGCAGCGTGGCTTAGTGGAAAGAGCACGGGCTTGGGAGTTGGAGGACAATGGGTTCTAAATCCCAGCTCCGTCACTTGTCTGCTGTGTGACCTTGGGCAGGCAACTTAACTTCTCTGTGCCTTAGTTATCTCATCTGTAAAATGGGCTTTTAGACTGTGAGCCCCACGTGGGACAACCTGATTACCTTGTATCAACCCCAGTGCTTAGAACAGTGCTTGGCACATAGTAAGCACTTAACAAATACCATAATTATTATTAGTATGATTACCAAGTCTTCCACAATAGAAGATTGCCTACCATTTTGCTCTTTCAGTCTCCCTCCATTAAGCCACTTAGCCCAACACTTTTCTTCACTGTACCTTAAAACTTATCTTTGAAACCATCATCCAGGACAAGAAGTCATCCAAATTCTTAGGAATCTCTTGGCAGAGTTAGAATAGTGATGTAGAGTGATAACAAACTTGAAGAACACAAAGGTTAAAACTCAGCTAGACCCAGAGAAACTCTCCACATACTCAAAGACTTATATGGGCAATGCAGAACTTAACTTTAATCATAAGTTCTATCTAACAATACAATGATAAACAAAGCAGAAGAAAATTGAATGACGAAGGTCAGTTAGTGACAATGGGACTTCAAGATTCACAATAAAATAAAGGTTTGTAGAACTGTGTTGGTGTCCAAACAGCTGCATAACTGTGAGACCTAGAACTCCACACACATCCAGTTTCATGAGCAAAATGCACCAATTGTCACTTGCACTGTTTACCAGTAAAATTTCAGAACAAGATTAGTGTCACTGAGGCCCTGGGACCCAGTCAACTAATGCAAAGTTTGGTACACCAACAGACTGGCTCAAAAAACTGAGACAGGCCTTAACTGACACGAACTTATTTGAGTGGGAAAGAGATATACCTGTGTGTACAAAATATACACCATAGTGTTATTTTCACATGCATCTTTTCAGCGAGACCTACTTCCATTACTGGGACTTCATTTCAATTGTGTGGTTTGCAAGTGGAGTAATATGGCTATTACTAGTTTGTGTACTTAAGAGACCAACTCAGTGGATGCGGTGAATTAAGGTTATTTGCAAATCTTAGTGAGATCGTGATGGGCCAATTCCATGGCTTCAACTATGCAGATGATTCCCAAACTGCTTGGCACATAGTAAGCGCTTAACAAATACCATCATTATTATTATTAGCCACGTCCTCTCTCCTTCTCTGCAACACTGCATCTCCTTCTGATTCCAGGGCATCACTACATGGATATCCCTCCAACACTTCAAACAACATCCAAA
The DNA here is from genome assembly GCF_015852505.1 of Tachyglossus aculeatus. Lineage (NCBI taxonomy): Eukaryota > Metazoa > Chordata > Mammalia > Monotremata > Tachyglossidae > Tachyglossus > Tachyglossus aculeatus. The sequence goes on along the minus strand of NC_052090.1, from coordinate 2,917,560 downwards.
ATTGAATCTTTCATTCATTTATTCATTCAATCATATTTATTAAGCACTTCCTGTGAGCAGAGCACTGTACCAAGAGTTTAGGCAAGTACAATACAGCAAGAAAGTGTGACAATCCTCTCCCCACATTAAGTTCATAGTCTAGAGGGGTGAAGACAGACATCAATACAAATAAGTAGACCTCACTACAGATAAATAAAATTACAGTTCTATACATAAGTGCTGTGGGGCTGGGTGGGGTGGGGGGAGAAGAGCAAAGACAGTAATTCAGGGCAATGTAGAAGGGAGTAGGAGATGAGGAAAAGTGGGGCTTAGTCTGGGAAGGCCTTTTGGAGGAGATGTGCCTTCAGTAAGGCTTTGAAGCAGGGGAGAGTAATCATCTGGCGGATTTGAGGAGGGAGAGCGTTCCAGGCCAGGAGCAGGCCAGGAGCCAGGGGTGAGCCATGAGACAGGTGAGACTGAGGCACAATGAGAAGGTTAGCACCAGAGGAGTGAAGGGTGTGGGCTGGGTTTCAAAAGGAGATGAGTAAGATGAGGTAGGAGGGGGCTATGTGATATAGTGCTTTAAAGCCGATTGTGAGTAGTTTTTGTTTGAAACGAAGATGGAAAGGCAACCACTGGATAGTTTTGAGGAGGGGGATGATATGTCCTGAACGTTTCTGTAGAAAGATGATCTAGGCAGTGGATTGAATTATGGACTGGAGTGGGGAGAGGCAGGAGGTTGGGAAATCAGCAAGGAGGCTGAAATAGTAATCTAGGCAGGATAGGATGAGTGATTGTATTAATGTAGTAACAGTTTGGATGGAGAGGAAAGGATGGATTTTAGTGAGGTTGTGAAGGTGAAACTGACAGGATTTGGTGAGAGATTGAATATGTGGGTTGAATGAGTGAGCAGAATCAATGATATTGCCAACGTTATGGGCTTGTGAGATGGGCAGTATGGTCGGGCCATTTACAGTGACAGGAAAGTCCGGTAGAGGACAGGGTTTGGGTGCTGTGTTTTTGGATATGTTAAATTTGAGATGACAGGAGGACATCCAAGTAGAGATGTCTTGAAGGCAAGATGAGATACAAGCCTAGAGAGAAGGAGAGAGTTCAGGGGAGGAGATGTAGATTTGGGTATTATCTGCATAGAGATGGTAGTTGAAGCTGTGGGAGCTAATGAGTTCTCCAAGGGAATGAGTGTAGATGGAGAATAGAAGCAGGCTAAGAAATGAACCTGGAAGGACCCCCACAAAAAGGGGGTGGGAGGCAGAGGAGGAGCCTGCAAAGGAGACTGAGAATGAGCGGCCAAAGAGATGAGGAAGAACCAGGAGAGGACAGAGTCAGGGAAGTCAAGGTTGGATAATGTTTCCAGTAGACAGGGGTGATCCACAGTGTCAAAGGCAGCTGAGGGGTCGTGGAGGACCTTATCCTGAAATTTCTGTCACTGTTGGTACCAACACACTCCTCCCTACCTCCCAAAGCCCACAACTTTGACATTATCTTTGACTCCTCTTGCTCTTCTGGACCTCAGATTCAGTCAGTCACTAACTCCTATTGATTTTTTCTTCATTCTCCATTTTTTTCTCTAGTCTCCACCCCCTTCTCTCCATCCAAACTGACACCATGTTCTTCCAATCACTTGTTATATCCTGACTAGGCTACATAATTGACCTTCTTCTAGACCTCTGTCTCCCTTCTCTCCCCTCTCTGGTCCATCAGGTCTCTTTTGCCCTGATCATTTTTCTAAAACATGGTTTTGAGTAGGTATCCCCATTCCTCAAAACCTTCTAATGATAGTCCATTCCTCTCTGAATCAAGCAGAAACTCTTTACCATTGACTTCAAAGCACTCTTTCTCCCCACTACTTATCCTCACTCTTACCATGCCCTAGCTCACAAAATTCAATCCTCTTAAACCAACCTGCTTGCTGTGCCCACACTCTTCCTCCAGTTGGGCTCTCTCTTCCCCTTTCACATATGACAGACGACTGCTGTCCCCCATCTTCAAGGCCCTACTGAAATCACATCTCCTCTAAGAAACTTTCCCTAATCAATCTCCCATACCTCCATCCTACTTTCCCCACTACTGTCACTTCAGTACTTTTACACCACATAAATACTTGAATACCTCAAGGGCAGAGTTTGCAATATTTCCTTCTTCCATATATGTAAACTGTAAGCTCCTTATGGACAAGGATCATGACTATCAACTCTGTAGCATGGCACTTTCCCAAATATTTAGTACAGTGCTTTGCTTACAGTAAGTACTCCATAAATACCATTTATTGATATGTTCCCCAGTGAACCTACTGCAGTGCTGCTGTTCACTGTTAGTCCATAGCCTTTGGGGATACTAATTCAGCTTCCTAAATTCATTCTTTCATTAATCCAAACCTTCCTACCAAATCATCACTAATTGTTTGTAGAGGTCTTTTCATATCTATGTGAGTTGTGGTTTGGTTTGATCATTTGGATTAGTCCAAACTCCTTCACCTAAACCATCTCATACTCTTTGCTACTTTTAAGACCTTCAAGGAAACCTCAAGTCTGTGAGGTCCCTGGTGACCTTTGAATATAGTAATATTTCTGGAAAAGAAATCAATTCATATTCACCTGTTGCCAGCAAGGAGCATGAGCCCCATGTAGGAACTGATCAACTGGTATTTACCCCAGTGCCTTGTACAGTTCTTGGCATATAGTAAGCACTTAACAAATACTACTATTGTTGTTCTCCTTTTTTTTTCTTCTCCTCCTTCTTCTTTTTCTTCTTTTTTTCTTCTTTTTTTCTTCTTCTTTCCCTCCTCCTCCTCCTTAGTGGTAGTAGTAGTAGTAGCATTATCATTATCTAGCTTACTAAAAAGAGCTCAGGGTCTAGATGGGACCTCAACTATGAACCCTTTATTTTCTGTAACTGTAGCTCTTCCAATTAAAGACGCAGTTAGACAGGGTTGCACCTTTCAAGCCAGGATTTTGTTGGCGATGATAAAGTGCATTGTGATAGAAGTTAGAATGGGGAAGAGATCATTTCCCCAACTTTGCAAGCTGAGGAGAAGAAAGGTTGCACCCTGGAGGATTTTTGAAGCTGAAAAAAAGGAGAGTAAGAAAATAACATGGACCAAATATATGAATGGTTCCAAAAATGTGGAAAATTCCTAATGAAGAATTAAGCAGAGTATCACTGGTGATCCAGGACCTTAAGTATTTTCATCCCAGTGTACATTTTCTACTTTTAAACTGTATGATGGTTTACAAACAAAAATATTTTTCTGTAACATTTGCCCCGTTAAAGCAAATCTCAGAAAACCTTTGACTCTGGGAGATTTATTTGAAGCTCATTACAACACAAGGAAAATCTGTAATTCTATGTTAGATATGGTCAGAGTTCCGCTTCCTTCCCCCGTGGAAGTATATTTCCCATGTTAATGAAATAGGTTGGCACTGAAGAGGCAAATGCTTCCTCCTACTTAGACCGTGAGACACTTATGGCACCGGGATTGTGTCCAACCTGACGAACTTGTACCTACCTTAGAGCTTAGATGAGTTTTTGACAAGGAATAAGTCCCTTAACAAATGTCATAATTAATTTATAAAGAAAAAAATTCTACTGCTGTTTTCTACTTAAGTAGATATTGGGACTAATATTCAAACCCGACCCATCTACCATCCCAGGCGCTGGAAAATCCAAACCTGATGATGGGAAAATCATCACAGGGTCAAACTGCTACCTAACTCATGACGCTTCTAGTCATCTTGGAGGAGAAGGAGGGTCTCTGATCATCCTCTCCCTTTGACCCTACTTCTCCTTCTGAGACAACTGGCAGGACACCAACAGCCTGAGCCCTTCATTCCCTTCTAATTAGCCAAAGGGGGTCTGGATGGAATATTATCCTTCAAATAGTCAGATGTGGACTAAATTAGACCATCTGCTAATCAGGCTGCCAAAGATGCTTTGAGAAGCAGTCTAATGGACATCCATCCATCCATCTTTATTGCTAGCAATTTACCATCCATTGTTACTATTCTTACTGCCAACACTGAATGCTTGTTGTGTGCACTGGGGTAAATACATGAAGAGCAAAATAAAACAAGGTCCCTAAGTAGTCCACAGCTGTGTCACACTGCTTGAGACTATTTTGTCAAGACAAACACTTTTTTTCTACTTTTTGGAGTTGTGTATGCTCTATTTCGGTTCCCCATTCAGCAAGTACTTTGAGTACCTTGCCCCTCTATTGCTAAACTTCTCACTGTACCTTGATCTCAGCTATCTTGCTGTCAACCCCTCGCCCACATCCTATCTCTGGCCCAGAACACCCTGTCTCCTCAAATCTGACTCTTCCTACCTTCAACGCATTATTGAAGGCACATCTCCTCCAAAAGGCCTTCCCTGACTAAGCCCCCCTTTCCTCTTCTCCCACTCAATTCTGAATCACCTTGACTTGCTGTCTTTTTTCATCCCCCTCCCAGCCCCACAACACTTACATACATATCTGTAATTTATTTATTTATATTAATATCTGTCTCCCTTTCTCTAGACTGTAAGATAGTTGTGGGCAGGGAGTGTGACTATTTCTTGTTGTATTGTACTCTCCCAAGCAGTTAGTACAGTGCTCTGCACAAAGTTAGCAATCAAATACAGTTGAATGAATGAATGAATCCACGCTCTTCACATGTCCCACCCATGGAAGACATACAGAAGGTTGAATATAACCACAACAGCCTTAAATTTGGTAAGTAGCTTGATGATCCATTTTCATCACATGGTCTTTTGAAAGCTATGCTGGCCTTTTAAATTCCAACTAATATCTCTGTATCCATGATACAGAGTGTACGTAATAAGGACCTTTCCTTATGAGCAATATGGTCTGTAAGTTTCTCCCTCTTCTAATCTGTAAACTCTTTGAGGTGTGGATTGTGAATACCTATTCTATTGTAGTGTACTCTTCCAAGTTCTTAGCACAATGCTCTGCACACAGTAAGGTTTAAGGTACCCAATCACCTTGCCTGCTCCTACCTTACCTTGTTACTCTCCTACTACAACCCAGCCTGCCCACTTTGCTCCACTAATGCTAACCTTCTCACTGTGACTTGATCTCGTCAATCTCGCTGCCGACCCCTTATCCACATCCTGCCTCTGTCCTGGAACACACTCCCTCTTCAAATTCTCCAGACGATTACTCTCCTGTCCTTCAAAGCCTTATTAAAGGCACACCTTCTCCAAGAGGCCTTTCCTGACTAAGTTCCCCTTTTCTCTTCTCACACTTCCTTCTGCGTTACCCTGACTTTCTCCCTTTGTTCTTCCCCATTCCTGGCCCCACAGCACTTATGTACATATCTGTAATTTATTTATTTATATTAATGCTCTGTCTCCCGCACTCTACACTGTAAGGTCATTGTGTCTGTTTATTGTTGTCCGGGATATGTCTGTTTATTGTTCTTTTCTACTCTCCCAAGCAATTAGTACAGTACTCTGCACAGAGTAAGCACTCAATAAATATAGTGAAGGAATGAATGATAAGCTCTGAATAAATATGGCATTCTTCTCATACCCTAAAGCCATTTTCATACCACTCCACCTCCCCCATCCCTCTCTTTTCCTTTGAAGCCCATATCAACCGTCTCTACAGCCCACTCCAAATATTAATCTACCATCCCCTGCCCCTCCTATGTCCTTCTGTACCATTTTGATACCTTTCTCATATTCTTTCTCTCTTTCTCTATCCCTATATTGATCCATGGGGGCTTTAATATTCATGTGGATGTTCCCCACATCCCTTATGCTGCCTGCTTCCTCTCACTCCTGAACTCCAGTGTCCTCCTACTCCATCCCACCTCACACACTCACCAACTTGGACAAACACTTGATCTCAACATCTCTAGTTACTACACAATCTCTACTCTCACCAATTCTGATATCCCTCTATCAGACCACAAGTTCCTTGCCTACCTTCTCTCCCACAGATCCCTGCCCCACAGATTTATCCTGTTCCCTTCACAGAGACCTCCAGTCTTTAGAACCCTCGCTCTCCAATTTTCTAAAGTCATATTGCACCATTTTGGTCTCCATACACAAACTACCATCCCTCAACAGGATCCTCTCTACTGAACTCAACTTCCTTGCTCCCCTGCAAATGTTGTATCATTAACCTGCAACTCTGGGTCACCTTCAGACCCTTGTCTCCTGGGCTCAAGCTGAAAGCACTGCTAGAAGAACTCCAGACATTAGGCTAACCTCATCTAACTCAAGTTAATCTACAACTGCTTTAAATTCTGCCCTCTCCGCTGCCCAGCAACAAGACTTCTGCATCCATATTGACATTGCCATGCCAACTGTTTCAGTCATTTAACTCCCTCTACAAACCTCCTGGACCCACCCACTTTTTGTATAGGACTCTTCTCGTAAGCTCTCAGGTTGGTCCAGAGTTCTCCAGCTGTGGTCCTCCATTCACTCATTCATTCATTCAATCATATTTATTTAGTGCTTACTGTGTGCAGAGTATTGTACTAAGCACTTGAAAAGTACAATTTGGCAACAGAGATTCCAGAGTGGATCTTAAAAGGGAGTGGAGGGACGATAGGAGAGAGGATGAAGATAAGTGGTTTCACCCTATTACTTTAATCTACCACCATTCCCCAGCTGTTAGGATCCCCAGTTGCCTCTCAGACTCCCTGAGGGCTTGCAGCGTGGCATAGTGGATAGATCTCAGGCCTAGGAATCAGAGGCCTGGAAGTCAGAAAGTCATGGGTTCTAATCCCGGCTCTGCCACTTATCTGCTGTATGTCCTTGGACATGTCACTTAGCCTTAGTTATCTCATCTGTAAAATGGGAATTGAGACAGTGAGCCCCACATGGGGCAGGGACTGTGACCAACCCGATTTGCCTGTACCCACTCCAGTGCTTAGTACAGTGCCTTGCACATAGTGCTTAAAAAATACCATAATTATTATTCTTTATTGATAAAATTAAAACCATCAGGTGTGAGCTCCCCAAATACCCCCTACACTTGTCCAGTCCCTCCGTCTTCCTGAGCCCTCTTCAACTCTCCCTGCTTATTTTCAAAATCTACCCCTTTCACCTGTACCTCCAATTTGTTCCCTTCACAGTTTATCAAAACACTTGTCCCTTCCCTTCTTCTTTCCCTTCCTGCCACCTTCAACTCATTGTTTTCCACTTGATTCTTCCCTACTGTTTTCTAACTTGCTCAAGCCTCCCCATCCTAAAACAAAGAAAAAAAAAAACCTCCCTGGTACCCACAGCTCCCTGAAGTTATTGCTGAATCTCCCTCCTACCACTGTTCTCCAAACTCCTTGAAAAAGTTGTCTAAACCTGCTGTCTCCACATCCTCTTCCCCAGCTCTCTCCTTGAACCCCTCCATTCTGACTCTCATCCCCTTTACTCCATGGAAACTATGCCTCAAAGGTGACCGGTGATCTCCTTACCAAATCCAATGACCTCTACTCCATCCTAATCCTCCTCAACCTCTCAACTGTCTTTGACACCATGGACCATCCCTTTCTCATTATCAGTAATATTACATTGTAATAAGTAAGCATTTAAGTAATTTTATCATATTAAAGTATTACAATATATGATAATAGAAATAATAATAAAAATAACAGTACTTCTTGTTTCATAGGCATTTACTATGTGCCAAGCATTATGCTAGGCACTGGGGTGGATAAACAATAGTCAGGTTGGACAGTTCCTGTCCTACATGGGGTTCCCAGTGTAAGTAAGAGGAAATAGGATTTCATCTCCATTTTACCAATCAGGAAACTGAAGGACAGAGAAGCTGAATAACTTGCCTAAGGACACACAGCAGACCATTAGCCTCCATGGTACATAAGTATGGTAGCCTCCATACTTAATTTGCTTTAATGTCTGCCTACTTCAAGAAGCTTAGACTGTAAGCTTCTTGTGGACAGGGAACATGTCTACCAACTCTGTTGTATTGTACTCTCCTAAATGCTGAGCTAAGTATAGTGTTCTGCACACAATACACACTCTATAAACGTTATTGATAGCTTCTATCTGATGTTTCCTTTCTGTGATATTATCCACATTTTCTCCTATTCTGTACAAACCTGTGATAGCTTTGATGAAATAAAACCATCAGAATATATATTGCCATTGAAGTGCTGTTCGATTCAAAGATAAATCATAGAAGATGAGTTTGACATATTTACACGAGAATTCAACGGGGAAAAATAAACACTACTCATCATAGCCCATTCACCAGAAGTTAATCTCACCTTCCCTTTCCTTTTCTTTCTCAGTTCAAATATTGCAAAGAAAAACCCAACAGCAGATGTCTACAAGATGAACACTTTCCTCTGGATCCCCCTGTGGAGAGGGATCATCATGGTCACAACCTCTTTGATTACTGGGTTTTCTAGTCGCTCAGGACAGATGGCAAGATTGGATCTAGCCTTTTGAAGAGTTTGTTTTACCTAGGGCAGCTCACTCTAGCATCTGACTGCCTGCTGAACCCTGGGAGGGTGGGATAGGTGAGGAGCCAGGTCCTGGGAGATGAGGAGAGCAGTGGCGGGAACTCCACAGGCTACAGGAGTGGTGATGCTAGAGATCTGGGTTGTGTTGCTCTCCTGCTGCTTCACTCCAAGACCTCTGCTCTGGCTCTGGCTTCTGACTCACCCTAAGGAGGCTGACATTACCTGGAATTTTCAGCCCTAAATCCTGGCCAAAAGAGCTTCCAGAGTCATTTAAGGAGCACCTTAACCCATCAACCTCTGCTGGGTACTATAGCCATCTAATTCTCTTGTTCCTCTAACTCAGGTTTTCGGGCATCTTATTCACTGTTCCACCAAGCCTCTACACATTTATTTCTGTCACCACTCTAAGATAGAATCCCAGGCATCTCTTCAAAGGTACAAAAGTCACTGGGGACTAGCCTACCACCCCTCTCCTGGGTCTGGCTAGGGGAAGCCTGCAGATGAAGCTCTCCTTCCTTCACTTTTAGCTCCCTAGTCCATGTGTCTCGCCGGCACCTAGAGCTCCTTCCCTGAACCTCTACCAAGGCAGCCACCAAGTTCTGAAATCTCAGAAATATTCACTAAGTTCTCAATTAGGTAACAACCAAAAGAAATCCTGTCTAAACCCCCACCGCCCCTTCCCTTTGCCAACTTCTGGTGTAAATTTCTCTCAGCTCAGGACTATTTTACCTCTTGGTCCCCTTCCTGGATGTCACAGTGCTTAAATAGAAATGGATATCAAACAAACCTCTTAGAGTACAGACTGACATTTTAAGGGACAGTGGGAGAGAAGCGTAAGAAGGGAGGATCTCTGAACAACAAAACAATGATTGCTGCCACATATGTACGATGGCAGAAGTGGGACAGTGGGAACTCTGGGCATGTGTGGTGGCCATCTTGATAAGGGCTCTGGATAGGGCGACATCCTTAATATCCCAAGGGACCATCTTGAAAATATCAGGAAGCATGCATGACAAATCTGCTGTGTGCCACCAAGAAATGACCTTTTCCCTGGCTTACCAGGCTTACCAGCTGAAGCCTACCCTTGGGTTTTATACATATACCCTTTGATTTTATAAACACACACACACACACACACACACACACATAATGGTATCTGTTAGCACTTCCTATGTTCCACTGTACTAAGTGCTGGGTGGATACAAGCAAGTCAGGTTGGGCACAATCCCTGTTCCTCATGGGGATCCCAGTTTCAATCCCCATTTTACAGATGAGATAACTGAGTCACAGGGAAGTGAAAGGTTATACAGCAGACAGGTGATAGAACAGGGATTAGATTTCATGACTTTCTGACTCCCAACCCCATGCTCTGTCATTGTGTCAAGCTGCTTCTCTGACTTGTCCTTCACAATTGAAAGACTCCACTGATGCTGAAGCTCTCCAAAGAGTGTGTGCATTACTGAAAAACCCAAAATGAGACAGTTCTGACCACTTGGTGCACACTAAAGAGACTGTCCTACTTTATGTTATTTTGCTTAATGTGTCCAGAGCCTGGTGCTTTTCTCTTATTCCATGTGAAATTTTTGCTCAAAGAGACTATCCTCAGAAATTGGCTCCCAAGTTTTATCTGGGACGCAGTATTGTCTGAGGCTTTTTTTTTTTTTTTTTTTTTACTGAACCCTTAATATGTTTCATCTATCCTTCATGGTTTTTATTTCCCATTTCCAAGCTGTCTATATAGCACCCTGTTAGGTATCCTGTTGCAGCTTATTCTCCTTATAAGTCCCACCCAGAGTAGCTATATTTGAAGCATATCTTCAAAGCTAAAGTTAAGGAAAGCAGACTTTCAGGTGTGTAGGGTGTAGCCATAGCACAGGTTAATTCTGTGCCCTTATCATTTTTTTTATACTATTGTTGAATGTGACACACACATCTGCACTCAAGCCAATGGGGTTTTTGCTTATTTATTTTAGATTAGTACCTTATACTTTGAGCTACTGAGCAGAAAGCTATTGCAATAAGAGCTATTAGGGAAATGTATTAAATCATGGGTAGAATTGGATGGTGGAAGGGTGGCAGGATTATTCAAATGGGGAAGGGGCAAGGGGAAAAAGTAGCAAGAAAACATTTAAAGATATAGCGAATACTCTAATAGAATTGCAGTTTTGGTGGTGCCCCATCTATCCAAGGATCCCAAGTCCCTCCCGCACAACTACCCAGAACCCAAACTCATAAGAGACTTTCTCATTAGAAAAGGGAGGGCTAGGTGAAAGAACACAGGAGTGGAAGTCAGGACACATTTGGGTTGAATTACAGTCCTGCCACTGATCTACCGTATATTACCTTGCGTTAAGTCACTTAACCTCCCTGTGACTCAGTTTCCTCATCTGTAAAATGTCATTAGGTGGGATTGTGAGCCATATTTAGTACAGGTACTGTGTCTGATCTCATAACCCGAGTTTAGAATATAAAAATAGAATAGGATAGGATAGAATAGAACAGAAGAGTACAGAATGGAATGGAATAGAATAGAACAGAACAGAACAGAACAAAATCAGCCTGGCCTAGTAGAAAAATCAGGGGCCTGGGAGTCAGAGGACTTGGGTTCTAATCCCAGTTCCACCAATTGCCTGCTATGTGACCTTGAATAGGCCACTTCATTTCTCTATGCCTCAGTTTTCTCATCTGTAAAATGGGAATTAAGACCGTGAGCCCCAAGTGTTATATGGACTGGATTCAACCTGATCAGCTGAGCCCTGGGGTTGCCATAAGTGAATATTATACCCAAGGCCAATCCCTTCAAATTTATTCTTCCCCATTAGCTCAGTGATGGTGCCTGATTTTCTCTTAGCATAAGACAAGATTACGTTGGCTGAAAGGGTACTGTGCTTTCAAGACATCAATTTACGTTGTCTTCTGATTGCTCTGGCGGGTCCTTGCATTACAGCTGCTGTCCAGATGTGATCAAAGCCCGGAACTCTATCCCTCATCAGTTTGCCTAGATTCTGGGGACTGTTCTAAGGTCCCTAAGGAGTGAGCAGTTCTTAGGGAAGGGGGACTGGTGGCTGGGAAGCCCAACGTGACCTGCCAGTTTCAGGAAGAGTGGGTCTAGAGGAAGACTAAAGGTCTGATATCCAGCACCAGGAATGAGGAATAGGTCTAACCTTATTAAATTGTCTCTACCCCAAACTGAAGCACTCAAACTCTGCTTTCTAAACTTGGAGCCCAGATCTAAGTGACTGCCATGGACCTTAGTCTAGGGACTTCCTTCTGGCTTGCATGTTCAACAACTCCCACGAGGCTGGAATGAATCAAACTTTCCCCAAAGCCTACTTCCAGTGCCACTGAGAACCAATCACCTGCTCCTCAGAAGAGCAACACTGGTTAAACCAGAAACTGCTCTTCCATGTAAGGAATAGTGAGTTGCCCCACTAATAAAGGACAGGAGCTGACCAGAAACTGCCTCTCCAGGAAGCAGTTTGGCATAGTGTTAAGAGCATGGGCCTGCGGGTCAGATGGCCTAGATTCTAATCCCTGCTCAGCCACTTGCTTGCTCTGTGACCCTGTGAAGTGTGCAGTTTGCCCCTCGACGAAACACTGTGTTAAACTTAATGCCCTAAGGCATATTGTTTCCTGTGATCGCAGGTGAGCCAGACCAAAAGGCTGCTCACTGTTGCTCACTGTCACCCAAAGGGAAGGCAGGGACAGTCCAAGCCCAAGGGACCACTTAAACAGGGAATGCCCATTCTGGCTGTGGTTCATTAGGGATCTGAACGCTGAGCTGGACTCCCCTCCTCAAAAACCTCCAATGGCTACCGATCAATCTGTGCATCAGGCAGAAACTCCTCACCCTGGGCTTCAAGGCTCTCCATCACCTCGCCCCCTCCTACCTCACCTCCCTTCTCTCCTTCTACTGCCCAGCCCGCACCCTCCGCTCCTCCACCACTAATCTCCTCACTGTACCTCGCTCTCGCCTGTCCCGCCATCGACCCCCGGCCCACGTCATCCCCCGGGCCTGGAATGCCCTCCCTCTGCCCATCCGCCAAGCTAGCTCTCTTCCTCCCTTCAAGGCCCTGCTGAGAGCTCACCTCCTCCAGGAGGCCTTCCCAGACTGAGCCCCTTCTTTCCTCTCCCCCTCGTCCCCCTCTCCATCCCCCCGTCTTACCTCCTTCCCTTCCCCACAGCACCTGTATATATGTATATATGGTTGTACATATTTATTACTCTATTTATTTATTTATTTATTTATTTTACTTGTACATTTCTATCCTACTTATTTTATTTTGTTGGTATGTTTGGTTCAGTTCTCTGTCTCCCCCTTTTAGACTGTGAGCCCACTGTTGGGTAGGGACTGTCTCTATGTGATGCCAATTTGTACTTCCCAAGCGCTTAGTACAGTGCTCTGCACATAGTAAGCGCTCAATAAATACGATTGATTGATTGATTGATTGATCAACACGCAGCAGGAGACCTCAACTCCTGGGTTAGGTGGGGACAGCTACTTGTTGCTAAATAGCTGAATCTTTGATTTTCTGTTGATTGCATGCTGTATATTATAATACCTAGTTTCAAACTACGTTGTAGTGATCGTTCCCTTGGCGACCCCAACACACAAACCCTCTAATGTAATCTCAGGTACCAGGACCTGACGCTCTGGGCAAGTCAGTTAACTTCTCTGGGCTTCCATTTCCTCATCTGTTAAATGGGAATGAAATACCCACTCTCTCTCCTACTTAGACTGTGAATACCATGTGGGACAAGGACTGTGTCCAATCTGATTAACCTATATCTACACCAACACATAGCACGGTGCTGGGGTAGACATATAGTGCTAACCACAGTTCTAAAACATATAGTAAGTGCTTAATGAATACCACAGTTATTATTACTCAATAAAAATAATCTGACATGGATCATTTCTGAAGCTTTAAAGAGCTCTGTCTCCCTCAAACAACTGCCGTAGGAGGAATATTCTGCCAGTAGGCAGAATAAATGACTTACAGACACGGTAAGGTCCTGTCTAAAACAACTAATCAACTGATAGGATTTACTAAATAATAATAATAATTATGGTACTTGTTAAGTGCTTTACTATGTGCCAAGTATTGTTCTAAGCACTGGGGTAGATACAAGTCAATCAGGTGGGACATAGCCCCTGTCCCGCATGGGGCTCAGTCTTAATCCCCATTTTACAGATGAGGTAACTACAGCCCAGAGAAGTTAAGTGACTTCCCTAAGGTCACACAGAAGACATGTAGCAGAGCTGGGATTAGAACCCAGGTCCTTCGTACTCCCAGGCCCATGCTCTATGTTGCTTCCCGATGAACTGAACACCTAACTGTGGGTGGAGCACTGAACTAAGTACTTGGGAGAGTAGAGTAGAATTAGTATTCTTACCCTCAAGGAGCTGAGAATCCAATTGCAATAGGCTGCTGGGACATCAAGGTAGCAGCCAAGCCAGTCTGATGTGCACTAGCCGCAGGGTTTTGTTGTTCTCCCTAAGAAAAACTTTCAGAAAGCCTGGGAAATGAAGGGGGCAGTTCTCCAGAAAACAAAACATGCAGCAAAGGGCAAAAACATCAGCAAACCAAAGGGCAATTTTATACGCACGTAGTGTGGGTTGGATTGTCATTCTTGTAGAGGTCTTTTCAACCATTCTCTAATGCGCAGATAGGATCTTATTGTCAAGAACATCAGCTCCAACTGTGCCCTTGATTATCCTGTGTCATTGCACAATGTTCTGTCCAGATTGGAAATTCAGTGACCACATTCCCCTCTGAACTGCCAATGAATATCTCTGATTGAATGGAGGGTTCAGGCTCCAGGCTGCTTCAGGCTGATGCAAAGCCTTGGTTTGCTTCAGATTTATTGTTCATTCAGTGAGAAGTGAAATGGTTCAAATGCCACACCAATATTTTAAGTAGTTTTACCAGCACCGTCCATGTTCCCAAAGCCAACATCAAAAGGCAGGACAAAGCTGTTTCTAGACTGTGAGCCCATTTTTGAGTAGGGACCGTCTCTACATGTTGCCGACTTGTACTTCTGAAGCACTTAGTACAGGGCTCTGCATGCAGTAAACACTCAATAAATATGATTGAATGGATGAAAATTTCCAACAAGGAGGGATCAAAATGTAGTCAACTGGCCAGGATCAGGCACTTCCACTTCCCCTGAACATGACAAATGAGGAGAATGGAAGACAGCAGCACACCCAAATAGCTGCCATCTGCTGAGCTGAAAAGGGAAAACTACATAAAGCAGATGATGTGGCATGATGAGGACAGCTAGGTGGCAACAAAAGAAAACAGACCAGACTTGTGAGTAGTAAATGGAAATGGAGTCACATTCATAGGGAAGAGGATTTGAGAAGATGCCCAAGACAAATGAAAACAAAATGGTGCCAGCCACTTTGGGAAATGAATGTTACAGTATGTGAAGTGGCAATCGGTGCATGCCCGTAGTGTAGAGGGAGTTTCTATTCATAAATTAGTTTACATGCCAAACACACATCCAAAGATAAAATCTTATTATCAGTGGCGTCAGTTTGAGCCTGAAGTATACACACAGGGGTACACACACACACACGCACACACACACACACGCAAGCACGCATGCATGCACGCACACACGCAAGCACGCACACGCACCCCAGTATCATCATCAGGACCTAAAGGGCAGCTACCTGAGGTATGTGGTTAACAGCCTTACATTTGCATTTTGTAACAACACCACAGGAACCCCAAAGAGTTGATTTAACTTTTTCCTCCTACTTAAACTGGGAGAAGGCCATGAAACCTCCCATTTGTCTACTCCTAATAATAATAATAATGATAGTGGGGCTTCTTAAGCAAACTCATTTGCTCCCATGGCTACCTCTATGTGGATGATACCCAAATCTACCTCTCCAGCTCTGATCTCACTCCCTGTCTGCAGTCTTGCATTTCCTTCTGCCTTCAAGACATCTCTACCTGGATGTCCTCCTGTCACTTCAAGTTTAACATGTCCAAAACAGAACTCCTTATCTTCCTACCCAAACCCTGACTTTCCCATCACTTTAGATGGCACCATCATCCTTCCTGTCTCACAGAAAATAATAATAATAATTTTGGTATTTGGTAAGCGCTTACTATGTGCAAAGCACTGTTCTAAGTGCTGGGGAGGATACAAGGTGATCAAGTTGTCCCATGTGGGGCTCACAATCTTAATCCCCATTTTACAGATGAGCTAATTGAGGCACAAAGAAGTTAAGTGACTAGACCAAAGTCACACAGCTGACAAGAGGCAGAGCCGGGATTTGAAACCATGATCTCTGACTCCCAAGCCCATGTTCTTTCCACTGAGCCATGCTTCTTCTAATCTGTAATGTTGGTGTTATTCTTGACTCCCCTTTGTCATTCAACCCACACATTCAATCCATCACTAAATCTTGTCAATCCCTACTTCACAACAACACTAAAATCTGCCCTTTCCTCTTCATCCAAACTGCTACCATGTTGATACCATCACTCATCCTGTCCCACCTGGATTACTGCATCAGCCTCCTTGCTGACCTCGCAGCCTCCTGCCTCTCCCTGCTCCAGTCCATACTTCACTCTTCTGCCCAGATCATTTTCCTACAAAAACATTCAGGATGTGTCACCCCATTCCTCAAAAGCTCCAGTGGTTGCCCATCCACCTCCACATCAAACAAAAGCTCCTCACCATTGGCTTTAAAGCAGTCCACTACCTTGCCCTTTCCTACCTCACCTCACTACTCTCTTTCTACAACCCAGCCTGCACACATTGCTCCTCTAATACTACCCTTCTCACCGTCCCTCGATCTCATCTATCTTGCTGCCGACCTCTCACCTATGTCCCGCCTCTGGCCTGGAATACCCTTCCTCCTCAAACCCTCACAGACAATTACTCTCCCCTCCTTCAGAGCCTTTTTGAAGGCACATCCCCTCCAAAAGACCTTCCCTGACAAAGTCCCCCTTTCCTCTTCTCCCACTCTCTTCTGAGTTGCCCTGACTTGCTCCCATTGTTCATTCCCCCTCCCAGCCCAACAGCACTTATGTACACATCTGTAATTTATTTATTTGTATTAACATCTCTCTCCCCTCCTCTAGATGGTAAGCTCATTATGGGTGGGGACTGTATCTTTTTATTGTTGTACTGTACTCTCCCAAGTGCTTAATACAGTTCTCTGCACATAGTAAGCACTCAATAAATACGACTGAATGAATGAATGAATGAATGATTAGAAACCAAGACCCATGACTCACAAGCCTATGATCTTTCCATTACTCCACCCCTCTTGAAGGTGGACAAACCAATCTTTTCTTATCTTACAAACTCCATCACTAGCTGTAAGATAAGCTTTGCAGCACTCCAATAGGAAAGTACTGCCTTAGCATAGTGTTATCTGCTTATTTTGCTGATTCTGCTGTTCTGAGGGATTGATAAATTCTGCCTGGTATCAGCACAACTGACAAATGAAACTCTTAACAGCTATTGAAATTGCCAACCAAGTGAGCATAATTGTGTGCAAAATCAGATGCAATATAGGTTTCATTATTTCCTATCTGTTGCAGCAACTACAAATATAGCAAGGAGCAAATCTTCAACTGTCCTTCCATCAGTTAATCCAATGGCAACACAAACTGGATCACCCAACTGTTCAGCGAAATGGAATTTCCTTCATATTTTCAGTTTGAAAGGTTATATCCACCCCTGCTCTCCTCCTTCCCTAATTCCCTGATAATGCAATTTACCGAGTGAGTCACTCCCTGTTAGGTCAGGATCTTGTCCAATCTTGTCCCCACCCACTGAAGAGAAACACTGGCTCCCGTGTTTGAGAGAAGAAAATGGTCATTCTGCACGAGGCACATTCTGTTGGGGTTTTCTTTGCTTCACCCTGTAACTCAATGGGAGGCCCCGGGTTCGATCCCCGGCATCCCCATTGTTTTAGAGAAACAGCATGGCTTAGTGGAAAGAGAACGGGTTTGGGAGTCAGAGGATGCACGTTCTAACCCCGGCTCTGCCATTTGTCTGCTGTGTGACCTTGGGCAAGCCACTTAACTTCTCTGTGCCTCAGTTACCTCATCTGTAAAATGGGGATTAAGACTGTGATGTCCGTGTGGGACAACGTAATTACCTTGTAACTATCTCAGTGCTTAGAACAGTGCTTGGCACATAGTAAGCACTTAACAAATACCACAATTATTATTTATTATTATTATTACTCCCTAATTCAAGTTCTATGGTCCTCCCAAACGCCTCCTCACTATCATTCCTGATTCTGACCCCTTATTCATGCTCTCATCCCTCCATAGGATTCCCTCTCCCTTCAAAGCAGGTGAACACCAGCTCCAACCATCATCATCATTATCATCATTATGATCAATAGCTTTTATTGAGCACTTACTGGGAGCCTAGCACTGTACTAAGCAGTTGCGAGAGTAAAATACAACAGAGTTGTTAGAAATGTTCCCTGCCCACAATGTGTTTACCATCTACAGGGTGAGACGGACATTAATATAAATAAATCCTTCCTAAAGGATCCTATTTATTGGAGTATGTTTTCTCCAATGAATTTTCCCAGTAACTATTATAAATTGAATAATTGATTGCTATGAAACTCAGTGTGTCAAGCAATATGGCTTGCTGGGCGACAAGACTGGCAGAAAGATCAGCCTGGTGAGCAGGAGAGGGTAATTATTGAGAAGCAGCGTGGCTCAGTGGAAAGAGCACGGGCTTTGGAGTCAGAGGTCGTGGGTTCGAATCCCGGCTCCTCCACATGTCTGCTGTGTGACCTTGGGCAAGTCACTTAACTTCTCAGAGCCTCAGTTACCTCATCTGTAAAATGGGGATGATGACTGTGAGCCCTGCGCGGGACATCCTGATCACCTTGTATCCCCCAGCGCTTAGAACGGTGCTTTGCACATAGTAAGCGCTTAACAAATGCTATTATTATTATCATGGCATTTGTTGAACACTTACTATATGCCAGGCACTGTACTGAGTGCTGGGTTTTACACAGTCCCTATCCCTATTTTACAGATGAGGTAACTGAGGCACAGAGAAGTAAAGTGACTTGCCCAAGGTCACACAGCAGAACAGTGGAGCTGGAATTAGAACTCATGACCTTCTGACTCTAAGGTCCATGCTCTATCCATTACGCCACACTCCTACCCAGGTCAGTTACTGTTAGCAGGAGGAGGCTTTGGGGATTGGGGGATCCTAAGTGGAAGATTCGTAACCAGCAACAAGTTCCTATATCTGTAGGATGTAAGTTTTACTTGAGAGAGGTTGGCACTTCTATGAGACAGGCACGTCAAACAGGGATGATTGCCCTGTTTGCCCTATTCCGACTGGATCACTGCAATCAGCCTCCTCTCTAATCTCCCATCCTCCTGTCTCTCCCCACTTCAATCTATACTTCACGCTGCTTCCCGGATCATCTTTGTGCAGAAACACTCTGGGCATGTTACACCCCTCCTCAAAAATCTCCAGTGGTTACCAATCAACCTACGCATCAGGCAAAAACTCATCACTCTCGGCTTCAAGGCTCTCCATCACCTCACCCCCTCCTACCTCACCTCCCTTCTTCCCCTCTACAGCCCAGACCGCACCCTATGCTCCTCTGTTGCTAACCTCCTCACTGTGCCTCGTTCTCGCCTGTCCCACTGTCAACCTCTGGCCCACATCCTCCCCCTGGCCTGGAATGCCCTCCCTCTGCACCTCCAGCAAGCTAGCTCTCTTCCTCCCTTCAAAGCCCTACTGAGAGCTCACCTCCTCCAGGAGGCCTTCCCAGACTGAGCCCCCTCCTTCCTCTCTCCATCCTTCTCCTCTCCGTCCCCCCCACCCTACTTCCTTCCCCTACCCACTACACCTGTATATATGTCTGTACAGATTTATTACTCTATTTATTTTATTTGTACGTATTTACTATTCTATTTATTTTATTTTGTTAATATATGTTGTTTTGTTGTCTGTCTCCCCCTTCAAGACTGTAAGCCCACTGTTGGGTAGGGACCATCTCTATATGTTACCAACTTGTACTTCCCAAGCTCTTAGTACAGTGCTCTGCACACAGTAAGTGCTCAATAAATATGATTGAATGAATGAATGCCCCCCAGGGACTGTACATTAACCTTGCTTCACTTCCAGTGAGCCCTCAAATTCCCAGGTTCTCCCCAAAACCTTGGCCCATGGACTGTCATCCTGGACCTTTTCGAGAAGGGAAAGAAAAGCTAGCTTTGAGTGGATTAGTATCCCTCCAGTAAAATGTTGACTACTGTACCAGTTTCCTCACTGACCTCCCTGCCTCCTGTTTCTTCTATTTCCAGCCTATATTTCATGCTGCTGCTTGGATCATTTTTCTAAAAACCATTCCGTCCACATCTCCCCACTCCTCAGAAACCTCCAGTGGTGGTTCCTTCACTTTCTGCCTCTTCAAAACCCTACTAAAATCATGACCCCTCCAAGGAGACTTACCATACTAACCCCTCATTTCCCCACCCTCTGCATCAGCTATGCTCTTAGGTCTTAAGCACTTTATTACTTAACCCAACCCCAGCCCCAAAACACCTATGTACTTATTCTTAGGCTCTTCTATTTACCTTTTGTGTAGGTTATTTTAATTATTTTTGGTCCCTCTAGATTGAAAGCTCCTTGAAGACAGGGATTGTTTCTACCAACGATATTTTACCATATTCTCCCAAGCACTCAAAGACTCCATTGATTGATTTATTGATCCCCCTCCCCCCCAATCAAACTAGGGACCTTTTCTTTCATCATCACTAAAGAAACCATAACACTACATTTACACTGCTGAAGGGTTCAGATATAATTCCTCTGTCCCTGAAACAGACAAGAAGGAGAGCAATCCCGTGGAGTTGGAAAAAAATTATTTGCAAGACTGCCTTTTTAAGAAACAGACCCTCTAGCAAATTTGGAGACAGAACATGGGGACTAAGGGGGAGTGGGAGTAGGAAGTTAAAGGAATCTGCCCAGAGAATAGTCGCCCAGATCTGCCCAGAGACTTTCCGTGCCTCGCATCAGCCTGAGGCAGGGGAATCCTCCAGTCAGTCCATCAGTGGTATTTTCTGAACACTTACTGCCCTCCTTCTGCACTGGAGCCCCCTCCTCCTTCTGCACTGGAGCCCCCTCCTCCTTCATATACAACAGAACTCCACTTTCACCACCTTCAAAGCCTTATTACAATCACGTCTCCAAGAGGCCTTCCCTGATTGAGTCCTTATTTCCCCGACTCCCTCTCCCTTCTGGGCCACCTATGCAGTTGGATCAGTATCCTTGAGGGATTTGATATTGAGCTCAACCCCAGCCCCATAGCATTTATGTACATACCTGTAATGTATTTTCATGTTTGTCTACCCTTTTGGAGTTTCTTCTCCTTGAGGTCAGTGAAAGCATCTATGAAGTCTGTTATATCATATTCCCCCAAATGCTTAGTACAGTGCTCTACACACAGTAAGTGTTCAATATACACCACTGATTGATTGTACTAAATGTCTGGAGGCATACAATATGGTAGACATGATCCCTTCCCTCAAGGATCTTACAATCCTCACCCTGATGCTCCCAAGCTCTTGGCAACTTTTAGCCTGT
This sequence comes from Tachyglossus aculeatus, assembly GCF_015852505.1. Classification (NCBI taxonomy): domain Eukaryota; kingdom Metazoa; phylum Chordata; class Mammalia; order Monotremata; family Tachyglossidae; genus Tachyglossus; species Tachyglossus aculeatus. The sequence continues at coordinate 2,896,519 of NC_052090.1, read as the reverse complement.
CTTTGTCTTGTTTTTATAGCACATTTTAAGTGCTCACTATGTGTCAAACACTGTTCTAAGTGCTGAGGTAGGTGCAACTTAATTAGGTCAAACAGAGCCCCTGTTCTGCATGGGGCTCGCAGTCTAAGTAGGAGGGAGAACCGGTAGCTCCATCTTACAGTTATGGAAACTAAGGCACAAAGAAGTGAAGTGACTTGCCCAAAGTCACAAGCAAGCAATGGATAGAGCCAGGATTAGAACCCAGGTCCTCTTACTCCCATATCCATGCTCTTTCCACTAGGCCACGCTGCTTCTATAGTCCTTGACAAATCTCCCATTTCTGCTTGCAGCCCTCTGACTTTCCCTCCCCTTTGTTCTGAAAATCAGGTGATCCAGAAGTCGGGAGGGAGGAAGGAGAAGGATGTGGGGAAAAGAGAGGCTGGGGCTGTGTTCCTGTCCCTATCCCTGTTTCTTCCCCAGCTCCAGCTCAGGATGGATTCAGGGGAAAGCCTCAGCCCACTTTAGCATCAGCCAGGGAAGCTGGACAAGGAGGGACAAGGGGATTTGCTATGACATTACCCTGCTAATGATTGGGGGGTGGGGGGGATAATCAATCAATCAATCGTATTTATTGAGCACTTACTGTGTGCAGAGCACTGTACTAAGCACTTGGGAAGTACAAGTTGGCAACATATAAAGACAGTCCCTACCCAACAGTGGGCTCACAGTCTAATAGGGGCTCACAGTCTAATAGGGGCTCACAGTCTAAAAGGGGCTCACAGTCTAAGGGAGAAGGGAAAAGGTAGGAGGAAAGGAAAAAGAGAGTAAGACTGAGCCCACATGTGGGACATGGATTGTGTCTAACCTGATTATCTGGCACATACTTAGCACTTAACAAATACCATAAAAAAGAGAGATGGGGTGAGAGAGAATTGAAAGTACATCTGGGAGTTTTCCTCCTCTTCCTTCTCCCATTCCTCCACTATATCTACCTTTTCCTGATCCATGCGGTCCTGAGAATACTGTCCACAGCTCCTAGTCCAGTAGTCTATCTCACTCCATGTCCTTTCACTTACCTGCCCAGACACAACACCGCCCACAAATCCACTGTCAGTGCAAGTGACATCTGGCTCCCATGATTAGGGGGAGAGCTATCTCCTCCCCTGGCAGTCAACTAGTCTGGCCTGCCTTGGCTGTGCTGCTGGAGAAGGGTGAATGAGGGCAGCTTGAGCTCATCCTGTCCTCTTGTGAGAAATTAAGTCACCATCTTGGTTTCCCCTCAGCCTCTCTACTGTTCAAAGGGCCAGAATGGCCTCACTGGTTCCTCCCAAGTTTCCTCCTGAACCCTTTGTGGTGGAGGCAGAACTGATGGCATCACCCTCAAGGTTCTGAGTCTGCAGGTGGTCTGCTAGCCCCAAGAGCTACATTTGATTCCACAAAAATCCAGGTGAAGCTTCCAAGTCTTAAGGTCCCAACACTAGATGGTAACGATACAGGATGGCCTGGAGGAGGGAGGGGGCTACTAGTTTTCTACAAATGGAGTTATAATGTTTTCCAGTTTCTTTTATCACACAAAGGGATTGGGAAAATCTCAAAAATATTAGTTCAAATTTAGTAAATTACTGTTCAAACAATAGCCTAGAACTAGTCATCCTAAGCAATGCATTACAATTATGGCAACTTATTTTATTTTGTTTGCCTACTTCATCAAATTGTACAATGCTCAAGAGCATTAGATTGCATTAGAAAAGCAGAAGCTAGAAAACATTAGTAATCATTACCATTAAATGACTACTTCGGGGAAATCACATTTTTCCCAGTAAAACACTGCTCCTGTTCATCAGCTCCCAGGAACACATTTTCTCCTTCCCTATCATTGGAGTGGAGATTGATCCCAGTATGGCTTTAGCAGCTGAGTGGAGATACTGGCCCTGCCTCCCCACTGTGAATAGGTTCACATGAATCCTTAGACAAGTTGTTCACCCTCCCAGTCTGATCCTGAATGGCCTGCTTAGGCAGCTGTTGATGCTGGCTAAGAGCTTCAGTTCCAGTCATCCTTTGGTGTAATGGATGGAATAGGTAGAGAATTATAAAAACGAATTAGGGAATGTTGGGAAATGTGTTTTGTTTTGTGTTAGAATGGAAATTTAGAATTTATTTTTATCTTTAAACCCTATGCCTGAAATGCCATGATGGTACCTTCAAAGACAGATAATGGCATGGAACTTTTAGCCAGTTTTAATCTCAGTTGAAAATTAGGGCTTCCCTTTTCTTACTTCCCATTTTCTCCACAGTGTTAGTCATGAAACCAGGTAAAAGAAACAGAGTGAAATGACTTTCTCCCACCTCCTCTGGCTTTTCTGCCTTGGTTCTTCCTCTTGCCCAACCCATGAGCAACCTCAAATCCCAACCTCCAGCCACTGTCCTCTTTGGGACCCAAGGCCTTGTTCAACCTCCGGCCTTCTCTAGCTAATGCCAGCTTCTGCTGGTGGACTCAGCATAAAGGCCATATGCTTGTTGCAGCACACTGTGGACCATACCCATCTCTTCAATACGTTATCCAACCTTGACTTCACTGACTCCATCCTCTTCTGATTCTCCTCTTATCTCTCTGGCAGTTCATTCTCAGTCTCCTTTGCAGGGTCCTCCTCCCCTTCCCATCCCCTAATTGTAGGGGTCCCTCAAGGTTCCGTTATTTGTCCCCTTCTATTCTCTATCTATACTCACTCCCTTGGAGAACTCATTCACTCTCACAGCTTCAACTATCATCTGTTTGCGGATGACACCCAAATCTACATCTCCTCCCCTGTTCTCTCTCCCTCTCTCCAGGCTTGCATCTCCTCTTGCCTTCAGAACATCTCTACTTGGTTGTGCTCCTGCCACCTCAAACTCAACATGTCCAAGACAGAGCTCCTTATCTTCTCTTCCAAACCCTGTCCTCTCCCGAACTTTCCCATCACTGTCGATGGCACAACTATCCTTCCCGTCTCACAAGCCCATAACCTTGGAGTTATCCTTGACTCCGCTCTCTCATTCAACCCACATATCCAATCTGTCACCAAATCCTGTTGGTCTCACCTTCACAACATCGCTAAGATCTGCCCTTTCCTATCCATTCATTCGTTCATTCAATTGTACTTATTGAGTGCTTACTGTGTGCAGAGCACTGTACTAAGTGCTTGAAAAGTACAATTCTGCAACAGATAGAGACAATTCCTACCCAACAAAGGACTCACAGTCTAAAAGGTGGAGACAGACAACAAAACAAGTAGAAAGGCATCAAGTGGGTTCGAGCAGTGGGGACGTGGCAACAGCAGGGGCCCAGTATATCCATCTATACCATTACCACATTAGTACAATCACTCATCCTATCCCGAGGCACTACTGTCTCAGCCTCTTTTCTGACCACCCAACCTCCTGCCTCTCCCCATTTCAGTCCATACTTCACTCTGCTGCCCAGCTTATCTTTCTACAGAAATATTCAGGGCATGTCACCACCCCCACTTCAAAAATCTCCAGTGTTTGCCTATCCACCTCTGTATCAAACAAAAGCTCCTCACTATTGGCGTCAAAGCTCTCCATCACCTTGCCCCTTCTTGCCTCACCTCCCTTCTCTCCTTCTATATCCCAGCCTGCACACTCTGCTCCTCTGGTGCTAACCTTCCCACTGTGCCTCCATCTCACCTGTCTTGCCACCGACCTCTGGCCCATATCTTACCTCTGGCCTGAAAAGCCCTCCCTCTTCAAATCTGCCAGGCAATCAGTCTTCCCCACTTCAAAGCCCTACTGAAGGTGTACCTACTCCAAGAGGCCTTCCCAGACTAAGCCCCCTTTTCTTCAGCTCCCCTTCCCTTCTGCATCACCACAACTCACTCCCTTTGCTCTTCCCCCCTCTCCACATATATATGTGCATATCTATAATTCTATTTATTTATATTGATGACTGTTTACTTGTATTGATGTCTGTGTCCCCCCCTCTAGACTGTGAGCCCATTGTGGGTAGGAATTGTCTCTCCTTATTGCTGTATAGTACTTAGTATAGTGCTCTGCATACCGAAAACACTCAATAAATATGATTGAATGAATGAATAATAATGATGGTATTTGTTAAGTGCTTACTATGTGCAAAGCACTGTTCTAAAATGAACCTTCGTGGGTGGGATATGTGAGGAGGAGACAGAAGAATTCCCAGATGGAGTTACTCTTAGTGAGCTGAAATAAGGAAACTGTAAACAAGATGGGCAGAAGAAACATTAACAACTTGGTGAAACAAAGGGTCAAACACTGGTATTTTAGCAGACAGATCAGTCTATGGGAATTGATCAAGAGAAGGATAGCTCTTCACAAACAGAGGCTTCAGAAAGATCAGAAGACCAAGAGCTTCTCTGAGAAAACCTTGTAAAGTAGTTATAGTAGATGTAGTAGTAACAACAGTAGTAGTAATAGTAGTAGTAGCTATTGTAGAAATAATAATAACTATGTGTCCAACACTGCTTGAAGTCCTGGAGTAGTTGCAAGTTAATTAGGTCAGACATAGTCCCTGTTTCTCATGCGGCTCACAGTGTAAATAGGAGGGAGAACAGGTATTTAATCCCCATTTTACAGTTGAGGAAACTGAGGCACAGACAAGTTTAGTGACTTGCCCAAGCCCACACAGCAAGCAGTTGGCAGAACCCTCTGACTCCCAAGCCCATGTTCTTTCCACTCTGCCACTCTGCTTCTCTGTGTTTTGAGGAGGAGAGAGAGATGTCTCCACAGCAACTGTGATGTCGAGGAGGATCAAGAGGAACAAAACAGTCCTTTCAACTGGTGTTCCAAGTTGGACCGGACCACTCATCATCTCAAGGTCAAATATATCTCGTGACAGCCCAAGCTAGAAAGGCGGAGCTTGGAAGCTGCAGCGGAAATCCTCCCCAACAACCAGAACTGCCAGCTAGACATCCCAGGTCAGGAGTACAGAAGTTATCCCTCACCCCCATGCCAACCAAATAAGGTATTTGACCAGAACAGAGATTGGACAAGCAAAACCCAGAAGCCCAAACAGCCTGGAAGGACAAGTGATAAATACCTGCCATCTCTGAAGTTCTGAGCAGCAGATTGAGACTTGCATCAGCCAGTTACATGCCACGTCTGCCCAGAGCATGGGATGGATGAGTGCTCTGTCTGCACCAAGTGAGGAGCTTTGGGACAGGGGAGAGCTAGGTGCTTCACCCTGAGTGAGTAAAGCATAAGTTTATTCCTCCCGAGTGGGAAGTGTTCATGTGTGGGAGTTAAATGCTTCTCTATGTGTAACACACAAATGAATTTCTCCTGAGAGGGAAGTTCAGTTCTCCATGTAGAATAAATCTTGCACGGCTCAACCTTTCTGATCACAGTCTTTCCCTCTCACCACACTGATCCTTGAACCCATCCACACATAACAGCTAACACTGGTGACCATGAAAGAGCTCTTGATGGAGGGAAGCGATTCCCCTGACCCTGGCAAAAAGTCCTGCTCCCGTTCCAACCCCCTGTTCATAGTGATGAGTAAGCAGGTCTGTTAGAGAGAGTCAATTTCTAGAGCCGGTGGGAGATCTCCTTTTGAGAAACACCTCAGAAGGAGGAGAAGGGTGATAAGAAGCAGAAGAGTGGTTAAGGTGGTGATGGAAAGATTTGGAGAGTTCATGTCTGATAGCTACAGTTTTACCAGCAAAGCAGTTACAATAATAATAATTTTGGTATTTGTTAAGTGCTTACTATGTGCAAAGCACTGTTCTAAGCACTGGGGAAGATACAAGGTGATCAGGTTGTCCCATGTGGGGCTCACAATCTTAACCCCCATTTTACAGATGAGGTAAGTGAGGCACAGAGAAGTTAAGTGCTTGCCCGAAGTCACACAGCTGACAATTGGCAGGGTCGGGATTTGAACCCATGACCTCTGACTCCACAGCCTGTGCTCTTTCCACTAAGCCATGCTGCTTCTCTAGCCACGCTGCTTCTCTACAGGCCATCAAGAGTTAGGAAAGGAGATGATGGGGGGTTGTGGGTATCAGGAGGAAATTGAATGTTTGGAAAAATGAGTGGGATTGCGAGAGTGTGAGTCAACGAGGGAGGAATAGTATAATTGTTGAGTAGAAGCAGAACTGAATTATAACAAGACAGAGAGAATTTATAGTGGCAGAAGGTGGCCGGGAGCCTGGATATAACCCACCTGCGTTCCTCCGCACAGGTTCAGCATGCGGACCGTGGCAGTGATTCAGCATTGGATGTTGGCAGTATGAGAGCATTGTAGGGATGCAGGGCAAGGGAGGGGAGGTTGCTGAGAGGATGGAGTTGAGTGCACATAAAATGAGACAGTCCTTTAAAATTGTTTTTGACCTCCACAGAACGTTCTTCCTCCCCTCATTCAGACTAGAATTTAATACTTGGAGGAGCTAATGACACTCTAAACCCCTCTAATCTCTTCTGATTCACAAAACGGGGGTCAAGCTGCTTCACCTGGATAACATGAAACTTCTGGAAAAAAATGAAAGGTAGAAACACAAAATCCATCAACAGTAATTCCAAGAACTTTCCAAAAAGCTAGGGCCACCCACTCTCCCCCAGCCTGCTGGTGGGTCAGAGCTCTGAGTCCCTATTCCTGATTCTCTGAGTTTTGTCCTCAGGGACATGTAAACTCAGAGATCTAATCAATCAATCAATCAGTCAATCACCTCTCCAAAATAGTATTGAGTGCAAACTATGTGGAGAGCACTGTGCTACATGTTTGGGGGAGTTCAATAGAGTTCAATGATTCCTGCCCTCAAAGTGCTTCAAGATTAGCAGAGTAGACAAACATTAATACAGGTAGGAGATGCAACAGAGTATAAGGATATGTGCAGAACTATTGGGGAAATGAGTACCCAAATGCTTAAAGGGTAAGAACTCAAGGACTAAGATGACACAATAGGGAGGGAAAATAGAAGGGAGAGATGAGACATTAGTCCAGGAAGGTTTCCTGAGGGAGATGTTATTAGTAGGAGTTTAATGATGGGGAGAGAGTGGTCGGTCAAATAAGGAGAGGGAGTTACAGGCAGAAGGGAGATCATGAGCAAGGAGTCAATGACAAGAGAGACAAGAGTGAGATAATAATAATAATAATAATGGCATTTATTAAGCACTTACTATGTGTAAAGCACTGTTCTAAGTGCTGGGGAGGTTACAAGGTGATCAGGTTGTCCCACCGAGGGCTCACATTCTTAATCCCCATTTTACAGATGAGGGAACTGAGGCACAGAGAAGTTAAGTGACTTGCCCAAAGTCACAGAGGTGACAACTGGTGGAGACGGGATTTGAACCCCTGACCTCTGACTCCAAAGCCCGTGCTCTTTCCACTGAGCCACGCTGCTTCTCTGAGATACAGTGAACAGGCTAGTTGTTAGAGGAATGAATTGTGTGGTACAATGGTAGGGATTTTCTCTCTGCTGAAGAGATGAATGGGCATCCACTGAAGGCTTTTGAGGAGTGGGAGATTTATGGAAAATTATTTTTTTTAAAATTATTTGGGTATCATAGTGAAGTTTGGACAGGAGAGGGGAGAGGCTGGGAGCAGGGAGGCCAGTAAGGAGGCTGATAATACTTGGAGGAACTAATGACACTCTGAACCCATCTAATCTCTTCTGATTCGCAACACGGAGGTCAAGCTGCCTCACCTGGATAACATGAACTTCTGGAAAAAAATGAAAGGGAGAAATACAAAATTCATCAACAGTAATTCCAAGAACTTTCCAAAAGGCTAGGGCTGCCCACTCTCCCCCAGCCTGCTGGTGGGGTCAGAGTTCTGAGTCCCTATTCCTGATTCTCTGAGTTTATGTCGTCAGGGACATGTAAACTCAGAGATCTAATTAATTAATCAATCAATCAATCAGTCACCTCTCCGTATTGAGTGCAAACTATGTGGAGAGCACAGACTACACTCTGTGGAATCCAGGGCAAATGAAGACCAGGGAGCCACCAAGCCAGGGGTTGCCCTTTCAGCCCTTTTAGGAGTAAGTAAGTGCCTCCCATGTGTATCCTCGGAAGTTCATGAATAGGGCTGTCATGCTTGGACCACTGGTTAAAGAATCCTGGACTTCTCTCTCCCAGGATGATCACCCTGGAACAAGAAACAATGTTGGAAGCTAATCTGTGTGTTTGGTGTTGTGTCTGCTGCAGTCCACACCTGTGCTGCTCTGAACGCTGGCATACGGTGAGGAAGAGGGAGGTGGAAATGGAGAGGTATATGGGGCAGGAATGGGGTTGGGAACTGAGGCCAGATCTATGGAAACATTGTGGATGAAGCTGTATTCTGTTAGGCATAGCAATTGGGAAGGCCATTTGCATAACAAGAGAAGCTGACCTCTTTAACCCCTACAATACCTAAAACTAAGCTGTTAATACAGGAAGGAAGATTTTGCTTCTGTGCAGAATGAAGCAAACCAACATCGAGTACCTTTTGCTCACGTTTGCCATTTTCTGAAAATTTGATCTCGCCATATTGCATGAGATCAGTCTCACTGATCTCTCCTTTGCAGATGTAATTAAATGCCTCCAAATGTTTTCCTTAATTGCATTCCCTAATGTTCGAGGGATGTTTCACTTTTTCTTAGGCTGTAAATTGCATTTACTACTTCAGTAATTTCATGTATCACTGCAATTTGCTTAGCCTGCAGTGGACTCCATTAATTCGTTATTTTCAAGTCTTTTAAAAGAAATGTCTGGAAATCATTAGTGCTATATGTTCGATTTATCATTTCCTGAGGGAATTCCATATTAAAGATTGCTATTTTATAAGCTACCTTAAGCATCTTGCTTGGTAAAATGTATCCCACTCACTCTCCAAACCCTGTCCTCCTCTCCTGAATAGATCATTGTAATTTCCCTTGTCATGAAAAATTATTGGCAAGAGCAAACTGACACTTTTGAACATGTTTGAAACAGTTCCTGCCACCTAGGGTTCTGGAACACGGTAATATGTAAGGGATTGTGGTAGGAGTAGTAGTAGTAGTATTTATTAAGCATAGGGGCAATGAAGTAATCTGATTTTAATGACAACGATCCTCATGTTTGCCTAACTTCCCAACATTGATCCTTTCAGAAGAAGTTTTTCAAAGTGATTATTCCCTTTCTCAGTTCCATTAAGAATTAATTTTGACCTCCTACTGTAGAGGAGAAAGGGAGGAAGAAGCGGATTGGGAACCACATCTGGCCACTCCTCTTCAGGGCCACCCCCACTTTGTCTCTCCACAGACCACTCTTTTACTCCCAATTTTCCTGGAACTGGAAGCCTGGGAATTTCATTCACCTCTCCAACATCTCTACAGCCTTCCCTTTCCCCTAACTGTAATTTATGTGAATGTCTGTCTTTCCCTCTACACTGCAAGCTCCTTGTGGGCCGGGAATGTGTCAACCAACTCTATTGTATTGTACTCTCCTAAGCTCTTAGTACAATGCTCTGCACACAGTAAGCACTCAATAAATACTACTGGTGATGACTTCTTTGCCTCCCCTTGCATCGCTCCTAGAAAGGCAGAAAGCCAGAGCTGCAGGGCTGGCCAGCTGCAATTTCTGATATCACTTTTGACAGATTTTGTTTTTGGAAGTCCTGTGGAGAGAGCGTGGGACTTGTAGTCAGGACATATGGGAAACTCTAAAAGCCTACTGCTCTGAGAAGCAGGAAACAATGGGTGCCAAAATATTAATCAATCAACCATATTTTTTGAGTGCTTAATGTGTAAAGAGTACTGTACTAAATGCTTGTGAGAGTACTATATAAAGGAGTTGGTAGACAGTCATTTAATCATATTTATTGAGCTCTTCCTGTGTGCAGAGCACCATACTAAGCCCTTGAGAGAGTTCAATGTAACAGTAAACAGACACATTCCCTGCCCACAGTGAGCTTACAGTCACCTCCCCACAATGTGATTGCAGTCTAGAAGAGGAGACCCAATAGAAGGGAGCCTGGGAATGAGGTCCTGGTAGGTGTTTGCTAATCAAGTGAAAGGATTCTGGGAAACCTATGTTGTTCTGATTCTTCCAGTTTAAAACACTGATTTATGATCTACTCCTACTTTCCCAACCACTCCCTGCCCTCTCCCTGACTTTCCCATCTCTGTTGACAGCACTACCATCCTTCCCATCTCACAAGCCCACAACCTTGGTGTCATCCTCGACTCCGTTCTCTCATTCACCCCTCACATCCAAGCCGTCACCAAAACCTGCCGGTCTCAGCTCCACAACATTGCCAAGATCCGCCCTTTCCTCTCCATCCAAACCGCTACCCTGCTCGTTCAAGCTCTCATCCTATCCCGTCTGGACTACTGCATCAGCCTTCTCTCTGATCTCCCATCTTCGTGTCTCTCCCCACTTCCATCCATACTTCACGCTGCTGCCCAAATTGTCTTTGTCCAGAAACACTCTGGGCATGTTACTCCCCTCCTCAAAAATCTCCAGTGGCTACCAATCAATCTGCGCATCAGGTAGAAACTCCTCACCCTGGGCTTCAAGGCTCTCCATCACCTCTTCCCCTCCTACCTCACCTCCCTTCTCTCCTTCTACAGCCCACCCCACACTCTCCACTCCTCTGCCGCTAATCTCCTCACCGTGCCTCGTTCTCGCCTGCCCCGCCTTCGACCCCCGGCCCACGTCCTCGCCTGGGCCTGGAATGCCCTCCCTCTGCCCATCCGCCAAGCTAGCTCTCTTCCCCCCTTCAAGGCCCTACTGAGAGCTCATCCCCTCCAGGAGGCCTTCCCAGACTGAGCCCCTTCCTTCCTCTCCCCCTCGCCCCCCCTCCATCCCCCAATCTTACCTCCTTCCCTTCCCCACAGAACCTGTATATATGTATATATGTTTGTACATATTTATTACTGTACTTCTTTATTTTACTTGTACCTATCTATTCTATTTATTTTATTTTGTTAGTATGTTTGGTTTTGTTCTCCGTCTCCCCCTTCTAGACTGTGAGCCCACTGTTGGGTAGGGACTGTCTCTATATGTTGCCAGCTTGTACTTCCCAAGCACTTAGTACAGTGCTCTGCACACAGTAAGCGCTCAATAAATATGATTGATTGACTGATTGATTGATTCCACCAGATCCGATCTTCTTCAGGGGCAAATCCACTTGTTGAGTGTTAGCCATGATCTTATCTAGTGGGAAAATTTGCTAGTTGGGTCCCAAGCACCAGTGAGGTGATCCCCTCTGGCTTTGAACAAGGGTGGGTGGTGCAACTGCTACTACAATAAGATCCTGTCTGGGGGAACCAGAGGAGTGTCCAGGAAGAGCAGATAGTAACCAATGTCTTAATTGAAGGAGTCCAAACAACAAGAGTTGCTCAGGTGCCATTCATTGTCAAAGGAGCTGTAGACTGGTTGTAGATTACTGTGTGCAGAGCACTGTATTAAGCACTAGGAAAGTGAGGAGCAGTGTGGCTTAATGGTTAGAGTTCAAGCCAGGCAGTCAGAAGGACCTGAACTCTAATCCTAGTTCTTCCACTTGTCTGCTTTGTGACAACGGGCACATCATTTAACTTCTCTGTGCCTCAGTTACCCATAGCAGGGAGAGACAGGAGGTAGGAAGGTCTGCGATGCGGCTGATGGAATAGTCAGGGAGGGGTAGGACAAGTGTTTGGATACAGGAGTGCTTCTCAAGAATTCATGGGTACATTTGTGAGTGTGAAGGGGCTGGGGCACAGGGAAACCATCAAAGAGTAGATTGGTCTTTAGGTAAATACTAATCTCAAAAAAACTGTAATTGATTATCCTCATTTTTATTTGAATTTAACAATTACCAGAAAGTACAGACCTTCCTCTGCATTGTTGTAATGAATGAACTAAAATGGAATTCCATATTTCTATCATGAAAATATGGCATGAGTTCATTTTTAAATTGAAAATCTCCATTTCAACACTACTGCAATTTGCAATAGTAATGAAATTACTTAGGTCTGCACCTTTTGCAACATTAGTTGGGAATGTTTATCACTATTGGAAACTCAAACAAGAATATAGTAAGTCTTGGGGTCACTTTTGATTAATGAACATCTAACATCCCTAACATTCCCCTCTTAATTCTTATCTTTTGCTCTATAAAACTATTCTCTATTCTTGACCATGAATTTATCCAAATCTATGTTGCCCTTGGTGTTGTTTTCTGCCTGCAGAAATTATTGCATAACAAATTCCATGTCTTTACCACCCACTGGGTTTCCTTTGTTGATTGGTATACTTTAAATAATTTTAAAACAGGAGCCATAATATATTTTGACCTAGTTTGAATAGGATGTGCTGAGTACTCTTGGAGGGAATTGAAACTGGAATGCACACTACGTCTTCTGTTCCAAGATGATAATCCTCTATCCGATTGCTGCCCTCCAGGTTGGCCTATTTCCTGTTGCTCTCTCCATTGTTATGCCACGTCCACTTATCTATTGAGATTTTAGTATTATCACATCCTTTAAAGCATTTCTTCTGCTCATCTGGTTTTAGGTTATGTCACTTAACCTTACCTGTGAATGGTTGTTTGTGTATCCTATTGGTGTCCTTGCTCCTCACATGGCCAGTGCAACTGAAATGTGACAGGCATTGCTTCAAAGCTGACGGTTTGACTACATTCCTCGGGGAAGCAGCGTGGCTCAGTGGAAAGAGCCCGGGCTTTGGAGTCAGAGGTCATGGGTTCAAATCCCGCCTCTGCCGCTTGTCAGCTGTGTGACTTTGGGCAAGTCACTTCACTTCTCTGGGCCTCAGTTCCCTCATCTGTAAAATGGGGATGAAGGCTGTGAGCCCCCTGTGGGACAACCTGATCACCTTGTATCCCCCCAGCGCTTAGAACAGTGCTTTGCACATAGTAAGTGCTTAACAAGTACCATCATTATTATTATTATTCCTCAACCTAATTTGTGATACTATCTTGCCTTGTGATTCAAAGCTTCTTATGTAGGTGGTGTTGATGGAACTGCTTTACGAGCCAAATGTGGTGACTGTGGAAGGCGAGTTCTCTCATCCATACATCATTCTGGACACTACAATTATACAGCATTTCAGTTTGGTTTGAATCTCTGTGTAATGAAGACACCTCACACTCTTCACTGTTCCTCAGTGCGGTAATAATAACGATAGTAGTAATAACTGGCTACTGTGTGATAAGCACTGTACTAAGAGCAGGAATAGATATCAAATAATCAGGTTGGTCAGAATCCCTGTCCCATATGGGGCTCAGAGTCTAAGGGAGAGGGAGAACAGGAATTTCATCCTCATTTTACAGATCTTCTTCTTTTTCTTTTTGGTATTTGTTAAGTGCTTACTATGTGTCAAGCACTGTTCTAAGCACTGGGGTAGATACAGATTTATCAGTTTAGAGATGGCCCTTGTCCCATACGGGGCTCACAGTCTCAATCCCCATTTTACAGACGAGACTCTTTTCAAACAAAAAATCCCTATCTCTATCTCTAGGCCAGCCTGTATTTGTGGTGTTTCTACACCTGACCCTTTCTCTTCTGGGTTCCTAGGATTTCTGCGATAATGATGATGATGATGATGGTATTTGTTAACCGCTTACTATATGCCCAGCACTGTTCAAAGTGCTGGGGTAGATACAAGGTAATCAGGTTGATCCACGTGGGGCTCACAGTCTTAATTCCCATTTTACAGATGAGATAACTGAGGCACAGAGAAGTTAAATGACTTGCCTAAAGTCACACAGCTAACAAGTGGTGAAGCAGGGATTCACCACTGATTCCCAAGCCCAGGCTCTTTCCTCTAAGCTGCGTTGTACTCTCTCCAGCCCTGAGTACTGTGCTGTGCACACAGAAGTGCTCAATGAAATTCATTCATTCATTCAATCATATTTATTGAGCTCTTACTGTGTGCAGAGCACTGTACTAAGTGCTTGGAAAGTACAATTCTGCAACAAATAGAGATAATCCCTGCCCGACAACGGGCTCACGGTCTAGAAGGGGGGAGACAGACAACAAAACAAAACAAGTAGACAGGCATTAATAGCATCAATATAAATAAATATAATTACAGATATATACACATCATTAATAAAATAAATAGAACAATAAATATGTACATCTTTACACAAGTGTTGTGGGGCAGACAGTGGGGTAGAGCAGAGGGAAGGAGTCAGGCCAATGGGGAGGGGAGGAGAAGCAGAAGAAAAGGGGGGCTCAGTCAGGGAAGGCCTCCTGGAAGAGGTGAACATTCAGTAGAGATTAGAGCCTTAAATGATTAGAACATTAAATGTTTTTCCCTTTCACAATATGGGTCGGTGTCTCCTTATGAATATGCGCCTCTCTGTGTTCAAATGGATCTCTGGTATGATCTCTGTGATATAATTCCATGGTGTCTCAGAGGTCATGACCAGAAGACAGATCCCTAACACCTTACTCATTGTGATGGCATTCACTGTCCACTGCCATGCCAACCAAGCTGACCTGCCCACATACACACCAGAGGCCAATTGAACAGTGATGGCTGCTTTAGCCTGGACTGGCTTTGTGAATATTGCCCTCTTCAAAGGTATTAAGAGGAGAAAAGTTCTCTCTTCATGTTCATGAAAGCCCCAAAGTCAGGTTTAATGTTTCAGTGGTAACCAGGAAACAGCCAAGCTCATCTGTGACAATTTACCTCAGACTGGCACAACTCATTCGTTGGGTGAGAAGGAAAAACCCTTAATCTACCAGGCAATTACTATTATTATTATTATGCACATATTATTCTGGATCCTCTTCTTGCTTCAGGCTACATTCAGGCCTTTGAGGGCTCATCCTCTCCCATAGTTTAAACAACCACCTCAAATGCACATGGTTTTCAATTCTAGCTTGCTTGCTCCAAGTCCACGTCCTCAGCAATCACACATTTCCTCTTGCTTCTAGGACTCTTTACTTGGATGTCCTGCCCAAATCTCAAACTCAATATGTCTAAAGCTGAATTCTTCATCTTGTCCCCCAAAACCTCTCCTCCACTTGACTTTTCTATCAGTTGACACCATCCTGTTTGTCTCTCATTCCCACAATCTTGGTTGATGCTTGACTTCTCCCTCTCCATGCCTAAATCCAGTTTGTCACTAATGCCTGTCAGTGTTTTCTCCACAGAATTTTCAGGATCCACCCCTTCCTCTCCACCCAAATTGCCTCTATCTTGGTACAGGCACCTATTGTATCCCAATTTGATTACTGCACCAGTCTGCTCTCCCATCTCCCTAACTCCATTCCCTTCCTTCCTGGACACTGTTGTCCAGGATCATTTTTCCAAAACATAATCCTGTATACACCTGCCTTTCCCTTTAATCCTGGAATGGCTATCCATTCCTCTCCTCACCAAGAAGAAAGTTCTGATCATTGGAAATTGTACTTTCCAAGTGCTTAGTACAGAGCTCTGCACACAGTAAGAGCTCAATAAATATTATTGAATGAATGAATGAATCACTGACTTTGAGACTCTCTTAGATCTTTCTCTCGTATTTACTGCCTTCTCTCACTACACCCCAGTTTGCAATCTTCATTTCTCTCAAGCTAACCTATTCACTGTATCTCAATCTCATCTCAATTGCTTATACCTTTCTTATTCCTTTCTTATTCCTTTCTCCTCATCCAGCAGACCACAACACTTGCTACCTTCATAGCCATTCTAAAATCACACCTCCTCCAGGAGGCCTTTCCCAATTAATTTATCTTCTCTCCAAGGTCTGTCTCCACCTCACTACCACATCAGCACTTCTACAACAACTACACACACAATCACCTGTAGCACTTTGGTCTATCAACTTAAAAACACTATTACTTATGCATTTACTCATCTCCTTGGCTATTCTTCCTTCTTCCTCTTATATGTACATTGTTTCAATGTCTGCTTCTAGAATGTAAGCTCATTGTGGGCAGAGAATGTGTCTGTTTATTGTTGTATTGAACTATAAGCTCATTGTGGGCAGGAAATGTGTCTGTTTATTATTGTATTGAACTCCCCTAAGTGTTAGTACAGTGCTCTAAACACAGTAAGTGCTCAATAAATACACCTGAATTAATTGAATGAATGAATCATAATAATAATGGTATTTCTTAATTGCTTACTATGAACCAGGCACTGTACTAAAAGCTGGGGTCGAAACAAGCAAATTGGGTTGGACACAGTCCCTACCCCAGTGGAGCTCACAGTCTCAATCCCCATTTTACAGATGAGGTAACTGTGGCACAGAGAATTGAAGTGACCTGCCCAAGGTCACACAGCAGACAAGTGGTGGAGCCAGAATTAGAATCCATGATCTGACTCCCAGGCCCTTGTTCTATCCATTATGTCATGCTGCCTCCCCTGAGAGATCGTAAACTCATGTCTATTAACTTTATTGTTTTCCCCCAAGTGCTGAGTACAATTGTCCTGCAGACATTAGGGGCTCAATAAATTCTATTGATTGATTAACTGATGTCCATACTATGACGTGCCATGCTATGATCTGAAGCCACATTGTAATTCCAGGAACCTTTAGTTGGCAAATTTTTTTTGTAGCTGATATAGAAGTGTGTTGGCTAGACTAAACGAGTAATGGAACATCTCAGTATTGCCCAAATCTGATATTTCAGTATTCTCCTTGAAGATAGTGATGATAGTGGCATCCCCCTCTCTTTCCTGCATATGAATAAGTGTTTGAGATGGGTGACCCTTTCATGCTTGCAAACCTCAGGGAATATGTCAGGGTGTCCAGGTATTTTGCCATATATCAGGGCCCTGTCTGATTCAGTGACTTTTACAGTACTCAGGGAAAGTACCATTTCTTTGCATATTAGAAACCTATCCAGGTTTTGAAGGGCCTTGTTTTCAGTGGTAAAGAGTTTGTTGCAGAGAATATTGAAATGTCGTCATCACTTCCGGATTCTCTCCTTGTCTATGATGAGGTTGGAGCCAATTTCATTTTCTATGGTGCTGTGACTGCAAAGTATATGGATTGCATTATATCCACCCCAGTGCTTAGATGGTGCTTATAGCCATTTAAGTAAGCACTTAACAAATACCACAGTATTTAGCAATTCTTGGTTTCAGGGTGAACTGCAAATCTTTGAATCTCATACTCTGGCATCTCATCAATTGTCCTGACTAGGAAAATAGGTAAGAATGAAGCATAATTTTGGATTCTTATTTTTTTTTTCCTATGGAAATCAAAATTCTCATCAAAAGAGATTTTCCTTTATGCAGCATCAAGGGGTATAAAAAACAAGAAGCCCTCATGGCTGCAAGGAGTAGTATGGTCACTTTGTCTTGAAGTAACTCAATGGAATAGCCCCGTTGTTACATGGGGTAGTCACGTACCTAAAAATCACATTCATGTCTCAGAACACCTGTCCTTCATTTGGGAAAGTTAACATCTTCTCCCTTTAAAAAGAGAGTCCTCTTGAAATACCATCCAGCAGTTCAGAGTTAGCTGAAACTATTCTGATAGAGGTATATATCTTCATTCTTGAAAATGAAATGAAATTCAGAAATTACTTTATGTTTGCCCTTCACAAACAGGCTGATTTTATCCTACTTGTTCAGAGCTGAAGGATAGGATCATTTATCGATATTTGATTTAGAATCCCAGAACATAAGCACAGAAATGTTGACATCTAAATTTACTTTCTTGGATTCCTCCAGTGATACTGTCCAGGTTAGCAGCTCTCCTTTCCAGGAGCAGTAGAGGTTTCTAGGGTTTTTGTCTGGGGAAATATTTGGAAAAGTGTCTATGAGGTCCAGTGAGATTATCTCCTGGGCCAGTGGTAAACCTACATTCCCTGTAGGTAGGAAGTGGGGACACTCAGCTCTCTGCAGTTAAGGGGGGAAGCAAAAAAGGAATTGTCTGTGCTGCTGTGAACAAGTTTAAAAAAATAATTCTTCAGTGTCACTAGCAGAGGAGGGAGACTGTGGAGACCTGCAAGTGAGGATTTGGGGATGTGGAGAAATGAGGAAACAAATTTAAGTCTGTGGTGGTTGTGAAGGAGTGGGGGAGGGAGGTGGGTAGGAGAGAATGGTGCATTAAGGATGGCAGGGTTGAATGACACAACAATATTACATCTGGCGAAGGAAATTCTAGTCCTTCTGTTTCAGAGGCTGATGTTCATTTTCACTGTTGAATTTTTTAAGCTGCTCTTATTGTTTTTTCACACTTGTTTTCATTGTTCTGTGTATCTGCTCTCTTCCACTTAGATTGTGAGCCCTATGAGGGACAAAGACTGATGTCTGATTGATCCCTTATAATAACAAAATAACAGTCATTTTATAGTACTTTTTCAAGTTAGCACTATTGCAATTTAATGCCGATGTTTCTTGAAGGGTTTACCTTAGTTTAAGCATGGAAAAGTGGCCTTAAATATTTTTTAAAGGTTGAGAGGGAAGAGAAGAGACTTCCCCTGGTATTTTGACTGAGTTCATTAGAGTGATTACAGCTTATTTCTATTTAACATTTGACAGTGACAAATTTACCAAGCATAGCTAATGGAAGATTTCTAGTAAGTTGACTCAAGGTGTCATTGATAAACAGGACTCGAAAGAAAGCACTTGTAGAAAAACATAAAACTCAGTACAAAATGTTGTTTGTAAATTTAAAAAAAATTGAAGGGGGAAAACATAATGCACTTTATTCCCTGTGAGAAACTATTTCGATTAGTGCTCTCGGTTTCCATGGAACCTCTAAGAATGCTAACTAAGATACAGCTATATCTGTATTAACCACAATGCCGAGTACAGTGCTTGGCACAGTGTTTGCATGAAATAAATTCAATAATTAATGATAATGATGAAAGCTGCTGCCACTTCTGATGATTATGAAGATCAAAATTTCCAGTCTTGGCACCATCTGTATCAGCCCCATCTGATCAGACAGCATAGATTTGGCACTGTCTGTCATTTAACCCTATCCTTGGTCTTGGCCCCAGGCCCAATTTTGTTGCTACCATTAGCCTTAATCCCCCAATTTCATCCAGGTAAAAAGTTTCTCTGCTACTCTACCTGAGAAACAGCATAACTGTTGGAAAGAGCTTGAACCTGAAAGTCAGAGGACCTGAGTTCTAATCCTGGATTAGCCATTTGTCTACTGTGCAACCTTGGTTAAGTCATTCAACTTGCCTTATCTGAACGTGAGGATGAAATGCCTAGTCTCTCACCCCTTTAGACTATGAGCTTCATGTGGGACAGGGTCTATATATGACCTGATTATCTTGTATCTAGAGTCTGGCACAAAGTAAGCACTTAACAAATACCATTATTACTATTGCCTGGATTCCAGAAATCTCTTTTCTTTGACCCAGGCAGAAATTTGGATCCTGAGAAATCAGAAATGGCCTTTCATTCAGGACCTTGCAATTAGCAGTCTTTTGTCTGGAGCAAATTTCAATTTCAGGGAAGTTTTCTGGGATCAATTAACAAAGAAAACTGAAATCTTACTTCCATGGAAAACCTGTCCCAAAGAGAAACCAGAGGTTTACAGAACAGTCTTGACTGACCCTCCAAGACATTTCATATTCAGAATCCTTAAGAAAGCCCCAATTCTATCATTGCTTATGAGTAAGCTGCAGCTTTCTGTTCTGCATTAAAACCCGGGAAAGCTACTGCTTTGGCCAGGCACAATTCTCAGCTTCTTGGATGCATGTGACACTTCCAAAGTTGATGCACAAACTCTCACCACCCACACCATCTCTTGGGAAATAGTTTCCTGTGTCATCACTGAAAACCTTTAACCCAAGCTGTGCCAGGGCTGCCTGCAGGAATGAAGACCTAGAACTGGCCCCATAGACACAAAAAGTTTCAGTTAGACATTGACTGGGGATCCAAAGGAATCAGGGCAGTCTGGACAACTGAGAAAATCAGAAAAGAAATCAACACAGCATTGCCCCCAGGGATGAGAAATGGCCCAGACTCCTTTGGTGCATCCCGAGGACTGGCAATCCAAGTGAATAGGCTCAGTTGGCAGAAATTACACCTTGGTAGACAGTTATCAGAGTAATCAAGGCCAGAATTTTCAGGTGGCTTTATGACCTACTGGGGACTCCTCAGCCCTAAATCCAGCATGAAACAGAAGAACACTGAATCTAGTTTAGGTCTGCCGGGTCCCAAAAGCCTCCCACAGTTCTTCCCTTCCAGGGATGGGCAACAGAGTGGGGGCCCTGCCTCCAAACACCATTCCTGCATGCTTCTGGCCACCACCGTTACCCCTCCTTTTTCAAACAAGTGCCCTGAGCACCTAATGTCTAGCCAGCAGCATGGCCTAGTGGATAGAGTATGGTCTCGGGAATCAGGAGGACCTGGGTTCTAATTCCAGCTCCACCACTTGTCTGTTGTATGCCCTTGGGCAAGTCACTTTACTTCTCTATGCCTCACTTACCTTATCTGTAAAATGAGGATAGGGACTGTGCCTAACACAATTTGCTTTGTATCCACCCCAGTGTTTAGTACCGTGCCTCGCACATAGCTCTTAACAAATTCCATGATTATTATTCACAAATACCATCATTATTATGATTATTTAGCCAGCCACCCTTCCTCCTGAGATTGGCTGCAGAAAGCCCAGGGAGAATGGACTCCCTCTCTGCCCCTCAGCTTCCCAGGGAAACATGTCTCCTTAGCATCCTAGCAAGGTTAGACAAGTTGATAGACAAGTTGAAATAAGATAAATGAGTTAATTAGGTAACAAATAAAAGAGAATTTTAATACAAAATGTCTTTTCCTTTCTTCTAACACTTTTCCCCATCCCAGGGCCCTCTCTATTTTCCTAAAAGCACATTTTCCTGGAGCACATGTTCTTCTGGTGCTTTCCCCTCTTCTTTAGGGGCATCCTACTCCCAATCAATGGTATTTATTGAGTGTTTACTGTGTGCAGAACACTGGACTAAGTGCTTGGAAGAGTTCAATACAACAGAGTTGATGGAAGCAGCGTGGCATAGTGGATAGAGCATGTGCCCGGGAGTCATGGGTTCTAATCCTGGCTCTGCCACTTGTCTGCCGTGTGACCTTGGGCACATCATTTCACTTCTCTGGGCATTGGTTACCTCATCTGAAAAATGGAGATTAAGATTGTGAGCCCCATATGGGACAGGAAGTGTGTCCAACCTTTCATTCATTCATTCATTCAGTCATATTTATTGAGTGCTTACTGTATGTAGAGCATTGTACTAAGTGCTTTGGAAGTACAAGGCGGCAACATATAGAGACGGTCCCTACCCAACAATGGGCTCACTGCCCTAGCACTTAGAACAGTGCTTGACACATAGTAAACACTTAACAAATACCATCATCAAAATAATAGTAATAGACATGTTTCCTTTCCACAGTTAACTAGCTTACAGTCACCCAGATTTATCCTTTCTGACTCCTGCTTAAGATGACAGAGTAGGCTGCTGCCAATCTACACAGTTGTTCCTCTCTCAGGGATAGTTGCCACAAACTCCACTGGGATCTGCAACCCCCTCCCCCGCCAACCCCTGCCCAGTTGTCACCTGTGATTGGCCATGTTCTAGATGGAGGCATCTGATATGTTCCTGGTACTTAATCCAATTAGCTTTCCCTTAGGGAGGGGGTCCTCTGGAGTTAGTTTATTCCTCTTCTAGCAAGTTCCTCTTGGTGTGGGGCTACCTTGAGTGGCCATTACAGGCCAACTGCCTGGGAATGCCAATCAAGTAACACCCCTTTTCCCTAAACCTGGATATTTTGAGGGATCCTGGGACTGCACTTGGGATGAGAAGTGGACCCAGGTTGGCCTTATTCTAGCATTTGGATTGAACCCTAGGGTGCTTCAGGCCAGAAATTTCCCCTAAATCGGGAATCACGGAGGGGCAGGGATAGCTTGTTCCAGGAACCCTCTGCTCTTCCCCTCCCTCCCAGGCTCTGGAAAGACCAAGACGTGCTGAGATTATGGAACCTGGATTCTGATCACCAGAAGGAGGCTAAGTGACTGGGACAAGGCAATGCTTCTAACCACAGGCTGCAGTGCCACTTAAGGGAGAAGAGCTTAGGAACCAGTCAAGGCAGGGGCCAGGTGCTAGGGAGGTTTGTCCCTCCATGTTCAAGGGTCTCAACTAGTCCAATTCTTGCAGGGCAGTCAACCAAGAATTACAGCCGCAGGAAAGTGCAGGGAACCCAGCCCCCATCTCTTAGCTTCTCCATCCCAAAGTGTGATTTCAGGGCTGAGCATTTGAGATTCTCAGGAGGAGACATAGTGGTGGGGGTCCCAGCCCAGCCCAGAAGCCATGCACCAACTAGGGAACAATGCTACCAATGAAATCGTAGAAAAGTAGACTTCATTTTGGATAACGCTTGTGGACCTTCCCTTTGGTTCCATTAAAAAGAGGCCTCATGAACAGCTTGGGCTTCATATTTATAGATCAATGCAGGTTTATTATTACAGCATCCGAAGGAATTCTTTACTCTACAGGGGTCATTTATCCCCACAAGAGACACTGGCCTGGAGCTGAAGGTTGGATTCTAGTTGACTTCCCCTCTGGGCTTGTCCTCTTTCTGGAATCAAATTTGCTCTTACACTCAAATGTCAAAAAGGGTCATTAGCTGCGCCCCAGGGAAAAAGTTCTAACTGGGATGCTCTGGGGTTCTTCTTTTTGTTTTGGGGAGTTTTTAAAATAGTATTTTGTTAAGCACTTACTATATGCCAGGCATTGTGCTCAGTGCCAGGGTAGATACAAACTAATCAGGTTGGACACAGTCCATATCCCACATGGGGCTCACAGTCTTAATCCTCATTTTACAGATGAACTAACTGAGGCACAGAGAGGTGAAGTGACTTATCCATGGTTACACAGCAGGCAAGTGGCAGAGCCATGATTAGAGCCCAGGTCTTTCTGACTTCCAGGCCCATAGTCTATTCACTAAGCCACTCTGTTTTTCTTAGGGATTTCTTGGCCGAAAGCCTGTAGGCTTCCTCTGACCTTGTGGCAGTCCCGGGGATTTCTTCCATGGGAATTCCTCAAGTGTTTAGTAAATTCATGGTGGCCAGGGAGCATTACTTAGCTAAAGTACCCTGGGATGGCCCAGCATTCCTGCTACGATGCTGTGGCTTGAAAAGGTATTTCCAAGTCAGAACTGGAAATGGTTGGGAAGTCATGTATTTAATTTAATCCTACAACTGGAGAACAGTTAATTCACTGTGGAAAATTCCATTTCACTTCCCTAAACATGGGAAACCCGAAGGTCCAAGACATATACATATTTTATTTAAACTTAAGGTAGGTAGAGACCCTTTTTGTGATAGAACAACCAAGGATGAGTATTTAACACAATTAAACCTACACTTCGGAACAGATTAAAGAACAAAATTGACATAGTAACTCATGGTAACTCACTTTATTTTGATGTCATCTGTCTCACCACCGACACTTTGTCCACATCCTCCTTCTGGCCTGAAACTCCCTCCACCTTCACATTTGACAGACCACCCCTATACCAACCTTCAAAGCCCTACTAAAATGAAAAATCACCTCTGGGAACTCTTCCCTGACTAAGCCCTCATTTCCCGTACTTGACCTCCCTTCTGCCTCACCCATTCACTTGGACATGTATGCCTTTGATCTGTACCCCATTTGATAGTCACCCCAACCCCAGCCCCACAGCATTTATGTACATAACCCTACATTCTCCCATTTCCCCTATTTGTAATTTATTTGAATGTCTGTCTCCCGCTCTAGATTGTAGGCTCCTTGTGGGCGGGGATCAATCTGTCTATCAACTCTGTTTTATGGTCACAAGTACATAGTAGAGTGCTCTGTGCACAGGGAATAGTCAATAAATACCATTAATTGATTGATTATGAAGCACAACCTTTGCCTTCCCCAGACTTTCCTGTAATTGGAGTCCCATGGGACATCTCCGCACCACTAGTACCAAGGTCACCTTCACTCAGTCTGCAATGGACTTCTGACTCCCCGAGGTCTCTTCAGCCTTCCCTGCCTGAATCCCTGTCATCTTTCCAAAGAGTCAGCCTTCCTATCTGCCTTCAATTGCATCTTCTTCCATCCCTGGCCCCAGGCCCAATCCCTGAAGGATTGAAGTTTTTTTTCTTGGAATGATCCAGATGGAGAAAGTTCCAAAAACTTCTCTGTGGCTTCCTGCTAGCTGTAGGAAGTTTAGAGCTTGCAAAATTGCAAATGACTTTCTCTGCAGGACCCCTATGTTAACATACTTCTTCATTCCAGGAAAACAAAATTCAAAGCTTCTTCTTCCAAAGCAAATTCAAGGGAAAACGTTTGCCAAAAACATTAATTCAAAGGAAAGCACCTTTGCAGAATCAAATTTTTAAAAGAAAATCTGTGCCTTGCTCACTAATGTTTTAGCAAATTTTCTTGTGAATACATCACTAGGAGTGAATCAATCCTTTCCCCATGTAAATCATTGAATTGCTTTGTCGTCTTTGTTAAGAAATTGGTTTTTATTACAATTTCTCAGTTCAAATGTGGGGTACTCTCTGTTAATGTACCAAATTTATGAAAATGACACCCCTCCCCTGCTTCCTCTCTGTTATTCCTCTGTTTTGAGAATACAGAACAGCCACATTAACAGTTCATCTCCTTTTTCCTTGGCTGAATAAACTCAGAAATTCAATCTGTCTTTGGAACCTAGTGGACTCTGCCCTGTCTTTCATTTGTGTTACATGTCCATGAAAGTTTCTATATTTCCATATCAGTGAAATGGGAGCTTCCAGGGAGAAGCTCTTCTGGATTGTAACAGATTCCACAGTGCCAATGGAAGGAAGAAGCAAATACATTCTGGTCATTTCATTCATTCATTCATTCATTCATTCAATTGTATTTATTGAGCACTTACTGTGTGCAGAGCACTGTACTAAGCACTTGGAAAGTACAATTTGGCAACAGATAGAGATAGTCCCTACCCAACAATGGGCTCACAGTCAAGAAGGGGGAGACAGACAACAAAACAAAACAAGTAGCTAGGTGTCAATACCATCAAAATAGATGAATATAATTATAGATATATACACATCATTAATAAAATAGAGTAATAAATATGTACAAATATACACAAGTGCTGTGGGGAGAGGAAGGGGGAAGGGCAGAGGGAGGCAGTGGGGGAGGTGGGGAGGGGAAGAAGAGCAGAGGAAAAAGGGGGGGCTCAGTCTGGGAAGGCCTCCTGGAGGAGGTGAACTCTCAGTAGGGATTTGAAGGGATGAAGAGAGCTAGTTTGGCAGATGTGTGGAGGAAGGGCATTCCAGAGGTCAATGGAGGGACAGGTGAGAACGAGGCACAGTGAGGAGGTTAGCGGCAGAGGAGTGGAGTGTGCAGGCAGGGTTGTAGAAGGAGAGCAGAGAGGTGAGGTAGGAAGGAACAAGGTGATGGAGAGCTTTGAAGCCAAGAGTGAGGAGTTTTTGCTTCTTTCAAAGGTTGATAGGCAATCACTGGAGATTTTTGAGGAGGGGAGTGACATGCCCAAAGCACTTCTGTAGAAAGATAATTTGGGCAGCAGAGTGACATATAGACTGAAGAAAGGAGGCTGATGCAGTAATCCAGTAAAGATAGGATGAGAGATTGAACCAGCAAGGTAGTAGTTTGGATGGAGATGAAAGGGCAGATCTTGGTAATGTTGTGAAGGTGAGACCGGCAGGTTTTGGTGACAAGTTGGATGTATGGGGTGAATGAGAGAGCAGAGTCAAGGATGACACCAAGATTTCAGGCTTGTGAGATGGGAAGGATGGTAGTGCCATCCACAGTGATGGGAAAGTAAGGGAGAGGACAGGGTTTGGGAGGGAAGACAAGGGCTCAGTCTTGGACATGTTGAGTTTTAGGTGGCAGACGGACATTCAGGTGGAGATGTCCTGAAGGCAGGAGGAGATACGAGCCTGGAGGGAGGGAGAGAGAGAATAAGGGAGGAGATGTAGATTTCGGTGTTGTATGTGTAGAGTTCACCAAGGGAATGAGTATAGATGGAGAACAGAAGGGGACCAAGAACTGACCCTTGAGGAACCCCTACAGTTAGGGGATGGGAGGGGGAGGAGGAGCCCACCAAGAAGACTGAGAATGCACGTCTAGAGAGATAAGAGGAGAACCAGGAGAGAACAGAGTCCATGAAGCCAAGGTTGGATAATGTGTTGAGGAGAAGGGGATGGTCCACAGTGTCAAAGGCAGCTGAGAGGTCGAGGAGGATTAGGATAAAGTAGGAGCCATTGTATTTGGAAAGAAGGGGGTCACTGGTGACCTTTGAGAGGGCAGTTTTGGTGGAGTGTAGGGGATGGAAGCCAGGTTGGAGGGGATCTAGGAGAGAGGTGGAGAAGAGGAATTCAAGGCAGTGAATGTAGATGACTCGTTCTAGGAGTATGGAGTAGGAGGGTGATAGGGCGATAACAGGAAGGGGCAGTGGGTTCAAGAGAGGGTTTTTTGTTAGGATGGGGGATACTTGGGCATGTTTGAAGGCCGAGGGAAGAAGCCATTGGAGAGTGAGCAGTTGAAGTGGAAGTTAAGGAGGGGAGGAGAGAAGGGTTGGGAGTTTCTTGTGGCCAAACACAGCAAGTGCTGTTCCTTTGATCTCCCCCAAGCAGTCGACTGAACTATGGCCTGATTGGGGTGGAATCATGAAGAACCTAGGCTCCCAGTACCCCGAGGCTGGACCAGATCACGTTCAATGGCTTGGGCTGCCAGACACCATAATTCGTGATGGAACTGACAGGCTTAAGTTTTTGTCTCAAGGGAATATCGATTGAGTACAAAACTCACACAGGATAGTCTGAGATTTCCACCAGAGTCAGTGGCTTCCCTTCAGTGGCATCCCTTACTGGGGACAGACCAGGGCTCCTGCACCTCCCCGTAATTTATTTATGTATATTAATGTCTGTCTCCCCCTCTAGACAATAAATTCACTATGGGCAGGGAATGAGTTTATTGTATTGTTTTATTATAATCTCCCAAGCACTTAGTATGCTGCTCTGCACACAATAAGCGCTCAATAAATATGATTGACAATTGACTGACTAGTGGATAGGTGGCCAACCAACAGGCTCAATTAGAACTGACCAGCCCCTGAGTCAGAGCCCTTACCTGGACCTAGAGGAAGAGAAGACAGAAGCAAAAATTGATGGTCCCTGAAATTAGCAAATTGATTCTGCCCTGAAATGTGATAGATCTTCCTTTCTCTATTTAATCTTTTTATTATATTCAGTATTCCCACTTACTTGGGACTCAAAGGACTCTTCTCACTAGCTGGTGCAAGCACAACAATCAATCAACCAATGGCATTTACTGAGAACTTACTCTATGCAGACACTGTACTAAGTGCTTGGGAGAGTACAATACAATAAAGTTGGCAGACAAGATCCCTGCCCACAAGGAGTTTACTGTCTACAACAGGAGACAGGCAATGAAATACATTACAGTTGAGGGAAATGGAAGGCATAAAAATATGTTCATAAGTGCTGTGGGCTGAGGGTGTGGGGGATATTAAGTGTTTAATGGGAAGCACTTTTCTCATCCCAGATGGTGAAGATCCTGTTCACATGTTCCCCTGGAATCATACTCAGCAACAGAGCCAGATGGATCAAAATAATGTATTTCCTTTGAGGTACCAGAATCCAGAACAACTACAGAGTCCTTCTCTCTTTTGTCCCTGCCCCTTTCCCTGCTCTGGGTACTGCTATCCAAGTGTCCTTTGATAATTCCCAAGCAATGAACTGGGAATTCCCAGAAAACAGGCCCAGGCATCACTGTAGACAACAAACTTCTTTCTCCAATGACAGAGATGCACTCTCACTTGATACAAAACAGAAAAATGTGGCACTACTACTTCACATCAATCAAATTTCCAAATAGCAAAGGAAGACTCTTTTGGCACTCCTGTTCTGCTGCTGACACAGTGGATGAACCCTAAATGCTCAAGGAAAGTTGTCACCAAACGACCGGAGATCTGGCGACTAACTCGATGGTCCAGAATCCTGGTTTCTTGGGTCTACTTAGGCCAGAGGGTAATATTCAGTTAATTGATAGGACTCCCCCACCTCCCTATGCAATGATTTCTCACCCGACTCCAGCCCACAAGCAGGAAAATCCCCATTAAGAAAATCGTTTTTTAGCTATCTTTCAAATCCATTACCTGAGTTTCCCAGTAAGATGCTCCAAGGTTTGAAATTGCTCCCTGACTCTCCATAGATAAATGATGTAACAAGAGACATACACAATAATTTGTAATATATTGAAGCTCTTTCCTCCACTCCTTCTCTTAGGGAAACCCTGATGGCGAGGACTTACCAGGTGAAGAATTCTTAGTTCTGTCCAATGCTTGTTCCAGCTTCCAACCCCAAATAAGGGACTCAAGGATCACAGACCCCAAAAAGAACAAATGCTTAAAGAGATGCATCAACCAAGAGCCTCCAAACAGTGTTGAACTTATTCATTCATTCATTCATTCAGTCGTATTTATTGAACTCCGCGGCCTGTGGAGCTACCTCATTCAGATCACACATGGTGAGATATCTAAGAGATCTTGGAGAGCCTCAGGGGCCAAGAGAGTTACTGCTTGATAAAGGGAAGAATGAGTTACCCTTGGAGATTTTTCAGGTGATGCTGAGTAACCTTTTAGAAAAATGATCAGAGAAAGAGTGAAGTATAGACTGGAGAAGGGAGAGATTGAATTCAGGGAGACTAGTGAAGAAACTGATTCGTTAATCTGGGCTATGATGCATGCCTGAACCAGGTGTTGGCCATTTAGATAGGGAGGATCATTGATCACTGACAGTGTGATCATTGAAAGAGAACAAGAACTGAAGGATAATACCAAAGCTGTTTATTTCTAGAATAAGGAGAGTTATCGTGTTGTCAACTGTGGTGGAAAAGTTAAGTGAAGGAGAGAATTTGGGAGGGAAAATGTGGTGTTTTGTTCTAGAAATATTGAACACAAGGTGCCAGTGGAACATCCAAGTGAAAAGAATAGATAGAGGCCAGAGTTAGTAAAGTGGATTTGAATGCAGTAGCTGAAGCTATAAGAGCAGATGAGCTCACCTTTACATGTTAAGTCATGGTCATGGGTTCTAATTCTGGCTCCGCTGTGTGACTCTGGGCAAATTACTTTACTTCTCTATGCCTGAGTTACCTCATCTGTGAAATGGGGATTAAGACTGTGAGCCCTGCGTGGGACAACCTGATCACCTTGTATCCCCTCCAGCGCTTAGAACAGTGCTTTGCACATATTAAGCACTTAACAAATACCACTATCCTTATTATTATTGTTATTATTAAGTGAAAAGAGTCTGGCACCCAGTACAGAGCCTTGCAGAACACCAACAGTGAAGTGGAGAGAGGTGGAAAAAGCAGCAGCAAAGGAGCCAGGCAGAGTGGCCAGGGGCCATGAGAGAGTACCACCAACCTTCCTGTCTCACAAACCTGTAACCTTGGAGTTACCCTTGACTCATTTCTCTCATTCTTGTGTCTCTCATTCATTCATTGTCATATTTACTGAGTGTTTATTGGGTGCTTCGAAAGTACAATTTGGCAATAAAGAGACACAATCCCTGCCCACACCGGGCTTCTTGCTCACATCTTGTCTCTAGCCTGGAATGCATTCCCTCTTCATAGCTGACAGACAATAACTCTCTCTACCTTTAAAGCCTTACTGAAGGCACATCTCCTCCAAGAGACCTCCCCTGACTAAGCCCTCATTTCCTTTTCCCCCACTCTTTTCTACATCACTCTAATTTGCTCCCTTTGTTCACCCCTCCTTCAGCCCCACAGCACTTATGTACATATCCATAATCTATTTATTTATATATAGATGTCTGTCTCCTCCACTAGACTCTGAGCTCACTGTGGACAGGGAATGTGTCTGACAACTCCACTGTAATGTACTTTCCCAAGCACTTAGTACAGAGTTGTACATACAGTAAGGACTCAGTGAATACTATTGATTGAGAGAGAGACCTGTGTGCAGTCATCTAAGAATGGGTGTATGTAGTAAAGGACATGTGGATCTCTGGCCAAATTCCTCTACATAATAATAATAATAGCATTTATTAAGTCCTTACTGCATGACAAGCACCCTCCAGACTGTGAGTTCGTTGTGGGCAGGGATTGTCTCTCTTTATCGCTGTATTGTACTTTCCCAAGCACTTAGTAGAGTGCTCTGCACACAGTAAGTGCTCAATAAATACGATTGAATGAATGAATTTGGGTAGATTCAAGATAATCAGGTTGGACATAGACCTTGACCCATGTGGATTTCACAGCCTAAGTAGGAGAGAGAAAAAGCAGGTATTTAAATCCCTATTTTACAAATGAGGAAACTGAGGAACACAGAAGATAAATGATTTGCTCAAGATCACACAGCAGGCTAGCATTAGAGTAGGGATTAGAAGACAGGTCTTCTGCCCCCCATCTTACATAGACTGTAAGCCCTATGTGGGACAGGGACTGTGTCTGACCTGATTAACTTGATTCTACCCTACTATATAGAACAGTACTTGACACATAGTAAGTGCTTAACAAATACCAGACTTAGAATTATTATTATCATCATTATTCTAACTCCCAGGCCCATGCTCTTTCCAACAGGCCATGCTACTTTTTTAAGGATTCGCATTTCCAGTTCTCTCTGACAAATGATTAAGGATCCAAGTGACTTGGAGACAGAGGTACAAGGACAGAGATAAAGATTTCTCATAGATTGCTATCCTCTGCGATTGCAGTGAGGGCAGGTACTTTCTCTTTTTTCCCCTTATTTTCTTTGTACACAAACATCCACGTCAGTGATACATTTCCCAGTGATACAGTGCCCAGTGCCTGTATTGCTAACTATACACAGATGTGGCTGGAAAGATCAATCATGGACCCTTCCATCCAGCGAGAAATGAAGCCTTTCTAAATCCAGCTGGGGTGGGCCTCTGGGTTCTCAGGCTCTGTCTTATACCCTCACAAACTGTTACCCAGAATCACCAGCACTCCTTCCCACTTATCTGACAGCAATAGGAGCCCCTCGTTCAGGTCAAACACAAGCCGAGCTTTCAATTACCTCGATCCCCAATAACCTGGCAGCAAGAGGAATCTGTGATTTTGTCCAAGGTAAGTTGATTGCCACACCAAGTCTATCTGCAGGCTGCTGACCTCACAGCATAGGCAGAAGGTGAGAAGTGTGATGTTGGAAATTCCCCTCCCCATTACTAGTACCTCTACAGCACATACACACCTGTTTTTATTTGTTATAGGCAATTAGTACAGCCATGCAAATGAGCCTCTTGTGATGTACAAATCATCATGCTTACTTTAGCTCTTGTTTGGTAGTCACAGTGAGAACTCAGGTGTCAGTGCTGCTGAGGCAGCAGTGGTCTTGTTTGACTTTGACCACTTCACAGTGGTCATTCCTGTGTGGTGGTTCATGATTCCTTGCTGCCTGGTCCTCTTCTATCATTATCTAGGGGGAAGGTTATTTTAGGAATATATGCTTCCTGACCAGGGGTCTCTCACTGGTAACTTTCATTCCCCAATACAAACTGCCCCTTACTGACACTCCCATCATAGTGGACAACACCATTATCCTCCCTATTTCACAAGTCCCTATCCCTGGCATTATTCTTGATTCATTCTCCAATTCATCCCACACATTCAATTTGGCACCAAATCCTGTTATTTCTACCTTCACAGCAGCTCTAGAATCCACCCTTTCCTCTCCATCCAAACTGATCCCATACTGGTCCAAGCACTTATCATATCCCACCTTGATTATTGCATCAGGCTCCTCACTGACCTCCCTACCTCCTGTTTCTCTACTCCGCAAACAATATTTCCTGTAGATTGTAAATTGTTCCTGAAGACTATAAGCTCCTTATGAGAGGGGATCATGGCTACAAAATTTTTTGTGTTGTAATTTTCCAAGCATTTAGTACAGTGCACATAGTAAGTGCTTAATAAATGCCGTTGATTGATTCACTCTGCTGCATGGATCATTTTTCTAAAAAAAATTTAGTTCATGTCTTCCCACTCCTCAAGAACCTTCAGTGGTTTCCCAACTATCTCCATATCAAACAGAAACTCCTTACCATAGGCTTTAAAACACTCAATCATTTTGCCCCCTCCTACCTTACCTCGCTAATTTTGTATCACAACTCAGACCACATGCTTTGCTCTTTTAATGCCAACCTACTCACTGTACCTTAAACTTGTCTATCTTCCTGCTTCCCCCTTGCCCATGTATTCCCTCTGGCCTGAGACTCTCTACCCTTCCATATATGACAGATCACCAGTGTCTCCAAAGCCATATTAAAATCACATCTCATCCAAGAGGCTTTCCCCAAATAAGCCCTCATTTTCCCTACTTCCTCCCCATTCTGTGACTCCTATGCACTTGGTTCTGTACCCTTGTAGCACTTGATATTCACCACATCTTGAAACCCACAGCACGCATCCATAATTCATATTAATGTCTCCCTCCCCTTCTAGACTGTAAGATCCTTGTGGGCAGGGAACATGTGTACCAACTGTTAAAATGTTCTCTCCCAAGTGCTTAGTGAACACAGTGAGCACTTAGTAAAATCACTGTTGGATGATTGGCTCAATCTAAGTGCCAGTTCTAATTGCTTTTCAATGGCTCTTCAGTCTTTTGTTGATGAAGATTGCTTCCCAATACCACCCAGCTGGGCCTCCTTATCTCCTCTAAAATGTAAGTTCTAAGTTCTTTGAGGGCAGAGATCATGTCTATCAACTGTACTCTCCCAAGCACTTAGCACCAAGTACACAGAAACCCCTCAACACATACTGCTGAATTTATACAGAAAGCATCTACTTCGCCCTCCTCACCTACAGTGGGCACTTATTTGCCCACTATTCAGAGACTGCTCTTACACCTCATTATCTCCATCCATCTCACATATATAACTAGGAAAGTTGCTGTGAATAAAAATACTTTCAATTTTAGCAGGGACCCTAGGGCTCTAGAAGCGTTGGGCACTTGTCTCCACCCAGCAAGGTTGGGTATGGATGGGGGGTGAGCCCAGGGAATCTATTCCTTCAGATAGTTATGCAGACCAAAAATACCAGAAGGTTCAAGGTTGGGATATATTTATAGATGGGCAGTTCATAAGGGAAAAGCTAGGAATGTAGAAGGGGAGAGTTAAAGGTGTTAGAATAGTCATCCCTAATCATCAGAATGGCTCTGAAGGGCATCAATCACCCAGTCCCTCCAAACATCCTGATGCAGCTGCAGGGACAGAGTCCTGGGATGGATGAACCACACCCTGACCCAAGGCATCATTTATTTTCTGATACTCTGACACATTCCTTTGCTATGTTTCGGTGTCCCCTACTGTAAAATGTTCTAATAGCACTCCCGCTATCCCTCAGAGAAATCACAGGAAAGATAATAATTATAAACTGCTCTTTCATCGGGGTAGGAGCAGCAAGAACAAAGCATTGTCATTATTATTATCATAATTACTATTATTAGAGCATGGAGCGTGCACGATTTTCAGGGATAGAACTGTGGAATGTTCCATGAAGCATTTAACTATTCTTGGAAGTAGATTTCTCATCAACAGTAGCCGAGCAATTGTGGGAAAGGAAAACTGAAAAGAAGGGCAAAATCCATATCATTTACCTCCTCAAGATGAAGAAACATAGCTCTGCAGTAGCAGTAATAGGAGCAATAGTAGTAATAGTATTTATTAAGAGCATACCATGTGCAGAATGCTGTGCTAAGCATTGGGAAAAAAATAGAGGTGGGTATTAGACTTTATCTTTCACCCTCAAGGAAGAATATGAGGTGGGAGAGGTGGCTGGCAACAGATTCATAAGACACACTGAAACAATAAAACACTTAATCTGTATTAAAAAAAGGACAGTATCTGAAAGTAAAAGAAACATCAGTAGGGTTGTGTGGATAGAGGAGCAGAATTTCAGTCACCTTGTGATTCAGAGTCTAAGGCACACCACGGCAATGGCTGCGGTACTCACCAGTCTTCTTGGGGTTTTGGGGTGGCTTCATGCTGCAGGCACTGTAGTCCTTCCCACAGGGGTGGTGGAAAGCAGGACAGGGTGGAGTCTCCTCAGTGGTTTAGAAGAGAGTGGTACAGGTTCTGTGGAGGCAGCGTGGCTGGCTTTCTAGTTGGAGGATGCCAAGAACTCTCATCTGCAGTTTATAGCACCGCAACCTGGCATGCACGGAGCGTGTTGGGAGCAGGGGCCCTCTGCATGGAGAAGAAAGACAACACTTCTCCCCATTGTTTTGCTTGACCACGGTGGAGAAGGATAAGTTTGAGAAGGATAACCTTGGCCCCAAATGTGGAGAAAGAAAACTCTGGAGACTGGAATTTCTGCAGACAAAGCCATGAGAAATGGCTAAGCACTTGGCCATTCCTGGCATGCCTGGCATTCCTGGAATGCTATTCCAGGATAGCATTCCTGGAGAAATCTGCAAGCATGGAGGGGGCCAACTCTTCAACATCTGTACAGATCTATCTTCAAAAGATGTAAAAATGAGGAAATGCTACAGAAGCTCAATGATCCCAAGATAATCACCATTCTAAGAAGAACGAGGAGAAGAACCTACTGTGGTAACTACAGAAGAAAGTCTCTGCTTTCCATCACAAGCAGGATTTAGCCAGGATATTCTGAAAAGACTGTTAAAGAATATTATTGACCAAATGTCACCATGGTAGCATTAAGGGGGAGGAAATTCCAGTCCAGAGGGAGGGCTTGAACAAAACATCAGTGCAGGATGGGTCTCAGGGCTTGGGATGGGTCGGTATGTTGTGAGCCCTTGCCGCAGTGAGCCAGCGGTTTTACCTGCCCCTACAGTGAGCCCAGCAAAGCTGAAGATAGGTTATGCCAGGCTGTTGCTCTGGGATGGAGATGGGTCTTCCAACCCTTGCTTGCTGTGTGACCTTGGGCAAGTTCATTCATTCATTCGATCGTATTTATTGAGAGGTTGTTGTATGCAGAGCACTGTATTCAGTGCTTGGGAAAGTATAATGCAAAATAAACAGACACATTCCCTGCCCACAATAAGCTTACAGTCCAGATGGGGGAGACAGACATCAATACAAATAAATCAATTACAGATGTGTACGTAAGTGCTGTGGGGCTGGGTGGTGGGAAGAACAAAGGGAGCAAGTCAGGGTGACGCAAAAAGGAGTGGGAGAAGAAGAAAAGTGGAGCTTAGTTTGGGACGTCTTCTTGGAGGAGTTTTACCTTCAATAAGGCCTTGAAGGTGAGGAGACTGATTGTCTATTAGATTTGAGGAGGGAGGGCATTCCAGGCCAGAGGCAGGATGAGGGCTAGGGGTTGGCATTGAGACAGGGGAAAATGAGGCACAGTAAGAAGGTTAGCACTAGAGGAGTGAAGTGTGTGGGCTGGATTGTAGAAGGAGAGTAGCGAGGTGAGGTAGGAGGGGGCAAGGTAATGGAGTACTTGTGGTAGTTAATGGTGAGGAGGTTTTACTTGATGTGGAGGTGTATGGGCAATCACTGGAGTTTTTTTGAGGCACAGGATCACATGTCCTGAACGTTTTTGTAGAAAAATGATCCAGGCAGCAGAGTGAAGGATGGTCTGGAGTGAGGAGAGACAGGAGGCTGGGAAGTCAGCAAGGAGGCTGATGCAGTAATCCAGGTGGGAGAGGAGGAGTGATTGAATTAATCAGGTAGCAGTTTGGATGGAGAGAAAAGGGCAGATTTTAGTGATGTTGTGAAGGGGGGACCAAGACGGAGATATAGTATCTGTTCTCCTCCTAGTTAGACTGTGAATTACAAATAGTACAGGGACTGTGTCCAACCTGATAATCTTGAATCTATGCCAGCATTTAATATAGTCCTTAACACATAGTAAATGCTTAACAAATACCACAATTATCATTAATTATTGTAGGGGGAAAGCAGGCCCTGCAATCCCACTGCTCCAGCCAGTCAGTCAGTCAGTCAGTCTTATTGAGCATTTACAGAGTGCAGAGCACTGTAATAAGCACTTGGGAGAGCATAATGTAACAATAGACAGATACATTCCCTGCCCACAGTGAGCTTACTGTCTAGAGGGGGAGATGGCTATTAATATCAATAAATAAATTACAGATATGTACATATGTGCTGTCTCAGGCTGACCCCATGCCCTCCTCCCCTGAAGCAGCTGGCAGGGATTACACAGTACTGGTCTGGGCCCTTCTTGGGAAGGCAGGGAGGTACTTGGGACTGTGCTAAATTACCACCGCTGGCCCCTACCTCCCTACCAGACAACATCAGAATCTGTTATCTTCAGGGTCTATAGCACATTAGCCCAGTAACAGCCTGCAAAAATGCAGCTAATGTGCTTATCTTCTGGGAGAGAAGGTTTTAACTTCTTCTATTCAGTCACCACCCTCCCACTGCTTCGGAAACAACTTCTTGCTCTCATAATGGGAGTAGGCTGGATTTCAAAGAGAGCTATTTGCTTATAAAAATCATGTTCTGAACCCTAAAGTGTTCTTGGACTTGGAAGCTTTCACCCTGAATCATGAAGGGCATTCCAGAAACAGAGGATGGATCTGCCCTGCTTCACAGGATTTGGGGGATTGAGGGGCTGGGAGGGAGGGTTGCAGAGGGGTGTGAGTTGTGCTAACTAGGGTGAAAAGTTACCATCAACTTCCCCAGCTCTGTTTCTGTGTCCCAGGGAGACTGGAGTCAGGTGAAGCCAGGGCATCTCAGCTGTAGCAGCAGCCATGCCCGTGGCAATAGAGGGGCATCACCATGGCCCTGGTGGAGTAACAGCAGAAGAAACCACAAGTGCTCCCAGACCCCAATCACTGGTTGGGCCAATTCTGGGCAGCGATGGTGTCTCTGGAACTGTGGCAGTCTAAGCTGCCTGCGATGGCTGAAAAAGGTTCTTCTGTAAAATAAGATATGCATCACCTTGCTCTCTGAACACCACATATGATTGTATAATTGGGCACTGCTTTAGAATAATGACCCAAAACCTGAAGTGGACACTCCAGTAAGAAAATGTATTTACTTGCACCCATGAGTGGAGGCAGAGGGTGTATATATTCTGTTGGAGGAGTTTGGACAGTAATGGCAGGTGGGAGATGGGAGATGGGGCGTTAGATGCAGTGGGGTTAAAAGAAGGAATTTTCTTCAGTTAGGAACTACATGCACATGTTTGTCGATAGGGGGGAAGGAGCCATTGGAAAGCAAGTAGTCAGAGACAAAGACCAAAGAAGGAAGAAAAGTGGGCCCATACTACATGCCTAAGAGCTGAATGGCAACAAAATCACTGAATCCATCAGCTGATTTTCTCATGGAAATTAAAAATTCCCTTCAGACATAAGCAGATGCCAGGAATTTTCAACTTGGCATTTTTTAATGTTTTTTAATGGTATTTATTAAGCGCTTCATATGTGCCAGGCACTGTACAAAACACTGGGATAAATACCAGATAATCAGGTTGGACATAATCCATGTCTCACGTGAGGCTCACCACTTTAATCCCCATTCTATAGATGAAGTAATCATCAATCAGTTATATTTATTGAGCACTTGTGTGTACTAAGTGCTTGGAAGAGTACAAAAATATAGCAGACATATTCCCTGCCCACAACGAGTTCACAGTTTAGAGGAGGCGACAGACATTAATATAAATGAATAAATTATGGATACATACATAAGTGCTGTGGGGCTGGGAAGTCAGGATGAAGCCAAAGGGAGTGGAAGAAAAGGAAATAAGGACTTATTAAGGGAATAATTCAATGAGGCTTTGAATGGGGTGAGAGTAATTGTCTGTCAGATATGGGGAGGGAGGGAATTACAGGCCAGAGACAGGACATGGATGAGAGGTTGGTGGGGAGATATAGATGAGACTGAGGTACAGTGAGTAGGTTAAGCTTTGTTATGGGAGAAATCGTTATGGGAGAAACTTGCGTCCTGCCAAGGGGAAGGGTTAGGTTTCTCCCTAATTGAGGGTGTTGTACCCAAGGTGCAGGAATGAATGAGACTCACAAGAGAGAAGTCAGATAGAGCAGGAAAGATAAGAAAGTGGTTGCTCACCCGTTCACCCAGAGGGGTATGAGTGACGAACAGCCCCGATCCCAGCCGCTTCTTCCTCTTTTATTTGGTGCCCCCTCCACACTACACAAAGGATTCCCCCATGTGCGAAACATTGACATTCTTAGATCCTGAGTTAAGTTACAACCCTTTGTTTGTCATGGTCTGGTTAGTGTCAGAATCCCTGTCATCAGGATATTAGCAGGTGATAACAGCCCACACAGGATGGAGACATCCCCGCTTTGATTAATATAGGCCCTCCTCGGTTACAGAATCTTCCTTGTGGCCGGCGCCTATTCCTCAACATTCCCCCCTCTGATCCTAGGTGACATCTAAGTCACCTATGGATCACAGATATAGGTCATCAAGTAATAGCTGTCAGCGATGCCGTTCGTGGGCAATTGCTCATATCGAAGGGTCATCATGGACTAGACTCTATGGGTCAGGCCTTTACAGGCACAGCTGAGGATGCAGAACACTGCAAACACGGCAACAGCATACAGTTTCACGCGATGGTCCATCCAGTTGAGGAGCGGCATAGGGGAAGGACAGACCATGGTTGGGGCATGGCAGGCAACGGTGTTTGGGTCAAGTCATCCGGTGGTGTCTCAGCCAGGGATAGATCTATTACAGCAGGCTTCACCTGTGAGTGATGAGTCCAAGAGGATCGTTCTGCCACCTTGATGACAGAAAAGGAGGTTAAGAGAACCTGAAACAGGCTGTCCCAGGAAGGAGAGAGACGTATGGCCCTCCATCCGCTTCACCCAGACCAATCTCCTGCAGAAAATGGGGAATGGTTCCCATCTAAAGGAACTGTTTGCTGGAAGACAGCCTCGCGGTGAGGGGTTAGAAGTTCCTGTTGAAGGGACACCAGGTAACCCATTAGAGAATCATTCCCCCCTACAAAAGAGACGTCAATGCCCAGTCTAGGGACCTCACACCAGCAATGGCAGTTGTCCAAAAAGGAGCTCGTAAAGGGGAAAGGCCTAGAGGTTTCTGGGGCCAGTTCGTAAGCATAACAGAGCAATGAGTAGCACCTGTGGCCAGCACAAATGGGTCTCCATGCACAGCTTTCCTAACATAGTTTTTAGTTCTTGGTTAGCTCTTTCAATCCCTCCAGAGCTTTGGGGATGGTATGGGGTATTCTATACCCAAGCAACGGTAGACCTCCACCAAGATGGATTTGGTAAAGAGAGTGCCCTGATCAGAGGCAATCACTAGTGGAGTCCCAAACCGGGGAACAATTTCCCAAAGTACCTTAGCCACCACAGCAGCGGTGGCTCTGTGAGCCGGGAAAGCTTCCAGCCACCCAGTAAGGTGATCTACAATAGTGAGGAGGTACAGATACCCCTCAGCTCCGGGAAGAGTAGCGTAGCATAGCATAGTAGCGTAGAGAAACAGCATGGCTCAATGGAAAGAGCATGGGCTTTGGAGTCAGAGGTCAGGGGCTCAAATTCTGGCTCCGCCAATTGTCAGTTGTGTGACTTTGGGCAAGTCACTTAACTTCTCTGTGCCTCAGTTCCCTCATCTGTAAAATGGGGATTATGACTGTGAGCCCCACGTGGGACAACCTGATCACCTTGTATCCCCCCAGTGCTTAGAACAGTGCTTTGCACATAGTAAGCACTTAACAAATGCCATCATTATTCTTATTAGTCAACTTGGAGTCCCTCAAAGAGAGTGTATGCCCAAGGGTGGCCTCCCTGTAGTGGTACGTGGGGACGGTGAGCACTGTAGCTCTGGCAGATGGGACAAGCCATGGTGACCCGCTTAGCAACCGGGTGGCTTCCTGGTGCAAATGAGTGGTGAGAGATAGCTGTAACTAGGGCTCCAGCCCAAAAATATGTGTGCCTATGGACTTGCAAGCAAACTGGGCGGAGAGCACTGACTGGCAGGATGGGTCAACTGTCCGGTACCTAAAAGAAGCCATCTCGTTTGACCACTTCGTACCAGTGGGACTTCTCCTCCCATTTTGGGGGCATAATAGGAAATGAGAGTGGGTCATCCGAACGAACTGAGGCCAGGGTCATGGGCTGACACAGGGCTCCATGTTTGGTGGCCCAGCGTGACACCTGATCCGTCCAGTGATTACTCAGGCTAGCCGGGTCCATGCCATGGATGTGCAAGCATACATGACTTACCTCGAGAGCCACAGGAAAGGTAATAGCTAATTATAATAGCTATAATAGCTATACATATATATATATATAATATATATAATAGTTATAATTAGTAATAGCTAATAGGTAATTGCAGCTAATAGGTGGGCTATTCACTCACCATTAGACCTCGGCTTTCCCAAGGAGGTGAGAAAAACTTGGCTTTGCCACAGAGCTCCTGTTACGTGGCAAACACCAAAGGCATACCAGAAATCTGTATAGATGCTTACACGCAATCCCTTTGCCACATGGAAGGCCTATATTAATGCATCCCATTCGGCTGCCTAAGCACTAAACGTGGAAGAGAAGGAACATGCCCAGAAAACTTTATCCTGTGAAACTACAGCTGTGTCCATGTCTAATAAACATTTATACATTTCTGTCCCAACTTTCAGATTGACATAAGGTTCCCAGCAACCAGGGGAAGGGGCCGGGGGTATTTGTAGCATGATTAAACTGTCAGCCCCTTCTCCTACTTCCTTCCAGTCTCCCTTGATCCCATCATCCTGTCAGCTGATCTGGGGGTGTTCGGAGAGCGGCCCAGGTGAACCCGGAACTGTTGTCAGCCACCCTGCTGGTCTCTGGCATTGTCCCGGTTCCTTTTCCTAAACTGGCAATTTTTCTTGAAATTACCTGGCTGATGGCACCAGTAACAGACCACTGGGTCTGAGCGCTGGTTGGACCCTCCCTGTCTGGGCATTCCCTGTCATCTCCCTGCATTGCAGGTCCATTTAACCTTCCTTCACCTTCTTCTTTCTGTCTCCTTTTCCCTCCTTCTTCCTTCATACACATGGA
Source organism: Tachyglossus aculeatus (assembly GCF_015852505.1). NCBI lineage: Eukaryota > Metazoa > Chordata > Mammalia > Monotremata > Tachyglossidae > Tachyglossus > Tachyglossus aculeatus. The sequence continues at coordinate 2,855,641 of NC_052090.1, read as the reverse complement.
ATTCCTTCAACCATCATTTCTTCTCTTTCTCCTTCACATACACTTCCTCTAGCCTTCATACACATACAATTTCCTTCAACTACAAATTCTCCACCCATCATTCCCTCTTTATGGGATACCTGCTTTGCTTGAGCAAAGCACGAAAAAGAGCTATGATAAACACTGACAGTCTCCCTTGCGGGGTACACAGATCCAGGTAGGAGGAGGTTGGAAAAGATCTAGGTGAGGTCCACTCATCTGTTTGGGCATTCCATCATAAGTGCAGCGGTAGGATACTGTCACTGACCTCTGAGCTGACCGTGATGGTGGGTTTTACCTGGGGATGATGGACCCATGCCGACCACTTGGCGACTTCTTTGGCTGAGTGCGTGGCCAAAACCACTTGCTAAGGGCCTTCCCAGTTTGGCTCCAAGGGGCTGTGTTTTTGGGGCCTCTAAATCTAGACAAAAGTTACTGGGAGGTACGTGTGCAGGTAGCAATCAATTGGCACTGGCTGGGTTTGGGCTGCAATTCCAACGGAGCTGAGGGAGCCGGATCTAGAGAGAGAGAATATATATGTCGAGGCAAGCTTAGTTATTCAAATCATCGCACTTATACCAGCCAGATATAGATATATTCCAAATATATCGAGATTACTTTTTTGTATTTGATTTACTTACATACCTCTTTTCCCAATTTAGCAAAATTGAATGCAGTGAAATTTCAGAAATAATGACTAAATGACTACCCCTAAAGTTATTCCTAGGCTGGGAGAACAAGGGCAAATTCATTCCCTATTACTGCCATAATAGTTTCTAGGGGGAGGTGTCTTAGATTTAGGAGGACAACCCTTTGCTAAAGGGAGGTGCCTTCTCTCAAAGGAATTTCCTTTGATCTTCCAAACTGATAGCTCTGGCCTTGAAGACAAATTGGTTAAGTTTCCTACTCCCATGCCTTAACTGCAAATTCCTTGCAAACAACTGGATGATTTAATGGATAGCTGAGAGAAGGGAGAAGAATAAATAACCCCAGGCCAATTAAGATGACCCTCAATCTGCGGAGCTACCCAAATTCAGCTAGGAATTTCTCTGCAATGAACAATACATGTTTTCCAATACTGGCCAATTCTTTCAATCATAACTCATCCTAAACACATTTTTACACCGACACAGGGCTAAAGTTAATTATCTGGGTGTTCACTTAGTTCAGGCCTCCTGGACAGCGCTACGGTTTTATCCCCTAGTCATAAGGTAGGTGGAGGATTTTGGCGGGGGATGGGGGACGGGGGACTTTAGACAAATCTCTGTGCCTTCAGTTAGCCTTTTTTCTCGAGAGGATGGGAAAGAGTGTCTGGGCTCCCTTTTTCCTCCTTTGCTGGTCAAACACATGACTCACTATTGCCCGTAATTTGGTAATGGCCTTCCCCTGCCAACTGGGGCAGAATTTTTGAAAATACTCCTGGATCTCGGGCTGTGCTGCAATCGAATGCATATCCCTCTCATTCCCTAGGTCTAGCTAGGCAAACATTTGGGCCCCATCAATCAAACGTGAATAAAACAATTCCAGGTCTTCATCACCCTTCTGAGTGATCGAGTGGAATGTATCCCAGTTTACCGGTTTCCTGCCCACAATCTCCAGAGCTCGGAATAATGTCTTTCGAGCCATTTCAAGTTTTCCTAAATCTTTCTCACTACTGTAATCCCACCCTGGGTTGGTAGCTAGCCATGCCGGTGCATTTGCATCATTTTCTTCCTCAAACCTGGCCGTTTGGGTGATTACCACAGCCCTTTCCTCAGTCATAAGGAGAGCTTCAAGCAGCTCCATAATGTCCCCCCAGGAGGTAATGTGCATTCTCATAGTGGTTTGAAACAGCTTTGGTTCTGCTAAGGGATCCTTACGAAAACGTGGGGTGTTTTGCTGCCATAATATAATTTCTCTGGGGACATAGGTGTGTGGACTCGAATGATGTATAATTCTCCCCTGCCAGCCTGACCTCGTGGCACATTGCACAACTGATCAGGCTTAATTTTTCCTAGAAGTTCTTTTAAGGTTTGGAGAACTTGTGGATTGAAAGTTCCCCTTCAGGCCAGAATGTTTGTCCCGAGGCATCCTTTAATTCTAACCTAGATTTATGACACCATTTAAGTTGTTCCTTTGATGTACCCTTTTTTATAGGAAGGTAAACCTTATCCCAGGACTGAAAAACTTTAGACAGACAGTTGTCATCTTTAGACTGGCATGATGCCATGTTTTCCCTTGCCTTATTCATAAGGCAAGATTTCCCCTTTCCTGTTCCCTGGAAGACCCCTTTCCTATTCCTGGAAAGACCCCTAGGACATCTCCTAAGGCCCCTCAGGATGTCTTCTGAAGTAATCCTCTTCTCTTTTACCCAGAGAAGTTCCCTGGGCAGATAGCAATCTGACCAGAAGCCACTAACTTGAATTCATCTTCGGGTGCTCCAAATGACCCTACAAGAGGAGAGGGAAAAGGCTGAGCCAGACCCTAAAAGCATCCAATTGATTTACGGTTCGGCACGTGCACAGGTCAGCATTTTCCATTTGTCTCAAGTGGTCTCAATTCAGTCCAGATCACCAGGGTCCCTTCGTGGTCGCCAAAACTGTTATGGGAGAAACCGTTATGGAAGAAACTCATGTACTGCCAAGGGGAAGGGTTAGGTTTCTCCTTAATTGAGAATGTCATACCCAAGGTGCAGAAATGAATGCGACTAACAACAGAGAAGTCAGATAGAGCAGGAAAGGTAGGAAAGTGGCTGCCTGCCCATTTACCCGGAGGGGTATGAGTGACGAACAGCCCCGATCCTAGCCACTTCTTACTCTTTTATTTGGTTCCCCCTCCACACTACACAAAGAATTCCCGTTCATGTGAAACCTTGGCATTCCTAGATCCTGAGTTGTTACAATTTTTTGTTTGTCATGGTCTGGTTAGTCAGAATCCCTGTTATCAGGATGTTAACAGGAGATAACAGTCCACACAGGATGGAGACATCCCTGCTTTGATTAATGTAGGCCCTCCTCGGTTACAGAATCTTCCACACGACTGGAGCCAATTCCTCAACACATTAGAGGAGCAGAGTGCGTGGGCTGGGTTGTAGTAGAAGAGTAGCGAGGTAAGGAAGTGGGGGGCAAGGTGATTAAGTACTTTAAAGCTGACTGTAAGGAGTTTGTATTTGATTTGGAGGTTAGATGGGCAACCACTGGAGGTTCTTGAGGAGTAGGAAGACATGGGATGAATGTTTTTGTAGAAAAATATAACTGAGGCACAGAGAAATAACATGTCTTGCCTAAGGTCACAGAGCAGACAAGTGGCAGAGCAGGGATTAAAACCCAGGTCCTCTGTCTCCCAGGCCTGGGCTCTTTCCAATAAACCACACTCCTATGACCTCCTCCTCTCCTCCTCCTCTCCTCCTCCCCTCCTCCTCTTCCCCTCCTCCTCCTCCTCCTCCCTGAATGCTGTACATGGCTTCTGCATATCCTTGTGTGTGTGCTTAGGCATGCACTCCCACCTAGATGTGTGCCTGTGATGAGGCGCCCTTGGCCCTCCTGCCCAGGGTGAGGGAAGGCAGAGTCGGGGCAGGAGGAGGATGGGAGGGTGGCAGCACTTTCAGGGACACCTCCTCCTACCCCCGGGACTCTGGCTGTGACTGTCGGAGACAGGATTGAGGCTTGGAGGGTCACCAAGGTCTGACAATGTTCCCCCTGGCCTGGAATGCCCTCCCTCCACACATCTGCCAAGCTAGCTCTCTTCTTCCCTTCAAAGCCCTACTGAGAGCTCACCTCCTCCAGGAGGCCTTCCCAGACTGAGCCCCCTCCTCCCTCTCCCCCTCCTCCACCTTACCTCCTTCCCCTCCCCACAACACCTGTATATATGTTTGTATGTATTATTATTCTATTTATTTATTTTACTTGTACATATTTATTACATTTATTTTATTTTGTTAGTATGTTTTGTTTTGTTGTCTGTCTCCCCCTTCTAGACTGTGAGCCCACTTTTGGGTAGGGACCATCTCTATATGTTGCCAACTTGTACTTCCCAAGTGCTTAGTACAGTGCTGTGCACACAGTAAGCGCTCAATAAATATGATTGAATGAATGAATGAATGAACTAATAAGTAGAAACCCCTGGCTCCTGGAGCCTTTAGGGCTGAAGAATATCATCACCTGATTCTCAGCCCAACAAAACTAGAATTGATTTTGAATCCTGTATCATTCAACTCAACTGTCCCTGGGTCTCAGCCCAACCCATGGAACTTTTTGGGGTTCAGCAATGCTAATCCCTCTTCTGAGAAACGATGGTGTTACTGGAGCCCTGAATGAAAGGAGTGTGTTACCACCCATAAAACTTCTTTCCCTCCAAAATGAGAAAACTTACCAACTCCATTATGGTTCACAATATGCCAAATCAGAAGCTGGCTAACTTCCCATGGAATTTATTTTCTCTTTGAACAGCGTGAAGTGTTTCTTTCTGCAATTGTTTGTTACCAGATTTGAGCTGGAAATGCTGAAGGACAACTAAGGGAGACTTTTCCCTGATGAAAACATGGACATCTCCTTTTACTTCAACAAAGTCTACAATGTGGTCCATAATGCCAATATGTGGGACTTTGAAATATGCAAAATGTGCAGCCATGAATGCCAGATTCCTGCTAGGGAGTGTGTTGGAATTACAATATCCATTCCCAAAGGAAGGGAGCCTAGAGGAACTGAGGCACACCTTACATGCTTTTTTAATTTCAATTCAGCCCCACCTTCTTAAAGTAGTTTTTTTTCTTCTCAGACTCTATTTCAGTTCCATGGACCTCCAATTGCATTTGAATCTAAATACAGGCATAGCACCACAAGTGTACACCAGCCAGAATCGACTGTGGACATCTGGCTGCCTTGAGGCAGAAGAAAAACAGCCTCCTCCATCTCCCCCTGTGAAGCATAAGACGTGGTTATTTTACGTTATATGTGTACACAGCATTTTGTATAAACTCATCACATCACGCAGCTCTTCATGGGATCCTTCACATTATGTTAATATCTTTTGTAGCAGGTATGTACAGTGTATCATAATGATGCTATAGGAAATATTTTGTGGTGGTCCTGCAAAAGAGCATTTCCCCACTACCATTTCTGCCACTGCTGCCCCTTGACTGAGTCGCCAGATCAGTTTCCACCCCACTAATAGATCATTTCCATTCTGCATAATACCCAACTCTATTGCTGCCATCTTAGAAGGGGTCAGAGTGACAGGTAGCCTGTTAGTCTACCGTAATCGTTAGGGGCTGTGAAGCCACCATTTTTTCTAGGGGGAGCATAGACATCATCATTTCAAGGGGCTGTCCTGCTGAGCACTTTTAGGCAGTAACCTCAGAACATTTACCTCATTTACCATCTAGAGCCAGCCTTGCTTCCAGGCTTCCAAAGGAGAGCGTTTCCTTGGCAGGGAGTTTGTGCTGTCACATGAGTCTAACCTAGTGTTAGGAAAGTTTATCCATAGAGCACATAATTGATCATTGTGGCCTTAGTTGAAGGGCTTACTATGTATCAAGAACTATACTAAGCACTGGGATAAATATAAGATAAGCAAATCAGAAACAGTCCCTGTCCTACATGGAGCCCACAGTCGAAGCACAGGCACTTTATGGGAATGCAACTCAGGGAGATGATGATTCCAGGCGTGTGTGTGTGTGTGTGTGTGTGTGTGTGTGTGTGTGTGTGTGTGTGTGCGCGCGCACACATGGGGACCTTGATTTTCTCAGGCCCTAGGATAGAAGTAGTAACTGAGATGGGAATCCTGATTTTAAGCTTTTCCTCAATTTCCTGAAATTCATTAAAAAAAATTGAAAACAATTTCCTGTAGAAATGCTCCAGGTTCAGATTAACTCAGTGGGCTTCTACAAAATGGTGCACTTATTCTTTTCTCGATACACTACTTTCCACGCAACGCATGTGATGCCACCATGGTCTGTGACCACAGTGTAAATGTTTGTTTCTTCCCCCTTTCATCCTCAGACTCTAGCACTCACTCACTCTAACCCTTAACCTTTTTCCTACATCCCTCAACTTTAATCCCAACCCTGTAAATATTTTAGCCTTTAATAATAATGATAATAATAATGATGGTATTTGTTAAGTGCTTACTATGTGCCAAGCACTGTTCTAAGCACTGGGGGAGATACAAGGTAAGCAGGTTGTCCCATATGGGTCTCACAGTCTTAATCTCTGTTTTACAGATGAAGCAACTGTGGCATAGAGAAGTCAAGTGAGTTGCCCAAAGTCACATAGCTGACAAGTGGCAGAGCTGGGATTAGAACCCACGACCTCTGACTCCCAACCCCGTGCTCTTTCCACTGAGCCACACTGCTTCCCTTTACCAAGGGAAACCATGCCTTGAGGGTGAGGAGCAGGATTGGATCAATGTAGCCCAATCATGAATGGCAGTCAATCAATCAATAAATAAATTGTATTTATTAAGCACTACTATGTCTCCAACACTGACTAAGCACTTGGGAGAGTACAAAAGCAGCCAAACATTTGATCTCTGCCCTCTAGGAACTTAGAATCTAAAGGCACAGGCAGGTAGACACACATTATTTTCAAATTTTATAATCCAGAGGGAGAAAAATAATACAACAGATAATAGTGAGATGATAAAATAGATGAACAAATGAGTGAATAAATAATATCACCAGCAGAGACAAGAATTGGATGGGCCCAAGACTGAGTCCCAGGACTGTAGTAAGAATGATAGTAGTTCAAAACGAGTGATTCCAGAATCTTCCAAATTTGCTAAGTTTGAGGGAGCTGGGTGGTTTCTGGTACTCTTATCATTATCATTATCAACAACATTGTCTTTGTGGTTGACAACGTTGTTGATTTTGTTGCTATTGTTGCTATTGTTGTTGTGGTTGCCTTAGTTGCCATCTCTGTTGCTGGGGTGGTTATTTTTGATGCCATTGTTGTTGTTGCTTCTATTGAAATTGGTTAAGAGCTGACAATGAGCAAAACATCATACTGCCTGCTGGGATTTAATATTAACCCAGTCTCTGCCCCACAAAGGACTTACAGTCCTAAAGGCAGATTGGCACTTGGAGTCGAGTGGGAAAGGGACCAAATGGCAAATCCACTTAGAAAAAGCACCACAATAATTATTAGAGAAATTGAGTCCCCTCCCCACCCTGATCCTTGAGACAAGCACTGTTCTCCAGTAGGGAGGGGGAGAGCACTGCCCCACCAGGCTCCCTAAGGTGGGGATCTCCTGATCATGTAGCTGTGGACTCTTCTTTATAGGGATTTTTATGCATTGGCACTGAAATTGGAATTGGAATGGGAAACATAGATAATATCAAATTTACCCATATTATCGCCCCATTCGGGGTATAATTTTTGCAACACAAAAATGGGGTCAGGCTATTAGGTTGGGTTATGTAAGAATTAAGTATAGCAATAAGCAGAAAAAAGAGGAGGAAAAGAGAGGAGAAGGAAGAGAAGAAATAAGAGGACATTTTAGATGGCACCTCTTCCTTCCTATTCAATCAATCGATCAATCAGTGGTATTTACTAAGTGCTTACCATGTGCAAAGCACTGTAAAAAGTACTTGGATGAATAAAATACAACAGAGCGGATACGTTCCCTGCCCATAATGAGCTTACAGACTAATGGGGGAATCAGACATTAATATGAATAAATAAATAATTTATTGCAGTCTTCCAATTGTTGCCTATATTACACACTCAATGCATTGATAATCATAACAGTTTTGGTATTTATTAGACACGTACAATGTGCAAAGCATTGTCCTAAGGTCTAGGGTAGATAGAAGTTATTAGATCAGGCAGAGTTCCTGTCCAAGTTGAAGGAAGAACAGGCATTAATGCCTGTTTTATAGATGAGGCAACTATAATGCCCAAGTCACACAGGAGATGTGGCGGAGCAGGGATTGGAACCCTGGTTTCTTTGACCCTTAGTCACATGCTCTTGCTTCTCTTCCTCCTTTAGAGCATGCATGTCTCAATGAAGAAACTCCCTCAACTGGCACAAAACTCTGTTTTATCATGCTTTTCTGACCCTTTTCTTTCTAGCCTGGGATACTGAGCTATCACTGATTATATCTAGGTGGTAAAAATGATCTTTTATTTCTGTAACTGTCATAGTGGAGAAAACTACTTCTAATCAAACTGAAATAGAGAGCAAAAGTGATAACCCCCCTGGGATGATGGGGCAATGCACCCTCTGGGATTCCAGCTGTAGGCGAAGCCACTGTTTACAACAAAGAGCTGGGATTCCGGACTCCTCATTCTAAGACTTGAATAAGATTTTAGAGATTTCTAGCAGAAGGGAATAGTTTCCAGGTAGAGCTGAAAATATTATAAATCAGATGTTTCTGACCTATTATCTCCCAAAGCAAAGCCAGCCTGTCCTTCAGTCCCATTCCACATGATTCCACCACTACACAGCCTTGCTCTTTCTTTGTCCCTGCAATCAAGAGGAATGTTTGTTGTCTATGGTGGACATTCATTCATTGAATTGTATTTATTGAGCACTTACTGTGTGCAAAGCACTGTACTAAGCGCTTGGGAAGTACAAGTTGGCAACATATAGAGACGGTCCCTACCCAACAACGGGCTCACAGTCTAGAGGGGGGAGACAGACAACAAAACAAGACATGTAGACAGGTGTCAAGTCATCAGAATAAATAGAAGTAAATCGAGATGCACATCATTAACAAAATAGTAGCAGGCCTAGGTGAATAAAGTAAAACAGTGGAGATATGCTTTCACTAACATAGCTCACAAGCCTCTCCCCTCTAATCCCCCCTCAATCTCCAACAGCTGGAAGACATCAGAGACTGGAATGCAGGGGAGACTTCTGTGATTGAAAGTCCACTGCACAGTGAACTCTGTGGCCAACCAGGAGATACCCTTGCCTGGAGCAGGCTACCCCATTCCATTCAACATTTTGGGAATCTAGATCCCTTCCCTTCAGGAACTGGTGCCTAAGTTAGAACACTGGGAGTTCATCTGTTCACACGGCTTCAATTACTAAGCGGATCACTCCCAGATATGTCTCTTGAGCCCTCATCTGAAATTCTGCATCTCCTCTTGCCTCCAGGATATCTCCATATAGATGTCCTACTGGTAATTCATGCTCAAAATGTCTAAGATGAAACTCTTCATCTTATCGCCTGAACCCTCTCTTCCTTTAACTTTCCCATCTCTGTCAACCCCACCCCAGAAGCCCACCATCTTGGTGTCATCCTCGACAGTTTGCTAACTTTCAGCTCTCACACATCTAATCCACTGTTAAATCCTCCAGGTTTTTCCCAATTCCCGGATCCAATGTCTTTCTCTTCACCCAAACTGCTACAAACCTGATGGGCTAGTGCATTAGCCTCCTCACTGGTCTCCCTTCCTCTAGCTTTTAATAATAATAATAATAATAATAATAATAATAATGATGGTATTTATTAAGCGCTTACTATGTGCAAAGCACTGTTCTAATTATCCAGTGGTGGCACTGGCCCTTTTGGTTGATGGGGAGGGGAGTTTCCTGACAGGGGGTTGCCCAGGTGGTACCAGAATAGTGATAATAATAATAATAATAATAATAACTATGGCATTTGTTAAATGCCTACTATGTGCCAAGCACTGAGGTGGATACAAGGGGTATCTACTGCAGTAGATATAAGGTAATCAGGTTGTCCCACATGGGGCTCACAGTCTTAATCCCCATTTTACAGATGAGGTAACTGAGGCACAGAGAAGTTAAGTGACTAGCCCAAAGTCACACAGCTGATAAGTGGCAGAGCCAGGATTAGAACCCACAACCTCGACTCCCAAGCCCGGGCTTTTTCAACTAAGCCACACCAGTTGTCCCTTGGTCACCAGCAGGTAGAGCAGGAAATGGGGCTCCAGTCAGGGGTGGGAGGACCATGGTGATGGACAGGATATGTTCAATCTACAGAACATGCATCTGCACATATTATCTTCCTAAAGCATTGTTCAACTCACATTTCCCCTCTTCTGAAAACCATCCAGTGGCTTCCTGTGTGCTCCATAGGCAGTGAGTTCTCCAACTCACTCCCTTCATTCCTCCCAAGCAATTTTCAAAATGCTCCTCACTCTCAATACTCCTATTTCCATCCTTTAGCTCTCACTGTTCCCCATGTTTGAAATCCCTCTCTCCTAACATCCAGCAGAACACAGTTTTCCCCACCTTTAAAATGCTCAAAAAAAATCACACTCCTCCCATATACTTTTCCTGATTAATCTCCCAGAACCCTGAGTCATATCATCCCTTCAGGCAGCTGTAGAAGGACTCATGCATATATGTTCCTTCAATTTATTTAGTTTGATCAATCTAATTATAAATATCTTTATGCTTACCTCCCTCATTCATTCATTCATTCAATCACATTTATTGAGCACTTACTGTGCACAGAGCACTGTACTAAGCACTTGAGAAGTACAAGTTGACAACATATGGAGATGGTCCCTACCCAACAATGGGCTCACAGTCTAATGCCCTCATTACAGCATCAGCTCCTTGTAGCATTTCATTATTTTTATTTCCCAAACATCTAGTACAGTGCTTAGCACCATGTGGGCATGCAATAAAATTTAGTATATAGTTCTCAATCATATTCAAATCAGAAGCCATTGATGGTAAAGTTCACCATAAGTGTGTGTGGGGATGAAAAGGCCAATGGGGGTTCATCAGTCCAGGGCATATTGGGCACCCAAAAAGGTGGCTGTGTTGTTGGGTTTAATGTTTGCAGTGCCTGTCACTTTTCTTTTTTTGCCTCCTTGTCTCTCTTTCCTTACCTCTAGCACTACTCCTCTCTGGAGGCTGTGGGAGTTTGGAACCAAGGACTGGGATCTGGAGCAGGAAGTGACATCAGGAATCTCCCCTCAAAACCTCAAGGGGCTATTTACTCTTTATCTATATAACCATAACCTAATTTAATTTTTTAATGCTCTCATTGTTTGTAATTTGTTGTCATTTTTTTCTTTTCTATGAGTCTGTCTTCCCCAAAACAGATTGTCTGATCTGTTTATCTTGTATCTATTGTGGAAGCACAGTGGCTTGGGCCTTGCATTTTCCCCCCCTCTTCAAACCCTCCCCTCTGAGCTGTTTTTTCATCTAGGTCCCCTTGATTTCTTCATAACCATCTCGTTTAAGTGAACAAGAGTAATTTCAGAGACTAGAATCCCTAAGTGTGGTAGAATACCAAGGGATGGAACGTGATTGGCCTTTAAGCCTGGATTCCATATTGTCTGGCCAAGCCGCCATTTACTCAAACCAGACACAACCTATATCCTCCCCTCCTCTGCTACATCCTGTCCAAATGTCTGCCTTTATTGGGGAGGTTGGCATGTCAAGACCTTGAGACAGGATGGAGCTATTCCTCCCTTAGTAGGGTCAGAACCCCTAACAAGCTAACAGAGTAAAAAATTACTATTGCTTGTCTTAGAGTATATACACATTGTATTGTGGTCTTCGATCATGTTTGAAGCTCAGATGCTGTGCCCACAGTATATAAAGAAACGCTGTACGACATGGTATTCAGTTGGTGTTGACTAATAGAGGAAACTCTGTCTGTCAACCACCGCTACCTACCAGAGCTAGTAGAAATAAACTTAAACTCATCTCTGATATGGCTGCTTAAAAACAACACAGAGTACACAAAGTTTTCTTCGACACTATTCTATACCTACCTCGATACTTTGCACACAGTAATAGCACATAGTGATTAATAATAATAATAATGATGATGGTATTTGTTAAGCCAAGCATTGTTCTATGCCCCGAGGTAGATACAGGGTAATCAGTTTGTCCCACATGAGGCTCACAGTCTTAATCCCCATTTTCCAGATGAGGTAACTGAGGCACAGAGAAATGAAGCAACTTGCCCAAAGTCACACAGCAGACAAGAGATGGAGTTGGGATTAGAACCCATGTCCTCTGATTCCCAAACCTGTGCTCTTGCCACTAGGATATGCTGCTTCTTAATTGCTTGATTGCTGAATAAGTATGACAAGTTATCAGCTTACCCATGAAATGACTGAAACGTGAATGCTGCTAGGGACCCCTTGGCGATAGCTACTTTGGTAAGGGGATTGGCGATGGGTCAGGTAACGCTGCAACCAGGGCAAATGTTTGGAGAGTTCTTCTGAGTTTCTGAGGCAGGTCGCCATGATGAATCCCAAATGAAACATTACCAAAAGAGGCCAGGTTGACACAGCCACAGCTATTCAGTTCACTGAGGCCAAACATAACTTGGGACTGAATGGACTCTCAATATTGTTCGAATGTATCCAACAGCTGTTTGACCCCATGTTCCATTAAAGCTGGGCAGTCTCACAGCAATGGGTTTGCCAGAAGCAACTGAAGTCCCAGCTAACCCAGCAGAAACAGGATCATCCCACCCTCCTTCTCCCATTCCTTGCCCACCATAGGTTCCTTGGAGTTCTTAGCTTTCAGAAGTTAGGACTATTCTTTGTAAATCTTGAATCAAATTTCCCCCTCTCCAAAAGGTTCACTTTCATCCAGGGGCTGCTTGCTTTTCTGAATTTGTTCAGATCCAGATCTGGCTGGGAAAACATTTGGATGTCAGTCTGAATCCCAGGGAGAGCTGGGAGATAGAAACTGGAGTGGGAGAGGGCAGGGTTACTTTAGAAATCTGGGCCCAGCAGTAAACAGATTGAAAGGATTTGTGGAAATCCATACAAATGAGACATTCCCTGCTTCCATGGAAAGTTCAATGTCTGTAAACAGCAATTATTATTTTGCACATGCTTCTGAGTAACCATTCTACAATAGTCAAATGTAGTTGGGTGTTGCATTTCAAAGTTGATTCCCTTGAAACTGCATTTCAAAAATTGTTCTTTAGCAATGACTGCTTAAAGCCATGTTTACTGAAGCATCTGGTATTTTTCAGAATCAGAGCCACACCATCAACTTTCTACTCAGGGGACTCTCTATGTTTGAGCCTTTGTCCATAATCTAAATCAAAAGTAGCAGTAGTGGTAGTAGTAATGGTGTTTGGGAGCCTCAGCTGAAGCATACACTGAGGCTCCTGCATCCAAGCTTTCACTCTTAGGGGGAGACAAACGTTGAAATATCAAAATTCAGGTCCATGAAAGTGTTGAGAATAGCCATATAAAAATAAATAATTTCAAAAGTTGAGGAGGCAACTGAAAGGGTTTTAGGAGTGAGACTATTGATAAATTTTAAGGGAAGGTTGGCTGAAGAAGTTTGAATTTTAGTAATAATAATCATAATAATAATGATGACATTTGTTAAGCACTTACTATGTGCAAAGCACTGTTCTAAGCACTGGGGAGGATGCAAGGTGATCAGGTTGTCCCATATGGGGCTCACAGTCTTAATCCCCATTTTACAGATGAACTGAGGCACAGAGAAGTTAAGCGACTTGCCCAAAGTCACACAGGTGACAAGTGGCAGAGCCGGGATTAGAACCCACGACCTCTGACTCCCAAGCCTGTGCTCTTTCCACTGAGCCATGCTGCTTCCCTAGTAGGTCTTTGAAGATTGTGTAAGGGTCACCCGTCGGATATACCCTGTCAGGCTAATGCCTCACCAGCCTCAGCAGGCCCAGAGGGAAGGACCAGAACTGGTGTTCATAAATGTCACGTGGTTGCTCCAGATGGTGACACCTGGGCTCTGCAGACCTCAATAACCACATCAGGCTGACCAGTCCTAGTGGACAGTGACTCAGGATGACATAGTGATACTGGAGGACTGCTCATAAAAGGGGGTCAGGACCATTACTAAGGTGCAAGCAGAGTGACCATGGAAACTGAGGGGTATCGCTGGAGGCTCTCCCACTTATCTGGAGTTTTCGGAAAGGCCTGCACTGTGACCACCTGTGACAAAAGGCAGACCCCCAAGGTAAAAGCTGTCTCGGTAAGCCACGCGCAACAAGGCTTAGAGTGTGAAACTTCTTCAGAAGCGAGGTTGGCCAAAGGGAGCTCAGTTGGCTCCCAGTTGGGAGGGTTAGATCAGTTTTCTTTTCATTTAGCTGTAACTGCTACAGCAAGGGTAGGATGTGGGGATCCCAGTAGGCTCCCATCAGGATTGTTGGATCAGTTTCCTTTTCTTTCATTTTTTTATTTTTGTTTTCTTTCTTTTCCCATGTGGAAGACTACCTGCAGCATCCAGTGGGTAGAGGCAGGCTTAGTAAAATCTGCATGAGCAAATAAATGCAAGTTGTTAAGCTTCTCACTTGCATGTGCAGCTTCCCTCCTTGCAGACAGCATGAGCTTAGTTGCCCCTCATATCCTGAACCCGAAGTCTGCCCTTCACCAGGAGCTGGCCACTCCAGGAGACCATAGGTGCATGATAGATGGGGAGGACTGGAGTCCGGCAGATACAGAAAGAAAGGAGTTCCCAGGCCAAGGAACAATTTGAACAAGAGGCCAGAAGCAGGCAAGATGAGAGCAGGGTCTAGACAGGAGAAGGGTGGAGCAAAGAACAGTGCTTTGCACATAGTAAGCACTTAATAAATGCCATAAAAAAGAATGCGAGCAGGGGATGAACAGTTGAAGAGAGCTGATACATAAGGAGGGAAGAGCTGTTGGAGAGTCTTGAGGCCAGTAGTAAGGAGGTTTTGCTTGATTCTGTACAAAATGGGCAATCCTTGAAATGTTTTGAGGAGAAGTGAGATGAGTGACCTTTCAGGAAAATTTTATTCCTGACTCTGCCACTTTCTTCTTGGGTGACCTTGGACAAGTCAGTTAATTTCTTCAATAAATACCATCGGTTGATTGATTGACCAAATTATCTTGTATGATGAGCTCATAGTACAGTGCTTGGCACATAATAAGTGCCTAACAAATGCCATCATTATTAGGTAATTTAGACTCCATTTTACAAATGAGGAAACTGAAGCATGCAGAAGCTAAGTGACTTGGCCAAGGTCACAGAGCAGGCAAGTGGCATAGTCAGGATGAGAACCTAGGTTTCCTGACTTCAGGCCCATGCTCTTTCCACAAGGCCACACTGTTTCTCTGTGGACTGGCTGTCACAGTCCAACATTGTTTTCAGTTGAACAAAAATAGGCTGACAACTAGCACATGGTGGTTGTAACTGAATAATTAGCCTGGTTTCCCTTGAGAGTAGTAGGCTGGGTATATCAGGCAGAAAGAAGATCTGGGGAGGGATCTTCCTCTTCCTAGCTGTATAATAGGCATCTGGAGGCTAACCCTTGGGCAGGTACTCATCAGTCAGTGCTGTGATCTATCTAGCCCTAGCATCCAAGAGGTGGGGCCAGGACTGTGAGTGTTCTCTGTGTACTTAGGTCATACATCTCAATGAGCTAACATAAGGGTCCCTGGGGGTGCCTAATTCCATGGCTTGATCTATGCCAGGAGAATTAGTCTGGGGCCAGTAGGCTACCAGGTTAACTCTGAATGGAATTTCAGGCCAAATGAAGATTCCTACTGCAATATTAAGGAAGAGGCAGTTTGAGTTCCTGTTGTATGCATACTATTGAATGGATCAAAAAAGGAGGTGACTTACTTTTGTGCAAATGATGAAATGTTTTCATATGTTTGGCTGGTAGAGATACAACCTTAATTAGCAGAAGGTTTCCAATTTCTAGTATGGACAGAAAATTAAAAATGTATAGTGGATTTCTCTTCACCCATGTATCCACTATTCTGTTTCAAACACATGTGATATTAAGACTGGACTATTGTATCAGCCTCCTCACTCTTCAACCTATATCCAGTCTCTTCCTGCTCTGTCCATACTCCACAGTGCTTCCCAGTTCATCATCATTATCATCATCATCATTATCATCATCACCATCATCATCTCAAAAATTGAGGTAATTTTTAAGGGTTTACTATGTGTAAAGAACTGGTGGAGACATAAGATAATCAAATCAGACCCAGTTCCTGTCCTAATGGGATCACAGACTCAGGAGAAGGGAGAACAATTTACATTCTCAATTTACAGATAAAGAAACTGAGACACAAAGAAGTTAACCGACTTGCCCAAGGTCACATAGAAGACTTTCTCTTTGAGTGCATAAGTGGTCACAGTCTAAGTAGCAGGGAAGAGAGCTGGGAACCAGTGTATGCTAGTGGAAAGTGGGACCTAGGAGCCAGAGGACCTGGGTTCTAATTCCAGCTCTGCCACTTGTCTGCTGCGTGAACTTGGGCAAGTCACTTAACTTCTCTGTGCCTCAGTTACTCCAACTGTAAAATGGGGATTATAACTGTGAGCCCCATTTAGGACATGGACTGTGTCCAATCTGCTTATTTTGTCTAGCCTAGCACTAAGTACAGTGCCTGGCAATCAATCAATCAATCAATCAATTGTATTTATTGAGTGCTTACTGTGTGCAGAGCACTGTACCAGGCGCTTGGGAAGTACAAGTTGGCAACATATAGAGACAGTCCCTACCCAACAGTGGGCTCACAGTCTAGAAGGGGGAGACAGAAAACAAAACCAAACATATTAACAGAATAAAATGAATAGATAAGTACAAGTAAAATAAATAGAGTAATAAATATGTACAGGCATATATATGTATATACAGGTGCTGTCGGGAAGGAGGTAAGACGGTGGGGATGGAGAGGGGGAGGAGGGGGAGAGGAAGGAGGGGGTTCAGTCTGGGAAGGCCTCCTGGAGGAGGTGAGCTCTCAGTAGGGCCTTGAAGGGAGGAAGAGAGCTAGCTTGGCGGATGTGGGGAGGGAGGGCATTCCAGGCCAGGGGGATGACTAAGTGATTAACAAGTACCATGAAAAAACCCAACAGGACTTGAATCCTCATTTTACAGACGAGGAAACTGAGGCACAAATAAGTTAAGTGACTAGTCCAAGGTCACGTAGCAGAAAACTGAGTAGAAAATCAAATACAAGTCCGCTGACTTCTGGGCCTTTGCTTTTTCCAGTAGGCCCTGCTGATCTGCCTACCACTTAAATTGGGAGCCCCATCTCAATGAAGGACTGTTTTTGAACAGCACTTAAATGTTATTATTATTATTATTATATCAATCCAATTCCCTTCTTTCTTGGTGGCATGTCTTTCACTTGCTTTGGAAAACCATTCTTCAGAGCTGCATGGGAAAACTGAAGTGGGACTGAATCCACAAAGCTACCTTGGGATAGCATGAATGGCTTTGTGGATAAAGCAGTGCTTGGCACATAGTAAGCTCTTAATAAATGCCATCATTATTATTATAAAGCTTGGGTCTGGGAGTCAGAAGGATCAGGGTTCTAATTCCAGCTTCACCTTTAGTCTGCTGTGTGACCTTGGGCAAGTCACTTCACTTCTCTGTGCCTCAGTTACCTCACCTGTAAAATGAGGATTAAGAACTGTGAGCCCCATGTGGGACATGGAATGTGTCTGATCTGATTAGCTTGTATCTACCCCAGTGCTTAGAGCAGTGCTTGACACACAGTAAGTGCTTAACAAATACTGTCATTATTATTATTATTACCCACTAAATGAAAGCCTAAGGATTGTCTTTTCCTTCCTAAATTCTATAATTAAGAAATTTCTGTAATGAAGAAAATGTTGCAAGATTGCCTCAGACTGTGGCCTAGCTCCAGGGCATGGTCTTTATTTTCACAAGTTCTCTTCTTCCTCCTGCTCCTCCTCCTCCTTCTTCTTCTCCTTTTCCTCCTCCTCCTCCTTCTCCTCCTCCTCTTCTTTCTGCTCCTCCTCCTCCTCCTCCTCCTCTTTTCATTCATTCTTTCTATTGTGTTTATTGAGCCCTTACTGTGAGCACTGTACTAAGTGCTTGGAAAGTACAATACAGCAATAGAGATGATCCCTGCCCACAGTGGGTTTATAGATTAGAGGGGGGAGACAGAAATCAAAACAAGTAAACAGGTATTAATATAAATAAATATAATTATGCATATATACATATACATAAGCAATGTGGCTTAGCGGAAAGAGCCCAGGTTTGGGAGTCAGAGGGCATGGGTTCTAATCCCAGCTCTGCCGCTTGTCAGCTGTGTGACTCTGGGCAAGTCACTTAACTTCTCTGTGCCTCAGTTCCCTCATCTGTAAAATGGGAATTAAGACTTTGAGCCCCATGTGGGACAACCTGATTACCTTGTTTCCCCCCAGCACTTAGAACATAATAAGCGCTTAACAAATATCATTATTATTATTATTAGGGAAGCAGCGTGGCTCAATGGAATGAACCCGGGCTTGGGAGTCAGAGGTCATGGATTCTAATTCTGACTCCACCACTTATCAGCTGTGGGACTTTGGGCAAGTTACTTAACTTCTCTGTTCTTCAGTTACCTCATCTGTAAAATGGGTATTAAGACTGTGAGCCCCATGTGGGACAATCTGATTACCTTGAATTCCCCCCAGCATTTAGAACAGTGCTTGGCACTTAGTAAGCACTTAACAAATGGCATCATTATCATTATATGTACATAAGTGATGTGGGGTAGGAGGGAGGAGCAAAGGGAGAGAGTGGAGGTGATGTGGAAGGGAGAGGGAACTGAGGAAAAGGGGGCTTAGTCTGGGAAGGCCTCTTGGAAGAGGTGAGCCTTCAGTAGGGCTTTGAAGAGGGGAAGAGTGATTATTTGTTGCATTTGAGGAGGGAGGGCATTCCAGGCCAGAGGTAGGACATGGGCCAGAGGTCCGTGGTGAGACAGGCTAGATGGAGGCACAGTGAGCAGGTTAGCACCAGACGAGTGAAGTGTGCGGGCTGGGATGTATAAGGCCAGAAAACAGGTGAGTTAGGAAGGGGCAAGGTGATGGAGAGCTATAAAGCCAATAGTATGTTGCCGACTTGTACTTCCCAAGCACTTAGTACAGTGCTCTGCACACAGTAAGCACTCAATAAATATGGCTGAATGAGTGAATGAGATTTTGTTTGGTACAAAGGTTGTTAGGCAACCTCTAGAGATTTTTGAGGAGGGGGGTGACATGCCCTGATAGTTTCTCTAGAAAGATAATCCAGGCAGCAGAGTGAAGTATGGACTGAAGTGGGGAGAGGTAGGAGGTTGGGAGGTCAGAAAGAAGGCTGATGCAGTAATCCAGTCGGGGTAGGATGAGTGATTGTACTTACATGGTAGCAGTTTGGATGGAGAGGAAAGGGCAAATCATGTCAATGTTGTGAAGGTGAGACCAGAAGGATTTGATGATGGATTGGATATTGTGGGCTGAATGAGAGAGTGGAGTCAAGGATGACACCAAGGTTGTGGGCTTGTGAGACGGGAAGGATGGTTGTGCTGTATACAGTAATGGGAAATTTTAGGAGAAAACAGGGTTTGGGAGGGAATATAAGGACTTCTGTCTTGAACCCATGTTGAGTTTGAGGTGGCAGGAGGACATCCAAGTAGAGATGTCCTGAAGGCAGGAGGAGATGTGAGCCTTGAGGGGTGGGAGAGAGAACAGAGGAGGAGATACAGATTTGGGTGTCTTCCGCATAGAGATGATAGTTGAAGCCATGGGAGGGAATGAGTTTTCCAAGGGAGTGAGTATTCCTCCTCCTCCTCTCTCTTCCTCCTCCTCCTTCCCTTCCTCCTCTTTCTCCTCCTTTTCTTCCTCCTCATCTTCCTCCTTCTCCTCCTCTTCCTTCTTCTTCTTCTTCTTCTCCTTCTTCTCCTTCTTCTCCTTCTTCTTCTCCTCCTCCTCCACTTCATCTTGCTCCATCTGGAAAATTCCAGCCCTGTGTATGAAGGAGTTTTGCAGTTCCTGTGAGCTGATGTTCCAATGTATAGAGAGCTGCTGCAGAGCCTTGAGGGTTCCACTATGTCACTCTTCCTTTTCCTGAGCCAAATCAGTCCCAGAGTACCTTAATTGCCCTGGACCTGCACCATAAAACTGTACCTGGGACCGATAGAGAAGAGGAAAAAGAAACGGAGGTTGAGGAGAGAAGGAGAAAACAATTTCTTACAGAGATATTATTAGGTGTTGCCTTGAGACTTAGGTTTAGAACTCCAGCATCTGCACTGAACATTGTTTTATCTGTTGGCATTCACCCAGTCAACATGAAATCTTGGGAGGCTATTCCATCCTCAATTTAGGCTGGGAACAGGCTTTCTCTCCATAGATTCCAGCTGTCCGCTCACTCTGCCCAGGGCATCTGGGGATCAGGAAGAACCCAATCACATTCTCCCCCCCGCATTTACCACATTGCTCTGCTCTTCTTATTTTCACTCATATGGTTAAGCAAATAGAATACAAACACAGGGGTAAATGCTGATAAGTGCCTTGTCATTATGCATTTTAATCAAATACCATAAAGTACTAACCAATTAACATACACATTGTTTGCTGAACAGTATTTGGAAAAAATCAAAAGCAACTGCTTTGTCTATCATAAAAGGAACATATCTTTTAATTAAAAATTCAATTGGTAGAACTTTGAGGAAAATTTGTTAACATATTTAGGAATTTATGTGACAGGCATATTGGAGGGATTTGCTATTCTGAAATGCTTTCTCTAAAGCTAAATAAAAATTCTCACCCTGGTAATTCGCTTTAGTGGTCCTGCAGATGGTACAAACCTTTTTGGGAAAATCAACTATATGACATTTGCTCAGACAAATATGAATGTAAAGTGTAAATTATATCATCAAAAACATCATTACCGCATCATCAAAGATGCTATGTCATTATCCTTCTTATTCAGAGAAGACCTCAGTCAATCAGCAGTATCTATTGAGGACTCACTATGTGCAGTGCACTGTACTAAGCGCTTGGGAGAGTACACTGCATCGGAATTGAAGCAGTGTGGCTCAGTGGAAAGAGCCCGAGCTTTGGAGTCAGAGGTCATTGGTTCAAATTCCGGATCTGCCACTTGTCAGCTGTGTGACTTTGGGCTAGTCGCTTAACTTCTCTGTGCCTCAGTTACCTCATCTGGAAAATGGGGATTAAGTCTGTGAGCCCCACGTGGGACAACTTGATTACCTTGTCTCTACCCCAGCGCTTAACAGTGCTTTGCACATAGTAAGCGCTTAATAAATGCCATTATCATCATCATCATCATCAATTGGTGGATACATTCCCTGTCCATAATGAGCTTACAGCCTAGGTGGGAGGCAGACAGTTAGATGAGGCAGCATGGCCTAGTGGTAAGAGCATGGGCTTGGGAGTCAGTGGTCCTGGGTTCTAATCCCGGCTCCGCCAATTGTCTTCTGTAGCCCCTTGGACAAGTCACTTAGCTTCTCTGTACCTCAGTTACCTCATCTGTAAAATGGGGATTGAGACTGGGAACCCCATGTGGGACAGGGACTATGTCCAACCTGATTACTTTGTATCTACCCCAGGACTTAGAACAGTTCTTGGCACATAGTAAGCATTTAACAAATATGATCATTACTATTATTATTATAGAAATAAATACTAATTCATAAATGGTAATTTATAATATATAATTCAAAGATATGGACTGTGGGTAAGTTCGCCTCTGAATGTGACTGTGGATCCTACATTGGTCTTTTTCAGCCACAGTCTCAGCCACGGTGTGTGCACAAAAAGCCCTCCTGCTTTGTATTGTTAAGTTTAATGATTACATTGCTTAGTGCTGTTTTCCCTTTGCCTCTTTGTTCCTCATTCTATGCAGGGGTATGCACTGACAAGGCTCACAATTGAATGCTGTGGTATGCTTTATAGTTTGTAACTAATTGTAACTGATTGTGGGGTGCTAAATAGTTTGTAACTCTGGGAGTTGGTGCTTAGACAGCTAGAGGCCTTCAAGGTTCTAGATAAGAGTAACAGATGTATAATACAAGGTTAGGACGGCAGTGGAGCAGAGCTTGCTTGAAGCCTACAGTGGCAATTCAGAAGTGCTCAGTGTGGCTAGTGAATAGAGCATGGGCCTGGGAGTTAGAAGGACCTGGGTTCTAATCCCAGCTCCACCACATGTCTGCTGTTTGACCTTGGGCAAGTCACTTAACTTCTTTGGACCTCAGTTACCTCAGCTGTAAAATTGGGATTTAAAACTATGAGCTCCATGTGGGGCAGGGACCATGTCCAACCTGATTAACTTGTATCTACCCCAGCACTTAGAACAGTACACATATTAAGTGCTTAACAAGTACCATTATTATTATTATTATTGTTATTAATTATTATCAAGGGACGGAAGCCAGCATCCACCTGCTGTGGAGATGACTGGGCACGGGGCAAGCAGGACCTGACCAACCAACCACAGCAGGACATAGATGGTGGAGAGGACCAAAAGACATCCAGTGGGAATCCTGGCACGCCATAGACATGAGGGACGTTTTATATAGGAGGGTGGATGGAATTGATCAGAGTGCCCTCTCCAGTAGTTACAGAGGGTGAACCTATCAATAATTGCAACCCAATGTGGAGCCCTTCCTTGATATGTGACAAAAATGAAACTGCTTTATGCTGCTTTTGAGTACCATCAACCCATAGTGGCTAACATTCCTCATGAAGCTGGTCTACCAGCAATTGATTGAGAGGCATTGATTGAGAGCCAATATTGCTCTCAGTACTATAATAAGCACTTGATAGTCTGTCCCAGGGCCAGAAATTACACCTTGATTAGCCTTCTCACAAAGGGCACTACGGGTTATGGGAAACAAGGTTAAACAATACAGATAGTTCTATGCCAACCATCACTACTATTAGAAAATGACCTCATACTACATATGGATTACCTAATTCTGCTACCCTAAACCAAAATCCTTTTCAAGTAAGAGACCCTGATATCAATCAATCAATCAAAGGTATTTATTGAGGGCTTATTATGAGCAGAGAACTGTCCTAAGTGATTGGGGGAATACAATACCTTAGAGTTGGTAGATACTGGAATTGGTCATTTTATTGCTGATAATAATGATAATAATAATGATGGCAGTTGTTAAGTGCTTACTATGTGCAAAGCACTGTTCTAAGCCCCGGGGAGGATACAAGGCAATCAGGGGGTCCCACGGGACACATTTTACAGATGAGGGAACTGAGGCACAGAGAAGTTAAGTGACTGGCCCAAAATCACACAGCTGACAAGTGGCAGAGCCAGGATTTGAACCCATGACCTCTGTCTCCCAAGCTCGGGCTCTTTCCATTGAGCCACACTGCTTCTCTAATGATGATGCAACACTGATCCTTGTAGACAACCTGGGGGCCTGATCTGCCCTATTTAGGGATATACTGATCACCCCATGTGGGGAGGAGCTATAAGAAGTCCCTAAGTAGCATCCATATCACTGAACTCTAAACAGACTCAACAGAGGAACACAACTTTGATCCTTTAGAGAAATCTCAAATAGAAAGAATACTGAGTGGGCACAGCTATTGTATGATGGAACACCAGGATGTTATTTAACCCCATTGCAACAGTTACCCATGAGGAAGGCTGGCACTTGTTCATGAACCTAATCAGAGATGGGAACCACATTGGCCACAGCAGCCTCACCAATATTTTGGGCTTTGCATCACTGAGTTGCAACTAGGCCCACTCACCATGACAGGTGTTGGGTACACTTTTTTCTGAAATGATATGGCATCACTTTGGTGTCAATATCCCACCTGTTCTCAAAATCTACCCTCCCCTAACTGAGACTTGGACCTCATTTCTTGAGAGCACTTACTCCCAACCTTCCTTCCCTTTCTTACTGATCTCTTCAGTCTTTCATTCTCCACTGGATCTTTTTTCCTGCCGTCAGACATGATCATTTCTCTCCAATTCTCAAAAATCCTCCTGTGGCTCCTACAGCTCACTGCAGCAGTTAGTCTACCTTCCTGCTTCCATCCCTGCTCAAACTCCTTGAAAGAGGTCCACAGCAGTCTTGTCTTGTCATCTCCCTTGAAAATGAAAGGCTTTTTGTCACCTCTGGAAACTTGGATTCCACGAAGGAAATACTGGTTTGCGGTCCGCCCCTTCCATGGAGTACCCATCTCACCATTTGATTGATTCCCCTGGCAGTATCTGATTGCTGAGAAAACCTTTTTGTTGTCCCATTCCATCATCCTTTGATTGGTCCCATGCACCACTGACACTGACCGCTGGTCTCCTGTGGCCAAGGAGATAGAGGCCTGCAAAAGGGGCAAAGGAGGTGAGTTTTCTCGGTCTTCCCCAAGAGAGACTTTTTCTACCCAATTTGAAATAGGGAGGGGGCACCTCGACAAATTGCCCCCTCTGCCCCAGTGCCATGACACCCTGGTGTTCATGTGCACCTATCCTTTCTATCCCTTTGCCCAGCTCCCCTCAGAAATGACCCATTTCACCCTTGGGTACACATGACTTTCTTTCATTCTTTCATTCATTAATATTTATTGAGTGCTTATTCTGTGCAGAACACTATACTAAGCACTTGGAAGAGTTAGATATAACAGTAAGCAGACACATTCCATGCTCACAACGATCTTACAGTCTGGGAGGGAGACAGACATTAATATGAATTAGTAAGTTACAGATAGGTACATAAGCACTGTAGTGCTGGAAAGTGTTGGGGGGGGTGAATAAAAAGGGAGCAAGAGTCAGGGCAACACAGAAGGGAGAGGGAGAAGAGGAAAGTAGGGCTTAGTCAAGGAAGGCCTCTTAGAGAAGATGTGCTTTCAGTAAGGCTTGGAAGAGAGGGAGAGTAACTGTCAGATTTGAGGAGGGAGGACATTCCAGGCCAGACGTGGGTGAGGGGTCAGTGGCAAGAGAGATGAAATTGAGGCACAGTGAGATGGTTGGCACTAGATGAGCAAAGTGTGTGGGCTCTGTTGTGGGAGTGTAGTGAGGTGAGGTAGGAGGGGGAAAGGTGATTGAATGCTTTAAAACCAATAGTGAAGGGCTTTTGTTTGATGCGGGGGTGGATGGGCAACCAGTTTCCTAGAGTCACAGCTGGCGTGGCTCCACCAGGGTCAGCTACCTCACAGTGGCAGGGGAAGGGGAAGAGAGAACAGGGGAGGGGTGATCCTCCACCCCTTTCTCTCCCTGCCGGCCTGGGGATTTTCTCCTTCTCTCAACCTACCGAAGCTGAATTAGGGTCTTCAGAACCAGGATGTGTGGGGAAGCAGTTCCTTCATGTCTCCTGCATCTTGTCTTTCATGATAGGCTGGAGGAGGGAAAGGGAGGAAAGGGAGGAAAGGGAGTTCCCCTTCGATTTGAGAGGAAAGTGCACTTCAACCAGCCATGCTTGAAGGTGACTTATGGTGAGAATGGGGATTAATAATAATAATAACAATAATGATGGCATTTGTTAAGCACTTACTGTGTGCCAAGCACTGTTCTAAGCACTGGGGTGGGGGGTACGAGGTAGTCAGGTTGTCCCACGTGGGGCTCACACTTTTAATCCCCATTTTACAGATGTGGTAACTGAGGCACAGAGAAGTTAAGTGACTTGCCCAAAGTCACACAGTTGACAAGTGGCAGAGCCAGGATTAGAACCCAAGACCTCTGACTCCCAAGCCCGGGAGCTTCTCACTGAGCCACGCTGCTTCTCTGAAGTGCAAGAGGCAGCTGTGTGGGCATTGTGAGCTGTTCAGTGGCCCCCTTAACCTAGAGTCACTGAGATTCAGCCCCATGAGGTCTTGCATTAATACTTCACCCCACGAGGTTATCACACATTCTCTTAACTTAAATGAGAAGCACCATGGCTTAGTGGAAAGACTATGGGCTTGGGAGTCAGAGGTTATGGGTTCTAATCCCGACTCTGCCACTTGTCAGCTGTGTGACCTTGGGAAAGTCACTTAATTTCTCTGTGCCTCAGTTACCTCATCTGTAAAATGGCCATAAAGACTGTGAGCCTCACATGTAACAACCTGATTATCTTGTATTTACCGTAGGGCTTAGAAAAGTGCTTGGCACATAGTAAGCACTTAACAAATACCAACATTATTATTATTATTATCATTATTATTATCATTATTATCTTCTCTGTGCCTCAGTTGCCTCATTTACTTCCTCTGTAGAATGGGGGTTAAGACTGTAAGCACTATCTGGGACAGGGTATGTATCCATCCTGATTACCTTGCATTTACCCCAGTGCTTAGTTTAGTGCCTGGCTCATAGTAAGCACTTAACTAATACCCTAAAAGAAAGAAAAAGAAGTGTTTTAATCCCAGCTTTGCCACTTGTCTGCTGTGTGATTTTGGGCAAGTCATTTAACTTCCCTGTGATTCAATTACCTCAAGCTATAAAACACGGATTAAGACTGTGAGCCCCAGGTGGAACGTGGACTGTGTCCAACCTTGTTTCTACTCCAGCACTGAGTACAGTGCCTGGCACATAGTAAGCCCTTAACAAACACCATTAAAAGAAAAAAAAACACTTCCTGGACATACCTCAGAAAACTAGTGACAAATCCTGATTTTATTTAGCTTTATTGTGATCTGACCCTGCCAGGTCACTGCAGGAGCAACTGGCAGCTATCAGGCATGCGATGTTGGGTAGGGACTGTCTCTATTGGTTGCCGACTTGTACTTCCCAAGCGCTTAGTACAGTGCTCTGCACACAGTAAGCGCTCAATAAATACGATTGATTGATTGATATTGATGGAGGGTCTGAATTTCCCAGATTCATATTATATTCTCCCAAGTGCTTAGTACAGTGCTCTGCCCACAGTAAATGCTCAATAAATACAATTGATTTGTTGAATGATTTTCTCTGCAAATATCATCAGGTCACCCCTTGGATGGTATGTGCAAATACTTCGTAATTGCAAATCCAATAAGGGGTTGTGAATGTGAGACTTTGGTAGAAGGGCCAGAGGAACTGGAGGAAGATTGTGCTACAGGCTGGGCAAGAAGGTAACCCAGGGAATCCAGGAGGGAATCCAGGAGGTTGGGCTATTGTACTCTCCCAAGGGCTTAGTGCAGTGCTCTGCACGTAGTAAACACTCGGTTAAAGACCACTGACTGATTAACCAGTCTCAATCCAACAGAGATTTCTGTCAAAACAGAGCAGAACAAGATTCCTCCTGAGAAATTCCTGTCTGCACCCTTCCTAAGATCGATTTCTAGGTCATGTAAAGTCTGGAAACTCTTGAGTCAGGATCATTTTTACCTAGTTCTATGGTACTCTCAAGTGAGTGCTCTGCACAGATAAGTGTTCAGTAAATACCGCTGATTAATCTAGTCTGTACCAATCTTTGTTTAAGCTAGAACCCATGGAATTCTGCCTTTGATGACCTTCTTTACTGGTCACCTATAGGGTCATCACTTTGGTGTCTCATATAGTGCACTGCCTGAATACACTAGCTATTGACAAAACGATATTTTAGAATCTACCAGACTTCAAACAATGGAGGGAGTAATGTTTACAATTAGGCAGACACTAAGAGTTCTCAATATGGACATTTACTCAAGAAGCAATTTTGAGCAGACAAAAATTCATCAGTAAAGCCACCTTTCACCCCACAGAGTCCCAGGGCCTTCATTTCCACCATTTGTGTCTGAGAGTGCAATAATTATTCCCTCCTCCTCTAACGAAAGGAGCAGATAGTCACTTGAGATATATCAGACAGGAAGAATTTTGGAAAAGTCAAAGTCCCTTTGCCTAGAGGCTGGGTATATCATCAGTGAATACGTGAATTTGTATTTAATCCTTGCTGTAATTGGACCCAGCTCAGTGAGCAGACATGAAAACTTGAAGGGAGTCTGTTTCCATGGCAGAATGCTTTCCACACTCCAGTAGCCCATTGCCCTTCTCCATTTGCTCTAGGACCCATATCACATCTCTCTCCCTCTGAAGCTGTTCAATCAATAATTCAAAAGCATTCATCTAGTATCTACTTAGTGCATAACACTGAACAAATTTCTTGGGAGAGTCCAAAGCAACATGTTCCTTGCCTAGATCTCCTTCTGCCTTCAAGACATCTCTACTTGGATGTTCTCCCATCACCAGAGCTCCTTATCTTCCCACCCAAACCCTGTCCTCTTCTAGATTTCCTTTCATTATAGACGGCACCACTATCCTTCCCGTCTCACAAGCCCATACGCTTGGTGTCATCCTTGACCCCGCTCTCTCATTCACCCCACATATCCAATCTGTCACCAAATCCTGCTGGTCTCACCTTCACTTTCATCTCCATCCAAACTGCTACCACGTTATTACAATCATTCACATTATCCTGCCTAGATTACTACATCAACCTCCTCTCTTATCTCCCAACCCTCTGCCTTTCCCCACTCCAGTCCATACTTCACTCTGCTACCCAGATTATCTTTCTACAGAAATGTTCAGGGCTTGTCACCCACCTCCTCAAATATCTCCAGTGGTTGCCTATCCACCTCCGTATCAAACAAAAACTTGCCATCATTGGCTTTAGAGCACGCCATCACCTCGCCCCCTCCTACCTCACCTCACTTCTCTCCTTGTATAACCCAGCCATCACACTTCGCTCCTCTGGTGCTAACCTTCTCACTGTTCCTCAGATCTTGCCTGTCTCACCAACGAATCCTGGCCAATGTCCTATTTCTGTTCTGGAACACCCTCCCGCCCCAAATCCACAAGACAGTTACTCTCCCCATCTTCAAAGCCTTACTGAAGGCTCGTCTCCTCCAAGAGGCCTTCCCACACTAAGCCCCAAATTTCTTCTTCTCCCACTCCCTTCTGCCTCACCCTGATTTGCTCCCTTTGCTCTTCCCCACAGCACTTGTGTACAGTACTTATGCACATATCTGTAATTTTATTTATTTATATTGATGTCTCTTTACTTGTATTGATGTCTGTCTCCCCTCCTCTAGACTGTGAACTTGTTGCGGGCAGAGATTATCTCTCTTTATTGCTGCATTGTACTTTTCCAAGCACTTAGTACAGGGCTCTGCATACAGTAAGTGCTTAATAAATATGATTGAATGAATGAATAAATTACAATTGAATGAATGAATGAATACAAGGAGCTGAAGCCAGGCCCTTTGTTCCATGTCTTTAGTGAGATCTGCAGGGGTCACCGTAATAACTGTTTGATTCCCTGTCACCTGAATGATTGGCTGAGCACTTCTTTAGGTGCTACCAGGACCCTCATCTCCCCCACCAGCTCCTATTGCTCAGGAGACAGTGGCAACCAAGGGAACAGGTGGGACTTTTAAGGCAAGCAGTTGGACAGAAAGTGGAGACCTGGTTGGTCATGGTTCAGTAAGTGGGTGGAAGGAAGGGAAGTTTCAGGCATGGTCATCATTACCTGGCTTTGGGCTGAAGTTTTTCCAGTGCCCCTCAGTTTCATTGGATGATGGCTGTAATTGGCTCTATTCCTTGCTCAGTCACGGGATAAGCACTCTTACGTATTTGTCATCCTTAAAGCTGTGTGATCCAACTCACCAGTTCCTCCCAAGCCTCCACAGGGATTCTTGTTAGCAGTTGGTGAAAGCCAGAGGCTGCCCTCTAGATATTTTGATAATTAAAATGTTCAAGCCAGAATGTCAATGTGTCAAAATGAGTGTATTTTTCTTCAGATAGTTTGAAAGTACTTGAGTTCCCATCTGCAGAGCTGGGATTGCGATGGCCCCCAGAGTAGGTCAGACCTTGTGGATCTGGTCGTCAGGGCTATCCTTTCATTGTAAAGTTTAGCTCAAGCAGGAAAAACCCAAGGAAAATGTGAGAAACCAGAACTTCAACTTCAAAGAAGGAAGACAAGGAGTTTCCAGATAACTTTCATGATAGCAGCTTCCTTACCTTGGAATGAGCCTCCTCAATTTACTTTACATTTTGGATGGGCAAAAGTTGATTGGTGCAAAAACAAGCAGAAATAGCACTGATGTAACTGAATTTGTAAAGCACACCTCATAATCCTCTGGGAGAACTAAATGCAAAGTATTTGTCAAGGTTGATAGATGCTTCCCAAAAAGAAGCCAAAAAAGTTCCAGTTCCACTCTGCTATTTTGTACCCCATGAAGGTAATTAAAATAATGGTCTTCAAAAAGCTTTTGGATGAGCAGGCTGGGACTCAAGTGGAAAACATTAAAGACATTTTTAGAAAATGCAAATTATTGAACAAAGTTTCAGCTTTATCTTCAGGAGGCATAAATATGATTTTTTTGGTGCAGAGTAAAACTATTTAAACTTTGGATGAGGACAAACACATATTCTATATATTATATATATATAATACATAGGCACACACATATATATGCAAATTGTAGAGACACAGATTGTAATCCATTTTTGCCTCTGCCCCTACTGCCCAATAACATTCAGGCATCAGCAAACTGCCTCCCAGGATACAAATCAAATAATTTTGTATAAAAATCTATAAATACATTTTACACTTACTCTTTAAAACAAGGAACTTCTAAGGAATTGTGCTGATAAAACGATTGGTTGTCACAACGTCCTACCAGGCATAGAGTAATGTAGCTGTTTGCTGGGCTTTTGAAATATTTTTAATTTATTGCAAAATATCCATACCATTTTTTGCAACTCTTTCTATTCTATGGCTGATGTTTTCTACTGATCAGTTTGAAGCATACAATGAAACAGAAGACATTTCAATTATTCAAACAGATAACTCCCATAATTGACTGATGGTCTTGTTCAAGCAATTCTGTATTGAAAGACAATATTTTTTTACATTAACCGAAGAAATAATACAGCTAGTGTTGGAAAATCAGAGTTTAATTCCAATAAATGAGTCTACAGACATTATTAAAGCTTCAGTCAGTCAATCCATAGAAGCAGTGTGGCCTAATGGATAGCACAACGGCCTGGGAGACTGAAAGACCTGGGTTCTAATCCCAGATCCACCTCCTGCCTGGTATGTGACTTTGGGCAAATCGCTTAACTTCTCTGTGCCTTATTACCTCTTCCATAAAATGGGGATTAAGCCTGTGGGCCCCATGTGGGACAGGGACTGTGTCCAAACTGGTTACCTTGTATCTACCCCAGCATTTACCCAAGGGCACACAGCAGACAAGTGAGAGCCAGGATTAGAACTCAGCTCCTCTGACTCCCAGGCTGTGCTTTCTCCACCAGTCCACATTGTTATTTTGCTCAAATTTTCCTACCTTTTCACTCAAAGTGCTCCTGCCTAGGTCCAAGATCTGTCAGTTTGCAGCTAGACTACTCTATCACCTTCCTCACTGTGGTATCTCTGTCTCCAGACTCTCCTGGCTCCAATCTATGTAGCATATTCCTATAATGACCTTGAATCATTGCCTAGAGCATGTCTCTCCTCTCCTCAAAAACTTCCACTCGTTTCCAATTTCCCTGTACCTGAACAAAAACTCCTCACAATCAGCTTCAAAATTCTCTACCAACTTTCCCTTAATTAACTATTGGATCTCTTCAGTTCCTACGTCCCAGCTCACTCACTTCATTCTTCCTAAGCCCACATTTTAACTGTACCCCACTCTCAGCTCTCGACTCTGTCCCCCCCTCATGCTCTTTCCCCAGCCTGGAACTTCCACCGTCCAAACAAATTCCTACTTAACCCAAGTTCACCGAGACACATCAACACAAAAACCGACTCCAGAATTTCATTATTTATTTATACCCATCCTCAGCATGAATTTGTATATATATGTATATATATATATACATATATGTATATATTCAATTGCATACTCTCTCATTTATTCTGATCTGCATAAATATTTTTATATTTATCTCACTCATTAGAGTACAATATCTTTGTAGGTTTGGAACAAGCTTCTTGCCTCTGTTGTAATCACCCAAGTGCTTTGTATAACGCACCCAATGGATGTTCAATAAATGGGGATTTAATAAAAGGGGGATTAAGACGGGGAGACCCATGTGGGGCAGGGTTTATGTCCAACCTAATAAGCTTGTGTCTACCCCAGTGTTTAGTACAGTGCCTTGAACAAAGTAAGTGCTTAATAAATCCCATTAAAAATAAATAAATGAATAAATAGATAAGTATCATTAATACTTCTACTACGTGTTCCATGTCTTCTTCATGTCTCCATGAAGAAAAGGAGCAGGCAGTCTTTGAAAGCAAGGTCAATGGCTGCACATATTATTTGACAACAATACCAATGCTACTATCTTGGAAATCTTGTGAAGGGAAGAAAATGAGCAGGATGCTCTAGATGGTAAGCTCCTTGTGGGCAGGTATGTGTCAATAAACTTTGTTGTATCATACTTGCCCAGTGCTTGAGTACAGTAAGTGCTCAATAAATACTATTGATTGACTAATTGATTGTAATGGCTATTCTGGGAATGAGTTCAACACTAGCCCATCCACAGGTTTCAGTTTGAAACCTGGTGGTGTTCGACAACTGCCGGGTATGAAGTGGGCACTGGCCCTGCTCTGCTGGCCCTGACCTCCCAGCAAACAATCAGGAGGCCTGATAGCCAGGATGTCCCCAAAACCTCCCTCCATCCTCCCTGTGGCTTAATGACAGCTCCCACCCAGCCCACCTGTCTGCCCAGGGCAAAACCAATTCAACCCTTCAGGGAAATCACCTAGTAGCGACTATCATCATGTCCATGGTCAATGCCCTAAAGTCAGGCAGGTGGGCAAGCTGACCATGAGGTGGTGGATTAGTGCCTGCCTTCTGAAAGCTTTGGGAGTTCTCCTAATGGACAGTTGCTGCCCAGTTGCATCCCCTCACCCTCCCCACATTCCTGTACTGTGAGGCAAAGATGGCTATGGGGAATGGTCACACCTATCAATGACAGGTTCACAGCTGGACTCCCCCAGAGCTGGCTGGCACTGCAGCGGTAACAGCCAAAGCCAGGCAACACATGTGGAGGTGCGCTAGTCATACAGGCACTGCAGAATGTTACAGAGTTCAATGGAGCCAGCAGACAAGGGTCAAAAACCAAGATTTTCCAGGTGGAAAATGCCTTTTCAAACACTGAACTGCCCAGGGTGGGTTTGGGCTACATGCTTGGTTACAACATACATTTTCAGATGAAACTGATT
Source organism: Tachyglossus aculeatus (assembly GCF_015852505.1). NCBI lineage: Eukaryota > Metazoa > Chordata > Mammalia > Monotremata > Tachyglossidae > Tachyglossus > Tachyglossus aculeatus. Next base: position 2,822,861 of record NC_052090.1, on the reverse strand, counting down.
TAGATAAGCATAACTAAATGCCAGTTCTGACTCCATAATGTCCACAATTCTCAGTTTCATTTGTTATTATTATATGCATTAATAGTTTACTGTGGCAAACACTGTTCGAAGCACTGGGGTAGATACAGGTTATTCAGGTTGGACACGGTCCCTGTCCTACTTGCAGCTTACAGACTAAGTAGGAGGGAGAACAGGTATTTAATCCCCATTTCACAGTTGATGAAACTGTGGCACCGAGAAGATAATTGACTTGCCCAGGGTCACACAGCAAGAAATTGGCAAAGCTGGGATTAGAACCCAGGCCCTTTGACTCCCGGGCTCATGTCTTTCCAATAAACTATGCTGCTTCTCAATGACCTGCGTGACATAGCATTACGAGACGAGACTGCTTTTGCATTGTGTTTTTGACCCCAAGATTTATTTTGGATCTGGCACAAACAACAAAGCTGAAATGAGAATCTATCTGTTTTCTCTTCTTGAGGTGGCTTTCAGGTCACTTGCTTGACCCGTTCCCATGAAGGGCAATCTCCAGGGACACCCTCTGGCCAAATTGGAGATAGGCTTTTGTTGATACATGATACAGAGCCACTTAAAAAAAATGTGTCACTAGAGCCCTATTATTTACTAGGTGTCTGGGGATAGATTTTACAGCTAGAATGATGAGCAAATGTTAGTTCTGTAAATTTTATGCAAACGATTTCCTCAATAGCATTTTCTGGGTGCCCTTTACTTGGCTCAATTAATCATCTGAACAGATTACTCTCCTGGGGACAGCAGAAACCCTCAGAGTAGGAATTGAATTTCTGTCTTCCAGGCAATAGTGGGGTAGAATTTCTTGTTGTCAAAATTATTTTCAAAGTCACATAAAATGAACGTGTGATGATTTGTTGCTTAGAGCCCTAAATCACAGGAAGCTTCAGCAGTGAGGACATTTACATTTGGGAAAAAAAATCCAAGTGTTATCGAGAAGATTTCTTTCATAAATACTGTAGGCAGTTCCAAGCCGTTCAAGGAGCAACTCAACTACTCCCCAGGGCCTGCGTCCCCAGGGGCAAATTCCAATGCAGTTTGCCAGGACACCAAGCCCCCTTAAATGTTTCCATTACTAAAGATCCCTGAAAAAAATCAACCACATGGAAGCACACTGGAATGAATGAAAAGTGCTGGGCCAACCACATTTATTTGCCTTAAAGACCACAACATCCTGTCCCTAGCTTGCACACATTCCTCTTTTCTTTCACTGACTTCAAGAGATGTGTGGGAGGAGAGGAAAGAGTGTAGTTTAAGGTTATCTGGGAATTGGGAATGTCAATACTATGGTCAATGGATGATTTGGGACCAGCTATAAGCATTTACTGAACCTGCTACCTCATGAGATACATGCCCGCTCATCCCCTACCCTAAAAAACAACAACAAAACCCTCCCTAAAATCTTTCCTGATGCTCCCCAGTCCATCCCTCCTCCTCCCCTTCCTTCAACTCTCCCATTTTTCCCAGCAGTATCTCAAGAGATCTCCTGCCTTCTTTCAAAATTCACTCCCTCCCCCTGCACAACCCTCCCTTCACCCTTCCCTAACCACCATCTTCAACTTTTTGCTATCCAATGCCTTTAAAGCAGCATGGCTCAGTGGAAAGAGCCCGGGTTTGAGAGTCAGAGGTCTTGGGTTCTAATCATGGCTCCTCCGCTTGTCAGCTGTGTGACTGGGCAAGTCACTTAACTTCTCTGTGCCTCAGTTCCTTCATCTGTAAAATGGGGATTAAGACTGTGAGCCCCACGTGGGACAGTCTGATCACCTTGTACCCTCCCCAGCGCTAAGAACAGTGCTTTGCACATAGTACGTGCTTAACAAATGCCATCATTATTATTATTATTATCATTATTATTACTATCATTATTATTATTATTATTATTATTATTGACCCCATGGCTCCCTCCAGTTGTCACCCCATCTCTTTCCTACCATTCCTCCCCAAATTCTTTGAGTGAGTTGTCTATACCCACTTTCTCAAGTTCTTCTCCTCCAATTCTCTCCTTAGCCCCCTCCACTCTGGCTTCCGTCCCCTTCACTCCAAAGAAACTGCCCTCTCAAAAGTCACCAGTGATCTCCTTCTTGCCACATCCAAAGGCCCCTACTCCAATCTAATCCTCCTCGACCTCTCAGCAGCCTTCAACATTGTGGACCACGCCCTCCTTCTCGAAACCTTATCCAGCCTTGACTTCACTGACACTGTTTTCCTCCTATCTCTCTGGTTACTCATTCTTATTCTCTTTCACAGGCTCAATTAATTAGTCCATCATATTTATTGAGTGCTTACTCTGGGCAGAGCACAGGCTCCTCCTCTGCCTCTTATTCCCTAATTGTGTGAGCCTCTCAAGGCTCAGTTTTGGGTACCATTTTATTCTCCATCTGTACACTTCTCCCTTGGAGAACTCATTCACTCCCTTGGCTACAACTACCATCTCTATGCGGATGATTCACAAATCTTCATCTCCAGCCCTGTTCTCACTCCTACTCTGCACTCTTACATTTCCTCCTGCCTTCAGGACATCCCTACTTGGTTGTCCCACCAATACCTCAAACCTAACATGTCCAAAACAGAATTCTTCATCTTCCCCCTCAAACCTGATTTTCCCATCACTGCAGACCACATCTCCAATCTCTCTGTCTCACAAATCCCACAAATCACAAATTTTGCTTTATTCTTGATGCATTTCTCACATATTCAATCTGTAACCAAATTCTGTCAGTTCTACCTTCACAACATTATTAAAATCCACCCTTTCCTCTGCATCCAAATTGCTTCCACATTGATCCAAGCACTTATCCTAGCCTGCCTAGACTACTGCATTGGCCTCCTCACTGATATTCGTGTCTCCTGTGTCTCCCCTGCAGTCCATACCCCACTCTGCTGCCTGGATTATTTTTCTAAACAAAATTCAGTCCATGTTTCCCCACTTCTGAATAACCTCCAGTGGTTGCCCATCCATCTCCACATCAAACAGAAACTCCTTACCACAGTTTTAAAACTCTCAATCACCTTGCCCCCTCCTATTTTACCTAGATGACTCCTAGTAGAACCCAGCCCACAAACTCCACTCCTCTAATGCTGACCTACTCACTAAACTTCGATGTCATCTCTCTCACTGCTGACCCTTTCCCCATGCCTTGTCTCTGACCTAGAAATAAATCTCTCCATCTTCAAAATCTTATTAAAATCATATCTTTTCCAAGAGGTCTCCAAGAGTATAGGCAAGGGTGACCGGTCAGTTGTGCCAAGGTGAACCAGGGCACCAACCATCTCTAAGTCAAAATGCTATCTTCTGACTGTCCAAGCTAGTGAAACAGAACCCAGAAGGGTGGGCAGGACACCACCCCGATGACTGAAGCCTCTGGGCCCCCCAGGACAGGAACATGGCAGAGGAAGTTGTCCCTTACACCTGTTCCAACCAAATCAGGTATGGAGAAGAAGGGATGAGAAACAGGGGAGGAGGAGGAAGAGGAGATTGAACAAGCAGAATCCGGAAGCCCAAACAGCCTGAAAAGACAGGTAATAAATAACTGCCACCTCTGATATTCTAGGCAGCAAATTGAGACATGCAGCAGACCTCTTGGAGAAGATGTGATTTTTAATAGGATTTTGAAAGTGAGGAGATTTGTAGGTTAGAGGCAAGGCATAGGCAAGGGATCAGCAGTGTGATAGATGAAATGGAGGTATAGTGGAAAGTGTTTGTGGGGCAGGAGCTAGGTGTTTTGGCATGTGCAAGGAACGTGTAAGTGTATTCCTCCCGAATGGGAAATGGGTGGGAGCTAGGTGGTTTGCCTCATGAGAGTACTGCATAAATGTATTCCTCCCAAATGGGAAGCATTCATGTTGAGAGCTGGGGTGCTTCACCATGTGTGAGTAACGCATAAGTGCGTTCCTCCCGAGTGGGAAGCATTCATGGAGCAGTAGCTAAGCACTTCGCCAATTACGAATAACTAAATAAGTGTATTCCTCTTGCGAGGGAAGCCTTCAGATTGAGTGGACACAGGATGCTGTAGGGAGCAGAGTGCCAAACTAAATAAGTGTAATTGTTCCGAAAGGGAAATTCACATCACCATATGGAATAAACTTGGCATGACTCAGCCTTTCTGACTCCAGTCTCTCAGTCTTGCTGAGCTAATGCTTGACCCATCCCCACACAATGGGTGAAACCAGTCTAGCTGAGAAAATCCCAAATAGAATGTTCTTCTCAAATATCCTAAAAAAGCCTACTGAAACCTAGGACTGTCATAGCTAAACCAAGAACACTGTGCACTACCTCTTTCTCCTCAGAAGGCTCTCAGAACTTGTTTTTGCTAACTTGTCCCTCTCTGGGTCAGGGTCACATTAACCAAAGCCCAGGCCTGGGGCTGCTCATCTAGTGAGGTCCCTCGTGTGACTGCAATGCAGATGATGTCATTACAGCACCAGGGGGTGGGCGGGGAGGGGAAGGAGGGAGGTATCTTTATTGGGGGGAACTAGGAGAATAACCACCCTGACCCCACCGGTTTTCCTGGAATGTCTCTTCCTCTTCTCTCCTTCTACAGGCTTTACCCTGCTGCTTGCACTCCTGAACACAAAGGTGGCTGTGGGATAGGGGTTTGGGAAGAGGAAAAGGGGTAGAAAGGATGCCCTTCTATTCTTCCTGTCACAGTGACACCTCACAGCATAGTGGGTGTCATCCTGTGAGTAATTACAAACACCCATGGCATAGTGGATAGAGCCCAGGCTTGGGAGTCAGAAGGTCGTGGACTCTAACCCTGGCTCCACCACTTGTCTGCTGTGTGACCTTGGGCAAGTCGTTTCACTTCCCTGTGCCTCAGTTTCCTCATCTGTAAAATGTGGATTAAGACTGTGAGCCCCCTCTGGGACAGGGACTGTGCCTAACCCAATTTGCTTGTTTCCACCCCAACAGTGCCTGGCACAGAGTAAGCGCTTAGCAAATACCAGAAATACCAGAATTATTACTTCTAATCTTCCTTGTGGAACCCAATGTGGGACAGAGATTGTGTCCAGTCTGATCATATAGTATCTACCCCAGCACTTAGTGTAGTGCTTGCTGGCATACAGTAAGCACTTAACAAATACCACAGTTATTACTTCTGCTTCTCAGGGATTTCCAACATTTTATTTCATCAAATTCCCAAACTACATCTTAAACACCAAACCCACGTTTACCCTCCCTATTTGCTGTTTGTTATTGACCATCTCCTAACAACAGAATCAACAAGATTCCTTTTAGAGGCACTGAGATGAAGAGTTAGCAGGCAGAAGTGGTGATGAGTGTTTACTTGTATTAATCATTGCCTCCTCCCCAGCCCCAGGGAAGGGCTAACAGAAGATTGAGGCTGAGGTGACTTGGATTCTAAACCACATCCCCTGCCCTGCTGTGGTGAACTACAGGATAGTCAGGGTACTCTCTTCTACTGCCTGCTCCCTGTAATTTAAAGGGTAGCATTGTCTTTAAGAGCTAGACATGCCAGCACAGACTATCTTCATAGCAATGGCCATGATGGGGTATGATTTTGAGGATTGAATGAGGGATCCCTTAAGCTCAAGGCCCTGTGCTGAACCTTAGGAGCCCCTGTGTTACTCCAGCCTTATTCCTGTTCCTCTTCCACTGCTGGAGGTAAGACAGTACAGTCAAACTCAGTCTTGGTACAAGAAAAATTCCAGAACAGGTTTTCTGGATAGCAGGCTAATGCCAAAGTCTTATATTTTATAAATATTTATATTTCTATGTTTAGATTATTTTGAACATATTTATTCATCAGCACATATGTACAGATGTATGATCAATTGTACAGTCACTTTATTTGTTCTGATTACTTTATTTGTAAATGTTTTCATGTCTTTCTCTTCTGATGGAATGGAAGCTTCTAATGGGCCGGGAGCATGCCTCATGCTTCTGTTGTACTTTCCCAAGCCCTTAGTACATTGCATTGTACCCAATGGCTACTCAATAAATATCTTTACTATCGCCTCTAATATTAAACACATGGGACATAGGTAATACCAAAACTTCCTCTGACCCCTTGCTTATCTTCTTTCTCTCTTTTGAAATTCCTGCCTTCTACAAATCTATGAGATCACAGGTCTCCCATCCTCAAAACCTTTCTAAAATTCCACTTTCTCCAGAATTTCCCTCATTAATTTTTCTTCTTCTCAGTTTAAATCCTTGCGATTACCACTTTTACATTGCTCCGCAGTCCTGTATGCACTCATAAGCATTTCTGTTCATTTCAACTTAGATTATCTACCTCACCTCCCCATTCATAGTACTCTTTCTATTATTTTTCCACTTCTCTTCTCTTCTTCCTTTCATGTGTAAATTATTGGGTGCCTGCTGTAAACTCCTTGAGAGAGTCGGGTCTTCAGTATCTGTTGCACTCTCTCAAGTCATTACTATAGAGCTCTGTACAGAAAAGAGGTTAATGGTGTCTCACTTGGAGTTCACAGTCTCAGTAGGAGCGTATTGAACAGGTATTGAATCTCCATTTTACTAATGAGGAATCTAAGGCACAGAGAAGGTAAGTGACTTGCGTGACTTGTGTGACTTGTCCCAGGTCACACAAGAGGCAGAACCCAGATCTTCTGTCTCTCAATCCTATGTTGTTTCCACTCAGCCATGCTTCTCCTCAAGTGTTTAATAATGGATTGAATGACTGATCTTCAGCAAGTAGTATGACTGCCATACCAATGGGGCTAGAGTACAAAGAAAGCGAGAGGTGAAAATGAGCCAGAACCATCCAGAATGTGGCACTGGAGAAATATTGAGGGCTGGCAGCTGATCAAGTAAATCATTTTCAAGCATATTTTCGTTGTTTTTTTCCTTCAGTGCCCAGCTCCCCTCTGCCATGGCTCAGATGAGGGGCTAGCACATTTGATCAAGGTCTCTTGCTGCCCAAGAGTTGGGCTGCCCCTCCCTCACTGCACAATGCTGTGCAGAAGCTCTTTGCTTTGAGTGCAGAGCAGGAGACCTGCACCCGAGAAGCAGTGTGGAAAGAGCACCCACTTGGGAGTCAGAGGTTGTGGCTTCTAATCCTGACTCTGTTACTTAACAGCTGTGTGACTTTGGGCAAGTCTCTTAACTTCATTTACCTCATCTGTAAAATGGGGATTGAGACTATGAGCCCCACATGGGACAACCTGATTAACATGTATCTACCCCAGCACCTAGAACTGTACTTGGCACATAGTAAGTACTTAACACAAACCATAATTAAAGAAACAGCATGGCTTAGTGGAAAGAGCATAGGCTTGGGAGTCAGAGGTCATGGGTTCTAATCCCAGCTCCGCTACTTGTCAGCTGTGTGACTTTGGAAAAGTCACTTCATTTCTCGTGCCTCAGTTCCCTCATCTGTAAAATGGGGAAGAAGACTGTGAGCCCCACATGGGACAACCTGATTACCTTGTATCTACCCCAGAGTTTAGAACAGTGCTTGGCATGTAGTAAGTTCTTAACAAATACCATCATCATTATCACTGGCAGCTGCCATAGCCATGCTGTGTATCCCAAGTAGCCAGTCTGACACTGGCAGTGCCACCTTTCCTCACCGCAAGTCCAGCATGGATCCTGTGGGGCCCCCGATGTTTCACAGGGGCCACTCTTTGGTAGGAATTGGGGAGAGCAGGTCTGCCGCTCCTGCTCTTTTGGCAGACAGGACACAGACCTGGCCCAGGAAGCTGTGGGGTTTCCATGATCCTCTGCTGGCAACTGAGGGAGTGGGAGCATCCTGCCACCCCCTCCCTACCCTCCAAGGCCCCAGCTCTGCCATTATCACCAGCTGTTTGACGTGCCAGGCTATTCTGGATAGGAGCAATTTCTCTTTCTCCTATGGAGAAATCTGGTACTTTAAAAATAACCAAAAACAATTTGATTGGATAAAAAGCACAGTCAATAGATGGTCATATTAAATTGTACTTCCCAGGCCTGACAGAGGCTTGTTATTCTTAATCAGTACACCCCAGTAATGCAAATCTACAAAGAACTCGAAGCATCCAAGTCTCCTAAAAACTGTGTTAGCATATAAGTGCTCCTCATTCAGAGCCTAATTTTCTTGTTTTGAAAGATGGTTCTCAGAGGCAGGGCTATAATTCACAGGACCTGATAGGAAGGAAATACTGACTGCCAGGAATAAATTCTGAGGGTGATAAAATCCTTCTTCCTACCGGAGGGAAAGCATCCATGATTTGAGCTTATAGAATTGAAAGAGAGAGAAGAACAATTTGGGATTTTGAAGCATTTTTTAAGACACGGAAAGTAAATGATTAGTAACAGCAAGAAGGGGAGGGGACACCCAGCTGGGGTTTGTTTAACCAGAGGAGACGACTTGACCGACGCTCATAGTTGCCATTAATGTTACTCATGTGTAAAGGAATTTCAGCATCGAGGCTGGGGGCTGTCTGCACAGGTGACAGTGTACACCTCAGCCAACAGGAATGTGCCAGGCACAGAACTGGGGCAGAAGAGCAGAGAAAACATATTCCCAGTTGGCATCAAGGTAGAAAAAGAAGTGCGGAAACTGGAATTGTGATCAAATACAGCTCCCCACTATTGTCTCTCCTCCCCATTAGGACTTTCTCCTTTAGGTCCTGGCCAGATGCCTAATGGGAGGAGAGGTGTGTATCTAGGCATCAGGGCCACAAAATACAGATCAGGCATCTTTTTTTTTTTAACAACATTTGTTAAGCACTTACTATATTCCAGGCACTGTACCAAGCACTGTGGAAGGTACAAGTTAATCAGTTTGGACACAATCCCTGTCCCACATAGGGCTCACAATCTTTATCCCCATTTTACAGATGAGGTAACAGGCACTGAGAAGTTAAGCGACTTGCCCAAGTTCACACAGCAGACAAATAATAATAATAATGATAATGATGGCATTTTATTAAGCACTTACTATGTGCAAAGCACTGTTCTAAGCACTGGAGGGGTTACAAGGTGGTCAGGTTTCCCCAAAGGGGGCTCACAGTCTTCATCCCCATTTTACAGATGAGGTAACTGAGGCACAGAGAAGTTAAGTGACTTGCCCAAAGTCACACAGCTGACAATTGGCAGAGCCAGGATTTGAACCCATGACCTCTGACTCCAAAGTACCGGCTCTTTCCAGTGAGCCATGCTGCTTCTCATCAAAAAGCCTCCTGCCCGGAAGCCAAACAGAATTTGCTGATCTTACCCTTCCCCCTCTACCAGGTAGAGAAGTACCCAGCCCCCACATCCCACTCCAGCAAATTGAATTCAGATCCTTCCAGCTGCTTAGTCCTCCCAGGCCTCAAAACCAGCCAAGCAGTGGACAGCAGGACAGTGTAGCAGTAGGGCAGTGAGCAGCAGAGCAGTGGGGCATCAGGGCAACAAGGAAGTGGGACATTGGGGCAGTGGGACAGTGAAGCAGCAGCATTGCAGGGCATCATGGCAGGGAGGCAGCAGGACAGTGGGGCAGGAGGTTAGGAGGGTGGCTTTTTGTCTTCTCCACTGTGCAAAGGTATGAGAGGAGGCTCAGTGCCAGGAGCCTACGACAGGCTTGACATTTACCATCTCTGTCTGTCTGTCTCACTCCCTCACTCTCTCATAGGGCCTTGCTCAGACTGTAGCACAGAGAGTGGTAGGAGAGAGAAACAGAAAATAAGCAAGTGAGCAAATGAGGCACAAAGTGGATGCTGGACAGGGATCCCCGTTGGCATATCCTCATGCCCTCTGGGCCTGCTCTCGCTTCCTACCCATCCAGGTGAAGGGCCTCCTCTTGAATCTCCATGACTCCCCCTGAGAGATTACTCCAGAACTCAGGGCATGGAAAGGAAGCTGAGAAGATTCCAGTCAATCAGTTGATCTACTGGCCTTTCTGTCTATCCCCTGCTCCCAGCTGGGCTAAGTGTCCTAAATAGACAGCCCTAGAGCCATCCTCTCTGGCCTCTGGTCCTTGAGCAGACAACAGGCTGCCCCATCCCTGGGCTCTGCTCGACTGGGAGGTTGTGGAGCGGAGGCAGTGGCATTTGAGCCCGGGCTATGCCTGGGCAACATTCTGGATGTCTGCTCCCCATCTAAAACTCAATATGTCCAAGACTGAACTCCTTATCTTCCCTCCCAAACCCTGCCCTCTCCCTGACTTTCCCATCACTGTTGATGGCACTACCATCCTTCCCATCTCACAAGCCAGTAACCTTGGTGTCATCCTTGACTCTGCTCTCTCATTCACCCCTCACATCCAATCCGTCGCCAAAAACTGCTGCTCTCACCTCCACAACATCGCCAAGATCCACCCTTTCCTCTCCATCCAAACCACTACCCTGCTGGTTCAATCTCTCATCCTATCCTGACTGGATTACTGCATCAGCCTCCTCTCTGATCTCCCATCCTCCTGTCTCTCCCCACTTCAATCTATACTTCACGCTGCTGCCCGGATCATCTTTGTGCAGAAACGCTTTGGGTATGTTACTCCCCTCCTCAAAAATCTCCAGTGGCTACCAATCAACCTACGCATCAGGCAAAAACTCCTCACTCTCGGCTTCAAGGCTCTCCATCACCTTGCCCCCTCCTACCTCACCTCCCTTCTTTCCTTCTACAGCTCAGCCCGCACTCTCTGCTCCTCTGCCACTAACCTCCTCACTGTGCCTCGTTCTCGCCTGTTCCGCTGTCGACCCCCGGCCCATGTTCTCCCCCTGGCCTGGAATGCCCTCCCTCTGCACATCTGCCAAGCTAGCTCTCTTCCTCCCTTCAAAGCCCTACTGAGAGCTCACCGCCTCCAGGAGGCCTTCCCAGACTGAGGCCCCTCCTTCCTCTCCCCCTCCTCCCCCTCCCCATCCACCGCCTTACCTCCTTCCCCTCCCCACAGCACCTGTATATTTGTTTGTGCATATTTATTACTCTATTTATTTCACTTGTACATATTTTCTATTCTATTTATTTTACTTTCTAAGTATATTTTGTTTTCTTGTCTGCCTCCCCCTTCTAGACTGTGAGCCCATTGTTGGGTAGGGGCTGTCTCTATATGTTGCCAACTTGTACTTCCCAAGCGCTTAATACAGTGCTCTGCACACAGTAAGCACTCAATAAATATGATTGAATGAATGAATGAATTCAATCATATTTATTGAGCATTTACTGCATGCAGAGCACTGTACTAAGTGCTTAGCACTGCAACACCAGCCTGCAGAACCAAGGAAAGCTTGGGGGCTGAAGCTGAGGCCCCAGGTTCAGTGTGTCTTCCTCCTCTCTTCAGCATCCCTCACATTCACAAAGTAGAGAAATTAAAAATTGCTGGCTCACCTGTGTAGTTTCAGAGGGAGCAGGGGTGGTGGGCAGCAGGGACTGTGGGTGAGCTCCAAGCCTTAACTGCCAACTTGTGACATCGTACGTACCTCAATCAATGGCATTTATTGAGCGCTAGGAATCAGATGCCACAGAAACAGACATGTGATGGAAATGTATTGAGAAATACAAAAATCTGAGCCACAGGTCAAAAGCAGAACCAAATTCCAGAGCAACAGTAGGCACATAACAAAACACATGCTCAAAATAACTCGTGGAGAGGGGGAAAGAGACCGAGTGAAAGCAATTTGCTGGACGAGTATAAACAAAAAACAGAAAAAAGCAAGTAAACATCTAATAAAACCTCAAGATGATGCCTCAAGAGGGAAATTAACCCAAAAATATTACCCAGAACTAGGTCAGGATATGAAGAGGGATGACTCAACCATTAATAATATTGATTTAGAACCTCCTATGTCCAGAGCACTATTCTGAGCATGGCTTCAAGGAAAGAGCCTGGGATTGGGGATCAGGAGACCTGAGTTCTAATCCTGGATACACTGCTTGCCTGCTGTGTGACTTTGGGCAAGTCACTTAAATTATCTGGGCCTCAGTTTCCTCATCTGTAAAAATGGGAATGAAATGCCTTGTTCCCCTCCTCTTTAGACTGTGACCCCTATGTAGGACAAGGGACTGTATATGATTTGCTTAGCGTGGCTCAGTGCAAAGAGCCTGGGCTTTGGAGTCAGAGGTCATGGGCTCAAATCCCGGCTCCGCCAATTGTCAGCTGTGTGACTTTGGGCAAGTCACTTAACTTCTCTGTGCCTCAGTGACCTCATCTGTAAAATAGGGATTAAGATTGTGAGCCCCACCTGATCGCCTTGTATCCCCCCAGCACTTGGAACAGTACTTTGCACATAGTAAGTTCTTAACAAATACCATCATTATTATTATTATTATTATTATTATTATTATCGTAGCTATCGCAGGACTTAGCACACTTTTTGGTACATATAAAGTCCTTACAAATGTCATTATCATCATCATTCATTCATTCAATCATAATTATTGAGTGCTTACTGTATGCAGAGCAATGTACTAAGTGCTTGGGTGAGTACAATATAACAATAAGCAGATACATTCCCTGCTCACAACAAGCTTACATTCTAGAAGGGGAGACAGACATAAATATAAATATTACAGATATATACAAAAGTACTGTGGGACTGGGAGGGGCGATGAAGAAGCAGCCATGAGAAGCAGCATGGCTCAATGGAAAGAGCCCAGGCTTGGGAGTCAGAGGTCATGGGTTCTAATCCCGGCTCCACCACTTGTCAGCTGTGTGACTTTGGGCAAGTCACTTAACTTCTCTGTGCTTCAGTTACCTCATCTGTAAAATGGGGATTAAGATTTTGAGCCCCACGTGGGACAATCTGATCATCGTGTATCCCCCGACCCAGTGCTTAGAACAGTAACAAATACCATAATTATTATTATTATGAATCAAGTAAGCAAGTCAGGGTGATGCAGATAAGAGTGGGAGAAGCAGAAAGGAAGACTTAGTTAAGGAAGGCCTCTTGGAGGAAATGTGCCTTCAAAAAATGTTTAAATAGGGGGAGAGAAATTGTATGACGGATTTGAGGAGGGAGGGTGTTCCACGCCAGCGGCAGGATGTGGGTGAGGGGTCAGTAGTGAGATAGGTGAGATCGAGGAACAGTGAGAAGGTTAGGACTTGAGGAGCAAAGTGTGAAGGCTAGGTTGTTGTAGGAGAGTAGTGAGGTCATCATCATGATCATCACTATTAATACAATAGAGTTAGAAAACATGGTCTCTGCCAGCAAGGAGCTGTGAATCCAGCCAAGGAGACAGACAAAGCATCATTTTTAGGTAGGAGAATAAGAGAACTACAAATGGAGATGAGTCCGTGCTCAAATTGTAGGGTATGTAAGCTGATGGACACAGACATGCTATGGATGAATGTGAGTACGTAAATACAGTTGGCACAGAAGTTCTGAGGAAGTGGTTGGGGAGGTAGGGGTGGGGGGATAACTGGTGGGTTTGCTTAAGGAATAAGAAAAATTAAGGTCTCTTGGAGAAGATGCAGTCTCAGAGGGTTTGCAGGAAGGATATGAGCAAGTGGTCAGAGATGGGAGAGACGAGAATGGAGTACTGTGAGTAATAATAATAATAATAATGACATTTGTTAAGCGCTTACTATGTGCAAAGCACTGTTCTAATCACTGGAGGTGGGGGTACAAGGTGATCAGGGTGTCCCACGTGGGGCTCACAGTCTTAATCCCCATTTTACAGATGAGATAACTGAGGCACAGAGAAGTTAAGTGACTTGCCCAAGGTCACACAGCTGACAAGTGGCACAGTTGGGATTAGAATCCATGACCTCTGACTCCCAAGCCCGTGCTCTTTCCACTGAGCCACGCTGCTTTAATAATGATTATTTTTTTGTTTTTGATTTGCTTATATAACTGTTTAACCAATTTAGTAAAACTTAATGCAGTAGAATTTTATAAATAATAATAACAAAATAATAATAATAATAATAATAATAATAATAATAAATAGGTAATCTTGAGTAGAATGAAGAGTTCCAGCTGGGGTGGACTGGGAGGAAAGAGTGGATAATTAATGGGGAAGAGGTGATAGAATTATCCATTGAGAGAGTCAGATCAATGAACAAAAGTCACCAAGATGACCACTCTGGAGGTCTTGATTGTATTTAATAACTGTGCCAACTTACTTTTCCAACATTGAGGGGGAAGGGGTGTGATTCTTGCTACCACTCCCAGAGAAGTGTAGAATAGAGAAGAGAGAGAAAACAGCCACTTCAAGTCAGGACAGACCCAGCCAAGGTCCAGCTCCATCCCCAGCCCCGGCCCCGGCCCCAGACATAACCCCAAGCATCAACCACAGCTCCAGTTAAATTCCAGACTCAGCCCCAGCTCCGGCCTCAGCCCCAAGCCTATCTCTGGCTGCATTCTTAGCTCCTGCCTCAGTCCCAGCCCCAGCCCCAGCTCCAGGCCCAGCACAAACTTGAGCCTCAACCCCAGTACCATTGTCAACCCCAGCTCCAGCCTAAACTTCAACCTGAGCCCCAGACCCATCTCCAGCTTCAGCCCCAACCCCACCCTAGTCATTCATTCATTCAATCATATTTATTGAGCGCTTACTGTGTGCAGAGCACTGTACCAAGCGCTTGGGAAGTACAAGTTGGCAACATATAGAGACGGTCCCTACCCAACAGTGGGCTCACAGTCTAGAAGGGGGAGACAGACAACAAAACAAAACATGTGGACAGGTGTCAAGTCGTCAGAACAAATAGAATTAAAGCTAAATGCACATCATTAACAAAATAAATAGAATAGTAAATATGTACAAGTAAAATAAATAGAGTAATAAATCTGTACAAACATATATACAGGTGCTGTGGGGAGGGGAAGGAGGTAGGGCAGTGGGGATGAGGAGGGGGAGAGGAAAGAGGGGGCTCAGTCTGGGAAGGCCTCCTGGAGGAGGTGAGCTCTCAGTAGGGCTTTGAAGGGAGAAAGAGAGCTAGCTTGGCAGATGTATGGAGGGAGGGCATTCCAGGCCAAGGGGAGGATGTGGGCCAGGGGTTGAAGGCAGGACAGGCGAGAACGAGGTAGTCCCATGCCGAACTCCACCATAAGTCCCTGCTCCAGCCTCAGCACAGCCTCAACCCCAGCCCCAGCCCCAGCTCCAACCCCAGCATCAGTTCCAGCCTCAGCTTTAGCCAACTCTAACCCCACCAACTCTAACCCCAGCCCCAACTCCAACCCCAGCCTCTTGTATTGTCTTATGCCATTGAGTCGTTTCCAGCTCATAGCGTCACCACGGACACATCTCTCCCAGAACGCTTGGCTCTCCATGTGCAATCATTCTGGTAGCGTATCCATAGAGTTTTCTTGGTAAAAATATGGAAGTGGTTTACCATTGCCTCATTCCACACAGTAAACTCGAATCGCTGCCCTCGACTCTCTCCCAGGCCGCTGCTGCCCAGCATGCGTGACTTTTGACTTGTAGCAGATTGCTTTCCACTTGCTAGCCACTGGCCAAGCTAGGAATGGAATGGGTACACCTCTGCTTGACTCTCCCTCCTTTAGCCAAGACTGGTAGAGTACTGGAAACTCTCCAGGTGAGACCCTGAGAGGGGAAAACCCAGACTCATCTCTGGCTAAAACACCAACTCTAAACCAATCTTCAGCTTCAGCCTCAGTCCAGCCCCAGGTGAAGCCTCAAATCAAGCCTTAGCACCTCCCCAAGCCCCAACCGCAACCCAATAATAATAATAATAATGGCATTTATTAAGTGCTTGCTATGTGCAAAGCACTGTTCTAAGCACTGGGGAGGTTACAAGGTGATCAGGTTGTCCCACAGGGGGCTCACAGTCTTAATCCCCATTTTACAGATGAGGTAACTGAGGCCCAGAGAAGTGAAGTGACTTGCCCAAAGTCACACAGCTGACATTGGTAGACCCGGGATTTGAACCCATGACCTCTGACTCCAAAGCCCAGGTTCTTTCCAATGAGCCATGCTGCTTCTCACGCAAGCCCTAGACCAAGCCTTAGTCCCTCTCCCAGACTCAGCCCCAGCCCCATATCCAGTCTCAGACCTAGTTTCAACCCTAGCCCCAGCTCCAGCTTGGGTCCCAAGCCCTAGCCCCAGCTCCAGCCTCAGCCCCAGCCTCAGTGACAGCTCCAGCTTTAGTCCCAGCCCCAGCCTCAGCTCCAAGCCTGGCCCCTGCTCCAGTCACTACCCCAGAGCTAACCCCAGTCCCTCCTCCAGCCTCGGTCTCTGCTCCAGTCCAGACTCAGCTCCAGTGCCAGTACCAACTCCAGCCTGAGCACTGGGCTGAGAATGGAGCTGGGGTTGAGGCTGGGGCTGGAATTGGAGAGCCATTCATTCATTCAATTGTATTTATTGAGTGCTTACTGTGTGCAGACCACTGTTCTAAGCACTTGGTAAAGAACAATACAACAATAAACAGTAACATTCCCTGCCCACAACGAGCTCACAAACTAGAGTGGAAGAGAGATATCAATGCAAATAAATAAAATTACAGACATGTTTATAAGTGCTTTGGGACTGGGATGGGGGATACAGATATGTGCATAAGTGCTTTGGGGATGGGAGGGGGGAAGAGCCAAGGGAGCAAGTCGGGGCAATGCGGATGAGGGTGGGAGATGAGGAAAAGTTGGGCTTGGTCTGAGAACGCCTCTTGGACAAGATGTGCCTTCAATAAGGTTTTGAAGCTGGGGAGATTGGTTGTCAGTAGTATTAGAGGAGGGAGGGTATTCCAGGACAGAAACAGGATATGGGCTAGAGGTCGGCTGCCAGGCAGGCAAGATCGAGGCACAGTGAGAACGTTAGCACTAGAGGAGTGAAATGTGTGGGCTGGGTTGTAGAAAGAAGGAAGCAAGGTGTGATAGGAGGGAGCAAGGTGATGGCATGCTTTAAAGCCAATGGAGAGGAGTTTTTGTTTGATATGGAGGTGGATGGGCAACCACTGGAGTTTTCTGAGAAGCAAGGTGATGTGTCCAGAATGTTTTTGTAGAAAAATGATCCAGGCAGCACAGTGAAGTATGGCTGGAAGTGGGGAAAGACAGAAGGCTGGAAGATCAGCAAGGAGGTTGATACAGTAATCCAGGAGGAATAGGGTGAGTGATTGTATTAATGTGATAGCAGTATGGATGGAGAGGAAAGGGCAGATTTTAGTGATGTTGTGAAGATGGGACTGACAGGATTTGGTGACAGTGGGGTGAGATGGGGCCAGGGCTGGGCTGGGGGCTGAGGCTGGAACCAGAGGTGGGCCGGGGGCTGGGCTGAGGATGGAGCTGGGCCAGAGTCTGGAGCTGTGACTGATGTTGGAGCTGGTGCTGGGGCTTTGGCTGGATCTGGCACTCTGCCTGGAATTGGTGTTGGGGTAATGGCTGGTCTGGTACTGAGGATGGGGCTATTACTGTGGATGGAGTTGGGCTTGAGGCTGGAGTTGGGGCTGGAGCTGAGGTTTGGACTTTGGCTAGGACTGCATCTGCTACTGAGACTGGAGCTGGGGCTGGGGCTGCATTGAGTTTGGAGCCAGGTGTTGGAGCTGGAATTGGGGGTTGGGCTTCTGTTGGATGGGGCCTGGAGCTGAGGCTGGAGCAGGGGTTGGAGCTGGGATTGGCTATGAGGTTGGAGCTGGGGTGGGGCATTGGCTGGAGCTGGGGCTGGGGTTGGGCTGAATGGGGGCTGTTCCTGGAATTAAGATGGAGCTGAGGCTAGCGTTTTACCAGAAACTGGGATGAGTCTGGAGCTGGAGCTGGGGCTCAGGCTGAGATGGAGCAGGGGCTGAGGTTTTGTTGGGGCTGAGACTGGAACTGGGCCTGGTGCTGGAGCTGAGGCTGGATATGGGCCTGGGGCTAGAGCTGAGGCTTGGGCTGAGAATGGAGTTGGGGCTGGTCCTGGAAGTGGGGCAGGATCTGGGCCTGAAGCTGAGACTGTTGCTGGGTTTAATAATAATAATAATAATAATAATGGCATTTATTAAGCACTTACTATGTACAAAGCACTGTTCTAAGCACTGGGAAGGTTACATGGCGATCAAGTTGTCCCACAGGAGGCTCACAGTCTATATTCCCATTTTACAGATAAGGTAACTGAGGCACAGAGAAGTTAAGAGACTTGCCCAAAGTCACACAATTGGCGGAGCCGGAACTTGAACCCATGACCTCTGACTCCAAAGCCCAGGCTCTTTCCACTGAGTCATGCTGCTTCTCTAGAGCTGTGGCTAGGGTTTGTGGCTAGAGCTGGGGATGAAGTTGGACCTGGTCTGGGGCTGGGCCTGAGGCCTGAAGTGTCCCATTTATGTAGGAGGGAGGAGGATTTAGTCTCCATTTTACAGATGAGGTTGCTGAAACACAGAGAACAGAAAAACAGGTCCTCTGACCTCCTGGCCTGTACTTTTTCCAATATGCCATACTGCTTCCCAAGTCTGGATCACGGCTCTGGCTCTGGAGAGATAGTTACGATCTGCCCTTCTTCCTTCAGGGGCACATCAGAGGCAGGCCAAGTTGAGCTCCGTTGACGAGTGTTCGGTCTAGGGCAGAGAACCAATCTCTGGATCACTCACTCCAGACTTGGCAACTAGAGCTTCTCAAAAGGATAAACCATCTGTTGAATCAGGAGGCAGCAACAAATGATCATAAAGAGAAAAGCAAGTCACTCATGGCTTGTTTGCCAAATCAAAAGTGCAAGGAGTTGAGCTGAATTGTGATGTGATTCTGCCAGGACAGAGAAACAGCTGCAGCTAGAAATGCTTAATGTCTGTCGGTGTTCCTCATATAGGCTGCAGAATGAAAGATTGAAAGGGTTTCTATAGCATTTGCAAAACCATTTGCATTTGAATAGAAAATAAATTTCTTTTTGTATCAGTTCGATGGAAGTATTTGCCAGGTGAGATGTGGTTCGTAGGATTGTCAGGTGGGGACTCCTGCTGGGGAGGAGGGTTTCTTTAATAATAATGGTAATTATTGCTCTAA
This sequence comes from Tachyglossus aculeatus, assembly GCF_015852505.1. Lineage (NCBI taxonomy): Eukaryota > Metazoa > Chordata > Mammalia > Monotremata > Tachyglossidae > Tachyglossus > Tachyglossus aculeatus. The sequence goes on along the minus strand of NC_052090.1, from coordinate 2,804,036 downwards.
AAATAATTGCATTTGTTACAAAGGAGATGCTTTAACAACCTGATGGCTTGAATGCTTTTTCTTTGTCAACTCTGTTTCTAGGGGCCACGTTTATGCATTTTGATGTTATTCCCTGCACTTTTCCTGTATCTGGCACACACAGCAAAAATCATGTTTGCTCTACTGCTCTGTGTTTTGGGAAGTGTTTGATCAACAGTATTCTTCAGTAGTCTCTCTAGAATTACTCTGGCTAGGATTTCGTTTCAATGCAGCGTAATGACATGCTTCAATAATTTTTTCAATCTGATGTTTCACCTTTCTTCTTGAAAAAGGTGATAATGGTGGTTTCTTTGAGATCCTTTAACATCTTCTCAGTGCTTAACATGTCAAAGAATCTGTGCCAGCATGTAAACAAGGTGTCCTCTCCATGCTTTTAGATCTCAGCAGATCTAACATCAGGTCCAGGGACTTTATTAATTTTCAAGTGACTTCTCCAATAGTTGGGACAAGGACCATGTGTTCAAACATAGTTTTGTACGTTTTTCAGAGTCTCTTCTTGTGGAAGGCATAATAAGGAGAAGGGTGAAATGATGTCTTCTCTTCAGGATTATCTCCTTTTCTGTGCTGGCCCAGGAGATACCTTCACCCTTCAGAGGTATTAGGACAGACTTCTCAGGGCCATATGATGACTTTAGCAGAAGAGGAGGAGAAGGAGATGGAGTGGGATGAGTGAAAAGAGGGTGTAAAAGGAAGACAAATATGTTCTCACTTTTTCAGCTCCTCAGTCATCTTCTCCATCACTGATGAGGAACCAGATTGGACCAGGACTGTTGACTGATGACGGAGGCTTCAGGCAGGGAAATAATAATAATAATGATGGCATTTGTTAAGCACTTACCATTCATTCATTCATTCAATCGTATTTATTAAGCGCTTACTGTGTGCAGAGCACTGTACTAAGCACCAGGGTAGATGCAAGCAAATTGAGCTGGACACAGTTACTGTCCCACGTGGGATTCATAGTCTCGATCCCCATTTTACAGATGAGACAACTGAGTCACAGAGAATAATAATTATGGTATTTGTTAAACACTTACTATGTGCCAGGCACTGTACTAAGTACTGGGATGGATACAAGCAAATCAGGTTGGACACAGTTACTGTCCCACGTGGGACTCATAATCTCAATCCCCATTTTACAGATGAGACAACTGAGTCACAGAGAATAATAATTATGGTATTTATAAAACACTTACTATGTGCCAGGCACTGTACTAAGTACTGGGATGGATATAAGCAAATCAGGTTGGATGCAGTCCCTGTCCCACTTGGGGCTTAAAGTCTTAATCCCCATTTTTACAGATGAGGTAACTGAGGCCCAGAGAAATTGAGTGACATGCCTAAGGTCACACAACAGATATGTGGCAGAGCTGGGATTGGAACCTAAGACCTTCTGACTCCCACGCCTGGGCTCTAGCCAACTACACCAGGCTGTTTCTTGGCTTAGTGGAGAGACAGTCCAGCTGCAGCCCCCCAAAGTGCCAACCTCACCTTGCTTCCGGAGAGTTCCTCAGTCTGTCTGGGTGAATTCCATGGCCTGGCCCAGAGCTGGAGGAGGACCATGGAAAACCCGCAGGTGTCATGGCCTGGCAGGAGATCACATCCTCTGGTCAGGAATACCTCTCAGTGGTGGGAACAGGAGCAGGATACCACAACCGTACTCTGGTTCTATGTTTTGTGGGCTTACTCTATGGATGATGTCAATAGCATTGGCCCTAGAAAAATGGACAGAGTGCACACTCAGGCTGTGGCTCAGAAGAACCCCCAGCTGACTCTCCTGACCTGCAGCACTGGGAACTATTCCAGACCAACAGTGAGCCCCTTACTTCCTGGCATACAAGGGCTAGTTGCTCAGGAGAGAGCCAGAGGCCCTAAGTGCCGGTTGGAGAATCTAGACAAGGAAAATGCTCTGCCTGAGTCCACAGCTGCCCTGCCCTCACTTCAGAAAAGGCCATGATGCCCTGCTTGTCTTTCCATGCAGATCTGCTCCTGCAGAGAAGGATGAGGTGAAAGGAGTTAACCCATTCTCCAACCCTTTAAAGATCCTTGGACTCCTCTGTTGGGGAAGGAGAGGGTCATTGAAGGTCAATGTTGAGTTGACCTGATAGGGGACCATTCCTAGGAGAACCAGTTAGCCAACTAGGGATGGGATTTTTTGTAAAGATCATAGAATAACCTGAGACTGCCAAAACAGACTTGCTAGCAGCTATTGTAAATTGACTTGGCAGCCTGCTGAGATGTAGTAAAGTTGACCTTTTATGAGCTGATTTGTCCCTTGTCATAGCAACCAGACAACTGCAATGGCAAGAGTTAAAATTTTTATAATAATAATAATGGTATTGTTAAGTGCTTACTATTTGCAAGGCACTATACTAAGCAGGGTGGATACAAGCAAATCGAGTTGACCCTCCCGTCCCAAGTGGGGGTCACAGTCTCAATCCCCATTTTACAGATGAGATAACTGAAGCGCAGAGAAATGAAGTGACTTACCCAAGGTCACACAACAGACAAGTGACGGAGCTGGTATTAGAACCCATGACTTTTGGATTCCCAGGTCCAAGCTCTATCTACTATGCCATGCTGCTTTTCTATGCGGTGAGACTCTTCTGAATGGTCATGCCAAGTGTGTGTAACATTTCAGTGCACACTAAACCTGTGGATTGTACTGCATCGGTAGAGAGTTTTCTGTAAACTTCCTTCTTGTCTGAGTCCTGGGGTCCTTCAAAGTGCTTTAGGTCATTGCAAGTAGACTTTAGAAATTTGAGTAATTTGCATCAAACGAGTCTCAGAATCTCCACTTGTTTGTTCCCAATGTCTTGACAGCTGCCTGGAATAAATGCATACTCATTATATATGTTGGAAATAGTGGTTTGAGTTTCCTCTTTCAGCAGGGCTGTTGCGAAGTTACTCCAGAGCTCTTTGTAGGAGTCTTTGTTTTTCAGAAACCCAACTTTACCGTTTGGGTAGTTTGGAGGTCACGTTTGGATGCAATGGATCTTTGAGCACTGTGAGCCTAAAGCAAGTCAAATGATGGTCCTCTAGCACTGTGCTCCACTTATGACTGCTATGGTCCATAAGTCCTTGAGGTCCCTGGCCACACTATGATGCAGTCAATGAGATACTCCTATTTGGAGTATCATTACAAAAACCATCATTATCATAATAGGATTCAGGGTTCTTTTGTTTGACAAGAGAAAGAAGGTGCTTATGATCAATCACAGCCTAGTGTTTGGCACATTCATTTCAGCAAAATCAAGCCAATGCTGTTGAGTTTATCAGTTCTATGAGGCCCAGTGACTCTTTCAACTGTAGGCATCAATGGCAATTCTAGTGTTAAAATCAACCCTTGTGAATTCATTTTATTTGATGTTGCTACACCAACAATGAGTTTGCTTAGCAGCGTGGCTCAATGGAAAGAGCACGGGCTTGGGAGCCAGAGGTCACGGGTTCTAATCCTGGCTCTGCCCCTTGTCAGCTGTGTGACCTAGGGCAAGTCACCTTACTTCTCTGGGCCTCAGCTATCTCATCTGTAAAATGGGGATTAAGACTATGAGCCCCACGTGGGACAACCTGATGACCTTGTATGCCCCCAGCACTTAGAACAGTGCTCAGCACATAGTAAGCACTTAACAAATGCCATTATGAATCAGTTAATTAATCAATCTTCTGAAGTGTTCTTTTTCCTCATTTCAGTTCAAAATCGTGGGAGTGTATATTCTTATGATGATGACAAAAAAAGCTCATTTATTTCAAAGACAGTGAAAGTGCTGAGCATGAACATATAGTGAATCCAAATGTTCTAGAGATGGCCGATGAATTTATATGAATTAGGGTGCTGGGAACCAATCAGAAAGACTTATGGGAGGAAATGGAGTTTTATGAAGATTAAGAATGTGGAAATGTGATTTGTAGAGGGAGGGAGTTACAAGCCAGAGAATAAGCAAGTGGAGGAAGCAGGCATTCATTCAATCATATTTATTGAGCGCTTACTGTGTGCAGAGCACTGAAGTAAGCGTTTGGGAAGTACAAGTCGTCAACGTATAGAGACTGTCCCTACCCAACAAGGGGCTCACAGTCTAGAAGGGGAGACAGACAACAAAACAAAACATGTAGACTGGTGTCAAAATCGTCAGAACAAATAGAATTAAAGCTATATGCACATTATTATTCAAAATAAATAGAACAGTAAATATGTACAAGTAAAATAGAGTAATAAATCTGTACAAATATATATACAAGTGCTGTGGGGAGGGGAAGGAGGTAGGGTGGGGGGGATGGGGAGGAGAGTACAAAGGTGTTGCTGTTTGGGGAGATGAAAACATGGATATGGGAGCTGCTGTGCAGGAAGAAATCACTGGATTAGATAGTAGATTGAATGACAATGGAAGATAGTGGCTAGTCGAGGATGATCCCATATTTGTGGGCTTCTAGGACAGGGAGGATGGTAGTCCCAAGTATTCACTCTGCTCAGGCAATGGGGGAGATCACCTCCACAGCTTTTTGATCTAGGCTTCTTGGTAGACTAATCTCAAATCTCTGAAGGTTTCCTGAAAGTTTCCAGTCAGGGCTAAAAAGACCCAGGAAGGCACATTTCTGGCTATTAGTGTTTTGAAGTCAGTTCCCTCCTAGTTCTCCTCCCCCTAAAATCCCTGCACTTTATTCGACACCCACACTCCCAAACCTAAATGAACAGCTGGCACTTCTAGTGGTATTATCAAATGAGATGAGAAAGTTAGGAGGAGGAGTGGGAATAGGGGGAAAGATTTATCATTGCTTAGTACCACACTCTCAACACAGTAGGCCCTTAATAAATACTGTTGATTGATTGTTTGCCCAGTACTAATGCCTGTTTGATGCAAATCCAGTCCCTGGTAGGCATCCTTTTGAAGAGGATCAGTCCTCTTCAAAGAAATTTTATCCAGAGTCTACCTCTGAGTTGTTTGCTGAGACATAACTGGCCATTTCAAGCATTATTAGAGCTATTATAGTCTGGTGAATGTGCTGGCTGTATTCTAGGATACTTTATCAGCCATCCATGAATTTTATCAATATTCTTCTGGACCCTACACAGCTTCCTAAAGCAAGGAATTTCATTTGCTTACCACTCACTGGGACAAATGTTTCTCTTAGCTGGTTTGGGACCTTCTACCTCCATACTTTGATGAGTACCCCCTCTTCTTGTGGGGTGGAATTTGGGGAACAACACTTGTCTAAACCTTTCATGGCCCTGTAAACTCCAATGATGTCCCCTCTCCATCTGCATCTTTCCAGGCCAAAGCATCGACTATGTTTTCACAAACAGTCTTGAAATATATTTAGAAATAGCTTTAGTGCATGTTATAAACAAGACAAATGTGTTAATGCTTAGTTTGAATGTCTTTGCCTTAAAGGATGCAACTTATATCCAATCCACAACAAACATTTATGGGATTTGAAGCATCCTAGATTGATTCTAGCCTGAAGGTAAACCATCTACACAGCAGTGTTGTAAATTCTAACCTTGAAACAATTACTACTTGGAAAACAAAACTAGCTCACCAGGGTGTGGGCAATGTAATTTAGCCCCTAGGAAAGAAGAGGAGAATATGATTAATAAATTTTAAGCCTTCTATGCTCTGCTCTGTTCTATGAGCATGAACAAAGGTATAATAAGCTATGCCTGGGAGGATTTGCCATGTGCCACTTGGGTGCTATCTCTTGTCTCTGCTGTGCTGGAGGGCATTAACATGGTACTCTTTGGGCAAGACCCTTAATAGAAGGCTGGTTTTATCCTGTGCTCCATGCTATACCTAATTTGTTGTAGGCCCTTGGAGGTGTAGGAATCATAGGCACTCAGAGAAGCAGCTATAATATTTCAATGTTCTCCTCATCACATCTTTTAAGATTGAAGATAAGGCATGGCAAATGACTGGTAACCTTCCAAAATACAAAGACATGGTGCTTGTCCCAACTGCTGGAGAAGTCACCACAGCAGTAAGGGCCATGAAAAGTGGCCAAGCCAATAGAGCCAATAGCCTAGCCTCTGAGATCCTCAAGCACCTAGTAGGCACTTTGCTAGAACTCTGGTTTGGGGTCCTGGACACATAAAGTCACACAGTCCTGGACACATGGAGGAGAAGCCCTGGAATCTCAAAAATGTCCCATCATCAATATCATCAGGAAGAAAGTTGTAACATCAGTTTGGACATCTCATGACTCTAAAGGCTCAGAAAGGAAAGCTGAACCAATCAATCAATCTATCAATGGTGTGAAGCAGCGTGGCTCAGGAAAGAGCCCAGGTTTGGCAGTTCTAATCCTGGATCTGCTGCTTGTCAGCTGTGTGACTTTGGGCAAGTCACTTAACTTCTCTGTGCCTTGGTTACCTTATCTGTAAAATGAGGACTAAGACTGTAAGCCCCACATGGGACAACCTGATCACCTTGCATCCTCCCCAATGCTTAGGAACAGGGCTTTGCACATAGTAAGCGCTTAACAAATGCCATCATTATTATTATTATTATTATTTATTAAGTGCTTGCTATGTGCAGAGCACTGTTCTAAGCACTTGGGAGGATACAATACAGCAGAATTAGCAGACTTGTTCTCTGCCCAAAATGAGCTTACAGTCTAGAGGGGGAGATGAACATTAATATAAATAAATAAGTAATTTATAATGTATAATTTAAAGACATATACATAAAGGCTTTGGGGTGAAGTATTCCTGGATTAACTGCTGATAGAATCATCCAAACACTCCTGGAATCCCGTGTGGTTTCAGATCAAAAGTTACACTGTGGAAGTGATCTGTACAGCATGAGAGATATAATAAAAGTTCAAGGAGCAGCATCAAGGCCTCTATATGGATTTCAGAGATTTTACTAACTCTGGAATCTGAAAATTGTTTAATAAATCTGGCTGCCCTTTTTTATGGCATTTGTTGAGCACTTTACTATTTGCAAAGCACTGTACTAAGCGCTTGGAGAGATCAAGCTAATCAGGTAGGACACCGTCCATGTCCCACATGGGGCTCACAGTCTTAATCCCCATTTTACAGATGAGGTAACTGAGGGACAGAGAAGTGAAATGAGTTGCCCAAGGTCACACAGCAGATGACACACAGCAGGAATAGAACCCAGGTCCTTCTGACTCACAGACACATACTTTATCCACTAGGCCCTGTTGCTTCTCTGAAAAAGTTCATTAAGATTCTGAAACTGCCTCATGATGGTACTGCTGGCTGGGTCAGAGCCATTTTCTTCCCTCCCCATCACCAATGGTGTAAAGCAAGAATGTGTAATGGACCCAATCCTATTGAGCAGATTCGAAGGAGCAAATGCCGGAGGACGTAACAAGAGACCTGGATGCAGGGATGAGAAAACAAACGCTCTTGCTTTTCTGAGAAATTCTTTCAGCTCAACAGGTAAGAAGCATCAGCCAAAGTCTTAAAGACGGTCACTCAAGTACTGTTATATACAGAAAACTTTGGCCTAGGGGCACACATCCAAGAAGGAATGTAAAAGATTGTAAAATGCCTTTTTGTGTCAGCCAGGAAGTATGGGATGCTGAGAGTCTGGAGAAAAGTAGTAGTTCTAGGAGTGGTATTAACAGGATTTATTGAGTGCTGTCTAAATGCAGTCCACTGTACAGAGTGCTTAGAAAATAGAAAAAAGAAGCACGTTCCCTGCCCACAAAGAACTTATACTCATATTCAGATTATGGGCATGAGAAAATTTTACAAACAGAGCAAACAGAATAAATAATTGAATGTAAAATTGAATATACAAGTGCTGAGGATGGGAATAAATAAAGTGCTGGAGATGACTTACTTGGTGAGATGATTTGACTTGGGGTGTTAGGAATTGACTGTGGAAGGCTTTTTGGAGGACCCTGAACCTGAAGGGAGCTGTGGTTTTCCAGCTTTGAGGGGAAATAAGTTCCAGGTAGGGGAGAAGCATAGGTGAAGAGACAGAGGTGGAAGAGTTACACCTCCCTCTATTTCAAGCAAAGCCTCCTGTCCATTGGCTTCTAGGCTCTCCACAAGTACTTTCCATTGTATTAAGCACTTGGGAGAGTACAATACCATAGAGGTGGCAAAAATGCTCCCTGCCCACAATGAGCTTCCAATCTAGAGGGGGAGCAGGCATTGATATAAATAAATGATTTATAATATATAATTTAAATATACTTACATAGATTCTGTGGGGCTGAGGTTAGGCAAATATCAATTGCCCAAAGGTCACAGGTCTATGTTCATAGATAATTGAGAAAGAAGAGGAAGCTGGAAAAGAGAGCTTAAATGGAGAACATTGAAGATGATGATGATGATGACTGTACTTGTTAAGTTCTTACTATGTGCCAAGCACTGTTCTAAGCACTGGGGTAGATATAAGTTAATCAAGTTTGACACAGTCCCTGTCCTCCATGGGGCTTGCCCTATTAATCCCTATTTTACAGATGAGGTCACTGAGGCCCAGGGAAGTTAAGTGACTTGCCCAAGTTCACACAGCAAACACATGAAGAAGTGATTAAAGAAACTGATCTCTCTCCTTCTCTGTAGTCTCACATTTCCTCCTGCCATCAGGATATCTCTACTTGGATGTCCCACTGACACTTTAAATTTAATATGTCCAAAACAAAACTCCTTATCTTCCCACCCAAACACTGTCCTCCCTGTGACTTTCCATAACCACCCTTCCCTGTTCCATAAGCCTGTAACCTTGGTGTTATCTTTGACATATCTCTCGCATTCAATCTGCATATTCAATTCACCACCAAATCCCTTCAGTTCAACCTTCACAACATCGCTAAAATCCACCCTTTCCTCTCCATCCAAACTGCTACCATGTAAATCCAAACACTTATTTTATCTTGCCTTGATTAGTGCATCAGCCTCCTTTCTGACTTCCTTACCTCCTGTCTCTCCCCACTCCAGTCCACATTTCACTCTGCTCCTAGGATCATTTCTCTACCAATTTATTCAGCCCACATTTCCCCACTCCTCAAGAATCTCCAATGATTGCCCATCCATCTCTGTATCAAACAGAAATGCCTCATCATTGGCTTTAGTACTTACAAGAAGCATCATGGCCTAATGGATAGAGCACAGGCCTGGAGCTCTGAAGGACCTTGTATCTATCTCAGTGCTTAGTACAGTGCCTGGCACATAGTAAGCACTTAACAAATACATATGTGAGTATTAACAAATATGTGAGTGAGAGATTGGCAGTGAGGTAGATGATCTCAAGGTACAGTGAGTAGATTAACATTTAGAGGAGTGAAGTGTGTCACTACACACTTAATCAGATACAACCTGATTAACTTGTATCTACCACGGTTCCGAGTACAGTGCCTGGCACATAGTAAGCACTTAAAAAATACCATGTAAAAAAATGAAGTTTCATTTTAGATGTTGAGGTTGAGGTGTCTGTGGGATATCTCTATTCTATAAGCTCATTATGGGCAGGGGACATGTCTACTTAACTCTTTTGTATTGTACTCTTTCAAGTGCTTAGTGCAATGCTCTCCACATAGTAAGTACTCAATAAATATCATTGATTAATACAAGTGAAGTTGTTCTACGGCAAGAGAATATATGGGATTGCAAGTCAGATGAAGAGTCAGAACCAAAAAGATAGATGGGAAGCCATAAATACATCCAGAAATCGATGTTAGCCTCCCAGAGACAAATGATGTCACAGAATGCTATTTCCTAGGCAAGCACTGAACAAAAATGTAAAGAAAGGCTAGTAGGTCGAAAATCAAATCAATAAGGGCAGCATGTCCTTTGGGAGTGTAATGACAAGTTGGTAATAGGATGCAGACCAAATTTAAGGTGTCCATAACTATAGTACTGTCCAACTTTATTTATAATTGAGACTTAGATTCCACACAGATGCTACACCTGTCTCCTTGTGCAGTTCCATCCACACCATTTTTGAACTATTATCAACATAAAAGACAGGACAGATTCACAAAAAACGAGGTACTTGGACAACCTCAGTCTCCTAGCACCAAAGCTATGTTCACCACAATACAACTGCACTGGGTGGAACATGTGAGAAGAGTAGAAAACTGCAGGACACTCCAAATCAGAGTGTCATGAACTGAAAATGACCAACTGAAGGCAAGGAAGTCAGAGGTAAGGTTTTAATATTGCTTAAGCATTGCTGTAAGCCAGATGAAAACTAGCAGTCAGTTGCTGCAGATAAACTTGCATGGCATGCCAAACCAAGAAAGAAATGTCTCTTTTTGAGGTAAAGTGTCATAAGGATCATGATACAAGGAAGCAAAAGGAAAAGCAGTGAAAAGCCCTGCAAACAACAAGCATGCTAGCACAACAAGGTGATAGTGAGTGCAAGTGATATGATTGGGTCTGTGGATTCTGCACTGGGGTTTTCAGTTTCTCATACATACACACTCATAGACACACCTACATACCCATAAATGAATTTCAAAGTAAGTGGCACCTTTGAATAAATAGGACTGATGTGTGCATGTACACATTCAGGCATTACATGGATCTGTTCAAGCCATCACAGTACTGCCGAAGAATGAAAATGTCTCCAGTCCCGTCACAGACAGGAAGGGAATCTTAAAGCCATGATAAGAACATTTCAATATCCTCAACACGGCCAGTCTGGGAAGACATGGAACTTGAACCAACTATTGAGAAGTACCTGGTGGGTAGAACATAAGCCTGGGAGTTAGAAGGACCTGGTTCATTCAATCGTATTTATTGAGTGCTTACTGTGTGCAGAGCACTGTATTAAGTGCTTGGGAAGTACAAGTTGGCAACGTATAGAGACGGTCCCTACCCAACAATGGGCTCACAGTCTAGAAGGGGGAGACAGACAACAAAACAAAACATGTAGACTGGTGTCAAAACCATCAGAATAAATAGAATTATAGCTATATGCACATCATTAACAAAATAGAGTAGTAAATATGTACAAGTAAAATAGAGTAATAAATCTGTACAAATATATACAAGTACTGTGGGGAGGGGAATGGGGCATGGTGGGGGGAAGGGGAGGAGGAAAGGAAAAAGGGGGCTCAGTCTGGGAAGGCCTCCTGGAGGAGGTGAACTCACAGTAGGGCATTGAAGGGAGGAAGAGAGCTAGTTTGGCGGATGTGTGGAGGGAGGCCATTCCAGGCCAGGAGAAGGATGTGGGCCAGGGATTGACAGTGGGACAGGCGAGAACGAGGCACAGTGAGGAGGTTAGTGGCAGAGGAGCAGAGGATGCGGGCTGGGATGTAGAAGGAGAGAAGGGAAGTGAGGTAGGAGGGGATGAGGTGATAGAGAGCCGTGAAGCCAAGAGTGAGGAGTTTTTGCTTGATTCATAAATTGACAGGCAAACTCTGGAGATTTTTGAGGAGGGGAGTGACATGCCCAGAGCGTTTCTATACAAAGATAATCCAGGCAGCAGAGTGAAGTATAGACTGAAGCTGGGAGAGATAGGAGGATGGGAGATCAGAGAGGAGGCTGATGCAGTAATCATCTGAAGAGAGAGGGCGTTCCAGGCCAGATGATGATGATGATGGCATTTATTAAGCACTTACTATGTGCAAAGCACTGTTCTAAGTGCTGGGGAGGTTACAGGGTGATCAGGCTGTCCCTCAGGGGGCTCACAGCCTTAATCCCCATTTTACAGATGAGGTAACTGAGGCACAGAGAAGTCAAGTGACCTGCCCAAAGTCACACAGCTGACAATTGGTGGAGCCGCGATTTGGGGATTAAGACTGTGACTCTAGTGAGGGACAGAGACTGTGTCCAACCCAATTATCTTTCATCTACCACAGCGCTTAGTACAGTGCCTGGAACATAGTAAGTGCTTACCATATACCACAATTACTATTATTATTACTTAAGTACAATAGAGGTCACATATGTTCAAATTCATTTGTTCTTCCAAATTGCTGGAAAGTTACTTACCCACCAAGGTTTTTTAAGTGAACAATAATTCCTATTTTTTGAATGTTGACAATAATAAGTGGTCTTCGTTAAGAGCCTTCTATGTTCCAAGCACTGTACCAAGTGCTGGAGTAGAGACAAGGTAATCATGATGGACACAATCCCTGTGTCATACCTGTGTACAGAGTAACTTCATTGTAAATTGGAAAAGATTGCTTACTTTTTCCATTAGTTTTGAATATGATGCATTCCTTTTTCTGTTTGCCTAGCCAGGTCACATCTCTGCTTCTGAAACTAGTGGGCTAGTATAACACACATTCTCTGCCCACGGGGAGCTCCCAGCCTAGAGAGAGAAACAGACGCAGGATGTGGGTGAGAGGTCAGTGGTTAAATAGATGAGTTTGCGGGTCAGTGAGGAGATTGGTCCCCCCTCAATCAGCACTCTGGGTTGCTGATGCAAAATGGTGACTGACTGATCCCTCTTCCCAGGTCCACAACCCTGGAATTGAGCAGATGTAATTGGGGATCCAAGCTATTGCTTCCACCAATGTGTTCTCTCTGCCACCTAGGAATGGACACTGAAGCACATGAAAGCTTATTTTGAGGGAAGATGGAGGGTCAACACCCCCCTCCAAGCCTGATGGTTATAGGATCTCCTGGGGTGATTTAAGGGTGGGTGCTTCCTAGCAGCTCCCAGCTCATGTGGGCAGGAAACATACCTGCCAACTCTGTTGTGTTGTACTCTCTCAAATGCTCAGTACAGTGCTCTGCTGATAGTAGGCACTCAATTAAGTACCACTGACTGAATCAATGATTTCTTTGGCTTTTTTTGGGTCAGGTGAATGACCCTTTGGGCTATTTCTCCTCCTCCATTTTGTTCACCGAGTGCTCACTCAGTGGAAAGCACTGTATTAAGTGCCAGGGAGAGAACACTTAGGAGACATGACTTCCGTCTTCAAGTGGTTTTCAGTGTCCTCACATATATCTTCAGTCCCACAGACAAAACAGCACTTTCTCAGTAATGCGGACTCCTTCTTATCTGCCATCTCTCTTTGAAAGCATCAATAATAGGTATTTCCATATCTGTAACAAATTGGCAATGAGACTTCAAAGGTTTGAAATCAAGGCACAAGAACCCCAAGAGGAAAGGGATTTGAGGCCAACACCCTCATTAGAAGGACATCCACCTTAGGGATTTCAAAGTATCTCACAGTTCAGCAGTGTGTTCTGACACCCTTTTTTGTCAATTCATGCAATTGTAGTTACTGAGAACTTACCATAGAGTGGTTCAGAGCACCGTACTAAGTGCTTATGAAAATACAAGAGCTAGTCCTTGAGGATGTTGTAATCCAAGTAGTTTGGAAGGGGAAAGGATGATAGCCATCTTGGTCCCTCCAGATGAGTGGCAGGGAGGTGTCCCCTGGGTCTAATTGTGCAAATAGAGCAGAGTCTACCCCTCCAGCCAGATCAGCAAAGCCTCAGTTTGCTATCCTGCACCCTTCCTCTACTCTAGGAAAGAGACAGCAGGCAGGTACTGGGAAAATGCGTGACTGCCTCACTGAGAAACGTGGGCCAAAATACTGGCTGGTTCTCAGGGGAGCCAGCTTGGCCTTCTAGAGCACGAGATCCAGGAACCAGGAAACCAAGGTCATCGCAGGCAGTGACCCAGGGCTCTGGAACTTGGCGGGGAGGGGCTGCAGACAGACCCCCACCTCCAAGAGCTGGGATGGGCCAAAACCTCACAAGTCAGCAGCATTCAGAACCTGGACAGTAGAGAACACTGTCCACTGCATATGCTCTTTTCCTTGAACTACAAGGCCCAGGAATCCCTGGAACCCTTCCCCCCTCAATCCCCATACGATAGTGACCGTATCTTCCACTTTCTGGATTGTTGGTCACAAGCCTGTAGTTTAATGGTTTGCAGATTAGTAGGTCCTGGGCATTGTACTCTGTTCATCAAATACTGAGTATGATTGTGGTGATAATGATGTCAACGTTGATGATGATAGAGATGAAAACAATTCCAATGAAATGCATTTTGTAACACTGAAAGATTAGTGTCTTTTCCAAGTCCTATCCATAAAGCAGCTGACATATTGATGCACCTGTCTGCCACATTTCATCCATTAAGGAGCATGTTTGTGGTAGAAAAGGATACAGCATTCGCAGGTTTTTGAGGGGAATGTAAAGCAAATTAACAACCTCCTCTTTCTTGTCTTGCTGAAATTAATTGTCAGCTTTTTGTTATATTTTAAGATTAACAGCTCATTTATTGCCAAAATATTTTATCATTTTGGAAACTTCATTTGCAGGTATTTTGTTCCCTGAACCATATTGTGAAATGAAACATATGAGTGTTATTTGTTTCATTTGTACCAATTAAGCTGTTTATTAAGATTCCTAGGAAGTTTGCTCCAACTCAATGGAAATGGACCCTGTGAGGATCTAAATGGAGCTAAAAATAGGCCTTCCCTTGGCAGGTTCTCCAGAGCAAAGCTGCCCTTGGGATTGATTAGGCCCCACACCGAAAGCCACACCTAGCCCACTGCCATGTCTCCCCATCTGAAAAAAATCCTTCCTTGACCTCTCCAGTCACCCCACCTCCCTTCTGCTATTCCTCTCCAAAGTCCCTGAGCGAGTTATCTACACCCACTATTTCTAGTTCCTCTTCTAAAATTCTTTCCTTGATCCCCTCCAATATGGCCTCCACTCCCTTCACCCCACAGTAACTGCTCTCTCAAATAACACAACTGATCTCTTTCTTGACAAATCCAAAAGTCAGTACTCCATCATAATCCTCCTCTACCTTTCAGTTGCTTTCAATATTGCTGACCATTCCCTTCTCCTGGAAACATTCTCCAACCTTTGCTTCACTGACTCCTCTCCTGATTCTGCTCCTATCTCTCTGGCCACTCATTTTCAGCCTATTCTGTGGGTTCCTACTCTGCCTGCCACCCACTAACAATGGGAGTCCCTCAAGGTTCAGTTGAGTCCCTTTCTATTCTCCATCTACACCCACTCCCTTGGAGAACTCATTCACTCCCATGGCTTCAACTGACATCTGTATATAAATGATTCCCAAATTTAGATCTCCAGCCCTGAGCTCTCTCTTCTGTAGTCTTGTTTTCCCTCCTGCCTTCAGAACATCTCTATCTGGATGTCCCACTGACACCTCAAACTTAGCATATCCAAAACAGAACTCCTCATCTTCCTACCCAAACCCTGTCCTCCCCCTGACTTTTCTATCACTGCAGACAACATCATTATCCTTCCTGTCTCCCAAGCCCATATTTTTGGTATTATTCTTGAATTGTCCTAATCAATCAATCACATTTATGGAATGCTTACTGTGTAGAGAGCACTGTACTAAGCATTTGGAAGAGTACAATGCAACAGAGGTGGTAGATACATTCCCTGACCACAACAGGCTCACAGTCTACAGAGGGAGACAGACATTAATATAAGCAAATAAATTACAGATATGTATATAAGTGTTGTAGGGCTGTGACGGGGGGATGAATGAGGAGGGCAAATTAGAGTAGCACAGAAGGGAGAGGAAGAAGGGGAAAGGAGGGCTTTGTTACGGAAGGCCTCTTGGAGGAAATGGGCTTTCAATAAGGCTTTCAAGGGGGGAAAGAGTTATTGTTGGAGATGAGAAGGGAGGGGATTCCAGGCCAGAGGCAGGATGTGGGCAAGAGGTCAGCAGCAAGATAGATGAGATTGAGGTACAGTGAGAAGCTTAGCATTAGAAGAGCAAAGTGTGTGGGCTGAGTAGCAAGGTGAGGTGGCGGGGATAAGGTAATTGAGTGCTTTAAAGCAAATTATGAGAAGTTTTGGCCTGATGCAGAGGTGGATGGGCAATGATTGGAGTTTCTTGAGGAGTGGGGAAAATCACCTGAACGTTTTGGTAGAAAAATGATCCAGGCAGCAGAGCAAAATATGGACTAGAGTGGGGAGAGACAGGCAGGGAGGTCAGAAAGGAGGCTGATACAGTAATCAAGGTGGGATAGGATAAGTGTTTGGATTTACATGGTAGCTTTTTAGATGGAGAAGAAAGGTCAAATTTTGGTGATTTTGTGAAGGCAGAACCAACAGAATTTAGTTTTGAATTGACTATGTGGGTTGAATGAGAGGGGAGTCAAGTACGATGCCAAGGTTACAGGCTTGTGACACAGGAAGAATGGTGGTTCCATCTGCAGTGATGGAAAAGAGGAGGACAGGGTTTGGGTGGGAAGATAAGAAGAGCGGATATGTACAAAAGTGCCACAGGGTTGAGGGAGGGGTAAATAAAGGAAACAAATCAGGGCAATGCAGAAGGGAGTGGGAAAAGGGGAAATGAGGGCTTATTCAGGGAAGGACTCTTGGAGGAGATGTGCTTTCAAGAGAGCAATTGTCTTTCCAATATGTAGAGGGAGGGCATTCCCAGGTAGAAGCAGGACATGGGCAAGGGGCCGGTGATGAGTTAGACAAGATCGAGATAGAGTATGTTGGCATTAGAGGAGTAGAATGAGCGGGCTAGGTTGTATTAGGGGGAAAGTGATTGAGTACTTTAAAGCTGATGATAAGGAGTTTCTGTTTGATGTGGAGGTTGATGGGAAACCGCCAGAAGTTCTTGAGGAGTGGGGAAACATGGACTGAGTGTTTCTGTAAAAAACGAATCAGGCAGGAGAGTGAAATCAGTACTAGAGTGGGGAGAGACAGGAGGTAGGGAGGTTAGCAAGGAGGCCGATACAGTAATCAAGGTGGAATAGGATAAGTGCATGGACTAACATGACAGCATTTAGGATGGAGAAGAAAGAGAGGATTGATGTTGTGAATGTTGAACCAATAGGATGCAGTGATAGATTTAATATAATAATGATGGCATTTATTAAGCTCTTACTATGTGCAAATTACTGTTCTAAGTGCTGGGGAGGTTACAAGTTGATCAGGTTGTCCCACAGGGGGCTCACAGTCAATCCCCATTTTACAGATGAGGGAACTGAGGCCCAGAGAAGTTAAGTGACTTGCCCAAAGTCACACAGCTGACAATTGGTGGAGCCGGGATTTGAACCCATGACCTCTGACTCCAAAGCCTGTGCTCTATCCACTGAGCCACACTGCTTCTCAGCGTGGGTTAAATGAGAGAGATGAGTCCAGGATAACATTGCAGTTTATGAGACAGGAAGGATGGTGGTACTGTCTACAGTGATGGGAAAATCAAGGGGAGGATTGGGTTTTGGTAGGAAGGTGAGACATTCTATTTCAGACATGTCAAGTTTGAGGTGAGAACGAGATATTGAAGTAGGGATGTCTTGCAGGCAGGAGGAATAGGAGACTGCAGAGTGGGAGAAAGTTTAGGGCTGGAGATGTAAATTTGGGAATCATCCACATAGAGGTGGTAGTTCAAGCCATGGGAGTGAATGAGTTCTCCAAGGGAGTGTGTGTATATGTGGAATGGGAGGGGACCCAGAACTGAACCTTGAGGGACTCCCTCAGAGGAAGGGAGGCAATGGAGGATCCCATGAAAGAGGCTGAGAATAAGTGGATGGGAGGAGAACAAGGAGAGGGTAGTTGTCAATGAAACTGAGGTTGGATAATGTTTCCAGCTTTAAAGTGGTGGTCGGCAGTGTCTGAGGCAGCTGAGCGTTAGAGGAGGATTAGGATGGAGTAGAACCTGTTAGATTTGGCAAGAAGAAGATCATTTTTGACCTTAAAGGGGGGTGGTTTCTCTGGAGTGAAGCAGATCTAAGCCAGATTTGAGGGGATCAGAGGGAGAATTGTAGAAAAAGAACTTGAGACAATGGTTGTATACAATTTACTCAAGGAGTTTGGAGTTGAACAGTTGAAGGTAGATGAGGCAGTAACTGGAGAGAGTCATGGAGAGACATGGGCATGTTTGAAAGCAGTGGGAGAAAAGCCATTGGAGAGTGAACAGTGGAAAATTGTGGTCAGGGAGGGAAGAAGGGAGGGGGCAAGGGCTTTAAAAAGTTGAGAAAGGATGGGGTCAGATGCACAGGTGGAAGGTGTGGACTTTGAGAGAAGGCAGGCGATCTCCTCTTGAAATACTGCTAGGAAAGATGGGAGAGTTGCCGAAGGGGCAGAAGGAGGAAAGATTAGAGAAGGGCAGGGGAACTTTTGGGGTGCTCACATCTGATAGTTCAATTTTCTCAACAAAGTAGGTGACCAGGTCATTAGGGGCAAGAGATTGGGGAGGCAGGTTTACAGGAGGCAGGGTTGAACAACCCACATATTCAATCTGTCACTAATTTCTGGTGGTTCAACCTTAACAACAATGCTAAAACCTGCCTCCTGTCTCTTCCCATTCTAGTTCATAATTCACCCTGCTGCCTGATCATTTTTCAACAAAAGCATTCAGTCAGTGTTTCCCCACTCCTTAGGAACCTCCAGTGGTTGCCCATCCACCTCCATATCGAATAGAAACTTTTTACCCTCAACATTAAAGCATTCAATTGTCTTGCCCTCTCTAACCTTACTTTGCTGCTTTCCTACTACAGCCCAGCCCACACACCACTCTCCCTTAGGGTTAGCCTGCTCACTCTGCCTCAATTTTGTGTATTTTGCCCCTGACCATTTCCTGCCTCTGGACTGGAATGACCTCCCTCTTCGTAGCTGACCGACGACCATTCTCCACATATTCAAAGCTTTATTGAAGGCACATCTCCCCCAAGAGGTCTTCCTTAATTAAGCCCTCATTTGCTCTTCTCCCTCTCCCTTCTGGGAGTCCTTAGCCCACAACACTTATGTACATATATATAATTTATTCAAGTTAATGTTTCTGTCTCTCCCTCCATAGTGTAAAGCTAACTGTGGGCTGAAAATGTATCTGTGAACTCTGTAATATTGTACTCTCCCAAGCACTTAGTACAGTGCTCAGCACACAGTAAGCACTCTTTAGATATGACTGATTGCCGACCCAGCCTGGAGAGGAAGGAGAGGAGCAAACCAGCAGCACGTGTTCTGGGTCTTGGCTGGATGCCCAGGGAGTCAGTGGATGTCCAACCTGGGCCTGCCCCTTTTCCCACCACACATCTTCTGGGAATTGGCACAAATCTCCTGCTGGGAAGAAAGATGTCTATTCCAAGGAGGACAGAGAGACGGCCTTTCAGTGTCCTTCTCTAAGCCTGTCACATTCTCTCGGGGAAGGGAATAGGGTGAAGTGCATGGCCAGGTCTAGGGACCCACCATGTTTTCATCTTCTGTCCCATCCCCTTGGCTCCACACCTGACAATGGGGCAAAATCCAGAAAGACGAGTGAATGGGAGATCTCTCTTACTCTTCTTCTCCCACTCCTGTTCTAAACCTTAAGTCTTAAGTTTTCTCCAGTGTCCATTGATTTCTCCTCATTATGTCTTCTTCCTCCTCCCTCTTGAGCCCTGCAATTCTGTCAGGTGTGCTGGAAGGCAATACAGAAAAGAAAAGGTTTATGTGAAAGATTTCCATGTGAATATATGCAAATAGCTCCTGAAATTGGTGAAGCCTGATCTTAGATATCTGGAATAAGAGCTCTTTGTGGGCAGAGAACATGTCTACCAACTCTGTAATACTCTACTACATGCTTAGTCCAGTGCTCTGCAACATAGTAAGTGTTTAATAAATACCATTGATTGATAAATTCACTGAAAGAAAAAACATGCTATATTAATTCTTCTGCAGTTTAGGGTCTAAGAATCTGCCTCCCATAATACAGCTATAAGTATAGTTGGCACAAGGCTAGGATTTGATTTAGAGGCAGGGCTAGGATTTACCCCCTTTAGTGGCACAGACAGAAAGAGAAAACAGGCCAGCTGTGAGTATCAAACACCTGGCAGTTGTGATATCCACAGATGGAAGTGAATATGAACACCTAGCCATTAGTGACTATAAAGCCCAAGGAAAGTGATAGGCTAGGGATAGCAATCCGATGATAACCAGCAATACGTCATGACTGCAGTAGGGAAGAGGTAAGACTGGGAAGCAGCTGCCCGAGGAGGAAATGCTAAAATGGATGTAGCTTGCAATAGTTGTGGCTTTGCAATAACTGGTATTGCAATAAATGCACTAAGCACCATACTAAGCATTGGGTTAGAAACAAATTAATCAAATTGGACACATTCCCTGACCCACATAGGATTCACAGTTCAAGTAGGAGGGAGAACAGGTACTTTATCCACATTTTACAGATGATGAAGTGGAGGCACAGAGAGGTTAAGTGACTTGCCCAAGGTCATGAAGCAGGCAAGTGGCAGAGCAAGAATTGGAACCCAGGATCTCTGACTTATAGGCCCAAGTTCCTCCCTAGGCCACTCTGCTTCCACTTCTGATTCTGCTTCTGCTTCTGATTCTGCTACTACTCCAAATATTACAGCTTGATTGTTTCCAGACTCAGCTCCATAACAGGCTGCCACTGACCCACACAGGCTCCATATGCCTGAGCATGGGGAAGGAGGTCTCAGAGCAGATTCTGATCTAGGTCATCAGGAGTGTCAATGAAATGGATTTGGCTTATTTTGTGCAAAGAAATCCATGGCTCCTAGCAAGCTTGACGTGGCATTGGCAAATGAATATTCATGAATTCCTACCATGATGAATTCAGCCTGCTTTCAAACAACTTAGAAAGGTGATTCTTATAAAATTATCTACATTACAATATATGACCCTGGCCTTCTAATATTAAGAGTATAGTGATAACCTGAACTATTTTTCCTTGATCTCTTGTGCTTTGGGTAAAAAAAAAAATGTTAATCGCCTAACTTTAGTGACAAAACTTCCCTGACTTTCTATCTACAAAACATTCAGGCAGAACAGATGTCATAAGTTGAAAATGAAGAGCCAGAATGAATATGTGCCAGCACAATTAATGTTCCAAGAATAAGTCGGATACATTTTTCTAAATTTTACAGCATGCTTTATTGAACTTATTCCACAAAATAGCTCTGTGCTTTGAAAAACATTACTAACTTATCTTTATTCTTCTTTAATTATACTCTTGAATTGGGATCGGATGCTAACTGATACTGGAATCTCCCAAGTAAGGAGTCAACTGAATCTCTCCTGAAAATAATAACAGAATAATTCCTAGCCAGCTGCTAGGGCAAAACAAATGGGGAGCATCAATCAATCAATCGTATTTATTGAGCGCTTACTGTGTGCCGAGCACTGTCCTAAGCGCTTATTTCTTATTTGTGCTTATTTCCATCAAATTTGCTGTAAGTATCCTTATTGGCAGAAAAGTGTTTATCTATTGGTTTGGTAAATGACTTGCTTTTTTGACTTGTAGATAAAATTATTTGCATAATTTTAATTTTATATTAGAGATAAGGAGGAGAAACAAAGGGAGGGAACGAAAGAGAGCAAGAAAGAGACAGAGAGAGAGAGAGAGCGAGCGAGAAATCAGCCAAGTGTATGGATTGGTAATGAGTATAAAGAAAACGGAGATGATGTTTTGCCCCATACAAGGGAAGCCATACACCAACCAAATGCTTATATTGGCAACTTGATGCTAAACTCTGTCACAGAATTGTATTACCTAGACAACACACTGACCATGACACAATGATAGTCCAGGAATTGGCAAACTGAATCAAGAAGACAAGCACATCCTTTGGAAGATTCTCAGAATCTAGGGGCAGTGTGATACCAATCGTAAGAACAAACTAAGTTTCAAACCTAAGTTTAATCCAATCTTCTTTATGGGTGCAAGACCTAGCCCCCATTCAGGCATGATGTACAATTCATTGAGCAGTTTCCTTAGCACCACATTTGAGTTGGGATGTTACCGGGGGGTTTCAGCCCTAAATCCTAGCAGAAAGAGCCTTGACCTCACTGTATGTGCACCTGGAATCCAGTCATTCTCCACTGGTTTCAAAAGCCCTCTAGATTTTTTGTTCTTCTATAGCCCATTTTGGGACGACCACTGCTCCAGAAATCCCTGCACCACTCTGGCTGACATCACTCTATGACTGAAGCCCAGTCATTTCCCCAGAGACATAGAGGTCACTGGGGACTAGCCTACCATCCCTCTTCCAGGGATGGATGCAGGAAGCCTGCAGACAAAGTACTCTCTTAATAATAAGAATAATAATGGCATTTGGTAAGCGCTTACTATGTGCCAGGCACTGTACTAAGGACTGGAGTGGATATAAGCAAATTAATTTGGACACAGTCCCTGTCCCCTGTGGGGCTCACAGTCTCAATCCTCATTTTACAGATGAGGAAACTGAGGCACAGAGAAGTGAAGTGACTTGCCTAAGGTCACACAGTGGACATGTGGCAGAGGCGGGATTAAAACCCATGACCTTCTGACTCCCGGGCTGGGGCTATATCCACTAGGTCATGCTGCTTCTGCTTTTCTTCCATGGTGCCCCAGGTCATATGTCTCCCTGGCTTCTGGAGCTTCTCCCTTAGCCCCTGTCCTAGGCAAACACCAAGATCTGGGATCTCTATGATGTATAATACATTCCTAATCAGGTAACAACCAAAGCAAATCCTGGTTAAATGGACTTTCCCTGGATCTAATTATTTTCTCCTCCAGAATGCTTTGTACTTCCTAGTTGCCTTCCCAAAACTCACATTCTTCCTCTCCCTCTCAGGGTTAGGAACCACCCTTCTCCAGAGTCCTGGCTTCTGGACTCCAAACCTCCAATGATCCTCTGCAATCTCTCCCTGTGCCCTGCGTCCATCTAGGGTCCACAGCACAATCTCTCTCCATGTCCTACTCTCCTAGGTTCCCAGCTCACTTCCACACAAATCCAGATGGCTGAGATTTTCCTTATTCCCTCAACTTCTCCCTTTTTTCCTCCCCAATCCTCCTCTCGGATTGGTCTGGCTTACATTTCAGAGACAGGCATCTAGGAGTAACTCTTCTG
This sequence comes from Tachyglossus aculeatus, assembly GCF_015852505.1. Taxonomy (NCBI): domain Eukaryota; kingdom Metazoa; phylum Chordata; class Mammalia; order Monotremata; family Tachyglossidae; genus Tachyglossus; species Tachyglossus aculeatus. Next base: position 2,781,260 of record NC_052090.1, on the reverse strand, counting down.
GCTTCCTCTTCCCTCACCTAAGTGTGAAAGCCGGTGGCACTGATTTATTCATTCAATCATATTTAGTGAGCACTTACTGTGTGCAGAGCACTATACCAAGCCCTTGGAAAGTACAATACAGCAATAAAGAAATGACCCATGCCCATAGTGGGCTTACAGTCTAGAGTTGTATCTTCCCCAGTGCTCAGTACAGTGCATGGCACATAGTGAGTGCTTAATGAATACCACAATTATTAACAGTCGTTGCTTTTAACCCCATACCCTGGCTGCGCTCCCTAGGAATGCCAAGGTTGCGGGGCACCGACTAAGGCAACCAAAAGCAGATCCCCAACCTGGGATGGGCACCCCCTCCCCACAGCATCTGAAGTGGGTGTCCAGCTCCCCTACTTCTCCTCAGCCAGTCCCTGAGCCAGGGACAGATGGTCGAGGGTCCAGTGATATGCCTCAGGCACTTTCCTGCTTTGAATGGAGGGAAAAGAAGGGCTTTCCAGCCCTCTGGAGACCTCTCTAACAAAAGAGGAGATGCCCCTCTGCCCCTGTTAGAGTGTCCAACCCATGGTCCAGTGAAAGGAAGTGCATTCACATGCCTGCCACCCAAGAGTCTGGGCTGCTGAGTGGGGAGACAGACTCTCTCTGTTTCCTGGAGGGGTGGTGTGATCCTTCCCAAGGGTCCGGGATAGAGCTGCTTTGGTTTGCACCCATCTTTCAGTCTAGCAGAGGAAGACGTGCCTACATGACTACCACTCCAGAGCCCAGGCTGATGAGCCCTACACAGCCCTTTAAGTTTGCAGCTCACTGTGGGTAGGGAATGTGTCTTTTAATTGTTATATGGTACTCTCCCAAGCACTTAGTACAGTGCTCTGCACATAGTAAGCACTCAATAAATACGATTGAATGAATAAATTACTGAGTTGGGAGACAGACCTCCAAATGCTCTGCCCTTGCCAGAGTGGCTTGTCAGGCCCCTGGAGGGATGGCCTGATCCCTCCCATGGAACTGAGGCAGAGGCCACTTTGTTTCGCACCCTCAGGGAATGGTCTGTATCCCCTGATCTATGCATCCATGGTCAGTCTAAAGTGCTTCCTCCCAAGCTTCACAGAAAATCCCGCCTCTCTCTTCCCCATTGCAGCCTCCTGGTTGGAAGACCACATATCTTCATAATTTAAACTATGAAGACAGCTCATTAGGAGCTCATTTATAAACCACTCATTTATTGGATCATCTTGAAGGATTTTGCCTGATTAACCTGTAGTAGCACAAAATGTGCCAATCCACTGTAAAACCTGCTGCTTCTAAAGCTGAAAACTGGGATTCTGTTGCAGAGGATCTACCAAAGGAGCTGACTGTTATTAAGAAAGGGATGGCTGTTTTTGAGCAAAAGCTTCATACTGGAAGACATATGGGGTGGGGCAAAAGAGAAAAAAGCACTGGGAACTGTGAACATTAGACATGATAACAAAGCAAGGGACAGCCTATTTGTCATTTAATGTTTATCTACACTGCTAGTTTGTAAACTCCTTGAAGGCTACATCGTATTTGCTTTATTATACTCTCCCAAGCACTTAATACAGTGCTCTGCGTAATCACTCAATAAATACTTTTGATTGACTGATTAGGCAAGCTATGACTGGGGTAGTAGGTCCCACATTCGCCTTTTCACGCTCACATGCACTTGTAGATGAATTTCACCATCAGTGAAACATAATTACAGATTTCTGTTACCAATGCAGCACGCTGACCAATGTCACAACTATTTTCAGGGAGATGGTGTGGCCCAAGAGAAAGAACATAAGCTTTAGAGTCAGCAGCCAGGAGTCAGGAGACCCAGTTCTAGGCTACTCTATGAACTAGGCTAAGTAATTTAGTCTCTCTAGGCTTCAGTTCTGTCATATAAAATATGGATAAAATGGTTGTGACTCTCGTGTGAGACATGGATCTCCTAACCTCACCTCTACATCAGCACTTAGTGCATATTGAGTTCTTAATAAATACTACTATTATTATTATTATTTATGAAAATAATACCATGAACCGAGAAGGTCAACATGCCTTTGATTGACTCAGTCTGTAATAATAATAATAATAATACTTATGGTATTAGTTAGTGACTTACTATATGTCAAGGACTGTTCTAAGTGCTGGGGTAGTTATAAGGTAATCAGGTTGGACACAATCCCTGTCCTACATGAAGGAGGGGAGTAACATGCTCAGAGTGTTTCTGTACAAAGATAATCTGGACAGCAAAGTGAAGTATAGACTGAAGTGGGGAGAGACAGGAGGATGGGAGATCAGAGAGGAGGATGATGCAGTAATCCAGTTGGGATAGGATAAGAGATTGAACCAGCAAGGTAGCGGTTTGGATGAACAGGAAAAGTGGATCTTGGCAATGTTGTGGAGGTGAGACCGGCAGGCTTTGGTGATGGATTGGATGTGTGGGGTGAATGAGAGAGCAGAGTCGAGGATGACACCAAGGTTGTGGGCTTGTGAGATGGCAAGGATGGTAGTGTCATCTACAGTGACGGGAAAGTCAGGGAGAGGGCAGGGTTTGGGAGGGAAGACAAGGAGTTTAGTCTTGACATATTGAGTTTTAGGTGGTGGGCAGACATCTAGATGAAGATGTCCTGAAGGCAGGAGGAGATAAAAGCCTGGAGGGAGGGAGAGAGAGCAGGAGCAGAGATGTAGATTTGGGTGTCATCAGCGTAGAAATGATAGTTAAAGCCGTGGGAGCGAATGAGTTCACCAAGGGAGTGAGTGTAGATAGAGAACAGAAGGGGACCAAGAACTGACCCTTGAGGAACCCCTAAGCCCCCTTACTGACTTACCCCTCCAGTAAGGGGAGGAGAAGCCCTCAAAGGAGACTGAAAATGAATGGCCGGAGAGATAAAAGAGAACACAGTAACACACAATAAATACGATTGATTGAATGAATGAATGAACCAGAAGAGGACAGAGTCCGTGAAGCCAAGGTTGGATAATGTGTTGAGGAGAAGGGGGTGATCCACAGTGTCAAAGGCAGCTGAGAGGTCGAGGAGGATTAGAATAGAGTAAGAGCAATTGGATTTGGCAAGAAAGAGGTAATTGGTAACCCTTTGAGAGGGCAGTTTCGGTGGAGTGTAGGGGACGGAAGCCAGATTGGAGGGGGTCAAGGAGAGAGTTAGCATTGAGGAATTCGAAGCAGCAAGTTTCTCGTTCCAGGAGTTTGGGAAGGAAGAGTAGGAGGGAGATAGGGAAATAACTAGAAGGGGAGGTGGGGTCAATAGAGGGTTTTTTTTAGGATGGGGGAGACATGGGCATGTTTGAAGGCAGAGGGGAAGGAACCAGTGGAGAGTGAGCAGTTGAAGATGGAAGTTAAGGAGGGGAGGAGGTAAGGGGTGAGAGATTTCATAAGATGAGAGGGAATGGGGTCTGAAGTACAGGTGGATGGAGTACCACTTGAGAGGAGGGAGGAGATCTCATCTGAAAATACTGCTGGGAAGGATGGGAGGGTAGCGGCGAGGGTTGACAGTGGGGAGGATGGAGAAGGGGGAGGGGCGACTTTGGGGAGGTCAGACCTGAAGGAGTTAATTTTACTAATGAAGTAGGAGGCCAGATCGTTGGGGGTGAGGGATGGAGGAGGGGGAGGAACAGGGGGCCTGAGAAGGGAGTTAAATGTACAGAATGTACAATTAATGTACATTAAATGTACAGACATGACAGTGGAATATCCAAGTAGAGACGTTCTGTCAGTAGAAGGAAATGTCAAATTGCAGAGAAGGAGAGAGATCAGGGCCGGAGATCTTGATCTGTAAACCATTCACATAGAGATGGTAACTGAAGCCATGGGAGCAAATGAGTTCACCAAAGAAGTGGGTGTAGATGGTGAATAGAAGGATACCCAAAGGGATTTCCACAGCTAAGGGGTGGGAGTCAGAGGAAGAGCCTGTGAGAAAGACTGAGAATGAGCAGCTAGAGAGATAGGAGGAGAACTAGGAGGGGGCAGTGTCAGTGAAGCCAAGATTGGATAATGTTTCTAGGAGAAGGGAGTGGTCAGCAGTGTCAAAGGCAGCTGAGAGTGTGAGGAGGATTAAAATGGAGTAGAAGTTGTTGGAATTGGTTAGGAGATTATTTGTGACCTTTGACAGGGCAATTTCTGTGGGCTGAAGGGCAGAAGATGCCAGGTTGGAGGGGATCAAGGAAAGAATTGAACAAGAGAAACTGCAGACAGTACGTGTAGACAACTTGCTCAGGGAGTTTGGAGAGGAGTGGTAAGAGGGAGGTGACTCGATAAGTGAGCCTTGGGGTCAAGGGAGGGTGTTTTCAGGACAGGGGAGATATTTGCATGTTTCAAAACAGTGGGGAAAATCCATCAGAAAGTGAACAGTTGAAGATGGTAGTCAGGGAAAGAAGGAAGGGTGCAAGGGCTTTGATCAGGTGCAAAGAGGTGGGGTCAGAGGTTCAGGTGGAGGGGAAGGATTTTGAAAGAAGGCTGGAGATTTTCTCTTGGGATATTGCTGGGCAAGTTGGGAGAGTTGCAGAAGGGGCAGGAAGTGGGAGGGACTGGAAGAAAGTAGGGGAGATTTTTCAGAGATCATGCCTGATCATTTCAATTTTCTCAGTAGAGTAGGTGGCCAGGTCATTAGGGGCATCTGTTGGGGGAGGTAGGGGCAAGAGTATTGAGCATGGGAGTCAATAAAGATGGAGAAATAATGTTGCCGGGCAGAGGATAGGGTAAGTTAAAGTGGGCAAGAATGGGTTTAAGTTGGACTAGGTCGAACTGATATCTGGATTTCTGGCAGCAGCACTCAGTGGCTTGGAAACAAGAGTGAAGAAAGTGGACTGTGGCGTTGATCCACAGCTGAGTTAGTAGTATGAGACTGACAAAGGGATAGGGGAGTGAGTGAGTTGAGCTCAGTAGAAAGGGTGGTGGTCAATTTGTGTACCAAGGGAAGGCAGTTTGGATATTGAGACTAAATGGGGCATGATGACCTGATAAAATTGAATGCGGTCAAAGGATTGGAGCTCTCATTAGGGGAACAGGATAGATTTGTAGGGAAGGAGTGTGTGGGAGAGAAAGCAGGCGAGGAGGCTTTGGTTGGATAGAGGGATTTCAGAGTTAATAATAATAATAATAATAATAATAATAATAATAATGGCATTTATTAAGCACTTACTATGTGCAAAGCACTGTTCTAAGCGCTGGGGAGGTTACAAGGTGATCAGGTTGCCCCATGGGGGGCTCACAGTCTTAATCCCCATTTTTCAGATGAGGGAACTGAGGCCCAGAGAAGTGAAGTGACTTGCCCAAAGTCACACAGCTGACAAGTGGTGGAGTCGGAATTTGAACCCATGACCTCTGACTCCAAAGCCCGGGCTCTTTCCATTGCACCACACTGCTTCTCTAGGATGTTGGCAAGATTAGAGGTTGTGCAGTGATGAGAAATGATGAGATTGAGTGTCAGTGAGGCGGGGTGGAGCAGGAGGTCACTGAAGTTTAGGAGTGATAGAAAGCGGGCAGCAGATTGGTTCCCTCTGATTGGTTTGGCTTACACTTCAGGGAAAAGCACCAAGAAGTGATTTCCTTGACTTTCTCCCCCCTCACTTAAGCGTGGGAGCCAGTGAAACTAGTCATCACAATGACAAGCACTGTGCTAAGAGCTGGGGTATATAAAAAATGATCAGATTAGATATAGCCCCTGCCCCACAAAGTTATCACAGACTAAAAACCCTGAAAAGCATCTGAATAGGCCACACCTTTCTTCCAAAAATGCAATGCTGCAGACTCTAGAACAGATAATTCCGATACAGAAATTGACAAATTGCCTAAAACTAAAGGTTTTGTAGGAAACAAAATTTTAAGAAATGGAAATCCCCCAATCACTACAGAACACATAGAAATAACATGATTTTATCAGAACAAGATTACAACAGCAAAGGCCATAAAGAAGATGCAACTAGCATGGTACAAAAAGGAAACAAAATACACTCTTGAATCATATTAGCAAAATAGAAAGACTACATTGGTACAAAGAAATGGAAAACTGATGAGATGACTGGGGAAAGAAAAAAGATAGCTTTGATGGGTTTCTCTCCACTTCTATCCCTCCAAAATAGACTAAACACACCAGCTAAAGAGGACAAGTCCCTTTGAGATAGTAAATTGGAAAGCAGGACTAGATGGGGAAGGACGGATAAAATGTATTTAAAAGTTGGAGGTATTTCAATCAGCAGGGCTCAATGATGTAAATCAGGTTAATGAGGGAACAGAGAGCGATTATTTCAGAATCAATGGGCACTAACCATTATTTTGAGAACTCAAAGAGGAATGAAAAAATGCCTGAGAATTAGAAGAGAGAAAAGTTTATATCCACCAGTGGAATTCATTGAATCCTTATTAGGTGCAGAGCACTGTACTAAGAGCTTGGGAGAGTGTAATCCAAAAGTGCTTCACATGTAGTAAGCACTTAACAAATGCAATCATTATTATTATTATTAACTAGTATCCATCTTTAACAGGAGAACACAGAGCTCTCTACAGCTTCATGTCACTGAGGAGATATTAGAACAGTTATAAAAATAATCTATTTGCAATCAACTTGGAGAGTATGGGATTATAGATTTCTATATAAAGGTATTGCTCTTTTGGAGGATCAAACTACATGATGTTTACATGGAACTGTAATCTCTCTCTAGACTGTAAGCTCGTTGTGGGCAGGGAATGTCTGTTGTATCATACCATACTCTCCCAAGTGCTTAGAACAGTGTTCTGCACACAGTAAGAGCTTAATAAATACAAATGACTGATTAAATGAACAGGAAGATACAGCACTGACAATTTCTTCCTCAGAATACCTGTAGACAGTCCTCTCTTGTATTGGCAGTTTTGCTGTTTTCAGCTCCTGGAACCAATTTTGTTTTGACTGTGGCATCTCAAAATTCTCCTGTAGGCTCTGCTCAAAAAAGGCCAGTCCCTTTTTAATTTAAGCTCTAGTTTTGTAAGCTCCTTCTGAGCAGGGATTATTGTCTGTCAACTCTATTGCTTTGTAGTCTCTCAAGTGCTTAGTACAGTATGCTACACACAGTACACACACAAGAAATACCAGTGATTGATTAATTCAGCTCAGCAGACCAGTAGGCTTGCTGCAGTTTGTCTTCCAGTTTTCAGCAATATTGCTCTGTCTGATATTGCACTGCTTCCTTAAAGCATTTCTTCTTGGTCCTTCTTTCTCTTCCGAGGTAAGAGATGATTTACTGGGGCTCAAGTGTACCCCCAAGGTTTCACCCATCAAATTGTTACCTCCAGTTCATAATTCCAACCCAGAAGCATACCTGGGGTCTGGCTAGCCAGTCCTTCTACTGGAAGGCTGGTTGCTGAGAATTCAGAGAAGTTTCTTTTCCACTTCCCTGTTCTGCCTTGCAGTATCATACCCCAAACGCTTAAGGGTCTCTCACACACAAGCTGTTTCTGCAAAATCTATCAGTTACTGACCTTAACCATTTTTCAAATGAGCTATTTGTTAATAATAGGTCACCAAATGAGGCACATTATCTCAGCAAAATATCTGACCAGAACCTAAATAGCCTTTAGGTTTCAGAATAGAAATGATCATAAAAGGGGTTGGTATTTGAATATCACTTAAAGAAACCCAGTAACAAACACCTTTTTCTATAAACAGGTAACTTTCCTCTCCCCTGGGATTCCCTAGTTCCCTGCAATGATGCGGAAGTCTCAGGCCCAGTTCTTCCCACTGATGGCACAGCAAATCCTAGTTTTCAGGTTTGCTAACACCAGTCCTCTCTTCCAGATCTCCAAATAACAAGTGAGCTCTGCTACCAAAGCTCCTGAGGACTTCATTCCAAATAATTCTGTAAGACGGCTGTGCTTCTTCTCCAACTGAAGAGAAACCTCCTCCTTGTCCTTAATCCCTCCATTATCATGATTTTTCCCTTTGGGTGGGACATTCAATAATAAAGTTTCCAGGTTGTTTGGAAGATAGCTTAAAATTATGTTCCACTCATTCAGAAACTCTTTGAAAATCCTACTCCGCCTGATCTTTCTAGGGGTTTCAAATGCATGCGTCATTCATTCATTCAATTCAATCGTATTTACTGAGTTCTTACTGTGTGCAGAGCACTGTACTAAGGGCTTGGGAGAGTACAAGACAACAATAAACAGAAACATTCCCTGCCCACAGTGAGCTCATAGTCTAGAGGATCTGTGAGATGCTGGCAGAATTCTAATGGGCACTCTCAGGGAACACTAATATGAACCCCAACAATGTTCTGACATCTGCTTTAATACTGAGGGCTCTAGGATTCTGGGGCTACCCCTGGAAATGTTCCTTATACTAGACTCACAAACAATGGCAAACGTGAGTAGCACATCAGTCACCTACTGTGTGCGGAGTATTGTATTAAGTGCATATGCTACATAATATGCATTTGAATTTCTCCCTTTTCTCTAGAGTTGGTGATTGTGGTTGCACTTTTGAAATCCTGTGGAACTTCAGTACAGTGAGGAATGGGGTGAGCAGGCAAAGTTTCCACTGCAATGAAAATGAAACTGTATTTTAAATTACCTATAAAAAAAAGATGGATTTGTGGCAGACTTTTAAGGCCTCCAGGATGAGAAATCAAATAAATTGTTTCACGGTGAAAGCCTGACCCTTAGGAAATTATTCTATTTTACTAGTAAGGGAGACTATGATGGTTCATGTAAGGATTAAATGGAATTTACCTCTGTAAAGGGGTGAGCCCCATGGAATGCCGAAGGATGATTAAATCTAATGAATGAGACCAACTTAGCCCCTGGTGCCGTAAACCTATGTTACTGTCGACCAGTTTCACTTATGCCAACTGAATGGGTGGCCAGCAATAGAACCCATGGTCACCATAGGTACCATTACTAAGCTTACTGGACACTGTGACAAACACAATTTAAAAACTGACCATGAGAGAGGTATGTCTGGAATTTTAGAGTTATGTCAAATAAGCACTTTGCAATTAATTTTTAGCACCTTGCAGTGCACATTTATGATTCGACTTTGAAAACCTTAGTGAAAATCTCAGTGTGCTAAAATTTCCCGGAAAGCTGCTGAATTAGTCTGACATTGACAAATCAGGGCAGAACAGCAGATGAGAAAATGATGGGCAAGAATGATCACAACAGTGGAATTCAAATTCCACTATAGGGGAGAAGATTGCTTTAGAGGGACTGCAAATTGACACAAGTGAAAACTTTCTTAAGAGCTTAATAATGTCGATTTTAAAGAATAGTTAATACTATTCTATGAAAGAAATGTTCCTAAAACTATTATCCCTAAGTAGTTTACTGCTTTCTTGGCAGTTCATTTTTGTTAATAGGGAGAGAGAGGCAGAGAATTGGAGATTTAGAGAAAGAGATGGAGAGGGGAGAGGCAGGAATGCAATGAGGGAGTAAGGGGGTGAGAGTGAAACTCACCGCATTTCATATACAGAGGTTTTAAGAATGTAAGGAGAGACTGTAAGCTCTAAAGTGTAAGGTCGTTGTGGGCAGGGAACGTGTCTACCAACTCTGTAGTACTGAGTACACTGCTCTGAACACAAGTGAGCACTCAATAAATATGACTGATTGATTGAACAATCACAACAGTAATAATAGTAATCGTATTTTTAAGGGCTATCTTTGAGCAGAGCTCTGTACTAAATCCAATTCCTGCCAATATCCATTTGCCATTGTTGGAATCACAATACTGAGATGGGCCAACCAATGCTTAGAGCCAAGTAATCGTCTGTACTCTGCCTCTACCTATGCCCACTTAATGTTGTTTCCCACATTGTTTTTTGGGGCCTGTAGAAGATCTCAACATCCACAGATTCGGCTTCAAAATGAGATCATTTTCCTCTGTCTCTGTTTCTGTCTCTGTCTCTCTCTCTGTCTCTCTCTCTGTCTCTCTCTCTCTCTCTGTCTCTCTCTCCCTCTCTCTCTTTCTCCATTTTTATCAGTTTTTTTTTAGAACTTAGTGAAGACATAGTTAATACCCAAGTGAAAACCTGGATTCCTCATCTCTTCCGTCCCTGTTGCTCTAGTTTCTCTCAAATAAGGTGTCTGCTGACTCAGCTGGCTCCCCAGAGTCTGGAAAACAGTTTAGGGCAGCATAGGCCCTCAGCCAGTCCACTTATCAATCAATCAATCAATTAATCACTTACACTACAGCATGAGGCTGCCACGTGGGAGAAGTGTTCCCACCATTCCCACTTTAACCAACACACACTACCCGGACTCTTGCTGTTCCTCCAGTTGCGTGTGTGAGGATACAGCAACAACATGAGGCCTAATCAACTTTCACACCACTGGGATGGCTGTGGCTGCTGCCAAAGCTTTGCCTGTGGGACTATGAGCCATGCGGAGCATAAATTTCTTTTCCTGTAGCCACAGTGACCTATCCTGCTTGTGTAAACATTGTTGTCTTTGTGTTTTATACTGTTTCTGTTTTTATTGTTTCATCTTTTCTTGTGTGTCTTTGCCTGTCCTCTATCCTTTCTCTTATTCTTTGATCATGAGTCCCCTTCCCAGCACTTAGTACAACTTGGTACAACTTCCAGCTTAGGGTAAGAGCTTAATAAGTGCTTTAATAAGCCACTCCTGATGATACCTGAGCCAGGTAGAGAGTAGGGTCCTGTTTTCCTCAGCTTGTCTCTTGCCAGTTGTAACAGTGTATGGTAGAGTAATGGGCACCCCAATGGGAACACTACTGCAGTCATTTGTACTCTGAGATGGTGGTGTGAACCAAATCCTAGAAGATATATGGAGCTGGCTAGATGCAACCTTGTCCACTTTGTCCTTCCTGGGTGCAGGCTAAGACTGGTTCACAAAAGAGGGAAAATGATCCTCAAACAGATGCTTTGACTAAGAAGCAAAATAAAAACATTCCAGGCTCAGATATCCCCCTAGGGACTAGGGAAAATCACCCCTGCCCCTCCCTAGGGATGTGCTGAGGGTAAATGTGATAGTGGTGTTGGCTCATTTCATTCTTAAGGTTTCATCTGAAGTTCTCCTCTGTAGTCACCCTTCACACTACCCTCTATCAGTCAATTCAATCAATGGTATTTATTGAGTTCCTGAGTACAGAACACTGTACTAAGTGCTTAGGAATACTGTAAAACAGAGTTGATAGACACATTCTTTGTCCTCAAGGAGCTGACAGTTTAGGCAGTTCCTCACACACCTAAAGGAGGCAACAGTAAGAGAACTGTCTGCCTCCCCCATTAATAATAATAACAATATGGCATTTATTAAGTGCTTACTATGTGCAAAGCACTGTTCTAAGTGCTGGGGAGGTTGCAAGGTGATCAGGTTGTCCCACGGGGGACTCACAGTCTTAATCCCCATTTTACAGATGAGGTAACTGAGGCACAGAGAAGTTTAGTGACTTGCCCAGAGTCACCCAGCTGACAATTGGCAGAGCCGGGATTTGAGCCCATGACCTCTGACTCCAAAGCCCGGGCTCTTTCCACTGTGCTACACTGCTTCTCTACATTAGATTACATTAGGCTGTGAGCTTCTTGAGGGACAGGGTCCTGTACATGTATTCCATCCTTCCTTATTGATGAGTACACTGCTTACTGTGAAATTCACTTATTAGCACCTATGTGGCTGAAAAGACCAATGCGAGACCTACAGTCTCATCCTCAATGTTTCCTCAAAAAGACTATCTTGTGTTATGTCACTGTGTTTAATGTTTGCAGATCCTGGCATTGTTTTCACTTTTGCCTCCTTGTCTAGTTATTCTATTGTACTCTCCCAAGTACTTAGTACAGTATTTGGCACACAACAGGTGCTCAATGAGTATTATTTATTTATTGACTGATTGATTAATGGCCAAATTCTACAATACAGCAAAGTTCTGCTAGGGCCTTGAATACTTGGCTGGATACCTGATTGATGAGCAAGAACTCTGGAAATTGCAAGTTCAAGGTGATAACATTGTTTTGTATTGCCCTCGAAGAGCTTGTTTAAAAAACATGAAGAATCCAATTCAAGGTCAATCTCCTGGAAATCCTTGGGTGGCCCTGCCATCTGTTCTGCCAAGCCCTGAGTCAAAAGAGCAACTTCAACAAATGGGAGCTGGTCGAGCTGGAGATATTTTCATTCATTCATTCATTCATTCAATCGTATTTATTAAGCGCTTACTGTGTGCAGAGCACTGTACTAAGTGCTTGGGAAGTACAAGTTGGCAACATATAGAGATGGTCCCTACCCAACAGAGGGCTCACAGTCTAGAAGGGGGAGACAGAGAACAAAACAAAACATATTAAAATAAAATAAATAGAATAAATATGTACAAATAAAATAGAGTGATAAATACATACAAACATATATACATATATACAGGTGCTGTGGGAGGGGAAGGAGGTAAGGCAGGGGGATGGAGAGGGGGAGTAGGGGGAGAGGAAGGAGGGGGCTCAGTCTGGGAAGGCCTCCTGGAGGAGGTGAGCTCTCAGTAGGGCCTTGAAGGGAGGCCTTGAAGGGAATGTGTATATGTGTGTTTGAGCGATGGGTAGTATTCACAGTCAGGGAACTTGCAGAGTCCAGGATTGTGGCACCTGTTGTGGGAGCAACTGGTAGCAAACTCTGCAGCCTGCCACATCGACATTACCCTTCAGCACCAAAGCAGGCATACTGGCTCTTGGTATTCTGGACAAAGCCTTTAATAAATATGTCTACAGGCTTTATCTTTTGGGGCATGGTTCATTGCCTCAATAATAATGATTTAGAGGTGGTGTTCTTGAGAGGCTCAAAGGAAGTCCAGATATAAATCTGTGACTTCAAAAATTATAAGATCTGCATAGTTAGCCATTTATACTTGAGTGAAGGCTTCTATGCCCAAAAGAAAATGAATAAAAAGTTGAAAAATGAAATAGTATTCTAACACAAAAATACTTTGGACTTTCAAGTCTTTTCATTCCAAGTTTTGTAATTTTGCTATGTAGTACCTGGCACCCCAATTCAGGAAAACTTGCCTTTTTGACTTATTTCCATATTGACTTCCATGCCCATTTCAGACTTAAACTCCCTCCTTAAATCTGAACTTTCCACCTACCTCGGCTATATCTTGCCTCAATGAACTTGACACCTCTTTCACTGATAAAACTGAAATCATCTGGTGATTTCCCTAAAATCTCCCCAGCACCTCTCCAGGCTTACACTCTTCCTACCCCATCTTTCTTAGCTGTACCTCAAGAGGAGGTCTCCCAACTCCTCTTTAAATCTACCATTTTATTATCTCCCTCCCTTGTATCTTATTAAAACACTTGCTCCCTCAGTTCTTCCCTCCCTGATCATCATCTTCAACTGTTCACTCTCCATTCTTTTACCTCTGTTTTCAAACTCACCTATGTAATCCCATCCTAAAAAACTTACCTTTAATGCCATCCTGCAGTTATTGCCCTATCTGACTCATTCCATTTCTTTCCAAACTCTTTGAGCAAATTTTTTTTGCACTCACTGCCTCTATTGACTCTTCTCCAAATATCTCCTTGACCTCCTGCAATCTGGTTTCTGCCCCTTCACTCCATAGAAACTACCTTCTCTAAGGTAACCAACGACCTCTTTCCAAATCTAAAGGTCTCTAACTCATTCTAATCCTCCTTGATCTTTCAGCTGCCTTTGGCACCATAGACCACCCTCTTCTCCTGGAAGAGGTGAAACCTAACCTTGGTTTCACTGACACTCCTTCTCTGCTTCTTATCCCCTAACTGTGGGAGAACCTCATGGCTCAGTTCTGAGTCCCTTTCCATTCTCCATAGCCATCCACTCTCTTTAAGAACTCATTTGTTTCCACAATTTCAACTTTTGCTCTAAGTAGACTATTCTCAAATCTACTTCTCCAGTTCTGACCTCTCTCCTTTATAGCAGTCTCATATTTCCTCCTTCCTTCAGGACATATATACTTGGATGACCCGCTGACCCCTCTAACTTAATGTGTCCAAAACAGAACTCCTCATCTTCTTACCCAAATACAGTCCTCCCTCAGACTTTCCTATCACTTCAGATAACATAGTCGTCCTCTTTTTCTCACAAGCCTATAACGTTGTTGTTATCCTCAATTCATCTTTCTTATTCAAACCTGCATTTTCAGTCAGTTACCAAATCCTATACCTTCACATAATCTATAGAACCTGCCCCTTCTTCTCCATCCAAACTGCTACCATACAGCTCCAAGCCTTATTGCATCAGCCTCCTCACTGATGTCAGCCTTTCCCCATTCAAGTCCATGCTTCACTCTGTTGCCTGGATCATTTTTTCTAAAAAAAAAAAAATCAGCCCTCATCTGCCCGCTCTTCATAAACTTCCATTGGTTGCTCACTTACCTCCGTATCAAACAGAAACCAGAGATGTCACCAACCAAGCACACAGCAAGCTCTCCCTCTCCCTCTTCCTCTCTCTGTCTCTGCCTCTCTCTGTGCCTCTCTTGCATGGCATAATACTTCCAAGAAAAGAATGCCTTCCAAAACAGCCATTCCTTTTTTTGAACAAAATCTTTGTAAGGAAGGGGAGACTAGCTGGAAAAAGAGAAATCAACCCCAAGCTATCAAAACAAGGAACGTTTTTTCTGTGTGACCTGGGGCAGGGACTGTGTATCCTGCATTGGCCTTTTCGGCCATTCATATACTGATAGGTGAATTTCACTTTCAGTGATGTCTTCTTTAAATATGCAGGATAACTACACACACACACACACACACACACACACACATAAGATACCATGGAAGGTGAAAGATAGATATATAGATAGACAGACAGACAGAAAGATAGATAGATAGATAGATAGATATGTAGATAGATAGATAGATAGATAGATAGATAGATAGATAGACAGATAGATAGATCAGCATGGTTTAGTGAATAGAGCAACGGGCCTGGGAGTCAGAGGAACCTGGGTTCTAATCCTGGCTCCACCTCTTGTCTGCTGTGTGAAAGGCAAGCCACTTACTTTCTCTGAGCCTCAGTTACCTCATCTGTAAAATGGGGATTAAGACTGTGAGTCCCATGTGGGACAGGGACTGTGTCCAACCTGAATAACTTGTATCTACCCCAATACTTAGAACAATGCTTGGAATATAGTAAGCATTTAACAAGTACTGTTATCATTATTATTATTACCAATAATAATAGATAGATAGATAGATAGATAGATAGATAGATAGATAGATAGATATGGCTGTTGTAACTGATGGGCTCTGAACAGCCCTACCTGAACAATGAGGAATCTGAAACAATTCAATTCATTCAATCTATTTTGTCTGACAGTTCTGACTACTGTGTACATGTTTTGTTTTGTTGTCTGTCTCTCCCTTCTAGATTGTGAGCCTGCTGTTGGGTAGGGACCGTCTCTATATGTTGCCAACTTGTACTTCCCAAGCGCTTGGTACAGTGCTCTGCACACAGTAAGTGCTCAATAAATACGATTGAATGAATGAATGAACTATTGCTACTTCTGCAACTACTACTACTTCTACTTCAACTACTACTATTACTACTACAGCTATTATCATCCACTACCACTGCTGCTCTCCTCTTGTCTATGTGGGTGGTGACTGTCAAATTAAATTCAATTTGTCTAGAATAATTTTCTGTCCCCAAAGCCTTACCATTTGTTATTGTGGGAAGTTGAAAGTTTAATTTTTGATTATTAATTTTAGTACTTTCTCTGGAAAGGATGACAAAGAGCTCAGTCTGAAATGATGAGGAAACCTATACTTTTCCCTTGGTGAAGATGAACATAGTTTTGCCCCTTTTCCAATGCTCATGGACTTCAGTCTTTCTTGAGTTATTAAACAGTTATGACACCTGCCAAAGTCTTCAGTCCCTTAAAGTGTAGTTTTCTGGGCTTTGACCATTTACAAAAATCCAGTCTTTAAATAGCACTTTTAAACAGCTTCTTTCCTCATGCTAATTCAGGTTTTGTAATCTCCCTGATTAACTGGGTACATTTCATCTTTTTCATAATAATAATAATGGAATTTATTAAGTGCTTACTACGTGCAAAGCACTGTTCTAAGTACTGGGGACGTTACAAGGTGATCAGGTTGTCCCACGGGGGGCTCACAGTCTTAATCCCCATTTTACAGATGAGGCAACTGAGGCAAAGAGAAGTTAAGTGACTTGCGCAAAGTCACACAACTGACAAATGGCAGAGCCAGGATTTGAACCCATGACCTCTGATTCCACAGCCCATGCTCTTTCCACTGAGCCACACTATTTCTCTAATAATTTTGGTATTTATTAAGTACTTACTATGTGCCAAGCTCTGTTCTAAATGCTGGGTAGATACAAAGTAATCAGGTTGTCCCACACGGGGTTCACAGTCTTAATCCCCATTTTCCAGATGAGGTAACTGATACACAGAGAAGTGAAGTGACTTGCCCAAAGTCCACAGCTGATAAATTGCAGAGCTGGGATTAGAATCCATGACCTCTGACTCCCAAGCCCGTGCTCTTTCCACTGAGTCACGCTGCTTCAGAAAATAAATTACTGAAAACCTCTGCCTTTTCCTAGTCCTTTGTTATCAGTTTTTCCCTCTTGCCTCTTGGGAAGGGGTGTGTGTGACATTTGGGATTTATCCCAGACCCTCTCACAGTTGGGAAAAACTCAAGGTCCACAGAATAGAGGTTTCATGATCCCCGGATTCTAACCTTCCAAATTTTTCCCTACCCAGGCTAGGGGCAATCTTCAGGAATCTACCTTCTGACCTGCTAAAATCTACCCCTCTAAATTACTGCTGCCACCATCCCTAGATTTTCCCCAAATCCTCCCCCTAGGAGTAAGTGGTACAAGAGGGGTGCAGCCACCAACACTCTCCCCACTTCCCACTTTGTACAAACCTGCTGCTAGATCCGAGAGGGTTCGGTCAATGTCCCCTCCCTCACTATAGAGTGTCCCTTTCACAACCCTGGATATTTTCATTATTAATTACAAAACACTGTGGTTAGAAAATAGCTGGTTTTAATATTTGGACATAGTACATTTAAGTATAAGCCACTTTTGGTCAGAGTAATCACAAACATAGAAATCCAATTGGAATGTCCTAATCCTAGCTTCTGAGTCCTTTAGCCATAGTTATTCATTCATTCATTCATTCAATCATATTTATTGAGCACTTACAGTGTGCAGAGCACTGTCCTAAGTGCTTGGGAAATACAAATAGGCAACATATAGAGACGGTCCCTACCCAACAAAGGGCTCACAGTCTAGTTATCAAAGACCTTCACTTTGTCCGTGTATCCCAAGGTATACATTTCCTGTCTGGGGTTGCTGTAACTGCAACATTAGTGATCACATCCAGGGTCTCAGGGTTGCATTTCCTGGGTCCTCTAACCTGAGGGCCAAATGAGGAATTGGATACTATGCCCAAAAATGTGAGGATTCTATTTTTCTGCTTATGTTTTTGTACAATATTTGACCCTCTCTATCTGCTGGCTAAGTCATTCCCCATTCCTCAGATTGGGCCTCTCTCTGATAGAAACTGTTGATTATTCTTCTTTGCTAACTCATGGCCCTCCATCCCCTCTTTGACCTGGGGGGTCTGGCTTAGCAAATTAACTTTTTGCTTTTGGAAAAGCATTTCCCAGGATTTTCTAATTGTTCAGCTTGTCTCCCATTCAACATTATCCCCTTTATCTATTTGGGCAATTGTCCTCTTATTTTCCTAGGTCCACAGATCCTGGCTGTGTGTTAAAACTTAGTTTCAACCTTGTCGTTCTAATTGCTCTCAGTCAATGTCTTCCTTTCATGTATAAGCTCAGTGGAAAGAGCATGGGCTTTGGAGTCAGAGGTTATGGGTTCAAATCCTAGCTCTGCCGATTGCCAGCTATCAACTCTGTTGCATTGTAGTCTCTCAAGTGTTAATCTGCACAGAGTAAGCATTCAATAAATACCCTTGATTGATTGACTGATTGATAAGTATGGTAGCAGTTTGGATGGGAAAGAAGGGGCGTATTCTAGTAATGTCCTAAAGGTAGAGGAGACAGAATTTAGTGACAGGTTGAATATGTGGATTAAATGATAGATGAGTCAAGAATTATGCCAAACATATGGGCTTTTGAGGCAGGGAAGATAGGGGAGTTGTCTACAGTGATGGGAAAATCTGGCCAAGAACAGGGTTTGGAAAGGAAGATGAGAACTTTTTGGACATGTCAGGTTTGAAGTGTTGGTGGGACATCCAAGTAGAGATGTCCTGATGATAGGAGGAAATGTAAGACTGCAGAAAAGGAGAAAGGTCAGGGCTGGAGAGGTACATTTGGGAATCATCCACATAGAGGTGGTAGTTGAAATTCTGGGAGCAAATAAGTTCTTAAAGTGAGTTGGTGTGGATGCTAAATGTTTTCTCTTGCTTTGCCCAAGTTTGAGATGATTTACCAGAAAGGACTGAGCTTTGACAGCCTGGAATCCTTGAAGTTTCCAGGAAACAAAGTGAATGTGGCAGTTTGCCTCAGGACATAAGGTCTCTACCCCTATGTGAGAGGAATTTCTGGGGGAGACCTGCTTTTTGATGGTGAGGTCAATGGGCCAGAAGTGATACCTAAAAGCAGGAACACCTAGTTTTTGTTAGACTAAATGTGGGCAGGCAATAGAGTGGCTACTTATGCTTCCATGTGATGTTAAATACTGATGTCTTTGGTGATCGAGGAACACCACTCTCGCCCTGACCCATCATTCTCTCTCCTCCATGCCTGGTCACTCCTTAAAATATTTTTTCTTTCTTTTCCTATAATGGGGGGCAAGGAGGTGAGGGAGAACATTAAAGTGTGGCAGAGGAAAAGTATGAGTGAGGAGGTGGCCTTACCTAGTTAAAACACAGCCATGGCATGGTGCAGCAACATGACAAGTTTACATCATGAAAAGTAAGTCAACTGTGCCATGGATAACCCTTAAATTATGTCTGATTTTGTTTCAGAAAACCCCCACTCCACAGGTGTTAAGTCCTGATCAATGTACCAAAGTCCTGATCAATATACCAGTCACTGAGAGCTTATCAAAGCTGGCTCTCTTTAATGATTCCTGACACTTGTCCTGTTCTCAGCCACCAGGAAAACACCCTTTGCATGGTTGCAAAGCAACCAGAGCCAAGGAAAAATGCATAAACTAGAAGTTAAAAAATGATCAACTCAGTTGAAAATTATGGCCATCCATATGACAAATTTTAAAGCACAAAAAATGGAATCTTTAGCAGGAGTTTTTTAACAGAAAGATATCATATCACTAGATAATATAGTGGACAATTTCTATTTGAAATGACTCCGCCATTCTGTCATAAATCCAGGTGAACTCTCCTTCACTCTGCCATGGTATGAAATGATGCATCCCTGAAAGCAGTTAGGAGTTAATGGGGTGGTGAAAGGGTGTCTATAGAACTTGGGATGATAACAGAATATGAAAGATGGGATTTTCCAGGAACAACGAACCAGGAAGAGAAGGGAGGCAGTGTGGTTTAGTATAAAGAGTAGGGTCCTTAAAATCAGGAATCCTAAATTCTAGCCTCAGTTCCGCCACTGGCCTGGTGTGTGACCTTAGACAAGTCATTTAATCTTTCTTCACTCCTGTTTCCTCAATGATGAAATGGAGATGATAAACATGCTTTCCCAGTGTCTCAGACTATAGGACCTGTGTGGAACAGACTGCATCCCATTTGATTATCTGCTCCAGAGTTTAGAACAGTGCATTAACTCAGTAAATGTCAGAATTTTTATTGTCTCCAGAGCATCATCAATAGGGATCATGCAAATAGGGGACTCAGGGAAGAATGGGTTATCCCTCCTCACATCCTGAGTGAGACTTAAACAAGCATTTGGGTGCACTGACTCCTGGACTCCCCAAGCACCAAACCTCCCAGAACTTGAATTAAAACCAGCCAAACCCAAGCCTCCCAGGCCAGTAATACCAATCTGCCTTCACCTTTCATGGGCAGGTTCAAAGACTTGTGAAAAACCTAAAACTCCTTGAAATGGAGGTTTCAAGGCAAACCTGCAGCTTTTCTGCCTCTCACCTTCCTACTCTCTTTCCTCCTATCTTAAACTGACCCTTTTCCTGGCATGCAACACTCTCCCCTCTCAAACTCACCAAACCACATCCCTCTTCAACTTCAAAGCCTAAAATTCATTTTTTTAATTATATTTGTTAAGTCCTTACCATGTGCCAGGCACTGTACTAAACACTTGAGTAAGTACAAGCTAATCAGGTTGGACACAGTCCCTGTCCCACGTAGGGTTCACAGTCTTAATCCCCATTTTACAGATGAAGTAACTGAGGCACAGAGAAGTTAAGTGACTTGCCCAAGATCACAAGCAGACAAGTAGCGGAGCAGGGATTAGAACCCAGGTCCTCTGCTTCCCAGGCCTGTGTTCTTTCCACTAGGCCACATTGATTACCAGATTATCTGTTTATCTGTTCCATGTAATTATTCACTTTGTGCTCTAGAGGAATACACATAAACATCAATCAATATGTTCAGTATCTTGTGCTAAGCACCTGAGAGAGCATAATATGAAAGAGCAGATATAGACAATCTCTGCCTAAAGGAAGCAAACAATCTAGAGGAGAAGTTTACAATCTAGAGATGGATCAGTCAATAACAATGTATTGAGCACATATTGTGTACAGAGCATTGGACTAAACCCTTGGGAAAGAACAATAGAATTGCTACACAAGATCCGTGCCCTCAAGGAATTTATGATCTAGCAAGGGAAATAAACAGTCAAGTAAATTATAGAGTAAGTAATAGAGTATTTTAGAGGTGTACGTAAGTGTTATGGAGAGGGTGGTAGTTTGTGACTATTTAGGTGGTACAGAAGTTCTGGATGGCAATTGGAGGGATACAAATTGGGGAGATTTGAAATTAAGAAAATGCACAAATGATTATGAATGCTTTGCAGATTCAGCAGAGCACTATGGTCTGGCAGTAAGTATGAAGAAAAAAGAGTGTACCTAGGAAAGCCTACCAACAAGTAAGCAACAAGGAGCCCATGAGAAGCAGCATGGCTTAGTGGAAAGAGCACAGGCTTGGGAGTCAGAAGACATGGGTTCTAATTCCGCCTCTGCCACTTGTCTGCTGTGTGATCTTGGGCAAGCCACTTAACTTCTCTGTGCCTTAGTTGCCTCATCTGGAAAATGGGGATTAAGACTGTGAGCCCCAGGTGAGACAACCTGATCACCTTGTACCTACCCCAGCACTTAGAACAGTGATTGGCACATAGTAAGTGCTTAACAAATACCATAATTATTAAGGTGCTTTTGACTGACAGGTTTGTGCTGCTTCCCACTTCATAAATTTCTTCCTGAAACTACACTCTCTGAATAACTTCTCCCTGTCTCCCACTTTAGATTTTAAACTCCTGAGAGCAAGGAACATATGTCTTTCAGCTGATTTGCTCTCCCAAGGGCCTAGTGGTGTGTCCGGCATTCAGTCTTGTCTTATCTTTTGCTGTCGAGTCATCTCCGACCCATAGCGACGCCACAGACATATCTCTCCCAGAATGTCCCACCTCCATCTGCAATCATTCTGGTAGCATATCCATGGAGTTTTCTTGGTAAAAATACAGAAGACATTTACCATTGCCTCCTTCCGCGCTGTAAACTCGAGTCTCCACCCTCAACTCCCTCCCATGCTGCTGCTGACCAGCACAGGGGAGTTTTGACTTGTAGCAGATTGCCTTCCACTAGCTAGCCACTGTCCAAGCCAGGAATTGAATGGATATGCCTCTGCCTGACTCTCCCTCCCATAGTCAAGACTGGTAGAATACTGGAAACTCTCCAGGTGCTACCTTGACAGGGGTTAGCATTCAGTAGCTGTTCAATAAATGTCATTATTATTTGTTGAGGGTTTCAGTAGACAACAAAGAACATAAAGTTCTCACTAAATTCTGCTTCATGATCCAACAATGTGAATCAATGAAGAAACAGAAAACAGAATCATATAGGCCAGTGTGGTTTGGGCAGACTGCATTGTAGACTAGAGAAACAGAGGGACATCAACCTCCATTTCAGGTTGAAGGTTTATGTTGCTGTGGGGTGTTCTCCTATGTGGCTGTGAGACCTGAAATTACTATTTTGTTGTCAGATAGTTGATTCAATCCTTCACTGTTCTCTCAGCTTCCAGCTTTCCCCTACCAATCTACGCTTTGCAGTACTACATAGATCATCTACTTAAAATATCATTCAGCACTTACCTTGCCACTCCTTCACTGGGTTCCCTTTTCCCACCACATGATGCAAAATCTCCCTCCTGGTGGCTTCAAGGCTCCCCACCAACCCTCTCCTTCACATATCTCTTCACCTTCTATTTCCTAGCTCCATGTCTTCATTTCTCACAAAATAACCTTCTAAACTCTGAGATATGCTCAATTATGTATTCTGATTCCACTATATGTAAATATTTCTATGTTCCCTCTCCCACATTAGACTGCTTCTATGTTCCCTCTCCCACATTAGACTGTAAGTCCTTGTGGACACTGAACATTTCTTGGACTTCTGTTGTATTTTCCCAATCACTTAGATACAAGCTAATCAGGTTGGACACAGTCCATGTTTCTCACGGAGCTCACAATCTTAATCTCCATTTTTTACAAACGAGGTAAATGAGGCAAAGGCAGATTACACTGACTTGCCCAAGGTCTTTCAAAGGTAGGCCAAGATTTAATTGTATGCCCCCCACAATCAAATACAGTAGATGTTCAGTATATGCTGTTGGTTCTGACGATGGTAAAGCCCTAGCCTTCATAGGCCAGAAGAAAGACATCTACCAACTCATTCCCATGGTTCATCCATTCCAGAATACTGCTTCCACAAGTGTCCTTGGAACACCTACACACACTTTAGGAATGGAACATTTAACAAACCTAACTCTTTTAATTATAATCCATCATGGATTGTTAGTCCATGAACCTATACAATCCCTCTTTAAGATATCCAGCATCCTTAAATTTTCCCAGAGGGTGATAGCAATATGAAGTGATGTGTGAGTGATTGAAGGCAGGGTTGCCTTAATTAAAGTGATTGTTGCTCCATGGGGAAGTTCTAAAATTGAGGGAATATTTTCATGGAAATACCCAGGACTGAGTGAAATTCATATAAGCAAACAAATCTCCATCACCAAACCAATTTATTCTCCTTTACCTCGATCTCAGCTATCCCACCGCCACTCCCATGTCCTCCCCACTGGCCTGGTCTTACATGCCACCACTCCCCCCCACCTTCAAAGCCCCCCTAAAATTACATCTCCTCCAAGACGCTTTCCCAGACTAAGCCCTCATTTTCTCTTCCTGCTCTCCCGTCTGCGTCTTCGGTGCACTCAAAACTGTACTCAGTGAACACTTCCTTCTTCTGGAAATAGCTAACCTTGGCTTCATGTGTGCTCCTGTTTCTTCTCCTATTTTTCTGTCCGCTCTTCTCAGTTTTCTTCACTGGCTTCTCCTCGCATCACATCCTTTAACTGTGGAGCTACCTCAAGACAGTGCTGGGTTCTATTTTCCATTTACACCCCCTCCCTTAGAGACCTCATTCCACCACAACTTCAACTGCCATTTCTAAGCAGATGATTCCCAAATCTATCTCCCCAGCCCTGATCTCTCTCCTTCTCTGCAGTCTCACATTTCCTCTTGCCTTTAGGATATCTCTACTTGGATGTCTTGCCAATACCTCCAACTGAACACATCCAAAATGTATATCCTCATCTTCCCACCCAAACCTTGTTCTCTCCAAGACCTTTCTATTACTTCAGATGACACCGTAATTCTCCTTGTCTCACAAGCCCATAATCTCGGCATAGCCTCAACTCGTGTCTTGCATTCAGCCTGCATAGTCAGTCAGTCATCAAATCCAGTCAGTTCTACCTTCACAATATCTCTAGAATCTACCTTTTCTCATTGCTACCACTCTGGACCAAGTCCTTATATCCAGCCTCGATTACTGCATTACCCTCCTCACTAACATCCCTGCCTCCAGTCTCTCTCCACCCTAATTCATTCTTCATTCTGCTACCTGGATCTTTTTCTACAAAAAAGTCCAGTCCACATCTCCCCACTCCTCAGAAGCCTTCAGTGGTTGCCCATCCATCTCACCATCAAACAGAAACTTCTGACCATGAGTTTTAAGGCAGTCAATCAGCTCTTTCCCACATATATAACCTTGCTCCTTTCCCACTACAATCCAGACTAGATACTTCACTCCTCTAATACTGACATTCTCTCTGCACCTCGATCTCATCTATCCCACTCCCGACCCCTTACCAGCATTTTCCCTCAAGCATGAGCTCCTCCTCCATATTCAACAGACACATTCTTTCCACTTCTAAAACCATCCCAAATTCACATTTACCCTAAGATGCCTTCAGTTAGCAAATTCTCATTTCCCCATACACCTTCCTTTGCATCATCTGTACGCTGGTGTCTTCACCCCTTAAGCAATTGATATTCACCCCACACTCAGTCCCACAGCTCCTCTGAACATATCTTTACATTCTGCCATTTCCTCTAGAGTCTCTCTCCCCCTCTTGACTGCAAGTTTTTTTCTCGGCAAAGGACATGTCTACCAACTCTGTTGTACATTCCCAAGCTCTTAGAACAATGCTGTGCATATAGAAGCACTGAATACTCTCCAGTGATCGATTGATTGTTGGTATCTTGGCGTCAACACTATTGGTTGATTGGTAGATTTTTCCTAAAGCCTCAGGCCTATACCTTACCCTAATGCCACCCTTGGACGGTCTGAGAAAACAACAGACCTATTCAGAGGGCAACACTGTTGTTGTTTTTGCTCAGGGCTGACTAACCCCCCAAAATTGGCAGTGGATAAAAAAAAAATCATTAACCGCAGATCCAAAGAATTAGTACATTAGTATCTAAGAAATGAAATTAGAAAAGGAAGAATTAGGAGCCTTGGGCAGCCATGTCAATCAGGCAGCCTCCTGGGCCTAACAGAGTTACATCCCAGGATAGATTTTAATAGGGAAAAACAGTTTGTCTTATACAATTTGTTTGAGCAAATGGTCACAGCAAGGTCACAGATAGTCGGACAACATGAGCAAGTGGTAAAACCCTTGTGGAGAGTGAGAGATTCCAAATAGAGTTTACTTTACCTTGAGTTCTTGTCTGGGTCTACATAGCCTAAGAGAAGTGGAGGGTACAGCAATTATCTGGAAGATTTGTACCAGCCCAATAAAATAAAATCAAAATTAATATACTTTGGGAACTGGTTTATCCATTCGGGATATCTTTTCCTCTGGCTCTTTATCATCCCAATATTTATTGAGGGCTGTGGTTTGGCATATTTGAAGGGTGGAGAATGGAATGTGAGGGGAAGTTACTATTTCTTAATTGATTATGCAAAATGAATACGCTGAGTGGGCTTGTGACATTTAAAGATCACAGTGAATTTGCCATATCATTTCTGGTTTTACAGTGTTTTCACAGTTATAATATTCATAAGTGCAAGATTTAGACATGGCCCATAAAGTAACTTTTATTGTTTTATTATTTTATTTTATTATTTCCTCTGAAGTTGAGCCTGATTCTGTCTACAAACACCTCCCCCATGCTATGTCTCAACTCCCAATTCTCCCCACCCGTCTCAGGCTCCCCTCGGGAGGTGGAGGCAGGTTGGCAAAAGACTGTGCAAATAATCCTTGGTTCATTTGGAAAAATATTTTCTCATTTGCACCCTAGTCAGGAAGACAGAGGAAAGGGAAGCATCAAGCCGCCTGCATAGAGGGAGCATTCAACTCAGGAGGCTTATGGATTTGGGATGTGATTTTGCCATTGGGAAGACTTTTTCAGTGTCTTACTCTCAGCTATTTGTTTTCTCCAGGAAAGGAAGCATGCCACTTGACACATTTATAATTCAGGCTAGAGATTGGTGACTTCCGAATGATTTTATTATGACAGCCAAAAATCTTCTTTGCATTTAGACATGAGACATATATCTTATCTCCCCCTCTAGACTATGAGCTCCTTCTGGGCAAAGAATAGTTCTACCAAATCTGTTTATTACACTCTCTCAAGAGCTTGGTGCAGTGCTCTGCAAATAGTAGGTGTTCAATAAATGTCACTGACTGATTGATTGATTGATATATGCAATAAGCAAATTGCACTTCAGGTGGGATAGATGAAACCAAACAGTGAATCCCTCTGGCTACTTGGGGTTGAAGTGGTCACAATTCAAATCTCACCAAAGAGAAACTGGGAGCCATGGGGAGGGTCAGATTAATAGGGGCTTTAAGGACTGCAGCCCCTGTTAGGGCCAACCTCTCAACTCAAAACCTATCTTCTTCAGGCACCGATCCTGCATATCAACCTCTACTGCTCCCCTGGAAGGTTTCCTGTAAATCTTTCCGAGTAGTTACTACCAGTTGAATCTAGGAGTTCATTGGTAATAGGAAGCTGAGGAGTGCTCCTTGAAGTAGACAGGATTAAGTGAAAGAATTGTTCCTCTCCGGGGCTTTTTTATTTTGGTTTCAGAACAGAAGACTCTTTTTATCTCATTTACTCCTTAGCATGCATATTCTCTCTCTCTCATGCTCCCTCCCCCTCTCTATCATCTCATTTCCCTCTCTTCAGTATTGAAGGGTGTATCTTGGTAGGGCCAGAATGGCAGGTCCCCTTTCCCTTTCCCAGCTCCATCATGGAAAGCTGGAACACGGCCACTTTTCTGTGAGGGAAGAGGAAAGGAAGGCACAGCTGGAGAAGAAGCAGCAGGGGACCCCACCCTAACCCTCACCAGTAAATGCTTCTTGGGTGGGGACGGTGTCCAGTTTGGACCTTCCAAAGAATGTGGGGGTCAGGAATGGGAGACTGATTGGTGAAAGCTACCCATGCCCTTCTTGGCCTTCAGAACAGGGTGGCAGAATAGGATCAACTGGATTCGGGGGAGACTTGGAGAATCTGATGACTCCAACTGGCTGTGTCTTCTCCCATGCTCCACAGACCCAAGGAAAGGTAGGGCAAAATTGGTAGAGTAGCACAGGGGAGCCAGCGTGGGCTCCTTGACAGACATTTAATTAACAGCCTTGAGGCCTCCTAAAATCCTACCCACACCCCGCTCCACAGGACAAGGGAGTGACTAGGGGAGTGACTTCAAGGTGGCAGAAAGATCAGCTGAAGTCAAGGAGACAACTTCGGTGACGCCATACATGGGATGACATAACAATAATCATAAATGTGGTACTTGTTAAGCACTTACTGTGTGCCGAGCACTGTACCAAGTGTTGGAGTGGATACATATCATATGTAATCTCTCAAATCCATTAACCCTGAGGCCCATGGGTGGTTTAGTCTTAATTGGACTGCAGGTGGTTTATTGTTACTTTGATTGAACCTGGCTGTCCCTTGAAGACAGGGGCAAAGGATCTTTTGGAAGAGACCCTTTCCCACACCTCCCCTGACCAGGACATGATGTATTAAATGTTTCTCACTTCCTTGGGGAACTCATCAACCCACACTGCTCTTCCTGATACCTATACCCAGATGGCTCTCAAATCTCCAACTCCAGCCCTGACCTCCATACTATTCTGTAACCTCACATCTTCTCCATCTTCAGAACATTTCCACAAGAACTACCCATTGGCAACTCAACCTCAAAATTAGCTAAACTCCACATCTGCCCTCCCAAATGCTCTCAATCCATTGATGGCATTTATTGAGCACTGACTTTGTGCAGTGCACTGTATTAAGCACTTGGTAAAGTAAAATACAAACAGAACTTATAGACAAACAGAACTTGTAGATGCCATCCCTGCCCACAAGGATCTTACAGTCTACAAAGGTCCTTTATGACATTCTTAGTTTGTGATATCAAAATAGACACATCATAGATGGGACTCAGAACTGACACAAGAGGCTGATTAAAATTAGCTAATGCAAGTGGAGAGCACTAAATATGTTCCCCTAAAACTTAGATATCAGAGAAATCTCTTCCTAAAGTTCCTATAACTGTTAACAACACCACCATCCTTCCCCTCTCTGAAGTCTGCAACCTTGGCATTTTCCATCACTCTTCTCTCTCTTTCAAACCTATATTCAGAACATCAACAAATCCTTTTGGTTCTTCCTTCATGACATTTCCAGAATCCATCTCATCCTCCTCCCATCATGCTAGCTCAACTTAACTTCTGCATCAGTTTCCTCTCAGGCCTTTCTACCTTCAGTTTTTCCTTCCTCCAGTCCACACTTC
Source organism: Tachyglossus aculeatus (assembly GCF_015852505.1). Classification (NCBI taxonomy): domain Eukaryota; kingdom Metazoa; phylum Chordata; class Mammalia; order Monotremata; family Tachyglossidae; genus Tachyglossus; species Tachyglossus aculeatus. Next base: position 2,753,083 of record NC_052090.1, on the reverse strand, counting down.
ACTCTGCTGCTGGGCTCATTTCTCTAAAATATCACTTTGCATGTCTTTCTACTCCCCCAAAACCTCCATTTATTGTCCATTCCTCTCCACATTAAGCAGAAGCTCCTGACCACAAATTTCAAGGTACTTAATCAGCTTTCTCTTCTCTACTTACCCTCACTCCTTTCCCAATACACCCCAGCTTCCAGACCTCACTCCTTTAATGCCAACCTAATCACTGTGTCTGTTGCCACCTCTCATGCCTTTAACCTCTTAAGCATGCCCTCCTTTTCATCTGGAACCCCCTCCAACTTCACATCCTGGTGACCATTACTCCCCTATCCTCAAAGATCTTCTGAAATCTCATCCCCTCCAGGACTCTCCTGATCAAAAGCATTTCTCCCCACCATTCTCTTTCCCTCTACTGCCATCCCCCAGCACCGTGTATATCCCTCCATTTAAATTCCATTACTTCCTATTGAATGTAATTTGTTTTGGTGTCTGTCTTCCCACTAGATTGTAAGTTCCTTGAGAGCAGGAGCACGTACTCTCCCAAGTGCTTTGTACATTCCTCTGCACAGAGAAAGTGCTCAATAAATACTTTCAATTGATTGTAAGTGGATCAATTGCATTCCAAGATGTTACTGTTGGTAATCCTGTCTTGACACTTGTAGTTAACGTTTTCCCTAAAGTTCGTTTTTGGAAACTGGTCTAGAAGTCCGTTGCATCAAATGCTTACTTCTGTCAAAGCCCTCCTAAAGTCACACTTCCTCAAAGAGGCCTTCCCTGACTAACCCTTCATTTCCCCTTTTCGCCCTCCCTTTTGTGTCACTTAGGCACTTAAGACCTCTTAAGCTCCTCATCCCTCCCTCAGCACAATAAAACTTGTGTACATATCTTTATACTCTCCCCTTTCCCTTTTCTGTAATTTATTTGAACATCAGTTTCCTGCTCTGGACTGTACGCTTCTTGTGGACAAGAGTTGTGTCTACCAACTCTGTTATATTGTACTTTCCCAAGGACTTAGTACAGTGCTCTGTACAAAGTAAACTCAGATATGGTGTCAGATATGATTAACATTAATCAGATGTAGGCTCTCTGCCTGGAATCTTGGAGACACTGCTGTCTGTCTCAAACTGGAAGTATTCTGGGGGCAGTGAGGTAAAGCATGGGTGAGGGTTGCAGTGCCCACCAAGATGGTTGATGTCCCCTTGGGGGTAATCTGGAGTCAAGGCCTGCAGTTGGCACCATCGCTAATGTCAGTGACCTCCTGAACTCTGACTGTCACTGGTCCTGCCTAAGTCATCAGGGGCTGGGAGGCAGGCGGACCCTATGAGCCAAAGTGGGTCAAGAGGAGTCTGATTCTAGGAAAGTTCTCCACAACCACCCAGGCCAAGTGTGGATCTAATAAGAGGGAAGAGAAAGAGTTATAGGTGGAATTCCATAAATACACAAGGTTCTGAGGTGCTTGTTCCTCTCTCTTTCCCATTCAGCCTTGCCTGCTTATAACCTCTTCTCCTTCCCTTTAGGGTCCTGCATCTGTACCCTTCCCATAGGACACCCATAGCCATGTCCCACCGTATGGCAGTGCAGAACTTACAAGTTGCCAAGTAGTTCAAGGTCAGTGAAGTTAGAGCAACTGCTTTGCTCCATCTGCCGCTTCCAGGGATGATCATTCAGAGTTGCGAGCAGCAACAGCAGCAGCAGCAGCAGCAGCAGCAGCAGCAGCAGCAGTTGCCATTGATGGCAATGATTCACTCCACAACTGCAGTAAAAGGATCAAGGAGAAAAACTGAAACTCTCAGGGTGATGTCCATGACTCAAAGTGAGTGAAGTTCTGCGTGAAATCCTCCACTCAGAGCAATGGCCTGGCCACAACAGCTGCCCACTGATGTCTACCTCCAGATCAAGGAAAATGCTGCCTCAACTCCCTGACCCCTATTCAAGAAGGCCAAATGGCCATGACACTTTTTCAGGCTGGTCAGCCTAGTGCCTGGTGGCCAAGGTAAAATATGCCAAATCAAATGGAGAATTCAGGTTCACACAGCCTGGCCACAGAGGATACTATCGTTTTTATTGATGGGTATGTACGTAAGTGCTGTGGGATGGAATGAAAATCAAAGTACTTAAGGGTAAGGGGCTCAATTGCAAAAGTGACACAGAAGGGAGGTCAAATAGAGGAAGTGAAGGCTTAGTCAAGAAAGCCCTCTTGGAGAAGAAATGCTTTTAGTTGGGCTTTGAAGATGGAGAGAATGCTGGTGTCAGATATGAATGGGAATGGAGTTCCAGGTAGGAGAGAGAGGATTAACTTGCATGTGAAGCCATTGTATTTGGCTGAAAGGATGTTATGGGTTACCTTAGAGAGGGAAGTATACATGGAGTGGAGGGGGTGGAATCCAGTCTGGAAGAGAGGAAGTAGAAGCAGTGACTGCAAGCAATGTGCTTGAGTAGTTTGGAAAAGAATGATAGGAGGTACCATGGGGCCATGAGAGGGTTTTAAAAAAAAATAGGATGACGATGCATGAGAATGTTTGAAAGCAGTAGGAAAAGAGTCAATGAAGAGTGGTGAACTGAAGGTGCAGTCAGGGTCAGAAGAAGGAAGGGAGCAAGTGTTTCAATAAGGTGGAAAAAGAAGGAGACAGGTAGAGAGGGTAAATTTTAAGAGGACAAGGGAGAGCTCCTCTTGAGATACTGCTGGGAAGGATGGGCGAATCAAAGAGGGGTCAAAAGGAGAATGGTCTTAGAGAGGTGCAGGGGAGAATTTAGGGAGATCATGTGGGATGGTTTCAATTTTATCGATAATAGGTGGAAAAATCTTTAAGGGCAAGTGATGGGGAGGCAGGGAACAGGTTGTTTAAGGAGGGAGTTAAAAATCTGAAACAGCTAATATGGGCTCTGGGCTTGGGATTAAATCTAGGTAGATAAGTACTGTTGCTTGGGAGGAGGAAAAGGCCTAATTATCGAAGGTGAAGGTGTTTGAGATGGAATAGTTTGATGGAAGCTCTCATGGAAGTACTACACAATGGAGGGGAGGAACTGGCCCTCTGGGAGGAAATTCTGAGAATTCCTGTTTGAAACACAGCACAAGGTCATGGTCCCCTCCCTTGATCTGAGTTGGTCGACCCTCAGGGCTGATGGGCTCTATCTCACCGCCCGCCCGCAGTCAGTCTTGATGAGGCTGATGACAATGACAATGGTGATCATGGTGATGATGGCAATGGAGGTGATGATTCCATCCACTTCTCTCCACTGGAATTGAAATGGACAGTACCCCAAGCCTTCCCCATACTTGCATCCCAAAATTCATGGAGAGCAGCTCAAGCAAAGCTCATTTTTATGAACTCCAGAGATTCCTACAACTCAGTCCAGACCCAAGAAGCAAAGGAATTTCTTTCTGCATTGACCCAAATTGAGGGAATTCCTGAGAGGAGAATATCTCTCTCCAGGTTTCTGTCAGTTGTCAAAATATGTGCACATTAGGAACTTCCCAGGGGAGCTGAATTGGGGTATTAGATTAGGGCAGCCTGGCAGAATGAGTTACAGGAGCACTGGACATAGGGAAGACCTGATAAAAGCTCCCAAGGACACCCACCCCTTCACCCCAAAACACAACAGATGATATCATTGGGTCACATTTCCATCAGTGCAAGGTAATGACATCATCATGCTATGCCTGTTTGTGGCTCTCTATAAGAATTGAGTCAGAGCAAGCACCACACCGTCTTTCCTATTCTCAGTTCCTTCACCATGCCATAGAGCAGAGCTGCACAGGCAAATATTCTGGTTGTAGCAGCAGTGGTGGTGGCAGAGCAACGACATGAAAGGTAGAAGATGAGAAATGGATCAAAATCATTCATAATTGTGGAGGTTAGTTAGGGTTAAGGTTAGGGTTGAGGAGGGTGGAGGCAAAAGATTATCACATTTAGTAATTGCAGTGGTGTTAGTGATGGCTGTCATGGACCTCCAAGGAAAAGAAGACTGATTTGCAGCAGAGGGAGAGGGGGATAAAGTAACACTGAGAAGCAGGGGGCAGACCAACCTCTCCTGTTTTCCCTCTGATTTGGGAGAAATGGGAGAAGTTGAGGCCTCCCTGGGAGATAACAACAAGGAAGATAATACCATCTGTTGTGAGCCAGGTTTCAGTGATGGCAAGGATGAGCAGTGACTGAGTCAACACGGGTCAAGGATGAAATGGAGTTTGGTCAAGATGCAATGGAGGTTCTAAAAGCCATACTTAGAAGGGGATGAGGGGCAGAAGATGGTAGAGGGGGTGAATTTTGAGAGAGGAGATTTGTGCTAAGCAACATGTCAGGAAGATGATTTTGACAGCAGCACGGACTGTGGACTGGAAACAAGAGGACCAGTGAGAAGGCTGATAGAATAATCAAGTTGATATATGACAAGCAGTTAAACCAGCATAGTTGCTGTATACGTAGAGGGGAAGGGGAAGATTGATGAAACTTTTTTTCTCTCAGTAAATCAGGCAGTGAGGAGTCAAAAATAATACCACAATGATGAATTTGGGACACAGAGAAGACAGTAGTGTTGTCAGGGGTTATGGGGAAGCCAGGAGGAGGCGGAGGTTTCTGAGGGAAGATGAGAAGTTAATTTTTGAGTATGCTGAGGTGGAAGTGCCGGTGAGCCACCCAAGTTGAAATGTCCTGAAGGCAAGAGGAGACGCAGAATTGGATAACAGGAGAAAAGTCTGCGTTAGAGAGGGAGATTTGTGAGCCATCCATTTAGAGATTGGAGCAGAATTTAAAAAGGCAGATGAGTTTGATCAAGAGAGTGAATTGCAGAGGGAGAAGAGCAAGGGGCCAACACAGAACCTTGCTGCCAGCGAGAAAAGATGCCCCCACCCACTCTTATGCCAGTCGGGTAGGGGGTGGGGGAGACCTAGCAGTGGTAGCACTCTACAAACAAGTTGAATGCCTGGGAAAGCTAGTTGTGATATTTAAGTGCTCCCTTTATGTCAAATGCTAGGCTCAGGTCTGGGGTAGATGAAAATATCACAGATCAGACACCGACCCTGTCTCAAATGGGTCTCAGAGTGTAGATGGGAATAGACAGATGAAAATGAAACGAGAATGAACGGAAAACAACAAGTAACAGAGTGCACAAACCAGTCACAATGTCAAGACAAATAAATGAACAAATATTTCTTGGAGTGGGAGTCCTCAGACTCTCTACTATCCAAGCAAACAGTCCTTAATTACAGACCAACACAGTCCTCTGGTGCTCTAAAGGTTGTAAAAGTTACTCTGCTGGGAGCTGGTTCAGACATGTTGTGGCTGTGGTAGGTCCCAGGAGGCTCTGAGCCTCAGCCTCAGGCCTGGTGGTCAATCAATCAATCAATCAATCGTATTTATTGAGTGCTTACTGTGTGCAGAGCACTGTACTAAGCGCTTGGGAAGTACAAGTTGGCAACATATAGAGACAGTCCCTACCCAACAGTGGGCTCACAGTCCTGGATAAGGGACTAATGGACTCTGACCTGGCCTACCCAGGCAATGAAGAACCCCCAAACTACTGTGTAACCTTAATTCAATTCTATTTATTGAGCACTTACTGTGTGCACTGTACTAAGCACTTGGAAGAGTACAATACAACAATTAACAGACACATTCCCTGACCACAACAAGCTGTCCTCCTCCCTTTCCCTGGCCTCCCACCTGGCCTCCTCCTCCCCACCCGGCCTCCTTCTCCTGCCCGGCCTCCCACCCGCTTGTCCTGCCGTCCATCCCACTGCTCCCACTGGGACAAGGAAGTGCACCAGGCTGGGCCAGGGGGTGTCCCAGGACGGCTCTTTTCCCCACCTGGACCCTGGTGGCAACTGGGGAGTCAGCTCCATGCTGGCAGGGGACAGCTTTGCTAATTCTGTTACTCTCTCGAGCGCTTAGTACAGTGCTCCATGCACAGTAAACGTTCAATAAATACCTTTGATTGACTGATGGGGAGAGGAGGGAGGAAAGCTGGAGGCAGAGAAAGAGGAACGACTGAAAGGAGACTGGCAAGGAACGTTTTTGCTAATTGTGTTCTTCTCCCAAGCGCTTAGTACACTGTCTGCACACAGTAAGCACTCAATAAATCCCATTGATTCACTGACAGAAGGAGGAAAGCGGGAGCCAGGAGGCAGAGAAAGGGGCATGAGTGAAAGGAGGGGGGGAGGGAAACTGCTTGCTAATTGTGTTCCTCTCCCAAGCGCTTAGTACAGTGTCCACACACAGCAAGCACTCAATAAATAGCCTATTAACTGAGAGATGAGAGAGGAAAGCGGGAGCAGGAATACAGAGAAAGGGGAGCGAATGAAAAGAGGTTGATGGAGGATGTGTTTGCTAATTGTGTTCTTCTCCCAAGCGCTTAGTACAGTGTTTGCACACAGTAAACGCTCAATACATACCGTTGATTGATGGAGGGAGGAGAGAGGAAGGTGGGAGCCGGGAGGCAGAGAAAGGGGCACAAGTGAAAGGATGTGTTTGCTAATTGTGTTCCTCTCCCAAGCGCTTAGTACAGTGTCAACAAACAGCAAGCACTCAATAAATAGCCTATTAACTGACTGAGAGATGAGAGAGGGTAGCGGGAGCCAGAATGAAGAGGTTGATGGAGGAGGTGTTTACTAATTGTATTCCTCTCCCAAGCGTTAAGTACAGTGTCCACACACAGTAAACACTCAATAAATACTATTGATTGACAGAGGGAGGAGTGAGGATGGTGGGAGGCAGAGAAAGGGGCGCAAGTGAAAGGAGGATGGCAGAGAACGTGTTTGCTTATTGTGTTCCTCTCCCAAGCGCTTAGTACAGTGTTCTGTACACAGTAAGTGCTCAATAAATAGCCTATTAACTGACTGAGAGACGAGGGACCAAAGCAGGAGCAGGAATACAGAGAAAGGGGCACGAATGAAAGGAGGTTGATGGAGGACGTGTTTGCTATTTGTGTTCCTCTCCCAAGCACCTAGTACAGTGTTCTGCACACAGTAAGTGCTCAATAAATACCATTGATTGATGGAGGGAGGAGGGAGGAAGGCGAGAGCCAGGAGGCAGAGAAAGGGGCATGAGTGAAAGGAGGGGGGCAAAGAAAGTGTTTGTTAATTGTGTTCCTCTCCCAAGCGCTTAGTACAGTGTCTGCACACAGTAAGCACTCAATAGATACCACTGATTGACGTAGAGGGGAGGGAGGAAAGCGGGAGCCAGGGAGCAAGTGAAAGGAGGATGGCACAGAACGTGTTTGCTAATTGTGTTCTTCTCCCAAGCGCTTAGTACAGTCTTCTTACACAATAGGCTCTTAATAAATACCATTGATTGACTGACAGAAGGAGGAAAACGGGAGCCGGGAGGCAGAGAAAGGGGATCGAGTGAGAGGAGGGGGGCAGAAAACGTGTTTGCTAATTGTGGTCCTGTCCCAAGTGCTTAGTACAGTGTCTGCACACTGTAAGCGCTCAATAAGTACACTTAAATGACTGACGGAGAGAGGGAGGGAGGAAAGCGGGAGTCAGAGAAAGGGGAACGAGCGAACGGCAGCGGGCAGGGAACGTGTTTGCTAATTGCCTTCCTCTCCCAAGCGATTAGTACAGTGCTCTGCACACAGTAAGTGCTCAATAAATACCACTGATTGACTGAAAGAAGGAGGAAATAGGGAGCCCGGAGGCAGAGAAAGAGGTGCAAGGAAAGGAGGGTGGCAGGGAACGCGTTTGCTAATTGTGATCCTCTCCCAAGCGCTTAGTACACTGTTCTGCACACAGTAAGTGCCCAATTAAATACCCTTAATTGACGAAGAGGGGAAGGAGGAAAGCGGGAGCCGGGAGGCAGAAAAAGAGGCGCGAGTGAAAGGAGGTTGGAAGAGGACGTGTTTGCTAATTGTGTTCCTCTCCCAAGCGCTTAGTACAGTGTTCTGTACACAGTAAACGCACAATAAATAGCATTGAATGAAGGAGGGAGGAAAGCGGGAGCCGGAGAAAGAGAAGCGAGTGAAAAGAGGTTGGCAGGGAACGTGTTTGCTACTTGTGTTCCTCTCCCAAGCGCTTAGTACAGTGCTCTGCCCACAGTAAGCGCTCAATAAATAGCTTTGACTGACTGACGGAAGGAGAAAATAGGGAGCCGGGAGGCAGAGACAGAGAAGCGAATGAAAGGAGGGTGGCAGGGAACGTGTTTGCTACTTGTGTTCCTCTCCCAAGTGTTTAGTACAGTGCTCTGCACACAGTAAACGCTCAATAAATAGCATTGAGTGACGGAGGGAGGAAAGCAGGAGCTGGAGAAAGAGAAGCGAGTGAAAGGAGGTTGGCAGGGAATGTGTTTGCTACTTGTGTTCCTCTCCCAAGCGCTTAGAACAGTGTTCTGCACACAGTAAGCGCTCAGTAAATAGCATGGACTGACGGGAAGGAGGAAAGCGGGAGCCGGGAGTCAGAGAAAGGGGAGCGAGTGAAAGGAGGGTGACAAGGAACGTGTTTGCTACTTGTGTTCCTCTCCCAAGCGCTTAGTACAGTGTTCGCACACAGTAAGCGCTCAATAAATACCATTGATTGACGGAGAGAAGAGGGAGGGAAGCGGGAGATCGGAGACAGAAAGCGGGGCGCCAGTGAAAGGAGGCTGGCTGCTAATTGAGTTCCTCTCCCAAGCGCTCAGTACAGTGTTCCCCAAACAGTAAGCGCTCAATAAAATAGCATTGATTGGCTGACAGAAGGAGGAAAGCAGAGCCGGGAGGCAGAGAAAGGGGTGCGAGTGAAAGGAGCGTGGCAAGGAATGAGTTTGCTAATTGTGTTCCTCTCCCAAGCGCTTAGTACAGTGTCTGCACATAGTAAGCGCTCAATAAATACCACTGACGTAGAGGGCAGGGAGGAAATCAGAAGCCGGGGAGCAAGTGAAAGGAGGATGGCAGAGAAAGTGTTTGCTACTTGTGTTCCTCTCCCAAGCGCTTAGTACAGTGTTCTGCACACAGTAGGCGCTCAATAAATAGCATTGACTGACGGGAAGGAGGAAAGAGGGAGCCGGGAGGCAGAGAAAGGGGCGCGAGTGAAAGGAGGGTGGCAAGGAACGTGTTTGCTACTTGTGTTCCTCTCCCAAACGCTTAGTACAGTGCTCTGCACACAGCAAGCGCTCAACAAATAGCATTGAATGACTGACGGAGGGGGGAAAGCGGGAGCAGGAGAAAGAGAAGCGACTGAAAGGTTGGCAGGGAACGTGTTTGCTACTTGTGTTCCTCCCCCAAGCGCTTAGTACAGTGCTCTGCACACAGTAAGCGCTCAATAAACAGCATTGACGGACGAAAGGAGGAAAGCGGGAGCCGGAAGGCAGAGAAAGGGGCGCGAGTGAAAGGGGTTGGCAAGGAACGTGTTTGCTACTTGTGTTCCTCTCCCAAGCGCTTAGTACAGTGCTCTGCGCACAGTAAGCGCTCAATAAATAGCATTGAATGACTGACGGAGCGGGGAAAGCCGGAGCCTGAGAAAGAGAAGCGACTGAAAGGAGGTTGGCAGGGAATGTGTTTGCTAATTGTATTTCTCTCCCAAACGCTTAGTACAGTGCTCTGCACATAGTAAGCGCTCAATAAATAGCATTGATTGACGAAAAGGAGGAAAGAGGGAGCCGGGAGGCAGAGAAAGGGGCGCGAGTGAAAGGAGGGTGGCAAGGAACGTGTTTGCTACTTGTGTTCCTCTCCCAAGCGCTTAGTACAGTGCTCTGCACACAACAAGCACTCAACAAATAGCATTGAATGACTGACGGAGGGGGGGGAAAGCGGGAGCCGGAGAAAGAGAAGCGACTGAAAGGTTGGCAGGGAACGTGTTTGCTACTTGTGTTCCTCTCCCAAGCGCTTAGTACAGTGCTCTGCACACAGTAAGCGCTCAATAAATAGCTTTGACTGACGGGAAGGAGGAAAGCGGGAGCCAGGAGGCAGTGAAAAGGGGCGCGAGTGAAAGGAGGGTGGCAAGCAATGTGTTTGCTACTTGTGTTCCTCTCCCAAGCGCTTAGTACAGTGCTCTGCACACAGTAAGCGTTCAACAAATAGCATTGAATGACTGACGGAGGGGGGGAAAGCGGGAGCCGGAGAAAGAGAAGCGACTGAAAGGTTGGCAGGGAACGTGTTTGCTACTTGTGTTCCTCCCCCAAGCGCTTAGTACAGTGCTCTGCACACAGTAAGCGCTCAATAAATAGCATTGACTGACTGACGAAAGAAGGAAAGGGGGAGCCGGAAGGCAGAGAAAGGGGCGCGAGTGAAAGGGGTTGGCAGGGAACGTGTTTGCTACTTGTGTTCCTCTCCCAAGCGCTTAGTACAGTGCTCTGCACACAGTAAGCTCTCAGTAAATAGCATTGAATGATTGACGGGGGGAGGAAAGCGGGAGCCGAAGAAAGAGAAGCGACTGAATGGAGCTTGGCAGGGAACGTGTCTGCTACTTGTGTTCCCCTCCCAAGTGCTTAGTACAGTGCTCTGCACACAGTAAGCGCTCAATAAATAGCATTGAATGACTGATGGGGGGAGGAAAGCGGGAGCCGGAGAAAGGGAAACGACTGAAAGGAGGTTGGCAGGGAACGTGTTTGCTAATTGGTTTCCTCTCCCAAGCACTTAGTACAGTGCTCTGCACAAAGTAAGCGCTCAATAAGTAGCATTGACGGACTGACAGAAGGAGGAAAGCGGGAACCGGGAGGCAGAGAAAGGGGCACGAGTAAAAGGAGGGTGGCAAGAAACTTCTTTGCTACTTGTGCTCCTCTCCCAAGTGCTTAGTACAGTGTCTGCACACAGAAAACGCTCAATAAATACCATTGTCTGATAGAGGAGGGAGGGAAGCGGGAAACCGGAGGCAGAAAAAGGGGCGCTAGTGAAAGAACACGTTTGCTAATTGAGTTCCTCTCCGAAGCGCTTACTACAGTGCTCTGCACACAGTAAGCGCTCAATAAATACCATTGATTGACTGATGGAGACAAGGAAGGAGGAAAGCAGGAGCCGGAGAAAAGGGAACGAGTGAAAGGAGGGTGGCAGGGAATGTGTTTGCTAAATAAGTTCCTCTCCCAAGCGCTTAGTACAGTGCCTCATCCAGTAAGTGCTCAATAAATAGTTTTGATTGACTGACAGAAGGAGGAAAGCGGGAACCGGGAGGCAAGGGGGGGGGGGGGTAGGAGTGAAAGGAAGGTGGCAAAGAATGAGTTTGTCAATTATGTTCCCCTCCCAAGCGCTTAGTACAGTGCTCTTCCCACAGTACGCGCTCAATAAATACCATTGATTGACAGAGAGAGGAGGGTGGAAAGCGGGAGCCAGGAAGCAGAGAAAGAGGTGCGAGTGAAAGGAGATTGGCAGCGAACGTGCTTGCTAATTGAGTTCCTCTCCCAAGTGCTCAGTACAGTGCTCCGCCCGCAGTAAGCGCTCAATAAATACCCTTGATTGACGGAGAAAGGAGGGAAGAAAGCGAGCGAAGGGGGGAGCGAGTGAAAGAAGGGTGGCAGGTGCCTGCAGCCCGCGTCAATCAGTCATTCATTCAGTCGTCTTGACTGAGTGCTGACTGTGTGCGGAGCGCTGTGCTAAGCGCTCAGAAAGGACACTACAACAATAATAATAATGATGATGGCATTTGTTATGTGCCTACGATGTGCAAAGCACTGTTCTAAGAGCTGGGGAGGTTACAAGGTTATCAGGTTGTCCCACGGGGGGCTCACATTCGTAATCGCCATTTTACAGATGAGGTAACGGAGGCACAGAGAAGTTAAGTGACTTGCCCAAAGTAACACAGCTAACTATTGGCGGGGCAGGGATTTGAACCCATGACCTCTGACTCTTTCCTCTGAGCCACGCTGCTTCTAAGAGACTTTGAGAGATGAGAAGCAGCGTGGCTCAGTGGAAAGAGCCCAAGTCAGGGAGTCAGAGGTCATGGGTTCTAATCCTGTCACTGCCACTTGTCAGCTGTGTGACTTTGGGCTTGGGCAAGTCATTTCACTTCTCTGGGCCTCAGTTACTTCATCAGTCAAATGGGGACGAAGACTGTGAGCCCCATGTGGGACAACCTGATTACCCTGTATCTACCCCAGCACTTTGGCACAGTGCTGGGAACATAATAAGCGCTTAACAAATACCATCCTTATTGTTATTATTATTATTATTACAATCTAGAGGTTGTACTGTAACTCTTCTTGTTTTCGCCATTAGGAATATGCTGTTTTTATAATTGAATCATTGCTCGTGTATCCATTGCCAATTCCCTTATTGTTAGGTTGTGAGCCCCCTGAGAGCCAGGAAGAGACAGATATAAAGATACTTAACAAATGTAGTTAAAATAAATATTTACATTTTAACTTTAATAAACAATTGTGAATTTACAATTGTGAGGATTTTTTGAATATACTGCAACATAATAATAATAATAGTGGTATTTGTTAAGCGCTTACTATGCGCAAAGCACTGTTCTGAGCACTGGGGAGGTTACAAGTTGATCAGGTTATCCCACGTGGGGGCTCACAGTTTTAATCCCCATTTTACAGATGAGGGAACTGAGGCCCAGAGAAGTGAAGTGACTTGCCCAAAGTCACACAGCTGACAGTTGGTGGAGGCGGGATTTGAACCCATGACCCCTGACTCCAAAGCCCATGCTCTTTCCACTGAGCCACGCTGCGATAGCTGTTTGCGTGGAGAGGACAGGGCAAATCAGGGAGATCTCTAATCTATAATCTTGATGTTGGCAGGGAATCTGTCCACCAACTCTGCTGAATTGTACTCTCCCATGCTTTTAATACAGTGCCCTGCACACAGTAAATGCTCAATAAATCACATTGATTGACAGGAAAATTGATGCTGCATATGAAATATCCCAGGATTTGACAGGAAATTGAATGTGAGAAGTGAAAGACAGCAAAAAGTCCAAGATGACACTGGGGTGGCAGGCTTCGGGAATGGGGAAATTGCTGGTTCCATTGGCTGAGATGGAAAAGTTAGGATGGGAAGTAGGTTTGGGTGAAAACAGGAGTACTTCTATTTAGAAGTACTGTTTCAATAAATCAATCATTGTTATTTACTGAGCACTGTATTGTATGCAGACCACTTGGGAGAGTGAAATACAACAGAGTTGGTTGACACATTGCCTGTCCACAAAGAGCTTACAGTTTAGAGGGGAAGCAAATCATATTTACTAAGTTCTTTCTGTGTGCAGAGCACTATACTAAGCACTTTGGGAGAGTACAATATAACAATAAACAGGCACATTCCCTGCCCACAATGAGCTTAAAGTCTAGAGGAAGGGAGACAGACATCGAGACAAATTTAAAAAATAACAGATATGTTCATAAGTGCTGTAGGTCTGGGAGGGGGGAAGAACAAAACGAGCAAGTCAGGGTGACGCAGAAGGGAGTAGGAGAAAAGGAAAGGAAGGGAAGACCTTTTGGAAAAGATGTGCCTTCAGTAAGGCTTTCAAGTGCATAAGAATAATTGTCAGATTTATGGAAGAGGGTGTTCCAGGCCAGAGGCAGGATGTGGGCTAAACGTGTGGCGAGACACGTAATATAATACGTGTCTCGTATTATACGTAATATAGAGGCACAGTGAGAAAGTTAGCATTACAGGAGTGAAGAATGTGGGCTGGGTTGTAGAAGGAGAGTAGCAAGGTGAGGTAGGGGGTAAGCACTCCATCGAGTGCTTCAAAGTCAATGATGAGGAGGATTTTTTTGGAGGTGGTGGTGAAGCTTTTTGCGGAGGAGGGGGTGACATGTCCTGAATGTTTTTGTTAAAAAAATGAATACTGCACCAGAATACTGGTGTAGCAAGAGACAGGAGGCTGGGAGGTCAGCAAGTAGTCTGATGCAGTAAACTAGGCAGAATTAGATAGAGATGAACGGGCAGATTTATTCATTCATTCATTCAATCATATTTATTGAGCACTTACTGTGTGCAGAGCACTGTACTAAGCGCTTGGGAAGTACAAGTTGGCAACATATAGAGACGGTCCCTACCCAACAGTGAGATCACAGTCTAGAAGGGGGAGACAGAGAACAAAACAAAACATATTAACAAAATAAAATGAATAGAATAAATATGTACAAATAAAAGAGTAATAAATACGTACAAACATATATACGTATATACAGGTGCAGTGGGGAGGGGAAGGAGGTAAGGCTGGGAGGATGGAGAGGAAGTGGAGGGGGAGAGGAAGGAGGGGGCTCAATCTGGGAAGGCCTCCTGGAGGAGGTGAGCTCTCAGTAGGGCCTTGACGGGAGGAAGAGAGCTAGCTTGGTGGATGTGCAGAGGGAGGGCATTCCAGGCCAGGGGGAGGACGTGGGCCAGGGGTCGATGGCGGGACAGGATTTATGGAATGTTGTGAAAGTGGGACTGACAGGATTTAGTGATGGACTGAATATGTGGGTTGAATGAGAGACAGGAGTCAAGAATAACACCACGGTTGTGGGCTTGTGACACAGGAAGCCTGGAGGTGCCATCTACAGTGATTCATCCATTCAATCATATTTATTGAGCACTTACTGTGTGCAGAGCACTGTACTAAGCGCTTGGGAAGTACAAGCTGGGAACATATAGAGACGGTCCCTACCCAACAACGGGATCACAGTCTAGAAGGGGGAGACAGAGAACAAAACAAAGCATGTAGACAGGTGCCAAGTCATCAAAACAGATATAAAGCTAGATTCACATCATTACCTCTGCAACATCGCCAAGATCCGCCCTTTCCTCTCCATCCAAACCGCTACCCTGCTCGTTCAATCTCTCATCCTATCCCGACTGGATTACTGCATCAGCCTCCTCTCTGATCTCCCATCCTCCTGTCTCTCCCCACTTCAATCTATACTTCACGCTGCTGTCTGGATCATCTTTGTGCAGAAACTCTCTGGGCATGTTACTCCCCTCCTCAAAAATTTTCAGTGGCTACCAGTCAACCTACACATCAGGCAAAAACTCCTCACTCTCAGCTTCTAGGCTCTTCATCAGCTCGCCCCCTCCTACCTCACCTCTCTTCTTTCCTTCTACAGTTCAGCCCTCACCCTCCGCTCCTCTGCCACTAACCTTCTCACTGTGCCTCGTTCTCACCTGTTCCGCCGTCGACCTCTGGCCCACGTCCTCCCCCTGGCCTGGAATGCCCTCCCTCCGCACATCCACCAAGCTAGCTCTCTTCCTCCCTTCAAAGCCCTACAGAGAGCTCACCTCCTCCAGGAGGCCTTCCCAGACTGAGCCCCCTCTTTTCTCTCCCCATCCCCATCCCCCCCGCCCTGCCTCCATCCCCTCCCCACAGCACCTGTATATATGTTCGTACAGATTTATTACTCTATTTATTTTACTTGTACATATTTACATATTCTATTTATTTTATTTTGTTAATATGTTTTGTTTTGTTTTCTGTCTCCCCTTCTAGACTGTGAGCCCGCTGTTGGGTAGGGACCGTCTCTATATGTTGCCAACTTGTACTTCCCAAGTGCTTAGTACAGTGCTCTGCACACAGTAAGCGCTCAATAAATAAAATTGAATAAATACTATTGCATTTTACTTGTACCTATTCACTATTCTATTCTGTTAATGATTCATTCAGCCATAAATCTGTACAAATATATATACAGGTGCTGTGGGGAGGGGAAGGAGGTAGGGTGGGGAGGATGGGGAGGAGGAGAGGAAAAAGGGGGCTCAGTTTGGGAAGGCCTCTTGGAGGAGGTGAGCTCTCAGTAGGGCTGTGAAGGGAGGAAGAGAGCTAGTTTGGTGGATGTGTGGAGGGAGGACATTCCAGGCCAGGGGAAGGACGTGGGCTAGGGGTCGACGGCGGGACAGGCAAGAACGAGGCACGGTGTGAAGATAAGCGGCAGAGGAGCGGAGGATGCGGGCTGGGCTGTAGAAGGATAGAAGGGAGGTGAGGTAGGAGGGGGCGAGGTGATGGAGAGCCTTGAAGCCGAGAGTGAGGAGTTTTTGCTTGATGTGTAGGTTGACTGGCAGCCACTGGAGAAATGAAAGACAGAGTTACCTATGGTGATGGAAAAGTAGGGGTTACTAAAAACTGTACACTGAGTTAGCCAAAACGGGATGCAGAAAATTGAGTTCAAATTCCAGTTGTATAAAGGTAATGCAGTAACAAAAGGTATCAGTTCTTAAAGACATTTTGTAAATTTGACATCCCTCACACTGGAGTGACATATTGCTGTTAGGTTTCATTCATTCAGTCATATTTATTGAGCACTTACTGTGTGCAGAGCACTGTACTAAGCGCTTGGAAAGTTCAATTCGGCAACAGATAGAAACAATCCCTACCCAACAACAGGCTCACAGTCTCGAAGGGGGAGTCAGACAACAGAACAAAACAAATTTTATTTGCTTGATAACACCAACATGAACAATCAGCAAAGCCTAGGGCAAAGAGCACAGGCCCAGGAGTCGGTTCCACACTTAATAACAACTGTAATAATAATAATGGTATTTGTTAAGTACTTGCTATGTGCCAGGCACTGTACTAAGTGCTGGGATGGATACAACAAAATCAGGTGGGACACAGTCCCTGTCCCAAGTGGAGCTCACAGTTTCAATCCCCATTTTACAGATGAGGTAACTGAAGCACAGAGAAGTAACTTGTCCAGGATCACGCAACAGACAAGAAACAGAGCAGAGATTAGAACTCATGACCTTTTGACTCCTAATCCCTTGCTCTATCCATTATGCCATGCCACTTCTCATACTGTGTGCAGACCACTGTAAGTACAATACAGAAGAGTGAGGCAAGTACAATACAAAAGAGTAGGTATAGATGATCCCTGCCCAGAAGGAGCTTTCAGACAAGAGAGGGAGACAGACATTAAAATAAATTATAGATTGATATGTATGGCAGTACTGTGGGGCTTGAGGTGCGTGTGGGGGGAATATCAAAGTGCTTACGGAGAATAAATCCAAGTGCAAGGGAGACACAGAAGGGAGAGGAAGAAAGGGAAAAGAGGGGTTAGCTGAGTGGCTTACAGCCAATAGAAAGATATTTATGTTTGACAGAAATGGTTAAGAAACCCCTGGAAGTTCTTGAGGTGAGGGGAGACATGGACTGAAAATGAAAAAAGATCTGGACAGCAGAGTGAATTAAGGACTGGAGTATGGAGAGAAAGGAGGCTGGGGGGGCAGGGGTCAATGAGGAAGCTGATGCAATAGTCAAGGTAAGATATGATAACTGTTTAGCTGGAAAGAGAGGAACAAGAGCTTGGATGAAGAGGAAAGCACATGTTAACAATGCTGTGAAGGTTCGAATGACAGGATTTGGTGAAGATGGAATATGTGGGTTGAATGAGAGAGATGAGTTGAGGGTAATGCCTAAGTTACAGGCATGCAAGACAGAGAGGGTGGTGGTGTTGTCGACAGTGATTGGAAAGTCACGAAGAAGGTCAGGGTTTGGGCAGAAAGCTAAGGACTTTTAGCCTCCTTTAGCAAGCTGTCTACACCTGTTCCTCTCTTCCAATTCTCTCCTTGACCCTCTCCAATCTGGCTTCCATCCCCTTCAATCCACAGAAACCTCTCCTCAGTGGTCACAGATGATCTCCTTCTTGCCAAATCCAATGGCCTCTACTCCATTCTAATCCTCCTTGAACTCTCAGCTGCCTTCAACACTGTCCTGGAAACATCCAACCACAGTTTCTCTGATCCTTTCCTCTCATGGTCCTTCTCCTATCTCTCTGGCCACTCATTCTCAGTCTCTAGAATGGGCTCCTCCTCTGTCTCCCATCCTCTAAATGTGAGAGTCCCTCAAAGTTCATTTCAGAGTCCCGTTCTACTCTCCATTTACACCCTCTCCCTTGGAGAACGCATTCACTCCTGTTGCTTCAACTACCATCAATATGTGGATGATTCCAAAATCTACCCAGCCTTGATCTCTCCGCTTCTCTGCAGTCCCTCATTTCCTCCTGCCTTGAAAAAATCTCTACTTGGATTTCCCTCTGATACCTCAAACTTAACATGTTTAAAATAGAACTCCTTATCTTCCCAACCAAACCCAGCCCACCCCCCTGATTTTCCCATCACTAAATACAGCACCACCATTCTTTCTGTCTCACAAGCCTGTAACCTTAGTATTATCCTTGACACATCTCTTTCATTCAACCTACACATTCTGTCTGTCACTATATCCTGTCAGTTCAGGCTTCACAACATCGCTGAAATCCACCCTTTACTCTCCATTCAAACTGCTATTAAATTAATCCAAGACTTATCTAGACTGTAATCACATTGTGAGCACGGAATATGTCTGTCATATCATTGTGTTGTACTCTCCCAAGCACTTTGTACAGTGCCCTGCACACAGTAAGTATTTAATAAATATAATCAGTTGATCGAATGATTATCCTATCCCACCTGATTACTGTATCAGCCTTCTTGCTGACCACCCTGCCTCCTGTCTCTCCTCACTCCAGTCCCCACTTCACTCTGCTGCCTGGATCATTATTCTACAAAAATGTTCAGTCCATGTTTCCCTATTCCTCAGGAACCTCCAGTGGTTGCCCATCAACTTCCGCATCAAACAAAAACTCCTCACCACCAGTCTTAAAGGCCTCAATCACCTTACTATCTTACCTAGCAGCTCTCCTTCCACAACCCAGTCTGTACAATTCACTTCTCTAATGCCAACCTATTCAGTGTACCACGATCTTGTCTGTCTTACTGCTGACCTCTCACCCACATCCTGTCCCTGGCCTGGAATGCCATCCCTCTTCATATCCAACAGAAAATTACACTCCCCACCTTCAAAGCCTTATTAAAAGCAAATCTCCTCCAAAAGGCCTTCCCTAACTAAGCCCTCATTTCCTCTTCTCCCACTCCCTTTTGCAGCTCCCTGATTTGTTCTCTTTATTCACCCCTACCTCAGCCGCACAGCACTTAGGTACATATCTGTAATTTATTTATTTAATGTCAGTCTTCCCCTCTAGTCTGTAAGCTGATTGTGGTCAGACAATGTGTCTTCTAACTTTATTACATTGTTGTATTTTGCTTTCCCAACATCTTAGTACAGTGCTTTGCATACAGTAAGCAATCAATAAATATGATTGATTATTTGATTAACTGATCCCACCTTGATTACAGTATCAGCCTCCTTGCTGACCTCCATGGCTTTTGTCTCTCCCTACTTCAGTCCGTACTTCACTCTGCTGCCCGGGTCATTTTTCTAAAATATTGTTCAGTCCAAGTGTCCCCTTTCCTCTAGAAGCTCTGGTAGTTGCCCATCCATCTCTGCATAAAACAGAAACTCCTTACCTTAGCTTTTAAAATACTCAATTACCTCCTACCTTACCTTCCCTGATTTCCTGCTACAACACAGCCTCCACACTTTGCTCCTCTAATGCCAAGGTACTCACTGTAATAATAATAATAATAATAATAATAATAATAGTGGCATTTGTTAAGTACTTACTATGTGCCAAGCACTATTCAAAGCGCTGGGGGAGATACAAGGTAATCAGGTTGTCCCACATTGGGCTCACAGTCTTAATCCCCATTTTACAGATGAGCTAACTGAGGCATAGAGAAGTGGCGTGACTTGCCCAAAGTCACACAGCTGACAAGTGGCAGAGCCGGGATTAGAACCCATGACCTCTGTCTCCCAAGCCCATGCTCTTTCCACTGAGCTATGCTGCCGTACCTCAATCTCATCTATGTCGATGCCGACCACTCACACATCCTGCCTCTGGCATAGAAAACCCTTTTGCTTCATATCCAGTAGACACTTATTCTCCCAATCTTCAGTTTCAATAAAAGCATATCTCCTCCAACAGGCTTTCCCTGACTAAGCCTTCATTTCCTCTTCTCCCTCTCACTTCTGTGTCACCTTTTCACTTGGATTTCAACCCTTTATTTACCACCCCCAAGCCCCACAGCACTGTAGATATATGTAATTAATTTTTATATTAATGTCTGTATCCTCTTCTAGACTGTAAACTCGTCATGGGCAAGGAATATTTCTACCAACTCTGTTATGTATTTTGATGGTATGTGTTAAGCGCTTACTATGTGCCAGATACTTTATTAAGTGCTGGTTAGATACTAGATAATCAATTATCCCACATGGGGCTCAGAGTATTAATCCCCATTTCACAGATGAGGCAAAGAGAATCAATCAATCAATCGTATTTATTGAGCACTTATTGTGTGCAGAGCACTGTACTAAGCACTTGGGAAGTACTTTCCCAAGATCCCAAAGCAGACCGAGCCGGGATTAGAACTCACATCCTTCTGACCCCCAAGCCTGTGCTCTATCCTGTGCTCTGCACCCAATAAGTGCTAAAAAAATACAATTGATTGACTGGCTAATTGAAATGCAAGACTGCAGAGAAGGAGAGATGTTGGGTCTGGAGAAGAAGATTTTGGAATCATTTAAATAAAAGTGTTAGTTGAAGCTGTGGGAATAAATGAGTTCTCCATGAGAGTGGTTGTAGACGATGAATTGAAGAGTACTAGAGCTGAACCTTGAGGGACTCTGACATTTAGAAAGTGGAAGTCAGAGGAGTAGCTTGCTTAGAGAAGCAGCTTGGCTCAGTGGAAAGAGCACGGGCTTTGTAGTCAGAGGTCACAAGTTCAAACCCCGGCTCCGTCAATTGTCAGTTGTGTGACTTTGGGCAAGTCACTTAACTTCTCTGGGCCTCAGTTCCCTCATCTGTAAAATGGGGATTAAGACTGTGAGCCTCCTGCGGGGCAACCTGATCACCTTGTAACCTACCCAGCGCTTAGAACAGTGCTTTGCACATAGTAAGTGCTTAATGAATGCCATTATTATTATTATTATTATTATTAAAAGAGACTGAGAAGATAAAGAGATAGGAGAATCATGATGATACCCAAATCTACACCTCCAGCCCTGATCTCTCTCCCTCTCTCCAGTCTCACATCTCCTCCTGCCTTCAAGACATCTCTATTTGGATGTCCTCCCATCACCTCAAACTTAACATGTTCAAAACAGAACTCCTTATCTTCCCACACAAAATCATATCCTCCCCCTGACTTTCCTATCATTGTAGATTACACCACTATCCTTCCTGTCTCACAAGTCCATCACCTTGGCGTTATCCCTGACTCCTCTCTGTCATTCAATCCACATATTCAGTCCATCACTAAATCCTGTCAGTCCCACCTTCACAACATAGCTAAAATCCACTCTTTCTTCTCCATCCAAACTGCTACCACATTAATACAATCTCTCATCCTATCCCACCTGGATTACTGCATCAACCTCCTTGCTGCCCTCCCAGCCTCCTGTCTTTCCCCACTCCAGTCCATACTTTACTCTGCTGCCCAGATCATTTTTTACAAAAACATTAAGGACACATCACACACACACACACACACACGCACACACACCCGCCCCCCCACCCACCTCAAAAAACTTCAGTGGTTGTCCATCCACCTCCACATCAAACAAAAACTCCTCACCATTTGCTTTAAAGCACTTTATCACCTTATCCCCTCCTACCTCACCTCCCTTCTCTCCTTCTACAACCCATCCCACACACTTCACTTCTCTAGTGCTAATCTTCTCACTGTGCCTCTATCTCACCCTGTCTAGCTGCTGACTCCTAGCCCATGACCTGCCTCTGGCTTGGAACACTCTCCCTCCTCAAATCTGACAGACAATTACTCTCCCTGGCATCAAAGCCTTATTGAAGGCACATCTCATCCAAGAGGCCTCCCAGATTAAGCCCCACTTTTCCTCATCTCCAACTCCTTTCCGTGACCAACTGACTTGCTCCCTTTGCTCTTCCTCACTCCCAGCCCTACAGCACTAAGTACAGATCTGTAATTTTATTTATTTGTACTGTTGTCTGTCTCCCCCACCCTAAAATGTAAGCCCATCTGGGGCAGGGAATGTGACTCTATTGCTGTGTCCTACTTTCCCATGCACTTAGTACAGTGCTCTGCACACAGTAAGCACTCAATAAATACAATTGAATGAATGGTTGAGTGAATGAATGAGAGTGTCAGTAAAGTCAAGATTAGATAATGTTTCTAGGAGAAGAGTTTGGCCCACAGTGTTACAGGCAGCTGAGAGGTTGAGGAGAATTAGGGTGGAGTAGTGACCATTGTATTTGGGAAGAGGGAGATCAGTAGTGACTTAGATCAGGTTCTGTGGAGTGGCAGGGGTAGCAACCAAATTGGAGAGAATCAAGGAGAGATTTGAAGAAAGGAAGTGGAGGCAGCGGGTGTGTACAACTTGCTCAAAAGCTGGAGGGAACTGTGGGGCCTAGGGAAGACTTTTTTTTAGGGTAGGGGAGATGTGAGCATGTTTGAAAGCAGGGGGGAAGGAACCATTGTGAAGTAAACAGTTGAAGATGGTAACCAGGGACGGAAGAAAAGAGATGGCAATTTTTTGTTAAGGAGGCCCAGAAGGCCGTGATTGTGTTAAACCCACACTAGGAGTTTGGTTAGGAATGGGAACAGGGGAATGGAGAGATAGCTGGAAGGGATAGTGGGGGCAAAGAAGGTTTTTCCAGTAGGGTGTCATAGAGTGTAGTAGTGTGGTAAACTAGTAGTAGTAATGCTAGCAGTAATAGTGTGTGTTTGAAGGAGAGGAAGGTGGGAGGCATATGACAATAAGAAGTTGAAAATAACAGCGAGGGAGGGGAGAAGTGTAGGTTAAAGGGATTAGGAGGTGAGATGGGACTTGGAGGTAGGCACTTAGTATAGTGTTATTAACAAAGTAAGCACTCACTAAAAACCACTGACTGATTGATTGTCAGGGGAAAGGGTCAGAGGTCCAGGAAGAGACTGCAAACACCTGGTCTTGGCTTCAAGGCTCTCCATCACCTCGCCCCCTCCTACCTCACCTTCCTTCTCTCCTTCTACAGCCCAGCCCGCACCCTCCGCTCCTCTGCCACTAACCTCTTCACTGTTCCTCGTTCATACCTGTCCCGCCGTCAACCCCCAGCCCACATCCTTCCCCTGGCCTGGAATGCCCTCCCTCCACACATCCGCCAAGCTAGCTCTCCTCCTCCCTTCACAGCCCTACTGAGAGCTCACCTCCTCCAGGAGGCCTTCCCCCAGACTGAGCCCCCTTATTCCTCTCCTCCTTCCCATCCCCCCCTCCCCACAGCACTTGTATATATTTGTACAGATTTATTACTCTATTTATTTTACTTGTACATATTTACTATTCTATTTATTTTGTTAATGATGTCCATATAGCTTTAATTCTATATGTTCTGATGATTTTGACACCTGTCTACATGTTTTGTTTTGTTGTCTGTCTTCTAGACTGTGAGACCGCTGTTGGGTAGGGACCGTCTCTATATGTTGCCGACTTGTACTTCCCAAGCGCTTAGTACAGTGTTCTGCACACAGTAAGCGCTCAATAAATATGATTGAATGAATGAATGAATGGTGGGAAAGGGGAAGCAAAAGCGGCCTCTACTCCAAGATTTGTGGCAAGTCTAGGAATCCTCTATTGAGGAATTTCCTTATTCCGATTGGCTTTGGACCCCTCTCAGAGTCGCACCTGGAGAGTTTCCAGTTCTTTACCAGTCACAACTACAAGACGGAGAGTCAAGTGGGGGCATACCCATTCCATTCCTAGCTTGGGCATTGTCTAATGAGTGGAAGGCAATCTACTACAAGTCAAAACTCACCTGTGCTGGACAGCAGCAGCATGGGAGAGAGTCAAGGGCAGAGACTCATTTACCGCATGGAAGGAGGCGATGGTAAACCAATTCTATATTTGTACCAATAAAATTCTATGGTTAAGCTACCAGAACGATTGCAGATGGAACTGGGGCGTTCTAGGAGAGATGTGTCTATGTCCTCACTAAGGATCGGACATGACTTCACAGCACAAGACAACAACAATAAATTGGCTTTGGAGATGATTCAGGCAGAAATATCACTTCTCACCTAGTAAACTTGGTTATGGGAAAATATTTCTTTGAAAGGTCTGTTGTGGAATGAGCCACAAACCACTGGGTGAAATATAGTCTTTTTATCCTGTTTCACTACTTTTTTCAGACAAGTGACCACTTTTTTCTCTCTTTATTGCCCTTTTTTTTGTATATTTAGCAGGTAAATGGATGTCAGGCAGGTGGCCAAGTGAAAATATTTATTTCATTGGAACTTCCAAGGGTCATTAAGGGCAAGTATTAAAACCAAGGAAGCAGTCGGTAACAGGCAGGCTGTTGGCATTTGGTGCCGGTCAGGAAGAGCTGCTCTATTTCACCCCCTCTCACCTCTGGAAGGTCAATGGGACTCGAGATTCCTGGGAGATGTGGTGTGTGCTGTTGGATGGAAGGGCTGTGGCTGTCAGAATATGGCCAACTAGCTATAATGAACATCTTTTCACATTCATGTGTCTTCATGATTCATTAATTTTTTTAATCTCTCTAGTTGTAAATAGTATGATTGCCTCTCCTATTGGAACACTTTGCGGGCAGGGAGCATGTTCCTTCAGTATTTTGTACTTCCTAAGCACCTAATACCAAATAGAAATGCCTTACCATTGGCTTTAAAACACTCAACCACCTCCCCAATCCTACCTTATCTCACTAATCTTCTATATCCCAACTGACACACTTCATTCCCTAATACAAACCTTCTCACTGTAAACATAATCTCATCTTTCTCGCTACTGCACCCTTGCCCAACTTTCCTCTGGCTTGGAATTCCCTGCCCTTTCATATCTGACAGTGAATCAATCAATCAGTCAAGTGCTTACTGTGTGCATTGCACTGTACGAAGCATTGGAATAATACAATATAACAATATAATAATAATAATGGCATTTATTAAGTGCTTACTATGTGCAAAGCACTGTTCTAACCAAGCACTAAGTTGGCAGACACATTCCCTGCTGGGTTATAGTAGGAGAGCATCAAGGTGAAGTAGAAGGGGCAAGGTGATTGAGTGCTTTAAAGCTGATGGTAAGGAGTATCTGTTTGATGTTGAGGTGGATGGGCAACCACTGAAGGTTCTTGAAGAGTGGAAAAACATGGATTGATTGTCTTTGTACAGAAATGGTCAGGGCAGAAGCGTGAAGCATGAACTTGATTGGGGAGAGATAGGAGGAAGGGAGGTCAGCAAGGAGGCTGATACAATAATCAAAACAGAATGGATAAGTGCTTGTATTACCATAGTAGCAGTTTGGATTGAGAGGAAATGGTGGATTTTAGCAGTGCTGTGAAGGTTCAACCAACAGGAATTAGTGATCCTATCTCCCTATCTTCAGAGCCCTACTAAAATAATGTGATTTTTTGCACATACACTATTTCCAAGAGGTCTTCCCAGACTAAGCCCTCTTTTCCCTTTCTTCCTCTCCCTTCTGTGTCTCCCTTGCACTTGGATTTATTCTTCGTAAGCACTTTGATATTCCCCCCACACGCACCTCAAGCCCCACAGTACTGACGTACATATCAATCTATAATTTATTTTAATGTCTGTCTCCCTCTCTTGTCTGAAAGCTCCTTCTGGGCAGGGATCATCTATACCTACTCTTTTGTATTGTACTTGCCTCACTCTTCTGTATTGTACTTAAGTGGTCTGTACACAGTATGAGAAGCAGCATGGCATAATGGATAGAGCAAGGGATTAGGAGTCAAAAGGTCACGGGTTCTAATCCCTGCTCTGCTTCTTGTCTGTTGCGTGACCCTGGACAAGTTACTTAACTTCTCTGTGCCTTAGTTACCTCATCTGTAAAATGGGGATTGAAACTGTGAGCTCCACTTGGGACAGGTACTGTGTCCCACCTGATTTTCTTGTATTCACCCCAGTGCTTAGTACTGTGCCTGGTACATAGTAAGTGCTTAACAAATACCACAGTTGTTATTATTATTATTCAGTAAATGCCATTGATTGTTCAGTTGACTAGAACAGTGCATCAAACAAACAGTGGGAAATCAAGAAATGTTGTAACTGCCACCATTGCTACCACTACTGATTAGTGATACTACTACTACTACTACTCCAACTACTATTATTACTCCTTTTTTCTGGTTGCCACCCTGGAGCAGCCTCCATTCCTTCTGCACCCCTGCTGGAGCCATTTTGGGCTTAGGGGTACCGATTTTTCATTTTGAGCTTCGGGAAGAACTTGG
Organism: Tachyglossus aculeatus; assembly: GCF_015852505.1. NCBI lineage: Eukaryota > Metazoa > Chordata > Mammalia > Monotremata > Tachyglossidae > Tachyglossus > Tachyglossus aculeatus. The sequence goes on along the minus strand of NC_052090.1, from coordinate 2,727,119 downwards.
GAGGGCAGTTTGGGAGGCCTGGGCATTTGTCAGTGGTGTTTGAAGGGAACCAGGTGGAAGAAGCTGAAGGGAAGGGAAGTTATAGGATTTTCCTTAAACCATTTCCAGGATCCGGGCTTCCCTACCAGAATAGCTGCACCAGAACTTTGGATTTTAGGAGTGGGCCTTTCTGGGGGGTTCAAGCTTGCTTTCGGAGAAGCATTTTGAGAAGGATTTCCCAGAGTCTCTCACATGCCCTATACTTGGAGGAGAGGGGCCATGAATGTGGAAACCCACCACTCAACACTTGAATATCTGATTTACACAGGCTCCTGGGAGAGTTTAGAAGGGTGTAGCGATCAGATGATAAAAAGTTTAATATCTGCATCATACGCCATGATAAAATTGCATTTATGATCTTAGGGGAGGAAGTTTTTATTGGATATGTCCAAGCTATTTTTTTCCCTGAGTAATGAACTATGGTACGTGTTAAATCATGTATAATTCACAGTTTATTGTTTGTTATATTCTTATCCAGAAAATTCAATAAAAAGTTAATTAAAAAGAATGTAATAAAGCAAAATGACTTGAAATATTAAAATGGTAATAGAAATTTAATTTAGGAGCTGCTTACACTGAAAGTCTCCATGAACCCGATACCCCCTTCTTCAAGTTCTGGAGGCACGGAAGGACTGGCATGTTCTCCAACAAACCCCAGTTCGGTTCCCCTACCTATGCCAGGGGTCACATAGCAGAGAAAGCCCCCAATGGACTCAGGCCCAGAAGGGAGCAGAGGGAGGCTGAGGAGCCAGATTGAAACCCCCTGAATTCCCATGGCATTGCAGGCTAGGAGTCACTGAATCGGGTTGACTAAGAATAGAGGCTAGTCATGACCCCCAGAACAGACATTTTAGTGGCTTTTCCTGTATTCAACGAATGTTTACTGAAATAATATAGTCACAAATAAGACAGACATAGCAAACTCATTTATTACTATACTATTTCACTGAATGGAGTCCTACATGAAATACAGACTCTTGAGTGTCCAGAAATTTTAAAAAATAAGCCCCGCTAACATCCACTCAAAATGCTAAATTACTAGTTTCAAAATCAACTGAATTATAATTTAACTCCAATATTTTTCCAATAGATCTACCAGTCATGGATCAAGTTTATAAATGGGTGCTGCTGCAGGGTGATAGAATTTGAAGCGGAAAATTCAAGCTATTTTCCAGGTGATAGTGAGAGAACAATACAAACTAGTGTAAATCTAATTTAATATATTTGTTTTAAAATGTGTTAATGAAATTAATATATTTCAAAATATGATATAATACATTATACAATCATAATCAATTTACCTGTGAATGATATATTCTACAATAGGTAAAGCTATCTCTATAATCCATTATTTTCATCAGAATAAAGGATAAGGCACATGCCCTATTCCCTAGTTTCCAGATGAAATATAAGAATCACTCTGGAGGATTCCCTAATTTCTAAGTACTTTTGCTTCAGCTGGGATGAGGACAATTTTGCAATTTGACTGGGTGTGGACAGCACTGAAGTCCAAGAAAAAGCCATTCTACATACTAGACACAGATGACAGCACCCTAAAGGTACCCTCCCCATCCCTGTCCTGCACAAAACCAACCAAAGACTGTGGATGCTTTGCCTCAGTCAGACAGGCTCTATAGATCTCAGATAGGCTCAAAGAAAACTTGTGTAATAAAAGTCACATAGAACAACTCACATCTAGACCCCGTGCACACAAAAAGTGATCTTCAACAGTAGCAATAAAAGTAAGAGCAGCAGCAACCACATTAAAGTTATTTCAGTTTGAAAGAGGTGGTTAGTAGCAGCAAAATAATGGGACATGGAATATGGAAAGTACATCCAGAGGGACAAGGGGTAGAAGTCTAGAAGTGTTGGGGTTGACACTTCCTGGCATAGATTAAATACTTCCTGGCAACCCAAATTGTCCCCCACTTTGAGTCAGGTGTTTTTCAAACCCTAGCTGGACTACTGAATCACCCTCCTCACTGTTCACCTTTCCTCAGCATCTCTCATCTCTGGTCCAGACTTTCCTCTGCTACCTGGATCATTTTTCTAAAATATCATTCTATTCATAAATGTCTACGCCTCAAAAATCTTTATTGGTTGCCCATTCTTCTCCAAATCAAACAGAAGCTCCTCTCATTATTTTTAAGGCAGTCCCTCAGTTCTTTCCCTCTTATTAGCTTCTACTGCTATGAAGAGTTTGTGCTCTTTTCATTCATTCAATCGTATTTATTGAGCACTTGCTGTGTGCAGAGCACTGTACTAAGTGCTTGGGAAGTGCAAATCGGCAACATATAGAGATGGTCCCTACCCAACAATGGGCTCACAGTGTAGAAGGGGGAGACAGAAAACAAAACAAAACAAGTAGACAGGTGTCAATACCATCAGAATAAATAGAATTATAGATATATACATATCATTAATAAAATAAATAAAGTAATAAATATGTACAAATATACACAAGTGCTATAGGGAGGGGAAAGGAGTAGGGCAGAAAATGGAGCGATGGAGAGGGGAGGAGGAGGAGAGGAAAAGGGGGGGCTTCTGAGTCCCAGGCTCATGCTCTAACCATTAGGCCATGCTGCTTCACTAGTCTCACTAGTCTAGTCTCACTAGTAATTCAGATGGACAACCCTCACTGCCATTTTGTCCCAGTAAATGAGGTTTTATTGTATATTCAATGTCCAGAATTGTCTCAAATGTTTCACTGAATAAAAATTAAGCAGGTGCCACTCTCATTTGTCTATTCTTGCCATGAATCACACAAGGGACTTCAATGGGTCTTACCGGAAGCCCTGAGTGTGTTGGTGCCTGTAACACAAATTGAATGTTTTTGTCATTCATAGATGATGCCAATTTCAATTCTGCAGTGGCTACTTCACAGTCTAGGTGATTGCATTAATGCACCCTAACCAAATTTCCTTGGAAGGTTTGAGAAATACTTCTTTACCATCTTCCTCTCGGGAACCTGCCTCTGTGTGTGTGTGTGTGTGTGTGTGTGTGTGTGTGTGTGTGTGTGTGTGTGCGTGCATAAGTGTTTAGGCCCTGCCATGCCATGGTCCAGTGGGATAAGGGGACTGAGACCATAGACCATATAATCAATCATTCCATCAACAGTATTTATTGAGCACATACTGTCTGCAGAGCACTGCACTATGTGCTTGGGAGAGCACAAAAGAATGGGTAGACATGTTCCTTGCCCACCAGGAGCTTACAGTCTACAAGTTAAGACAGACATTAAAGTAAATTATGGGTATATTCATTCATTCATTCATTCAATCGTATTTATTGAGCACTTACTGTGTGCAAAGCACTGTACTAAGTGCTTGGAAGGTACAATTCGGCAACAGAGACAGTCCCTACCCAACCATGGGCTCACAGTCCAGAAGGGGCAGACAGACAGCAAAACAAAATGAATAGACAGATGTCAATACCATCAAAATAGATAAATAGAATTATAGATACGTACACATAATTAATAAAATAGAGTAATAAATATGTACAAATATGCACAAGTGCTATGGGGAGGGGAAGGGGGTAGGCCAGAGGGAGAGAGTGAGGGTGATGGGGAGGGGAGGAGGAGGAGGGGAAATTGGGGGGCTCAGTCTGGGAAGGCCTCCTGAAGGAGGTGAGCTCTCAGTAGAGCTTTGAAGGGAGGAAGAGAGCTAGTTTGCTGGATGTGTGTAGGGAGGGCATTCCAGGCCAGAAGAAGGACGTGGGCCAGGGGTCGAGGGTGGGACAGGTGAGATCGAGGCACAGTGAGGAGGTTAGCGGCAGAGGAGTGGAGGGTGCGGGCTGGGCTGTAGAAGGAGATAAGGGTGGTGAGGTAGGAGGGGGCAAGGTGATGGAGAGCTGTGAAGCCAATAGTGAGGAGTTTTTGCTTATGCGAAGATTGATAGGCAACCACTGGAGATTTTTGAGGAGGGGAGTGACATGCCCAGAGTGTTTCTGCAGAAAGATAATCTGGGCAGCAGAGTTAAGTATAGACTGAAGTGGGTAGAGACAGGAAGATGAGAGATCAGAAAGGAGGCTGATGCAGTAAATATATGTACTTACTTGTAAGATATGTGCAAAAATGTCATGGGGCTGAGGATAGGGTGAATATCAAGTGCTTAAAAGGTACAGATCCAAGTGCAAGGGAAATGGAGTAAGTTGGGAAGGCCTCTTGGAGGAGATATGAATTGAATAAGGCTTTGAAGGTAGAGTGGTGTTCCATCGTATTGAAAGGAGAGAGAGTTCTAGGCCAGAGGGAGGACCTGGGCAAGGAATCACTGGCAAGATAGACAATACTGAGGTACCGAGACTAAGTTGGTGTTAGTGTAGTGAAGTGAGGATGCTGAGCTGTAGTAGGAAATCAGCTAGCCAAGATATGAGGGGCAAAATGATTGAGTGCTTTAAAGACAATCGTGAGGAGTTTCTGTTTGATTTGGAGTTGGAGGTTCTTGAGGAGTTGGGAAATATGGATTAAACCTTTTTTAGAAAAATGATCTGTATGGTGGCAAGTAAGGACTGGATGGGGGGAGATAGGAGACAGGGAGATCAACACAGAGGCTGAGGCAGTAGTCAGGACAAGATACAATAAATGTTTGGTTCAGTTGGTAGCAGTTTGAATGGAACAGAAAGGGCAGATTTTAGTGATACTGTGAAGTTGGAACTGACAGGATTTTATGACAAACTGAATATGTGGATTGAATGAGAGAGATTCATTCATTCATTCAATCGTATTTATTGAGTGCTTACTGTGTGCAGAGCACTGTACTAAGCACTTGGGGAGTACAAGTTGGCAACATATAGAGATGGTCCCTACCCAACAACGGGCTCACAGTCTAGAAGGGGGAGACAGACAACAAAACAAAACATGTAGACAGGTGTCAAAGTCGTCAGAACAAATAGAATTAAAGCTATATGCACATCATTAACAAAGTAAATAGAATAGGAAATATGTATAAGTAAAATAGAGTAACAAATCTGTACAAATATATATACAAGTGCTGTGGGGAGGGGAAGAAGGTAGGGCAGGGGCATGGGGAGGAGGAGAGAAAAAGGGCTCAGTCTGGGAAGGCCTCTTGGAGGAGGTGAGCTCTCAGTAGGGCTTTGAAGGGAGGAAGAGAGCTAGCTCGGCAGATGTGTGGAGGGAGGGCATTCCAGGCCAGGGGAAGGACGTGGGCTGGGGGTAGACGGCGGGACAGGTGAGAACAAGGTACAGTGAGGAGGTTAGCGGCAGAGGAGTGGAGGGTGCGGGTTGGGCTGCAGAAGCAGAAAAGGGAGGTGAAGTAGGAGGGGGCGAGGTGACAGAGAGCCCTGAAGCCGAGAGTGAGGAGTTTTTGCTCAATTCATAGGTTGACAAGCAGCCACTGGAGATTTTTGAGGAGGGGAGTACTATGCCCAGAGCGTTTCTGCACAAAGATGATCCGGGCAGCAGAGTGAAGTATAGACTGAAGTGGGGAGAGAGAGGAGGTTGGGAGATTAGAGAGGAGGCTGATGCAGTAATTCAGTTGGGATAGGATGAGAGATTGAACCAGCAAGGTAGTGGTAGAGAGGTGATTCTAAGATAATGCAAAGATTATGGTTTTAAGAGATGAGAGGGTAGTGGTGTTGTCTTCAGTGATGGAACAGGTGGTGGGTTGGGGGAAACAGGGTTTGGGTGGGAAGATAAGGAGTTTATTTTGGACATGTTAAATTTGTGGTGCTGGCAGATTATCCAAGTAGAGATGTCCTGAAAATGGAAAGAAATGCAAAGCTGCGAAGAGATGTTCAGTTTGGAAAGGTAGATTTGGGAATCATCTGCGTTGAGATAGTAGTTGAGCTCTTGGGAGTGAATGAATTCTCAAAGTGGGTGAGTATGGATGGAGAATAAAAGAGGACCCAGAAATGAGCCTCAAATAACCCCCATTGTTAGAAGGAGGAAGGCAGAGGAGGAATCTATCAAAGAGAATGAGAAAGTATGGGCAGAGATAGGAGGAGAACAAGGAGAGGACAGTGTCAGTGAAGCCAAAGTTAGATAATGTTTCCAGGAGAAGGCAGCAGAAATGTTGAGGTGGATTTGAGTGGAGTAGTGGCCACTGGATTTGACAAGAAGGAGGTCTTTGGTGACCATAAGAGGGGGTAGTTTCCATTGAGTGAAAGGGGTAGAAGCCAGATTGGAGGGACAAGGAGAGAATTAAAGGAAAAGGAGGCTGTCAGTGTAGATGGAGAGGAAGTTGAAGTTTGGAGATGGACTTTGGAGACGAATGGTAGGAGGGTGATGGAGGTATTCTTGGGGAAAAGAGTAAAAAGTCTATTTTTAGGACTGGGGATACATGAGCATGTTTGAAAGCAGTGGGGAGGAGACAATTGGAAAACAAATGGTTGAAGATCGCAGTCAGAAAGGGAAGAAGGAAGCAGAGTGAATCTTTGCATCAAGCAAGCTATCAAACTTGACCTATCTGTTCCTACTGAATACATATAGAGCTGCTTTCAAGGGTCTGGTTGGCTCTAGCTTAGCAGGTTTGGCCCAGTTTGCCAGTCATTTGGGTTGGTCTAGAACCAGAAAACTGCTCTGGGAAGGTGAGTGAAAAGTAGAAGGGTTCAGGGTACTTGGAAAAGCATTGGTTCAGTCCATAGATGGACGCCAGAGAGATTGGGGGGCTCAGGCAGATGGTTCTCAGGCCTTTGATGTCTTCAGAGCCTCTACCTCTTTTACTGCCTCTCCCTGTTCTGGCTTCTCTTGGCTTTAGGTCTAACCTGAGCTTTTCACCTCCCTCATACTCTACCTTTTCAGTCATTCGGGAGAAAATTATTTTTTCTCCTCCAAAAAACCTTTGACAACTAATTACCGCCATAGCCCCAAGTTCCTGGCCTCATTCACCATCATGGCATTAGGACTAATGAAGATTACCCAAGAAAGAGATGCTCTCTTCTCATTTCCCCAGAAATCTGGTGTCAGCCTTCCTCTCCCTCTGAGTGAGGCCCTCAGACATTCCCACCTCCTGCATTGCCTGTCAATCACATGGAGCAAGGACCAGTGAGAAGGACTGCATAGGGATCTCAGACACGGACTTGATAACATATCTCTCCAACCTAGAATAGTGTTTCCAAGATACCCAAGTTCAACTGAGACCCCTCTGCCTACAACCTCCACCTCCACCTCCAAGCTCTCTCCTTTCTCCAGAAAATATGCCTGGGAGCTCTGGGACCTGTTTTCTTTCTTTAATCCTGTGCTCTGGCCATGATAGTTTACTTGCTGAGGATGTCAATGTTTAAAATAAAATCATTTCCTCTCAACTGGAAAAAGAACTTTGGGAAGCCCATTTAATGGGAGAATTGTTCAGCCAAGTTGAGTTTTGTTCCTGAAAGATGTTTCCTTAAATTAATCCCCAGAAAAACTCCTGTTAATATTATGGGACTATGTTGTCCTTGTGACCAGGGGCGTGACTGACCAGGCTGCTTTATGATGCCTCAGAATTTATAGGTCTCTCTTAGATCACCTCCAAGAATTGTAACAAGTTTAGAATGCAGCTGGTTAGCTACTCACTCAAGCAAAAGATGCTTCATTTTTTCATCTTAGCTGAGTTGCACTAGCCCCTTAGGTGACAGATCATTGATTTTTAGTTCTTATTAGCTGTCTATTATTGTTTATTAGGTAAGATTCCATCTTATCTGCCTGGGCTGATGAATATCTCCCCTTCTGTTTGTTCATTGTGATTTGCTGTGAACCACTGACCATAAAGCACTGGCATATGGCAGAGCCAAGCCCATGAATGGACCAGAGCAGAGATGTCCCCATGAGTCAAGGAAACATGCCCTCATGACTCATTTTATTTTCTCTGTGGCAGGCATCAGCTGTAGAGGCTCAGAGCTTGCTCTGTTAAAGATGTCAAGCAGTAACCATCCTTGTCTTTTAGTATCTGTGTGTTAAACATCTTGTTCACTCCAGTCAGTGCCATCAATGGCTCCCATACCACTCTTTCAGGCATCCCAGAAGACCAGAGGAGGAAGGGCAGTGATCCTGAGACAACAATAATAATAATGATGGTATTTGTTAAGCACTTATTATGTGCCAAGCACTGTTCTAAGCACTGAGGTAGATACAAGGTAATCAGGTTGTCCCACATGGGGCTCACAGTCTTCATCCCCATCTTACAGATGAGGTAACTGAGGCCCAGAGAAATTAAGTGACTTTTCCGAGGTCACACAGCAGGAAAATGACAGAGCCAGGATTAGAACCCACACCCTCTGACTCCCAAGCCCCTGCTCTTGCCACTGACCCACGCTGCTTCTCGATAACTGTATTGTTTTTAATGATCAATGGTATTTATTGAGTGTTAACTGTGTTCAGAGCACTGCAGTAAGTGCTTGGGAGAGAACAATGCAATAGAGTTGGTAGAATCGCTCCCTGCCCGCAATGAGCTTATGGTCTATAGATGAACTTACACTCTAGAGATGAGCTATCAGGCTAGCTTTAGCCTCTCTGATGCTTCCAGTGGAACAAGCACACCATTTTCCCAAGCCAGAATCTGCCTCAGGACAAGAGTCAGAAGATTTTTCCCAGCCTGGGTATCTGGAAAACGACCAGAAGGGCCAGCATAAAACAAGGGATGAGAGAGGGCAAACCAGGTTGCCTGCAGCCTGGACACGAATTTTTAATCGTGATAATTTCCCATCCAATCGGGATGAAGCTGTTCCACCTCCCCACATTAAATCATAGCCCCTCTGAGGGTAGGTACCTTGCATTTTGCCTGTGGAATTCCTTCCCAAATGCTTAGGACAGTGCAGTGATCATCCTATAGTAGACACTAAGTAAATACTATTGACTGATTGATTGGTATCCATAAGGCCCAAAGCCAGTCTTTAGGTGAGTCCTGTTACGTTGTGGTTCAATCCTCCAATCAATCAATTAATCACATTTATCGAGCATTTACTGTGTAAAGCACTGTACTGAGCACTCAGGAAAGTACAGTTGGGTACAATCCTGCCCTCAAGGGCTTTACAATCTAGAGGGGGAAACAGACATAAAAATAAATTGCAGGTGTCCAGTGACTTTTTTAATGGAACAGAATTGAGGATGCTGGCTTAGGGTGAGTTGCTAGAGAGTACAAGGATGTTGTTGGGGGGCATCAAAGTTATATTTCTTCCAGTTGACTGCCCTGGTTTCTACTACTGGGCCCCAGGGCCACCTAATGGGGGAGCTGGGCTTCTCTGCATAATGGAAGGCCCAAAGAGGTGGGCATCTTTGGGAGAGGCACCAAAGCAGCAGTTAAGTGTTACCACAGACAAAATGACTCCCACAAAGGGAGTATAAGGAAGGGGAAGAAAGTACAGATCTCCAAACTAGGGTGACTCTCTGCAAGATGTGACAGGTGTAGGACCAAGAGACTACCATCCAGCACACCACTAACCCTTTTCTTTTTACAGCATATGCCTCACTGACCCCTTCTCCCCTTGTGATTTCACACCTTCCCCACTCCCACCCAATCTGCTCCAGCCTTGCCCATTCCAGTTATGGAGATGTTTTTCCACCAGGTACAATAGCACAGGGAGAGGAGCCATGATCGGTGGTCCAGGGCAGCCCACGAATAGGATTTGACACATGGGTCCTAATCATAGATGCCTCTACTGTCATTCACCTGCCTAGAAGGCTGAGTCATTCATTCATTCATTCAATCATATTTATTGAGTACTTACTGTGTGCAGAGCACTGTACTAAGTGCTTGGAAAATATAATTCAGCAATAAAGACAAAGCCACCCAGAGCACTTGGAGTGCCGATCTCCGACTAAAGATGCTCATGTTCCCAGTGAGACAGTTCCAGGCACAGATCATCTCTGTTGCCCGGAGAAAGATCAACAGGCTGGGGACAAAAAACTATTCTGTTTGCACTCCCTCTGTGGGAACCCATGAACCAATAGCGGTCCCGGGGATCACCAAACTGACAAGGTGAAGGTCAGGTCACACTGTATGTTTTCACTAAGTGGAGGTAATCAGATGTGAGCATTCTAGTCAAGCCTGCCAAGAACCTCCATCTCCCTTTACCCCTATTCCTTCAGTTCAAATTTCTACTTGGGTGACTCTTCCAGCTCCAGCTCTTTCCAGCTCTCAAATTAAAGAAGGAAGATCTAGTCCTCATTCTTCTCTAGAAGGGTGAACAAGTTGGGGAGTGGGAGAACATCGACGGCCAGCCGATGATTTCGGAAGACTCCATGATCCAAATCTCAAAGACAGCTTTGGAGAGCCGTTCCTTCTTAGGAGATTTGAGAGATCATGATGTCCCACTGGCACCCATGTCAAAGAGGCTGTCACCTGAACTATGGAGATCAGTCAGCTATATCTACGCTGACATCGCTGTCTGGACAACTTTGGACTTTCTCTCCTAATCTCAAATCCTCCATCAAATCCTCTTCCCCTAATCATTATTCATCTGTCAATTGCAACACATATTTGTCTCCCCTTTGTGACATTTGCCATTTTATTTGAGGTTCATTGGTTGCAATGAGTTCTGAATTATTTAAGTTTTTTTATTAGTGATTGGATTTGCTTTTGCTTTATCTTTTCACCTTATTCTACTTTCCATTGTGTCATTTTCACATCCTTTTCTGTCTTGGTTCTCTTTTAGTTTCGTTTGCACTGTTTTCATTTATTCACCAATTCTGCATTGCTTGGGCAGAGAGAAACAACTCTGATCCTCCTCTTCAATCCCTTTACTTGAAACCTAGAGCATTTAATTGGCTTGAGGACATGACTGCTACATTGCTATACTGAACTCACCCAAGTGCTTAGTACAGTGCTCTGTACACAGTAAGCGCTCAATGAATACAACTGATTGATTGATTGAATTTATTGATTGCTTCCAAACACCGACTTAAAATCTTGTAAATGATCTGTCATTGGACTGGACTTGGGAGACTGGGGTTTTTGTGTGGAGGGTGGTGAGAAGGAGGCGGTAGTAGATCATGGAATGGATTAGTTTATTTTGTGTATCAGTGTGCAGCCACAATCCTGGGAACAAAGATTCGGTTGTTGTCTGCAGTGAGTACACCATCAGATTAGCTCAGTGAAGACACTGGAAGGCCATAGGTACAGGGTTGTTCATCACTGTGATTCCACTGATGGACATGCTTAGGTATAACCCTTGATCTATGGCCATATATGCTCTCCCATCCCTTTGGAGAATTGCTTGCAAAATTCCGGTTATGTTTTCTATGAATAGTGGGAAACCTCCAACACCTGAGGTGAGTTCTCCTGAAGGCAGAGGGAAGGGAAATTAGGCAGTTGGAGCTGGCAGCTGGCTGGCATATGTGCAAGAATTGTTTCATGAGGTAATACTTTTCTTTCAGTGTAAGGAAGAACCGCGATAAAGGTGAAGCTAGAGAAATTTATTTGGGGATTAATTTAGCCTAAGCCTTGTTTCCAGCCATTTCCACAAGGATGCACTCAGCATCCAGCTGCATGGCTGGGGGAATGGTGTCTGACTTCTGGTACCAGATCATTGGCTTGGCCCTGGCAATATTGAACCCAGTGGCTTTAAATAATACCTTGTAAACCTCGATGCTACTACTGTTTCTTGTAATTCTTTCTGATGTGCCATTTAATTAAATCCTGGCTTTGATATTGACTTCTTTGGGAATCTGGTTCAGTCATGGTCACTAGGGCCTCCACAGAACACTCTCCTGCATCCCAGTGGGAACATTTAATCCCATATCTGCCTTGGATAATACCAAAGATAGGGTGATCAGTATTTTTAGCCCTAGTTTGAATACATCTAAGCATCCCTAATATCTACCTCATGAGGAATTAAACTTTGTTAGTGTTTAATTATTGATCAATAAGTCAATCAATCAGTGGTGAGCAATGTACTAGCACTTGGAAAGGTATAATAGAGATGGTATACATGATCCTTGCCTTCAAAGAGGATCTATAGGATCTTACAACTTAGTGCATAATAACAACTTAAAAATTACCATAAATAACAAATTTAGAAAACCCCAGGAATCCATTCCCACCTTCCACTGTGACTTTCAAATAGCTCATGTCACCATGGGAGAGAGAAGCTGATGAATTGATCCTCTGAAAGCACAATGCAGCACTGCAGGTAATTGATTTCCATTTTCAATTCTGCTTCCTTTCCCCATGTCCCCTGGCTGTAACCTACAATAGCCCATGGGGTAAATCAACTCTTGGAAAACTAGGGTAACTTGATGAAGATCCTACTGCAAATTAAATTTTACATGACATTTATGCTAATCCTTTATAACAAACCATGAGTTATTTGCGGATCCTGCGGATTCTTGTAAAGTACAACTGTATACCATGGTTTGTATCACTCTTTTGTCAGTCCACACAGTATATTTCATATGATTTTTCTGATCTGAAATTCTGTGATTCAAAAGGTGATTGAAAGGACCCACCTTTAATAATAATAATATTGATTGCATTTGAGGGATACAAGATAATCAGGTTGTCCCACATGGGGCTCACAGTCTTAATCCCCATTTTACAGATAAGGTAACTGAGGCCCATAGAAGTTAAGTGACTTGCCCAAAGTTACACAGCTGACAAGTGGTGGAGCCGGGATTAGAGCCCATGACCTCTGACTCCCAAGCCCATATTCTTTCCACTGAGCCATGCTGCTTACCCCCAGAATTAGTTGGGTCCCCTGCACCATCCTCACCCATTTAGCTCCATTAGATCTGCAGAGAAGCAGAGACTCCGTAAGAGTGGCAGAGGGGAGCGGATCTCTCCTCCATGAAGAAACTGGCTCCCCTCTGAACATGCCAGTTCAGATCAGGACAGATTCATGTCTATCTCTGCATTCCTGAGTCAAGGAACACAGAGAAGCAGAGTGACCTAGAGGATAGAGCATGGGCCTGGGAGCATGGGAGGACCTGCATTCTAATTCTGGCTCTGCCACTTGTCTTCTGTATGACTCTGGGCAAGGGCAACTTCTCTGGGACTCAGTTACCTCATCTGTAAAAATGGGGATTAAGGCTGTGAATCCCATGTGGGACATGAACAGTGTCCATCCTGATTAGCTTATATCTACCTCAGTGCTTAGTACAGTGCCTTGGCACATAGTAAGCACTTAGCAAATACCATATAAAAAAGTGGTTCTCATATCTTTGCTTTCCATGTATGTTGATATGTCTCTGTCCTTTTGCCTTTTTAAAACCATATGGAGGCAAGAACAACTCATGTGCATGTTACTGGTGGAAATCAATCAATGGTATTTATTGAGTGCTTACTGTGTGCAGAGCACTGTACTACATTCTTCCCGCTTCTAGATTCTCCCCCATTGTAGACTGTGAGCCTATTGTGGGCAGGGATTGTCTCTGTTATCTCTATATGTTTCTGAATTGCACTTCCCAAGTGCTTAGTACAGTGCTCTGCACACAGTAAGTGATCAATAAATATGATTGAATGAAGTGCTTGGGAGAGTATAATAAAACAGAGTTGGTAGACAGGTTTCTGCTGACAGTGAGATGTTAGTCTAGAGGGGGAAATACACATTATAACATATAATAATTTATAATATATAAATTATAGATATGTACATCGTACCATAGGGCTGAGGGTGAGGTGAATACCAAATGCCCAACAGTCACCGATCAAAGTGTATAGAAGACACACGACTCTTGGAGATATGACTGTAAGGGGTAAGAGGGTGAAACATAACTTTGCCCCTTGAATATGTCACCTGAATGGCAAAAAGTGGCCCGACATGGCTCAGTGGAAAGAGTTGGAGGTCATGGGTTCTAGTCATGGGTTCTAATCCTGCCTCTGCCACTTGTCAGCTGTGTGACGTTGGGCAAGTCACTTAACTTCTCTGGGCCTCGGTTACCTCATCTGTAAAATGGGGATTGACTGTGAGCCCCACGTGGGACAAGCTGATCACCTTGTATCCCCCCCAGCGCCTAGAACAGTGCTTTGCACATAGTAAGTGCTTTACAAATACCATTATTATTACTCTTATTATTATATTTCCTCTGAAAGACATTCACATACCTGAGTACAGTCTCAACATCACCAGCATTATCTTCAAACTGTTCACCAGCCCTCAAACTAGACCTCACTAGTAAGGCAGACCTAATTGCCACATCCATTGGTTTCAGGGAAGTAGACAGAAGGAACCTATTCAGAACAGATTCCCAACAGCTAGGCCCAACCACTCTCATAAGGAATTCATGGGCAAAAGCAAGATGCCTCCACTAGCCCTGCCTTTTCACTGGAACCTTATTCTGACCTTTGTGACAACAGCATATTTCATTTTGCTTCTTACAGCTCCAGCCTCAGGGCTGAGAGCAATGGTTTGGAAATATCCCCTTACCCATTTCTGGAAAACGTAAGGGTCTACCAACATATCTCTCTCAGAACTCTGACCTGTCTGGCTCCTGGTGTCTTTTAGGTGCTTTGCTGGCAGGATTGTGATGTTGTGAAAACACTCAGGCTTCTATTGGAGGCAGATTTATGGGGTTGATGGGAAGTGGGAATAGGAATTAGGCAAAATCTCCGTAGGAGACTACATCTCCCAGAGGCAAAAAAGGGCCCTTTTTCCACTCCATTCTCAGGGACCCCTAAAAGGTCTAGAGGTGAGGCTTTTGCTCCTATCCTGAAATTTCACTCTCTGTAGCCTGGGGGCTAGATTTTCCCATGTGAGGTAAGTAAAGTCTCTTTCAAAGTCTGTTGAGCTGATAACCCCTATTGTTTTCACAGAGAAACTAGTTTATCAGAGTATCAGGATGGATTTCAGGACTTGGATGGTGGCCTTTATTTATCTTTGGTAGTTTTCTCCTCTCCTTTTCTCTTCTGCTCTTTGGAAAGGTTTGTTGTAGCTGTTATCATTTAAGAATGAATTCAAAGGAGAATGAATGTCTCTCAGTAGCTGATCCCATGGGGTGCTTGCTGAGTGCTTACTATGTTCCAGGACAGGACAGTCCCTCTAAATTGCAACTGTTGTATTGTACTCTCCCAAGCACTTTGTACGGTGCTGTGCACACTGTAAGTGCTCAATAAATAAGATTGAATGAACAAATGAATAAATATATTCTCCCCACAGATCCTTCAGCTGTGCTCTGTGCATTGGAGAATGTTGGTCATTGTGCCCAAAGTTTTTAATGCCTGCCCCGTCCCACAGTTGGAAGTCATGTTCTCCAAGGCTCAAGGCTCAAGGATCAGGGATTTCTTTTTGAGCACGAGTAAACCTTTTGATACCTTGAAGGCTCTGTGGCACATTGTATGTGGGAGACAGAGCTAGTTCATGGAAGGTATTTATTAAGAGCTACTGGGTGCCAGGCATTGTACTAATCACTGGAGTAGATACCAGCTAATCAGGTTGGACACAGTCCATATCCCACAAGGGGCTCACAGTCTTAATCCCCATTTTACAGATGAGGCAACTGAGGCAAAGAGAGTCCATGCTCTACCCACTAGGCAATTCTGCTTCTCAGTGTGAAGCAGCTAAATGTGATTCTGTCCCATAATCCTGTGATGCACACATTTTGGTGGCCGTTCTGGAGATGAGGAAACAGAGCCAAGGGAACTGACCTAACAGCAGTGACCCCACAGCAGTGCAACAGTCCTGGGAACAGAGGATCGCATCAACTGATGACCCTTAACCTGACATGAAGTGCTCCCACTTGGGAAGAAAGCATTAATACACTGTTAAAGAGTCTCTGCCAACCTTGCACTGCCTTGGAAAGTGCAGGCTAACAGCTAATCTAAGTTTATGGAAGAGTGGGTGTTGGTGAACTATGGTGGACTGAGCAATGAGGGACCCACCCCAACAATTAAAGGGTGGGAGGAGGGAGCCTATGAAAAGAGAAGGAGCAGTCAGAGAGATAGGAGAACCAGGAGACGGCAGTTTGGGTGAAGGCAAAGTTAGATAATATTTCCAGGAGAAAGGGGTAGTTGTTAGTGTCGAAGAAAGCAGGAATGTTGAGGAGGATTAGGGTGGAGTAGTGGCCATTGGATTTGTCAAGAAGTAGATCACTGGTGACCTTAAAGAGGGCCATTTCAATAGAGTGGAGGGGACTGAAGGCAAAACTCAGGGAGTCAAGGTGGGAGTTGAAGGAGAGGAAGTGGAGGCAGTCCAGGTAGACAACTTATTCAAGGAGGTTGGAGAGGAATGGAAGGAGGAAGATAGAGCAATAACTGGAGGGAGGCAGTGAATCAAAGGTTGGTTTTTTGTTGTGTTTTTTTCAGTATAAGAGATACCTAGAATGTTTGAAACTGTGGGGAAGGAGCCATTGAAAAGGAGAGGTACAAAATGGGGATCAGGGAGAGACGAAGATGCAGGGTAATTGTTTTGATAAAGTGAGAAGGGATTGCTTCTCAATCAAAGGTGAAGGGGGTAAAATTTGAGAGATGGTGGAAAATTTTTAATTGAGATACTGCTGGGAAAAGGGGACTGGAGGAGGAAGGAATTATAGACGAGCTTGATGGTTCAAGTAAGCATTCACTTTAATTGCCTAACAAGAAGCAATGTGGCTTAGTGCATAGAGCAGAGACTCGGGAGTCCAAAGAACCTGGTTCTAATCCCTGCACATGTCTGCTTTGTGATTTTAGGCGAGTCAGTTAACTTTTCTGCCCCTCAGTTACCTCATCTGTAAAATGGGTATTCAGAGTGTGAGCCCCATGTGGGGTAGGGACTGTGTCTAATCTGATTAACTTGTATCTACCCCAGTGCTTAGAACAGATTAACTTGTATCTACCCCAGTGCTTCGAACAGCAGTTGGTACATAGTAAGCATTTAACAAGTACCATAATCATCCTCAACATTATCATCATTTATTGAGTGCTAACTGTGTCCAGAAATGGACAAGTTTGCTCTGCTGTCTGGAATGACCAAGACTGAACTCCTTGTCTTCCCTCCCAAACCGTGCCCTCTCCCTGACTTTCCCATCTCTGTTGACGGCACTACCATCCTTCCCGTCTCACAAGCCCGCGATCTTGGTGTTATCCTCGACTCCACTCTCTCATTCACCCTTCACATCCAAGCCGTCACCAAAACCCGCCGGTCTCAGCTCCGCAGCATTGCCAAGATCCACCCTTTCCTCTCCATCCAAACCGCTACCCTGCTCGTTCAAGCTCTCATCCTATCCCGTCTGGACTACTGCATCAGCCTTCTCTCTGATCTCCCATCCTCGTGTCTCTCTCCACTTCAATCCATACTTCATGCTGCTGCCCGGATTGTCTTTGTCCAGAAACGCTCTGGGCATGTTACTCCCCTCCTCAAAAATCTACAGTGGCTACCAATCAATCTGCGCATCAGGCAGAAACTCCTCACCCTGGGCTTCAAGGCTCTCCATCACCTTGCCCCCTCCTACCTCACCTCCCTTCTCTCCTTCTACAGCCGACCCCGCACCCCCCGCTTCTCTGCCGCTAATCTACTCACCATACCTCGTTCTCGCCTGTCCCGCCATCGGCCCCCGGCCCACGTCATCCCCCGGGCCTGGAATGCCCTCCCTCTGCCCATCCGCCAAGCTAGCTCTCTTCCTCCCTTCAAGGCCCTACTGAGAGCTCACATCCTCCAGCAGGCCTTCCCAGACTGAGCCCCTTCCTTCCTCTCCCCCTCGTCCCCCTCTCCATCCCCCATCTTACCTCCTTCCCTTCCCCACAGCACCTGTATATATGTATATATGTTTGTACATATTTATTACTCTATTTATTTATTTATTTATTTTACCTGTACATATCTATTCTATTTATTTTATTTTGTTAGTATGTTTGGTTTTGTTCTCTGTCTCCCCTTTTTAGACTGTGAGCCCACTGTTGGGTAGAGACTGTCTCTATATGTTGCCAACTTGTACTTCCCAAGCACTTAGTACAGGGCTCTGCACACAGTTAGCACTCAATAAATATGACTGATTGATTGATTGATTGGAATTCCTCCAGCAGCTTTCTGCAGCTTGTATGCAAGAGCAGCAGAAGCATCCAGTGGAGGTGATCCATGACTGCTGATTGGTGGTACAAGTTCAGTAACGATGGCATTTATTAAGCGCTTACTATGTGCAAAGCACTGTTCTAAGCACTGGGGAGGTTACAAGGTGATCAGGTTGTCCCACATGGGGCTCACAGTCTTCATCCCCATTTTACAGATGAGATCACTGAGGCACAGAGAAGTTAAGTGACTTGCCCAAAGTCACACAGCTGACAATTGGCAGAGCTGGGATTTGAACCCATGACCTCCGACTCCAAAGCCTGTGCTCTTTTTCACTGAGCCATGCTGCTTCTCTAATCAGTAGATCAGTAGAGAGACAGAGGAGACAGGGAATTTAATTCTGTTGAGTAGGTGAT
Organism: Tachyglossus aculeatus; assembly: GCF_015852505.1. NCBI lineage: Eukaryota > Metazoa > Chordata > Mammalia > Monotremata > Tachyglossidae > Tachyglossus > Tachyglossus aculeatus. The sequence continues at coordinate 2,708,814 of NC_052090.1, read as the reverse complement.
GTTGAGGGTGTAGATTTGTGTTGAGAGAAGATAGCCTGGGTATCAAGACTGTAAGAGGCATAATGACTAGAAAATTGGATAAGATAAAAATATTTAAGGTCTCAGTTGGGGAACTGGATGGATTTCAGGGAAAGAGGAGTATTTTTTTAGTTGTGTTTGTTGAGTGCTTGCTATGTGTAAAGCCCTATTCTAAGCTCTGGGGTAGATACAAGTTTAACAGGTTGGACATAGTCTCTGTCCCACACAGTCCTCGTAATCTAAGTAGAAGGGGGAGCAGGTATGGAATCCCCATGTTAAAGTTGAGGAAACTGAGGCACAGAGAAGTTAAGTGACCTGTCCAAGGTCACACAGCAAGCAATTGGCAGAGCCAGAATTAGAGCACAGGTCCTCTGACTCCTAGGCCAATGCTCTTTACACTTAGGCCATGCTGCTTCTCTATTCTCTTTTTTAGGGTGGCTGACATTGTGGTCATGAGGCTGAGGTTGGGGAACTAAACGGTATGCATGGGGAGATTATGGCAGCAGCAGGAGGACAGGGTGGCACAATCAGTTACTGAAAGTAGCACAGCAATAAATAAAACACATGGGAGATGGGAGTAAGACTTTTATGGGCACGTGGAGAACAATGAGATTGTTATCCTTGTCTTCCTCAGACTCAGACTCAGGCTTGGGCAGAGGGGTGAACACCAGGCTCCTTCCACTATGCGAGTATGGAAGAGAAGGCAGGTCAGGAGGATATGGTTGGAAAGTGGGATTTCAGAGTTGATGAGGTTAGAGATTGTACAACAAATGAGATGATGTATGTGGCCAAGTGCTAAGTGGGTGAGATGGGGAGGAACAGGAGATCAGTGGAGTTGAGGAGTGGAGAAAGGTTGCCGGGAACATTTACATAGATGTTGAAGTTCCTGAAGATCAATGTAAAGACAGAGAAAGATGGAGGGAAAGTGAGAAAGGTGTAAGTGCTTCAGAAAGGGTCCTGGGGAATGGTAAGTAAAGGAAATGAGCAATTGAAGTAAATGGTAGAGGTGGATAGTGTGAACTTCAAAGGAAGGGAAAGAGAGGGATAGGGGACATGGTGTGAAAGTGACCTTGGGGGCAAGAAGGAGGAAAACTGCTCCTTCCCCCTTTCCCAGTGAGTCTTGGGGAGTGGGAGAAGATGAAATCACCTTGGGAGAAAGCAGAAGGAGAGACAGTGTCTTCTGGATGCCATGCTTTGATATCAGGTACCACCTGTAAGGGATACTGGTAGAGCTGCTCAAGGAGCCACCTGGGGCACCTGTGTTGGCTAGCACTATCATCCTCTAGAACTTTAGTTTGGTCTGATAACACACTGCTGCCATACTCTGATCATCTAATAATGGGTCTTTCATTCATTCATTCAAATCAATTGTATTAATTGAATTATTACTGTGTGCAGAGGCTCTCTACTAAGCACTTGGAAGAGTATGATACAACACTAAATAGACACATTCCCTGCTCACAACGAGCTTACAGTCTAGAGATTAGAGGTCTTCCAGAGGATATGCTGCCCTGGGTCTGTGACATGAGTTGGAGTGAGGATGGGCATGCACATCATGCAAAAAACCTGGACTGCCGTGAGCTGCTGTCCCATTTCCCCACTCCTCAGAGATTAGAGCCCCACTTCCAGCCTCCCTTCATCCCCTTCTCTCCTGCCCCACATATTCTGCAGTCGAATGGAGGGTGGAGCTCAGCCTAACCCTTCCCAGATACCTCCTTCCCTCTCACTTCCCAGCTATGCAGGCCCAGGTTGGCGGGGACCTGGATTCTGGCCTCCTGCACTCCGGTGTCTGTTAGGGGCCCCACCCCAATGCCCCACCTCTGTTTAGGGCTCAAGCCCTGGACTCCAGCTACATGGTAGCAGGATGATGGGTCCTGGAGTGTCCCACCAGGAAGAGTGAACACTGGTGGCTGAGCAAACTGATTCACAACTTGAATGGATGGATATGGAGGATTTGTACTGGCATGACTGTCTTGGGAAGGTATCAGGTAAATAAAAGCTATAAAAGGCCAGTTTTGTAAGCAACACGTGCACAGTGCCTGAACTCACAGACATGTGCTGGAACCACCCAGGAGGGAGTGGGAATAAAAGTGCTTGGACTGGAATGAAGTGCTGTTAAGGTGTTTTCTATGTTAGTCTTCTACTGGATGTTGTAGCAACCAGTATCGGGTCTGGGCCGATTGGAACTAAGGTGCTGCTACCCCTGACAATCCTGGTCCCTAGAGTCAGAGGCAGTATTTGTGCTGATAATTGGGCACAGGATGAGAGCCAAAGAGTGTTTTCTCCTAACAGGGGCTCCAAAGGACTATCCCTGTACATGCCTTATGGCCATACTGATTGGACTTTGGATCAGCGGAAAAAATTACAAGGTGTTCACTGGAACGTAGTGATGGTTGGGTAGCTACTCTCAGTGAGTGAACAACTCTGAATTTCTTTTTTAAGAGCACTGTCTCACTGTTGTGACCAGTAACTCTACATTTACAGTTACCTCTTCCCGCATCTTCAGTTTCAATATCACAGAACAAATTGAAGAAAGCAAACCGCGGGTTCAATGCCTAGAGTCACCTAGTGAAAATAATTACAGAACCCACTATTGTGAGCTTTGGGTTCAGACTGAAGTAGTTTGACCTTGACCCTTTGTTTAGGAGTTCTGATTTCTCCAGGCGTTTCTCTCTCTCTTTCTTTCTTCCTTTCTCTCTCTTTCTGTCTCTCTTCCTTTCTTTTTTCTTCCTTCCTTCCTTCTTTCCTTCCTTGCTTCCTTCCTTCTTTCCTTCCTTCCTTGCTTCCTTCCTTCCTTCCTTCCTTCCTTTCTTTTTTTCTTTCTCTCATACCTAGATATGCTTGTGTTAGGCCAGTCACCATCAGCTTTGAAGTCGCTACTGTCTTGGAAAAATAATTTCACATCTTGCCTATCTATGTTAATCATTTTTAATAAAGGCAAGTTATTGGACTAATTCTAAACCCCTCACCTATGCCCTGCCTCTGTCCTGGAATGCTCTCCCTCCACAAATCCAACAATTACTCTCCCCGCTTCAAAACCTTATTGAAGGCACATCTCCAAGAGGCCTTCCTTGACTAAACCCTCCTTTCCTCTTCTCCCACACCCTTCTGCATCACCCTGACTTGCTCCCTTTATGCATCTCCCCTCCCAGTCTCACTACACTTATGCATATCTGTATTTTATTTATTTATATTAATGTCTGTCTCTCCCTCTAGACTGTAAGCTCATTGTGGGGAGGGAATGTGTCTATTGTTATAGTGTACTCTCCCAAGTGCTTAGTACAGTGCTCTGCACACAGTAAGTGCTCAATGTTTATGATTGAAAGAATGAATGAATGAATGAATGAATGAATGAATATCCATAATGAACTTGGTTCTCTGGGGACACTGCAACACCATCTGAAGGCACAGTAACATGGCTCTTTGACAAACCTCTCTTACCAAGCCTCTCCCCAACCCACTGGAGCTATCAACAATCAATCAATCAGTTGTACTGAGTGAGCATTATTAATGTGTGCAGGGCATTGTACTAAGCACTTGGGAGAGGATAATACAACAGAGTTGTTAGACTCAATCCCTGCCCACAAGAAGTTTACAGTCCACAGGGGGAGACAGATATTAAAATAAATTAGAACTATGTACAGAAGTGTTGTGGGGCTAAGGGTGGGGTGAATACCAAGGGCTCACAAGGTGTAGATCCAAGTGGATAGATGACTTATAAAGGAGAAGGAGTAGGTAAAATATGAGTAATCATAATAATAATGGCATTTGTTAAGCACTTAGTATATGCCAAGCACTGTTCTGAGTGCTGGGATAGATACAAGGTTATCAGGTTGTCCCACATGGGGCTCACAGTCTTAATCCCCATTTTACAGATGAGGCAACTGAGGCACAGAGAAGTGAAGTGACTCGCCCATAGTCACACAACTGACAAGTGGCGGAGCCGGGATTAGAACCCACAACCTCTGACTCCCAAGCCCGTGCTCACTTCTCTTAGAAGTAGAGAAGACTAGAGTAGAGAAGCAGTATGGCCTAGTTTAAAGAGCACAGCCTTGGGAGTCAGAGTACCTGGGCAATGATCCCAGCTCTGCCAACCTTGAGCAAGTAATTTAGCTTCTCTGTGCTCCAGTTACTGCAACTGTAAAATGAGGATTAAATCCTCCTCCCTCCAATTTAGACTGGAAACTCCATGTGGGACAGAGACTGTGTCCAACCTGATAAATGGGGAAGCAGTGTGACTCACTGGAAAGAGCCCGGGCTTTGGAGTCAGAGGTCATGGGTTCTAATCTCAACTCTGCCACTTGTCAGCTGTGTGACCTTGGGCAAGTCACTTAACTTCTCTGGGCCTCAGCTCCCTCATCTGTAAAATGGGGATGAAGACTGTGAGTCCCCCGTGGGACAACCTGATCACTTTATAACAAATGCTCCCCAGTGCTTAGAACAGTGCTTTGCACATAGTAAGCGCTCAATAAATGCCATCATTATCATTATTATTATTATTGCCATTATCTACTCCAGCTTTTAAAACAGTGCTTGACACATAGTAAGCACTTAACATGTACCATAAAAAATAAGAGCTTAACTGGGGAAGGCCTCTTGGAGGAGATGTGATTTCAGTAAGGCTTTGAAGTTTGGGCAAGCAGTGGTCTGTCAGATATGAAGGAGGAGGGAGTTTCAGACCAGAGGAGGATTTGGGCCAAGGTGTCAGGGTCAAGACTGGTGAGATCTAGGTACAATGGAATGCATTGCTAGACCTGATGGTGCTATGGAAGCCATGCATTCTGGGGTAGATGGGATAAATATATGTGGACCAGGCTCCATGGTTGTATGTCTGAGGCCATTGACTAATTATTATTATTATTATTATTATTGTTAATTATTATGGCATTGGTTAAGTGCTTACTATATGCCAGGCACTGTACTAAGTGCTGGGATGGATACAAGCAAATCGGGTTGGACATAGTCCCTTGTCCCACGTGGGGCTCACATTCTTGATCTCCATTTTACAGATAAGGGAACTGAGACTCAGAGAAGTTAAGTGACTTGCCCAAGGTCACATAGCAGACAAGTGGCAGAGCTGGGGTTAGAACCCATGACCTTCTAACTCTTAGTCCCGTGCTCTACTTACTACACCAAGGGCCCTGTGCCAGTCTTGGGGGGACAGGCCTTCTCAATGAGCTTAAAGCAGCAGCTTCATGACAGCGAGCTAGGCTAGACCCACAGCTCAAGATACAGTGTTAAGTCTCAGAGGTGTCAAGAGCAGGAAAATATTCCCCATTGCCCCTCTTTAGGGGAAAGCTCATCTGGATAGGATGTCATGCACTCACTTGATTAATCAATCAATCATACTTACTGAGTGCTTACTGTTTGAAGAAAAACACAGTAAAAGAAGCAGAGTGCCTGGGAATCAGAAGGACCTGGGTTCTAATCCCAGCTCTGCCGTATGTCTGCTGAATGACCTTGGGCAAGTCACTTCACTTCTCTGAGCCTCAGTTACCTCATCTGTAAAATGGGCATTATGAGTGTTAGCCCCATGTGGGCAGGGACTATGTCCAACCTGACTACTTAAAATCTACCCCAGTGCTTAGAACAGTGCTGGACACATAGTAAGTGCTTAATAAGTACCATAATAATAATAATTATTATTACTAAGTGTTTGGGAGAATACAATGTAGCAGCATTGGTATACATGTTTCCTACTCAAAATGAGCTCACAGACTAGAGGGGAAGACAGACATTAAAATAAATTAATAAATTAAGGATAGTTTTTACAAGTACTGTGAGGTTGAGGAAGGGGTCAATAAAGGGTGCGAATCCAAGGACGATGGTGGCTTGGAAAGGAGTGGGAGAAGAGGAAATGAGAGCTTAGTCAGGGACGGCTTCTTGGAGGACGTGTGCCTTCAATAAGGCTTTGAAGGTGGAGAGAGTGATCTTCTATTGGATATGAAGAGGGAAGATGTTCCAAGCCACAGGCAGGATGTGGGCAAAAGTTTGGCGGCAAGATAGACGAGACTGAGGTAGTGAGTAGGTTGGCATTTGACAGTATGCTCGTTATGGGAAGGAAATGTGTCTGCTAATTCTGTTTTATTGTACTTCCCAGGCATTTAGTTCAGTGCTCTGCACATAGTAAGAGGTCAGTAAATACCATCAATTGATTGAAGACGTGAAGGATGCAGGCTGGGTTGTAACAGGAAGTCAGGGAGGTAAGATAGGCGATCACAAGGTGATTGAGTGCTTACAAGCAGATTTTAAGGAGTTTCTGTTTGATGCGGAGGTGGATGAGCAACCACTGGAAGTTCTTGAGGAGTGGGGAAATATGGACTAAACACTTTTGTAGAAAAATGATCTGGACAGCAGAGTGAAGTATGGACTTGAAGACATCAACTGGAACCCAGCCAATTATACTGGAGGATTTGTTCAAGGAGGAAGATGCTAGTGAGATGGGAATGAAAGCTTAGAGTCATTTTAGATTCAGTCAGGGCCAGGCATCTGGATGAAACAAGGTGCAGGGACAGACTGCTGGATAGATGCTGAAGGGACAAGACAAATATAGTCTGACTCCATAATGGGGTCCAGGGAGAAAGGACCTTGGAGTGAAGCTGTTAAAACTGGGATTCCTGAAAAAGGCTGCAGGCATCAGGGTGAACTGCTCAGAAAGATCTGTGGAGGATGCAGCCACAGAGGAACCTCTTAAATGGATGCATAGTGCTGTTTGGAAAGGCTTCCCCTTGATTAAGGTGGTAATATGCTTAGAATATGGATTAACATTTATCCCCAGATTTGGTATAGCATGTGCACTAGTTTGTAACCTCCTTGAGAGCAGGGATTGTGCCTACCAAATCCATTGCATTACCTTCAGCATCTATTTCAGTGCTCTGCACTCAGTAAGCACCAAATAAATGCAATTGATTGAATGATTGAGATGTGTTACTCAAATACCATCATTCATTCATTCATTTAATCATGTTTATTGAGCACTTACTCTGTGCAGAGCACTGTACTAAGCGCTTTGGAAGTACAAGTACAAGTAGAGAAGCAGCGTGGCTCAGTGGAAAAAAGCACGGGCTTTGGAGTCAGAGGTCATGGGTTCAAATCCCAGCTCCGCCAATTGTCAGTTGTGTGACTTTGGGCAAGTCGCTTAACTTCTCTGTGCCTCAGTTACCTCATCTGCAAAATGGGGATTAAGACTGTGAGCCCCCCATGGGACAACCTGGACACCTTGTAACCTTCCTAGTGCTTAGAACAGTGCTTTGCACATAGTAAGCACTTAATAAATGCCATCATCATTATTATTACAAGTTGGCAACATATAGAGATGGTCTCTGCTCAACAACGAGCTCACAGTCTAGAAGGGGGAGACAGACAACAAAACAAAACATGTGGACAGTCGTCAGAAAACAAAACAGTCAAGTCGTCAGAACAAATAGAATTAAAGCTAAATGCACATCATTAACAAAATCAATAGAATAGTAAATATGTACAAGTAAAATAAATAGAGCAATAAATCTGTACAAACATATATGCAAGTGCTGTGGGGAGGGGAAGGAGGTAGGGTGAGGGGGATGAGGAGGAGGAGAGGAAAAAGGGGACTCAGTCTGGGAATGCCTCTTGAAGGAGGTGAGCTCTCAGTAGGGCTTTGAAGGGAGGAAGAGAGCTAGCTTGGCAGATGCATGGAGGGAGGGCATTCTAGGCCAGGGGGAGGACGTGGGTCAGGTGTCGATGGCGGGACAGGCGAAAACGAGGTACAGTGAAGAGGTTAGCGACAGAGGAGCGGAGGGTGCGGGCTGGGCTGTAGAAGGAGAGCAGGTGAGGTGAGGTAGGAGGGGGCGAGGTGATGGAGAGCCTTGAAGCCAAGAGTGAGGAGTTTTACTTGATTTGTAGGTTGACAGGCAGCCACTGGAGATTTTTGAGGAGGGAAGTAACATGCCCAGAGCGTTTCTGCACAAAGATGATCCGGGCAGCAGCGTGAAGTATAGACTGAAGTGGGGAGAGACAGGAGGATGGGAAATCAGAGAGGAGGCTGATGCAGTAATCCAGTCGGGATTTGACTCCTTAAATAAGTAACCTGTTCATAATCAGAAATGACCGTGCAATCTGTGTATGGAGCTCAAGAGGTTTGGAAATATCCCTGTTACAGGAAGGAGTAGGAGCTTGCGAATGTATTTGAAAGCCACATCAACAGACTATTTAGTAAGCTGCAGAGCTAGCATAGAATGATTAGCTGTAGTTCAGGAATTTTTTTATATAATTTGCTATTCCATTCTACATGAGCAATAGTCTTTGTGATAACTATTCAAGAATGATAATTTAAAATGTATTAGACCTTATTATTTGAATAAGTTCTAACTAAAGATGAAAATGGACATCTATACTATAACAGCAAGGTCATACACGAATATAAAGCTGGCTTTGGCTTTCTAAGGTGACACTATTGATTGTGAGTTCATATCTGTGTGTGACTGGCTGAAAAGACATATGAATGACTGGTATACCCTTCTGCCTTGTATTCAGAGGCCTCCTAGATTCACTGTTGGGTAGGGACTGTCTCTATATGTTGCCAACTTGTACTTCCCAAGCGCTTAGTACAGTGCTCTGCACACAGTACGCACTCAATAAATAAATATGATTGATTGATTGATTGATTGATCGATTCTCTTTCCACTGATCAGGACATCTCTGTGATGGCTTCAAATTGATACGACTGCTCAAATCAAAATTGTCAAGGTCCTGTTAAATACCATTGGCATAAAAGGTCTTTGACATGATCACAGTCCTATTTATTATTATGATGGTGATGATGATACTAATATCGATCATTGAATCCTGATTATGGGTGAAATTTCTTACTAAACCTAGGATTTCCCAATCCAGTGTTATATTCATTTGAAAGATGAGGAAACTGAGTGGTTGAAGTATTCCAAAAACCACGCAGCCTTTTTGACGATAAATCACTGAATCTGGAAGTTGATGTCAGGAAACCTTTTTGATTCAAGGCAATGCTTTCAACTTCTACACAGAGAACATCATTGTACATCACTGAGAACACCTGAGAAGTGGTGCGGCCTAGTGGAAAGAGCATGGGGCTGGGAAGCAGAAGACCTGGGTTCTAATCTTACATAATCCTGTGAGGAACAAGAACAATTTCCAATATGACCATCTTGTATCTACACCAGCACTTACTACGGAGCTTGAAACATAGTTACTGTGTAACAAATACCACAGTTATTGCATGATTTTGAATCAGTCAAAAAGGTGCTTCTATGTACTAAAGGGTGTGCGCATACAAGACATACAGCTAATTATAAATTACTTTACAGTATCAGCAAAGCATTACGAATTGTCAATTAATCTGAAGAAAATATACTTCCCAAGTGCTTAGTACAGTGCTCTGCATACAGTAAGCGCTCAATAAATACAATTGAATGAATGAATGATGGCATTTGTTAAGTGCTTACTATGTTCAAAGCACTGTTCTAGGCGCTGGGGAGGATACAAGGTGATCAGGTTGTCCCACATGGGGCTCACAGTCTTAATCCCCATTTTACAGATTAGGGAACTGAGGCACAAAGAAGTTAAGTGACTTGCACAAAGTCACATAGCTGACAAGTGGCAGAGCAGGGATATGAACCCATGACCTCTGATTTCCAAGTCCGTGCTCTTTCCACTGAGCCACACTGAATGATTAACCAGCCTCCAATGCTATCCACAATCATTCATCTACACTGGTGACACAGAATTCAAGATTGTCATTGAATTTTGTTGCATAGGCAGTACACTGTCAAATGCTAATAAAAATAATAACTGTAAAATGGGGATTCAATACCTGTTCAATCTAAAATGCCATCTAGAATGATTCCACCAATGCCTTCTATGTGCAATTCTCAATTTCAAGTAGCAAGATAAGGAACACTAACAACAATATCCTAGAGATTAGACAGACTGCCAACACTAAAGAAAACCACAACACTTGGTACCTTCACTGGTTGAGACATCTGAGGGGAATGAATGTTGCCAACTTGTACTTCCAAGCGCTTAGTACAGTGCTCTGCACACAGTAAGTGCTCAATAAATATGATTGATTGATTGATTGAATAGCAGCAGAATTCTCAAAAACTTAATGAACTGAAATGGGTTAATCATAAATGGAGTGAGCAGTTTCCTTATCTGTAAAATGGGAATAAAATGTGCTTAGATTGTGAGCCGCATATTGGATAGGGATTATGCCTGCCCTGATGATCTTGTAACACTTAGTAGAGTGCTTTGCACATAGTAAGCACTCAATAAATACCCCTGATTGATAGATTGATCTAGCCAAGAGCTTAGAACAGTTCTTGGAACATAGTAAGGGCAAAATAAATATCACAATCATTATTAAATACTTTAAAAACACGCTGAAGCAAACTTAATATGCCATAGGTGTGGACAGTCAGAGATATAACAGAAGACAGGTCAAAATAGCATACAGCAATCAGAAATTAGGAGGCTGTTGGGGCAGAGGCTTTGGGATGATAATGACATCAAGAGAAAAATGAAAGCAAGGTCAATTTTGTGGGTAAAAATTGCAGAAACGGTGCAAAGATTTGACTTTATCAATCAATCAAAGGTATTTATCGAGCACGTATTGTGTGCAGAGCACTGTACTAAGTGTTTGGGAGAGTGCCTCCTGGAAGAGGAAAGAAGAACAGAGAAGGAACCTATTTTTACTGCCTGATCCTGGATGTTCATATAAATAATAATAATGATGGTATTTGTTAAGTGCTTACAATGTGCAAAGCACTGTTCTAAGCACTTGGGGGATACAAGGTGATCAGGTTGCCCCACGTGGGGCTCACAATCTTAATTCCCATTTTACAGATGAGGTAACTGAGGCACAGAGACATTAAGTGATTTTGCCCAAAGTCACACAGCCGATAAGTGGTGGAGCTGAGATTAGAACCCATGACCTCTGACTCCCAAGCCCATGCTCTTTCCACTGAGCCATTAGGAGGGAAAGATTTTCAGTCATTTATCAGTTTTATCAGCCACTGTATGTAAAATACAGAGATAAAATTTCACAATCAGTACCATCATTTTTAAGCCCAAAGTTCTCTCTCTCTCTCACACACACACACACACAAACACACACACACACACACACACACACACACATATATACACTGTGTTACAATTGATATAATTTAATATAACTCTAGGTTATTTCTACTCCAAGATGCCACCACTTAAAGGATATAACCTAAATTGTTTGATGCCTTACTCCATACATTCATCCTACTGGCTGCAAGCATTCTGGTGGAATGTTGTATGTAAGTAAATGTCTTTTCTTTACCAGCCCACATCACTCTCCCTGGACTGAAATGAAGTAACTAATAATGATACGATTTTAGATGAAGCTCTAGACACACTTTGTTTCAGTTTTTTAAAGAGTTGAAAAAACCAAAGTTATTTCACTGGAGAGGCAACATAATTTAGGAATGAATGACTAAATGCATCTCAATGCATCTCTTTCAGAGGAATCCGTAGCTGAAGAGCATCTCACTGAACTTTCATAACCTTATGCATCATTGCAAGATGCCAAAAGAGTTTTGGCTTCTCAACCTCAAGTTAAAATCTTGGGATTAAGAGTTTTGTTTAAATTTTAAAGCTGGGGAACTTAAGAAAAAGTGTCACTAATGAAGACAATTTTTTTTAAATGCACAGAGGTGTTCAGAAGGAGTTAACCTGGTACAAGAAGCTTCATGAAGAATGGAAAAAGTCTACTAATCACTGTAAATTGGACTAATTCTTCTCGAAAGTTGAAAAGCCACTACCAGTAAGTAGCTTTTACTTTTGCAAACTCCTGCTATGACGCATAATCAAACACATTTCCTAGTTTTTTAAATTGTGATATGGCCTTTGAATTTAATTTTATAAAGATTAAACAATAGCTTGGTTGCATTTATTATTGTAGTATATAGCATGTAGAGGAATTTCATAACATTTTTCCAGAGGTTCTGGAATAGATTCTAATTTAAAGTGGAAAAACATGCTATTATTTTATGATACAACTAATCCCAATACAAACACATTTTGAGGGAGTATAACCTGTTTCCATCATGGAAGAAAGAAAAGAAAATATCTGAAGGTCCACTTGAATTTAATTAGACAATTTAGCTGTCATTGCCCACTAGATTGTAAGCTCCTTGAATACAGCAATCATACCTAGTAATTGTGTTGTGTTGTCCAAAGAGTACAGCAGTGCTGTGCACACAGTAGGAACTCTCTCTATATATACACTATGGTTGATTGTTTGAATTTTCTTTTAAAAGAAAGCATATGTTTTGTCACTAAATTTCCCAAAAGGCAGACCACTGACATTTCATGCATTCTCCATCCAGAATACCACCAAACAGATGAAAGACATTATACCCTTCACAAATATCTATTCTTTCTCAGGAGAAGACAGCTTGAGTTTCCTTTTTAAGTAAAGAAAAGATCATTTGAAATCTTGAAAAAGTGGCATTAAGATGATAGAGGTGATATGGGATATAATTGTGGCTCACATCTAGGTCTGTCTTTTTTTTAAGCTTCTCTAAGTCAAATTGAATGCTATAGCTCCAGTCTCGTACACCTAAACAGAGATAAGTAAAAAAGGAGGAAAAAAAGAGAGGCAGTGGATGAGAAAGGGTACCAAAATAAATATAAACCAAAAACAGGTGACTCAAAATAAATTACTCAGATTCATTCTTTTATTTTGCTAAAGAGCTCAATATAAATGTCCTTTTTTCTGTTATTGGATTATGATTCTATAATTCCCACATGATGTAAATGTTGCCATTTTCTAATTTTATACTTCTTATGTTTGAAATATGATCTAAACCACAAAATGCATCATAAGGATAAAAAATAGTTTATCTGGTTTTCCAGAGTACTGAATTAGATATAATACAGTATCCTTTCTCTTGTGCTTTAACAACCACTTAATAAAATTTCTAAATTATCTTTAATTATCTTTAATGTCATCTAAATAAAGCTCAAGTAAGAAAAAAAGAAATCTATAAGAAAGTTTTCCTTGATTTTTTTTTAAATGGATGTTTGTCCTTCTATGCTGGAAAGCTCATTTTATTAATTTTGTTTCCTCTTGAACAAGTGTTTAATAAATGCTTTTTTGAAAGTTTCCCATGGGTGCCTTAGCATAGTGGTCCAGGAATCTGTTCACGAGGCAGTGAAATGTAGCCAGCTTGTACCTATGTGCAAGTGGTGAGAATCTAGTCTAACTCTCCTTCAGCCCATAAAATGTGTCCCCCCGAAATCCACATAGACACATATGCACACAAACACACCACCCCCTCCCTCCACCTGCCAAAAAAATACGGAAGTTTCATTCTGTTGAAAATGGCCAATCTTGCGCAATTGTATCACTGGAAAATCCAGTTGGATTCAACCGTGTCCAAAGCCAGTGGCAAAGGTCTGAAAGGTAATGAGGAGAGGAAGGATGGAAGTGGGAGGCAAGAGAAGGATGAAAAGTAATCTTTATCTAGAGAAATGCAAAAACTGTGAACATCACAGGGACAGACTACTAATGATGTACACACAGTTTGCAGCCCGCACCCTCCACTCCTCTGCCGCTAATCTCCTCACCGTGCCACGTTCTCGCCTGTCCCACCATCGACCCCCGGCCCAAGTCATCCCCCTGGCCTGGAATGCCCTCCCTCCACACATCTGCCAAGTTAGCCCTCTTCGTCCCTTCAAAGCCCTACTGAGGAGCTCATCTCCTCCAGGAGGCCTTCCCAGACTGAGCTCCCTGCCTCCCCCTCCCCATCCCCCCATCTTACCTCCTTCCCCTCCCCACAGCACCTGTATATATGTATATATGTTTGTACGTATTTATTACTCTATTTTATTTGTACATATTTATTCTATTTATTTTATTTTGTTAATATGTTTTGTTTTGTTCTCTGTCTCCCTCTTCTAGACTGTGAGCCCACTGTTGGGTAGAGACCATCTCTATATGTTGCCAACTTGTACTTCCCAAGTGCTTAGTATAGTGCTCTGCACACAGTAAGCGCTCAATAAATATGATTGAATGAATGAATGAATGAATGAATGAATGAATGAATGAACTATAATTGAAAAGTTGAAGTGTCTGGAAAAAATCAGGATCTTTCATGGGTGTAGGGAGTGATCAAAATACCCCTTGAATCATTAGCACCTCACTGAACAGCTTTGACAAGGAAGTTCGAAAGCAAAGGCCAGATCAACTAGGTCACCAAATGACCTAGCAAGAATCAAGAGTTATAAGGAGGCAATAAAATAAGGAAGTTAAGAAGTTCAAGTTTTGAGGTGGCCCTGAAAGTTTAGCATTAGAATGTTTATCTAGCTGCCTTTCATTTTCAATGAGACACAATTGATCTTATCTGAGTGTGCCACTATGGCCAAAGAGACTGGTCAATGACCAATATGGTTGTACTCTCTAGGCTTGACCTTCACATTCATGAGTATGTTGGACATGGACCTGTCCCAGTCTTCTCAGAGTCTTTGCACAAGGAGAACAGTCCCTCTCACCACTGCTGTGGAGCAGGTTGGTCTGTCCGCTGCGGAGGTCTTCTTACTGTCCATTGCTATATCACAGTGTTTAAGGTCCTGGATCAAGGCTCACTCAACAGTACTGAAACAATGCTCACAGCAACACAGATTAACTGGTTGGGATCTGTGAGCGAAATGAACCAACCCTAGTGAGGGTTTGGTGCTCCAGAACCAGCGTCAAGTTGGTGAAGGAAGGTTTTTGCACTTAAGGAGGGCCTACCTACACTTGGCTATCACGGACAAGGAAGATGAACTGTTTTCTAGAACAACTGTTCAACCTACAAGATCTAAAGCTCAATATGGAAATTATCTAAATGTATATTTTACAAAGCAAAGCCTTTGTAATTTATTGTACCTGAGGAATGGGAGGTGCTGATTAGTCAGAGATTCTGGTTTTCTAGGAGTCCAGACTGGCTAGCAGAAAATCAAATTGTGCAGAGGACTACAATAAAGTCCTGGAAGACTTGCAGGATTGGTCAAAAAATCAATCAATGGTAGTTATGGAGAGCTTACTGTGTGCACAGCACTATACTAAGAACTTAGGAGAGTACAAAAGAGTAAGTAAACAGGATGATTGCCTTCAAGGAGTTTACAATCTGGTTATGGAGATAGATATTAAAATAAATTACAGGGAAGAGAAGTAACAGAGTGTAAGGATATGTGTTGTGAGGGTGAAGGTTGGTTGAGTACCCAATGCTTAGTGGGTATGGACACAATGCAGTAATCCTTGGATAAGCTAATGTTCACAAGTAAGACGTAGTTTAGCCTAGTGAAAAGAGCACAGAACTAGGAGGTAGCTTTCTTCTGCTATTTATCTATGTTAGTTGCGAGCCCATTGCTGCCATTTGCCTACTGTGTGACTCTGGGCAAGTTGCTTAACTTCTTTGTGCCTCAGTTTCTTCATCTGTAAAATACATGTTCTCCTTCCCTGCTTAGAATGTGACCCCCATGTGGAGCAAGGGCAAGTCTGATCTTATTTTACTGAATCCACCTCAGAGCCTAGTACAATGCTTGACACTTAGTACTTAACAAATACCACAATTATTATTGTTTATTGCTAAGATTAGGAAAGGATTTTGGCTGAAGCTGCTGTTAGGAGGAGAGACAACGGTTTGTGCATCCCCTTGATAGCCACTGTTGCAAAATGTCACTCAAGATTCTGGGGAGAGATGGCAGAATGCCCATGAGGAGAGCATACAGCTTGAAGTGTAAGGAAAATATATTCATGGAAAAGGGAGTTCACTGCACTGTTTCAAAGGAGCTGCAGCTGTTTGCTAATCAGAGAAGTAGAGAGATTATGCAAATCTCCCAGGAGAGTCACCTAACTTCAGGGAGAACTCAAAGTTGAAAATGTGTACATTCCCTCAGGATTAATCAGCAGTTGGCAGAGACTTAAATGAGTCAGCCAAAGTTCTGGTTAGTAGGGAGCTGGGAAACACAGCTTTTACTGTAGCTAACTTCCATTTTCCCACTTTATATAAATAAAGGGTAACATGAAAAGAAATAATAGAACTCTTATGCTTTTTAATGGCATCAGTCTAATTGGCTGAGAGCACTTTGTATTCACCAGTAAGCAGAAACAGTTCCACTGAGGCCATTAAGACAAGGTTTGTTGCCAGAAACCTGTTGTGCATGTGTCTTGATTGACAGTTTTTTGGTTTGTTTTTTTAATGGTATTTGTAAAGCACAAATTGTGTCAAGCACTGTAATAAGCATTGGGGTAGACACAAGTTAATCAGGTGGGACACAATCTCTGTCCCACATTGGGTTCACAACCAAGGAGGAGGGAGAACAGGTATTGAGTATCCATTTTACAGTTGAGGAAACTGAGACCCAGAGCAGTTAACTGACTTTCCAGAGGTCACACAGCAGTCAAGTGGTAAAGCAGGGATTAGAACCCAGATCTTCTAGTTCCCAGGCTAGTGTTTTATCCACTAGGTCATGCTACTTCCCAGTTAATACCTGGGAATAGTTGGTACTATTCTTGTCCCCCTGAGGCCCCTGGGATGGCAATGGGATTCATTCATTCAATCATATTTGTTGAGAGCTTACTGTATGCAGAATATTGTACTAAGCACTTGGGAGAGTACAATACAACAATAGACAGACACATTCCCTGCCCACAACAAGCTTTCAGTCTAGTGTGGGGGAGGCAGACATGAATACAAATAAATAAAATTATAAATATGTACATAAGTGCTGTGGGGCTGGGAGGGGCGAAGAGCAAAGGGAACAAGTCAGGGTGACACAGAAGGGAGCTGGAGATGACAGGACAAGTCAGGGCAATGCAGAAGGGAATGGGAGATGAGGAAAGGTGGGGCTTAGTCTGAAAAGGCCTCTTAGAGAAGATGTGCCTTCAATAAGGATATGAAAAATGAGAGAGACTTGTCTGTTGGATTTTAGGAGAGAGGATGTTCCAGGTCAGAAGCAGGACCTGGGCTAGGGGTCGGCAGTGAGATAGGTGAGATCTAGGCACAGTGAGAAGGTTAGCACTAGAGGAGCGAAGTGTGTGGGCTGGGTTGTAGGAGAAGCTAGGGGAGGTAGAAAGGGGCAAGGTGTTGGAGTGCTTCAAAGCCAATGGTGAAAAGTGTTTGTTTGATGCAGAGGTAGATGGGCAACCATAGGAGTTTTTGAGGAGGGGGGTGACATGTCCTGACTGTTTTTGTAGAAAAATGATCCAGGAAGCAGAGTGAAGTATGGACTAGAGTGGGGAGAGACGATGCTAGGAGGTCAGGCTGGGATAGGAATGAATGGTTGGGACCTGGAAAAGCAGACAGTATTTTGGGTAGTTAACGGGACTGCTAATATCCAGATTCCCTAGAAAACTCTGAATTCCAAAGCCAATTCACTCATCTACACAAGGAGATAATAATAATAATAATAATAATAATAATAATAGTAATAATAATGACATTTGTTAAGCGCTTACTATGTGCAAAGTACTGTTCTAAGCGCTGGGGAGGATACAGGGTGATCAGGTTGTCCCACGTGGGGCTCACAGTCTTAATCCCCATTTTACAGATGAGGGAACAGAGGCCCAGAGAAGTTAAGTGACTTGCCCAAAGTCACACAGCTGACAAATGGTGGAGCTGGGATTAGAACCCATGACCTCTGACTACCAAGCCTGTGCTCTTTCCACTGAGCCACGTTGCCCTACTAACATAGATAAATAGAAGTGCAAAGCTAACTAAAATAACTATCTCGGAAGATCATCTGACAGGGAACTCTCTGCTCAAGAGCCTCAATCTGAGGGGATGGGACACCCGGGACTTCGCACATCAACTCAGGTGATAAGCATTTGTTAACCTGCTTCAGTCAGTCAATGGCATTTATTGTTTACTATGTGCAGAGGGCTGTACTAAGCACTTGGGAGAGTACAAAACAGCAGAATTAGCAGACACACTCCATGCCCATAATGAGTTTACAGTCATTATCATCATCATCATCAATCGTATTTATTGAGCACTTACTATGTGCAGAGCACTGTACTAAGCGCTTGGGAAGTACAAATTGGCAACATATAGAGACAGTCCCTACCCAACAGTAGGCTCACAGTCTAAAAGGGGGGACAGAGAACAAAACCAAACATACTAACAAAATAAAATAAATAGAATAGATATGTACAAGTAAAATAAATAAATAAATAGAGTAATAAATATGTACAAACATATATACATATATACAGGTGCTGTGGGGAAGGGAAGGAGGTAAGATGGGGGGATGGAGAGGGGGCGAGGGGGAGAGGAAGGAAGGGGCTCAGTCTGGGAAGGCCTCCTGGAGGAGGTGAGCTCTCAGCAGGGCCTTGAAGAGAGGAAGAGAGCTAGCTTGGCAGATGGGCAGAGGGAGGGCATTCCAGGCCCGGGGGATGACGTGGGCCGGGAGTCGAGATAAGCCGCTACAATTCCAGACTGTTTCTTAAATGCTTTTAAGAAAACATTTCTTACTTAAGGGGTTCAAACCTCCCCATGTCCTCTAAATCCCTTCCCTCGAATCATCCATCCCAGTCCCTCTCTCCTGGCACCACTTTACCCTCCTCCCCCAATGCCAGCTCCCAATAGCTCACTCCCATCCAACCCCTTTTTACCCTTTGCAGCACCCCCTTCTCTCACCCTCTCCACAGCTTCAGCCTAGTGCATCACGAGAAACCCCTGCTCCATCAAGGAAAAGCTTTCCTTCATCCTGGACATGCTCCTGATCCAGTCATTGCTCCTCTTCACTTACTGAAACTTGGTTGTCCCCAGATGACACTGTCTCCACTGTCACTCCCACTCCCCAAAATTCACTGGGAAAGGGGAAGAACAGGGTTCCTTCTTGCCCCTCAATGCCACCTGTGTACAATCCCATCTCCTATCACGCTCTTTTCTTTCCTTTGAAGTATACAACATCCACCTCTACCACCTACTCCAATTGCTTGTCACCATTATTTACTATTCCCCAGACCCCAGCACCAACTTTCTGAACCATTTTTACTTCTTTCTCCCTTTCCTTCTCTATTTCTCCATCCCTATCATCAGGGACTTCAATATCCACATTAATGTTCCCGGTGACCTTTCCACTACCCCTTTCCTTTCACTCCTCAACTCCTCCAACACCCTGCTCCACTCCACTTCACCCCTTCTCCAACCTGGCCACATGCTTGGTCTCATCAACTCTATACAGTCTGTACAGAGTCTGTACAGTCTCTAAGCTCACCAATTCTGAAATTCCATTCTCTGACCACAACCTGCTGACCTATTTTCTCCCATATACCCCCTCCCTTACAAATCTGTCCTGTTCCCCCACTAAGGCCTCTGAACTTGGTCGCCTTCCAATTTTTTAAAGTCATCATGTCCATTCTGGCATCCATACCTAACCTAGCTTCTCTTGACATACAAATCCAATCCCTCAATATTACCCAGAAAGATGACACCCTGCCCAATATTGAGGGTGGTGTGGACCACCCACCTAAGCTGTGCTGGTTGAGCTGCTGGGCAGAGCCCAGGATACTGTCCAGGAATGGACCCTCAGTGGTTGGGGGGAATAGTGGGATGTTTCAGGGTTCCTAGGATGCAAGAAAGCAATTCCTGTGGACAGGGCCAGGTCTGGGACATGGGCAGGAATGAGGGCAGGTTCATGCACCATGTTGAGAACACAGGCTTCCACAGGGCTGGCATCCCCTGCCCCCTTCGCTGGGAGATTGGAGCTCTGTTTCCAGCCCACCTTCACCTTCTTCTTCCCCCATCCCATGCATTCTCCCCCCTTCTAGATTGTGAGCCTGTTGTTGGGTAGGGATTGTCTCTGTATGTTGCCTAATTGTACTTTCCAAGCACTTAGTACAGTGCTCTGCACACATTATATATTGAATAAATGAATGAATTCTGGAGTCAAGCAGAGAGCAGAGCTCAGCCCGACCCTCCCCAGGTGCCTCCTTCCCATCCTATTCCCCAGGGCTGAGTGCTGTGACAGTGGGGACCCAGCCTCTGGTTCCCTGTATTTTGGAGTCCAGTGGGAGTCTGACCCTGGTGTCTCACCTCTGCCCAGTGCTCAAGCCCTGGACCATGGCCACGTGGTAGCGGGGAAACCAGGATGGGGGAATCCCAGGAGGAGAGGATGCTGATGGAGATGACCACTGATTGCCTGAAGGAACTGATTGACAGCCCAGCAACCAATAGAAGGACACGGAGGATTTGTGACTACATGACTGTCTTGGGGAGGACTGATTAGGGAAATGGACAAAAAGCTATAAAAGGCTAGATTTGCAGGCAACATATGCTCAGCACTTGTGGACATGTGCTGGGATCTCCCAGGAGGGAGGGGGAATAAAGGTGCTTGGAATGGAGCCTGCTTTTGGGTAGGGACCATCTCTATATGTTGCCAACTTGTACTTCCCAAGCACTTAGTACAGTGCTCTGCACACAGTAAGTGCTCAATAAATATGATTGAATGAATGAATGAATGAATAAGCTGCTATTTAGGTGTTTTCTACACTGTGCTCCTCTGGAGAGTGGTGGCATTGCTCTGTTGGGGGATGGAAGCCAGGAATCTGGAAAGTGGTACCAGGAAATGTGTCACCACTGATAGCCCTAGAATGCTTGTGTATGGCAGTCAGTTTGCACAAGGTTTTAGGGAAGCAGCATAACCTAGTGAAACGAGCATAGGCCTGAGACTCTGAGGACCTGGGTTCTAATCCTGTCTCTCTTTGCTGTAGGCCTGGAAGTCTGAGGACCTGGGTTCTAATGCTGCCTCCCCTACTGGCCTGCTGCATGACCTTAAGTGAATCACTTAACTTCTCTGTCCCTCAGTTTCTTCATCTATCAAATGGAGATTAAATTTTACTCTCACTACTTAGATTGTGAGCCCCAGGTGGACAGGGAATCTGTCCAGCGTACATTTCTTGGGCTAACTCTAGCTTAGTACAGCACTTTGCACATTGCAAGAGCTTAACAAATAATAATATTATTATTATTACTATTAGTATTGTTGTTATTAGTAATAACAACAATCTTAGGGATTATCACGGTAGCAGATGGTGACTTCCAAAACAGCTATTGGCACTCACAGAGAAAATGCAGAGCAAGGGCCTAGACTTCCATGTGTACAGTGGGGAAGTGGCTGCCCCACCAGACTTTTCAGTCACACACACATAAACTCTTAGTGACAATAGCCCTAGCTTGGACACTAATGGTGGGCTCCATGCATATCACTCCAATGCCATCTTGTGTACCCAGAACTGGTCAAAATATAGAGTGGTGGAAGGTCTTTCATTTTCATGGGAGAGATGCAGAGCTGAGCACATAATAATAATAATAACAATAATAGTGATGGCATTGATTAAGCGCTTACTACGTGCCAAACACTGTTCTAAGCACTGGGGAGGTTACAAGGTGAACAGGTTGTCCCACAGGGGGCTCACAGTCTTAATCCCCATTTTACAGATGAGGTAACTGAGGTACAGAGAAGTTAAGTGACTTGCCCAAAGTCACACAGCTGACAATTGGTGGAGCAGGGATTTGAACCCATGACCTCTGAATCCAAAGCCCTTGCTCTTAGTTGAGCCTACCCTGCTACACTCCAGCTGCTGGGATTTTCTTTGAAAGAGTTTTCAAGGAGGCTCCAATGCCCAGAGGCAGCAACTCTCCACTTATCATTTGTTAATGCACATTTACCTTCTTTATTGCATTTTCCTAATTAGGCCCCCTGGCCTGGAGAAGTCAGATATTTTCTGGGTCCTTCCCATTAATTCTGAGAGCATCTTTTGTGAAGAGGCTTGATTTCAGCTGAGTCTTGGAATTGGCTCCAGGGAAATGGTGTTGCAACATGAATCAAAGTTATGTCTCCTGTGACCTCCAACTGACATATGCTTTCAGGCCATCATATTCTGGCCAAAGCCAAACTAAGCCATGTCAAAAGAACTCACTGCTCCCCTGAAAATCAGGAAGAAATCAGTCCAGTTCTCCTTCTCTTCACCTGTCACCCAGCACATCAGTCTGCATGGTGAGGGAGAGGGCTGGCAGTTTTAAGTCTCCCTGTCATCTCTCTTCTGGCCTTGCTGCTTTCTTCTCCCATTTCTCTCCATCTTCTACTCCTTGCTCTTATCAATCTTGCCTCCTAGCTGTGCCTCCCTCTTGACTCGGCAGTCTTTGATTCATGTATCACACCCTTCATATTCAAATTCATATTTTGGGTAGGGACCATCTCTATATGTTGCCAACTTGTACTTCCCAAGCACTTAGTACAGTGCTCTGCACACAGTAAGTGCTCAATAAATACGATTGAATGAATGAATGAATAAGCTGCTATTCAGGTGTTTTCTACACTGTGCTCCTCTGGAGAGTGGTGGCATTGCTCTGTTGGGGGATGGAAGCCAGGAATCTGGAAAGTGGTCTAGTACTCCTTTCATATTCAAATTCACCTCTCTGGGGCCAGAGACAGGACATTGCCTGACCTGTGACAGGGAGAAATTGGTTGTTTCCTTCCAGGTGGCATCAGTATGTTGCTGTTGCATGTGCTTTGCAGTGTTCTTTATGTCACTGAATGGAAGTCTGTTCAGACCCCTGAAATTAAAGTGTTTCTCAAGGGTAACCCCTGACCACCACCACAACCACCCTGCTCTGGATTCCTTCTGGGTCCACTTTCACCCCAACACCACTTCCAATGGGCAACAGGTTTTACACTCTTAGCCACTGCTGCTCCATCATTATCCCCAAATCCACCCAGTTGCCTCTGATGGTACACATTAAGACAATTGCCCCATGCTCTTTCCAGATGAAACCAGCCTGGCTCCAAAGTCCTTTTAAATACCACCTCCTCTGGGAAGAATTTCTCTGGAGTCAAGTGATGGAAAGAGCACAGCTGGATCCTCCTGAGGTGTCTCCTTCCCTTTCCGATCCCCAGGGTTGAGCCCTGTGGCCCTGGGGAATCCAGCCTCTGGCCTCCCTGGGAAGTATGACAGATAATGGTCTTTGTAGAATAACAAATCCCTGATAGACTGTACACTCCTTTGAGGATTATAATTGTATCTACAACTCTATTGTACTCACCTATGCATTTTGAATTGTGCTCAGCACAGAGTAAATACTCAATGAATCTGATTGATTGACTAAGTGGTTGATCCCTCATCCCAGGAGCTTTCCCTAATTTTCTTCTCCCCAGATTATATCCTCCTAAATACCACCTCAGGTATAGCTAGCATTGAGGTACTTAGCTATTCACATTCACTGCTATTTAAGCACTCATTCATTTACTTATTCATCTTTCTATTCTATTGCTATAACCAGTCGAATCTCTCCTTTTGCTCCCTGTTGTAAATCATTCCGTGTCTGCCTGTCTTTCCCAATTAGATTGTGCTGTGAGCAGTGAGTTGGTATTCACAGGGCTGGCTGTGGAAACACCCAGAAAGAATGACGGGAGGCTGGTTGATGTTTGACACTTGTAAAGGAACAAAATAGCCCAGGGATTCCAAGGCAGTCTGCCCGAGTCTCCTATTGCTACCATTTTCAATTCAAGTGAAAAAGCTCCAAACCCATGAATGAGTGCTTTATTTCTCAGAAAGTCATCCTTGATTGGCACCCAGGGAAAGGGGAAGCACCCCGACACTCCCCAAAATCGATGTGTTTCCTGAATTATGTTTGGGCGATACTTCTTCAAAATATAATATCATTACACTGCACAAGAATGCACTTCAAATTTATATTTGCTACTTCTTTTCCTCATCAACCTTATGTGTGTCTCTGAAAACTGTTATTACTGCTTTCAATTTCGTTGCTGTTTACTTAATAGCAGGTTTCAGCTGATGTGACCTTTCCCTTGATCAAAAGAAAATAGACATCAATAGATTGCTATCATCAATAGGATACAATTAACTAGGTGATGATTTAATGAAAGAATAATGTCAGAAGGACATGGTGAAAGAGCTATTTTAAGAACTAGAGGCAATTTTATGCAAAAAAATACATCCTGAAGGTAGTGATTTCATTAGCATAGTGCTTAGCAGTTGACAGCATCCTTGATTTTCTCCTCTTTCTGCTAATTTTATGCTTAAGTGATCATCAAGGTAAGTGATGTGGAAGAAAGCTTTTTTTATTTGTTTGTTTCTGGAAAATTAAGTGAAAATTCTAAAGGTAAGGACTACCTCCAGTCATCTACCTTCAAGGGATATTGCAATCACAAAAATATGAAAGAGATGGACCTATTAATAATCAGTCACATCTCCTGCCTCTTGCTATAGAGCCGATCAGAGGGACAGATAACTTGGCAATTTGCATGCATACATAATCTTGGTTTGGACATTAACATGTTAGAACATTCAGCATTTGTCAAGAACACAGCAAGGAAACTGTTCCTCTGAGAATTGTTTGGAACAAGAGTCAATTTGTGGTACATTTCTTCTTATTAAATTCTTATTTCTCTGTCTAGATTTGGAAAAGTGTTCAGTACAGGGAAATCTGCCCTAATCTCTCTGCCCCTGTCCCACCTACCCTGCCTGGCAGTTCTCCTCTTCAGCAAGGCCTAAACAAGCAACATGGAGTGAAGAAATGAAATGTTAATTCAGATGATTTGATTTTCTTCAAAAACACTTTCTGGCTTCAATAATCTAGATAATTGCATCCATTCACTACTTCCCATACCAATATAGCTGACCCCAAAGTCTTCCAGTAACTGACTCTTTCCTTGAAAAGGCATGAAGGGAAGCTGTGAGGTGGGATTGGTACCTGAAGATTGTTTCTGGTCAGCATTCTCCACGGGAAGCAGAATTCTGGCCTCCTCCAGCTTTGGTGGGCAGTATGACCCCAAGGCATTCTGGAAATCCATGGGAAGTAGACATCAAAAATCATGGGACTGATGGACTCTGATGAAGAGAACATAGAAAATTGCCATCAGCAAAGAGAATGAAATCAAATGATTTTCAATCAATCAATCGATCATGTTTATTGAGTGCTTACTGTGAGGAGAGGACTGTACTAAGTGTTTGGGAGTGTACAATAATACAGAATTGGTAGACATGTTCCCTGCCCTCAACAAGCTTACAGTCTAGATGGGGAGACAGATATTAATATAAATAAATTATGGATATGTACGCAAGTACTGTTGGGTTGAGAGGGGTGAACATATAGCTTAAATTTAAATTTCAATTTAAACATTATTTTCAGAGCTTAATTCAAAAAACTCTCTGCCCATAGAAAGTTTTTTGGAAAGTTTTTTGGAAAGTTTTGGGAAAGTTTTTTGGAAAGTTTTGAGGAGTTTTGTAAAGATATCAGCATTTTATTTTGTTACCTTCAGGTACTGTTTGCATACCTTCTCTTCCATGACCCCTCCACCCACTTAAAGGAGGGTGTAGCCCAGGTCTAATCTATTTGCCTGGTGTCCCCTGGATCCAAGGACCAAACCAGATCAATCCTCCCATTTCATCTCTCCCCAGCCTCCAAATCCACCTGAAAAGGAGGTGCCAAAGGGCAAGGAAGTCCCTTTGGCACCTCCAAAGTCTGAATCATTTTTGGTTTGGGGAATTGAGATTCCCATATACATGGATGGCAACACTTTGAGAAGGGGCTTGGATACCCTCTCAGCCCAGACCAGATTTGGGCCTGGCTTAGACCCTCCTGGTCCTGGAGCTCCAATCACCAGTCAAGTCAGGACCAAAATCAGCAGATCAGCCACTAACCCTGTGGGTTGCCTTCTCCACTTGCTGAACTGATTTCAGTTTGAAATTAGTATCATGTAAACATGAAAGGAAGCTCAGCCAACATCAGTAAAATCCTGATCAGCCGCTGCATTGGAAGAATCTGTATGTCCATTTTTTTTTTTTTTTTGGTATTTAAGCACTTACTTCCCCTCTCAGAATCACGCCTGAAGAGTTTCCAGTACTCTATCAGTCTTGGCTATGGGAAGGAGAGTCAAGCAGAGGCATATCCATTCCATTCCAAACTTGGGCAGTGGCTAGAGGGTGGAAGGCAATCTGCTACAAGTCAAAGTTCACCTGTGTGGGCAGCAGTAGCAGTAGAGAAGCAGCATGGCTCAGTGGAAAAGAACACGGGCTTTGGAGTCAGAGGTCATCGGTTCAAATCCCAACTCCATCAATTGTCAGCTGAGTGACTTTGGGCAAGTCACTTAACTTCTCTTTAACTCAGTTACCACATCTGTAAAATGGGGATGAAGACTGTAAGCCCCATGTGGGACAACCTGATCATCTTGTATCCACCCCAGTGGTTATTAAGCACATAGTAAGTGCTTTATAAATGCCATCATTATTATTATTATTATAGCATGGGAGACAGTCGAGGGCAGAGACTCAAGTTTACTTGGTGGAAGAAGGCAATGGTAAACCACTTCCATATTTTTATCAAAAAAACTCTATGGATACACTTCCAGAACAACTGCCGATGGAGGTGGGGCATTCTGGGAGAGATGTATCCATGGAGTCGCTACTGGTTGGAGACAACTCAACAGCATAAAACAAGGCAAGACAAGTGCTTACTATGTGTCAGGAACTGTACCAAGCCCTGCAGTAGATGCAAGATAATCAGGTTGGACACAATCCACTTCCCACATGGGGCTCATAGTATTAACCCCCATTTTACAGATGAGGGAACTGAGGCACAGGGAAGTTAAGTGATTTGCCCAAGGTCACACAGGAGACAAGTGACAGGAGACACAGGAGACAGTATCGTATTTCCTCCTGCCTTCAAGACATCTACTTGGATGTCCTGCTGTTACCTCAAACAATATATCCAAAACAGAACTCCTTATCTTTCCACTCAAACCCAGTCCTCCCCATCACTTTCCCATCATTATAGACAGCACCACCATCCTTTCTGTCTCACAGGCCCATAACCTTGATGTTATATTTGACTCCTCCCTCTCATTCAACTCACATATTCAATCTATCACTAAATACTGTTTGTTCAACCTTAGCATCACTAAAATCCACACTTTCGTCTCCTTCCAAGCTGTTACCATGTTAATCAAAGCATTCATCCTATTCCAACTTGATTACTGTATTAGTCTCCCTGATGACCTCCCCGCTTCTTGTCTCTCCCTACTCCAGTCCATTCTTCACTCTGCTGCCTGGATCATTTTCCTACAGAAACATTCAGGACATGTTTCCCCACTCCTTAAGAACTTCCAATGATTGCCCATCCACCTCCACTTCAAACGAAAACTCCTTACCTTCAATTTAAAGCACTCAATCACATTGCCCTTTCCTACCTCACCTCATTATTCTCCTATCACAACCCAGCCCTCACACTTCGCTCCTCTAACGCCAACCTACTCATTGTACCTTGATCTCTTCTATCTCGCTGTCGACCTCTTGCCCAAGTCTTGCATCTGCCCTGGAACATCCTCCCTCTTCATATCGGATAGACAATTATTCACCCCACCTTGATATCCTACAAGAGGCTTTCCCTGACTAAGCCTTTCTTTCCTCTTCTCCCACTCCCTTCTGGGTCACCCTGACTTGCTCTCTTTATCCACCAGAGCCCAACCCTACCACCCGGCCCCACAGCCCTTAGGTACATATCCAAAGTTTTTTTTTAAATTAATGTCTTTCTCCCACTCTGTACAATAAGCTCGTTGTAGGCAGGGAATGGGTCTGTTTTATTGATGTGTTGTACTCTCCCAAGTGCTTAATACAGTGCTTTGCACACAGTAAACATTCAATAACTATGATTGATTGATTGAAGTGACAAGGCCAGGATCAGAAAAAAAAAAATGATGGCATTTGTTAAGCACTTACTATGTGCAAAGCACTGTTCTAAGTGCTGGGGGGATACAAGGTGATCAGATTGTCCCACCTGGGGCTCACAGTCTTAATCCCCATTTTACAGATGAGGTAACTGAGGCTCAGAGAAGTTAAGTGACTTGCCCAAGGTCACACAGCAGGCATGTGGTGGAGCTGTGATTCAAACCCATGACCTCTGACTCCAGGTCCTTCTGACTCTCAGGCCCCCATTCTATCCTCTAGGCCATGTTGCTTTGGAAAAGTTAAGGTGGACATTCCCTTTCCACTTTCCTGTAGGCCCACAAGCAGATTCTGCTTCAAATAGTTAACTAAGAGGACTTGTTTCCACTGGGCCAACAGTAGCCATGTGGACCCTTCTCAAAGACGAACTCCATGAGGTTCCTCTCAAAGTTGGTGAGAGTACGGCTATTCTCAAAGATGGTGATGAGGCAGAAATGATCCATGCTGCTTGGGGCATTTAGTCATGTGTTGATGATGGTGGTCACATAGCAGCAGGAGCAGTGGATGAGAAATGTTCCTCTTCAAAACACTATTGGCTTACTAGAAAGAGCCTGGGCCTTTGAGTCAGGAGATTCAGGTTCTACTCCCTGTTCTGCCATTTGCCTGCCTTGTGACCAAGGCACTTAAGTTCTCTGGGCCTCAGTTTCCTCCTCTATAAAATGGGGATTAAATACCCATTCTCCCTCCTATTTAGACTGCGAGCCCTGGGTGGGACAGAAAGATCCTGCCAAGCCCAGGTGGAATTGTCTTTATCAGAAATGGTGGGAAAATGATGGCAGATGGGAGTTGGGATGGAAAGCTGGGAAAGGGAAAGGTTTCAAAGTGAAACCTGGGTCAAGTCAGGACAAGGGGAAGCAAACATCTTGGAAAACAACAGCAGATACACAAGCTTCTTAATGGCCACAACAGCAACTGGTGGGGAGGT
Organism: Tachyglossus aculeatus; assembly: GCF_015852505.1. NCBI lineage: Eukaryota > Metazoa > Chordata > Mammalia > Monotremata > Tachyglossidae > Tachyglossus > Tachyglossus aculeatus. The sequence goes on along the minus strand of NC_052090.1, from coordinate 2,680,090 downwards.
ATGTTTCCAGTCTTCTTTGTTGCAGTGTAACAAGATAAGGCAAAAAGCATGAAGGTGTGGTCATAGGAAGCAAAGAGCATTATATCCTAAGGTGGGACTCTGGATTTGCCCAGGAATCATATCAATTAACAGCTATCTCCTGGGATATGGCTGGAGTTTCATGTCTTTTCCAATTCTTCTTCTTTCTTGCTCCACCACACACAAACACACACACATACACACACACACCCTGCACAGACACATTTATTCATACACACTACAGACACACATACGTTCAGAAAAGGAAATCTTGCAAAATACAAAACCTGTTATTTTGTTCTTTCTTCATTAAAGTGTTTGTTTATATGACACTGTTGTCCGGTATGCTGGTTGAGGACACAGGACAGAAAAATTTTTCTCAAGGACTGGCAGAACATTCATTCATTCATTCAATTGTATTTATTGAGGACATACTGAGTGCATAGCACTGTACTAAGCACATGGGAAAGTACACTACAGCAACAGAGAAAATCCCTACCCACAACAAACTCACAGTCTGAAGGCACGGGGGTAGGGGAGAGAGATAGACATCAATACAGGTAAACAAACATCAATATAAATAAATAAAATTACAGATATATACATAAATGCTGTGGGGCAGGGAGAGGAGGAAGAGCAAAGGGAGCAAGTCACGGCAACCAAAAGAGAGTGGGACATGAGGAAAAGTGGGACTTGGTCTGGGAAGACCTCTTGGAAGAGATGTGCCTTCAGTAAGGCTTTGAAGAGGGAGAGTGTAATTGTCTGGTGCATTTGAGGAGGGAGGGGGTTCCAGGCTAGAGGTAGGACATGGAAAGATTTAGGCGCAATGAAAAGGTTAGCACCAGAGGAGTGAAGTGTGTGGTCTGGGTTGTAGGAGAGGTTTGAGGTGAGGTTGGAGGTGGCAAGGTGTTGGAGTGCTTTAAAGCCAATGGTGAGGAGTTTTTGTTTGTTATGGAGGTAGATAGGCAACCACTCGAGATTTCTGACTACGAGGGGTGATGTGTCCTGAAAGTTTCTGTAGAAAGATAATCAGGGCAGTGGAGTGAACTATGGACTGGAGTAGGGAGAAACAGGATGTTGGGAGGTCAGACAGGAGGCCTATGCAGTAATCTAGGCGGGATAGGATGAGTGATTGTACTAACATGGTAAGAATTTGGATGAAGAGGAAAGGAAGGATTTTAGTGTTGTTGTGAAGGTGAGACTGACAGGATGTGGTGACGGATTGGATATGTAGGTTAAATGAGAGAGGATTCAAGGATAATGTCAAGTTTACAGGTTCATTCATTCATTCATTCAATCGTATTTATTGAGAGCTTACTGTGTGCAGAGCACTGTACTAAGTGCTTGGGAAGTACAAGTCGGCAACATATAGAGATGGTCCCTACCCAACAACAGGCTCACAGTCTAGAAGGGGGAGACAGACAAAAAAAAACAAAACATGTAGACAGGTGTCAAAATCATCAAAACAAATAGAATAAAAGCTATATGCACATCATTATCAAAATAAATAGAATAGTAAATATGTACAAGTAAAATAAATAGAGTAATAAATCTGTACAAATATATACAAGTGTTGTGAGGAAGGGAAGGAGGTAGGGTGGGGGAGATGGGGAGGAGGAGAGGAAAAAAGGGGCTCAGTCTGGGAAGGCCTCCTGAAGGAGGTGAGCTCTCAGTAGGTCTTTGAAGGGAGGAAGAGAGCTAGCTCGGCGGATGTGTAGAGGGAGGGCATTCCAGGCCAGGGGAAGGATGTAGGTCGGGGGTCGACGGCAGGACAGGCGAGAATAAGGTACAGTGAGGAGGTTAGCGACAGAGGAGTGGAGGGTGCGGGCTGGTCTGTAGAAGGAGAGAAGGGAGGTGAGATAGGAGGGGGTGAGGTGATGGAGAACCTTGAAGTCAAAAGTGAGGAGTTCATGAGTTCATGAGATGGGAAGGATAATAATAATAATAATGGTGTTTATTAAGCACTTACTATGTACAAAGCACTGTTCTAAGCGCTGGGGAAGTTACAAGGTATTCAGGTTGTCCCATGTGGGGCTCACAGTCTGAATCCCCTCTTTACAGATGAGGGAACTGAGGCCCAGAGAAGTTAAGTGACTTGCCCAAAGTCACACTGCTGACAAGTGGCAGAGATGGGATTTGAACCCATGACCTCTGACTCCAAAGCCCATGCTCTTTCCACTGAACCACGCTGCGATGCTGTTTGGGTGGAGAGGACAGGGCAAATCAGGGAGATCTCTAATCTATAATCTTGGTGTTGGTGTTAAGCTTGGTGTTTTTCAGTTACTGATGATAAAAATTGGACAGTCCCTGCAAGGAAGAGGGGCAGGACAGGGTGTTAATAATTTTGAGTTCTGTTGTTGGGACAAAATCAGCAGCAGTAACACTGACTCCTCTCACCTAGAGACAGGCCAGCAAAACAGGATGTCATGAGCAAAGGTGCTGTGAGTAACAAATGCAAATCTTGGTCTCCCAAAGAAGCTGCGTCTCCGAGGTCTGAAACCATCTCACGATATACTTGTGGATTCAGACAAGAACAAGAGCTAAAAAGAGTATGACCTCCACTATTTTTGTTCTCACATCACTCTGACCTAGCTTGAGAAATTGTCCAGCATATTAGAAGTTTTCAATTGTACTATATAAAGAAGTAATCACATCAGCAGGGACTCATGTGATGTATTAGCAACAATATTACATCAAAAGATAATGCACTGGAAAAATCAGGCAGATATAACAAAGAATGTAACCCAATTCAGAATTCCTTCTAGACTTGTAAACTCCTTGAGGACAGAGATCATGTTTACCAACCCTTTTGCATTATACTCTACCAAGCACTTAGTACAGTACACTCCATGAATATCATTGATAGATTGTTTTAGTGAATGAGGAAAAGAGAGGGAGAGAATCAGAGACCAAAATGTCCTTGTGTTGGAAGATGATCCTGCTGATAGTGAAATTATATGAATGTGTAGTTGTGGTTGATAAGACCAATGTGTGATTGACAATCTTTTCTGTTTCATGTCTACTTAAAATGGCCCCAGCTCTATTGTTCCATTAATTATCCATGGCACCCAATGCTGTCTTTGTTTTCCCTTCTTGGAGTCATGAAATTCCTAAAGCCTCTGCTCTCATCATCATTGGCCTAATGCCCAAGCAACTGGTCTTCTCCAGCTGTTTCCCAACTGCTCTCACTAATATGTGGTGTTGTTTGAAGTTTTGCTGCACTGTGTCTCTGCCCAACACCATTGTGCCCTCTGGCTTTCTTCTCATGTCCCACTCAATCAATCAATCAATTGTAATTCTTGAGTGCTTACTGTGTGCAGACCACTGTATTAAGCACTTGGGAGAATAAAAGATAACTGAATTGATAGACATACTCTGCTCACAATGATCTTACATTCAAGAGGCATTAATACAAATAAATAAATTACAGCTATGTATTTAAGTGCTGTGGGGCTTTGGGTGGAATGAATAAAGGGTGCAAATTCTAGTGCAAGGGTGATGCAGAAATGAGTGGGAGAAAAGGAAATGAAGTCCTCTTGGAGGAGATGTTTTCTAAAAAGGCTGTGAAGGTGGGGAGAGTGAACGCCTGCTGAATATGAAGAGGTAGGGGGTTCCAGGCCAGAGGCAGGATGTGGGTGAGGGTGAGGGGTCAGCAGTGAGATAGACAAGAAAGAGGAACATTGGCACATTGAATATGATTAGTTACTGAGTAGGTTGGCAAAATTATTTCTACACCCTTATTGACACCCATGCCCATCGCCCTCACCACTCGTTCCAGACACTTAACTCCCTCCTCAGGCCCCCTGTCCCCCTGCCTCCCCCATCTCTTGCCCCCAATGACCTGGCCAGCTACTTTATTAAGAAAATTGACACTCTCAGTGTTGAGCTCCCTAAAATTGCCCCTGCCCCTCCTCAGTCTCTCCCTAGTCCAGCCCCCTCTTCAACTCACCTAGCAGTATTGCTAGAGGAGATCTCCTGGCTCCTCTCAAAAGCCACCCCTTCCACCTGTGCATCTGACCCCATTTCTTCTCACCTTATAAAAACTCTTGCCTCCTCCCTTCTTCCCTCCATAACTGCCATCTTCAACCATTTATTCTCCAATGGTTTCTTCCTTACTGCTTCCAAATATGCCCATGTCTTCTCATTCTAAAAAAGCCCTCCCTTAACCCCACGGCTCCCTCCAGTTATCACCCCATCTCCCTCCTACCAATCCTCTCCGAACTCCTGGAGCAAGTTGTCTGCAACCACTGTCTCAAATTCCTCTCCTCCAATTTTCTCCTTGACTCCCAACTATTTGGCTTCTGTCCCCTAGACTCCACAGAAACTGCCATCTCAAAGATCACCAATGATCTCCTTCTTGCCAAATCCAATGGCCTTTACACCATCCTAATCCTCCTCGACCTCTCCGCCTAAACACTGTGGACCACACCCTTCTCCTGGAAACATTATCCAAACTTGGCTTCACTGACTCTGTCCTCTCCTGATTCTCCTCTTATCTCTCTGGCTACTTATTCTCAGTCTCCTTTTTGGGTTCCTCCTCTTCCTCCCACCCCCTAACTGTGGGAGTCCCTCAAAGTTCAGTTCTGGGTTCCTTTCTATGCTCCATTTATATCCACTCCCTTGGAGAACTCATTCACTCCTTTGGCTTCAACTACCACCTCTATGCAGATGCTACCAAAATCTGTATTTCCAGCCCTGATATCTCTCCATCTGTACAGTCTCAAATTTCCTCTTGCCTTCAAGACAACTCTACTTGGATGCCCTCTTAGGTCCTCCTGAGCTAAACATGTCCAAAATAGAACTCCTTATCTTTCCATCCAAACCCCTGACTTTTCGATCATTGTAGACAGCACTACCATCCTTCCTGTCTCACAAACCCATTGTCTTGACATTGTCCTTGACTCCCCTCTCTCATTCAACTCATATATTTAATCCATCACTAAATCCTATTGGTCCCACTTCAGAACACTTCTAAAATATGTCCTTTCCTCTCCATCCAAACTGCTACTTCAATACAATCACTCATTTTATCCGACCTGGATTATTGCATCATCCCCCTAGCTGACCTCCCAGCCTCCTGCCACTCCCCACTCCAGTCTATACTCTGCTGTTCAGAATATTTTTCTACAAAAATGGTCAGGTCATATCACCCCATTCCTCAGAAAACTTGAGTGGTTACCCATCCACCTCTACATCAAACAAAAACTCCTCCATCACCTTTAAAGCCCTCTATCACCTTATCCCCTCCTACCTCAGCTCACTAATCTCCTACTACAATCCAGTCCACACACTTGGCTCCTCTACGGCTAACCTTCTCAATGTGCCTTAATCTCACCTATATCACCGCCAACTCCTCAACTACATCCTGCCTCTGGCCTGGAACTCCCTCCCTCCTCAAATCTGTCAGAAATGTACTCTCCCCTCCTTCAAAGCCTTATTGAAGGCATATCTCTTCTAACAGGCCTTCCCAAACTAAGCCCCACTTTTACTCGTCTCCCACTCCCTTTTGAATTATCCTGACTTGCTCCCTTTGCATTTCTCCCCTCCCAGCCCCACAGCACTTATTTACATATCTCTAATTTTATTTATTTGTACTGATGTCTGCCTCCCCCACCCTAGACTCTAAGCTCATTGTGGGCAGGGAATGACACTATTTATTGTGTGTTGTGCTTTCCCAAGCACTTAGGACAGTGCTCTGCACACAATAAGTGTGCAATAGATATGATTGATTGAATGAATGAATTAGAGTAGTCAAGTTTGCAGGCTAGATTGTAGTAGGAAATCAGGAAAGTTAAGTAGGATGGGGGAGATGATTGAGTGTTTTAAAGCCGATTGTAAGAAGTTTCTCTTTGATGTGGAGGTGAATGGGCAACCACTGGGGGTTCTTGAGGAGTGGAAAAACATGGACTGAATGGTTTTGTAGCAAAATGACCTGAGCAGTAGAGTGACATATGGACTGGATTGGGGAGAGACAAGATGCAATGAAGTCAACGAGGAGGTTGATGCAGTAATAAAGGAGGGATAGGATAAGTGTTTGGAGAACTCCTTCCCACCCACAGCTTCTTCTCCCTCTATCCAAGCCCTCCACACTCTTTGCACTGCCCCCTCCCCATTCTCCAATCCCATTCCTGTTATAATGTCTCAGCACCACCCCTTATCCCACTCCCCACTCTCTGTGCCGGCCCCCATCAACTCACTCCCATCCAACCCCGCCCCACCCCTTGCACCATCATGTCCCCCAGGACCACCCCCATAGCCTTAACCCAATTCAGACTGTGGAACCCCCACTACATCATGGGAAAGCTTCCCTTCATCCTTGACTTGTTCCTAAGATGCTCACTGCTCCTCCTCACCATCACTGAAATCTGGCGCTCCCCAAATGGCATGATCTTCCCTGCTGCTCTCTCTAGAGGGGTCCTCATCTTCAGTCACTCCCCAAGACTCACTGGGAAAAGGGGAGGAGTTGGGTTCCTTCTTGCTCCCCAGTGCCACTTTCACACTATTCCACCTCCTCCATACCTCTTTTTCCCTTCTTTTGAACCCCATATCATCCATCTCTACCACCCAATCCAGATACTAGTCATCTCTCAGGCCCCACCTTCAAATTTTTGAAACATTTTGATCCTTTTCTCATGTTCTCTCTCTCTTTTTCCATCCATCCATTGATCCTCGGAGACTTCAATATCCACATATATGGTCCAATGACCCTTCTGCTGCCCTCTTTCTATCACTCCTCAACTCCACTGACTTCCTGCTCCACCCCAGCTCTCCCACTCAGCAGCATGGACACATGCTTGATCTTATCATTTCTAGTCACTTTACAATCCTTACCTTCACTAACTCTTAAATCCCTCTACCTGACCACAAACTCCTCACCCAGCTTCTCTCCCACACTCCTCCTCCCCACAAATCTGCCCTGTTCCCTGACAGAGACCTCCTATCTTTTGACCCCATGTAATATTCTCCCACCATTGCACTCATTTAGACTCCACACCCGAACTACATTCCCTTGTAGGCCAAAATGACTCCCTCAACACCACCCTCTCTCCAGAGTTCAACTCCATTGCTCCCGTATCCTGTTGTGGATCTTGTACCACTAAACCACAGATCTGGATCACCTCCACAGTCCAATTTCTTTACTTCTGTACATGAGCTGCAGAGTGCTGCTGGTAGAAATCTAGATAACAGGCCAATCTCATCCTTCTCAAGTTCATCCTTACATGTTTTAAATCTGACCTCTCCTCTGCCCAGCAAAATTATTTCTCCATCCTTATTGACACCCATGCCTATTGCCCTTGCCACTTATCTCAGACTTTTAATTCCCTCCTCAAAGCCCTTGTCCCCCCACCTCCACCATCTCTTGCCCCTAATGACCTGGCTACTTACTTTATCGGAAAAATTGAAAATATCAGGTGTGATATCCCTAAAATCTTCCCTGCTCCTCTTCAGTCCCTACTTTCTCCTGCCCCATCTTCAACTCTCTGATCTTTCCCAGCAGTACTAAAGAGGAGACTGCCTACCTTCATGCAAAGTCCACCCTCTCCACCTGCACATCCTACTCCTTCCTTTCAAACCTTATCAAAACTTGTTCCCACTTCCTTCTTCCCTCTCTGACCACCATCTTCAATGGTTCACTCTCCAATGGCTTCTTCCCCACTGCTTTCAAATACGGTCATGTCTTCCCTATCCTAAAAAAAACCTTCCCTGGCTCTCATGGCTTCTTCCAGTTATCACACCTTCTCCCTCCTACCATTTCTCTCCAAACTCCTTGAGTGAGTTGTTTAAACCCACTGTCTCAAGTTCCTCCATTCCACTTCTTTCCTCCACAGAAACTACCCTCACATCGATCACAAACAATCTCCTTCTTGCCAAATCCAATGGACTCTACTCCAACCTAATCCTCCTCAACCTCCCAGCTGCCATTGACGCTGTTGACCAAAAAATGGCCAAAAACCACTACCCAGTTCACACCATCAGAGTCATATGCAGCAGACTCTGAAAACAGACTCATCAGGTTGACTGGATTGCCCCTGGTGATCTTGTCTTGGATACAGTAGGGAGAGACAGCAGAGCTAGCTCCCCTGAAGCCAAAATGATAGCATTAATAATAATTATGGTATTTGTTCAGCTCTCACTATTTGCCAAGCCCTGTACTGAATCATGGGGTAGACACAAGATAATTTGAACAGACACAGTCTCCATCCCACACGGGGCTCCCCAGCTAAAAGGAAGGGAGACAGAGAAGATAAGTAATGTTTACACAGTCACACAGCAGGCAAGTGGTAAAGTCAGAATTAAAATCCAGCCCCTCTGTCTCTCAGCTCCAAGCTCTTTCCACAAGGCCACACTGCTTCCTAAATGGGAGAGAAGAGCAGTGACTTGCTCAGTCACTCCATTCTTTCTCTTACAGGGCCATTCATCTGTTCCTGGGCAATGATAACCCTTCTCTACTGGGTTACTTATTTTAATGAAAACCAATTGTTCATATGTAATCAGGGAGAGAAATTCTTATGAAGCATTAAGATGCTATAAAGGCATTTTAAAGTACATTTACTAAAATTCCATTAATGGTCACAAAAATTAAGCTTGAATTTATAGCTATACAGCTATAAACCCAACATTGTGTTCTGCTGAAATATTTTTATTAAGCTGGGCAATTAATTAAAAGTAGGTTGGCTGCTGAATATTAGAAGGAAACAGGCAAGTGATGAGGGGTTTTCAACTGTGGGATAATAGGGAAGTGTCCATCAACCGAACAATTGAAAATCAGCAAGCTCAGTTCTCCAACCAATCAATCATAGTTTTTGAGTATCTAGCAGAGCACTGTACTAACTGCTTGGGAGAGCACATTGCCTGTTAGTATTCACAATCCTTGCTTTCAAGAAGCTTATAATATAGAGGAGGTGACAGGCACGAAAGTATATTAGAGGTAGGGGAACTGGTCCTGGCTCCCTGTGGCCCAGAAATAATAGTGGAGAGAATAATAATTAATATTTTTATGGTACTTGATAAGTACTTACTATGTGCCAAGCATGTAGTTACAAGATAATCAGGCCAGACACAGTCAATGTCACATTTGGAGCTCACTGTCTAATCCCTACTGTCCAGGTGAGGGAACTGAGGTACAGAGAAGTTACGTGGCTTGCCCAAGGTCTAACAGCAGGCAGATGGTGGATCTGGGATTAGAACCAAGGTCCCCTGACCCCCAAGTCCATGCTCTTTCCACTAGGCCATGCTGCTTTTCTGTTGCAACTGGTTCTGTGGGGAGACTGCTTGGGGTGTTGCGTTTCTAGATTCTAGCTGAGGGGTGCGACTCCCCAGTAAAGGCTGGGGAATCTTACTGTGCCCTTCCTTAGGAAAGGCTCCAGAGTAAAGGTAACAGGGAAAGGAAAGAGGAGGAGAGAAGAGAAAGGATAACTGGTTGGAAATGACCAACTAGAATTGGAATTAGTGACTTCAACTTGATTTGAAGCAACTCTCTCTAGTGAATGGAACCCTCATTGAATAGAGGAATAATAATAATAATAATATTTGTTAAGGGTTTATTGTTTGCCAAGCACTCTACTAAACACGGGGGTAGATACAAAATAATCAGGTCCCACAGGGGGCTCACAGTCTAAGTAGGAGGTAGAATGGCTTCCACCTTTCACAAAAAGAACTACGTAACCATAGTCTGACAGTGTGGTCCAGTGCAAAGAGCAGGAATATGAGAATAGGAGACTCAGAGTTTTAATCCCAGCTGTGTCACCGGCCTGCTTTTGACTTTAGGAAAGTCATGAGCCTGTTTCCTCATCTGTAAAGTGGATAATTCACATCTGCTCCCCTGGGTCTCAGAATGTAAGTCCTTCATTCATTAATTCATTCAATCATATTCATTGAGGGCTTACTGTTTGCAGAGCACTGTACTATGCGTTTTGAAAGCACAATTCAGCAATAGAGACAATCCCTCCCCACAAAGGGCTTACAGTCTTGAGTCCTATGTGTGTTAGAGTTTATGATCTCATTATCTTGTCTCTTCCCCAATGCTTAGAAGATTGTTTGCTACATACTAAGGGCTGAATCAATATCATAACTAACTCAGGCATTTCTTGCCATAAGTGTAGCAGTAGTAGTAGTAGTAGTAGTAGATGTAGTAGTAATAGTAGTATCATCATCATCATCATCATCATCAATCGTATTTATTGAGCGCTTACTGTGTGAAGAGCACTGTACTAAGCACTTGGGAAGTACAAGTTGGCAACATACAGAGACAGTCCCTACCCAACAGTGGGCTCACAGTCTAAAAGGGGGAGACAGAGAACAAAACCAAACAAACTAACAAAATAAAATAAATAGAATAAATTTATAGTAGTAGTAGTAGCAGCAGCAGCTGCTGTAGTAGTATTTATTAAGGGCCCAGGATAGCTCTTTAATAAAACCAGGAAAGAAGTAAATGAATGAACTATAAACATGGTTCTGGCCCCCAAGAGTGTCACAGTCTAAGAGGAAGGGGTGGAGGGGGTTGACAAAAGTCACATAAGGAAAGAGCAAGCTAAAATATAAAAGACAAGGATGATGACAATTTGATAACTACAACAGGAGCTGTAGGGTTTCAGGCTTCTCATGCCTAGACCAACAGTTACAGAAGTCCCAACCACAGCCATGGCTTTGGCTTTCCCAAGATTTGAAAAGCTTAGAAGGCCACATTTTTCTGTTTATTGAATCCTTCCTAGGATGGAGCAGGGACTGAAGGGAATCCCGGTGGGACAGGGCAACTCCTCTCTGGCATGGTGGTCCCCGGAGAGCAGAGGAAACGTCATATTGCTGACATTTCTTTGACATCTTTCTGAGCTGGAGCAAGGCTCAGAGACATGAGGATGGGGTAGCTTCACTCCTTTATGTATGGGAAGGAAATTTATAAAAGCTATTCCAGATACAATTCAAGAATCTACTCCCTAGCTTCTCAGGTCAATCACTTATCCATGTAATGAGACTGTGGGAAAGATGCCCGGTCAAAAACTCTGATAAAGTCCAAATACATGATAGCATACCATATGTGGAAACAACAATAGAAGTAATTTAATAATCTCATTCACATATAAGCAAATTCATCCTATCCACGAGCGAGCTAATTGTACCACAGGATTCCCAACATGTTAACTGTTCTGGTAATGATAGTAATTGTGGTATTTTTTAAGGAGGAGCAAGGAGCAGCATGGCCTAGTGGAAAAAGCACAGGCCTGGGTTCTAATCCTGAATCCACCACGTGTCTGCTGTGTGACCTTGGGCAAGGCACCTAACTTCTCTGTGCCTCAGTTACCTCACCTATAAAAAAGGGGACTCAGTACCTGTTTTCCTTCCTACTTAGACTGTAAGCCCTGTGTGGGATAGGAACTGTGTCTAACCTGCTTATCTCTTATCTTCCCCAGAGTTTATAACAGTGCTTGACACGTAGTAATGCTGAACAAATTTTAATAATTATTACAATGACAATTATTATTGTATGTTTACTCTATGTCTAGCACTGTACTAAGGGCTGGGAGAAAAACAAGATAATCAGATCAGATAATCAGGTCATCAGTCTCTGTTCCAATGTAGGGATTTGCCCAAAGTTACACAGCAGGCAAGTGACTGAGCTGGGATTAGAAGCTAGGTTTTCTGACTCCAAAGCCTATGTTCTTTCCTCTAGGCCCTGATGCTTCTCAACAACTCTAATCACTTGTTAATTGGAACCATTCTCTGAGGATGCCTCATCTTCTCTCTGACTGACTGGGGAAAGAGGAAATCACCAAGGGAATAATTCCATTCATACATCCTCTCTCCATTTCCACAGTGCAGGCAGCATGGTGGCCATGAGGTAAACCCAATCTGTCCTGCCAAACTAAAATGCTGTGCTGCAGAATTTGAAGAGTACACTTCTGAAACCTCTTCCAGCTCAACAGATTATAAGCACCATTTTTTTCTTAAGTCTATGACACAGTTTTCAGAAACTGCTCAGTGCAGATGATTGGGTTCCAGAGGCTCATGCACAAGAAATATGAAAATAATGGGAATCTATTTGCAGATTAAACCCAGTGCCAAGTCTGACAATAAAGCTGAAGAAACTAGTCATATGCCCATTCATACTCAGAAAACCCTTCACACAGCCAAAGGTTTTCATTAGCAACACAAAATTTAAAGCAGGCACTGAATTTTGCTACTTGGGTAAAACATCATTCCATGATGTCCAGATAGAGAAAGAGACAGGAAACACATGGCTTTCAGAAGCCTGCAAGGCTGAGTGGCAACAAGTAGTCATTCATTCATTCAATCGTATTTATTGAGTGCTTATGGTGTGCAGAGCACTATACTAAGTTCAACGTCTGCGAGGCTATTGTGGTTTCCAACTTCTATAACTAGAAGACCTGGACCTACTACAAAATTTAAAAAAAAAACACGTTCAGCTTCTAGAGTATTTTTATCAGCATCCTCTAGGAACAGTTCTTAACAACAAGTGCCTGGATGGGATTAGAACCAAAAGGTCCTGTGACCTACTCAGCCGACTGCATTTATGAACAGTTTCCAGCCGCCCATCTCCGTTGGGTGGGATATGAAAGGACACCCAAATATCTACTGCAGAGGAAATGGAAAGGGGAAATAAAAGTGTGGCCTATTGGCAGAACACTATAGCAATCAAATCAGCAAGGTGGGCAGAAATTAGGAGCAGGTTTTCTCTCCTTAAGCAAAGGTTAAAGGAAAATCAAGATTCCAAAGGGCAGCACCTGAAAAAAGGGGACAAGCCCACTGTGAGACAAATGCATTAAAGCAGCAAATATCTACCCTGGCTTGTAAGCAATGCAAGAGTGTTTGTAGGTCCTAGATTGGTCTTCCCAGAACAATCCTGAATTTATGGAAGGATGGGTGGAGTTTACAGTCAAGAACAATGAGTGAGGTTCCATCAAGACATGAAGATTTCAGGAACAAGAACTTAGCAAAATAACTGGCTTTAGTGCCAGTGGTTTGTACTTACTATCTTTCATCCCTCTCAATCAGGTTTCCATTGAAGCAGTAGGTGCAACAAGTTGGTAGGCTGGCAAAGGTGGAACATATTGAGAAGGGCACACAATACTTTTCCATTCAAATCAAATCAAATATGTCCAAAGTAACCAGGGACCAGTACAAATGCTGTGCCATAGCACTAGAGATAAACAAGTGTTGCCAAAGTAGTTGCCTCGGTAACCACTGAGGTCTTGTGGGACCAACTTATCCTGCTGATTTCAGAATTCCTGATGAATCTGCCCACCAAACAAGATGTCCTAGGGGACTCTTTACCCAAAATTCCACCAATGTTGGCATAGCCTCATCAGGCCTTCCCCCATTTCTATTTGTTTCACAACTTCTCCATAGCGGGGAGGCGAGGTTTGGACCCAGAGCAGAAAATGTACTGTGATTCCCCACCACAACCCAGCCCACATACTTTGCTCCTCTAATGACAACTTACTCACAGGTCCTTGATCTCATCTATCTCGCTGCCCACATCCTGCCTCTGGCTTGGAATGTCCTCCTTTTTCATATCTGACAGGTGATCGTTCTCCCCACCCTCAAAGCCTTATTAAAAGCACCTCATCTCCAAGTTTCCTTTCCTAACTAAGCCCTCATTTTCTCTTCTCCCAATCCCTCCTGTATCACCCTTGCACTTGAATTTTCACGCTTTATTCAATTCTCCCTCAGCCCCACAGGACTTATGTCCTCAATATCAAACAAAAACTCCTCAATATTGGCTTTAAGGCTTTCCATCACCATGCCCCTTCTTACCTCAATTCCCTTCACTCCTTCCATGTCCCAGCCCATACACTCTGCTTCTCTGGTGCTAACCTTCTCACTGTGCCTCGATCTCCCCTGCCTCAGTGCTGGCCCTTGGCCAGCATCCTACCTCTGGCCTGGAACGCCCTCCCTCCTCAAATCTGCCAATCACTTTTCCCCCCTTCAGAGCCCTACTGAAGGTGCACCTCCTCCAAGATGTCTTCCCAGGCTAAGCCCCCTTTTCCTCAGTTCCCCCTCCCTTCCGTATCAACTCAACTCACTCCCTTTACTCCACCCCCTGACCCCTAGCCCCACAGCACTTATGTATATATGCATATATCTACAATTCTATTTATTTATATATTTATATTGATGTCGGTTTACTTGTTTTGATGTCTGCCTCCCCCCTCTAGACTGTAAGCCTGTTGTGGGCAGGGATTGTCTCTCATTATTGCTGTATTGTACTTTCCAAGCACTTAATACAGTGATCTGCACACAGTAAGCACTCAAAAAATATGACTGAATGAATGAATGAATTACATACATACCCATAATTTAATCATTTATATTAAAGCCTGTCTTCCCTTCTAGACTGTAAGCTCATTGTGGGCAGGAGATGTGTCTGTCATATTATACTGTACACTCCCAAACACTTAGTACAGTACTCTGCACACAGTAAGTGCTTAACAAATCAATTGATTCATTCATTCATTCAATCATATTTATTGAGTGCTTACTGCTTGCAGAGCACTGTACTAAGTGCTTGGGAAGTACAAGTCGGCAACGTATAGAGACGGTCCCTACCCAACAATGGGCTCACAGTCTAGAAGGGGGAGACAGACAACAAAACAAAACATGTAGACAGGTGTCAAAATCATCAGAACAAATAGAATTATAGCTATATGCACATCATTAACAAAATAAATAGAATAGTAAATATGTACAAGTAAAATAAATAGAGTAATAAACCTGTACAAATGTATACCAGTGCTGTGGGGAGGGGAAGGAGGTAGGGTTGGGGGGGATGGGGAGAAGGAGAGGAAAAAGGGGGCTCAATCTGGGAAGGCCTCCTGGAGGAGGTGAGCCCTCAGTAGGGCTTTGAAGGGAGGAAGAGAGCTAGTTTGGTGGATGTGTGGAGGGAGGGCATTCCAGGCCAGGGGAAGGACGTGGGTAGGGGATGGATGGCGGGACAGGTGAGAATGAGGCACAGTGAGGAGGTTAGCGACAGAGGAGCAGAGGGTGCAGACTGGGCTGTAGAAGACGGAGTCTGTGAAGCCAAGGTTGGATAGTGTGTTGAGGAGAAGGGGGTGGTCCACAGGGTCGAAGGCAGCTGAGAGGTCGAGGAGAATTAGATAGAGTAGGAGCCACTGGATTTGGCAAGAAGGAAGTCATTGGTGACCTTTGAGAGGGCAGTTTTGTTGGACTGTAGGGGTCAGAAGCCAGATTGGAGGGGGGTCAAAGAGAGAGTTGGCATTGAGGAATTCGAGGCAGCAGGTGTAGATCACTCATTCTAGGAGTTTGGAAAGGAAGGGTAGGAGGGAGATAGGGCGATAACTAGAAGGGGATCACACATCACTACATCACAAATCACTACAGCCAATGTGCCCCACCCCTCCTGGAGCTCAAGCTGGGCAGAAGATGCTGAACAACTTTGGGAAGCAAAAGCTTTACATGGAGCTAAATATTACATTGCCTATATTAATAATCTTGAATGTTTACATACTTTGCTGATTGCATTACAATCTTATTGTTATACGTGTTTATCCGCTCGCTCATCAATTAGTGGTATTTGCTGAGTACTTTCTGTATACAGAGCACTGTACTATGTGCTTGTGAAAACATAACAGAGTGGGGAGACATGATATCTGCCCACAGGGAGCTTACAGACTACAGGGGGAAAGAGATATTAAAATAAATGCCTCAATAAAATCATATCTCCTCCAAAAGGCCTTCTCTGAATAAGCCCTCTTTTCCCCTACTCCCTCACTCTTCTGCATTGTTTATGATCTTGTATTTGTACCCTTTAAGCTCCTGATACTCGCCCCGCCCACTGCCCCACAGCAGTTATGTGCATATCTGTATTTTTTTAATTGTCTATTTCAGCCTCTGGACTGAAATCAATCAATGTTATTTATTGAGCACTTTCTATGTTCATAGCACTGTACTAAGTGATTGGGAAAGTACAATACAATAGAGTTAGTAGATGCAATCCCTGCCCACAAGAAGCTTACAGTCTACAGGGGGAAGTTAAAAGCTACTGGTGATTGGGGAACATGCCTACCAAATCTGTTGTATTGAATTCTCCCAAGTGCTTAGTACAATGTTCAGAACATAGTAAGTACTAAATAAATAACATTGATTAATTAATAAATAATGTATAAGGGAATAGTAGAGGATAAGGGTATTTATAAAAGTGCTGTAGGGCTGATGTGAATAACAAACGGCTAAAGAGGTTCAGAGACAAATATACAGTCAATTCAGGAGGAAGGGCAGTTAAGGGAAATAGGTCTAAGTCAGGAAAGGGCTCTTTTTAATGGTATTTGTTAAGCATTCCCTATTTGCCAGGTACTGTACTATGAGCTGGGGTAGATTCAGGCTAATCAGGTTGGAACAAATCCATGTCCCACATGGGGCTTGCAGTATTAATCGCCATTTTACAGATGAGGTAACAGGCACAGAGAAGTTAAGTGATTTGCTCAAAGTCACACAACAGACAAGTGGCAGAGCGAGGATTAGAACCTAAATCCTTCTACATCTCCCCCTCCTCCCCCTCTCCATCCCCCCGCCTTACCTCCTTCCCTTCCCCACAGCACCTGTATATATGTATATATGTTTGTACATATTTATTACTCTATTTATTTATTTCTTTTACTTGTACATATCTATTCTATTTATTTTATTTTGTTAATATTTTGGTTTTGTTTTCTGTCTCCCCCTTCTAGACTGTGAGCCCACTGTTGGGTAGGGACCATCTCTATGTGTTGCCAACTTGTGCTTCCCAAGTGCTTAGTACAGTGCTCTGCACACAGTAAGCTCTCAATACAATTGATTGATTGATTGATTGATTGATTCTGACTCCCAGATACATGCTCTATCCACTAGCCACACTGGGTAGTAAAGTATAACAGAGTTGTTGGAAGACACATTCCCTGCGCACAATGAGCTTACAGCCTAGAGGGGGAGAGAGAGATTAATATAAATAAATAAATTATGGTTATGCACATAAGTGATATGGCGCTGGGGAAGAGATGAATAAAGGTGCAAATTAAGTGCAACGGTGACACAGAAAGGAGTGGCAGAAAACGAGATGAGGGCTTATTCATGGGAGGCCTCTTGGAGGAGATGTAGTTTTAATATAACTTTGAAGTTGGGGAGAGTAATTGTCTGTCAGAAATGAAGAGGCAAGTTGTTTCAGGCCAAGGGCAGGACATGGATGAGAGGTCGGTTGCATTGTGATAGGAAATTAGAGAGGTAAGGTAGGATGGGGGAAGGTGATTGAGTGCTTAAAGTCGATGCTAAGGAGTTTCTGTTTGATGCAGAGTTGGAAGGACAAGTGAGGGAGGTTCATGAGGAGTGGGGAAACACAGATTGAATGTTTTTGTAGAAAAACGATCTGGGCAGCAGAGTGAAGTATAGACTGGAGTGGGGAGAAACAGAAGGCAGGGAGGTCAGCAAAAAGCCTGATGCAGTAATCAAGGCAAGAGAGGATAAGTGCTTGGATTAATGCAGTAGTAGTTGGGATGGAGAGGAATAGGCTGATTTTAATAATATTGTGAACTGACAGAATTTGATAACAGATTGAATATGTGGGTTGAATGATGACAATGATAGTATGTGTTAAGTGCTTACTATGTGCCAAGCACTGCAGTAAGTGCTGGGGTGGATTCAAGCAAATCAAGTTGGACAAAGTCATTGTCCCATGTGGGGCTTACTGCAACTGTCCAAGGTCACACAGCAGACAAGTGGTGGAGCAGCGATTAGAACCCAGGTCCTTCTGAATCCTACACCCGTGCTCTGTCCACTAGGCAATGCTGCTTGGTACAGTTTGGCATGTAGTTAACAAATATCACAATTATTACTAGGATGAGGATGAATGAAGGCATCTGTGCAAGGGACTGATCATCCCTGGGAATGAAGATAGATGGGTTTTCCCCCTTCATAAATCTCTTGGGAGAAAGAGTCTGCATTGCTTCCCATGTGCTCCCTTTTTCTGCTCCCTGTGAAGGAAACATTTATTCCTCTGAAGGAGCAAGCTCTGTCTTAGCACCTAACAATAATAATGATGATGGCATTTATTAATCACTTAATCCTCTTACTGTGGGGGTTCCCCAAGGTTCAGTGCTTGGTCCCCTTCTGTTCTCAATCTACACGCACTCCCTTGGTGACCTCATTCGCTCCCACGGCTTCAACTATCATCTCTACGCTGATGACACCCAGATCTACATCTCTGCCCCTGCTCTCTCCCCCTCTCTCCAGGCTCGCATCTCCTCCTGCCTTCAGGACATCTCCATCTGGATGTCTGCCCACCACCTAAAGCTCAACATGTCGAAGACTGAACTCCTTGTCTTCCCTCCCAAACCTTGCCCTCTCCCTGACTTTCCCATCAGTGTTGACGGCACTACCATCCTTCCCGTCTCACAAGCCCGCAAACTTGGTGTCATCCTCGACTCCGCTCTCTCATTCACCCCTCACATCCAAGCCGTCACCAAAACCTGCCGGTCTCAGCTCCACAACACTGCCAAGATCCGCCCTTTCCTCTCCATCTATACCGCTACCCTGCTCATTCAAGCTCTCATCCTATCCCGTCCGGACTACTGCATCAGCCTTCTCTCTGATCTCCCATCCTCGTGTCTCTCTCCACTTCAATCCATACTTCATGCTGCTGCCTGGATTATCTTTGTCCAGAAACGCTCTGGGCATATTACTCCCCTCCTCAAAAATCTCCAGTGGCTACCAATCAATCTGCGCATCAGGCAGAAACTCCTCACCCTGGGCTTCAAGTCTGTCCATCACCTCACCCCCTCCTACCTCACCTCCCTTCTCTCCTTCTACAGCCCAGCCCGCACCTTCCGCTCCTCCGCCGCTAATCTCCTCACCGTACCTCGTTCTCGCCTGTCCCGTCATCGACCCCCGGCCCACATCATCCCCCGGGCCTGGAATGCCCTCCCTCTGCCCATCCGCCAAGGTAGCTCTCTTCCTCCCTTCAAGGCCCTGCTGAGAGCTCACCTCCTCCAGGAGGCCTTCCCAGACTGAGCCCCTTCCTTCCTCTCCCCCTCGTCCCCCTCTCCATCCCCCACATCTTACCTCCTTCCCTTCCCCACAGCACCTGTATATATGTATATATGTTTGTACATATTTATTACTCTATTTATTTATTTATTTTACTTGTACATATCTATTCTATTTATTTTATTTTGTTAGTATGTTTGGTTTTGTTCTCTGTCTCCCCCTTCTAGACTGTGAGCCCAATGTTGGGTAGGGACTGTCTCTATATGTTGCCAATTTGTACTTCCCAAGCACTTAGTACAGTGCTCTGCACATAGTAAGCACTCAATAAATACAATTGATGATGATGATGATGATGATGATTATGTGCCAAGCACTGTTCTTTGTGCTGGGGTAGATACAAGATTATCAGGTTGACCCACCAGGGGCTCACAGTCTTTAATCCCCATTTTACAGATGAGGTAACTGAGGCACAGAGAAGTTAAGTGACTTGTCCAAAGTCACACAGCTGAAAGGTGGTGGAGTCGGGATTAGAACCCATGACCTCTGACCTAGCAAACATTTAATGAATTCCACAAACAACTAATGTACCATAACCAACCAACTTCATTTAACTTTTAAGAGCATCAGATTTCTAGTGATGCCATTGAAGCTGAGGACTACATCTCTGCTGGCCACCAGAGTGCTTGGAAGAACCATGTATGACTCCCCTGATTCTCTCATCTCCACCCCTAACTGTCCCTCGAGTGAATCAACTCATCTACTCATCTATGAATGATCCTTCATCCTGAAAATCCCATTAATAATAATAATGATGATGGTAGTTGTTAAGAACTTACTATGTGTCAAGCACTGTTCTAAGTGCTAGGGTAGATACAAGGTAATCAGGTTGTCCCACATGGGCTCACAGTCTTAATCGCCATTTTACAGATGAGGTAACTGAGGCACAGAGAAGTTAAGTGACTTGCCCAAAATCATACAGCTGACAATAGGCAGAGCTGGGGTTTGAACCCCTGACCTCTGACTCCCTGACTTCTCTAACTTAACTTGCTGTTGTCTAATGCTGATGAGTCGTGTCTGACATACAGCAATGCCATAGAACCCATGACCTTCTGACTTCCAGTGTTCTAGCCACTATGCTATTTTGCTTCCCCTGATCTCATCACCCCCAGATTGAGGGCTAAACAGAAGCAGGATTCTTTACTATTAGTGGTTTGTTTACTATTAGTGATTCAGAAAGTACTGGGTTCTAATCCAAGCTCCACCATTTGTCTGCTGTGAAACCTTGGCCAATTCACTTCACTTCTCTGGGCCTCAGTTACCTCATCTGTGAAATGGGGATTAAAACTGTGAGCCCCATGTGGAACAGGAACTGTGTCCAACCCGATTTGCTTATATTCAACCCAGTGCTTACTACAGTGTCTGGCACATAATAAGTGCTTACCACAATGATTATTATTGTCTTGTGTTAACAGCTTCCATTCCAGGGATAGGTTGACACTTATAACCAATTTATACATCTGCTCTAGAGCTTTCAGGGTGGTCTCCATCATTTGATTCATACTTTTGACCTGTATTATATTGTTTAATAATAATGATGATGGTATTTTATAAGCACTTACCAAGCACTGTTCTAAGGGCTGGGATAGATACAAGGTTATCAGGCTGTCCCACGTGGGGCTCACAGTCTTAATCCCCATTTTACAGATGAGGTAACTGAGACACAGAGAAGTTATGTGATTTGCCCAAAGTCACACAGCTGACAAGTGGTGGTGCTGGGTTTAGAACCCATGACCTCTGACTCTTAAGCCCACGCTCTTTCCACTAAGCCACGCTGCATTTACAAACACAATGGCCAATATATAATGAAATCCATGTGAAATATTCTGGCTTTTATGCAAAAACAAAGAAGACCAAGATTTTTTACTAACTAGAGAATACTGTCAACATAAGAAAATGAGTCTTCTTGCTGACACTCAAGGAAGGATCTCATTACAGTCCTCAGACAGGTGCCTGAATGGAAGAGAAATCATTTCCATTTCAAAGTCTATGATATTTCTGTGCTGCTTGAGTGAATAGGGTCCATTTAAGCTGTCGGACTCCTTCTTTTACAGGGCAACACTGAAACAAACTGTGAAATCAGCAGAACGGACCCAGCCGAGTCATCTGATGGCATGTGTGCAGTTTCTTCATTGCCGTCATTTATCATTCTGTGCCCCTCTGACAGATTTGCAAAGGAAAATTACACAGTAGTTAAACAGGAAAGAAACAAAAGTGTTTCCAAGAAAGCCCACCTCCAACTTGAACCAAGGTATTAAAATACACATTCCAGATGTTGAATTGGAAACAGACCCAGAGAATTTGACTGACATCATGAAAATAATTGAACTTCATACTCACCAGCTGCAGAAATATTTCTGAAGTCAGGTGTCAATACCGTAAGATTTCACACTGCATACCTAGCTTGTCTGAGGTGTTTCATAGCGGATCCTAAATTATAGTCATTTCAGTTCTTGGAATAGTTTCTCTAGAGAGTCGTTGTGTGTCCTTATCAGCACACTCAGAATGTTTGCTCAGTTTTCTTAGTTTCAGCAGCTTTCAGATCTGTAGCAGGACTCTTCACAAACAAGTTTTTATCTACAATCAAAAATTCTCACTTCCAGAGAGTTTGCTAGACTGTAAGCTCTTCGGTGGCAGGGATCATGTCTATTAACTCTACTGCACTATTCCAAGCACTTAGTAGAGTGATCTACAAATACTAGGTATTCAATAAATATGTCTGAGTAATTTTGTGACAGCAAAGCAAGAGAAAGTTTGAATCTGTACCAGTCTTTTCCATAGAAATTTCTGTTCATTTCATGAGGAACAAAGCCAGTGCCCACCAGCAAACTCACAAACAAGAGAAATTGTGCTGGCATCTTTAACATCCTCTGGCCCCTCTTAATAGATACAGAAGGATTGGGGCTCCTGAGAGCTTGTGGACTTCTGTTGGAATGCCTTCAGATTCAACAACTTTATGTTTTAACATGCTCAATCAATCAATGATGTTGACTGAGCACTTACTATGTGCAGAACACTTTACTAAGTGCTTGAGAGAGTATAATACAACAGAATTAGCTGACACATTCCCTGCCCATAAGGAGCTTACAGTTTAGAGGCAGAGACAGACACTAATACAAATAAGTCTTTTGTAATATATAATTACAGGTATGTACATAAATGTGACGGGCTTGAGGGTGCTATGGTGTTGAAGTGTGAGGATTAACTGATAGAATGTCCTTAGAAGTTGGAGCCAAGGCCAGGCTTCACACTTTGGTCATTTTTCTCTGTGCATGGTGGGGTCCTCCTCAGTCATGTTTGGCATTCTCATACAGTCACTGTACTGCTTTTTCTACCTGCATAGTGGCCCCCTTTGCCTTTGAGGATGGTGATTCCAACTGCATTCTTCAGGGGTCACCTTGTACCATTCATTCATTTAATCGTATACCATGTAGGAGACCAGAATGTTTCTTTAGTAATGAATAAAATTCCTTTTACTGATGGAAGTCAGTGTAATCCTGGACTTCTTTGGCTCTGGTATTCCATCACCAGTCATGGATGTTTCTGGTCTTGATCCTCACACCACAAAGAAAATGTCCACAAGCCTCCATTTTGTACAATTCTGAGGAAATGTGAGGTGCTGGGGATGGAGTCAACAGGGAAGACTGAAACCCAAAGCATTCTGTATTATAAGTTCTGTTTATGAAAGACTTGTTTGACCATTTGCATGTGCAATAATAATAATGATGATAATTTGGTATTTATTAAGTGTTGAGAAAGGAGAGGGTTAATGTGGAGATGACCCATTGAGGAACTATTTCTAAGGAAACCAACTCTTCAAGATAAGAATGGAAGAGAATAATCACAGAATACTGAAAGAGACTTGCTATCACCAATTGGAAATAGATTAAGCAACCTGTCAGGTTGTGGGTAGTGTTGTCCACTCATTAGAATTGTCCAACCAAGCACTTGAAATAGTGCTCTTCACCTAGGAAGTGCTTACTAAACACCATTGATTGATTTTTTTATCATATGTGTTAAGCCCTTACTATGTACTAGACACTGTATTAAGTGCTGAGGTAGATACAAGTTAATAAGGACAGCGTCACCTGTCATCCAGGGATGGGTTCGTTCAGTAATCGGCGTGGCGAGAGAGAGAGAAAGAGGCCGGGGATGGAAAGCGTGAGTTTTATATAAAATTTATTCCGTGAGGTGAACTGAATTATCTAATTGTTTAGGTGCAATGGATTGAACTTCCCTTTCAGGAGGAATGTAATCAATTAGTAATATCAGAGCTTCCCTAATGGAAGGAACACAATCATACGTTAATCGTGCATGGGTGAAGTGGCTAGCTCTCACCCATACGTTAATCGTGCATGGGTGAAGCGGCTAGCTCTCACCCATGTGCACTTCCAACTCGGGAAGAATCCACTTACTTTCCCACATGAGAGAAATCCACTTACTTTCCCACCCATTACCCATGGAGGAATCCATTACATTACCTATGCACATGGTGGGCGGCTAGCTCTCACCATGTGCTCTCCCTACATGAGAGGAATCCACTTATGTTCCCCATCCGCAGAGGGGCACCAGGCTCCCACCCAAGAGACACTCACCCGTCCTGTGGCCCTTTCCTCAGTGTATTGGTTGTGGTTGCAGAGCAGGCATCTGGCCTTCTGTGCAGAGAAAGACACATGGGCCGCCGCTGCTGCTGCGGCTGCTCCTCCTGCTGCTGCATGTCTCGGTGTTCTGCCCCAGAAGGTCAGAGGCGACAGGTATTTATCACTTGTGCTCCTAGGCCATTCCAGCTTCTGGCCTCATTCTATCCAATCTCTGTCCTCCCACCTCCTCCATACCTAATTTGATTGGCATAGGTGCGAGGGACACCTTCTGTATTCCTGGCTTGGGCAGTCGATCTAGCAGTTTTGGTTGTGGGGGCGGTATCCCACCCTCACTTCCAAGTTCCACCTACTAGTTCAGGTGGCCACGATATAGCATTTGGCCTTGAGATGGTCTGTACCCCACGGTCACCTTGGGACAGATGGACATAGAGCCTGTCCCACATGGGGCTCAACTGAGGCATTGAGAAATTAAATGGCTTACCCAAAGTAGCACAGCAGGCAAGCGGTGGAGTCAGGATTAGAACCTTCTAACTCCCGGGCCCATGTTCTTTCCATTAGGCCGCACTGCTTCTTGATTGATTGAGAAGGGGAGGTGGACATTGTCAAAAGCAGCTGAAAAGTCATGGGGGATTAGGATGGAGTAGAGGCTGTGGGATTTGGCAAGAAGGATATCATTGGTGACCTTTGGAAGAACAGTTTCTGTTGAATGAAGTGGGTGGAAGCCAGACTGGAGGGGGTCAAGGAAAGAATTGAAGGAGAGGAATTTGAGACAGCTGGTGTGGACAATTTGCTCAAAGAGTTTGGAGCAGAATGGTAGGAGGGAGATGGGGTGATAACTGGAGATAACTGGTCATGGGAAGGGACATTTTTAGGATAGGGGAGAGATGGGCATGTTTGGAAGCAGTGGGGAAAAAACCACTGTAGAGTATACTGTTGAAGATGGAAGTCAGGGAGGGAAGAAGGGAAGGGGCAAGTGCTTGGGTAAGGTGCAAAGTATGGGGTCAGAGACGCAGGTGGAGGGGGTGGATTTTGAGAGAAGGCAGATCTCGCTTTGAGGTACTGCTGAAATAGATGGGAGCAGGGAAGAAGGGGAAGAAGGAGCAAGGGACTGGAGAGGAACAGGAGAGATTTTATGGAGATCATGCCTGATGGTTTTAATTTTCTCAGTAAAGTATGTGGCTGGGTCAAGAGGGGCAAGAGATGGTTAAGCAGGTTGCAGTGGATTTGAAGAGGGAATTAAGCATCTGAAACATCTAGTGAGGGCCGTGGGTATGGGAGCCAATAGGATTGAGAAATAGCTTGACTGGGCACAGGAGAGAGCACTGTTAAAGCAGTAAAGGATGAATTTGTGTGGACAAGGTCGGCCTATCACTCAACATGCTTGTGTCACATTCAGGATTAGAATCTGGCCCTCCTGATGCAGAGTCCCTTGTCCTATTCTCTCAGGGCCATTCAGAATTCTGTGAGCACAAGGCCTGCTCTATTGGCTAAGACACCAGGATAGGTTGGAACCACCTCCTCCTCGGAGTTTTCTAGCCACTACTTGATGGAAATGGGAAAGCCCATTTGCAAGTAGGCAGGTCAGCTACAGATGTTAATCGTCTCCACACTGTCAGAAAATGTGTTACATTTTCTGTGTCCCTGTTCTTCTAGTTGATAGTCATTACCTCATTGTGAAAGTTAATAGAATGAGCCAAAGGCATTTTGGGATGAATGACTGGCAGACATTTTCTTAAATTCAATTCCTGCAAGTCACTACATTTTCACAGAATGCTTTGTCTATGTGTTCCAGAAAACATCACGGCATCGGGATTGATGTTGTTAGAATGAGAGTTTTATTCTAATTGAGGTAGTTTGTGAGCTTGGATCAAAGAACAACTTTTGTTTTAATCTTCCTTCAGCTGGAAGACATTCCTTCATTCAATCAGGTTTATTGAGCGCTGTGCGCAGAACACAGTATTAAGCACTTGGGAAAGTACAATACAACAATAACCCATGACATTCCCTGCCTACAATGAGCTTACAGACCCCAGCTATTTTATTCTAGCTTTCTGGTCCCGGGAGGTATTTGAAGTTTTAAGGAAAAGTTGCCCCAGGGTGACGTTTTCCTATGCTCTTTAGTTGTTCTGTCCTGTGAGTTGATGTTGCCCTGTTGGATCTGGTGACAACCAGTCTCATAGCAAGACGATGAGGTCCCCCTGCAACACCCAGAAATGGGTGGAGTTGAGTAGAACCATCTGCCAACATTCTTGACATGCCTCACCTTACCCTTCCATGGGACTGGGATTTGCTATTGCCTGAGGTTTAGGGTCAGAGGGAAGGCACAGGGCTCCACCAATTGTCAGCTGTGTGACTGTGGGCAAGTCACTAAACTTCTCTGTGCCTCAGTTACCTCATCTGTAAAATGGGAATTAAGACTGTGAGCCCCTCGTGGGACACCCTTGTAACCTCCCCAGTGCTTAGAACAGTGTTTTGCACATAGTAAGTGCTTAATAAATGCCATAATTATTATTATTATTATTATTATTACCCATGCTGATGCCTCCTCCCTAGAGCTGCTCCAGCTGCCCATCTGCCTCTGTGGAATGGTAGCATGAAAATGGGAAACAGAGGTTAGACCTGGGGAATTTATCTCATCCTGGCCCCAGGAACTGCCTGATGTTGTGAGGCCCCATGCACTGCCCAGGAGAGACCAGCAGAGGAAAGAGGTGATCCAGTTGATGCTCCACTAGGAACAGGAACTGGAGGGTCAAATAAATCAATCAATTAATCAATCAATCACTCTACTGTATTTATCTAGTGCCTGCTAAGTGTAAGGACTGCACTGAACACTTGGGAGACTATGAAAGAAGCAAGGCACATATTCCCTGCCATCTTGTCCTCAAATGGCCAATACAGATGGAATCACATTATTTTCCAACAGAGGGGATAGGAGGAAAAGTGAGGATGTAGCAGTTATTACCTAAATAAATATTTGCATATTTAAATATAAAACTGAATACATGTATCCTTCCTCGATTGCAGCATTAGGAAAGTATCAAGTACCAAGTATCAAGATGACATCCCATCTTACCATCTAACATCTTGATGGGAAAGAGAGCAGCATCTGAAGTGTGAAGCCTTATGTAACCTTGGGAAAGCTAGCAGTTGCAGGAGACATTACTGATATGGGTATGCTGGGGACTCTGAATCACTACAGGAGCCTGAAATTCTGCTCCTTCAGCACAGTTTTCTGCTCACTGACTAAAGCCCCCCATCCTCTTCTCCCACTCCCTTCTGCATTGCCCTGACTTGCTCCCCTTGAACTTCTCCCCTCCCAGCCCCACAACACTTATGTACATATCTGTAATTTATTTATTCATTCAATCAATCAATTGTATTTATTGAGTACTTACTGTGTGCAGAGCACTGTACTAAACGCTTGGGAAGTACAAGTTGGCAACATACAGAGACAGTCCCTACCCAACAACGGGCTCACAGTCTAGAATTTATGTTAATGTTTGCCTCTCCACCCTCTAGACTGTAAGCTCATTGTGGGCAGGGAATGTGTTGGTTTATTGTTGCATTTTACTCTCCCAAGCACTTCGTATAGTTCTCTGCACACAGTAATCACTCAATAAATACAACTGAGTGAATGAATGAATGGTCATAGATTGTGAGCACTGCAAGGGACAGAGTTTGTGTCTAATTCCTACCTGGGTACTCATTCCAAATGCTTAGTAGTGATCTTCACATAGTAAGCTCTTAATAAACACTTTTAGTACTACTATTTTATTACTACTACTACTATTATTACTATTACTACTAATAATAATAATGAAGGCATTTGTTAAGCACTCATTAAGTGCCAGGCACTGTACTAAGCGCTGGGATAGGTACAAGCAAATTGGGTTGGACTAGGTCCCCGTCCCACATGGGGCTCACAGTCTCAATCCACATTTTACAGTTGAGGGAACTGAGGCACAGAGAAATGAAGTGGCTTGCCCAAAGTCACATAGCAGACAAGTGGTGGAATCAGGATTAGAACCCCAGGCCTGGGCTCTATCCACTAAGCCATGCTTCTTCTCTGTATAGTATATAGAGTCCTGCTGGTCTCTCTGTGATTACTGATTAGCAGTCTTTAAGGGGACACCAAATTGTCTAAGACTTGGTTTATTGTACTGATCAACCAATCATATTTATTTAATAATAATAATGATAATGGTATTTGTTAAGTGCTTACTATGTTCCAAGCACTGTTCTAAGCTCTGGGGTAGATACAAGGTAATCAGGTTGTCCCATGTGGGGCTCACAATTTTAATCCCCATTTTACAGCTGAAATAACTGAGGCATAGAGAAGTTAAGTGGCTTGTCCAAGGTCACACAGCAGCCAACTGGCAGAGCTGAGATTAAAAACCATGTCCTCTGACTCCCAAACCCATGCTCTTTCCACTAAGCCACACTGCTTTAGTGTTTATTCTGTGCAGAGCACTGTCCTGAGTACTTGGGAGAGTACAACAGTTAGTAAACATGCCCCCTGACCTTAAGGAGCTCACAATCTAGCAGGGAAAATAAATATTAAAGCACAATACGAAGTTTAAAATACATATAAAAGTGCTGTGAGAGGAAGGGGAGATATGAATACCCAATCAGTCAGTCAGTGGTATTTACTGAGTGCTTGCTATGTGTAAGTACTAAGTACTTGGGACAGTACAATACAGGATAATTGGTAGACACATTCCCTACCTACAATAAGCTTTCAGTCTAGAGGGGGAGACAGATATTAATATAAATAAATAAATTATGGATATGTACATAAGTGCTGTGGGGCTAAGAGTGAGATGAATTCCAAGTTCCACAGTGCTGTGGGGCTGAGGGTGAGATGAATTCCAAGTTCCACAGTTCCAAGTTCCAAGTACATAGACAATGCTGCATGGCATAGTGGATAGAGCATGGGACTAGGAGTCAGAAGCCTCTAATGCCGCTTCTGCCACTTGTGTGTTGTGTGACCTTGGGCAAGTCACTTCATTTCTCTGGGCATCAGTTATCTCATCTGCAAAATGGGGATTGAAACTGTAAGCTCCACATGGAACAGGGACTGTGTCCAACCTGATTTGCTTGTATCCATCCCAGTGCTTAGTATAGTGCCTGGCACATAGTAAGCACTTAACAAACACTAAAATTGTTATTATTATTATTAATGCAGAAGGGAGAGAGAGTTGTGGAAAAGAGGACTTACCTGGGGAAGGCTGCTTGGAGATGTATGTGACCTTAATAAGTCTTTGAAAGTGGTGGTCTTGTGCATATAGATGGGGAGGGAGATCCAGGCCAGAGGGAGGATGTGGGAAAGGGGTCATTGGTGAGATAAAGACAGTGAACAAGCTGGCACTGGAGGAGCAAAGTGTATGGGCTTCAGTGAGGTAAGTTGAGAAGGGGCTAGCTGATTGAGTTCTTTTAAAGGCAATGGTAAGGAGTTTCTGTTTGAAGCGGAGGTGGATGGTCAATGACTGGAGGTTCTTGATGAGTGGGTAGATGTGGACTGAGTTTGTTTTAGAAAAATGATCTGGGCAGCAGAGTGAAGTATGGGCTGGAGTAGAGAGACAGGAGGCAGGGATGGCAGCGAGGAGTCAGGTGCACAAGTCAAGGTGGGACAGAAAAGATCTTTGATCAGCATAGTAGCAGTTTCGATGGAAGGTGTAGGGCAGATTTTATTCATTCATTCATTCAATCATATTTATTGACCATTTACTGTGTGCAGAGCACTGTACTAAATGCTTGGAAAGTACAATTTGGTAACAGATAGAGACAATCCAGACCCAACAACAGGCTCAGAGTCTAGAAGGAGGGAGACAGACAACAAAACAAAACAAGTAGACAGGCATCAATAGCATCAGAATGAAGAAATAGAATTATAGATATATACACATCATTAATAAAATAAATTGAATAATAAATATGTACATATATACACAAGTGCTGTGGGGCAGGGAGGGGGGTAGAGCAGAGGGAGGGAGTAGGGGTGATGGGGAGGGGAGGAGGAGCAGAGAAAAAGGGGGGCTCAGTCTGGGAAGGTCTCCTGGAGGAGGTGAGCTCTGAGTAGGACCTTGAAGTGGGGAAATGAGCTAGTTTGGAGGATGTGAGGAGGGAGGGTATCCCAGGCTAGAGGCAGGACATGGGCCAGGGGTCGATGGTGGGACAGGTGAGAATGAGGCACAGAGAGGAGGTTAGCAGCAGAGAAGCAGAGTGTGTGGGCTGGGCTGTAGAAGGAGAGAAGGGAGGTGAGGTAGGAGGGGGCAAGGTGATGGAGAGCTTTGAAGCCAATAGAGAGAAGTTTTTGCTTCATAAGAAGATTGATAGGCAACCACTGGAGATTTTTGAGGAGGGGGGTGACATGCCCAGATCATTTCTGTAGAAAGACAATCTGGGCAGCAGAGTGAAGTACAGATGGAAGTGGGGAGAGACAGGAGGTTGGGAGATCAGAAAGGATGCTAATGCAGTAATCCAGTCGGGATATGATGAGTGATTGTACTAAGAAGGTAGCGGTTTGGATGGAGAAAAGAGGGTTGATCTTGGAAATGTCCTGAAGGTGAGACAAACAGGTTTTGGTGACGGATTGGATGTGTGGAGTGAATGAGAGAGCGGGGTCAAGGATGACACCAAGCCTGCAGGCTTATGAGATAGGAAGGATGGAACTGTCATCCACAGTGACAGGAAAGGCAGGGAAAGGACAGGGTTTGGGAGGGAAGATAAGGAGCTCTGTCTTGGACATGCTGAGTTTGAGGTGGCGGGCGGACATCCAGGTGGAGATTTCCTGAAGGCAGGAGGAGATGTGTGCCTGATGGGAGAGAGAGAGAACAGGGGAGGAGATGTAGATTTGGGTATCATCTGCACAGAGATGATAGTTGAAGCCATGGGAGCGAATGAGTTCACCAAGGGAGTGAGTATCGATGGAAAACAGAAGGGGACCAAACACTGACCCTTGAGGAACCCCTACAGTTAGGGGATGGGATGGGGAGGAGGAGCCCGTGAATGAGACCGAGAATTCACGGCCGGAGAGATAAAAGGAGAACCAGGAGAGGATGGAGTCCGTGAAGCTAAGGTTGGGTAATGTGTTGAGGAGAAGGGGAGGGTCGGCAGTGTCAAAGGCAGCTGAGAGGTTGAAGAAGATTAGGATAGAGTAGGGGCCATTGGATTTGGCAAGAAGGTCATTGGTGACCTTTTGGATGGCAGTTTAGGTGGAGTGGAGGGGACGGAAGCCAGATTGGAGGGGGTCCAAGAGAGAGTTGGAGTTGAGGAATTCGAGGCAGCAAGTGTAGATGACTTGCTGTAGAAGTTTGGAAAGGAAGGGTAGGAGGGAGATGAGACAATAAGGTATTCCATGAGGGGTGCCATAGCCTGGACAAGGCCTAATGTTTCCTCTGAAGTGGGTCTGTACCCCTTAAGCACTTTTCTCTATTTGTAATTTCTTTTAATGTCTGTCTCCTCAACTAGACTGAAAGCTCCTCTAGGGCAAGGACCATGTCTACCAGTTCTATTGCATTGTACTGTATTGTACTGAATTGTAAATGCCATTGATTGATTCACTGTTTGATTGATTAAGTGGCACCATTTCTATTCACTTGTCAGATGAATTCCATCAGGTGTTTCCTGCTCAGCTGTACAGCCCTGTGCATGCAGCCCAGAGCCCTGCCAGGGTGACTGCTAGCCAGTGATCAAAACTCATTAAGCAGCATGGCTCAGTGAGAAGCAGCATGGCTCAGTGGAAAGAGCATGGGCTTTGGAGTCAGAGGTCAGGGGTTCAAACCCTGGCTCTGCCTATTGTCAGCTGTGTGACTTTGGGCAAGTCACTTAACTTCTCTGTGCCTCAGTTAACTCATCTGTAAAATGGGGATTAAGACTGTGAGCCCCATGTGTGACAACCTGATTACCTTGTAACCTCCCCAGCACTTAGAACAGTGCTTTGCACATAGTAAGCACTTACTAAATGCCATTATTATTATTATTAAACAAACCTGACTACTAAGCAAAAGAAGGAAAAGAATAATATTCAACACTATCAGAGCCTGTCTTAGTTCATCCTTCACTGGCAGCCATTCGGCCTTTGTTTGAAAGAGAAAGAAAACATAAAAATTGCTGTTTTCATCTAAAGATCCAATAAACAGTAAGGAGAGATCACATAATCATTAAACCACAGGTCCTGAGAGTGAATTCCAATTAGGACACAAGCAAACCTTGGCGACAGTGCCTGCGGGAATGATGCCATGCCTGGAGTTTCTGTTACAAAACTTTCCTCTGCCTCCTGAGGGAGAACAAATTGCTAGGGGTTTGTCCAGAGCCAGCAAGGACAGAGTTTCAGTCCACACCAGGTGTACAGCTGGGAAAACTCCAAAATAGAGACCATCAACCTCAAGGAAACTCCAAAGGCTTCTGGTAGAATGTGACTGAACCTCATGGCCTCTCACCCTCCAACCAGTCACGGGGTCTGTAGGTTTTTCCAAGTTCATTCATTCATTCATTCATTCATTCATTCAATCGTATTTATTGA
This sequence comes from Tachyglossus aculeatus, assembly GCF_015852505.1. Taxonomy (NCBI): domain Eukaryota; kingdom Metazoa; phylum Chordata; class Mammalia; order Monotremata; family Tachyglossidae; genus Tachyglossus; species Tachyglossus aculeatus. Next base: position 2,647,900 of record NC_052090.1, on the reverse strand, counting down.
GCACTTACTGTGTGCAGAGCACTGTACTAAGCGCTTGGGAAGTACAAGTTGGCAACATATAGAGACAGTCCTTACCCAACAGCAGTCTCAAAGTCTAGAAGGGGGAGACAGACAACAAAACAAAATATATTAACAAAATAGAATGGTAAATATGTACAAGTAAAATAAATAGAGTAATAAATCTGTACAAACATATATACAGTTGCTGTGGGGAGGGGAAGGAGGTAGGGTGGGGGGGAGAGGAAGGAGGGGGCTCAGTCTGAGAAGGTCTCCTGGAGGAGGTGAGCTCTCAGTAGGGCTTTGAAGGGAGGAAGAGAGCTAGCTGGGCGGATGTGCGGAGGAAGGGCATTCCAGACCAGGGGGAGGACGTGGGCCAGGGGTCAATGGTGGGACAGGCGAGAACGAGGCACAGTGAGGAGGTTAGCGGCAGAGGAGTGGAGGGTGCGGGCTGGGCTGTAGGAAGGAAAGAAGGGAGGTGAGGTAGGAGGGGGCGAGGTGATGGAGAGCCTTGAAGCCAAAAGTGAGGAGTTTTTGCCTGATGTGTAGGTTGATTGGTAGCCACTGGAGATTTTTGAGGAGGGGAGTAACATGCCCAGAGCGTTTCTGCACAAAGATGATCCAGGCAGTAGTGTGAAGTATAGATTGAAGTGGGGAGAGACAGGAGGATGGGAGATCAGAGAGGAGGCTGATGCAGTAATCCAGTCGGGATAGGATGAGAGATTGAAGGAGCAGGGTAGCGGTTTGGATGGAGAGGATAGGGCAGATCTTGGCAATGTTGTGGAGGTGAGACCGGCAGGTTTTGGTGACAGATTGGATGTGAGTGGTGAATGAGAGAGCAGAGTCGAGGATGACACCAAGTTTGCAGGCCTGTGAAACGGGAAGGATGGTAGTACCGTCAACAGTGATGGGAAAGTCAGGGAGAGGGCAGGCTTTGGGAGGGAAGATAAGGAGTTCAGTCTTGGACATATTGAGTTTTAGTTGGTGGGCAGACATCCAGATGGAGATGTCCTGAAGGCAGGAGGAGACACAAGCCTGAAGGAAGGAAGAGAGAGCAGGGGCAGAGATGTAGATTTGGGTGTCATCAGTGTAGAGATGATAGTTGAAGCCATGGGAGCAAATGAGTTCACCAAAGGAGTGAGTGTACATAGAGAACACAAGGGGACCGAGAACTGACCCTTGAGGAACCCCTACAGTAAGGGGATAGGAGGAGGAGCCCGCAAAAGAGACTGAGAATGAATGGCTGGAGAGATAAGAGGAGAACCAGGAGAGGACAGAGTCTGTGAAGAAAAGGTTAGATAGCGTGTTGAGGAGAAGGGGGTGGTCCACAGTGTTGAAGGCAGCTGAGAGGTCGAGGAGGTTTAGGATAGAGTAGGAGCTGTTGGATTTGTCAAGCAGGAGGTCATTGGTGACCTTTGAGATGGCAGTTTTGGTGGAATGTAGGGGACGGAAGCCAGATTGGAGGGGGTCAAGGAGAGAGTTGGCTTGAGGAATTCGAGGCAGCAGGTGTAGACGACTCGTTCAAGGAGTTTGGAATGGAATGGTAAGAGGGAGATAGGGTGATAACTAGAAGGGGAGGTGGGGTCAAGAGAGGGTGTTTTTAGGATGGGGGAGATGTGGGCATGTTTGAAGGCAGAGGGGAAGGAACCAGTGGAGAGTGAGCGGTTGAAGATGGAAGTTAAGGAGGGGAGGTGGGACGGGGTGAGAGATTTCATAAGATGAGAGGGAATGGGGTCAGAAGCACTGGTGGCCAGAGTAGCACTTGAGAGGAGGGAGGAGATCTCATCTGAGGATACTGCTGGGAAGGATGGAAGAGTAGCGAAGAGGGTTGAGAGCCGGGGGGTTGGAGAAGGGGGAGGAGTGACTTTGGGGAGCTCAGACCTGATGGAGTTAATTTTATTAATGAAGTAGGAGGCCAGATCGTTGTGGGTGAGGGAAGGAGGACGGGGAGGAACAGGGGGCCTGAGAAGGGAGTTAAATGTACAGAAGAAATGACAGGGATGATGGGCATGGGTGTCAATAAGGGAGGAGAAATAAGTTTTGTCTGGCAGAGGAGGGGGCAGAGTTAAGGCAGAAAAGGATAAACTTGAAGTGAACGAGGTTGGCTTGGTCTTTCGCCAACAGCGTTCAGCAGCTCAAGCATAAGAGCGAAGGAGGTGGACAGTGGCAGTGATCCAGGGCTGTGGGTTAGTGGTACGAGAATGACGAAGGGAAAGGGGAGCAAGGGAGTCGAGCTGAGTAGAGAGAGTAGAGTTGAGAACAGTAATCTGATCATCAAGATTGGGTAGAGAGAAAAGGGAGGCGAGGTGGGGTGTGAGGCACTCAGATAGATGGATGGGGTCAAGAGAGTGGAGGTCTCTGTGAGGTAGTAATATAGATTTACAGGGGAGAGGAGTGTGAGTGAGGAGGCAGGTAAGAAGGTTATGATCAGAGAGAGGGATTTCAGAGTTGGTGAGGGTGGAAATAGTGCAGCAGTAGGAGATGATGAGGTCGAGGGTGTGACCAAGTTGGTGAGTGGGCTAGGTGGGGTGGTGTATCTGCTCTCAGCAGATCTGCATGTAAAATTCAGTGAGGGCCCAGAGCCCATTACAACCCAATTTCATTATTCCTATTTAAATATCTTATTGATCAAAAATGTTTGCCTGCTAGGACCCAAGGCTTCCTCTGCTACACTTGTAATTTGAACAAAACTCTCAGCAAGTACTTGATAAATTATGTTCAGCACTTTTCTCCCAGAATGCAACATTTATTCTATTTTTGTACTCAGTAATACAAACATTAAGTGAAGCTTTCTGGTTAATTGTTCATAATTAACTTATGAATGCAAATTGCAATGAGAGGAGTCATTTCACATATTAACATAATCAAAGGAAGAAAACATCTTATGTGACTGATTCTTTCTTTAAGGATAATTGCCTCTACCTCCACAGTCTGACTTTTTCTTACTTTCAGTGTTGAATAACCAAATGTATAAGAACATTAGAAGGCATGTAGATAGGGATATTGGTTATTTAGTTCTCTCCACTACTTTAACAAAGACTAATGGTGAAAAATCTAAATTTCAAATTCAACCAAATTACTAGCAGGGATGAGTGAAAGAATCATCCCCCTCAAGAAGTAGCTGTCAATCAGGAAATCTCCTGGGCCAAACAGAACTCACCATGTTCAGCCTGGATTAAGTATATATACTTCTGGGTGAAATGTCCAGTAGAAAATAAAATTTTGAAACTAAGCATTATGGGCAGGGATTATTTCTCCTTATTACTGCATTGTATTTTCTAAGTGCTTAGTACAGTGCTCTGCACACAGTAAGCACTCAATAAATACAATTGAATGAATATGTTTAATGTCAACCATTGTCTTTTCAACAGCAGAGTATGAATTGGTGAGGGAAGGGCCTAGGAAGCATAATTGACACCTTCAATTAATGATCAGGGCCATGCAGGTGCACTACTTTGCTTTGCAGGGTGTCTTACTCTCTGTAGACTTCCCCACACCAACCCTACATTCCAGTAGTGGGGTGATGGAGTGGAAAAGTTCATGGAATTTGTGGTCCACTCAGTTGTGGGTTACTGTCAAATTTCTTACAGGGAAACAATGGGTTGGGGTGGCAGGGCTTCCAGAAAGATGACAGGGGATAAAGATGAAGGTTTGGGAGACCTTGGAGGAGGGAACTAGGAGAGGCGATAGGAGCAAAGGCTAGAAGGGAGAGCAGAGAAGAATTCAGAGCAGAAGTGGAGACAGGCTGGCCAATGCTGAATTTATTACCATAGTCTAGACACAGTCACTAATGTAATTGGAGCAGACTAAATGATAATAATAATAATCATGGTATTTGTAAAGCACTGATTGTATGTCAAGCACTGTTCTAAGCCCTCTGGTAGATTATAAGGTAACTGCCTGAAACTACACATGTTTAGAAAATGACATTCCCAGTACCCTCTAGACTGTGAGCTCGTTATGGGCAGAGAACGTGTCTGCTAACTCTGTTGTATTGTATTCTCTCAAGCATTTAGTACAGTGCTCTGCACATAGTAAGCACTCAATAAACATAATAATAATAATAGTAATAATAATGATGGTGTTTATTAAGCACTTACTATATGCAAAGCACTGTTCTAAGTGCTGGGGAGGTTACAAGGTGATCAGGTTGTCCCACGGGGGGGGCTCACAATCTTAATCCCCATTTTACAGATGAGGTAACTGAGGCACAGAGAAGTTAAGTGACTTGCCCAAAGTCACACAGCTGACAATTGGCAGAGCAGGGATTTGAACCCATGACCTCTGACTCCAAAGCCTGTAACTGATTGCTCATAGTGGGCAGGGAATGTCTATTGTTATATTGTACTCTCCCAGAACTTAGTACAGTGTTCTGCACACAGCAAGCACTCAATAAATACGATTGAATGAATGAATGAATGAATGAATGAATGAATGAATGAATGAATGAAGTACCCCATCTGATGCAAGCTGAACATGTGACGGATCCCTGAATGATCCAGGAAACCTAGTAATTGGCAACTATTGCCCAGAATGCTGAGACTTTCACTCTCCTCTGCTAGTGCCGTACTGTGTATAGTTTGGAGTCACCATCTGTATAGCAGCCTCTGCCTAGGGGGAAGAAAAGGCCTGGACACAGCCTCATTCTGGTCAGGGCTCATTCTGTCCCTGCTTTGAGCTGGGGCCAGCATAACATCTTTCAGAGGCATCCCTTCTGGGGCAAAGTTGGTGCCTTCTGACACAAGCCAGGGGGATGAAATGGTTCTTCAGTTCCCTACCAACTTATGAGTTGTAGGTTGTTTCCTTGGAGGTTCCCAAAGCTGCAGACTGTCCCAGACCAGACACCTAAAGATGAGAGCAAGCATTCTGTGGCCTCCTTAAACATTAGGATACGTTGGCTCAGATCATCACTATCCTTATCTTGTATGTTGTTTTTGTGATTTTATTGTTTCATCTTCCCCTATATGCCTGTCATCTCCTGGTTCTCCTCCTGTCTCTCTGGACACTCATTCTCAGTCTCTTTCGTGAACTACTCCTCTGCTTCTCCCACACTAACTGAGGCTGTCTCTCAAGGTTCACTTCTGGGTATCCTTCTATTCTCCATCTCCATCCACTCCCTTAGAGAACTCATTTGCCCCCACAGCTTCAAACCACCTCTATGAGAATGATTCCCAAATCTACATCTCAAGCCCTGATCTCTCTCCCTCTCTACAGTCTCACATTTCCTCCTGCCCTCAAGACATCTCTACTTTGATGTCCTCCCATCACCTCAAACTCCTTAACTCCTAAGCCCTGTCCTCCCTGTCATTTTCCCATCACTGTAGACAGCACCACCATCCTCCCTGTCTCACAAGCCTGACCTCCCCGCCTCCTGTCTCTCCCCACTACAGTTCATACTCCGTTCTGCTGACTGAATCATTTTCCTTCAAAAATGTTCAGACCATGTTTCCCCACTTCTCAAGAAAATCCAGTGGTTGCCCGTCCCTCTCCACATCAAACAAAAATTCCTCACCATTGGCTTTAAAGCACTTAATCACCTAACCACCTCACCCTGCTACTCTCCTATTACAACCCAGTCAGCACACTAAATTCCTTTAATGCTAACTTTCCCACTGCACCTCGATCTTTCTCGCTGCAGACCTCTTGCCCACATCCTACTGCTGGCCTGGAATGCCATCCCTCATCATATCAAACAGATAATTGCTTTGCCCCAATTCAAAGCCCTACTGAAGGCACATCTCCTTCAATAGAGAAGCAGCGTAGCTTAGTGGAAAGAGCATGGGCTTTGGAGTCAGAGGTCTTGGGTTCTAATCCCAGGTCTGGCACTTGCCTGCTGTGTGACTTTGGGCAAGTCACTTAACTTATCTAAGCCTCAGTTACCTCATCTGTAAAATGGGGATTAAGACTGTGAACTCCATGTGGGATAACCTGATTATCTTGTATCTACCCCAGTGCTTAGAACAGTGTTTGGCACTTAGTAAGCGCTGAACAAATGCCAACATTATTATGATCTCCTTCAAGAAACCTTCCCTGAATAAATCCTCCTCCCCTCTTCTCTCAATCCCTTCTGCGCCATTCTTACTTGCTCCTTCATTCATCCTACCTCCCATCTCCACAGCACATATGTATATATCTGTTATTGATTCATTTATCTATTTATTTATATTAATGCCTGTCTCACCCTCGAGAATGTGAGCTCATTGTGGGCAGGAATGTGTCTGTTTATTTTTATATTGTACTATCCCAAGAGCTTAGTGTTTTGCTCACAGCAAGCAACTGAATTCACAACTGAATAGTGATAATAAAAAGTAGTAGTATAATATAGCATAGTGTAGTAATAGTATAACACATGTACATATCTGTAATTTATATTAACACCTGTCTACTTCTCTAGACTGTGAGCTCATTGTGGGCAGGGAATGTATCTGTTTATTGTACTCTCCCAAAAAATTGGTATAGTGCTCTGCCCACAGTAAGTAATCAATAAATATGATTTAATGAATGAATTAGAATAATATAGTGCTTAGTATAGCATTCTGCACATAGTAAAAGCTCAATTAATACCACTGATTGAATAATAATAATAGCAACAATAATAATAAAAGCACCATGTTAAGCACTGGGATAATAATAATAATAATACTAATGATGGTATTTATTAAGCGCTTACTATGTGCAAAGTACTGTTCTAAGCACTGGGGGGATACAAGGTGATCAGATTGTCCCATGTGAAGCTCACAGTCTTAATCCCCATTTTACAGATGAGGTAACTGAGGCACAGAGAAGTTAAGTGACTTGCCCAAAGTCACACAGCTGACAAGTGGCGGCGTCGGGATTAGAGCCCATTACCTCTGACTCCCAAGCCCGTGCTCTTTCCACTGAGCCACGCTGGGATAGACACAATATATCCAGAACAGGCACACAGTCTGTCACTCATGGGGCTCACAGCCTAAGAGAGAAGGAGAGCAGGTATTTCATTTCTATTTTACAGATGAGGAAGCTAAGTCATTGAGAAGTGAAGTGGCTTGCCCAAGGTCACACAGAAGGCAAGTGGCAGAGCCAGGATTAGAATTCCTCTGATTCCCAGGCCCATGCTATTTCCACTAGGCCATGGAGTTCAGGGCTTCCCTAAAAGCAGGCCCGCTAGATTGTAAAATTATCGAGGGCAGGGATCATCATCATCATCATCATCATCATCAATCGTATTTATTGAGCGCCTACTATGTGCAGAGCACTGTACTAAGCACTTGGGAAGACTTATTGTAGTACTACTATTGTACTAGTGACTGCTCTATTGCACTATCCCAAACGTTCAATACAGTGTTCTGCACACAGTAAGCTCTCAACAAATGACATTGATTGACTGATGTTGTGACTAACCTTCCTGTCTCCAACCTGAGCTTTCCCCATGTGAAAAATCATAAAGTCTGAGCAATTAAAGTCACCCCCTGCTGTAAACGTTCTTTGTTTTGTGGCTTTATGTTTTGGGAGCAGAGTAGGGTTCAACCCCATAATCCCCATTTCCTCTCCACGGTTGATGATCCAGGAAAGAGGAGATATAATTCACAGCTCTCCTAGACCCAAACATTCCTCCAGAGACCATGGTTTTGTATAAGGGAGATTGGAAGTAGATAAATAGCAGATGTGACTTCTTTAATCTTTCCTCTTTAATGTCTCAAATGGAAAGAACAGCGAATTAGATTTCCAATGTTTCTCTTCATCTGTGTTTAAAACAATTTCATATTTTTACACGTTTTTGCTCACTGTTTAAAACCCCAGTGCCATGCTCATGCATAAAGCAATTACTGCGCTGATGAGATGGTTATTATTCTTAGCTGTCTCACCGTGGAAAGCTATCCCCAGCATGCTAATAGGTTTCTGCATGTGGAATAAGGGTCATTAGGCAGAGCGAACTTTATCCAAGGGAGCCCAGGCAATGCTGGCTGACAGCTGTGTACACAAGAATCTGCCATTTACTTTCTTGTCGGCTCGGATAACCTTTGCAAATGTCAGCTTCGTGTCCGGTTGGCCGTGTCCTACTACTCCAAGCATGGAGGGGAGAAGGGGTGAGCAGGGCTAACCAGTAAGCAGCTTGGTGGAGTGACTCCAGTGATTGACGAGCCAGCCAGGATCATGGAGGTTGTGGCAACCACAGTGGGGTGGAGAGAGCAAAGAAGCCTGGAGGAAAGAACATGAAAAGAGTCAGAGTACTTGGGTTCTAATCCTAGCTCTGCCACTTGCCTGCTGTGTGGCCTTGGGCAAGTCACTTCACTTCACTTCTCTCTGTCTCAATTTCTTCATCTGTAAAATATGGGTTCAATATCTATTCCTCTTCCCACATAGACTGTGAGACCCACTTGGGATAGGTACTTGAATCCACCCCAGTGCTTAGTACAGAGCTTGGCACATCATAAGCACATAACAAATACCACAAAACAAGGACAATGTAACACTGAATAATGATGGTATTTGTTAAGTGCTTACTATGCTCCAAGCATTGTTCTAGACGCTGGAATAATAATAGTAATGATGATGATGGCATTTGTTAAGCGCTTACTATGTGCAAAGCACTGTTCTAAGCACTGGGGCAGATAAAAGGTAATCACATGGGGCTCACAGGCTTAATCCCCATTTTACAGATGAGATAACTGAGGCACAGAGAAGTTAAGTGACTTGCCCAGGGTCACACAGCTGATAAGTGGAGGAGCCGGGATTAGAACCCATGACCTCTGGCTCCTAAGCCTGTGCTTTTTCCACTGAGCCACACTGCTTCCATAGTGCCTCGACCCCAGCTGTTTGGAGCATGGCAAGGGACAGTAAGACCTTTCCCAGCTATGGAGCAGCAAGGACCCAGCTCCAGGCTGTTTATGGAAGGAGAGCTGGCCTAATGCTAAATTTACCTGGAGGACCTATGAAAAAGAAAAAACAGCAGCAGGCTCCTCTTCCGACTGGGGCAGAAGATTAGGTTGCTAGTTTCATGGTGGACATCAGGGTATGAATCAGCCAGTAGGAAACCAACATCTTTTCTACCATTAGGGAATAACAATAATAATAATAATAGTGGTATTTGTTAAGCACTCACTACGTGCCACGCACTGTTCTAAGCATTGTGGTAGATATAAGATTAACAGGTTGGACACAGTCCCTGTCCCACATGAGGCTCACAGTCTTAATCTCCATTTTACAGAATACGGTACCAAAACCCAGAGAAATGAAGTGATTTGCCCAAGATCACACAGCAGGCAGGTAGTGGAGCCAGGACTAGAACTTAGGTCCTTCTGACTCCCATGCCCATGTTCTATCCACTAGGGCACACTGCCTCTTGCATTATATATTTGTACAGATTTATTACTCTATTTTACTATAATATTTACTATTCTATTTATTTTGTTAATGATGTGCATATAGCTTTAATTCTATTTGTTCAGACAACTTTGACACCTGTATACATGTTTTGTTTTGTTGTCTATCTCCCCCTTCTAGACTGTGAGCCCATTGTTGGGTAGGGACCGTCTCCATATGTTGCCAACTTGGACTTCCCAAGCTCTGCACACAGTAAGTGCTCAATAAATATGATTGAATGAATGAATGCTTCTCAATACAGACCTAATCTTGTGCAGACCTAATCAATCAGTCAATCAATAGCATTTGTCAAGTACCCTTTTTGTACAGAGAACTATATTAAAAATCTCAAAAACTTCAGAAATCTCCAGTGGCTGCCAGTCAACCTATGCATCAAGAAAAAACTCCTCACTCTCAGCTTCAAGGCTGTCCATCACCTCGCCCCCTCCTACCTCACCTCCCTTCTCTCCTTCTACAGCCCAGCTCGCACCCTCCGCTTCTCTGCTGCTAACCTCCTCACTGTATCTGGTTCTCACCTGCCCCGCCATCGACTCCCAGCCCACGTCCTCCCCCTGGCCTGGAATACTCCCCCTCCACACATCCGCCAAGCTAGCTCTCTTCCTCCCTTCAAAGCCCTACTGAGAGCTCACTTCCTCCAGGAGGCCTTCCCAGACTGAGCCCCCTTTTTCCTTTCCTCTCCTCCTCCCCATCCCCCATGCCCTACCTCCTTCCCCTCCCCACAGCACCTGTATGTATGTTTGTACAGATTTATTACTCTATTTATTTTACTTATATATATTTACTATTCTATTTATTTTGTTAATGATGTGCATCTAGCTTTATTTCTGTTTGTTCTAATGACTTGACACCTGTCCACATGTTTTGTTTTGTTGTCTGTCTCCCCCTCCTAGACTGTAAGCCCATTGTTGGGTAGAGACCATCTCTATTATGTTGCCAACTTGTACTTCCCAAGTCCTTAGTACAGTGCTCTGCACACAGTAAGTGCTCAATAAATACTATTGAATTAATTAATTAATTAAACATTTGAGAGAGTACAAATTGAGTCAGTAGACATGATTTTTGGCCTTAAGTACCTTATAATCCTGTAGGGGAGACAGACACTAAAATAGAATTCATTCATTCATGCATGCATTCATTCAATCGTACTTATTGAGTGCTTACTGTGTGCAGAGCACTGTACTAAGTGCTTGGAGAGTACAATCTGGCAACATATAGAGACAGTTCCTACCCAACAACAGGCTCAAAGTAATGTGATCTGCATACAGTAAGCACTTTTTGAATACTATTACTACCACTACTACTACTGAGAGGTCTAGGAGTCTTGGATTAGAGTTGGTCAGATTGTAGAGAGTCAAGGAAGGAACTGGAAGAATGTGTAAAATGACAGGTACAGGCAACTTGTTAGAGGAATTTGGGTAGTTATGGTAGTACAGTTATGGTGGTAGGAGATGGGGCTACTGGTGGATGGTTCATTGACTTTCCAAGTACTTTGTACAGTGCTCTGCACACTGCAAGTGCTCAATAAATACGATTGAATGAATGAACGAATCAATGGACGTCAAATGAAGGCTTTTTTTCAGATAGGGAGATGTATATGAAAATAGAGTGTAGGGAATGATTAGAGAACAGCTAAAGACAATGGTCATGGTGGTCTACACTGAGAAGGGAAAGGGTTAGACACACAGGTGGGGGGCAGATATTGCAAGCCAGCAGAAAGTCTCCTTCTGAGAAAGTGAGAGGGTGGATTGGGGATAAGAGGGAGCTTGGGACCTCGCCCCATCTCCCTCCAACTCTCCAAACCCCTTAAGCGAGTTGTCTACATGCACTGTCTCAAATTTCTCTCCTCCAATTTTCTCCTTGGCCCCCTACAATCTGCCTTCTGTCCCCTATACTCCACATAAACTGCCCTCTCAAAGGTCACCAATATTCAACTTCTGTTCAAATCGAATGGCCTCTTCTCCATCCTAATCCTCCTCGACCTCTCAGCTGTCTTCAACCTTGTGGACCACTCCCTTATCCTGCAAACGTTATCCAACCTTGGCTTCACTGACTCTGTCCTCTCCTGGTTCTCCTCATCTCTCTGGCCACTCATTCTAGATCTCTTTTGTGAGCTCCTCCTCTGCCTCCCACCCCCTAACTGTGAGGGGTTCCTCGAGGTTCAGTTCTGAATCCCATTTTCTTCTCTATCTACACCCATTCCCTTGTAGAACTCATTCACTCCCTTGGCTTCAACTACCTCCTCTATGAGGATGATACCCAAATCTACATCACCAGCCCTGATCTCTCTCCCTCTCTGCAGTCTTGCATTTCCTCTTGCCTTCAATACATCTTTACTTGGATGTCCTCCCATCACCTTAAACTTAACATGTCCAAAACAGAACTGTTTATCTTCCCATCCAAACCCTGTCCTCCCCCAGGCTTTCTCATCACTGAAGATGGCATTTCCTGTCTCGCAAGCCTGTAACCTTAGCGCTATGCTTGACTCCTCTCTCTCATTCAACCCACATATTCAATCCATCAACAAATCCTGTCGGTCCCACCTTAAGATTGCTAAAATCTGCCCTTTCCTCTCTATCCAAACTGCTACCACGTTAATACAATCACTCATTATATCCTACTTGGATTACTGCATCAGCCTCCTCGCTGATCTTCCAGCCTTCACACCAGTCAGTACTTCACTCTGCTGCCTGGATCATTTTTCTACAAAAACGCTCAGGACCTCACCCCACTCCTCAAAAAACTCCAGTGGTTGCCCATCCACCTCTGCATCAAAAAAAAAACCAAAACAAATCTCATCACAATTGGCTTTAAAGCACCCCACCACCTTACCCCCTCCCACCTCACCACTGTCCTTCTACAACCCAGCCCATGCAGTTAGCTCCTTTAATGCTGATCTTCTCACTGTGCTTCGATCTCATCTATCTTGCCACCAACCCCTAAACCGTGTCCTGCCTCTGGCCAGGTACAGCTTTCCTCCTCAAATCCGACAATCACTCTCCCACCATTTAAAGCCTCATTGAAGGCACATCTCCTCCAAGATGCCTTCCCTGACTAAGCAACCCCTCTTTCCTCTTCTCCCACTCCCTTCTGCGTTGCCCTGACTTGCTCCCTTTGTTCTTCCCCCACTCACAGCCCCACAACACTTATGTACATATTTGTAATTTATTTATTTGTACTGATGTCTGTCTCCCCACCTCCAGACTGCAAGCTCATTGGTGGCAGGAAATGTGTCTGTTTATTGTTGTATTGTACTTTCTCAAGTGCTTGGTACAGTGCTCTGCATACAATAAGTGCTCAATAAATATGATTGAATGAATGAATGAGTGAAGGGGAGATTTGGAGGGGAGTTTGCACTGGGTGATTTCAATTTTGTCAACAGGTAGTTGGCCAGATCAACAGGGGCTAGAGTGGGGAAGTGGAGAATGGGGATTTAAGGATAGAGCTAAAGGTTGGCTATGGATATGCAGCACTCACATGATCTGTAGGGGATAAAATGTGAACATGAGACTGCAACAAGGACTCTTGCCCCTCGAATCCTTCATGCCAGAGTCTAGTATACTGGAGTCCGCACACTGGTGTCAGAGTGCTGAGGTCCTGGGTCTCTTGCTTTTTTATTTGGTGGGTAGAGATGGGTACTCTGACTGGGAATGAGGGTCTGTGGGAGACTCAGGCAAGAAATCCAGCTCTATTCACACAGCAAGTGCTCCGAATCAGTACAGGAATATCACAGGTGTTGCCTGCAGATTGGGATCAGGGAGAAGGATAGCTTGGAGTCCTAGTTCCACAAAAAGTTCAACAGTCTAAAATATAGGGGGAGCAGATAGTTTATCCCCATTTTTAGGAAAGGAAATATGAGGCACAAAACAGTGAAATGACTTGTCCAAGGTCACATAGCAGGACAGAGGCACAACTAGGCTTAGAAAATGGATCTCCAGATTTCCAGTCCTATGCTCATTCCAACAGGCTATGCTGTCTCCTCCCATTCCACCCCGCCCACTCCATGATTCTGAGAAGTGCCTAGCATCTCATCTCTAACTTCTAGTGACCTATTTCCCAGTGAGGTGACCCTTAAGTGAATGAAGTCAGAGATTATTTGCAAACACCTCTTTTCCCCAAAATTTATTTGGATCACAGAACCCCTATCAGCCATTTTTCTGATCTCCCAGCTGAGTTCCAGTCCCATAGCCTTCTCAGTGCCCCATCTGCCTTCACTTCCTCCCCACTAACTCTCTTCATGATCCACTACAGATTTTGACTCCTTCACTATACAGAGATTGCACTTTTCAAAATGACCAATGAATACAGACAAATCCAATGGGCTCTACTCTATTCAAATCCTCCCTGGTTCTACATCAACTAACTGGAAATTGTTTCCTTTCCACATGTTTGCTTCTTGAGGCTCTGCTTTCACAAATTCACCAAAAGAGTGTCCTTGCCCCAACCCCGTAAACCATCTCTTTCTGGGATTATGGGCTTTGCAGTTTCCCTGGACCCTGTCCATGCACCCCTCCCCATGTCATCGTCTCCTCTGTGCCCCCACTAATCTATATCAAATGTTTTAAATGACATCTTTCCCATGACTCCCGACTCCCATGACACCACTTTCCATACTGGGGCCAGAGTGGGAAAGACCAGGAGCTAATGGTGGGGAAGGATGGGAGAGGGGGCTGTGGAGGATCTCCTCTATCCTTGCTTCTCTGTTTAATTCTCCTCTTCCGTTTCCCTCTCCTTAACCATAATAATAATAATAATAGTATTTGTTAAGTGCTTACTATGTGCCAAGCACTGTTCTAAGTGCTGGAGTAGATACAG